>NC_069658.1:95490714-96844642 GCF_027244095.1 Hemicordylus capensis | reverse complement strand
GTATGTTATTTCTGATGGGCCCACTACTTAAGAATTAGCATAGGTGATTTAATGTATTTATTTTTTAGCTTTGGAATTATCTTCAATAGCAAAGGCCTTAGCATTTATGTTTAAAATATATTTCTCAGTTGCATTAGAAATTATACACAGTGGCCGACATCCTAACCAATGAAGGATGAAGCATTGGTGCTTCTGAAAAGTCCAACCCCTTTTGTTGTCAACCACAAGTGCTTCCCCACTTGTGCTGGTGCTTCCTTATTCAGAATGTCAGCCAGTGACTTGCAAAGTCAACCAAAACCAACATTAAAAAGTAAAAACAAAACACAAACCAGCACTCCCAAAACTACAGGCCTAACAAGCAGCAGTAAAATACTAAAGCAAGTCCATATATGATGCTGCAGAGGTAAACAACAACAAAACTTTATGAAGTACTTACTTACAAAGTATGATGCGTCCCAATATTTATATGGTATAAAATTGGCCACTGGATGGCAGCAGGTATTCATCATCATGATTATATGCAAAACCAGCCTGATTAAATTCATGTCAAATGTCCTTAAAACAAACACTTGTTTAAAAAATTGTTATTGGTATTATTGTTGTTCACTGCCTAGAGTCTTTGGAGGAGCCGGTATACAAGAAATTTTTAATAAACAAACACAGGTCCAGCATAACTGCAATGCCAGCTTTGTGCAACCCCAAATGGGTAAATTGTTGTTTTTTAAAAATAATAATCCACGCATCATGCTTATGAGACATAAACTTCTTTTCACATAAGATTATTTTCTACAAGGATTTTCCCTCCATGTAGGTGAAATGTATATATTCAACTAAAGACATTATCTGTCAAACATTGCACTCTACATACAGTTTTCCTACACAGAAACATCTGATGCATGATGTCATGTAGACTTGTGGATTGTGATGAATATGATGAATCTAGATGGTCCAAGTATGAATTCCTTCTAAGTTACCTGTTGCCTCTGCTTCTTATCCATCACATGCAGAGAACAGAAATGCACCTCATTTGGTGGCTGTGATGATAAATGACTGTTAGTCATCTTGAATAAATGGTTGTCAGGCATCTTGGATAACAATACTTGCTAATTGGCCTAGAGGCACCTTTAACACAGTGGCATTTGTATATTGAGTAGGAGGAGAGCAATTGTCCCAGTTCATTTCAGCATATAGCACCTATCCAGTGGGTGTTACCGCTAATGCCCGCTTTGTGTGTGTTTAGATTGTGAGCCCTTTTGGAGCAGGGAACAATGTTCTCATATCTTTTGCAATGCAAACCACTTCTGAACTGCTTTCTTGAACAGCAGTATATACACATCAATAAAAACAAAAGCATTCTGTTAATTGAAACTGTATCTATATGAGAACATTTTGTTTTCCTATTGAATTAGGACAGTTGCTGAGAAATTGAATCAAATCCTCTGAAGAAAACATTGAAAATGATACCTGAAGGATGAATCCCTGCCCTCCTACAAGCAATCAAATGATCTTCAAAAATGTTTTATGAAAACTAAAAACACATTATTTTAAATGTCTGGAATTAGAACTATTAAAAAGTTAAGAATCTGTTCCCTTGTCTGTGAGTAAAGGTATGCGCCCAGAACATTGAACATGCTCTCCGCAGACATGGAATATGGACATCTGTTATGTGAACACCTCCCACATCAAACAATGGACACCACGGTTGTTCAAAGAGAGGCAACAAATCTTGTACTAATAAAGGCAGTGATTGTTCCACCCTTTCCTCAACATTTCATTTCAAAACTGCCATTGAGACACAGTAAGCCTGTTCAATTTTAGTCAAAAGCAACTTAAGCAAGCAGAATTGTATTAACTCTTAACACAAAATAATGACCCACATGCGCAGGGTAATGCAGATAGTTCGGCACCACCTGCATCCCTGAATATGTCTGTTGCCCACCGTTCGGTGTAGCAAGAGGAGAGCGGTGTAGAAAGAGGAGAGCGGCTCATGTTCAAAACATGGACGGCCCTCCCACTTGCAGTGCACACTCAGGCGCGCATCCCCTCACTCCTCCCAGAAAGGGCCCACAGAGCTCCCTCCAGGACTCCCACAGCTGCTGCTGCTGCTGCCAGCCACCTTCTTCCACAGCTCACTGCACCCATTCTCCTTCCATTGGCAGCTCTGAAGGAGGCTGCTGGTGGCAGTGGCTGCTTGCCCAGCTACATTAATCCTCCTTTTATCGGTTGGGCATCCAGCCAATGGAAGGATGACGTGCGCAGCTAGGCAAGTGTGACCAAAGGAGGTGACTAGCTGCTATAGGAGGCTGAAGGTGGAGAGTGGAGAGGTTCTGCGGTTCCTCCCAGAGGCTTGGCGGCTCCTCAGTCAAGGGCTTTCTTTGAACCTGTGGGCACTATTACAGCTCTGCCCCTGCTGAGTTCTTTCACCTCTGATGTAGCAGGCACATCTGCTTTTAATGTTACTGTTGTGTCTAATTTGTTTTTGTCCAACACAGCATGCGACCTCTAGTACCTCTCTTTGCTGTGGCCTAGCCACACCCAGTCCCAGCCTTCTATGTAGGCATTAAGGATCCTCTCCCTGCATGCATTTTTCAGGCACTGAGCTGCTGATGGGACAGGAACAGTCTCTCCCACTGTATCTGAAGCAGGCAGCAACACTGGGATTTCACCTGGGTGCTTTCCAAATGGCAGCTTAAAATTGCTTTGCAATGTATAGGCTTGGTATGTGCATGTATGATCTAGCTGGTTTCGATTACGATCTTGCCCCTCACTCTGTCTCGTTCTCTTCCCCCCCCCCAACAACCCCACTACAACTCCCCCAGTGAGCCCCTGTGGTGCCCTTGTGCAACTTTACTCTTCTCTTCTTCCCTCGCCTCCCCCACTGCAACTCCCCAGCTTTGTAATCTTCCTCCCCAATTTGCCTCATGTGTGGGGGTTGTTTTCTCTACAGGTCCACTAAAAAAAAAAAAATCACAAACCACTTCTGAAACTCAGAATGCACTAGTAACAGCAGGGAGTCACTAGTAATTCAGCATTGGTGACAGTGGGAAGGTGTGGTGGACAGCGAGCCCCCAGAGGACTGGTTGTGCCCGTGTGCAAATATACTGCAGTGGAGGGGGAAGGTTAGTGGAAGGCCACAGCAGCTTCAAGGGTAAAAGCCATGGGATCTTACATCACTTCCTCCTGCAGTCTGGAAAGCAGCCTGGCCCAGTCACACAGGTAATTGGGGCAGAGAAACTGATAGGGATGAACCTGTTCGAGGTCGAACCAGTTCGGTTGGACCATTCAGGGTAGCACTGACCCCCCCCCCGCCAGTTCATTCTGATCTCAAAACGAAACACATCCCCCCCGACAGTTCAGGGGGTTCGCAATTTTTAAAAAATTAAAAAAAAAACACAACTTTTTTTACCTCTAGCCCCTTCGGGGGGGGGGGCTTCCTAAAGGCCATTTGCACATGCGCAGTGGCAGAAAAAATGGCCACTGTGCCGGTATACGAAGGTCTGAACAGGCCAGAAAGTGCGGCTGAACGGGCTGTGGCGGTGATTACCGAGGCCGGTGGGGTTGAGGGGGAACCTTCACAGAAACCCCCCCCATGGCCTTTAGGAATCCCCCCAAATAGGCTAGAGGAGGTGTGTGTGTGTGTGTGTGTGTGTGTGTGTGTGTGTGTGTGAAAGTATTCGCAAATGCCCCCAGACCAAACCAAACTGGGGGGGGCGGGGTTCGAAGTGGGGCTGGACCGAAGTGGTCCAGTCAGGTTTGAGTGAAGTTCGCACTCAAACTGACCTGGGCCAGCCATTTCTGGGCACACCCCTAGAAACTAATATAGTCTCCAGTTTCATGTTAGACCTGCAGTAATGTAATAAAGATTAAGAACAAAAAAGGTCCCTCCAGTGTAGAATACATTTTTAGAAATGGCAGTTGCTTTGGGGGGCAGGGGAAAGGGGGGGGCATTTTCAAATCTTGTACCAGGCCCCACTCCAATTTTGCTATATGTCTAGATCTCATTTTGTCAATATTTTCCCTGCTACTTAAGGTAGTCTTTTTTCTGGAGAGCATTCAGATATCTAGGAAATCCAAGCATCAACCTTTTTCAGATTAATAAAGAATAAATATTTGCACTGAGGAACAAACAAGGCTGTATCAGATGCACTAATAAATTTCCAAGTATTCTCAACAATTAATATAAAGAGTACTAGCTGACCTGGTGCAGAGCATCTGTGCCCCTAGATCTCCGTCTCTCCCCATATCCCTTCAGTCATCCCCCACTTTCAAACCCAGTTCATTCTCCTCCCTCCAGACCCAGTTCATTTTCATTCAGCAGCCAGTCTGGCCACTGCTTCCTCTTGCTGCTTGGCGGTCAGGCCGGCCACTGCTGTTGGAAAGTTAAAGGACTTTGCGCTGTCTCTTGCCTCAGACAGTGGAGGACAGACTAGTAAGTCAGAGGGCAAGAGGGTCAAGACATTTGTCATCACTTCTCCACTGCTCTGATGCTATCCCTTTGATGTGTAGATTGCTAATCTCAGGGGATTCAAACTTCCTTCCTCCTTCTCTCTCTTGCTACCTGCCCGCCTACCTTGCAACATGGCAAGTTCCTCTGACCTCTCCCTGCACCAAATGTGCAGAGAGGATGCAGAATCCATCTGTATCCAGCTAGATAGATAGATTACAGATCCTAAATCCTCACTTTCCTATCTAGAATGGAGTTCCTTAATAAATGCCTTTTATATTGATTTGAAACTATGAATTGGCTCCAAGTTACTTTACTCTCAGCACACACGCATGCCTAACTAATCTACTGCTGTGTTGTGCCTCTGTGCACTCTGCTATATTGAGAAAGGGATTCTCTCACCACAGAGAATTTCCAACAACTGCTTCCTGTCACCGCCTGGTGGCCAGGTCGGCCACCGCTTCCTCTAACTGTCCACTTGCCTTCCTCTCCCCCTCCCCTCACTTGTGAACTCTTGCGAGAGCTGCCACGCATGGGTTTAGCCACGGGTACATCTTAGCAAATTTATATATATAGATTTCCATCCTTAAAAGGTCAAATGTCGGAAGTTAGCAATGTATGATCTGTATATCATCATCATTCTTCTTTATTATTAAGGTCTTCAAAATTATAGCATAAAAAGGGAAAATAAAACAAATATCTAAGAGACTAAAATAAAACAATAGAACAAAATAGATAGTGACGTTAGCAACTGAATGTATGAACTTAGCCATTATTTGGCGACATCTGGGCGCTTTATTTAGTTATTGTTAAATTTATATACCACTGTTCATTAAAACAATCCCAAGGCAGTTTACACAAAAATTTAAAACAAGACTATAAAAATGACACAATTAAAATCTGCATACTTATTTCTTGTAGACAGGCCATGCGTGGCGACATGGTAGGAAGGAGGCAATTGGCTGAGTTTGCAAGCAGAAACACCTGATTGGGCAGTGGGGATTCCATATGCAGATAGGGAGAAGGAGCCTGTGAGAGCAGAAGCACCATGGTGATTTGGCAGTGGGGATTCCCTATGCAGATAAGGAGGAGGGGCCTGTGATGGTTAAGGTCAGTTGGAATGCAGCTGTTACTGGTTGGAAGATGTTCTTGATATAAAAGGATGGCAGACAGGGGTCTGCAAATAGACAGGTCATGAGGGAGGAAAGAGCCCCTTCAGGAGAAGGAGGATGTCGTTGTGTAAATGAACAAAATCTGTTAATTCAGGGAGAGAGAAGGAAGAGTGGAGAAGCGTGAGTGGAGGAGAGAGAAAGAGAAAAAGAAGGGAGGGGGAAGAGAGACAGAAGGAAGGGCAAGGGATGGACCTGAGCCTGTCAGCAGCCTGAGGGGACAGAGTGGCAATGGCAGCACTGGCAGCAAGGAAGGGTCCAGGCAACCACTGCTGCTGTTTGGTGCTACTGAGGCCATTGTAAGAGGGAGGCAGGCAGGCAAGGGATGGGCCCGGGCCTGTCAGAAGACTGAGGGGAACGAGCGGCCATGGTGGTGGCAGCAATGAGGAATGGCCCAGTCAACCACTGCTGCTGCTCCTGAAGAGAGGAGCAGGAGCGGGGTTCGGGCTCGGGTGGGGAGGTCTCTGGGGATAGGGGGCTGCAGCTTGGCCAATAGGCAGCAGCACTGCTGCATCCATGGCCAAGAAGGGTGAGGGGGATGGAAGCAACGGAACGGAGGAGGAGCAAGCATGCAGCTCAGGTGAGGGTGGGGAGATCTCTGAGGTGAGGGGAGCAATCAAGTACTAACGTGCAGATGCTCTAGAGTGTGCAAGAGTACCAGCATTGAAGCGGAGAGAAATAATGGCAGCGGTCAGGATGCAGAGATGGAGGGCCGGCAGGCGAAGCCCATCCGGCCAGAGGAGGTGGGTGGACAGCAGGTGAAGCCCTGCCCGCCAGGAAGAGGAGACGGTGGCAGGGAGAAATAATGGCAGCAGCAAGGAAGTGGGCAGACAGCAGGCAAAGCCCTAGCAGCCGAGAGGAGGAGGTGGGGGAGGTGGTGGGATGGCCTGGCCCTGGTCCGCCCAATGGGGAGAGCTGCGGGGGGGAGCAAGCGAGTGAGCTGCGGGGGGAGAGCGAGCTAGCGAGCTGCGGGGGGGAGAGCGAGCTAGCGAGCTGCGGGGGGGAGAGCGAGCTAGCGAGCTGCGGGGGGGAGAGCAAGCGAGCGAGCTGCGGGGGGAGAGCAAGCGAGCGAGCTGCGGGGGGAGAGCAAGCGAGCGAGCTGCGGGGGGAGAGCAAGCGAGCGAGCTGCGGGGGAGAGCAAGCGAGCGAGCTGCGGGGGGAGAGCAAGCGAGCGAGCTGCGGGGGGAGAGCAAGCGAGCGAGCTGCGGGGGGAGAGCAAGCGAGCGAGCTGCGGGGGGGAAGGCAAGCAAGCTGCGGGGGGGAGCGAGCTGCAGGGGATGTCACAGGCTCAGTACACAACTGCACAGATGCTCTGTGCGGGGTCAGCTAGTATTAAACTAAAATATAAAACAAATCTGACTAAAACAATTTAAAATACAAGCATAAAAACAGTACAAAATACAAAGAAGCCATTGTAGAGACAATCATATAAAAGCCTGAATAAAAAGTCAACATTTAACACGCTTTCTAAAAACTGTGATGGAGTCCGAGGAAGGAATGGCCACTGGGAGAGCATTCCAGAGTCTGGGGGCAGCAACAGAGAAGGCTCTGTCCCGCGTGCACGACAACCGAGCCTCCCTCATTGTCAGTACCCAGAGCAAAGCCCCCTCAGATGACCTCGTTGAGCGGGCAGCAACCCTTGGGTGCAGTCGTTCCCTCAAGTATCCTGGGCCCAAACCATTAAGGGCTTTAAAGGTCAAAACCAGAACTTTTAATTGGACCCGGAAACAAACTGGCAGCCATTGCAGCTCTTTCAAAATGGGTGTGATGTGATCCCAATGGGAAGCTCCAGATAAAACCCTAGCTGTCACATTTTGCACTAGCTGCAGTTTCCAAATATTTTTCAAGGACAGCCCCACATAGAGTGTATTACAGTAATCCAGCCATGACATGACTAAGGTGTGGGTAACTGTGGCCAGATCTGCTTTCTCAAGAAAGGGACACAGCTGGTGCACTAGCCGAAGCCGTGCAAAGGCACTCCTGGCCACCGTCTCAGCTTCCAAAAGCAGAGTCGGGTCCAGTAATACCCCCAAGCTGAGTACTTGCTCCTTCAAGGGGAGTGCAACCCCATCCAGAACCGGTAAAATCTCCTCATCCCGATTGGCTCTTCTACTGACCAACATTATCTCCATCTTGTCTGGATTCAGTCTCAGTTTATTAGCCCACATCCAACCCATCACAGCCTACAGCCTCCGATTCAGGACATCCACTGCCTCCCTAGGATCAGGTAACAAGGAAAGATAGAGCTGAGTGTCATCTGCATATTGCTGAAAACTCAGTACAAGACCCCAGATGACCTCTCCCAGCAGTTTCATGTAGATGTTAAACAGCATGGGGGACAAAACCGAACCCTGTGGGACTCCACAGGCCAGTGGCCATGGAGCCAAGCAATAGTCCCCCAGCACCATCTTCTGGACCCTCCCCCAAGAAAGGACTGGAGCCACTCCAACGCAGTACCTCCAATTCCCATACTCAAGAGGCAGTCCAGAAGGATACCATGGTAGATGTATCAAATGCTGCTGAGAGGTCAAGCGGAATGCTGAGAGGTTCAGCAGGATGCACTCCCCCTGTCTAGTTCCCGGCATAGCTCATTCACTAGAGTGATCAAGGCAGTTTCAGTTCCATATCCGGGGCGGAAGCAAGATTGAAAAGGTCCAGATAATCCGTATCATCCAAGACCTTCTGCATCTGGGACACCACCACACACTCTATCATCTTGCCCCAAAAGGGAAGGTTAGAGACCAGCCTATAGTTGTCTGGGTTGGAGGGATCAAGGGAGGGCTGTTTCAATAAGGGTCTTACCATCGCCTCCTTGTGGCACAATGGCATCCTGCCCTCCCTTAATGAAGCATTAATTAGTAATCAGATTAGTACAGGCAGATGGTTGGATTAGCTTTCCAGATTAGACCCTCCAATGGGGTCACATCGGATCTTGGAAGTGTGCATTCACACTTCCTGCATTATGACACCGCAGTCCCTACGTGGACAGCAGAATGCCATTCACATTGCTAATGCCTTGTCTCAAATTTAATCACTGCAATATAGAGCTCGGACATCGTATATCCGGTGCAAGGAAGTTGCTGTTTTTTCGAGTTGTAGTTGCTGCGCAGGGGCGTAACGTGGGTAGGGCAGGCAGGGCACGTGCCCTAGGCGCTGCCAGCTGAGGGGGCACAGAAGTGCCTGCCACAATGCATAAAATGTAAAAAAAAAATTAATTTTTTTTTTTAAATTCCAATCAGCCAGCGGGGGCGCCACACTGGGCAGGCCCACTGCTGCTCACTGTCACCGCTGCTGCCACAGCCACTGCCTCCTCTGGTTCCGGGAGGGCAGCACCGCAGGCCCCTCGCACTTGCACAGGCGCACGCACAGTGCTGTGCACTGGACTCGAAAAGCAAGAATCTCCAAGACTCCGACAGAGTCCGGGCAGGCGGTGGGGGTGGGGGCTCGCTGGTTCACTTCACTCAGCGCATGTCCCTGTGACCACGTGGGTGGATTGTTGAAGAGAGACTGTGCTGTTTGCAAACTCGTGCTGACTGCGTGTGCTGTGCTGTTAACTGTAGCCTGTGTACTGCCATTTTTGACCTGATTTTATTTTGCCCACCACTGCCCTGCTTCTGGCTGGCTGCATTCTTTGATTCTACTCCCTCCCCAGCCCCAAAGTAAGTAAACTGACTATATCTCTCTCTCTGACTCTTCTTCTGTGTCTCACTCCATGTGTGTGTCATGCCGTCTTCTTCAGCAACAGCAAATGACTGGGAAGAATGCAGGAGCTGCACAATTTTGGGGCAATGAGAAGTGATTGCAAAGAAGAGAAATGCTGCATTTGCCACTTTGCACCTTTCCTTTTCATGCTCTTTGTTTTGGGGGAGCTAGCCGGCCTGTGTGTGGCCGCGGAGGACGCCCCGATAGCCCCGCCCCCTGCGTCTGATGTCAGGCGCAGGGGATAGCCACGCCCCCGGGTCTGACGTGGTCTGGCTCCCAAACGGAGCCTTGAGGCTCCGTTCGGGAGAAGCAGCTTAACTGCTGAAGGGGCCATGCGGCCCCTTCAGCAGTTAAACAAAGGCTGGTGCTGTGTTTGCAGTGCAGCCCAGGAGCGGCTCTTCCCTGCAGGGAAGAGCTGCTTCTGGGCTGCGTTGCGAACGCAGCACCAGTCTTAGCTCCTGAAGGGGCCAGGTGGCCCCTTCAGGAGCTTGTTAGGCTGGTGCTGTGTTCGCAGCACCAGCCAGGAGCGACTCTTCCCTGCCTTTGCAGGGAAGAGCCGCTCTTGGCTGGCGCTGCGAACGCAGTGCCAGCAGCCCCCACTTTGGAGCTAAACTACCGCCCGCAAGTCTGACGTCAGATGCAGGGGGCGTGTCAGGGCCGCGAATGGCGGCTCCTGATTGGGCACGGCTCACGTTCTTTGAACCCGTTTGCCCAATTATAGCTACGCCCCTGGGGAGCGGGGCACAGATGGGGCGTGCACCCGCCTGCCTGCTTCTCCAGCGACAGCAAACGACTGGGAAGAATGCACGAGCTGCACAACTTGGGGCAATGAGAGGAGCGATTGCAAAGAAGATAAATGCTGCATTTGCTACTTTGTACCTTTCCTTTTCATGCTCTGTTTTTGGGGAGGGGGGCACAGATGGAAGATGGGGGAAGTGGTGCAAAATGTAATACCTATGTATTGCCTTTCTTCCATTCTCGTTAGGATGTGTAAAGCAAAAGAGTAAATCTTTCCGTTTTGTGCAGCACCTTTTCCTGCCTATGGATCCCAAGGTTATTTGTAGCCCGTCTGTAAAGGGCATTCTTTCAGAATAGAGTTTACTTGAAAGGAAGACGAGACCCAGCGAGCGGAGCAAAGAGCCCCACCAGGCAGTGCTGCCTCAGCAGCAGCATGCTTGTCTCGCTTGCCAGCTACTGCAATCCCCCCTTCAGGCTAAAGCCAAGTGGAAAGACAGAGAAAGAGCAGAGGGGGTGGGGGGAGGCGCGCCCAAAAGGCTGGATTGCTAAGAGCTCCGAAGGGGGCGGGGAAGGGCTATAAGAATGCCGCGAGACAGCCTGAAGCCAGCAGCCACCTAGTACGACGAGCTGGGCTGGCTCCCCTCCCCACTAAGGGAGAGTCTGCATTACTGAGCCCCGACAGAAGACCAGAGATACTGACAGCTTCCCCAGAGTCCAAACCGAAGAGCTCCTCTCAGCGAGAGGGGGGGAAGGCAGGGAGGAGGTGAGCTTGTTAAGTTAAAGATCAGTTAGCACCGCTCTGAAATGAAATATAGTTCAGAGAGTCACTAGTCTGTAAGAAGGGAAAGGCTTGATTGTTGATATTGACCATAATTCCTTGCAGAATTATGCAGAAAAGTAGTACTAGGAAGTTTATTCCTGGCTGTGAGGGTTTCTTCGCCTCAGATGCTTTACTGAAGGAAGTAACCCTTCAGACTTTGCTGATGTGCATAAGACTTTGCTGATGTGCATAAGCTGATGATTTGTAATATCTGCATTGTGGTGTTTTTTTTTAAGTATTGCCTTAGCAGTGGAGGACAGGAGGTGATGGTGGTGGGAATCACATAACAATAGGATTCCTTATAACGTTAGTTTCATAAGTCACAGGCCATTACACTCCTCCCCTCATGCCTTTCTTTCAAAGGTCATATTCAGAACAGGTCCCACAGCATGACAGGCTAACTTTGCTGAACCTAAGCAGGTCTGGGTGGGACTAAGTGTCTAGATGGAGATCACTTAGAAATCTTATCTATGATAAATTGTATCATGAGTCATGGAAGACAGAAGTGATATACATTGACTAGCTAACAACACTTCTTAAAATATAGCTTCTTTTGCAGCTTTCTAGATGAATAATCCAACTCTGACAGAACAACTTCTACATAAACAACAAACATTCACAGTAATATTCCCATTTTTTTTAATCCCAACCTCAAATGCGCTAAACTTTAAACATTTAGTTTAGAAATCAGTCCAGTGGTATCTGTTTATCAAGGGGTCACTTTGCATTAAGGACTGTCAGACCTCACAGACACCTATGTAATATGAAGAACATGTATTGTTTCAAGCATATCTAGAATTATGCCTATATATATGGAAGTCTCTGACAAGCAAAGCAGCAATTCATCTATCGAAAGCCCATAAAGCTTTCATATCTCATGTCTCAATAAATACCGATGCCTTTAAAAAAACACAGCCCCTAGTGTTTTTTTTTAAAGCCCCCACAGCAGCAGTCTGGGAACACAACGAAGCTTTATTCCTGCACAGAGAGGTTACTCTTAACTTAGCCAGAGCATCCCAAGTAGCAGGGCTTGTGTGCCTAGTGTGCTCTCTTCTCTATTGGTAAATGCTTTTTGCCTTCCAAAACTATATCCCTCATGGACATATTTTGGAAGGCAAAATCACAGAGGCAGGGGAGAGCAGCAGAAATTGTTTCCCCACCCAGGCACACAGATGCTGTTGCTGCTCAGGAAGGCTCTGGCTGAGTTAAGAGCAGCCCTCTCTGTGCAGGAATGCAGCTTCTCTGTGTCCCCAGACTGCTGTTCTGGATCTTGGCCACTATGGTAACGTTATCTGGAAGATGGGTGTCAGATGTCTGGATGGGGGGGGGCGCAATTTCAGTGCTTGCCCTAGGCGCTATTTTCCTCTGTGATTTTCCTCCAACGCCTCTGTTGCTGCGAGACTGCTCCCTCTGCTGTTTACATTTTCAGTGAGACTTGCCTGAACGGAGGCATTTTGCTGCTCTTGAGCAGCTAGTCTGGAAAGCGCCACAGTCTAGAATAATCTCTGTTCTTTACCTAATGAATTCATTCAGTGAGCACGAATGAAAAGAAATACCTTCAGTATGGAATAATGTGTGTAAATGCATCTAGGACTACAGCCTTCAAATAATTTAGAGCATATTTCTATTCCCGTTTGCCCCCCAAACCACTCACAAAAAGTAATAAAAGTTACAAGCGCTGTGCAAATTACAACAATCCAAAATGGCAAGATATCAATAATGTACGGCTCTTTCAAATTGTAATTTGAATTGTGCTGGTAACTTACAGTACATTGCATTCACCTTTATGAGCCACTCTGAGGGCCTTTTTGGCTATAAATTATTTCAAGGTTGCTGTTCCATGTGCACTTACACACATCACAGTGGTCTATCTCCTTCTCAGACTGGAAGATCAGATGAAGCCTTGCTTGTTTTGTTGTCTTGATGGAGTCAATAGTGTTGGAGATGCAGCTCCTGATGGCATCGAATCTTAGCACCAGCAACCCTATTGACTACTAGGGGCATTAGGGGTAGGGACAGCCAGTAAGCACATTCTCCCTCTAATCATCCTTTCTCCACACCAGTTCCCCTTTGTTAGACTGATAGTCTTGGGTTTCATTCTCTCACCTGAGAGAGAGACTTCCGTCTTCTCCCCTTCCTCACTTCTTGTATGAAGCTAGCAGCCGAGCATGTAGGTCTTACCTATCTCCCTGATGGATTTCCTAAATAAACTACTTTATTTGGAATTTTTACTCCATGTCTCCAGATAACATTAATTAGCAGTGTGCTTCCTGTGCACTGCTTCCAATTACCTGTGCACTTCCACTGTAACAGATAAAGAAATCTCCCCAACCCCAAGTTCTCAAACTAATAGTAATGTTACTTTGTTATTAGACCTCCAATACTTGATAATTAGAATTGTTTTGATTGTGTGTGTGAGAGACTTGTTCAAGATTTTCTGTATATTATGGTAAGCTAACTAATAAATCCTGATTTTTTAAAAAGAATATATTTCTCCTTTTTCTTTTCAAGCAAAAGTGTGGGCAAAACACCTTGATTAAAAGTTGTTAGCGCCACCAAAGACAAGACAAACATTGCTTTGAAAGCAGGTTTGGGTCAATGTGGAAGCAAGTCCATACTGATTTATTGCCAACCTACCCAGCTATTTCCAGTTTTGACCAGCAGCAAATGGTCAAAATATCCTTTCCTCCAGGAAATTGAAAATTCTATGCCCTGTCCCCAAGAATTGCTGGAGATCCAGCACCAGATGGCATGATCTTTTGCATCAATAACCCTAATGACCACTAGGGGCATTGGGACTAGAGATAGTCAGTTAAGGTCTCCTTCTCTTTCTTGTTCACCTCTCCCTCTGTGACCCCTCAATTGATAGAATGTACTTGGGAACTACGTAGCCTACCTATAAACTCTTACAAATTTGGGTGCCCCAGGCTCAAACTTTAAATATTACTTATATCCAACAAGAATCACCTGTTAGCATCCTAGACAACACTCACTTTTCCTGGAAGTATAGTGCTCTTCAGTCACTCACCATCTTTGCATTTAGCAAATGCCAGAGGGCTATAGGCCACCTCCAGTCGGAGAGGTGAAGGCTCTCGCCTTCAGGAGAGCCTTAAAGATCCATCTTTTTAGTCTGGCATTTAATGATATCTAGTCTTAATTTTGACTTAGTTTATTTTAATTTTTTCTATTATGTGTTTTTGATTAAAATATAATCTGCCCTAAGCCAGTTTAGGAAGGGTGGAATATAAATTGATTGATTGAATGAATGAATGAATGAATGTTATTATTAGCCTCACACAAGGTACCAAGCACCAGGAGTTGTTTAATGCATTTCAGATGGATGCTTTCCAGTCACTGCTTGCCATTTGCATACCTAATCTGTCTGGTTTAAGGAGGACAGATATTGGAATTGAATACTTGAGAGAGTCATCAACTAGCCAGTCGTTAGGCATCAAGGGGAGGATGTATTCTGCATTACTTGGAGTTGGAATTGCTGTTATTCCAAGACTGAAGATGGGCTCCCTCCACGTTCCAGTCACTTTTGGTTTCCGTTTTGCCAGGCCTTTGTATAACTTCCATTGCAGATCTTTAAGGCTATCGAAAGTTACATACACTCCTGTTTAGGAAAAAAGCAAACATTGGATGCACACACTGCATTGCACATTTTATTTTACTTAAAAACAAAAGAACGGCAAACACACAGGAAAACATGCTACATTTGATTAAAATTGTGGATGCCAGATACCCATTTGTATGGATGCTTGGGACTTGCTTTACTTTCTGGGAGCAATTGGAATTCTGCTGTCATTGTTCCCAGATTTCAAATGGGAACTGTAACAACCATTGCAATTAAACTGGTGCAATTATATTCTGTTGTAGAGTTTGGAACAGCCACCTAATGGCGCAGCGGGGAAATGACTTGATTATCAAGTCAGAGGTTGCCGGTTCGAATCCCCGCTGGTATGTTTCCCAGACTATGGGAAAGACCTATATCAGGCAGCAGCAATATAGGAAGATGCTGAAAGGCATCATCTCATACTGTGTGGGAGGAGGCAATGGTAAACCCCTCCTGTGTTCTACCAAAGAAAAACCCCAGGGCTCTGTGGGTGCCAGGAGTTGAAACCGACTCAATGGCACAGCACACTTTACCTTTACAGTTTGGAACTGCTTGGAGTAATCTTAAGAAAGAGACTCAATAAATTCATGACAGCTTGTGATAATTACTTTTTCTCAACTTGCATCTTAAGTGTAGGGCTGTCACCTGGTTAAGAAAACCATGGAGTGGATCCTATGCATATTTATTTAGAAGTAAGTTCCACTGTGTTCAATGGGACTTATTCTATAGTAAGTGTACTTAAGACAGCAGCCTTGATTGATTAAGTCTGTACATACTTTAGGAAGAAATAATAGTTCCAAAGCAAGAATTATAATATTTAGAGGAACACATGTGTTGTAACAAGCATCCTCTTAGAGCAGGCATTCTTTGTGAGAAAATGAGGAATGCCTTGTACCTACCTGCAGTTTTCATAAGCGTGTTTGTGCTTGTAATGCATGTGTGTGCATGCATGCACACATACACCAATTAATCAAGGGCTCCCTTAAAAGTGTTTAATTTATTGATATAACTGATTAATCAGTTCAACACTACAGATTAATCAGTTCAACACTACAGTCCTCCTTAAGGGCATATCACTTTGAAGATGCATGGAGGCTTCTTATTGATGGGGTGTAAACTAAGCAGACTGGCAGGGGCGTAACAAGGCTGGAGTGGGCCCAGAGACAAAATTTTAAAATGGGCCCCTCGCTGATACACACACACACACACACACACACACACACACACACACACACACACACACTTCACAATATATAGTCATGTGACTTGCCTCTGGGGGGGCCCTCGAGGCGTGGGGGCCCCTAGGCAGCCACCTCCCCTTGCCTAATAGTAGTTACGCCCCTGCAGACTGGCTTTAAACTACAACTTAGCGGGAAAGGAATGGATGCCATCCTTGAGTGTAACAGATAGGCATTCTAAGACTTGTATCAGTAGATGATCTATAGGGAAAAAGAGTGAAAGAGACCAAACCCCACCATCTCTATCCTTTATGTATGATGGTAATATCACAGCAGTGGTGTGCCTAAGATTGGGAAGCAGGAGCAGCTGCTCTGGATGCAACTTGGAAAGGGCCAGAAGCAGAATGAAATACCATGTAACTGATGGTCTTTGATGATATTGATACTATCAACATGCAATGTTTCCTTTTCACTATGGGATAATGCAAGTTTGTTTTCAAGATATCAGATTAAAGGACAGACAGCAGCTTGCTCAAAGGCTTAGCAAAGACAGCAAGCCTGACAAATTTTTACTGTTGCAGTTTTTAATAAGACCTGTGCCTGTAGCCTAATGCAGTAAATCACATTCAGTCATTAAATCTTGGTGGTGAGGAAAAGAAAACTGAAGACATGTGACACTTGACAGCAGCGCATGTTTTACAAAACTGCTCCCAAGTGCAAGCAGTCTGAGCAATAAGAGCTCTGAACTTCAGCAGCAGCAGTGATTATACAGGCATAGTGGTGCCTATAGCTAAGGCTAGAAGTAAAGAAGTGCATTCTGCCATTATACAACCTGGAAATTCTGTTGGTCCTAAAACCCAAAGCATTTATCCAATCCACCTGAAATTTGGCATGAAGTAACTTGGTTACAAGTGGCACCAAGCTTCCAAACTTGGTGTAGATCTGTTTATCATTGACTGAGATACACAAGTTTAAAAAGTGACCTCTGAGAAGCAAATTTGCAAATAAAAGTGCCCTATTTTATTACCTATATCCTGCCCTTTCAGCAAGCTCAAGAAAGCTATTTGCAGAATAGAGTAATACACCTCCCTCCCGCCCCATCTCTTTAAATGCATCCAAAAGTTCAGGTTAGTAGGAGGGTATGTACATTTGCCATTTTGAAAACAAACCAGTCAGTATTCCTCATGTTCTTAGCCTTTAATGTCACCATTATTGCAATGAATGGCAAAAGAGGGAATCAACATTTGTGTGACAAAATTCTTTTCTGCAAAGCAAGCTGGGGGGAGTTGCCTTCTCGGCTGAATGCAGAGGTGGCATTCTATTGATCATAAAATCCAAACCATGAGTACAATCCACCTGAAGTTCAGAATGGAGTAACTAAATGACAAGCACCACCGGCCCCTCAAAGTTTGTGCAGACATTTTGATAAAAGACCAAGAAAATTGCCCCCCCAATTGAAAAATGCATTTTTAAAATCCAGAGTATTTGCACAATGACAACATATGCTTCCAGCTCTTAAGATCACAAAAACAGTCCTGCTGGATCAGGCCCAAGGCCTATCTAGTCTAGCATTCTGTTTCACACAGTGACCCATCAGATATCCCTGAGAAGCCCACAGGCAAGAGATGAGGACATGCCCTCTCTCTTGCTGTTGCCACCCTGCAACTGGTATTGAGAGGTATCTTGCCTCTGAGGCTGGAGGTCTTCCTTCATTCCCCATTAAGTTTACTCCACAAGATCCAATAAGAGCTGCCCAGTCATGAATGGTTCTTTTCTATTTGTCTTACAGCCTGATCTTAAACATATTTACTCAGAAGTAGGTCTTTCTGATTTCAGAAAGGACTTGCTTCCTGGTCGTAAAAGAGTAAAATTTCAGTCTTTTAAGCTGTTACTCATGAACCACTTGCACCACAGTTCTTTCATTTAACCCCACCAAGTTTGCATCATGTGGTAGATTGTACCATATTTACCTGAATAGAAGACAACCCAGAATTTAAGACAACCGCCTTAAAAATAGAGGTTATGCCTATATTTACCCAAAAGGAGGACTCTGAATTTAAGACCAACACCCCCCCCCCATTTCTAACATCAAACAAGGTAATACAAATTAAACATCAAATTTAGGTAAATACAGTACTATCCCAAGCTTGCACATTGTGTCCTGTGCTTGCATGGTAGCACTCTTAATCATTCCTAATTGTATTTGAATACAAGTTTGCTAACCTTCAGTTGTTCGTGATTTAGCAATGGGTAGTTTTTGCGGTGCGGCCTGAGGTAGTAGTTTCTTCTTTCTGTGTATCAGTGTAAAGTACTGTATCCTGCATAATATCTTTCCTCTAAGACATTGGTTTTGGAGGACATCAATTGGCAAATGAATGCATTCATTAATTAAAACCAGATAAGGAAGCAAGTGTGTTGGTGGCAGTACTCCAAAGCCATGTTTTTGTTGCCGTCTAAACATATCACGTTTGCTTTTTGACACAGTCAGATGCTTGGAATGTACAGAAGTGCAGGTGTCTTTGTCTTCTTGCATATTTTTTGCTGAATCAGGACCTTTCTTTATGACATCATCATGTGGCACACTAAGGCAAATTTGATCAGATTTCTGGGACTCTGAGAGTGTGTTATCATGTTTTTCAGTCTTCTTGAAAGATTTTACTATGGAACAAATAATATGGAAAAGAGAGGCATGGGATTCCATAAAAGCCATCCCATCAAAGTGTTTCTCTTGCCCTTGTTTAATGTTTGCAAGGGCCAGCATCAGTTCCGACACCTGCACGGACAAAAAAGGAAAAAAAATCTTTGTTGCAATAAACTAATAATGTTTATATTCTACCTTTTAACATAAGGATACACAAGGTGGCTGACAATAATTAAAAGCTACAGTGCAGAATAAAAACAAAACTAGTAAAACTAATTAGGAGAGCAGCGGAAACCAGCATAGACAGCAAAACCTGATCCATCATCAGCTCCAGTCCAAAAGCTCCCTCAAAGAAAGTCAACTTTGCTTGGTGCCTAAAGGCCAGTAAAGCCAAAATGAGACAGACCATGAGAGTGGGAGTTCCACAGTGTTGGTACTATTATTGAAAAGGTCCTGTCTTTTGTGTGGTCACTATCATACATCTGATAATGAAGCAGTGGTGTAGCCACCAGTGGGAGGGGGGGTGTCAAATGTCCCTGGGCTATCAGGGTCAATGGGCCACCAAGGGACCCCCTGGTCCTCCTCCTACACTCAGCTATCAAAGTGCTTGCCAGCTGGAAGTGTGAGGAATGACCCCTCTCCTGCTCCTTCCCAGATGGTACTTTGTTTGCTGACTGTGTGCTTGCTTTCTCTCCCTCGCTCAGTGAGGGAAAGAAAACAAGCACCCACGTGGCAAAGTGCCAGCTGGGAAGGAGGAGGAGAGGAGCCACGCATCCTCTTGGTTTCTGGTCATGACCCCTGCATTGACATGCATCTGACATCGATGCAAGGGGTGTGGCTGGCACACGCACATGCATGGTAGAGGGGGCCACCGGCAAGCCCTCTAGGCCCCTGCAATGAAGGGCACATGGAAAAGTCTTCCAATGAAGATCTTAGCTGGGTCATGGGAAAGGTGGTTCTTAAGGTAGTCCTAGGTCATTTAGGCCTTGGTGTGTTATCTCCTTTAGTGGATTGGATTTAAACAGCAATAAATAAAAGAGCTTTTGACTAAAAAGAGTTCAGTTTTTTTAGCATATGACAGTCACATGGAACTTTTTTTTGAAAGTGTATTTGGCTTCCCATATATTTAGTGATTGCTGTATTTTAAAGACACATCCTTATAAGAAACAAAAAGGTTGGGAGTTTAGAAAGGATCCCTGGAAGAAAGGCAATGGAGCCAGAAGCAGGCTGGAAAAGCTTCAGCAGGGCACTTTCCAGATTAGACCTTGCAACGGGATCACATTGGATCTTGGAAGGGTGCTTCCACACTTCCTGTGTTGTGACATTGCAGTCCCTATGCGTACAGCAGGGTGCCGTTCACATTGCCAATGCCTTGTCTTGAATTTGATTGCTGCAATATAGAGCTAGTATGTCGTATATCCAGCGTAAGGAAGTTGCTGGTTTTTGGGGTTGTTAGTTGCTGTGAGACTGCTTCCTCCGCTGTTTACGTTTCAATGTGAATTGCCTGAATGGAGGCATTTTGCTGCTGTTGAGCAGCTAGCCTGGAAAGTGCCCAGGGGCTGGATTGAAGGTAAATGTGTTTAGCAATAAAACATTACATTTACTTCTTAATCACTATGCCTTTTATATAATGTATCACAATGCATTTCCTCAAATCAGTAGCAAACTTAAAAGAAGTTCCCATCTCATGCTGCTGTTATATCACATTGGTTCTGAGCTGAAAAAGCATAAAACACCAGTGTAAGACCAGTGTACCTCTGACAAACATGATTGCCATGTTTGTGAAGCACGGTTCCAGATCTAAGAAACATGGTGTTTCAGGGATGAGTTGGCTAGGAGGTATCTATTCTAGAAACTTCAGAACTAATTAGAAAGTTTGTGACTTTCTAATTTTTCCAATTGTGAGTTTCTAAAATTGTATGATAAATTTACAAACACCTATGCATAAGAGAGATAAAGAAAATACAGGAAGTGGAAAATACTGCAGAATTGCCTGTCACTCACTTTGCTGTGGCTTGTTGGTGGCTTGCCATCTTTCACTTGACTCATTGTGCTTACACTTTGGTGGAAAGGCAAAACAGCTCAGTTCTAGAAAAAAGAGAGCAAGATGTGAGGTTTTATAGGACAAATTAGGTTGTTGTAGTAAAAGCTTTCCTGTTCAAGAGCCTGTGTCATCATACAAATGAAGCAGACATGGGGATAATTATATGTTACATGCACACACAGGTTGTGGAGGTACATTGAAGGAAAAGCACATTAATATGATGAGGCCTAAAGACAACAGAAATGGAAAGAAGGAATCCTGATATCTGGAATGTTATTTGGTTACAAGGGGCAAACTGACAGATGTGCACCACATTTATACAATACATAATCTGATTTGCTGGAGCATCAGAGCATGAATACTGAACAAATTGGATGAAAAAATATTAAGAAATGACATGAAATAAGAAAATATGTGACAAAGTATGTAATAGAGCCATATACAGTGGGTATAGGAAAGAATCACCCCCTTTGATAGACCTTAAATTCTGGTTCCCTTACATCCTGAAATGAAAACACAAAGAAAATTCCCTTCACCAGCTGTACTTATCCAATGCAACCTATAACATCCAACTGAAAAACATCACAATTACAGTCCAGAAAATACTTCTCTATCAACCTTGCACATCTAGACGGAGCAATATTTGCCCACTCCTCCATACAGAACTGTTCAAGTTCGGTCACATTGGATGGTAGGTGTTGGTGGACTGCTATCTTCAAATCTCTCCACAGATTTCCTATGGGATTTAGGTCTGGGCTCTGACTGGGCCACATGAGGACGTTCACTTTTTTCTCCTTCAGCCACTGTGTGGTCAATTTTGCTGTGTGCTTCGGATCGTTGTCATGTTGAAAGGTGAAACTTCTGCCCATCCTCAACTGTCTGGCAGAGGGTAGCAGGTTTTCTTCCAGAATCTGACGGTATTTTGCCCCATCCATTTTTCTTTCTACCCTAACGAGAGCCCCAGTCCCTGAGGCAGAGAAACACCCCCACAACAGGATGCTGCCACCTCCATGCTTCACTGTAGGTATGGTGTGTTGTGGATGGTGAGCTGCGTTGGATTTACTCTAGGTGTACTTGTTTGGTGTTGAGGCCAAATAGTTCAATCTTGGTCTCATCTGACCATAAGACCTTTTTCCATTTGGCATCAGAATCTTCAAGGTGCCTTCTGGCAAAGCTCAAACGAGCTTTAATGTGGCCTTTCTTGAGAAGTGGCTTTCTCATTGCGACCTTCCCGAACAAGCCACATCTGTGGAATGCTCGTGAAATTGTTGTCACATGCACAGAACAACCACTCTTTGCCATGAAGTCCTTTAACTTCTTCAGAGTGGCCATTGGCCTCTTGGTAACCTCTCTTACCAGTTTCCTCCTTGCTCTTCCATCCAGTTTGGAGGGCCAACCGGATCCAGGGAGGATAGCAGTCCACCAACACCTACCATCCAATGTGACCGAACTTGAACAGTTCTGTATGGAGGAGTGGGCAAATATTGCTCCGTCTAGATGTGCAAGGTTGATAGAGAAGTATCCCAACAGACTCAAGGCTGTTATTAAAGCAAAAGGTGGTTCAACAAAATATTGACATTGGGGTGTGTGTGTGATCCTTTTTCAATCTCAGTAATTCTTGTTTTTTATTTCTGACACTTTTTCTGGACTGTAATTGTGATGTTTTTCAGTTGGATGTTATAGGTTGCATTGGATAAGTACAGCTGGTGAAGGGAATTTTCTTTGTGTTTTCATTTCAGGATGTAAGGGAACCAGAATTTAAGGTCTATCAAAGGGGGTGATTCTTTCCTATACCCACTGTATGTCCTTTCAGTGCAGCGTGTAGTAAGGGAATGCAAAGAGTGGCAGTCTTTTCCTCCTTCTGTTCCAAACAATAAGCAATTATTCCTTCAGAGCACTTATATCTCACATAAAACCCATTGGTTCTATATGTACTAGGTAAGTATGTTATGCTTGAGCAAGGGGGGCTTTGGACTATGCTTAATTCTAGGGATGTACAAATCAATTTGGATTTGAATCGATTCAATCCAAATCTGGTCAATTTGGTTGATGAGCTCAAAATGAATCTGCCCAGACACTCCTGGCCAAATTTGAGTTCGAATCCAATCACATCAGATCCAATTTGATTTGAGTTCCTCCTATTAATTTCCCCAGATTCCCAGCTTGCTTGCTTTTTTAAAAGCTGAGCTCTAGCCCTTATAGAAATTGAGTTCTGGAGCAAAATGTGCAGTCACTATTTTTCAAGTGTTTGGATTCTTTGATGTCTAATAACCTTTCCTCATAATGAACCCTATGAGGATTTATTGCACACATTCATTCTTCTATTCATTTTGACTATCTTTGGACAGTGCCAACTGTCAACTGCCATGTGCCAACTACACCCCACCCGCAAGGCAGTGGGGTACTACTCAGTTTATGTTCTAGGAATTTTTTCAAGTGTTTAGACTCTTTGATGTCTAATAACCTATCCTCATAATGAATCCCTATGAGGTTGCATTACACACCAAAGAGTCTAAACACCTCAAAAATCCCTAAAATATAAACTGAGTACCCAGTGGCTTGTGGGTTGCGGGGTAGTTGACACATGGGGTTCCACTAATTCCCCACCCCCCATGCAAAGCAATGGGGTCAAAATGAACAGAAGAAATGAAGATGTGTAATGAAGACACCAAAGAATCTAAACACTTCAAGAATGCCTAAAAAATAAACTGAGTACCCCAGTGTGTGTGTGTGTGTGTGTGTGTGTGTGTGTGTGTGTGTGTAGTTGACACATGGCACTTGGCAGTTTACACTGTCCAATGACAGGCAGAATGAACAGAAGAAATGAAGGTGTGCAATGAATCCTCATAGGGATTCATTATGAGGAAAAGTTATTATACACCAAAGAATCCAAACACTTGAAGAATAGTGACTGCACATTTTGCTCCATAACTCCACTTCTACAAGGGCTAGAGCTTAGCTTAAAAAAAAAAAAAGCTGGGGATCCATGTTAGGTCTAGGGCAACTTTGACTCCCCATTATTTCCTATGGTGAAAAAATACAAAACCAGTAAAAACTAAAAAGCAAATCATTAAAAATCAACCAAGAGCCCCACTGCTTTGAAATTTGAGTGGTAGGTGCCACCCATGGGGACCTACCAACCACCCAAATTTGGTGCCTCTAGGACCTTTAGAAGTGGGCCAAATCAATCTGAATCCAAATCAAATCCAACTAGAATCAAATCTGATTAATTAATTAATTAATTAGATTTATATACCACCCTTCCAAAAATGGCTCAGGGCAATTTACATCAAAGATTTGAGTTTGAATCAAATCTGGCTGATTTAATTTGACCTCGAATCACAAAAATAATTGATTCATGCACATCCCTACTTAATTCCCCTCCTAGAAATCTGAAAGGTGTCCTTTAAGTGCAAGACTATTTCTTCTAGTGTGGGGACACTTAAACCAATATGAACACAAGTTATAACACAGATTGTCTACTACAGCTGCTACTGTTATAACTCCAGTTCAGTGTTACGATATGACAACCACATAACCAAAACTCGTTATTGACAAAAGATGGGGACAGGTTGCAATAGGCAGCACATCTCACTTTAACTCATCTTGGAAGTTCATGAAATTGGGATACTATATCTGTCTGTTGACCAAATACAGTAGTGGAGCTGGTCCCTACATCTCTAAAAGGCAGAAGATCTCCATCTCTGCATTCTGATGACTATTGAAATGAACTAAAAGCAGAATCCTATGCATACTTACTCAGGAGCAGGGCTTTTAAAAAAGAAATTTCAGAACTGCACAATGGTATGTGACTGTAATTCATGGGTAGTATGTGCTGCTACAACATAGACCTCAACATTTTCCTTGTCTGTGCATACTTTGCTGACTAGTCACATTCCATGACATTAAGAAGTCTACATAGTGTGTGGGGGGGGGGGAGGGATCCTCAGAACTGAAAATTTGGCAGCACTATTGCAGAAGAGTGTTATATTATTGGTGAAGATTCTTTGAGAAATAGCAGTTGAATTTATGGACAGTGTCTTTGGCAGCAGAAAGAGAAATGGGTATGTCTGGGTTCTAGAGGAGCCTGGACTACTCACATAACATTTCTCATTGTTATCAGTCACTTTTTACATCATAACATACTGTAACTTTAGTATGACTTGAATTTTTGAGCATGCACAAATATTCTTTTAAAATGTCCCTTTTGGTTTTGGGAATGGCACCCGTTGTGTCTGTGTGCACATTTTTAAAAGCCCTGGTCAGAAGTGCGTTCCACATAGGTAAAAATGCATGAGATTATAGCCTATAAAGAGTTAATTCAGGACTGTTGCCATGGCGAATACTGGGGAGGGGCTCTTCCAATTGTCTCTACCCCTTTTACATGCACAAACAAAGGACATGCAGACAACACTCCACCCAATTGCTCAGAAAGAAAGAAACCAACTTTGACCTTTCTGTGTTCTGACCAATGAGTGAAAGTCATTGGGATAACTGACAAGCCGTAGGCACTTGTTTTTCAAATGCATACAACTGATGTTTGTTTTATTAATTTGCAATATAGTTAAACAAATCACATTAAGCTACCTATATTATGTTCTGGCTGTTCCACATTGATATTCTCTCCCCTTCACCCCCAATCTCAGGAATCCTCACAATAAATTTTGTAGCGATGAGCCCAAGTTAGCTACACCGAGTTTTTAGTGAGTACACACCCTACTCAGATTTTTTTTCCCCTATACAGCAGGAAGGACCTGAAAACCTGCCTTTTTGCCAAAGATGTTTTGTGTCTGTTCTCCGTTTAGCATCCCTCCAAACTGACAAAAGACTCACCGTGCAGTCTATGCAAAAAACAACTTCTTGGAGCATCTGATCTCGGAGCAATACCCAACAGGAAAGATGCATTCAGTTACTAGGAGAAAAGTATAGAAAGGGAGGGGAAAGCGAACAGCTTGCCAGTCCTGGAGACCTACCGTAGAACAACTTGCATAACAGGAAAGGGGCAAGAGGAATAGAGACACTGGCAGAGAGAGGAAATGTTTTTGCTACGAGAGAGAGAGAGAGAGAGAGAGAGAGAGAGAGAGAGAGAGAGAGAGAGAGAGAGAGAAGAGGCTAAGAAACCTAGTGGAAAACATGTGAAAATGAAAAGTTTAAAAGGGACAGAATGAGTTGGATGCTTTTCTGAGTTCAGAAGCAACTCGGCACCAAAAGCAAACTTTGTTGTCAAGAAGAGCCAGGAGCAGAGCCTCCACTGTGCAAATGGGTTCAAAGAACCCGCCCCTGCCCCACTACTTGAGCGAGGGCATGCCCAAGCTGTGTGCAGGCACCCCTCTTAAAGTCTCGGGCCGGTATAGTGACGTTCTTTCCTACCAAGTGGGTTCAGGCCTCACCAACTAAAGATAAATCGGCACAATCAGTACTGAAGCCACTAGTTGGACTTCTCACATGTTTTGGCTTTCCGGAACGCATCTTGACAGATCAAGAATCAGTGTTCAACAACCAGGTATTGGGCCATGAAGGTGGTAGTATGAGGATGAGGAGATCAGTTCCAAAACCGGAGCTGGAGGCTTGCCCCCTAAGCAGCAATCTTGACCAGGCAGCTGTAGGCAGTGTCACAACTATCCAAGCACAGGGCGGATCTCTGCGCACTGGAACCATGTAATTGTTGTTGAAGGGAACAATCTTTACACCAAAGTTACACAGAGCAATTTTCCATGCAGACGATATGAGGAAATGCTGCGTCATGTGTTGCGGATGGCTCAAATGAGGATGGCTCAAAGAAGAAGAGAAGCGCCTTGGTAAGACCAATGAACAGCAGTGTTATTTAAATGCTTTTTGGCAGGGGTAGTTGTGTCATTGTAGCTAAATACACAGGATAACAACGTTTGATATATCACCTGCCTTCCCCCCCAAAAAAACAATATATCTTCTCTAGCATTTAATCAAGGTCACTAGTGAATGTAGGAATGGGCAGCATTACTCCTAAATCAGGCCCTCAGTCAGGCCCTCCTATGGACTTTCTATGAAGTCCATAGAAAGGTGGACTTCTTAATCCATCTTAAGACATTTAGGAGTGCAGGTCTGGCATGGGTTTGGACGATGCTATTGTGCAGACAATGTAGACTGTCCCCCTATGAAAACTTCTTCTCCAAGCCTGTCTGTTCAGGAGTCACATTTGAGGACTGTGTTCAGGAGGTCTCATGCTTGCATGAGTGCAAAATGTTAGAAGTGCTTGTAATCCCGCCCCCCTCCTTGGCACCTTCTTAGTTCCAAGCTCCAGCAATAGCACACCCTACACAAAAATATGCAATGCTGCAGCATAGGTGCACGCAACACATATGTGATCTCTTCCTTGTTGAAGGTGGAATGTCCATTGGGGAATCACTACACACACAGTGGATGTGTGCCTGCAGGAGTGGCAGTCAATTGGAAAGGAAAGAAGGCTGAGTGTGGAACATGCAGGTGACCCAGCAAATCTGCAAGCAGTTTCTGCACCGCTGATGCCTTGTTTCTGTGCTCTCCCTACCTAGTGGAGTGGTGATGAGAATCAAGAATTTTACTATGAGATTAGTAAAAAAAACACCTTGTGTGTATATGTGACAAAACTCACTGATTTATTGAGTTCAATAGGAATGGGCAGTTGTGTGGTCACATGTCCAGCTTCCATATACTGCACAATAATGTCCAAACCACCAGCAAAGGACTAAGCCTTCGCAACCACTCAAAAGTAAAGAGTTCAGAATGTTTAATTGCCCGTGGTAGTGCAATATGACAGGGATGACTGACAGCAATTAAAGCACTTGTGTAAATCTCTTCTGTGTGTAATTCTAAATATTCCAAAGCAACAGCTGCCAGTTAAACATCATCCTACAGACACACACACCATGGCACATGCAGTATTTTTAACATGGTCCTTGAGTGCACAAACATTAACAAGTTAATATATCATGACAACACATTGGAGCCAAGCTTGGCCAAGCTAAGAAAAGCCAGCAGGGGTAGCCTCGTGCATCAGAGTGGAAACATGGTCTGATTGGAGTCCATTGCAGGACTAGAACGCAGGACCTGTGCGGGCAAACAGCAGTGCCTCTGTTGCAAACCCACACAACAAAAGCTCCTTGCCTGCTCATAAGGGGACCTGACAGTTGCAGTCAGCAAAGCTGCACGACTGATAATGAATCACATTGTTCAGGAAACCATTTCAAACATCTTAAATGTAATTTTTAAAATGTAGCTGAATTACCCATTTAATAACCAAACCTCGAATAGCTGCACCTGTGTCCAATAAATACGTTGGGGGTAGTGCAATCTGAAAGGGACAGGGAAAACTGTCAGCCTTGTGCGTCTTTGAAGAGCACCCTTCAGAAAAGCCCTCCTGGTTGAAATCTGTGGGGTTAGGTGCTGCTGAACACTGCTAGTCCTTCAGAAAAGAGCACCCAGCAAATCTGCTGGGTCCCAGCACAGGAGTGGGAGCATAATCCCTGGAAACTGACTAGAGTCCAGGACTGGAACCAGGAGATGTGCAACCTGACAGGGGAAACTGACAGCCTAGTGCATCAAAGATGAGGACTCTCAGAAAAGCCTGCCAGGGTGGTGCAATCTGACAGGGATAGGGAAAACTGACAGCCTCATGCATCAGAGAAGAGGACCTATCAGAAAAGCCTGTCTTGTTGAAATCTGTGGGGTTGGTGGAATAGGAGAGGGTGCTGAACACTGACAGTCCTTCAGAAAAGAGTACTCATTGAAGTTAAAAACAGGGGTGGGGGGAGTGGGACCTGCTGGGTCCCAGCCCAGGAGTGGAAGCATGGCCCCTAGAAACTGATGGGAGTCCAGGACTGGAACTCAGGATCTGTGTGTGCAAACAGCAGTGCCTCTGCTGCAATCCCACACAATGAAAGCTCTTCACCTGCTTATAAGGGGACGTGACAGATGCAGGCAGGAAAGTTGCACAATTGATTAGGCTTGCCTATTTTCCCAAAGCAACAATTTTAAAAAATGTTTTAAAGATAATGAATGGCATTGTTCAGAAAACCATTTCAAACTTCTCAAACATAATTTTTAACAATGTAGTTTAACTTTTCATTTAATTACCAAACCCCTAATAGCTGAATCTGTGCCCAAGACAAAACATCTTAAACATAATTGTTAAAAATATAATTTTTAATATTTTAAAGATAATGAATTGCATTGTTCAGGAAAAAAACATTCCAAAAATATTAAACATAACTTTTAACAATGTAATTCAATATGTCTCATGTTCATGGAATTTGTTCCAGGGTAAGAGTTTCTGATATTACAGGGCAAGAGTCTCTTCAAGGTATGGGCAACTGAGTGGCTACACACAGGAAGACTGAGCATGAACATACAACACGGAGGTTTATCAGGAATGGAGGAGGAAGTAGTGAAATCTGATGTGGTAGGGGAGAATAAAGCTAGATTGTCAGAAAACCATACAGAAAAGGGGTTGTTGAGAGGCAGGAGAAACCGTTGATACACCGGGCAGGGGCTGCTGCAGCTGCCCTAACCAGCAGGAGAAGATATCCGGCCACTGGAGATCCTTGCCTACACAATTTCCTGAACTGCATTGATGCTGAGTCCAGAAGACTCCAGCGAGTTGCTCTGAGGCAGGCTGAGCAGAGCAACTCTGTCGGAGAAGGGAAGGCAGGGGCTGCTGCGCCACTGCCAGGAGGGAGCAAGGGATGAGAACAAGCAACCGTGCAGCAGCTCAGCAGCTCACTCCAGCCTAGCTCTGACTCACTCAACTCTCTGTGTCAGAGGTCCTGGAGGAGCAGCAGAAGCTGGGTGGGGCCGAGGGAGGGAGAGAGGGAGCTCACTCAGCTAGTGTCATGCCCTTACTTTCGAATAGTGAGGAGGATGAGGAAGTTGGCAACCCTCCAACAGAGCAACAGGAAGAGAGTTCATCTGTTGGGCTGCAGGAAGAAACGGAGGCAGGCCAAGTTGAGGCTGCAGCTCCTGAGGGGCCATCAGAAACTGCACAGGAGAAGCGGGGTGGGTGCAGAGCCAAGTCCTGAGCCAGAGAGCACGCAAACAATAACACCCCAACTGCAGAGATATAAGCATTGCCAGTGACAGCTGGAAACACTCAGATGGAGCAAGCGGCTGCTTAACAAGCAAGATAAAAGCGGAATTGTTGGCAGCTGATTGGAGGAGGAACCTAATTAGTCAAAGCACTATAAATCAAGGCCAGCAGGCAGTGAATGCTGCTGGAAGCAACAAGTCTCTTTGAGCCTGCTACAGCTGAACTTCTGATTAAGAGGAAACCCCTGCTTTGTGTTGGCCTCTAGAGACCCAGGCTTTTCCTGCTGCTACTCTGCTAACCTGACCAAGTCCTGACAGCTGCTCTAGCTGTAACACCTCCCCCAGGAACACCTTGCACTCCTTTTGCTCTGGAACGGTGCTATCTGGTGAGCAGACTGAGTTTGTGGGGGAGACTGTCTGAAGCTGATACTTCCAGTAAAGTGTTCTCTTGTGTTTTCTTTGCAGACCAGGGAGGATTTCAAGGAGCTGTTTCTGACCTTGACTTGGATACCAGACAGACAGGCTCCTGACAGCTAGCTCATTTGGCTTTCCAGCAGCCTTCTGAGCTTCCCTTCACCAGCTCAGTGAGTTGCTCCTCTGACTGAGCAACTCTCTGTCTCAGTTGGAAGCAGATCTCCCGGGCTGGAATCAACCCCAACAACTTTTTTGCCCAAGTTGGGCAGGGTGGGACCAGGGAGAGAGCAGGAGGGAGAGCGAGGGAAACTGGATGTAGTTTGCAGGAAGGACATCCTGGGCTGGAGTCAACAATGCTGCTGTGATGGACTGGACTGGAGTGGATGAGGACAACTTAAGAATGCAGCCCAGCCAGCCTAGAGGGAAAATATTTTTTCATTCTCAAAAAGTTATGGTACCCAGCTTAATATCAGCACACTGTGCTCTGCATACTGGCTACTATATCTTTTTGTTGTTGAATGGGGAAGGAGTCCCTCCCAAAGGGAGTATCTGGTTTTTGTCTTTTGTACTCCAAAAGGTGGCTATTAGCTGTCTGTGTGTTTGGGGGAGGCATTATAAAGGAATTGGAACCCCTTGCTACGGTCCATTTCTGACCTCTTGCTGCCCGAGGCTCTTTGGCATCCTTGTGCCTGGTGGGTTGTGCATTTTGTGTGTGTGATATGCTGTGGGGGAACTAGCACCCGAATGCCATGAATGGATTGGCTCTTTCCATGCCTGGCACACATAGGGGCATTGGTGGCACATAGGGGCATGCCCCATGATTGGTGCAGACTAGTAGTGTTGCCATGGGTAGTGTTGCTATGGATGTTGAGAAAGTGACTGGTTGAGGCTACAACTTTCTGAATTGTTTTTTTAAAAACCACTTCCCCCTTCTTCTCCCATTTTGTCCTGGGAGTGCACAAGATCCTGAGTAAGTTACCCTGAAGGTTTATTAGTGTAAGTGGTAATCGGTATAACTGGGACTATAGAATTGCTCTGTAAGGACTGGAATGAAACATCTGAAGAAGAAGAAAAATTCCACCAGGGTCCTAAGAAATGAGTGTGGAACCTTTCATGACATCTCATAAGTCTTTTTTACCCCTGTGGTATACCTGAAAATAAGGGGATTGTTAGGTGTTTACTTGGAAGGAGGAAAGATCCCGGTGACCCTTCTCCACTTCCCAGTGGTGTGTTTAGTGTTTAAAACTGTCTGAACTGTGAAGATCTTTTTGATTGGGGTGGGGAAAAAATAATTTTTAAAAGAACAAAAACCCTTTGACCCTCTCCTACATCTGACCAGCAGAGGTGCCCCTAAAAAAAAAATTCACGGTTTACTCCACCCAAAACTTCCAATCCATGTTCCCAATAGCAGGTTTTTGAAGGTTTTTCCTTATTTAATTTATTTATTACATTTTTACCGCCTTTAACTAAAACAATCCCAAGACTATAAAAATTACACAATAAAAATATTAAAATGGAAATTTAAAATACCAATCTAATGAAAAGTTAACAGGTCTCTCAAATGCATGGTACAGATAGGAAGTGTACTGAAGTGCACTTGGTATTCCACATAACAGGTGAATAGCTATAACTGTACACTGTATACAAGAGTTTTTGTACAAGCATTAAAATGGTTATAAGAATAGGACACACTCATCAAAAATGTTAATGGTAAAATTTGGCAATATCAACATTCTGATTTCTTCATTTGAGTCCTGTTTCTCCCCCAAATAGCCCCACAATCCTGCCCTGCACTCTGAGTGTAGACAACCAAGTTCATCATACACCACCTACTCTAGGTTAGTAGCTAGTAGCAACCTGATTTGTGGTGATGGTAGTTCCTAACAGATCAAATCCTAACTGGGGTGTGTGGGTTAAAAATTACTTATAACTGCATACTAAACCCGGCCCTAGAAAGTGGATTTGCTTACTTGCATGAGCCATCTGGAACTTCTTGCTACTGCCTGGATATCCATATCCCCAGTCAGACAGATGCTTGCTGCTTCTTGCCCCTATAGCAAGAGGAGGTATTTGTGGGGGGAGGTTTCTTTTCCCTCTAACCCTCTTTCTCTTCTTTTATATGGCACCACAAAATAAGCAGGGGGGGCATCTTCAATTCCTGAACATGGGCCCCTTCAGGGCTTGCTGCACCCTTGAGAAGAGCGGAACCAAGCAGTAACTGCTCACATGCACCTTATCAATTGATGTAGGGAGACAACTGAGTTCTGGGGCTGGGAGGAGGGCGAGATGGAGATGTTCCTCAGGCCAATCAACATTTTCAAAATGTTTTCATTATCACATCACAGCTTCACCTTTAGCAATCTGCATTTATGAATGATACTTAGATGGATTTTTAAAAACCAGGCTAAACTTAGGACTTGATTTATCCAAAGCATCCTGGAGGAAATATTCACAAAATGGAAGACAGCAGAAATAAGGAAGGCTTGCTCGGGTTGCTGCCCACCTCCTACCTGAAGGCACAGGCCCGTGGATGAGGATCTCCAAAGATAACATCAAGGCATGGATCCCCACCCTTTCGCACTCATTTCCCACTTTAGTTTAGTTAGACTTGTTTTGAAAGCAGAAAGACATATGCTCTGCTGGTCAGTACCTTTGTTAGGTAATACAGTATGGGTCTGTAATGTCACAAAGAGTCCTATTTGCACTGTGAATTTTGATTCCTGCCACAGTTATTATCAGTTCCTGCTCTGAATTATGCTGCTATGTTTTGGGGCTTTTGACTTAGCCATTTGTGTTGGTTTTTATTTATTTTGTAATTGCTGATATTATGATTTTATGTTGTCTACAGCTTCTTTTCAAAGGCCAGAAGAAGGATGGTATAGAAAAGATTTAATAAGTAAATAAAATGAATGGCCATATAAAAAGGTGTTTTCTTTTATCGTTCCCCCAGTATTTGAGGTATTTGTAGCAGAAGGCACAAAGCAACTGGTCAATACAGCAATGAATATGCTTGATTAGCAAAATGCATAATATTCAAATTAGCCTGCCTCAACATAGATATATGTTCTATGCCTTTATGTGTTTGTTAATACACTTATATTTAGGATTAAAACTATCTGGAATCACAAATCTATATTCTTCATAAAAGGGAGGTAACTTATGATGTAAAAATAGTCTGAATAAAACCTGAATAAATCCAGATAAAATATCTACAAAGACAACAAACAAAATATACTCTCCATGGTTAAAAAAAGCCCATCAAATATATATAGAGAGAGATCTGCAAAGATATGAAGTATATATTAACAAATACAAAAGGGTGTTCCAATGGGAGTCCTAAGTTACATGGGAATTAACAAGCTTCTGTATCCATAGTGTAAAACAAACTCTTCTGCATGTCGCTTGTCCTCCCATGCTATGGCACAGCACAAGGAGGTACTTAATCCAATTTAATGTCTCCTACACCAAATGTGTTTTGACCTTTGCAGTCTTCATCAGTGGCATTGGTACTGAAGAACTACATTTCTTGTGGTCCCATTTATTTATTCATTCATCCATTCATTCATTATTAATTTAATAAATCTTTATACCACCCACTACCAAAGTCTCTAGGCAGTTTACAGCATAAACAAAACAAACCAAGAATGTAACAGTTAAAACATGATTCTACATTGCCACTCTTCGCCGCTTCATGCGATCGTGGGGTGGGGTTGTGCTTTCGGCCCCTTGAGGCAAGCATGGAGGCCACCATGTTTATAACCCATCACTTGATACGGGCCAGCCAATAAGGATGCTGGAGCAGCCACTCCAAATTAAGCTGATTTTGATTTCACAATGTGATGATATAAAATCACTTCATAAGTATAAAATGTCATTTGTACTTTTAAGCTCTAGTCTCTTCATGATTAAATCTAAAAGCTTATTTTGTTGCGCTACAAAAAAAATGAAGATTACTTGAGGTTTCTCCTCTTCCTGTGAGTTTACACACTTGCCACTTGTCTGCCAGATCTCATTGTGTCACTTTTGCAGCAGGAAAGTCAAGGGTGACCAGAATAGTCATTTATGGTGTTTCACATTTTGTATTCCAGTCTAAAGCAGAGCTTTTCAAACTTTTTTAGACCTTGCCTCCTTTGATCTGTCAAATTTTCCAAGCACTTCTCCTGTATCAAAACCTCTGATGGTGTGATATTTTACAAAAGTTAGCAAATTTAAAAATGAAATAATAGGTCAAAACCTACACACTCATTGTGTACATACTCAGAACTTAATAAATTTTGGGTAAAATAATAATAACTAGCTGACCGGGTGCAGAAGATATTGTCCTCCTTTTGTCCCTCAGTACTGGCTGCTATTAGTTTCTAGCTGTTCACTGTTATTCTCTTTATGTATTTCCTTGGTAACTGGTTATGTTATATATATTACTCCATGTTAGGTTTTTCCATTATCTTATGTTTTGGTTTGTTTCTGCTTTTTGAGCTTTATAGACGTTCACATTATTGAGGTGATTTGCCCCAGTTCTGCAGGTTTTTTTTTAGCTCTTTATGAATTTCATGGTTTTAATTTAGCTATTCCTTTGATGCTAGCCAGTCAGGGACAGTCAGCTTAGAGCCCTGCCGGCCTCATTTTGTTCTTTTGCAGCCCCACTTTTGTTTTGGTCAGTAGTATCTCCACAAGATTGTTTTGGCAATTATCATTTATGTTCCAGTATCAGTTGTCATCTATGATTTCTGTTTCTAGTTATCATTCTTCTCACCATTGTTTGATTGGTTATTAGTACATATTTTTAGCTGTTGTAATGAAATAAATGATCTCTTCATACATTTTTGTTCTAGTCACGGGTGGGTTTTTTCTCCTTCTGTTTTTACTCCTCAATCTGGCCATTTGCTGAATCTGAGTCTCTCCCTGGACGGGGTTGCGCTGTCCCTGAAGGAGGTGGTCCATGACTTGGGGGTCCTCTGGGACTCGCGGCTCCTGCTCAAGCAGCAGGTGGAGGCCGTGGCCAGAGATGCTTTTGCCCAGCTTCAGCTGGTCCACCAGTTGCGGCCCTATCTCAGCCAGTAGGCCCTGGCAACAGTAACTCATGCCCTCATCATCTCTCATCTGGATTACTGTAATGTGCTCTACCTGGGGTTGCCTTTGAAGATGACTCAGAAGCTTCAGTTGGTCCAGAATGTGGTGGCCCGCCTGCTTTATGGACGCTAGGAGATATTATAGTGTGACATCTCTCTTGCGGTCGCTGCATTGGTTACCTACTTGCTTCTGGGTTCAATTCAAAGTGCTGGTTCTCAGCTTTAAAACTCTTCAGAGCGTAGCACCTGTTTACCTTCAGGACTGCCTCTCCTGGCCAGTTCTGTCCCATCCTGTGAGATCTTCTCAGATTGCCCTTCTTTCGGTCCTTGGTCTCAGAGAGGTCCGTAGTACTAGGGCCTGTGGAAGGGCTTTCTCTGTTGCCGCCCCTTCACTTTGGAGGTCTCTCCCCCGCCCCGCCCCCGATTCAGTCTGCCTCCTCCCTTTCAGCCTTTAAGATTAAGATCTTATTGAAGAGGTTTCTTTTCCGCTAGGCGTTTGACCTTTAAATCTCTCTCTCTCTCTCCTTTTTAAAATCTTGGATGCTGTTCTTGCCTTGTACCCTCGCTGAGTCTGTGGATTGGGCAGTATATTAAATCTTTTAATAAAAAAATTAAAAAATTCCATGTCCAGGATCCTCTGTTTGGCTGTTTTCACCTTGTCACAGCCCATAGCAAGCAGGAGGGATGGGGAGAAGCCCAGTAGTGCCACTTGGTTGTATTTCCCAGGAGATTGGAAATTGTTCTGCAGGGTTAGTGGGACCAGGCCCCATGGGCAAAGGACTAGTTTGATCCTGTGGTTGAGAACAGTCATACAAACTTCAGCCTCAGCTTTTATCGAAACCAGTTTCCAAACAAAGAGCAGCATTGGAGACACAGCAAGACAACTCTTAGGACTTTAGATTGGACACGTTCCAGTGCAAGAAGATTGGAGGGGGATCCTGGGTGGGAGCCATATAGTAATTGTGCCAGAGGCTTGGCCACATATAGTTTGAGTGCTGCAGGTACATAATGGCTGCCCCTGGTCTTAAGGAACCTCAAGATGGCAGCAGAGATCCTCTGTGCTAAGGCAACGTGGTCACAGTGGGCCTTTCTTGAACCAGAGGCATGAAGGACCACCCCCAGGTATGTAAAACAGGTGAACTGCTCAATTCTGTGTCTGTCTATATTCCAGTGATGGGTCTTAGGTCTTCTGGCGAAGGCCATGACCTTAGTGTTTTGGTACTTTATTTCATGTTGCTCACTCTTGCAGTACTGTGACAATGTCTCCAGCACCCTTCTGAGGCCTCCTCCAAAGGACTGAAGCATCGTCTGCATAGAGTAGGATGGAGATGGTTCTTACAGCCAATTTGGAAGGGTGGGAGTCAGGGTTGTTAATTCAGGTCTCCATGGCATTGATGTAAAAGTTGTACAGAAGTGGGGCCAGGATACAACCCTGTATGACTCCCATCTGTGTTGATATGGGGTTCGTAAGGTGTCCTTGGGGGCTACATCTCACTCTGAGTGTTGTATCAGTGTGGAGGGCACAGATCAGATAAAGCAGACATCAATCAATCATGGTGAATAGGAGTATGTACCCACCTGCTGTCAAAATGATCTTTCTTTATTATCTGGACCCTTTTCAGTCTGGCTTCCGCCCTGGACATCAGACTGCCTTGGTTGTTCTAGTGGATGACCTATGCTGAGAACTAGGAGAGCCAGCATGGTAGTGGTTAGAGTGCTGGACTAGGACCGGGGAGACCCAAGTTCAAATCCCCATTCAGCCATGAAACTAGCTGGGTGACTCTGGGCCAGTCACTTCTCTCTCAGCCTAACCTACTTCACAGGATTGTTGTGAAAGAGACATCGCTCTGGGCTCCTTGGAGGAAGAGCGGGATATAAATGTAATAGTAATAATAATAATAGACAGGGGGAGTACATCCCTGTTCCTGGACCTCTCGGCGGCTTTCAATACTATAGACCATGGTATCCTTCTGGACCGCCTCTTGAGTATGTGAATTGGAGGTACTGCATTGAAGTGGTTCTGGTCCTTGGCGAGGAGGGTCCAGAAGGTGGTGCTGGGGGAACTACTGCTCGGCTCCGTGGCCACTGGCCCGTGGGGTCCCGCAGGGTTCGGTCTTGTCCCCCATGCTGTTTAACACTTACATGAAACCGCTGGGAGAGGTCATCCGGGGACTTGGACTGAGTTGTCAGCAATATGCGGATGACACTCAGCTCTATCTCTCCTTGTCACCTGATCCTAGGGAGGCGGTGGATGTCCTGAATCGGAGGCTGGAGGCCGTGATGGGTTGGATGTGGGCTAATAAACTGAAATTGAATCCAGATAAGACGGAGGTACTGTTGGTCAGTAGAAGAGCCAATTGGGATGAGGAGATTTTATTGGTTCTGGATGGGGTTGCACTCCCCTTGAAGGAGCAAGTACACAGCTTGGGGATACTACTGGACCCGGCTCTGCTTTTGGAAGCTCAGGTGGAGGCGGTGGCCAGGGGTGCCTTTGCATGGCTTCAGCTAGTGTGCCAGCTGTGTCTCTTTCTTGAGAAGGCAGATCGGGCCATGGTTACCCATGCCTTATTCACATCACGGCTGGATTACTGTAATGAGCTCTACGTGGGGCTGCCCTTGAAGAATATCCAGAAACTGCAGCTAGTGCAAAATGCAGCAGCTAGGGTTTTATCTGGAGCTTCCTGGTGGGAGCACATCACACCCATTCTGAAAGAGTTGCACTGGCTGCCAGTTCATTTCTGGGTCCAATTCAAGGTGCTGGTTTTGACCTTTAAAGCCCTTAACGGTTTGGGCCCGGGATACCTGAGGGACTGCCTGCTCCCAAAGGTTGCTGCCCGCTTGATAAGGTCATCTGAGGGGGCTCTGCTCTGGTTGCTGACAATGAGGGAGGCTAAGTTGTCATGCACTTAGGACAGGGCCTTTTCTGTTGCTGCCCCCAGACTCTGGAATGCTCTCCCGGTGGGTATCCGCTCCTCGGTCTCCATCACAGTTTTTAGAAAGCATGTTAAATCGTGGCTTTTTACCCATGCTTTTATATGATTGTCTCCACTGCTGGTTCTTGTATTTTGTACTGTTTTTATGCTAGTGTTTTAATCTAATTTTTAAAAATCAGATTTGTTTTTATATTTTTAGCTCAATATTTTAATATGTCTTTTTTATAATCTTGTTTTTAAATTTTATTGTGAGCCGCCTTGGGATTTTCTTAATGAAATCTAAACGCCTCCTCCCGGCACCAACGTCTCATCCACGCATTGAAACCCCTCAGCGCTGCCTGTCTCACTGTATCTGCATGTGGAACAGGCAGCATTTCTGAGAATGCTACCTTGTGGGTCCTGGACTTGAATAAGCTACCCATCAGCTGAAATTTGGCTTCCAGGTCCTCCCAGCTACATTTCCCCACATCGTTGGTGCAGACGTGCACTATGACAGCTGTCTCCTCCCCATCACTGCCTAACAGCCTATCTAGATGCTGTGTGATGTTCACAACCTTTGCACCAGGCACGCAAGTCACCGTGTGGTCAACACATGGGTCACAAACCCATCTCTCTGTACCTCTAATGATCGAATCCCCCAGTACAAGGAGGCCCCCACCCCCGGAGGAGTATCTTCTGTGCGAGAGGATATGGGCTCATCATCCACGGAAGGGGTCCCTTCTAAAGGAGCATTTCCCTCTTCCTCAGACCAATGTCCTCCTTCCCCGAGACCTTCATTATCTCTGAGAGCAGTGGAGGTATCAGCCCTGAAGTGGGATGCCTCTGCTATGTCCCTGAAGGTCTCATCTTCATGCCTCACTGTCTCTCTGAGCTTCTCCAGATCCGCCACCTTGGTCTCGAGGGAAAGAACTTGTTCCCTGAGAGCCAGGAGTTCCTTGCACTGAGCACACACCCATTATTTCTGCCTGTGGCGCAAATAGTCATAGATGTGGCACTCTGTGCAATACACTGGGAAGTGCCCCCTGCCCTGCTGGCTTTCTAGATTTGTACTTCCCTTATCTTAGGAACATAGGAAGCTGCCATATACTGAGTCAGACCATTGGTCTATCTAGCTCAGTATTGTCTTCACAGACTGGCAGCAGCTTCTCTAAGGTTGCAGGCAGGAATCTCTCTCAGCCCTATCTTGGAGAAGCCAGGGAGGGAACCGGAAACCTTCTGCTCTTCCCAGAGCAGCTTCGTCCCCTGAGGGAAATATCTTGCAGTGCTCACACATCAAGTCTCCCATTCATATGCAACCAGAGCAGACCCTGCTTAGCTATGGGGACAAGTCATGCTTGCTACCACAAGACCAGCTCTCCTCTCCCAGGCTCCTTGTGATCACAGGGGCTTGTTCCAGGCTCCCCCGCACACTTCCCACTAAACTCCTGCAAAACTCCAACATCCTGTTTGCTATCCCTGTTCGCTGTGTTCTCGGGCCTACACATCTTATGTAGAGAGTAGGCTTCCAACTGAGATACAGGATCAGGGTCAAAGGAATGTGACTTTTCATCTGCAGACCTTCCACCCAACACTTCCTTAGGCTAGAAGCTTATCAAATGCTGCATATGTCCCCCCAAACTTCATTCCCAATCACAGGTTGCATCTCTCCTTTTAGACCCTAATCCTGCATCCTAGCTATGTGCAAGGAACTGTCAGTTGCCAGAAGCCTTGTAGGGAGAAGGTGGCTTTAACATCTGCTTCCCAGAGACAGTGGCTGCCCAGTGGTGAGAGCCTGTGTGGTTGCTGTCTGCTGTTAGCTTGCCAGCCTGTGTGTGCCCCTAGCATGTGGGGCTGTGGCTGCCCTGCAGGTAAGTCAGCACACAGATCGGGGCCAGAGGGGGTGAGTCAGCAGTTCCTGAGGGTCAGCTACTCATATTAGCCATCTTTCTGGGCGTATGGAAGGACTGCTGCCATGTGGCGGTGGGCCCACCACCGGCAGGGTCGCCCCCTTGGGGGAGCCACCTCGGGGGGCAGTGAGACCCTGGTGATATTTTTTGGCTTCCGTTGTTTTTGGATCCTAGGTGTTTCAGATGTGTCTTGGTTTGTCTGGGGGTAGGGAGACGGGGAGAGGGGGTGGCCACTGACTCTGGTGTTGCTATTCCGGTGGTGGTGGGGAATAGAGGATGTAAAGTTCGCAGGTCAGCGTGTCATTACAGGGGAAGGGAAGTCAGAAATCTATTAGCTCTTTCCCCTTCCGGCTGCCCTGCCAGCTCTTTGACCTTGGGGAGCAGTGCAAACCTCCCACACATTCTCACCTTGCTTCTCTGTAATGCCAGGTCTGTCCAGAATAAGTCGGACACCCTCCATGATCTGATTCTGGATGAAGGGGCAGACCTGGTATGTATTACAAAGACTTGGTTGGGGGAGGCTGGTGGCCCAGTCTGGTCCCAGCTCCTCCCTCCAGGGTACTCTGTTGAGGAGTGGGTGCAGAGACATGGGCGGGGAGGTAGAGTGGCTGTGGTCTACAAGAACAACCTCTCCCTGACCATGATCCCTGTGGAAGTGTCTTGCCATATTGAATGTGTGTGCCTAAGTTTGGGGACCAGAGATACACTGAGACTTCTCTTGTTGTACCGATCGGCCCGCTGCCCAATGAAATCCCTAACTGAGCTGACGGACTTGGTCTCAGGTTTTGCGTTGGAGTATCCCAGGCTTGTGGTGCTGGGGGACTTCAATGCCCACCTTGGGACCAATTTGTCTGGGGTGGCTCAGGAGTTCCTAGCAGCCACGCCAACTATGGGCCTATCCCAAAGGGTCTCTGGACCGACGCACATTGCAGGTCACACGCTTGATTTGGTCTTTTACTCTGATCAGGGTGGTGTTCCATGGGTGGGGACTCCTGTGATTTCCCCATTGTCATGGACAGACCACCATATGGTTAAGGTTGGTCTCACAGTCACACCCCACCTTCAAAGGGGGAGTGGCTCATTAAAATGATCTGCCTGAGAAAGTTATTGGATACAATAGGTTTTTAAATGTTTTTTTCTGAACTGATGTTTAAGATTGTTAAAAATTGTGTTTAATATGTTTTATGTCCCCCCCCCCGAACAAAACATTAAAATATTTTGGTGCTTTGGGAACATGGGCAAGACTAATCAATGGTGGCGCTTTGCTGACTGCATATGTCACGTCCGTTTATGAGCAATGTAACTCATTATCTTCAAAACATTAAAAATTTCATTTTTGAGATTTAGGTGTAAGATGTTTCATCCTGGGCTAGATTCAGATATTAGCGGTTTGGTTATTAAATGAGAAATTAAACTACATTGTTAAAAATTATGTATAAGATTTTTGCAATGGATTTTTTTTTCTGAACAATGTCATTCATTATCTTCAAAACATTAAAATCATCTTGTGCTTTGGGAACATGGGCAAGCCTAATCAATTGTGCAGTTTTTGCTAGCTTCATCTGTCACATCCCCTTATGAGCGGGTGAGAAGCTTTCATTGCATGGGGTTGCAGCAGAGTCACTGCTGTTTGCACGCACAGGTCCTGAGTTCCAGTCCTGGACACCAGTCCAGATTGCACTGCCCCCAACATATTTTTGGGGACACAGGTTCAGCTATTAGAGGTGTGGCTCCACCTACCCCACAGATTTCAACCAGATGGGCTTTTCTGATGGGTCCACATCTCTGATTCACAAGGCTGTCCTGAGTTCCAGTCCTCCACTGGGATCCAATCAGTTTCCAGGCACCATGCTTCCACTCCTGGGCTGGGCCCCAGCAGATCGCACTCCCCCCCCCATCCCTTTACATCTTCAATGGGTATTTCTGTATGATGTCAGTGTTCAGCACCCTCTCATATTCCACCTACCCCATAGCATCATTCTGTGGTGTGTCTGTGTGTGCATGCACAGACAGTAAGTAGGTGGTGATGCTTAACAAGTTGGTGTATTGGGGTGGGGGTTGGAATTTTAGATCTCAGGGCCCCAGGGTTGATTGCCTCCTGAAACTCTTATGTCCCATAGCTTGCCACAATTTGCTGCCCTTAATGGGGCACGATAGCTCGGCAATTCATCCATGATTTAGGAGAGGAGAGCTGGTCTTTAGGAGAGGAGAGCTGGTCTTGTGCTAGCAAGCATGACTTGTCCCCATAGCTAAGCAGGGTCTGCCCTGGTTGCATACGACAGGGAGACTAGAAGTGTGAGCACTGTAAGATATTCCTCTCAGGGGATGGAACCGCTCTGGGAAGAGCAGAAGGTTCCAAGTTCCCTCCCTGGCATTTCCAAGAGAGGGCTGAGAGAGATTCCTGCCTGCAACCTTCGAGAAACCGCTGTCAGTCTGTGAAGACAATACTGAGCTAGATAGACCAATGGTCTGACTCAGTATATGGCTGTTTCCTATGTTCCTATTAGTTTCTGAATGCATGCTCACAAAAAGATCTTTTCCTGTCTGGGACATTTCTTTAAAATCCCAGAACGACTCAGACGTCTCATGACTGGAATCCTTTTATAAGTCTATGGGACATTTTGCAAGTTGCTTGCTTCTTGCTTCATCTGCTTAGGATTGGTAAGTATGACTTCTTAACATTTAATTTTCCCTTCCAAGAATGCTTAAAGATGTCAGGATGCATGCATTTCTGTACTAGAATATCTAGCAGATTTTATACTAGAATGGGGAAGGTCTATAGAAAAATTGCAAGGGGGACTCTTGCATGCTTATTTTTGTCCTCACAACAGCCCTGTGAGGTAGCTTAGGCTGGGAGATACATGACTGGCCTGGAGTGAACCAGTGCTTTGAGTTTCATGGATGAACGGTGAATCAAAATTAGGTCTCCCCGGTCCTAGTCCAACACTCTAAGCACTACATTTAGGCAGTGTTGGCTAGGAGAGGAGAGCTGGTCTTGTGGTAGCAAGCATGACTTGTCCCCTTAGTTAAGCAGGGTCTGCCCTGGTTGCATGTGGATGGGAGACTACATGTGTGAGCACTGCAAGGTATTTACTTTAGGGAATGGAGCTGCTCTGGGAAGAGCAGAAGGTTTCAAGCACCTTCCATGGCAGCTTATTCAAGATTGGGCTGAGAGAGATTCCTGCGTGCAACCTTTTTGGAGAAGCTGCTGCCATCCAGTGTAGACAATACTGAGCTAAATGGACCTATGGTATCATTCACTATATGGCAGTTTATGCATCTCCAACCTTTTCCCCATAGGGAAAGCAGCCTTGTAACTCTGCTTGGGAGGTAACAGCCTGGCCCATAGTGGGTTGTGCTGGGTGGCAATGCCCAATGGGTGGCAGGAATCTGTCACCAAGATTTCAAATAAATTGGGCAAGGATGATTTTTATTGAAAAGGTTGAAGTTTACACGTCTTTAATCTTTTCTCCATAGGAAACAATGGGAACTTCATCAGCCCCATAACTCAACTTGCGAGGCCCCAGGGTGGGCCGGAGCAGGTTGTGGTGTAGTGCACATAGGGTGCCACCCACTCACAATCCCAGGGCGCACTGGGGTTTGTTGTTGCAATGTCTGAGGTGTTCTTCTGAGAGTGGATTCAATGGTAGGGAGTGAGTGAGAGTGGACTCTCACTCATAGTAGGGAATCAGTGAGACTACATCTATTTGTTCAGATTATTTTCATCACAGAGATCAGCACAAAGAGGCAGCAGCAATGGATCCATCCCCTGTCTGCGGCTTCACAAAGACCTCTGGTGAGTTTTTAATTTTTCTTATGCTTATCCTGGAAACGTGTATTGTGAGTGAAGTAGGGCAGAAATAACAGATAGTTTCTTGTCTGATGTAAGCATACTATCTTCATCCTCATCACACTATCTACAGCTACTAGCAATATGTTCCTTATAACTTAAATCATTGCATGATTCCATGACAATCTGAATTATTTGCATTGAGTCTGCAAGCATAAGTAACACCTTTTTTACAGTCATTCACCTCTATAAATGGACGTAGCTGATTTATCAACCCAAGCAGATAAAAAGCCCTACTGGCCACGGCCTCAGTTGGAGAAACCAGGGAGAGCTTTTGGTCTAGGAAAACTCCCAAGCTAAGTACCTGATCTTTCAGGGGGAGTGTAACCCCATCTGGAGCAGGCAGATCGGTTGGCTAAGAGAATTATTACTATAGATTGTTAATAAAAATGGCTGACTGTCCCCGAAGGTATAAAGATCTAAAAAGAAACACAGGATAGACATCAGCAGCAGTCAGTAGGGATGTGCATAAAACCGGTTTGCCCGGTTAGGTTTGAATTCGAACCGGGTTCGAACCAGGAGGGGGTGGTTCGGTTTTGGTTTTGCTCGAACTCCCCTCTGGTTCGGTTTGAATTCAAACTGTTTCAAACCTGTTCAAACTGGTTCAAACCTCCAAAAGTGGGTGGGGTGGTAGCTGGCACCCATGGGTACCTGCCACCCAAACTCCAAAGCAATCGGACTCTCATACAATTTTTTATGAATTTTTGAATTTTATTTTATTTTTTCTCATAGGGTATAATGGGACTTGAACCAGACCATTATTCCCTATTGTGGAGCACCCAGGGGTGCCAACAACCACCCAAACCCCGAAGCATTTGGACACCCCTATGATTTTTTTATGAATATTTGAAATATTTTAATTGTTTTTCTCATAAGGTATAATGGGAACCAAATCACCCCATATCCCCTATTTTGGAGCACCTAGGGGCACAAAATTGGGGTGGGTGGTAGGAACCCAGCGGTGCCTACCCACCCACAAAACCCCAAGGCAATCGGACACTCCTCTGATTATTGGTGGATTTTAAAAGTATTTTTGAATTCCTCATAGAGAATAATGAGGATTGCAGCAAATGTATAGCTTCACGTCGGAGGGAAAGGGGTGGCCTAGAGCTGAGTGTGGTCGGTGGTAGTTTCCAAGGGGGGCAAGGAAGCTACCAGAATTATTTGAAAGGAATTGGGCAAAGTGCTGATTTTAAAGTGACTTTTGAAGTTTATGTGTCTTTAAGGTTAGCAATGAGAGTGGATTCATGGTTTGTCATTGAAAATCTTATATGCTACCAAAGAATCTACACTCACAACACTTCAGAAACAACAAAACCCACTACCCCATGGGTTAGCAACCCATGGGGGTGGTTAGCACCCTCTGTGTACTCTGGGCCACCCCAGCTCCCCACAAGTGGCTTTAAGGTTTTTCTCCATAGGGAAGAATGGAGGCTTCAGCAGCCACGTAACTGCACTTGGGGAGGGGGTGCTGGGGTGGCCCACAGTGAGGGTGCCAACCGCCCATGGGTTAGCAACCCATGGGGCACTGGGTTTTGTTGTTTCTGAAGTGTTCTGTGTATAGATTCTTTAGTAGCTTATAAGATTTTCTCTCTCTTGCAAATGCACTATGCCGGGGGTGTCAAACTAAAAGTTGGTGGTGTGCAAGATTAGATTCTGACACACTTCTGGTGGGCCACACCTAGCCTTGTGCCCACCTCAAAACACCTACCTTCCATCTCCTCTCTGCTCTTTCTCTCATTCCTTTTCTCTCCCCCGCCCTTAAAGTTGCTCAATTCACTACTTTCTACTCTCTTAAAAAAAAAAATCAGGTAAATAATATTTTGTTTTACTTTTAGAAGAAATTTGGGACATACCTGCTAATACCTACGCCCACAGCTAAGTAAGAACCTGTGTGGTGTAGTGATTAGAGTGTCAGGACTAGGATTGGGGGACTTGTGTCCTCCATTCAGTCATGAAACACACTGTGGAACTTTAGCTGAGACACACTCTCTCTCTCTCCCCTCCAAACCTGCCTCACGGGATAGCTGTGAGGACAGTGGAGGCTCTTCTCTTAGGGCAGGGTGGGCAATGCCCACCCGCCAAAAATGTCCAAAGAGACTAATAAAAATGGTCCAAAATCAGTAATAATTGTCAGCCATTCCATCCTCTGCCACCATTTTAGGTCTGACTGACTCAGTCACTGCAGCCCTGCACTTCCCTGCATGTAGCTTGAAAGCCTGCAGTGCGGACATATAGTGGGCGTTGGTAGTAAAATTCCTTAGACACCTATAAGAGCACACAAAACAGTTTCAAATAACAGTGTTCACTAGCTGAACCTACACAGAGCATCTGTGTGGTAGTTTACTTCCTTTTAGGGGTTTAGTTGGGAGAATTTGATTGGTTGGTTGTTTCTTTTACACTTCCCCCCGCCTCCTGCCCCAGTCTCTCTTCCTGCCCTCCCTCCACCTACCTCCTGCCCCCTCTCCCTGCCTCCTGCCCCAGTCTCTCTTCCTGCCCTCCCTGCACCTACCTCCTGCCCCCTCCTCTCACCTCCCGCTCCAGTATTTCTTCCTGCCCCTCCCCCACCACCTGCCCCAGTCTCTCTTCCTGCCTTCCCTCCACCCACCTCCTGCTCCCTCCTTCCACTTCCTGCCCTAGTCTCTCTTCCTGCCCTCCCTCCACCTAGCTCCTGCCCCCTCCTCCTGCCCCAGTCTCTCTTCCTGTCCCCTACCCCCACTTCCTTCCCCCTCCCCCACCTCCTGCCACAGTCTCTCTCTACCTGCCCTCCCTCCCGTCTCTCTTCCTGCCCCCCTACCCCCACCTCCTTCCCCCTCCCCCACCTGCTGCCCCAGTCTCTCTTCCTGCCCTCCCTCCTCTGCAAGCACTGTCAATCTTGGCTTATGGGAAATTTGCACGGAGCATTGTCGTCCTGTGAGATGGCTCAGTCAGAAGTCTGGTCATGATGGGCAGGCTGAGCCTGGGAACCAGGTGGTGGTGGTTGACTTGCAGCTGTTCATCAAATTAAAAAACTTTTTTGCTTAATATGTGCAGCAAAAGTGATCATGGAGCGTAAGGAAGAAGACAGACTGGAAGCAGTTGTGCACTCCACAACACTATATGTGTCATCTCTTCATGGACTGGGTCAGCATGGATAGCTTGGGGATGAGGCAAGTTCATATAACCAAATGTCAGTACTCCTCAGTTTATGAAGCATGTATGTTCTGTCTGAGAATTAATGAGTGAACATGTGCTTGCCTCAACGACAGGTGATCGATGCCTACCTGGCCTGCATCACAAGAAAGTTGGGCAAGAAGGTATGCAATGATGCGTTTTGAGCTGCAAGTATGTCTCCTATCGCAGCAGCAACGTCTAGTGTATTCTTAACATGCATTATATGTGCTACATAAATTAATGTCGGGATCATCTGCTAAAGGAACTGTAACCAGTTTTGATTAAGGATGCACAATCATGCCATTCCGAATTACACCTCTGTAATGTTATGATTGATACATTGCAAGACTTATGATTGCAATGGTATGCTGTCTTCAACAGGTCTTGGCAGTGAATGCTGTGGCAGCCACAGAAGATAAGGTAGTAACAGCTGATCTATCTTGTTTTCCCAGTGTAACAATTCTGCAACTGCTGTGAAGGAAGAGTGCCAGAGCACAATGTTCCACCCATGCAGCCAGCCGTGGTCATGGGCAGATCAACTTATCCACTGTCTTAAATTTTAAACTGGACTACTTTGCTGCTCCATGTGGTCCACACAGGAACATAGGAAGCTGCTATATACCAATTTAGACCAGCATTCTGACTTGGTATATGGCAGCTTCCCATGTTGCTATGTTCCTATGGACCTGTCCAGCAGGGTGCCTAGAGAGAACGCTGTTGTTCCACTGGAGAACTTTATCTGGATGTCCCAGTTTTCTGATTGCTGCTGATTTATGTATTTTAAGGTTGGACTTCTAGAACGTGATAAGGTCGTGATGCCGTACAACAGTGGAGGACACTGAATTGCCGTGGTAAGAGGTGGATTCTTCTCGGCAAGCATATGAAATTAGGTGCAAAGTGGCATCTGTAGCCATCCATGAGCAATGTGTTCATGAAGCTGCTGAACAGTTTTGTCTGATGACCATGTGTGCACCAAGCCATTTTGTATGTATTTTTAGGAGGATTAAGCAATTCTCATTCCTACAAAGTTTTCTGTTTTACTTGCAGATGATACATCCTAGTCTTGGCAAAATAGTCATAATAGACCCACTTGGAAATGAAAAGAAATTTGAGAACAAAATTCTGAAGAATTAGAGGTGAGGACAAAGTGAAGGTTGCAAGATTGCCGGTGAATATAAGGGGGATTTAGTCACAGAAACTCAACCTAACGCTTCTAAATCACCACTTTTCTTCTTCAGCCCTTCTAACCAACACTTCCTTAGCCTAGAAGCTTATCAAATGCTGCACACATCCCCCCAAACGGCATTTATTTATTTATTTATTTACCATATTTTTATACCGCCCAAGACTTACGTCTCTGGGCAGTTGTATTCTGAATCACAGGTTGCATCTTTCCTTCCAGACCCTAATCCCGCATCCTAGCTATGTACAAGGAACTGTCAAAGGCCAGATTGAAATACTGCATCCTAGTTATGTGCAAATCAAAACGAGATCTGAACCAACATATCCTGGTTAGGGGCCAAGCACAGCAGTCTGTTGAAGATTCAGGAATGGTTTGAACACTTGGTTGCTCTTTGTTTATACTCTCCCATTGATCTTGCAATAATTTCAGCTATGAATGGCAAAATGAAGCGATGGGTGGGTTTGCTGAAATATGTTGACATCCGCCCGAATGATCACCTGACAGTGCAAACTCATAATTTCACGAATGGTATCAATATCTCCAGACTTCTCTATGTGCAGAATCATCCTGAGGGCTGAGCAGATTGAAGAAACGGTAGGGTGGCAAACCAGTTATTTGAGTCACAGTGTTCAGAACGATGATCACAACTGCGGCCCCCTGATTCTAAAGGTAAACAAAACATGGCAGGAAACCTAGTATCCAGAGGACCCATAGTGTGGGCGCAACATGGTAACTTTTCTTCTGTCTGAAATATTTGCTTAGTTTGCAGAATCTTACCTTCAGAGTGAGGAAATCTCATCTGTACAAACCAATGTGGACCGCATGGTGCAGTTCAGGAAGGAAATAGCAATGAGGTTACTTCAAGAGTCAGGTAAAAAGCATTTTTGAAGGAACATGCTGTAGTTTCAAAGTGAACTTCTGATTGCAACCTTGGAAGTATATCTGAGTATAATTGTTCACTGCTCACTGCTCCTGTTACTACAGCAACTACTTCAACACTTCTCTTCTACCTGAGTTCTGAAAGTGGATTGCAAATTATACATGAATAATAGAATCCACTGTTGCCAAAGGGCTCAAGAACTTTGCAAAAGTTCTTCCACTTAGCCATTGCAAGAAAACATAGTGCAAGGAGGATCACACACACTGGAGAAAGTACTGTGGTAGAGTTGGGACATTAAGGTGGTAGTATGAGGATGAGGAGAACAGCTCCAACACCGGAGCTGTAAGCTTGCCCCCTAAGCAGCAATCTTGACCAGGCAGCTGTGGGCAGTGTCACAACTATCCAAGCACAGGGCAGATTTATGTGCACTGGAACCATGTCGTTGTTAATGGGAGCAATCATTGCACCACAGTTACATAAAGCAATTTTTCATGCAGATGATATAAGGAAATACTGCGTCATGTGTGGCAACAAAAGCAATGAGGATGGCTCAAAGAATAGCAATAGCAATAGCACTTACATTTATATACCGCTCTATAGCCAGAGCTCTCTAAGCGGTTTACAATGATTTAGCATATTGCCCCCAACATTCTGGGTACTCATTTTACCGACCTCGGAAGGATGGAAGGCTGAGTCAACCTTGAGCCCCTGGTCAGGATTGAACTTGTAACCTTCTGGTTACAGGGCGGCAGTTTTACCACTGCGCCACCAGGGGCTCTTCACCAGAAGAGAAGCACCTTGGTAAGACCAATGAACAGCAGTGTTATCAGAGCTCCTGAATGTAAATGCTGGTTGGCAGGGGCAGTTGTGTCATTGTTCTTGAAAACACAGGATACCAGCATTAGATATATTAACTGCCTCCCCCGCCCAAGGCAATACAATTTTTGCTAGCATTTAATCAAGGTCACTAGTGACTATAGGAATGGGCAGCACTACTCCTAAATCAGGCCCTCCAATCAGGTCCTCCTATGGACTTTCTATTGAGTGCATAGAAAGAAGGACTTCATAATCCATCTTAAGACATTCAGGAGTGCAGGTCTAGCATGGGTTTGGACGATGATGATGTGCAGACAATGTAGACTATCCCTCTATTAAAAATCCCTCTCCAAGCTTGTCTATTCATGAGTCACATCTGAGGACTGTATTCTGGAGGCCTTATGCTTGCATGAATGCAACAGATTAGAAGTGCTTGGAATCCCGTCCCCTCTCCTTGACACATTCTTAGCTCCAAGCACCAGCAATAGCACACTCTACACAGAAAATATGAAATGCTGAAGCATAGGTGCACATAATACATATGCTATCTCTTCTGTTTTGAAGCTAGAATGCCCATCGTGCAATCTCTACACACACAGTGGATGTGTGCCTGCAGGAGTGGAAGTCAATTGGAAAGATAAGAAGGCTGAGTGTGGAACATGCAGGTGACCCAGCAAATCTGCAAGCAGTTTCTGCACCGCTAATGCCTTGTTTCTGTGCTCTCTCTACCTAGTGCAGTGGTGATGACAATCAGTAATAAAGAACTATGTGATTATTAAACGTGTGTGTGCGTGCATGTAACAAAAATCACAGGATTGCGTAGGCTGTATAACAGAAGAATGGGACACAGGTGTTACTGTCCCTATGTATAGGAATGGTCAGCACTCCAATCAATCTAATTATTGCCCAAAAAGATTGTTGAGCATAGTTAGGAAAGTGTATGCTAGGGCAGAGCAAGATAACATCCTTCGAGACTAACATGCTGGCTTTCGTGACTCAGCCCTCGCAGCACACAAAGGTAAGGAGTTCAAAATGTTTAATTGACTGTGGTAGTGAAATCTGACAACACTGTCAGGGAAAACTGACTGCCTTGTGGATCAGAGATGAGGACCCATCAGAAAAGGCCGCCTGGGTGGAACAATCTGACAGGAATGCGGATGGGGTGGGGTGGGGGTAGTGGGATTTGCTGCGTCCCAGCCCAGGAGTGCAATCTGGACTGGCATCCAGGACTGAAACTCAGGACCTATGCGTGCAAACAGCACACGATAGCTGCTCATAAGGGGACATGACAAATGCAGTTAGCAAAGCTGCACAGTTGATTAGGCTTGTGCGTGTTTCCACAGCATCAAAGATTTTCTCCCCCTTTCCAGGTTACTAAACATCTGTGCTGTGAGTAACCACACCTCTAATTTCTGAACCTGTGTCCATGAAATATGTTGGGGGTAGTGCAATCAGACAGGGACAGGGAAAACTGACAGCCTTGTGCATCGGAAATATGGACCCATCAGAAAAGCCTGCCTGGTTGAAATTGGTGGGGTTGGTGGAATATGAGAGGGTGCTGAACACTGAGAGTCCTCCAGAAAAGAACACCCATTGGAGATGTAAAGAGACGGGGGAAGTGGGATCTGCTGTGTCCCAGCCCAGGAGTGGAAGCATAGTCCTTGGAAACTGACTGGAGCCTAGTGGAGGACTGGAACTCAAGACAGCCTTGTGCATCCAAGATGAGGGCCCCTTTAAAAAGCCCACCTGTGTGGTACAATCCGACAGGGACAGGGGTAGTGGGATCTACTGGGTCCTAGCCCAGGAGTGGAAGCATGGCCCCTGGAAACTGACTTGATCCCAGTGGAGGACTGGAACTCAGGATAGCCTACACATCAGAAGAGCCCACCTGGTTGGTGCAATCTGACAAGGGAAACTGACAGCCTACTGCATCAGAAATCCAGACCCATCAGAAAAGCCTGTCTGGTTGTAATCTGTTGGGTAGGTGGAACAACACCTCTAATAGCTGAACCTCTGTCTGAAAAATCTGTTGGGGACAGTACAATCTGTTGAAATATGGGGTGTTGGTGGAATATGAGAGCATGCTGGACACTGACAGTGTTTCAGAAAAAAACACCCATCCATGTAAAGGAGTGCAATCTGAGAGGGACAGGGAAAACTGACAGCCTAGTGCATCAGAGATGTGGACCCATCAGAAAAGGCTGCCTGGGTGGCACAATCTGACAGGGATATGGGGCCGGGTAGTGGGATCTGCTAGGTCACAGACCAGGAGTGGAAGCATGGTGCCTGGAAACTGATTGGATCCCAGTGGAGGACTGGAACTCAGGACAGCCTTGTGCATCAGAGATGTGGACCCATCAGAAAAGCCCATCTGGTTGAAATCTGTGGGGTAGGTGGAGCCACACCTCTAATAGCTGAACCTGTGTCCCCAAAAATATGTTGGGGGCAGTGCAATCTGGACTGGTGTCCAGGACTGGAACTCAGGACCTGTGCGTGCAAACAGCAGTGACTCTGCTGCAACCCCATGCAATGAAAGCTTCTCACCCGCTCATAAGGGGATGTGACAGATGAAGCTAGCAAAAACTGCACAATTGATTAGGCTTGCCCATGTTCCCAAAGCACAAGATGATTTTAATGTTTTGAAGATAATGAATGACATTGTTCAGAAAAAAAAATCCATTGCAAAAATCTTATACATAATTTTTAACAATGTAGTTTAATTTCTCATTTAATACCAAACCTCTAATATCTGAATCTAGCCCAGGATGAAACATCTTACACCTAAATCTCAAAAATGAAATTTTTAATGTTTTGAAGATAATGAGTTACATTGCTCATAAACGGACGTGACATATACAGTCAGCAAAGCTCCACCGTTGATTAGTCTTGCCCATGTTCCCAAAGCACCAAAATATTTTAATGTTCTGTTCAGAAAAAAAACTCATTTAAAACCTCTTAAACATAATTTTTAACCATCTTAAATCAGTTTTTAAAAAGATAATGCATTACATTGCTGCAAGTCTCTTCAAGGTATGGGCAGCCGAGTGGCTACAAACGGGGACTGAGCATGAGCAGAGACACGGAAGTTTATCAGGAAAAGAAGGAGGAAGTAGTGGCAGGGATAAAAACGCACTAGTGTGTCAGAAAACCCAACTGGGCAGGGCTCGTTGATGGGCAGGGGAAAAATACTGCTACACCGGGCAGGGCTCGTCGAGGGGCAGGGTAAAGTGCTGCTACACCTGACGAATGCCCGGGACGGGCGGAATAGAGCGAGAGAAAGGGGCGGGCATTTCACTCCCGCCTTTTAGAATCGGCTGAGGTTTAGGTAGTGCCCAAATTAGAACTGTTATGGAATGACAGCCCGCCGCATACTGCCGTCCCCGTCACCCCTGCTGCTTTCTTTCCTCCTCCGCCCGCTCGTTTGCCTGCCCTTCTCGATCCCCCTCGGCCGTGAGACCACCGCCAGCCCACCCCTTCTGTCTCTGGACTCCTCTCTCGCATCCTCCGGCCGGAACGCCAGGGAATTTTCCCCTTTCTGCCACGTCCCCAGCATCTCTCCCGTCTTGGAGAATTAATTAGATAGAAGAATAGATAGAATAAAGATAGCGCCATGGGGCGGGGAAATGAGGAAATAAACGCCAAGTAAACCTATTATTATTCCCAGGCCCTCCTACAATGCCTTAAGCGTTTTTAAAAAAACAATAATAAATCACTATAAATCATTTCGAAATACTCAAAGAGGTCACTAAGAGCATGGTAAAAATCACAAGCAATAAACGAAAGGAGAGATTTAAAAATAAATATAGCTATTTAAAACCGTACACCCGGCAGTATCACCACCCAATTATTTCCCATCTACCGGCACCTTCCCAGGGTCAGCCGCTGCCGCACGCAAGCGTCCTCACGCTGGTTAGAAATAGCACAGCCGCTGCCCTCACGCTGGTTAGAAATAGCACAGCCGCACGTGGTGATTGCGTCTCTCGCGAGACATCCGGGTTCTTACCGGAGTCTATTTCTCCGCTTCCTCCTTCCCCTCCTCCCCTCGGTAGTGTCACGGCATCGCTGCTCCCGGGTGTCCTTCCTGCTCTGCTGCTGGGTGGGAGCAGCGGAGGAATCGGTAACAGCCAGCCGAGAAGAGTCCCGGTGAGTCGCTCTTTATTGTGGCGTGTCATGGCAGCGCGGGAAGGAGACGCAGGAATTGTGCTGCCGTTGGGAGGAAGCGCGGGGGGGAGGGAAGAGAGGAGTAATCAACAGCCTGCAGTGTCTGGCGGCCCGGAAGACTGGACGGGGGTACACGGGAGCGCCGGGCAGCGCCGCTTGCCCACAAAAAAATAATCTCCCGCTTTTCCTTAGTTCGGAGTGAGGCTGGTCGTTGCTGAGTGAGGATGTGGGATGCTGGCTGTGTCCAGACACACCGACACCCTTCAAAGGCGCTCTTGAAGGCAGCAGTGATCCCGGGACGTCTGCTCCCCGCCCGTTTGTATAAATATGTATGGGATGTGACTTTAGTAAACCTACTTGGAACAATCAGTTGTTTCCTAAACTTTGTTCTGCCTGGTGATACAAGGGTGTCTTCTAGTCTCATGCTCTGTATTTAAAATCTCGTTTATGGAAGGTTCGAAAGGCCTGATGATGGGCTGCTGCGTGTATTGTGTGTATTGACATACTTCAAACATGTGAAGTCTCTTTGTCCATAAAAGCTGAGAGGTAATGGCTTGCCCAAGGCTTCTTGAATGGCAATCTAAATCTCCTTTCCATACTCCATGTTACACTATCTATGGTCCCATTTTGAAAACGTATTTCTTTCCCTCATTTCACAGGGAAAGAGCAAGCAACTATTATGATGGGAGATGCTTCGAAATCCTGCTTTGTGAGGCATAATAAAGAGCGGGGAATTTTAAATGACGATGATTTCCAGAAAGGTGCTTTAAGTCACGATTACCAAGTAATGGATGACTATGGAAATGGACATGGACACAGCAAGACAGACACAGGTCTTGAGAAGAGAAAAGGAGCACTAGGTCACTATGGAACAAGTCCTAGACGGGGAGCACATGGTTCTTTGAGTAGTCCAAATTCTTCTAAAAACATTGCTTACAGCCAAGGGACAAAAATAAGTGATGCCTCCAAAGACCAAATTAAGAAATGGGTATCTGACAACCATTGTACTACTTTAGACAGCTGGCGAGAGTACAAATCTACAGCCCGGATTCCTGTGCTTATCAGGACAAGGAAGGATTCTTCTCATGAATGTGAAAGCCTAGGAAGCAGAAATGTAAGGAGACAGCTTCAGAAAGACATGACAAATGAAGATTTGTTGGATAGGAAAGGACATTCTGGTAATGTACACATTTTAGATGCTTCTCTTTCCAGTTAACTGTTCTGTGTTGTTGGTGAATGCTGTCTTAGAGTTTTTCCCAGTTAACTTTTAACCTTGGAAGATATGAAGAATATGATGCTACAACATTTCAAGTAGTAATACTTGGTTATAAAATATGAATTAAGGTAAAACTGTCATAGAAAAGTTGGATTGATTAGTGACACTCCTGGTCTGCTCTAGATACTATAGCAAAAACTGGGATCCCCCACTCCCTTAGCAGTTAGAGCAGTATCCTCTGTGAAATAAGTGGGTTCAAAAATTGTACAGTTATGCTCCACATAACTCTATTAAACACTCTAGCCAAGGTTGGAAAAGGATTTCAAAATCATAGGTACAAGTCTTATAATACTACGAATGGCATTAGCTTTGTAAGGTTGCCTTTCTTGTAAGATGCAGAACATTGTGCAAAAGTCCAGCAAACATCTGTGGGCATGGTGCTGTGTGGGAAGTTCTCTTGCACCATCCCCACCTAAATGACGATGTACAAGATCATGAAGGTAGGAGTATCATTCACCTGCTGTCCGTTTCCACATTCTGTAGAAACTGGTTCAGAGGCAATGAAAAGAAATCACATGCAATTAAACACTATTGCATATAAATCAATTTGAACAAATTATGCACACTGATTAAAAACACTAGACCTCAATTTCTTCAGAAGGTAGTGATTCACAAGGTAGAAGCAACTCAAAACAAAAGTAGTAGTCTCACATGATTTTGTAATCCAAAAAAGATTACAAAAGTTTTTGTTAAAGAAACAAAGACTTTTCTGCAGTTGTCAGAACTCAGTCTCCTGATGCTGGCCCTACAACTGACTGAATGATGTTTGAGAGTAGAAGGCTGCTAGTTTTTGCCATTTCTCAGATCTCCTTGTCTGTTAAGAGACATCAAAATGTTAAAAGGAAGCAGGCCAGCCCCATCTCACAGGGAACGGAATCCTGCCTGCAGGAGACCACCACCAAGAAGGCCCTTTCCCACGTGTCTCTGCCAGATGGAGGCAACACAAATAAGAGGCCCTCTGCAAGTTCTTATGGGCAAAGCAGATTCAAATGGAAAAAGCTAGTCGCTTAGGTACATTGGCCCTAAACTCTTTAGGGCTTTAAAAGTCATTGCAGGCACCTTGAAACATACCTGAAAACAAACTGGTAACCCATGCAGCTGACACAGGGATAGTATAAGATAGTATAAGGAATGTTGGGGGCAATATGCTAAATCATTGTAAACCGCTTAGAGAGCTCCGGCTATAGAGCGGTATATAAATGTAAGTGCTATTGCTGTTGCTATTGCTATAATGTGTTTCATAAGTCTGGAACCAGTCAAGATACTTGCTGCCCACATTCTTGCCACCACATTCTTTAGGGGCTGCTTGGTTTTCTTTTTCTAGTTTTATGACTGTACATTAATATAGTATGATAATGACATGCTTTATGTTCATATAGTCCACAAATGTACCATTTCTGAAGACACAAATGTTAAGAGATACAAGCTTGAAGATAACTATTTGTTCCTTAAGGTGCTTCAAATGAGCAGTATTAAAAATAATGTAGTGCACATATATTTAAAAAGGGAAAAAATGGGGCTCTTTCATATGAAACTAAGCAAAACAGGGATAGCTGTTACTCTGAGCGTATGGGTTGGCATGTACATTAATTCTAACTTGTCTACCGCTCTATCATCTATTTCCACTCCATTAATAATTTTTTTAAAGTCCAAACAGATGTTTGAAAGAAGATAAGAACTGTCTGATACTGACACTTCCAGGCTGTAAAATGATGCATACTTATTAGTGAGTATGTTGTGCTGAATGCAGTAGGGTATCTGAGGAAACGTGCATAGGATTGTGCCGTGCATTTATTCTGGGTGGCTCATGTTGGTGCTGTACTTTCTCTGGTTGGACTGCAATCCCAGAGTTTTTGAGTCAGGCCTGTAGATTCCTTCTGAAGTTTCAGTGCTTTATCACTTGTGGTTATTCAGCAGGGGTTTACTTAGGTGTGGAATTGCGCTAAGCGAATAAAGAGTTCTGTTAATTTTTGCAATGTACTTAAAGCAACTTTGTTCTTAAAACTGCTGAAAAGAAATGAAGAAACATAGGAAGCCAAGGCGATCAAGAAGGATGAGAAAAGAAGATAATGACCAAGAAGATGATATGGATGGACCTGTTATAGATGAGTCTTTGCTGACAGAAAAAGAACTGCTAGGGTTGCAGCAGGCTGAAGAACGGCTTAAGCGAGACTGCATTTATCGGCTGAGGAAGGTAGCTATTTTTGCAATATGTTTTGTGGAATATGTAAATTGAGATTGGAGTTGTTGTTAGGAATTTCTCTTTCCTTAGCCTTTCAACATATTTAGTGGAGAAGATCAACCAAAATGGTGTAAGATTTAGGAAAGCATAAGAGTAGAATACTGAGAATGTTTGAATGTGGCTTGTGATCCTCATTTGCTGGTAAACTGTTGTTCAACCCATAATTGCTGGGTTGAACAAAGCAAACTGTGGTTTGCTGCAAATTAGGACTGGAGATCACATGAGTCCTAGGGTTGTACCTGATCATTCTCATAGTTTGCCATCAAACCATGGTTTGCCATCATGTCTGGATCTTTTAAAGTTCCAGTCTGACAGTGAAGCTGATAAAATATAGCTTATGCATTGAAGAGAATATGAAATGTCTAGCTAAATTTGTTAACAAGATTCTCAACATAATGACAGATATTGTCTTGGATGTGATTACTGCTGCTTTGAAATACTTTACAGGTGGAAAATGGCTTAAATTGCTGACATAAATACACTGGAAAGCTCTAATTTAGGTAAAATAGGAGAGCATGTGAAAATATTTTCAAAATGAGAACAAAGGACTATAGTATTTGAAAGGGACAGGATCCTAGGCCATTTTTATAGTGAAGATAACTATGTAATTGCAGCTATATTTCAACACTTGCATCAGGCTCTCATAGCAAAAGGCCAGACCATTGGAGGCAAATGGAAATAGGATTTTGACCACTTCAGTGGTGGTACAAGACTGCCGCTTTTCATATTTGGTAGGTTTAGGCTGCCAGTTGTCAGTTGTATTTAAATAACCCACAATATTCTCCTGAGTAAATGGCTTAAGTAAATTACCTTGTCAAAACATATTTTTTAACAATAAATCTCAATTTGTTGTCCTCTTCTTAGCGACTTCGAAGCTACCCAACTGCCAAATATACTTGCAAATTATGTGATGCTTTGATTGAGTCAGTGGCATTTGCTCATAAGCATATAAAAGAAAAAAGACACAAGAAAAACATAAAGGTGAGTTAATAAATCAAAGCTGTAATAGCGTTAAAGTTCTTGTACCATGTAAAGATCAAGAAAGAACATTCAAAATATCTGTTGCTAAAAAAAACTGTAACAGATCTGGATTGTGATCCATTGTAACCATAAGGAACGGGTTCTGCGCCTGCACGACCTTTCTGGGCATGGCACTTGCTCTACCTAAGACTGTTCATGGCTGTGGCACTGTTCCCTGCAGCATCAGCACGCACATGGCCATCACATGCCACGTGAGTGCCGATGCTGTGCACAGTCTACAGGGAACAGCACCACAGCTGCGCGCAGCCTTTGGTAGAGCAAGCGCTGTGCCCGGAAAAGCGGCGGGGCGACAATGGAGCAGGTAAGGACCTGCTTATCTCATGCTCCCCACCCTGCCCGCGGCTGCCCGAGCCCGTTGGGGCACATCCCTATTTGGTATGAAGTTTCTAAAAATTCCCATGTAGCTCATGTTGCACTTGACAGTCTTTGAGAACAAAGGTACATGAATGATTGCTAGAAAATGTGAGTTAGGCAAAAGAAGTAGAAACTTTACTAGTCAAATGTAATTGGTGAAAGGTGTGGTCAACTACTGTTACCATTTATGTATACAGTTATAGCAAATAATCCAGGCTGTAAATCTGAGATATAAGAATCTTTGTGGAAAATGCTGGTAAGAGTGGCTTTCTTTTCAGAGATGGATTCACTCACCTTGACTCTGTGCTATAATTAGCTGGCTCCAGTGTGGACTGAGTGCTACTTGTTTCCCACTTCAGCTGCTTCTGGTTCTGTGTTTATTGGGGGCCTATGTAGATGGAGTTATGAATTACTGTGCTGGTGGTCAACCTAATGTTTCACAGATTGTCAGGGACCAGGTCTCAAAGATTACTATTGCAATTGATCCAGTTATAAACAAAGATGATAATAACTTTTCATCTTCTGAAATCTATGCTATTATAGTTTTGGATTGAATGTATAAAACATAACTAGGAAGGACTGATAAGTATTGATCATAGGAAAAGTATGACTGGATTCTGGAAACGGTCTAATAAATATTTTTACATTTCAATGCTAGCGATACTCAGTTTTACTGCAAGAATGTCCTCCTAGCTGCTGCTTCACATATTAAATCGCTTGTCAAGGCATGTCTCTTCTCGCTGTATAACCCTGCAAATATACACTCCCCCACCGCGCTCTCTGTCTCTTTGTGGAAACCCTAATTTGAGATTGGTCATTTCCCCTACCTTGATTAGTATAACTTTCTCATGTCTGACTAATTCACCATTCAACCTCTGACCAGATCTCTGTTACTAAAATCATTAATCTCTTGTTGCTTCCCTAAGTCCCTAAACTTACTTCCTGACTGCTTCTACATCTAGCACAACTTTATGGCTTTGCCCCTATCTCTTTGCTCTTGTACCCTGAACCCTGCCTATGAACGTCACTTGCCCAGCTCCACTACTCTATGCTATCTGAAGGTCTCCTGTTCCCTTAATTTTGTTCATTCTTGCTGCCTCTTATGCCTGGAAATGGCTCTTAGAGCACCTATGAGATACTGCCTGCCAGTCTCCATATCTCCAAAATCCATCTCTTCTGTGAAGCCTTTGGCTTAAACCTTTATTCCTCATCCCCTACTGAAACAGAATCAGATTATATGTAACTGAACATTTCCCGAATGTTTAAGCTTCCTCACCAATATCCGATTCTATATTGTGAATTCCTACTTCCTTCAGGTGTGGACCTGTCGTCTTGTTCTGTCTCTAGTACAGAAGGATAGATAAAAGTCTTTTTGCTTGTAAGTAGTGTGTGCCAGAGTGCATTTTTGTGACTTTACTGGCTCTGAAGAACATTGAGATGTTCTTGCAAATTGTCTTTAAAGGAAAAACAAGAAGAGCAACTACTGACTGCCCTACCTCCACCAGAACCTTTGCAGATCCAAGCGATTGGTGTTGCTATTGAGAGAGTAGTGCAAGAGTTTGGTTTAAACAATGAAGACTTGGAACAAAGGCTTGGTATTAAAATGGTCATGGAAAATGTATTGCATCCAAAATTGCCAGGTAATAATTTGCTGTTAATTTTGACAAACATATTTCAAAAGTAGAGTTTGTTTACGGGATTGTATATATTAATACTTTTTATAAGCTATGGCTCACTGTATTTAGCTATCTGTTGTGAAATATGGCCCTAAACTTGTAAAACAGATGAACCACTAAAGGAGGAATCAACACAGTAGCTGATAATATGCAGAGCATAAGAAGCCCTAAACTTTGTTACACTGGTCTCTTGTCCCTTATCACTCTGATAGGACATAGAAATATAATAAAGCAGGGTTTGGGAGATAGAGGCTCTTGTTCCTGGATGAGTTCTAGGCAAGGCTCTGCTACTGTAACAAGAAGTGGCTGGTTCTCTTCTGAATTGCCATTTTCTTCCACTTATAGATTGCTCGCTAAGACTGTATGGCTCTTCCTATAGCAGATTTGGATTCAAAAATTCTGATGTAAACCTAGATATTCAGTTCCCAGCCAATGTAAGTATGATTATGTTAGGAACTATTACATAAAGTTGGCTCCAGCAGTTTTAATGCAGCGTATTAAGTGGGGAGATTAGATGGTTTGTAGCAGCCATAATGGTACTGTGAGCACCAGCACCCCCGATGGCAGATTTTGGAAATTTGAAGAATTTCCAAAAGCACAAAAGGTCTTAAATGTAACTGGTATACAAACGGAACATCAAAAACTATAATTAATGCTGTAAAGTGGTGAAATATTAAATTAAGTAAATAACGAATGTCAAAGTACTGTTGCTTCTGTTCTACTATATTTCACAGATGTCCCAACCAGATGTTCTGTTACTTGTACAAGAAAGCCTGATGAACAGTGGTAAGGCATATTCATAACTGTAGCTTTCATTGCAAAGTAAATAATAGTTGTTGTGGGAGTCTAGATCAGGACTGTGGCAAAAGCAAAGGAATAAATCCATCCTCTACTATTTAGGATACACAAACTATTACCTGTACTAATGTAAAGTTTGGCCAAGTTGTGCACAAAATATTGAGAGCAGGTGATGATTAGGAAGGGATCACTAATGGTTGGTACAGTTGTCCATTTCTGCACATATCAGGAGGAGTAGGCACTACCCATGAGTAGTGTTGCACTCTAACCATGTAGATGGGCGCAGTGGTGGCTGGCTTATTTTGTCATGCCATGGCAAAGGTCTGTTAGCGGTGAGAATGGCATGGTCCCCTGGAGTATGTGGCTGTCGCTTGGCCATAGACAGCTCCACCCCATCACCTTTGAACATTTTATTCAGATATATCAGGATATATGAGAGAGACTAAAAGGGATAGGTTATAGAAGCAGAATGAAGAACGAGGGTGATCTGATGACTTAAGAAGAAAGAACAGCTTTTCCAAAACTTTGAGTTCTGAAGTGGCTGCTTGTCCTGCTTAGTGAGCTATAATCTGCTGCAATAAGAAGCAGGCATATTAGTTTTAGTTAGCAAGAACAAAATCCTACCCTTGGGTTCTAATTTGATTAAACTGGAGCTTGCATTACCTGCTGATTCCATTCTCAAAAATGCAGATTAAACTGCAATTGTACCTGTCAATATGCATTGAGACAGTGGGAAAATATCTACTGTAGCATTTTTTCTTAAAAAAAAAAAAAATTCTGAGTAGGGCCGATTAGCTGATGAATGTCAAGGGCTAAATAAAGTAAGCTATATTGAAGTGACCTTGAACATGAATCCATAGGGCCTGAAAGGACCAGGATGTCATCCAGTCCTTTTCCCTTAGGGCAGGTTGACGTGTCAACTCTGAATGTGTTTTGTGAACTGGCATACACCAACATATGGTGATGACCTAGCCAAGTCTTCTGGTGAGTCAACCTGTGAATTGCTGATTCACACTTTTTTCTGTGAATACAAGCACAAAAATGACTCCCGAATCTTTGCTCACCTTACTTTTCTGCAAACACAATCACTTGTGAACTAGATTCCTTTCTAGATAAATGCATTAATTTGCATGCTTTCTTCACATGCATAAAAACAATTAGCTGGCTGTTCTCTCTCCCAAGACTTTTTGAACTATAATAGGACCTAGCTGCTGAAAGAAGAAAAATATTATGCATGAACTGGATAGAAACTTGAGGACAGTTGCTTCTGAAGATTACATAGAGCAGAATCCAGACTAATGTAGTGCTAGGATATTGTTTGTTTTGCTAATGTAAGCATGTTGCACAGAGAAAGTAACCCAGACTAGTTCTTGCTCTAGCAGAAGATGATGTACTGCCTATAGCACAATGTGGAACACTAGCTAATTGTTATATAGCACACCGCAAATCTTGTATATGTTCTAGAAAAGGGTTTTCAGTGGGACTGTGCAGTATTGCAGAGCAACGTAGCTACTTAGGCATCTGGTGGGCTACTGTGTGAAACAGGATGCTGGACTGGATGGGCCTTGGGGCTGATCCAGCAGGGCATGTTCTTAGGCTTTTATTTCCTCGCATTACACAACACTGGTCCAGATCATGCCCCTAGCATATGGTGCACTTTGGTTTGGTTGCCACTGTGCCAAATAAACTTTGTTAACACAGCTCTTCAAAACAGAACATGCAAAAGCAGGCCTTGCCCAATTTGCATTTGGACATGGTAAATATAAATCTTTGGTTTATGCGGTTGGGCAGGGTAAGGATGGTAGGGGTTCTTTTGTTTTTTTGTAATTCACTTTTTTTATTTTCACTGGGAAGACATGGGGAATAGAGGGCTTTATGTGTGAAAGATTATGCAAATTTGTTTTAGTATCATAATTAATGTGGCTTTCTCTTCCCCTCTCACAGAATTTTTTATTGATATTGATGCCGATTTCCATGCTAGAGTGCCTGTGGTAGTGTGCAAAGAAAAACAAAGGTCTGGGCAAATGTGTTCTTATAGCATATAGCAGTGTAAATGACACAATTGTGAAAAGATGGTTTCCATGCTAAGTGACTTCAAACATTTTGGCACAGAATAGTAATATGAGCAGATTATTTTTAGTCCAGAATTTGAGAGTAAGGACCACACTTTCCACACTCCTCAGTTCTGTGCACATTCTGTACACATTACTTCAGTTTTGCAGCTTTGCCTTTAATTGGCATGTTCACTTTGTTTCTTTCCGTACAGTGTGGACTTGTAGTCTTCACCCAACCATGTTTATCTGCACTACTTTACTAGAATTTATTTCCTAGTAAATATGTTAAGAATTGGCGCAGCTGCCATCTTCATTGGGAAGGTCTGTGGTGTGCTGCACACTGGCCATCTGATTTGGTGTTGCTTGGATTTGATAGGGAGCTCACCTTCCTTGAGTCTAGAATGAGGCAAAATGGTTTTAGGATCAAGGAAAAGTATACTTTTTAAACCTTTCCTTGGCATTGCCTGCTTTCAGCTATTGGGTCTGTCTTGTTGTTCTCAAAGAATGAAGACAAATGTAATTATCTGAATGAGTGTGGTTTTTAATAAGGAATGTGGTATAGTGAAAATAGTTTGGGTTTATTGCAATAACAGTATTTTAGAACATTCACCAAGTGAAGTAAATTGACTATTAAAAACAAAACAAATGTTGAGAGGAATTCAAATTTTATTTTGTATTAGAACTAGTATTAAGAGGAAAGGAGTTTCACCATGAAAGATAACACACACTACTGTATATCAAATGATATGAAGTAATAATATATATACATATGCTATAGTCTTGATGCAGACATTTACAATTCACTCAGAATTTCTTAGCATCTTCCATAAGCTTGTCAGTCCACAAGCCTTCTCTGGTACACATCTTTCTAATTAAGATTAATCATGATGTACAAATAAGGTAATTGTAAGCAGTATTTCATCATACCCAGGTATTGCTGCTTCTGTGATGGCTCATGTGGAACTTTAAATAGAATGTTTATCTAGCTGTCTGATTCCACTATAGGTAGAAAAATGTCACTCTTTCAAACTGATCTTGTACTTGTTTAACAGTAGTCACTCTGAGCACCTAAGTTGGAGGGGGAAAGCAGATTATAAATTTTTATATAAAACAATCCAATTAAAGTCAGGATGGCGCTATCAAACTATTACTTTTAAAAAATGAATAGTTCTACCCAGTACTTTATGTGAAATGGATGGCTCCTTTTCTCTCCATTGGTAGTCCATAGCATAAAAAATGAGATGCTCGAACACATGCACCATGGTACACATATATTCTATGCATCTTTACTAGATGTTACCAGAGAGCAGGAAAAAAATGCAGAGCTTGTTTTCAGTAAGTCAGTCCTCGCCAGTCACATATAGTTGTGCCTCAGTTTTTATTCCAGTGGGATAAAATAGTTCTAAGTTTGTGTCTTTATCATTTTAGTGGCCTTGTTTGCAGAGTAAGTGCAGGGAATGAAAATGCTTGCCTGACAACTAATCATTTGGCTACACTAGGAAAACTTGAACCTCCTCTTGTATCTCTAGTTGTTGCCTTCAGATACTGGGCTAAGGTACGTTTCATTTAGTTGCATGTGAGTATGTATGTTGCTTTTAAATATAACCAAATGTTTAACAGATATTTTCTCTCATAATCATGGCAATATATACTCTGACCTTCCACAAATATGTGATATGCAAATTTGCCTGTTTCTTGTTTTTGTGCCTCTCTGTCATAGAGAAACAAAGTTTTTCTCCTCTGCTCCTTACATTTTTTTAATGGCTATCTGAAAATGTCTCTTAATAGATAAAAGGAGAAAGGTCTATTATTATTTTTTAAAGAAAAGATTGACAACTGGAGCTACCATATACCAAGTCAGACCATTGGCCCATCTAGCTCATTAGCTATACTGACTGGCTGTGGCATTCCATGATTTCAGTCAGGGATCTTTCCCAATTGTAGCTGGAGATGCCATGGAGTGAACCTGGCATCTTCTGTATACAGAGCAAATGTTCTGCTGCTGAACTTCAGCCCCTTCTCTAGGCAACAATCTAAACTTCGTTGAGCAATTATAGAGTATTTATTACTTAGGAAACATTATGTGTTTACTGCTCTCATATGCTGCCTTTTTGTCAAGGTGTTCAAGGTGGTTTAAAGTTTAATACTGCTAAATCTGCAACAAAGTTGTAAAACGAAAAACAGAGTTGACTTTGGTCAGTGCCTGGTACCTCCAGGAGATGATGGTGTGAGCTGCCTGGCCAGGGCTTTTCTTCTGCCTTCCCTTCAGGGCACACAAGTCTTAAGTAGCTATGGAAGTTAGAGGAGGAACTGGTCCTGTAAACTATCCCATTTTGTAGCTAATAATGTCAATGTTATTTTTGGCCTTGCATCTTCGCAAACAATGGTTTTGCAACCTTTGATCGAGTTAAGCATGATTAGTGAAAATGCTGGTACAGACATCATGCACCATTGTTGGCTCTAAAATCAAAGGGAGGAGATAATTTGCATGAGAGTGGAGAGAGTAGTAGTAAGTGAATCACCCAAGCTACAGTACTATGAATCACACTAAGGAAGTGCTCTCAACTTTCTTTTTGTCAATATAGTTTGGAAATTGGGCAGTGTTGCATATAGTGCAGCTCCGTATGTGAAGTGATTTATAATCCCAGCTCATAATGTTAGTTCTTGTATCACTTTCCTAAAAATAATATAGCAAGAGTTGATCCTAATGGTGGTGATCTTCTGTCAAGGGCCTGTAAGCCAGTAGTTGAAAAATGAAAAATCTTTATGTAATATGATGTTGTTGTTAATTTGGGTCTACGAGAATCTAGCTTGGTGGCTAAACAGTATTCATGAAACTGCACTTTTGTGACTGAGTTCGCAAGAACTATGCCCTTCATTTGTCCTGTGAATGCTCTGCTTTGCAATGGAACATAATATTTTATGAAAGGGGCTAGCATTGCTGTCAGCAGAACTCTGGTACTGACATAGTAATGCATCCACAGAGTTGAATAATAATGGTGTTTTTTGGTTTTAAAAATATAAATGAAGCACAGGTTCCATGGATCTGTTGCAGTTACCTAGTACAGAGTGCTGCTTTAGTTGTGGAAGCATCTTCTATTTTTGAATCACTGCTGCTAAAGTAGCAGTGATTCATGCTGTCTATTTCCTCAGTGGTAACTCCAGTTCTTGTTTACTGGTGCAGGGCTAGTTGTGAAGAAACCTATTAACTATTTTAAAATGGCTGGCAAAGGAATATTTTAATTGATTTTTCCAATCTGTTTATAGCTGTGTTGTATGGATCGTCCAGAGGAAGGCGGCTTACCACCTTATGTGTTTGCTTTGATGGTCATTTTCTTTCTGCAACAGAGGAAGGAACCCTTTCTGCCAGTGTATTTGGGATCATGGGTATGTCTTAAATATTTGTAAAATGTTTTGAATTGACATTTTTCCTTGAGTATCAATAATTCACTATTGTGTGTTACCTCTTTCCCCCCACCAGGAAACTAGTATCACTAGTCTCATGTGTTAATTTCTCCAAATCCATTACATTCATTCCCAAAGCATAAAATAAGGAAAATAGAAAATCCTTCCAATATTGTTGCTTTGGAAGCCCTCATCTGATCTGGGCTAGAAAACCCACATCTGACTTCCCATTTCCCATAGCAAGTGGAAAAGATGGTGGCTTGGGCAAGGATAAATTAGCAGGTTCTTTTATGGAACTGTTAAACAGCAATTTAGTAGAGGATAGAAATACAGTGAAAGAAGGAAAACAGTGGAGTCTCGCAGTGACATTTATTGACACTGGTAATATTTACTTTCCTAGTAAATTTATCTGGTGGGGGTCAGCAGTGAACAGTGAAGTTTACATATCCTGAATCAAATTATTCAGAATGGTGAAATCTCAAGTTCAGCTAGTATTGAGCACAGCAGTTAGGTTACTGATGGGGACGTTGACATGACCATATTGCCAGTTCTTGAGCACAATTCAGCATGCTGAGAGCCCTAGGGATTTGGGGATGATGGAAAGATACAATCTACTCATCAGTTATGAGCCAGAAATGAGATTGTCTGTGCTGGCCTTTGAAGGTTGGCTACAGAAGATAAGGCCTTTTCTTGTGGCGGGACTCTCGATGTCAGATTCTCTCCCCAGGCAAATCTGCCTGGCACAGTTATTACTGTTGTAGTGAACGGCACCTCCCTCCCCTAAAGAGTGAACCAGAAGTGAACCTTGTCTTGACTGACAGACAGTGACCTCTAGGGATCAGCTGCTCGGCACATGGTGGGCAGGACCTAGAGGACTTTGCGGCAGGAAGAGAAGGGTTTCTTTGTTCTCAGTTGGAGCCAGGCTGGGGTAACAAGTTGGCTGGCCAGGCCAATGGCTTCAACCAGGAGGACTGCAATCCTGGGAAGTTAGGACTGCAGGGGCCTAAAGTATCAACCAAGGATTTGGTGAGTTCAGGAAGGAAGCCAGGGCTTTGACTTCGGGGAAAGATTTAGCCAGGGAACAGTTTGTTAGCTCGTATTAGACTTCTTATTTGCTTTGGTGTGCTTTGCAAAACTTTACAACTGTTGTATTGTGGTTTTTCTGTAACAAGCGAAGAGAAACTGACCCAGCGCCATTCCAGCAGGGCGCTGCAAAAGTCTGTGTAAACTCTTAAAGGGGGCTTTTTGTATTTTCTTATATCTATGTTCTTTTCAACTGAGTAACCATGATTTTTAAAGTATGCTGCCCCAATATCATCTGAGGGTGCCTTTTGAAGTATTTTTGTAATAGTTGAGTGTTCCTTTTACCTGTATCTAAAAGCTGAGAGAGCCTCAGACATAAACAGTCGGTAGTATTTTAAATAAAGTTTATTTTCCATTTGTCTTTTGCAATTTTTGTGTGGATTTTGAGCCTTTTTGAGTTAATTTTTAACTCGAGAAAGAGGGGCTGGAAAGGGGTTATTGTCTGTCATGCAACACATGTCTCAATTTGATTGCTCAGCAACTCTACCAAGTTTTCTCATCACGTGTAGGCTTGCACATGGAAGATTTTGTGTACTTTTCCAACAGTAAAGAGAAGGAGAGTTCTCTGGAATTTCGCCCACATCAGGGGGGATTAAACAGTTAAAAAGTGGGAGTAGTGGCAGCGATTGAGCTACTAAAGGAATAGTTTAAGTTTAAAGGAACAGCCTTTTTGGGAAAGAATATGTTGGCGATCTTAAAAATGATGAATGCTGTACAGAGACTGAACAGAACTTTGTCTCCCTTTCTTAATACTAGTACTTGCTACCTAGCACAATGTATTACTGTGTTCATCATGTCCTCCTTGCAAGCTTCTGGAAGGCTCTCTCTAGCTATTGTTAGAATGCTGGACTAGAAGGTCTCATCTAGCAAGGTGGTTCTTATTTCTTAAGATACATTTTAATGACTGTCTAGCATAGTCTAGTACTGTGTATTCTTTCCTTAACGGAAGAAAATCCAGGAGTGTTGCTGTTTATAACAACATTGTTTATCTCTACCTCTCTTGTTAGATTGGAGGATTTTCATTGACTAACTTAGTAAACTTTAATCTGAAAGAAGTTGAAAATGACATTGTAGTCTGGGAGCAAAATCCTGCTGTCAGTGATAGTTCTTCAAAAGAAACTTCTCCTAAGAGGGGCAAGGTATGTTAATGTATTCATTTTAGAAGGGGTAATGTTTGAGAGAGATTTAAATGCGTATCCTTAGTTGGGCATTTTATGAAGTAGGTTGAAATAAACCAGCACATACCCCTGCTAACTGGGCAAAGAGGCACCTTTCCAGAGTGGTGACTCTCTTTATATTCTGCAGAGAGAGAGCAACTGCGCTTATTCTATTCCAGCACAGTCTTCCTCCAGTAGTTGTTGTCAGTATTTCCTTTGTGGTTGAGGAGGTTGCTTTGTGGTTGAGGGAACTACTTCTTTTTTTCCTATTGAAAAGCAGTATATAAACAAAATTCTTCATAGAAATCATGGAGCAGTTCCATTGATGGCAATGAAATGTTTGAGGCTAGATAGTTTTCATTGACTTCAGTGGGACACTAGCTACCATGATTTAAACCAGTTATATGGTGTATGCATGCAGGATTAAAGAACTCCAGGATCAAGCTATCCAGTTTCTAGCAATAAGCATTTATGTATTTACTAAAGCACCAATAACTTGGTAAAAGTGTAATATAAAGTAAACATGTGAGTTTAATTACCGTACTTTAAAATACATTATATAACTGTTAAGAGTTTGGAGCTGAATATGCATAAAAGCATATAAGACTGTAATATGATTAAAAAGGAAGGATGATCAACTGAAATACCCCCAATTCCTGCAATTGTCTGCCAAATTAATTTGGTTCCATTCAATAATTTAAGATTATAAACTTGAACAATCTAGATCAGGACTGCACAACTTTGGCCTTCCAACTGTTTTTGGACTACAGCTCTCATCATCCTCAGCCACAGTGGCTAATAGTAAGGGATGATGGGATTTGTAGTCCAATGTCTACAGGAGGGCCAAAATTGTACAGTCCTGATCTAGACTAAAATACATCATTGTGCTACCCAAGCACTTGTTGGCAGTACTGTATATGTTATACATATTGAAATCTTGAAAAGATTATAGAACTTGGTTTTTGTAACAACTTAGTTACAAAATATCTTAACTTTGTGTGTAATATTGAGCAGAGCACAATATTATTGAGCTCTCCTATTGTCTTGAATCATTAAAACTGCTTTGGGTGTGGGTTAATAAAGTATGAATTTCACTCTTGGTAAACATGATGATTCAACCTCTTCTTTAATTACAAGGTTCCTTTAGTGTTTGATTCAGATCATCAGTCTTCAGTTCCAGTTGGACAGTTCTGGGTTGAACTATTTCGTTTTTATGCCCTGGAATTTAATTTGGCTGACTTAGTCATCAGCATACGCCTCAAAGAAAAAGTGTCTCGTGAATCTAAGGACTGGCCTAAAAAGCGGATTGCTGTGGAAGGTACCTGAAATTTTAGTGTTATTGCAGAGGAATCCAGTTATATTGACTACTGACAAAGTATATATGCTGTAGTTCTTGATTATGTGTTGGGCCTCCAGAAGAAAGCTAGGGAAGATGTAAGCTTCATTTCACAATGGAAGAGACCTTGAGGACTGATCTCTCGGCTCCCCTCCCCACTTTGCTTGTCTGAAGTTGAAAGGTAGAGTGTAACACAAAAAAGTTGTGTGTTATGCAATCATTTTGCTTGTCTGAGGAACTGAGCAGCTCCCCCACCCCATTTACCCTTTGATATCCCTCTTAAATGGGTAAACTTAAACTCTGCATTCCTCTCTTGTCGTCATAGGTCTCAGTACATTAAAACATAACAACCCCCGCTTTAGAGTAGTTGCACATGAAACAACGGCTAGATTGAGGCTATTTTAAATTGGTCCCCATGATGATTTCCAATTGCAAGACTTGGGTGTGCGGGTGTTTGCTTGCATGCATACGTACATACGTATATACGTATATGTACCTGTTGGCCAAATAACCAAGGTGATTTACGCATGTGCGGATGCCATCTTGAGTGCTCAGTGATCTGAGTCGTGATCCATCGATACTTTTAGAGTGGGTTCTGCGCCTGCTCGGAAGCCTCTTGGTATCGAGTTCTATAGCTCCTCTATGGCGCCTGCACCCCGCCCCACGTGACTACGTGGCTATTTAAGGCAGGAAGTGCAGGCACTTCAGTTCCTTTTTGACCGCTGTAGGGATCGCTCGCGATTTCTGCGGCTCCTTCGTTTTCCATTTCTGATGCTGGAATATTGAATTGACCTCGGACTGTTTTCTGGATTTCCGTTGTATACCATTTTCAACCGTTGAAAAATCGGACTGATTCTGGCATTTTGACCACGGCTTGTCCCACGGAGTGAGTACAATGGAAACCCCTAAAGGCAAAAAGACTTTTAAGCGCTTCGCAGAGTGTAAAGCAAAATTGCCCTCTCAAGATGACCACAGTTTGTGCCTATTATGTTTGGGAGAGGCCCATCTAACTTCCACCTGTAAAGTCTGCCAGTCGTTTTCTAAGCAGAGGAGGAGGAATAGGGAACTTCGTCTACGCGCAGCTTTATATGACGATGCCTTAACTGCGCCCTCCACTTCGCTGAAATCTCCTCAAGGCGTGAGGGCCCTGGGTTTGGCCCAGTCTAAAACCTCCATGCCCGCCAAGAAAGCCCCTAAGCCCTTGAAAAGGCAGGGTGATAAAATGGTGTCCGCCAAAAAACCCGCGAAAAAAGCAAAGAAACTATCCTCCTCCAGTTCAACGCCATCACCAAGAACGGCTCAGGAAATGGATGTTGTTTCGGTGTCGACGTCTCAATCGATATTGAGGAAATCAGTTCTGTCGAGACCGGAAACTCCATACCTCTCGATATCGAAGTTGATACCGAGGGAGACCTCTCCATCGAAGACGCCGGAATGCTCGGCATTGACATTGAGGCGGAGACAACTGTTGACACCGAGAGCACAGAGTCATATGACATCGGTGTCTGCATCGATGCCAAATGACACATCAACATCGACTTTGATGCCGAAGGAGACATTTCAAGAAAGCGCACCGAGTCATACGACATCACCTTCGGCATCGATACTGAATGGCACATCGACATCCATGCCACAGGAGATGTTACAGAAGGGCACCATATCGACGTCGATAGAAAAAACTAAAATGATTGCATCGACATCGATGCCCACAATCCCGTCAGCCCGTGATCTGGGGCTCGCACTGACTCCAGTTAGTTTCCCCTCAACGTCGAGAGATGGAGATCAATTGTCGACACTAAATACGCTTGCTAACATCACTACTGTGACTCCTCGGTTCCGTGCTCCAATGACATTCTCTGTAGAGGAGGAAGATCTCTCTGATGCGGAGCCTGCTTCTCTGGACCCCCTTCTGAAGATGCTTGATTCGACTGCTACCACACCTTCAACTTTTCAGGGTTTTCCACACTCTGATGATGGTCGGGCACCTATCTCAACCCTGGCTCCTACACTACTGACTTCCACGCAGCTCGCCACGCCTACTCCATGGCACACTTGCGGGTTCAGCCATGCTATGTCACCATCGAGGTAAATGGCCCTTCCAGGTACCTCCTCACTGGGGGTATCATATGACTTCCAGGAGGACCATGCGTGGAGTCCTACGAGCTCTGCCGTTTGGCATCAAGATGTATCACTTCTTCGACAACCTGATGTGAGTGCTACACCACTCCATATACATCCGTTATCAGCAGGAGATGCTCCAGCTATGCCTATTAGAGTGCAAAAAGCAGCTTCCACTCAAACTCCTTGACCTCTTATTTCCAAAAGGGGCTCCCAAATGACGGTTCGCACGTTTACCACCTTGGCGTTACAAACCGAACCCTTAGCAACTTTGCCTCGTCCACCACCTGCTTCTCCATGGGCACCTCCTTCGAGTCAAACCCATTCTGAAGATGGCTCGGGAGATAGTCACCATGGCTCCTCCGACTTTTAGTTGGATACGGAAACGGTAGAGGTGGACCCTTCTCCAGATGTGGCTACTCCAGCCCATGTCTCACCAACAGAAGAACTTAAAGCCTACCACTCTCATGTAAAGTAGATGGCGTCGGCACTGGGTCTGGATCTGTCTTCTCAACTAAAGACCATAGACGATCCAGTCTGTAATTTCATGCAGCGATCTCAGTCGGCCCAACCCGTTACTTTACCACTACTACCCATAATATCTAAAGCAGCTCAATGCTCTTGGCAAGTGCCACACACTTCTACTCCTATGTCTAAGCACTTAGAGGGCCTCTACCGGGTGCAGGAGCAAGATAACATGTACCTGTTTAAACATCCAATTCCGAACTCCTTAATCATAGATTGCACAACCACTTCCAGATCAGGAAGGAGGCACACCACTCTGGCAGATAAAGAAGGAAGGAAATTGGATGTTATGGGGAGAAAGCTATATTCTACATCATGTCTTTCGGTGAAAGTGGCAAATTACTTGGCTTGCATGGCAAAATATAGTTATTGCATTTGGGAAGATCTGGAAAAGGATTTGGATGCACTATCTCCAGAAGAATTCAAGCTTAGATTCCGCAAGACTTTGCAAAAAGCAGCGGACCTCACCTGCCAACAACTGAGTATGGCCAAAAACCTGGCAGAATCGGAATCCAGATCCATCACGACTGCGATAACTCTGAGACGCCATGCATGGCTTCGCTCTGCCTCCCTCCAACAGGATATGAAATTAAAAAAGAGGGATTGCCATTTGATGGCAAGGGCCTTTTCTCCGAGGAAACGGATACCACCATGGAGAAAATGAAAAAATCAAAATTTACAGCCAAGACTTTTACAACCTCGGCATCCACCTCAACATCATATGGGGGAAGGCAGAGATCCTTCTATCGCCTGCATTCTTCATATAGACAACAGGACCGCCGGGACTACTGCAAGTCATACCATCCTTACAACGTACTAACCAACAGAAGGGCAAATTTCAGTCCAACCAATGAAAACAGATGGAAGAAAACAAGCAGCGACTTTGAAAATCAGGACAGCCCATTGCATTACCTTCTACCGCAGCTCTGCTCACCTCCCCAGAACATCGGGGACAACAAGGAACCGGCATACAACACCCAGCTGTACCCGATAGCCACCAAAACCATCAGGTTGGCAAGTCATGCGCAAGCATGGTGCCATATAACATCAGATCGCTGGGTACTGAAGATTATCAAACATGGTTACGCAATAGAGTTCAAAGCTCACCCTTGTTCTCGGGGCATTCGCTTCACAAAGACACCGGCCTTATACCAAGAGGTGCAGGAGCTCTTGCGCAAAAAATCTGTTGTGCCAGTGTGATGGGCACAAAGACGGGAAGGGTTCTATTCCCGTTATTTTCAAATTCTGAAGAAGGATGGGGGGGATAAGGCCTATCATGGACCTGAGACATCTAAACGAGTATGTCCGAGTAAAGAAATACCGTATGACAACGTTACAGGATATCCTGCTGCTCCTACTCCAAGAGCGGTGGCTGGTGATGTTAGACTTGAAGGACGCTTACTTTCATATAGGAATCCATCCATCCTACCGGAAATACCTACGGTTCACTGTAGGAAATGCAATTTACCAGTACCAAGTATTACCATTCGGACTTTGCACTGCCTCTCGTGTCTTTACAAAGTGCATGGCAGTGGTGGTAGCCCACCTGAGAACGAAAGGACTAAAACTGTATCCGTACCTCAACAATTGGCTCTTGTTGTCACACGACAAAAGCGAGTTACTTTCGCAGATAGATTATATGTTGAGCCTTCTCCAGGACCTCGGAATACATATCAACTGGAAGAAGTCCAACCTCACACCGGTACCTGCCACGACGTACATTGGAGCTGTGTTGAATGCTACCCTGGGGAGAGCGTTTCTTCCAAAGGATCGTTGCCAAGCCATCGCCACCCTGGTACACCAATTTCAGGGCAACCCTTCACAACCAGCTCGTCAAATACAACGTCTGTTGGGCCTAATGGCCTCTTGCAAGTTGACAGTACGTTACACCCAGCTGAAGATGAGGAAGTTACAGATGTGGTTCCTCTCTTCATTCAACCTGCTGAGGGACAGCCCACTAAAGCGCCTTCTGGTTCCCACACCATTCTTACGCATGTTGTCCTTGTGGACTCGGAAGACCAACCTGCTCAGAGGAGGACCCTTCCAGTCACAACCTCTGTCAGTTTGGGTCACGATGGATGCTTCCCTATGAGGGTGGGGCGGTCATTGCAATGCCACCATGACTCAAGGCCTCTGGACACGCGCACAGAGCCAACTACATATAAACTTTCTAGAGCTTCTAGCAGTCTTCCTTTCAATGAAGGCCTTCCTACCAATGCTACGGGGCAGGGTTGTACAATTACAGCTGGACAACACAACAGCAATAGCCTACCTGAACAGACAAGGAGGAACAGTCTCAAGATCTCTGTGTGCCCTGAGCCTACAGATTTGGCATTGCTGCATCAGGAACAGTATTATGCTACTGGCCATCCACATCAAGGGAACAGATAACATAATAGCAGATGGCCTCAGTCGTTCGTTCTCGACAGAAACTCAGCACAAGTGGGAACTGAATGACACTTACCTAAGTCAGATATTCTGCCTTTGGGGTCACCCAGAGATCGATTTATTTGCTACGCGGCAGAACACAAAATGCAAGCTATTCTGCTCGAGAGTGGGTCACGACCCTCGGTCCTTGGGAGACGTCTTCCAGCTGGACTGGTTGGAAAATTGGAGCTATATGTTCCCCCCCTACCACTTGTAGGCAGAGTTGTAGCACGCCTGCTGATGGGCCATGTGAAGTGCATCCTGATCACACCGTGGTGGCCCCGCCAAGCATGGTTTCCGCATTTACTCAGACTGACTTCGAACAACTTTCGGAGACTTCCCAACCAGCCAGACCTCCTGATTCAGGAAAATGGGTGCCTGTTACATCCAGGGGTTCTAACCCTACAACTGACAGCGTGGAGGGTCGACTCCTGAAGCGGATCATGCTGAATCAGCGCAAACTGTCTACGAGACGGAATTATGCTAGCAAGTGGAGGAGGTTCAGTGTCTACGCTTCTCGTCACGCATTTTGCCCCAAGGAAGCCTCAGTCCATGAGCTTCTACTTTATATGACCTCTCTTAAAAAGGCAAAACTCTCAAATGTATCTATTAAAGTCCACCTAGTGGCTTTATCATCTAGACATCCAGGGTGGGATGGCAGGACGGTGATCTCCCATTCCTCCTGCAAAAGTTTCTTGAAGGGCCTGGCTAACTTGTACCCTCCTGTCTGCAAACTGCTTGAACAGTGGAGTATCTCACTGGTCCTCTCCGCTCTCACTGAGCCCCCATTCGAACCCATGCATTCTATGTCACTGAAGCTAACATTGTTAAAAGCTGTCTTCCTAGTAGCGATCACCACTGCACGTAGGGTGAGTGAGCTTACGGCTCTCTGGATGGATGTCCCCTACGCACGTTTCTACTCAAAGTTCTCCTTTGACCTGATATCTCCTTCTTACCTAAAATTGTGTCGGACTTCCACATCAACCAGGATGTAGTGTTGCCCACTTTCTTTAAATCTCCAACCACACCGCTGGAAAAGGCTCTGCATTCTTTGGATGTTCGCAGGGCTCTTCTTTACTACCTCTCTAAGACTAAGTTTTTTCCGGTCATCAAAAAGACTGTTCATCTCCTATAAAGGGAAGAACAAGGGACAGACATTATCAAGATAGAGACTGTCACACTGGCTGGTAGAGACTATCCATCTGGCATACTCTCTACAAAAGATACAGCCCCCAAAGACCGTCAGGGCACATTCCACGAGGGCATATGGCGCTTCAGCTGCTCACCTGGCTGGCATATCCTTTCAGGATATTTGCAAGGCTGCTACTTGATCACCTGAGCAGCCATTTATAAAGCACTGCGCCATAGACTTGCAGTCTGCTGCGGAGGTGAATTTTGGGAGAGCTGTCCTAAAAAGGGTGTTGCAATGTCTGTAACTGATGATCTGGTAGGGATCTGTTGATATCCACTAGACCCTCCCAAACCTTTCCTCCGCAGTAGTACTTACCTCACTACAAGTAGAACTTACCTGCTTATTTGACTGTTTTGTCGGTCTACAAGGAACTGAGGTGCCTGCACTTCCTCCCGCCTTAAATAGCCATGTGGTCACTTGGGGCGGGGCGCAGGCGCTGTAGAAGAGCTGTAGAACTCGATATCGAGAGGCTTCTGCGCGGGCGCAGAACCCACTCTAATGGATATCAACGGATCACTACCAGATCATCAGTTACAGGTAAGCAACCTGTTTTTGCTGACCCCTCAAGATGGTGTCCGCACATGTTCAGTTGCCATTTCCTGCTGGAAACAAGGAACTTCCTGTTCCTATGCAAATGCAACTGGTAAACAGAGAGCCTGGCTGCTTCATGAAAACAGTGCCGGGGTGGGTAGGGGGCAGTGCAGCTGCAACGGAAGGGCAGGTAAGATATACCTTTCTCCTTTTAGAGTGCCCACTTTCCCCCAGTCGAAAGCAATTTGGCTGGGGCAGCTCAAAACCTTTCAGCACCTAGAAATAGAGGTGCCGAAATGCTTCGAGCACATCCCTACTTAAAATGGCCTACATATCAATGATGTGATAAACAAGCCAATTGGCTTTTGTTTAATTAAGTATTGAAAGTGTTACTGAGGCCCTTCTTTATGCTCTGCCCTTTATTTGGGTAATCGTACAAAGCGTACACAGCGGGGTGTTTTCTGTTGTGAAAACCCATCTTTTGTAATGGCTTTTTGAGGAAGTTTAGGATACCCATCCTATATAGTTTGCTTCCAGATTGTTTTCTCATGTGTTAGCTGGTCGCAGTTAAGCATGGTGATTTCTATGGACCCACTACATCTTTCTGGTCTGTTTTGATCTTGAATTTGGCTGTAATGTTTTTATTCTTGCCTTTTTATTCTCACATAGAGCATCTTTGAGTTGAAAAGGTGACAAAAATGCCATTAAACAAGTTAAACGATAATAATTAAACCTCTCATGACTTTTCTAGGAATATGTACTTCATTTAGAACATTTACATATTTCTTTGTTTACATTTGTTTTCCTCAGATCCTTACTCAGTGAAGAGGAATGTGGCAAGGACTCTTAATAGTCAACTGGTATATGAGTATATCCTTCACTGCTTACGGGCAACTTACAAGTATTTTGCCTTGCCCCACAAACAGAGTACAAAACACAACCAAAAGAAAAGTCTGGACTCCTTAGTTCTATTAGAGCCTGAAAAGAATGCCTTTAGACATGACTTCATTGATGTACAAAGTGCACATAAGGAGGCAAGGCAGACAAACAGCAGTATAACTACAATCAAGACAAGTTCATGTGTTCCTCAGGATCATACATCTGATCCCTCTCAGGTGTTTAGTCCCAAAAGCTTTGTGGAAGAACAGCTGGCAGATGAGATAGAGCATTTAGAAATTGCTCATGAGGACTCAGACTGCATCATTGAAGAACTTATTTCTGGTGACAATGAGGAATTTAAACCAAGCTGTGAAGAGACAGAGAGTGGAAATGAAGAAGAGGAGGAGGAAGGTCATGAGCCTGTCAAAAAATGGCAGGAACACTTGGGTATTCATCAGGATTTGGATGAAGATAGTGAAAGTGGAGATCTTGCTGTTCCCACTAGCGAGCAGGATATTGAAACGGATAGCATTTCTGATTTGGAAAGTTTTCAAAATGCTGCAGCGACTCTTGATGAGTTTGGCTTAGAATGCAGTGATGTGCTAAATGATAAGATTGATGGTGATGAAGAGAGCACAGAAGGTACTGATGAACTGGATGATCCTGTTATCAAATTGGAACCACAAGCTCAGGGACAGGTGTTTGAAATGGATAACTCTGAGGAGGGTGATGATGAAGAAGAAGAACAGAGTATCATAAACAAGAGACAACATGGTAATGTTATGAATACTGAAGATGAACTGGACAACACGTACACTGGATCTGGTGATGAAGAGGCTTTGTCTGAAGAGGACTTGTTCATATCTGTTAAATATGAAGACACTGAGCTCAGGAAGAATGTAGATGAAGTTCCAAGAGTAGATTTGAACAAAGAAACTATTTCTGAAAAAGGAGAGCCTTCTGAAGGCAAAATACCCATAGACCAATGTAGCAAATCTGAATTCTTTTATGAGTTTAATAAATCTGTTTTCACAAAAGGCAAGGTAATAACATTTAAGTGTCAAAAACGTATTATTTATCGTGTAGTGCTTTAACAGCTGTCCCCGATTATCAGAGCTCACCAGCTTCCCTAGCAATTGAGATATGGTTCCCATGGGAATTAAAAATGTGTTTCCTCATCTCTAGCTGTCCTTTACCCACTAAGGATGTGCACAGAACTGCGGCAGGGAGGCTCAAAGGCATTGGGAGTCTCTCTTTAAGAGCAGGGGAGGGTGCACTTACCCCTCCTGACGCTTCCCCCCCACCAGAATCCATGTTTTTGCAAAGCCAGTCAAGGTGGCTGCGTACCTCCCTGCTGCCCCAATTTCCCTCGTCTTCCGGATATGACCTGAGTCTGGTCATAATCCGGAAGACGAGGGCAATGGGGTGACAGGGAGGTATGCTGCCGCCCTGATTGGCTTTGCAAAACATGGACACTGGCGGGGGTGGGTGGGTGGCAGGAGGGGTAAGTGCTCAGACCCCCGCCGCCTTCGAACCGGCAGAACCACTGGTTCTGTGCACATCCTTATTACCTACTTCAAAGCATAGTATTACTTTTTCACCTGCTGTAAACTAGAGATGGTAAGCTGAATCTCACCATCATGAATCTGGTATGCAAGCCCTACCAATTGTGGTTTGTCACTAATTATTTATTAAACACATTTCCATAAAACACCATTCAATTTTAATCAAGATCTAGTAAAAAAATTGATTTTTTTTAATACCACCCAGATATATCTAGTTGTACATACAAAGTCCTCTCAGCTAGGTAACCCCAACTTTAATTGACTATCCATGAGGGTATCAGCTTTGTGTAAGGTTAGAGTTTGGCGAATATGATATTTTACGGTAATGCAAGCTGTTCTCAGACTTCTTTAAAAATAACTACTGTGTACAGCATCCCAAGGGTGTGTCTACAAGTCCTACTCCAGCGCTGATACACTCGGAATCCTCACCCCTGCACTGAACACTTGCAGAGACAAATGCTATAAGCATGTTCAGTGTGGGGGTGGAGCTTTTAAGTGTGTCAGGGTTTGCAGGTACACTCATGGGATGCTGTATGCATGTACTTCATCCTTTTTTGTTAGTTTAAACTTCTGAAGAGGTCTACAGAATTTGATCATTCTTGATGGAGACAAATGTATCTTGTCCCCATGCATGTCCCAGTGCTGTGTGACAGCTCTCCTACTGGATATTTCTCTTCGGTTCTGTAGTTTATGAAGCTAGAGGTTGTACTTGAGCCCTGAGAAGACAAACTTTTTACGTAGTTTCCTTTCTCTTGATATAGTCTCCTACAGTTGTATGCAGCTTGTGTAAGCGAGAAGGTCACCTAAAGCGAGATTGTCCAGAAGACTTCAAAAAAATTGAGCTAGATCCTTTGCCACCATTAACACCCAAGTTTTCCAATATTTTGGATCAAGTGTGCATCCAGTGTTATAGTAAGTTGGCAAAGTTTTATTTATATTTTCAAGTTTTCTGAAATTATTTACCAAAAAAACCCTGTATTTACAAAATTTTTCTTAGTATTTCTCAAAGTGAATAATTGAAAATATTATTCAAAGTAGGACTGTCTTTCCTCTGCAGTCATCTCTCTCAGCCCGGAGTTCCAAGCGTTTCTGCGCCATGTCACAGAGAATGAGTTTTCAGGAGGAAAGCAGTGAACAGGTGTTAATCACACCTTCCTGTCCTCTATTTCTCTCTTGCAAATGATTGCATGCACATGCACACCCTGCCTTGCAGCTATTAGGCAATCTGAGTTTCCAGACTATTGTCCATCACTGACTATCTGGAATACATGTGTGCAGCTTTAAAAAAAAGGCACTGGCAAGTGCCTTTTAATACATCCATAGAAAGATTTGTATGTTGCTACTAGTGATATTAACTTTACATAAAAAATTAATTGTTTAGTTTTGTATTGCCTGCTTGCCACAAGACAAGATACAACCTAATATCAAGTAACTAGGGAGTTTGGCTGACACTGGTTCTACTCCTTCAGGATATCAGCTGTTGCACACTGCTTCACAGATCTTGTATTCCTCCTCTTACTCGTATAGTGCCTCAGATTATTTAGTTTTCTAAATCGAGCAAGATTTTCAGGTAGTTAAGGTGAGGTGCAATATTAAATTTTTGTTTTTTATTTTATGCATCTCTTACTTGCTGTCATGATCCTGTTTCTAAACAAAGTGTGTATTCTCAACAGAGGACTTTGCTCCAAATATTATAGAGGACCAGGCTCGTGAATATATACGGCAAAATCTTGAAAGCTTCATCCGCCAAGAATTTTCAGGTGTTTCTTTTGACTTTTTAAAACCTGTCATTTTAAATTTTTATTCACCTTTAAATATGAGAGTTTTTAAATGATTTTTATCATGTCCTTCATTCACGTTGCTAAATCTAGTAACTACGGAAGGGGTTACTGTAAATGCCTGTGCCATATTTTCTCCAGTAGAAACTGTTAGTATATTTGACAATTCAGATCCTTTATACTCTTTAGTGTGCTCTATTTATACAGTATTAAATATTAGCAAATACTGGTTGACACATAGATTAATGTTGTGCTGGCATGTGATGGGGGAAAGATGATTTTAAACTATCTCCCCTTCCCTCTACAACTGCTTGTGCCACCCAAAAATGTGTGTCTGAGGGTCACACACCCTTGGGGATATTATTTTGAGAAGCACAGAAGGCTTCGGAAGGAAGGGGAAGTCACTGAAAATTGCCCCTTCCCCTCATGCACAAATGCAGCATTAATCTGGATCTTGGCCGCCATTGCACCAGCGCTTCATTAGTTTGGATGTCAGCCACTAATAATCATGTATAAATATGTCTCTGAAATGTCTTCCTCTACAGGTACCAAATTAAACTTGTTTGGCTCTTCAAAGAATGGATTTGGCTTCAAGCAAAGTGATCTCGATATCTGTATGACAGTTGATGGTCTGGAAACTGCTGAGGTAGCCTTTTCAATATGGATCACTGGACAAACTTGGATACATGTGTTGTTTCAAACATGATATAACTTTAACAAAATGCCACCTTTCTGACAATCTTTAGTATTCTTAATCTTCTTGGTGTCTTTCAGCCTTCAGTGGAACCTCTAATATTCCACTTGTTCACACACAAACATATCTGATTCATTCACTGTGTGAAAAACAGACAATAAATTCACCCTTCTAGTATTCAGAAAATCTGTGGCTGACATCCAGACTAATGAAGGACTAGTGCTTCTGAACAGTTCCAGCTTAAAGTTGCACCAGTGCTTGCATCAGGTATGGGGTGTATGTGTGAAATTTTGACAATCTTCCCTTCCACAGGTAACACTCTGTGCCTCTCAAATACATGTCCTTGAGGGCTACACAGTCCTCAGGATCATATTTTTGGATGACACCGTGCTTTCCAGGGGGAAGGGGAAATTGTTAAAATTCCCCCACCCCGCTGCATTAGTTAAACTCTTCTGAAGAGTTTAACTAATGCTTCTTGCATAGCACCAGTTTAACTGGTGCTTCTCGCATAGCACCAGTGCCTCGTTAGTGTGGATGTCAGCCTGTGTGTTTATATCAAAATGCATAGTCAACAATCACTTATACTCATGTAATTTTAATGTTTTCTTTGAAATCTATTATTAAAAACAGTTAACGATCCACTCAAATGCTACAGAAGTAGTGTCATAACACTGGGACTGTCCTTGTTGGTTTTTAATTGCAGAAACCTATATTGGCAACTGCTTGCCATGACTTTTACAAATCTTGTAGCATAGGCCAGCTATTATGAACAAGGGGGAAAATGAGTGCTTGCTGCCTGCTCTTTCTCCTTCCATAATACAGTTGTAACTAGTATTATGAGCAGTATAAAATCCAAAAAGCCTGCACTAAATTTGAGCTGGTATCCAGACAGCTGGTCAAAGCTGTGAGTTACTTCCCTTCTCCATCACTGATTGCTCTATGGAAAGATGAATAGAACAGCAAGCATACACTGGCAAGTGCCTGAATTGAAAATGGGAAAAATACAAACCCTAGTACCAAGGCATACACTACAGCACACTTTGAACATAATTTCAACAATATTGAAAACTTCATGCACTGTAAACAACATGGGTTGACCTGTTGCACAGTTGATCTCCAAGTCTTTCCACTGGCAGCAAAAAATGTAACAGAAAAAAACCCATTCTTTTTTCCTTTGAGACAGACTTTGTCAATTCATTGGAGTTCTTTTTGTATCACAGGGACTTGATTGCATAAGAATTATTGAAGAACTTGCAAGAGTGCTCAAGAAACATTCAGGTAAACGTGTTTTTTACAAAACCATTTTCAGCATATGAATTATGTGAGACTGTTTATGAAAGTAATAAGCAGATATAATCAATGTCATTAAGAACACAGAGCAAACTCATTCAGCAAACATTAAACACTGAGTTGGCTTGTGAAAGGAGTTAAAGTTAAAGGAGTTGTTGATAGTGTCCTGAAAGTGTATCAGACAAGCTATTGGAGCCAGTGTGGTATTTTAAAGCCACTTTCATGAATTTTGATTTGCATGTTTTTAATGTGGTAGGATATTTAAATGTGTTGAATTTGCTATCAGTCTTCAGTCATTTCCCCACAAGTATACATTCCTAATGCCTCCTATTTGAATGTATGACTCTTGGTATCAAACTGTTTCTTCCCATCCCCTACAGTAAAACAATCAAAATACAGGCATTACACTAAAGCAGGGCTGCACAAATTTGGCCCTCCAGCTGTGATTGGACTACAACTCCCATCATTCCCAGCCAGTAGTCAGGAATGATTGGAGTTGTAGTTCAGCCTCTGCAGGAGGGCCAACATTGTGCAGTCCTGCGCTGAAGTATGCAAACTTATTTCTCATGTTCATGCCATGACAGCTTTCAAAAAACAATGCAGTGTGTATAATCTTCAGTTTAATGAACCATGTACTGTATTGCAAAGTTTTACATCAGTGTTAATACAGCATGACTTACAAGATTTATTAGCTTTTAATTGTTGTTTTCAAACAGTATTTATGGTAAGAAAAATAGAACAGTAAATGTAGTCTTAATTTTCATATATATAAGCATAACTTCTGTAGACATGAAATTAAGGGAATGGTGAAGTTAGGAACAAAATTTGGAAGGATTGGTGAAGAATAATAGTAGATCTAAGAGGTAAAAGTTCTAGAAATCTTGAAGCTTTGGAAAAAAACATATTTTGGGTAAACTGAAATATATACGATAGTTACTTTTGTATCATATTTATACTTTAACATTTTAAATTCATAAACTATGTACGTCTTAGTACTTAAGATCTTTGTTTAAAAAATAAATAAAACTGAGGTATTTATACTTGTAAAATGTAATAAGTATATTGAAGAATAATAGTGCTTGATATTGACCTGCAAGTTGCTACTATCTGATGTGTCTGAACAAGTCTTGTGTTTTTCCAGTTGAAAATTAGAAAGGGGGAATTATAGAAACACTGTAATAAATAAAAGGTAACTTTCATTGTCTGAAATGGGAAAGACCTCTCAGTCCACATCTAGACTAAAAACAGAAGAAACAGTATTTTCTGATCTCTCTATTAACAATATTGTAAATATTACTTTAATAATATTTCTGTATAGTAAACAATTGGAGACAGTGGCTGACATCCTAACTAACGAAGCATATGGATAAGGAGGGGCTGTGGAGATGAGACAGGAGTCTGTTGCAATTCCCCCAGTCCCTCTAGCTACATGCTGTTGTGCAAGTGGGTGAAATGTCCATGTTTTGTCCGCACTCTGGAACCAGTGTGTAAGAGAGGAAGTGCATCACTGAGGGTCAGCAGTGTCATTCCTCTGTTACACACCTCTTCCAGAGTGTAGGCAAAGCAAGGGCGTTTCATCCATTTGTGCAACAGTGCACCCACAGAAGGGGCTAGGGAAGTTGCACATGAGCTTTTGTTGTGTCTCACAGTCCTCCTTCACTTGTGCACTTCAGTAGTTAAGATGTCAGCCAGTGTCCTCTACAAATTTTTCCATTTTTTTTTCTTTGCAGACTTTTAACATTTCTCGCTCTATAGCCCAATAACTAACATGTGAGAACTACTCTCCAAGCTATATATAAACATGCTTTGCCTACTTGTATAGATTCCAGTTGGGATATTTTGAAAGAACTTGTAACAAGGTTAATTGCACTTAGTAGAAGTAATAAAGTAGGTTCATTGATAACTTTTAATTGCAGCTTTCTAACTGAGGGTTATCCACTAAAACAGTGGAAATCAACCTTAATAACTTCAAGGAACCATTTCCATCTTGACTTTTCTGCCAAAAAGTAGGCAGAAAATACAAATTTTCAGCATTGTATATTGTTGGCGTGTATGTCCATTCAGGCAGTGTGCCATAGGCCTCTTGGGCCTCACCATCACTCCATGTGAACTGAAAGTGTGCCCTTCAGTATTCTCCTGTAGCTGTAAGAAAAGATTGGTAGTGATGGGAGAGCTGTCTTAATGATTTTCTCATTGAGGCACCCCCGATAAGCTTCCAAAGACTCCTGGGGTTCCCAAGAACACACTTTGAAAACAGCTGCTCTAAAATAAAACAACATAGCTTGAAATCAGTGGGACTTGCTTCCAAGGAAGTGTGCATAAGGTTGCAGCCTTGGTCCTATTTTGCACACAGCTATGTTGGTTGCAATCATCATATTGCCATTGAATTAAATTGGTGTAAATCAGTATTTTTGTACTTTTCTCAGGTCTAAGAAATATCTTACCCATAACAACTGCTAAAGTGCCGATTGTCAAATTCTTTCATGTTCGAAGTGGTCTTGAAGTAGACATCAGTTTGTATAATACATTGGTAAGACTATATCCCAACTTGAAATAAAAGTACAACTTCCAAACTCACTGTGAGGATTTTATAAACAAGAACATTTAACCGATTCACATTTGTGCAGAAATCCGTCCTCCAGACTACTTTGAGGAAATTTTCTTGTTACTTTAGAAAATAAAGTTTACTTTGCACAATACTCTTGATGAAAATTGCTTCTTAATTCATGTGATCCTACTGAACAAAACTAGGGTTGTAAAGCATCAAGAGAACCAATACTGAGTTTGGGAAGCCAAAAAATAAAGATACCATGGTTGTTGGTGCCGTGTGTCCACCATGTATTGCAGAAATCTTTAAACATGCCAGGCAAAGATCTGTTTGATCCCAAGTGTATTTTTGTAAATTATGCATTCTAGTAGCTTACTTTCTAGATTTCTTTGACTTAGTAGTTGCTAGATGATCAGAATCTAAATAATTTAAGTGTGTGTGGTATATGTACATGTTGCACACTCAAAATTTGATTTTGAGTCTGTCTGAAACATGCTAATCTTCTGGCAGTGAAAATATTTGAAAGAGCTTTCTAAACCACAGGCTTAGACTATTTTTCCCGTTTGCATTAATGTCTCACATTTAACTTATTTCTTTACAGGCCCTGCATAATACAAGGCTTTTGTCTTGTTATGCAGCTATTGATCCCAGAGTAAAATATCTCTGTTATACAATGAAAGTTTTCACAAAGGTAAGCCAATATTCTAGGGACTGTAGAAGAAAGTATGCTACCAGCTGAGTTCTATAACTTATTTTTTTGTCCCCTCTTTTCAGATGTGTGACATCGGTGATGCTTCTAGAGGTAGCCTGTCCTCCTATGCGTATACTCTTATGGTACTTTATTTCCTTCAGCAGAGAAGTCCACCTGTCATTCCTGTTCTTCAAGAGGTACAATCTATATATATAATTCTCCTGGGTGTGCCCAGGGAAAATGCGTCCCGGCAGCCCAGCTGATTGGCTGAGCTGCGGGGGCGCCTGATTGGCTGGCACACCCAGGAGAACAGTGGCGGCGGCGGCCATGGCCGCTGGCGGGCCCAGCCTGGCAGCGACGGGGACAGGCCGAGGTGGCGGGCCTGGCCGGGTGAGGCGAGGAGGAAGTGGGGGAAGCCGGGTGAGGCGGCAGCGGGCCCGGCTGGAGGAGGCGGCGGCGGGAGCCGGGCGAGGCGGCGGCGGGCCCGGCCGGAGCCCAACTAGAGGCACAGATGCTCTGTGCCCGGACCCACTAGTACATATTTAATTTTTGATACACTTGCTTGCTGACTTAATATGCTTTGCTGACAATATAATATTTCTGTGATCCTAGATCTATAAAGAGCCAAAGAAGCCTGAAATTCTAGTTGATGGCTGGAATGTCTATTTTTTTGACAAAATAGATGAATTGGTGAGTCTTTTTTCATCTTAGCAAATCTCATGTGTGCATATATCTACATATGGACACATGATGAGAAGATCCCATCATTTAATGAGAACATCCCAGACGGCTTCCCCTTTGATTCTGCTCTGTTCACCTAAATCTAGACATTGGCTGGTTTCTGTGGAATCCTCCAAAGACAGAGTGAGGAAGCTGTTGGGAAGCTTTTGCTGGCTTGCTTGTGTGATTTCCATAGAAACCAGGTGATAGCCAAGACTTTGTCAAGTGGGTGAGGAGGAAAATGTAACTCTGGGATCATCTCCTTATAGCAGCCAAACTGTAAGGATTGGAGAAGTATTCAAAGTGGTAGGTAGCTCCATAGGTGGCTGGCTCAGTGCCATTGTGGTTTGTTGTGAGCCAGTGGTTTCAAACTGCACAGACTGAAGGTGAACTCATGCACACTCTCTCTGTTGCAAATTTAACTTACAGTTAGGGTAAACTAGTGAAATATTTTCCAGACAGACTGTTGTTAGTTAAAATATTCTGTGCAAGGTAGGTCAGAGGCACGGATCCCAAATGTAAAGTAACATTCTTGCTAATATTGCATTAACTACTTAATAAGTGCATGTTCTCTGCTGGTGTAGGAGGTCACCCATCGTGGGTTATCCCCACCCACATGCTCCAGGAGGCAGGATTGAAAACTGACTGGAAGAAATGTTAAATTTCTTTTACTCTTTGCTCCTCCTATTTGACTTCTCTTATTTGCTCTTTTAAAAAAAATACTTTTCTGTTAATAACTCTCTCGTTCTTTCCTGTCTTCCTACACTCCCTGCTCTGCTAATTCTTGCCTCTCCTCCACTGTCTGCCCTCCAGCCTGATGTCTGCCAAAAGGCAGACAGTGAGTGTGCTGGCTTTACAGGCCAAGCACACTGTGCAACAGTGCAACAAGTTTTCCCGCCAAAACAGCAGGACCTACTACGGAGGCCTGCGGTCTTAGGAGAAGCAAGCGGGAGCTCTGCTGGTGCCATTGGGCCACAGCTGCTCTTCTCCCATCCTACGCTGGCTGCGCAGGGCAAAGACCTTTATTCCAGATGCAATTCCAGCCACTGGAGCTCGCTCCAGTGCTGAGGAAAGAGAAAGCACACCCAGTCCAAGGACAGGCAGCATGTTTCCTCAGTGGAGGGGAATGGTGCTGGCAAGTGCAAGGTACCATCAGAGATGAGATCCCCACCCCGTTGGGCAGTGCTCCAACCTGTCTTCACAGTCAACAGCCCTGGTGCAGCAGCTACTTTCATAACAGGCTGTGTGGGCAGACCACACGGTGAGCGACCTGGCAGGCAGCAACCCTCCTGACAACGCTGGTGGTTTCCTTCCTGCAGACTCTTACTCGGGCAGTGCAGATGATGATGGCCATTTTGTGAGCAAGGGGGACTGACGGGAGCAGGGAAGCTAGCAGTGCTGGTGAGATCTCTCCTTCCCCTGGGGGCTTGATACTGAAACACCAAATTTCCCCCCTCTTCCACCATCTGCCATTGAGGCCCCTTCACCCAGGCACTCCCTAGGGGCCTACTCACCCCCCTGATCAGCAGGTTTGAGTCAAGGAGATAATTCAACAGTCCATTAGGGAGAGCCACAAATCTCTTAAGGGGCATAAAGGGTGCAAGAGATAAAGGAGTAGTTCTTCTTCCTCTGTTGATTTATAACCTGAGAAAAAATAAGAAATCCATGGGGCGGGGGGGAGCTCCTCCAGCCCACTGCTCTTCAGATGACTCGGGATGCGGCGGGGGTGGGGGGGGGAGTGGGAGATCACCTGATTTCTTGCATCCAGTTGGGCCCCAAGACTCTGCTGTCCCACCAGATTCTACCCTTGACCATTCATCCTCCGGAGAGGTGGAAATATCTGATGACATTCCCTCCTATCTCCAACCAACGTCTATTCTTAGAGGAGGACTTTCAACCTCTTAACACATGTGATATCTGCCTTCGGTCTCAAAGCTGAGCATCCAGACATGGAGCCTCTGTGCTAGGGGTCACTCGTACTTTCTAAGCCTATGACTCCACACAGACTAGGGCGCCAATGCGCAAGGGCTTTCTTTTAGCTATAAAGAAGGAATTGAATAGACCTTCCACATCTAAGTGTGCGAATGTGTTAGCCAATAAGCTTTACCACTCACCTTAGGTGGTCCTCCAGTCACACCGAACAAGTCAAGAAGTCAACTTACACCAACCGGCACTCACCACCAACAAACATACAAGGATGACAACCCTACGAATAAATGCAGTGAGAAGTAGGTGGGAAAAAGGCCACACCAGAGCCAGAGTGTTAAATGTCTTAGGTGTTTAGGGCTGTTTTTTCTGGGCTAGAGCTGTCATTCGAACTGGAAGGAACTGCCCACAAGTGGCCTATTTAAAGTTTCTTCAGTTTTCTTAATCCTGTCTCTTGGAGCATGTGGGTGGGGATAACCCACGAAGGGTGACCCCTGTAATACCAGCAAGAAGAAACCTTCACAGTAAGTACCGACGTTCCTTTCTGCAGCTTCCAAACACTAGTTTTAGCTCAATGTTTTTAGCCTCTGGAGAACTTAAAAGAATTAGACTGTGAAATCATAGAGGTATCTGTCAGTGAAACAGTAGTTGTTCAGTACTCCATTGAGGATTGAATTACTGCATATAAAAGCAACCCTCCCTCCTTTCTTCCCCATTTCCAGCCAGAAGTTTGGCCAGAATTTGGTAAAAATAATGAATCCATTGGAGAGTTATGGCTAGGACTTCTGAGGTTTTATACTGAAGAATTTGATTTTAAAGAACATGTTATCTGCATCAGGAGAAGAAATTTGCTTACAACATTCAAGAAGCAGTGGACATCAAAGTACATAGTTATTGAAGGTATTCTACTGTCTATATTTTAACAAATACAGGAGTTCCCCAACTTACAAATAACTCAATTGTGTTTCAGTAATTCTGTAATTTGGATGTTCATAACTTGGAACGCACACAGTTCCCAAGAGAGAGAGCTTGTTTGTATGTGCAGATTGCAAGTTGGTGACTTCATTAATATTTTATAGATCTTTGTAAGTATGGGTGTTTGTAAGTCAGATGTTTGTAACTTGGGGAGTGCCTGTATATTACATTGGACTGCAAGTGCCAAGTTGGATTCCCCCCTAATTCGGGGGGACAGGCGGCAGCTGCAGTAGGTCTGGCATGACAGAATCAATTTTTAAAAGGTAAATCTCTGCTTCCAAGCAATTTGGAATAGAACCCACTAATCCTAAAAGCAATTGTGCTATCCGTGTTAAGAATGGGACCTAACAGTTGCTGCACTTGCATAGTACTATATCATAGCCTGTATCATTGCATAGTTATTGCAAGCTGACTGTGGGCATTACATTAGCAGAGGGTTGTGGAGCCCAAAGGAGAGAAAGCAGGAGACAACCAAAAATAGATTAAAATCAACGTATAAATGAAGATTCAGATTTTGCACGTATTTTATAGTGTAATCTCACTAGATGGCAAACCTGCTTCAAGTCCTCTTTCTTGTCTGCCTCGTGAAGCATCCAATAAAATGGCTACAGTGAACACTTGTTGACATTATGACAGTAGCCTCTTCCAACTTCCTTGTATACCTTGCCCACTGAATTGTTTTCCCTATAATTGCCCCTTATGCAGACACAGTCCCTCAGTCTTTCTGCCATGCTTTTAGGGAGTTGATGGTGGTAACTTTCCCAGTGTCTTCTGTCACTGCAAGGTTACCTGCATTGCCCCTGTCTCTCCATCCCTAATGAGCTACTCACTGTAGATTCTCAGGCAACCTTTCATAAGAACAGCTCTGCTGGATCAAGCCCAAGGCTTATCTAATCCAGTATCCTGTTTGACCCAATGGCCCACCAGATGCCTCTGGAAAGCCCACAGGCAATTGCTGAGGACATGTCCTCTCTCCTGCTGCTGCTCCCCTGGAACTGGTATTTAGAGGCATCTTGCCTCTTCTGCTGGAGGTGGCCTATAGCCCTCAGACTAGTAGCCACCAGATTCCAGGCTGGTGGCTGTCGCCACATCTTGTGGCAGAGAATTCCATAGGTTAATTAGGCATTGTGTGAAAAGGTACTTCCTTTTGTTGGTCCTACATTTCTTAGCAATCAGTTTCATGGGATGACCCCTGGTTCTAGAGTTATGCAAGATGGAGAAGAAATTCTCTCTCTCCACACCATGCATGATTCTATAGGTCTCTCTCATGTCTCCCCTAGTTAATTAACTAGGAAATATATTTATAACTGTTTTCATTACTTAAACATAAGCCTTTAATAGTCTTTTTTTGCCAGAAAATTTCTGAACTTATTTTAACTATTATTGAGATCATTGAGTGTTAAAACTCTGCTGGGAACAATAATTTAAAATATCATATTCAGAATTTTTAAGTAATGAAAATTGCTATAAATATATTTCCTAGTTAATTGAAGGTTTTTGTACTGTATGTGATCTAGTTATTCCAGATCTCATATACTGAGGGAATCTAGCACTATTCCCTGAGAACGATCAAATTTTGATAAGTGGCAGAGAAGATAATAAGAGTGTAACAAGCAGGAGCCTAATGCACAGGACAAAACGAATCACTATATCAAGAAGACACTACTTTCAGAAAAGCTCAGATAGAATAAATTTTGTCGTTATGGAATTTTAAGAGCTTGGCTTCAAACCAAAAGTTAGCAAACTTAGTTTGGCGCTATAAATCCCAATGTTATAAATACAATATTTTAGAAATAGAATAGAATTGTAAAATACACTTCTTTCATTCAGTATTTGTGTGTGTGTGTGTGTGTGTGTTGTATCTATAGTGGGATGTATTAATAAATATGTGCCCACACCTCCTTGATAACTGCCACCCAGAACCAACCTCATCCCGCTCACTGAAGAAGAAAAATTAGAGGGAACACTGCCTGGGTGCCACTCAGGATTAACGTCCTGAGATCATCTTCTCGCTTTTTGGTTCCATGACCAACTATTCTAGGGCACAGAAAGTTATCTCGAAATTTGGCCACTTTGTCATTACTTGAATGTGAGTTTAATTAGTCTGTGTGGATAATTGAAGACATCCACTATTACAGCTCTGTATCTCTTTGACGCCTCCCTGATTTCCTTCTGCAGCTCCCAGTCACTGTCAGTGTTTTGATCAGGAGGGCGATGGCATGTTTCTAGTAGCTAATTCCCTTCAGGCCTTGTATTGTTACCCACAGGGTTTCTGTGGAGGACTCCAGACTTCCTAGGTTCTCCGACTTGTTAGATTCTATGCCTTCTTTATCATACAGTGCTACTCTACCCTAGGGATGTGCACAAACCAAGGTTTGTGCAGAGGTTTGGAGCCGCCGAGGGTGGTGGAGTGGCAAGTGGGACCTTTAGAAAGGAGTAGAGCAGGTCCTATCAGCTCTCAGCCACCCCATGCAGCTTCCTGCTGTGATGGCACATACATGGCTTCCGTGTGCGGCTTCTTGGAGGGAGTATCGTTGCAGCAGGAAGCTGCATGGGGTGACAGACAGCAGGTAAACTGTACTTCTTTTTAAAGGTCCCGCTTGCCGCTCCCCCAGCAGTGCTGAAACGGTTCGGACCTCTCGAATCCACTTCAGCGCCAAACCTGTGCATGAACCTTTATTCACGCACATCCCTACTCCACCCCCAATTCATCACTCCCTGTCCTTTCTATAGAGTTTATATCCAGAAATAGCAGTGTCCCACTGATTTTCACTGATCCACCATGTTTCAATTATGCCCACTATACCTTTGTTTTTATTAGCAACCAAGCTCTTCAACTTGTTCATCTTGGCTCAGAAGCTTCTGGAATTGGCATATAAGCACCTATATGCTGAATCTGTTAGCTGGTGTGTGCTGTCTGTCTTATGACCGTTTGATCTTTGACCAGCTAGCACATCCTTCTGTCTGCTCTTTACCTGATTCCATTCTGTCCCCTTCTGGGTTGCCTTGAAGCATTTATACCCTCACACCTTAAGGGGTGGCATTTGCAAAACGATACTGCCCAGGTCCAGTGGGCTATCCTTGAGACATTATTTTAAAAGCTGTTCTGTAACCTTTTTGATTTTAAGTGCCAGCAGTCTGGTTCTATTTTGGTCCAGCTTTCCTGATGGTCCTTCCTACATTTTCCTTACTTAAAAGATGGTTATACAAGAACTATCCTTCCCCTTATTGAGTCCTGCAGTTCTCAGGATTGTCCCATTCTTTCATTTAAAGCTGCACATCTTCAAAAATCTATTCTGATCAGTTGCTTTTCTCTTGTACGTGAAGAAAAAAAGATGAGAGAACAATCAATTTAAGAATATAGATTCTCCATTAAAAGTATAATTTCCATTGGATTTCAATTCTTCGGACTCCATTGGCTCATATGTTTCTATATGGATTTTGCTAAATTTGTTATTTCTCTTGCAGATCCTTTTGATTTAAATCATAATCTTGGAGCAGGATTATCGAGAAAAAGTAAGATACAGTTTTAAGCATGTTGTACGAAAATGTTTTGTATTTTTTCCATTTAGACAATGTATTGTTCTTCTTTGATTATTCTAGTGACAAACTTTATAATGAAGGCTTTTATAAATGGCAGGCGGGTATTTGGTACGCCAATAAGGGGATTTCCTAAAGAATATCCTTCGAAAATGGTGAGTGTATTAGGATAATAACATGAATGTGTAAAAGTTTATTATGAGGGTTATCCCGCAATCAGTATGGAAACAATTGCACTCTTAAGGACTTGCTGGTAAAAAAGAGAAAGAGAGAATAACTAGTGTGTATCTTAGAAAAAAGGATCATGTGCATTGTCTAAATGTTTGCATTCTGTACACAGATTTTGCAAATAAATAAATTGTGGCAAAGTTTCTCTCTACTAACATCACTGTATATCTGCGGCATACAAGTTATTTCTGAAGTGAGTGCAGACACAACATAGTTCTGGAAGGTTTCTGAAAGCTCATGCCCAAAATTGCATTACATGGCTCTGCTATATCCAAGTGGCTGAGAGTTAAGCTCTGACTTAATATTGCAGTTTCAGCCCATTGAATGTAATAGTTTGAGAGCTGGGATGTTGCCTTTGTATACAAGGCTTTTTTATTTTTATGTATTTTATTTATACTCCCAGTTGCGGGTCCCTTCTTATATCTTTGCCCTTATAATTACATTGATACCACATGAGTTTCTGGATTTGTCTCCTTTACTGTGCAGGGTTTTGATCCAATGTAAGCCATTTGGAGGTTAACTAATTGCAACACCCAGCAGATGCATCCTTGAATACATCTTTCTGGGAGCGCATATCTGCAAAATCTTCCTGCAAAAGATACCTGCAGTTGGGCAGTTACCATATACTTGTCTGAATGAAGTGGGGAGAACATGGCTTTTGTTAGATTTGGAGTAGGTCCAAAATTATAATACTGAAATTCTGTTAGTTGCATCTCTTGGTGTCCTTTCTAAAATTAAAAAAAAAAAGCTAAACAAAGCATTAGCAGCACCATAATCAGCCAGTGGTGTTTGCATTAGGTGGAAAACTTTGCGCTTATGGCCAGATGTTAATGTTTTGTAATAACTTGTTTTAGGAATATTTTTTTGACCCAGAAGTGCTGACAGAAGGAGAACTGGCCCCAAATGACAGATGTTGCAGAATTTGTGGGAAAATTGGGCATTTCATGAAAGACTGTCCCATGCGGAGAAAGTAAGTGCTTTTCCTTTCATCCAAGGATAACTGGCCTCTGCTAATGACATAACTTTTACCAGACCAATGCAGGCAAAATGTTCCTAATTTTCTAATCATTATCAGATCAGAAATATAATGTGTGTGTAAGACATTGGTTTAATTATTCTAAAGCAGGGCTGCACAGCTTCAGCCCTCATCTCCTCAGTCACAGTGGCCAGTAGTCAGGGATGATGGGAGTTGTAGTCCAACAGCTGGAGGGCCAAAGTTGTGCACTTATACCCCTAAAGTATAGTGCCCTGAACACACAAATTTTCATATTTTTCTAGTTCCTTTGGAAGAGATAATATTGCTATTTCATACTAATGAAAAGGACAGATTATTAAATCAATCTTACATATTCGTCTTAAAATACAAGTGGACCTCAGTATTCTTGGGGGTTCCGTTCTCTGCAATTCCTGTGGATAGCGAAACTGTGAATACCAGATCATTAAAGTCTGTAGTTTGGGGGGTTAGGTTCCTGGAGCACAGAAAATGTTAAAGAAAATGGCAAAAAGCGATAAGTGCCCTACCGTTCTCCATGGGCTTCCAGCAATGCTATCATGAGTCTGAATTTTGCCATTATCCTGCAATTTTTCACAAGGAAAACGTTTTTTAATTGAATAGTGGTGGCTGAAAATGTCCACCACCACCCCCAACCCACAGATGTGCAAATTCAACCCTTTTTTCTGCGTATGTCGAGGTTGGGTGCCAGTTCCCCAACCGCGGATACGTGAAACCGCAGATGCTGGATCTGCAGGTAACGAGGTATGCCTGTACACTAAAATGACTCTCCATGTCATTCTGAATAGATTAATATTGGTAAGTTCATGGAAACATCTGGCTTCTTAAATATCTTCCATTGATAGAATTCCAGATTCCTCTTGAGTGTTACTGAATTATGTTTCTACCAACAAGGCATCACAATGAGACTTTGACTTGGGTCCAGAATACCACAAGTGGAGGTCCATTCACGCAATAGGGCTTTCCTGCTTCTCCTCCCCCTCTGCAACCTCTGAAAAGTCACTCTGCTTTTTCCCTGGAAGTTGAGACCCTCTGAAACAGCATGGGATGTGGTGAGGAGGAAATCGGCAGCAGTGCTTTGCCATAAGAATACCTAATGACACAAAAGGAATATACTTCCTGAATATATATATTTTACTAATGTTAATAATGACTTTGCAATATGAACACACTAAAATAACAACAGGGGAACCATTTTGGCAGAAGAAATTGCTTCAAGGTAAAAGGACTGCAGTCTAGAGGGGTGAAAACTCAGAAGTGAATACATTTAAAATGGCCAGGGAGCGGGGAGTTGTATATCCAATTTCAGTCATGACTTAATATAATGCACTTTGCCAGTTCAAAAACATCCAAGATAAGAGTGTGTGTCATTTGAGGCATTTAGCACATCTCAAGGTTTTGGTCACTGCCCTCTGTTTTTCATACTTAAGCCATCTTAAGGAAGAGTTGACTGTACTTCATGCTTTCATAGACTGAGAAGACGGCATGATAATGAAGATCCTAGAAGCCAAAGACATACAGAAAACAAAGAAAAAAGAATTAAAGAGGACAGAGAGATCCCGGTTAAAACAACAGAAAGAGAAGTTTCATTAAAAGATGGGAAATTGCAGATATGTGCACCTAATAAAAAACTGAGCAGGGGAACAGTGGAGGCTGGAAAAGAGAAGTCTCCAAAGCAGTCAGCAGAAAAATGGAAACGACAGGAAGATAGAGATCTAAGAGAAAAGCGTTGCTTTATTTGTGGAAGGGAAGGACACATTAAAAAAGAGTGCCCACAACACAAAGGAGCTGCAGGTATGAAACCTATATAGTTCTGTACTAATATACAGTGACTAGAAGATGTAATCTTTTATTTTTTCAGCTGTCATACTGAAATACTTTTCAGTAGAGAAAGAAATGCTTTAAATGTTTTATTTAGTTCATAGGAGTGACTCAGTTTTTTTAACCCTTTCCCCTTGTGCAGTTTTCTTGCTGGAAACCCCTGCCCCCCGGAGAAAAGATGCAAGTACTTGTGTCTTCTCTATTGGGGGTGGCTTTGGATGGGCATGGTTTATACTTGAGAAAACAGAACATGAGAAGTTTAAGTCCCTCTCCATGCTAGTCTTTTCCTTCAAACTGTAGCCTCAACAGTTGCCTTCTATAAAATTTTATAGGGGTTCCATTCTGGGAATACCTGACGAATTTGCACCTGGAGAGCAATAGAAATACATTGGAAATGGGGTTAGGGGAACTGCGGTCGGGAAAAGACCGAAAAATACAATTAAAAATAGAAAAAAATCACCCCAAGCTCCGGAAATTGCAAACAACAACCACCACCACCCAACCCACCACAAATTGCCCAAAACTCTCTCCAAACCGCAGATACTCTGGTTGCGGTTGGTGAGACCTGCCACAATTTCCCAGTTGTGAATACTTAAAATCATGATTGGGAAACCCACAGTTGGCAAAGGAGGACCGTATGTGGTTCTGCCCTAGGGAAGCAAAGAAAGTTTGATTCTTTAGAACAGTGATTCTCAAACTTGGGTCCTCAGGTGTTATTGGACTTCAACTCCCATAATCCCCAACCAAAGGCCACTGAGGCTGGGGATTATGGGAGTTGAAGTCCAATAACACCTGAGGACCCAAGTTTGAGAATCCCTGCTTTAGAATGTTTGTTTTTATATCTCATAGACACAAAGTTCCATTTTAAAAATTCATGGACTTGTAATTTTTGCCAGACTCCCTATAAATAGGCTACTTTAAAGACTGGAGTGGAAATACAAATATAATTTTCTTTTTGCTCTTAGGAGTGTCGAAGTCTGAAAGTCCATGTGGCTCCCCTTTATCCAGTGCTGTTAAACACTCTATTCGATTAAATCAGGTAAATACTGTATCTTTTAAAACAGCTTTTGTCTTCTAAGTAGATCTGACACTATTTGTTTTATATAACTATATCAAACAAAACAATAAGTTATATATATTTCAAGTCTTGTGCTGTTTTTGCTAGTTGATGAAATGTTAAATTAACATTAAATTGAAATTAAAATGTTCACCACATGTTATCTGTTTTTAAGGGACTGCTTCTCCAGGAAGAAAAAAAGAAACAGAAAGGGAAAATCTTCTTGAGTCCCCAATCAGGTTAGTAAAACTTGGCTTTTTCCAATACAAATGTTATCTTAAAAAGTACACACACATAAACTATTTTCCAGCTTACAACTGGCCTGTTAAAATAGTTTTAAAAAGTGGTATCAATTTGGTGGGGTGTGGGGGACTAAGTGGTGGTGGACTAATTTTACAGAAGATGGTCCAGTCTGTAAAAGGATAACATGAGTGTCACATGTCTGCCTGCCTGCCGGCAGATGATGTGGACATGTGCTCAGTACAATAACATCCCTGCTTTTGGAACAAATTCATTTGAAAGCCCCATGTCACGTACGTTGGCTGATAAAGAGAAGCTTGTAGATGAGACCTTCAGGTATATGGTAGAGAGATCCTGTTCCTATAATTACAGCTTATCAGCGGTTGCAGTACTAGAGATCTTGCTTACCTGCTTTTTAAATGAACCAATCCCCACCCCGCCGAACTGGTTCGAATGCAGGCGCCCAAGCCAGTTTGGCAGTTCCCTAAGGAGGCGCCGAACCTGTTTGGGCACATTCCTAGTGCTAATGGAATGCTTGTAGTAGTAGAATGCTTTGCAGAATGGAATGCTTGTAGTAGTAGAATGCTTTGCAGAATGGCTCTGATCATTCTAAACTAAAAATGCTTATTAATGAAAAGTTATGCATGTTGCTTGCTTTATGACTTCACCTTCAATTATGCCTTTTCTCCCCATACACAGGCAGCCTTTCCAGTAAATATATGACTCAGGGAAAAGCTTCACAGAAGAGGCCCCATCAAGATTCATGAGACTGAAACAGTCTTCTAAGTTGCAATACAAGGCCGTCCATTTCCTTAAGAATTGTTTATTTTCTCTATAGCCTTTGGGTTCACAAAACAGCAGCACAGTCTTCAATTTATGTTTAAAAAAACCATTTATTTTAATTGAATTGCTAAAGATGAAAAAGCAATTAATTTTAATGTTAATACCGCAAATTCCTGCTCGTAATAGATATGAGCATTTTAATAGAAAACCATGATGTTTGTATTTACTAGGTAAAACATGTAGATCAGGGAAGTCCCCAGCGCAAATCCACTTCTAAGTTTCTACATTCAGCCTGAGTGTTTGAGTGCACTTAAGTGGTGCGCAAGCCAAATAGAGTGTCTCCTTCAAAATATTATTTTTGAAGGATAAAAAGGATATTTATTAATGATGAACACTTAACTGATTTCTTGTGTAAAAGTGTTTGAAATGTTTTGGGACTGCTACTGCCGTATTTACAAATATTTTAATCTGTGGAGGTTAAAACATGGACATTAAGTAAACTTTTATGTAAAATCTCTGTGAAAAAGCAGTGCCATTGAGTGAGTTCTTCCCTCTGTTGTTTTAAGATAATTGATATGCTGCTGTGCTTGTGTATGGAGAGACTGAGAAGCCAGCTAGTTGTTTGCTGCTGCTATATTTCCCCATTGTATACAGCACAAAAAAAATCAAAATTCTTCTGTGGACACAAATATGTTCTGGCAGTTAAAAGAAAATGTCTGTGTGCTTTATTGAGAAGAAGATCCAAGTGCTGGTCAAGGATTACTATTGTCACTGAGGCTTAATGTCAACATTTTCAAGACATGGTACAATATACTCTTGCCAAGAAGAGTACCCAGGAAAAAATTAAGCCACTGTTATTTATGACCTTGAAATAAAATAGCCATGTGAAAACTTAATTTTTGCTTTCCTCTTGTATTGCATGACTAGCTAACAGAGTTCTTTCCTTTTTTAAAAGATGGTACAGAGATTTGCTGCAGTTTTATGCTATAAGGTTAATATTCCAGCCAGTTATTAACCTAACATTTTAAGAGTTAGTAAATAGAAAGGCTTGGATTTTCAAATAGTGGATAGTTGACCAGTAGGGGTGTGCATGGAACCACCAAACTGCGGTCCAGCACTGGGGTGGGGGGTTGCTTTAAGAGCGGGGGAAGGGGTTGCTTTAAGAGCGGGGGAAGGGTTTACTTACCCTCCTGCTGCTTTCCCCCTCCGTCGTCTGTAGTTTTTCTAGTAATTGGGGCGGCAGGATACCTCCCTGCCTCCCCTTCCCCCATTTCACTTGAAAAGGCTCAGACTCAGAAGTCTTCTGCGTGTGCGCACGTTGCCCCTAGTTTTTCTAGTAATTGGGGCGGCAGGATACCTCCCTGCTGTCCCTTCCCCCATTTCACCTGAAAAGGCTCACAGACTCAGAAGTCTTCTGCACGCACACACATTGCCCGTAGTTTTTCTAGTAATTGAGGCGTCAGGATACCTCCCTGCCTCCCCTTCCCCCGTTTCACTTGAAAAGGCAACCAGAAGTCTTCTGTGCACGTGCACATCGTGAGCGCGCTTCACGTCTCCGGGACATGCATGCGTGCAGAAGACTTCTGGGAGCCTTTTCAAGTGAAACGGGGGAAGGGGCGGCAGGGAGGTATCCTGACACCCCAATTACTAGAAAAACTACGGGCGATGGAGGGGGAAAGCAGCGGGAGGGGGTAAGTAAACCCTCCCCCCGCTCTTAAAGCAACCCCTCCCCCCGCTCTTAAAGCAACCCCCCACCCGAATCTTCTGAACCCCATACCGCCCAGGTCCGCACCGTTCCGGAGGCCTTTAGAATGGCCTCCGGACCGGTCCGAGCACATCACTATTGACCAGTTTCCCTGGAAAACTTTCACTGCAGTCCACAGATCTGCAAATGTAAATCTACCCGTATGGCATTCTTTTCAGTGAGATGTAATTTGGGGGTACATTCATTTAAAGTAGTGCAGTGGAGGTAGCATGCTGCTGAATTTGGCTCCACATCAGACTTTTCTTTCTGTCCCTGATACATGCCCAGAGGCCCACTTCAATATGCTAATCTTATCTGGAGCACAGTGCTTGCATATATTTTCAATATATATTTGGTCACTTTGCCATGTGTAAAATAATTCAAAATACAAAATATTCCTCCTGGATTGTTCGGTAATTGCATATATTCCCAAATAATATGTCATCATTCTTATCAAATTTTAGTTTTGCTCAAATTTTCTGCCACAGAAGTGTAAATGAGAAATTTCTATAAATTTGCCTGTGGAGGCACAGCAGAAGTAGATGCAAATGATATGTTTGCATAACTTTTCAGTGGTACTCTTAAATGATGATCTCAAACAGGCAGTCTTCTATAAGCTTGGCTTTCTTCTAGAGAAAGTACCCCACCAGGATAGCTGAAGGAAAATATAAGCAAACATGTTAACATAAAGAAATCGGCCATCTGCGATGGGGTGGACAGACTTCAGGCTTGTGGGATCCAGTTTTCTATTTGAAGTCAACCAACCAGTGCCAGACATACAGTGGGGCTCAAGGACAGATGTACACTAAAAAGTAAGGAACAGAGTGTCTCTGAACCAAATGCTCAGCCCAGGAATTTGAGGCTGTATCAGTATCGGAACTAGGTGCTCTTTCCTCCTACATACAAACCCACTACTGGTTTCATCTCAAGCATTTCAGAAACCTAACTTAGTTTGGGTGTGGGGAGCCATTTTGTTGGCTAGTTATTAAAAACGGAAAGTCAAAAATGCTTGCCAGTTTACTAGAAATCACCTACTAGATAGTAGATCCTATCTAGCTTTTAACTGCCCTGATCTATGCTATCCTCTCAGCCTCATCAGGATGCTATAGAATTTAGACTGAGTGGTGATTTGTTGGTGTAGAAAGACTGAGGGCATCTTTCATGTAGCAACTGGGAATGGAAAGGAAATCTAGTAAAATCTACAGTGCTAGAGAGTGAACATAAAAAAGAAATTGTAGTGTCACAAAAATTCTGGTTAGGATAATTTCTGATTTGACAGGAATGTGAATGCAGGCATAGGAATGGCTTGGAAAAGTACAGTACTAGAAGCAAAGTTCAAATGGGTTAGCATTAGCAAGCACTGCATCACACAAGAAGTTTAAACATGCCTTGATAGTTTCACACTCTGGTTTGCAGTATGCCTACCTATTGGAGACTGTTTGCATATTGCTGAGTCACTGGAGAAGTTGGTGCTTTGCTCCAATCAACTAGGAGAAAACAGCCAAATTGATGGAAGGCTGTCATTCTAATTGTATTTGTGGGCCAGGAAAAGATTGAGCCATGTGTTAATGTGCAGCAATTTCAGACCACAAGAGAGAATGTCTTGTGCCATAATGTTGGGCATTGGAATTCTAAGTTCTTTCGTAGAATACAGGAGGGGTTTACCATTGTCATCTCCCACGCAGTGTGAGATGATGCCTTTCAGCACCTTCCTATATCGCTGCTGCCCGACATAGGCGTTTCCCATAGTCTGGGAAACATATTCAGCAACCTCTTGCTATACAAGTCATTTCCTCGCTGCACCATTCGGTGACTTATTTTTTAATTAGACCCTTCGAACTCGCATAAAGCCTGCTGTGTGAAAAACGAGCACTGGAGGGTGCAAGGTTTAATAAGGGACTGTGGTCACTAAGAGTTTTGGTATAATTTACTTTACGGAATAATAATTAGAAGGAAATGACTAGAACACAAAAAAGGCAGCAGCCTGGGCCATCTCCGCTGAGAGCCAGAATCTCATTCTTCCCGCCCTACTGAGTGCATTGCTTTCTGCTGATTGGTTGGCTATTCTCGAACGGGCCTAGGACGCCGAACGGCAAACAATACGCTACTATCCAATAGCAATGAAGGATGCTCGAGAACCCGCCCTTCGTGCGTGACGCTAGCACTGCGCCGCGACGTTGCGCTCTGCGTCATTCTGTCCGCTGCTGTGTCCATGGACAACATCAGAGGACAGGGCTGAAGGCGGGGAGGGGGACGGGAGAGGAGAAGAGATGGCCTCTTCCATGGTCAGAGCCACAGTCCGGGCCGTGAGCAAGAGGAAGATTCAGGCCACCAGAGCGGCTCTTACTCTGGTCAGTATTTAAGGAGGTACAGTGGGGCACGCGCCCTTCTTAGCCCCTCTCTATCGCACAGTGAGGATGGGTCTTCATGGTTCGCTAGTAGTTGGTAAACAAGCGTGTTGCGCAGTCGCAGATGAGGCTGACGTCTCTTTCCTAGTGGGGGTCGGAGGAGCTGCTGGTGTTGTCTCCTTTAGGGCGAGTGCAAAGTTCTTCTGAGGCTACTGCCGAGGATGCCTTAGCTTCGCTTTTGAATTTGTTGTTGTTGTTATTGCTTCTTTTAGTGGCCCTGTGTATTTAACAAATATGTAATCAGATGAAATTAACCAAGTTAAATAAAAGCTTCCATGCGGTAGCATGTTAGACTTGCAGCAAAACCCACAAAGGGACTTGAAGACGCTACAGCAGTCTTGCAGGTCGTGTTTTCTGCGGCTGCATGCCTATCAATCTCCTATTGTAGCTCTTAAAGGTACAGGAGCTCCACCAGAATATATATTAAACATCAAGCAGACCCTGTTGCCCTGAAATCTTCCAAATCTTTGTTTATTGTACCTATCGAATACACAAGTTTTTAAGCATACTCCTGGTCATTGCTTGGTTTGATGTGTATATTGCCTATAAAAAAAATTACTATTGTAATTAACTAGATGCTATATAATAGCCATAGACTTGTTTAGATCTCCTAAATGTAAATGTTTGCAGAGCGGGTGGACAGCAACGTAGGAAAATTATTGGGTGTTGATTTTTAAAGAAAATGCACTTATGCTCTGTGTATTATATATCTTGCCTGTATAGGACTGTCTTTTCAGTGCATAGGATAGGATAAAACTATGTTCTGGGGCCCCAGATGTTCCTCATGAGAGAATCAATAACTGGAGGAAACAAGATGGGAGGCCGTTGTTCACCACTGTTGATCTTTCCATTGCTGCAGTAGAGAGTATGGGTGTGTTCTAGAACAGGGCTTCTCAACCAGTGGTACTCCCAGTGTTGCTCCCATTATCTGCAGCGGCTGGGCATTATGGTAGTTGTAGATCATCAACATCTAGAGTACCACCAGTTGAGAAACTCTGTTTTAGGGTGTACACTTAATTCACAGGCAAAGGGGAAGTTCAACAGGCTTGCCAAATATTCCATATAAATTGAATGTACACCCTAGAATGCAGAGTCCTTTACTGGTATTCTGTGGCAAACGTGCAGATGTTATAACAAATTCATGAGGAAGAGGTTCACTGTAGGTAGAAAGTCTATAAACAGCTAGTATAGAGAAGTTAGCTGCTGTTCAAATATCACAGACATAAACTTTGGTCTGGAAAGCAGCCTGGCATGGGGCTAATTTGATGTCATGTGAATTCAGTAAACACAAAATGTCTGGTGCTTCATAGTATATTGCATACACACATAACACACACACACTGATTGCTCTCTTGCCCGTGTTTTTTAAAATTTTTATTTATTCGATTTCTATACCACTCTTCCAAAAATGGCTCGGGGTGGTTTAACACAGAGAAATAATAGATAGATAGATAGGATGGATCCCTGTCCCTAAAGGGCTCACAATCTAAAAGAAACATGATAGACACCAGCAACAGTCACTGGAGGTACTATGCTGGGGGTGAATAGGGTCAGTTACTCTCCCCCTGCTAAATAAAGAGAATCACCACCTTAAAAGGTGCCTCTTTGCCAAGTTAGCAGGGGTTACTGCTAACTTGGCAAAGTTAGCAGTAACTTTGCCAAGTTACATAAACTCAGGGTTTATGGAATTTACTTGGACAAGTCATTCAATCTCAGTTAAGATTACCAGATGCAATGGAACAGAGGGCTTTTGAGGAAAACTGCACCTGCTGAAAATCTCTTGCACAACTCCAGAATGTTACTTTCGTCCTCATTTGCTTGCCCTAACTCCTTCTCTGTGGAAAATTATTTGAACATAGTTTTGTGGTTCCATATAAACTGTATTTCAGACATCATTTTGTGTCTGTACAGGTGTCTATACAGACACCTGTACATTTTGGTAAATGACTGTATATGCATTCATTTTAAAGGTAAACCCAGATAGAGGCCCCCTAAAAGCAGCATATAGATAAATATACTGCTGAACATGGATTGAACAAAATGTCTAATAATCTTATGTTTGTACAGAGTTGTACATATGGTACACTGTACACAAATTGTGCCTGCATGGAACGTAACATATGAATAGGGATGCAGTTGCATCACCCTCTTCTCTGTTGTGAGCATCTTTGGGACATTTTCTAATTCTTTTTGCTATGTAAACTGCATTGAAACTTCTTTTGTTGAAAAGCATTATACATATTTCTACAAATAATAACTGATTAGAGTAGCATACATCCATGTGCGGTAAAGCTTTTGAAATGGTGTAGTGGTGGCTCTTGATACAGATCAAGGCTGAGTTGCAATGTGAAATGAGTTTGGGGTTCTGTAGCACAAAAAGTGGCTATCCATGACATGTAACAGAAACCATAAAAAGAAACGGTTGCTTCTATTCTTTGAACTGCCTGATTTTACTACAAATTGAACAATAAAATTAGAATATTTTATGGGCTGTTTAAAAGAAGTGTTTGAAAACTAAATGGAAATTGCTCATAGTAAATACTATTTAGTATGAAGATGTTAATATTCATGTTAATAGTGTGAAGATGTAATAGTCTTCAGCATGATCCCCACTTCACTTTAAGGTCATCAAGAAAGGTCCGACTCTGGCTTCTGCCAGCTCGACTCTGGCTTCTGCCAGCTTGCCTGCTGCCGACGGGATCAAACCTTCTCTGTAGCTGCTTCTGGGCTGTGCAATACACTCCCTGTAGATATTTGAGGCTTAGAATCTTTACCAGCCTTTAAAAACCCTAAAATTGCACTTTTCAAGGCCTAGCCTTCAGTGGTTTTTAAATGGTCCTAGTTTTTAATTCTTTTAATGGGTTATTTATCTTGTGTTTATATGAACCGTCGACAGCCACCTTGGTTTGGGCAGTATAAAAACACAATAAATAAATATTTGCTCCCAAAGTTGTTGTTTGGCACAGATTATAATCAAGCTGATGTGTACCTCACTCCCTAGTACCTTGAACACTGCAGTGGCAGTAGCCTCTAGGCAAGGAGCCCTGAAACATGTAGTTTTCAGAGCTCCTGATATTCATACCAAGGCCTTGAGTGCTTCGGGGGTGGAAACTGCATTTCCAAAGATGCTTGGGTCACTGCCTTGCTGCATGCAGGGTGCCAGGGAGAAAATGTACCGCTTTCTTGAAAGGCGGTAGAGGAGGAGGAATGGAGAACTCTCATAGAAGTCTCTAGTAAGGCCACCCTGCTGCTACGTCTATTGCTACGTCTGCCATCACCAGGTTGGATCAGTTGGAAGGGGACAGGTTTAATACATTGGTTTGCGATCCCTAATTCCATACTGAGTCAAGGAGAGTTTACCTATCACTACCTAATTGCATAGTGGGGAAATGACTTGATTAGCAAGCTAGATGTTGCCGGTTTAAATCCCCACCAGTATGCTTCCCAAACTATGGGAAACACCTATATTGGGCAGCAGCAATATAGGAAGATGCTGAAAGGCATCATCTTATACTGTGTGGGAGATGGCAATGGTAAACCCCTCCTGTATTCTACCAAAGACAACCATAGGGTTCTGTGGTTGCCAGGAGTTGACACTGACTTGATGGCACACTTTACCTTTTAATAAGAAACTAATTTTTTTTAAATTGAAAAAATTAGTTTGCTCTTGCTATTCATTTCTGCATTGACACTGTAAGTCATTGATTGTGGTATATGAAAGTTTGCATCGAAACTACTGTGAAAGCAGTGAAGGTGAAATAACATGATTTGGTGTAACTGATTACACGAGCGTTCATCTACTACAGAACTTTTAATGAAAATCTCTTTCAGACCCCATCTGCTGTAAATAAGATAAAACAGCTGCTTAAAGACAAACCTGACCATGTAAGTACTGGTGAAATCTATTTTTGACATTATTTATCACTTAATAGTAGCTAGCAACATGCTACTTATTAGCATAATGCTGATAGTTACTATTATGAAATATATAACTTAATTCAGTGCATCTTAAAGTAGAGTAAATATCATGTTGATACAAACAAGTGTATATTTGCAAGTTGCTTTATAAAATTAGTACAATTGATTGAGCCTCATAAATACCACACAATGACTTTTGGAGTAGTGACTATTACTAATTTCCAGCTTGTTCTTGGGAATGAACAGCTTGGTCATTTGGGATGATTTTCATTTATTCTTAGCAAGCTTAGCATTAAAAGTTTAATTTTGCATACTTGATTATTGGAAGAGCCAAACTAAATAGAATGGGTCTTTCGTTGGAGAGTTTTCTGGATCTTATGCCCTTCTTAGTTGCTCTGTGCCTTCTGTTTACATAGTTTTAAGTCAGTGCAAATCCAGCAAAAGTTAGTCATCCTTAAATCCCATTGAAATGAATTGGAGTTGAAGTCTAACTTGTGCCTTTGATTTCAAGAAGATTTGAGCAGAGTTAACTTGCTTTAGATTGGGGAGATCAGAGAATATCTGAAGTATATCTTTCCTTGGAGTTATGACATTTTAAAAAATTGAATTGACCTTTGCTCTTTGGAGTGAGGCAATGGTAAACCCCTCCTGTATTCTACCAAAGAAAACCACAGGGCTCTGTGGGCACCAGGAGTCGAAATTGATTGACAGCACACTTTCCCTAACCTTTGGAGTTGCATTCTTCCTGAGTTAACGTTAATTATGCCTTTTTAAAAGGAAAAGATGGATGTAAACACCTAAATAGCAATGCAGCAGTCATAATTACTGATTTGTACTAAGAAGAACTTTATACTAAGTTTAGTGAGTTTAAGAATATTGGAAATTGTTTACATTCCTGCTGGCAGGAACTTCTGAATCTTCATGCAAAAATGTTTCCTAAATGTTAAAATTTATGTTTCAGGTCGGGGTTAAAGTTGGTGTCCGAACAAGAGGTTGTAATGGACTTTCTTACACACTAGAATATACAAAATCAAAAGGAGACTCTGATGAAGAAGTAGTACAGGATGGTAAATATGCTTTATAGGTTCTTTTGTACTTATTCTTTAATCTATGTCTAATATGAATTCACCACAGCCTTGTTGCTTTGCAAGTCACTAATGAAATGAGTGGGAGCCTGTAAAGTAGAATGTAATCCTAACCTACTTCCTTGAGAAGTCTTTCCTTCAAGCAGATATGATATGCCAACCCTGTAAATTGAACTACTTCCACAATAACTGAATTTTCTGACTTATGAAGAAGTCCCACATACTTGAGCAGCACACCTGAGTGTGTGCATTTAGTCTCATTATTTATATACTGCCGTTTTGTTGAAAAGTGGTATATAAATAATAGTAATCATGGTTGTAGATACTGACTGACATCTAGACTAAATTATTGATGAGTAGTTCTGTTGAAATAAATAGTCATGACTAAGTTGTCTCATTAATTTTAGTGTAATTGCTCCTGAGTAACTTAGTCTGGATGTTAGCTACTGGCTACATCCAGACTGACGATGCACATACTGAATAATGTTTCACATGCACAGCAGTGGTTTTTCCTCTGCAGCCCTCTCTGCCTCCCTAAAATATGTTCTTGTGGTCTGCGAGATCCTTAGAGACATATTTTGGGGAGGCACCGAGGGCCACAAAAGGAATGTAGGATCAGTAAAAATTACCCCTTCCCTCTTACATGCACAAAATGTTAATCTGAATGTCAACCATTGGGTGGGGGGGAAGCCCCATCAGAATATATATTTTTGAGACTTTTTAAGGAGTTAAAAAAGCACATCACAAATAGAATATAACAGATGGTGACTAATGTTCCCTGCTGAGTTATAAGTGAAGAAAGCATCTTGTTTCTTGTCTGCAGTGGATCGGGCATCCACACATGGCTCTACAAAGCAAAGTAATATAGAGCCTGAGAACTTCCCCTCAAGTTCTGTGGAGGGGAATTCCCTTAAACTGTAGTGCAGTCAGGCTTGCTGCTTGCCCCTGGGTGAAATATTCAATCTCTGGTGTTACATCAAGCTTGCTAGTACAAGGCTTAGCTATTAAAGTCATTTGGCCGTTTTGTATAAAGCAAATAAATGCAGAATATACAAAGTCTTTTCCATCTCATTGTATTTTTTCTCTCTCTTTAAGGTGTTAGAGTGTTTATTGAAAAGAAAGCACAGCTCACGCTACTAGGAACTGAAATGGACTATATAGAAGACAAACTGTCCAGCGAATTTGTCTTTAATAACCCAAACATCAAAGGAACGTGTGGTTGTGGAGAAAGCTTTAACATTTGAAATCGAAGGACTGTTTCCATGACTTAGCATCACAAAACTCTGCTCTCAAGTAATCACTTTGTGTGTCGTCTTCAGGTCCTTTGGCTTTGTAAAATATGGTTGCCTTTCCAGGAAAATAAAGTTCCTGCATTTAAAAAATGAGATCTGTGTGTTAAATTCCAGCCCTTGCATATTTTCAAAGTTTGAAAGAGTGGAGGGAATTTGTCTGCAAAACCTAAGAACACTGAGAGGTACAGTAACAAGATCCTAATTGCACCTGTGGGAAATCTTCCTTTTAGTAATCTCTCTTCTGCAGCATCCCACAGTTCTTCACATGGCACACCCCAAAAAACACAGTAATGTTTCATTGTTTCATTTTGGACTATAAAGAATTCAGAGTTCTTCATATATTATAAATTCTAAAGATTGCCAATTATACTCTAAAACAACAAAAATGATTATGTATGAGAAATTCCTCTGAATAATTATTATGTATGAGAAATTCCTCTGGTTACTCTGAACATAATTCTGGGGGGGATGGGGGGGGGAAGCTCACAGGCTGATGATGCATCTTGAGATGAGTTAACCTACAGTTCAAATTGCATATATTTGAGATATCCTGCCCTCCCCCGCCCCCAATCTTCAGTGTTCTTGTAAGAAGGGATAAATCCTTTGTTGTCACTAGGGAAATTTCCAGTATTTTAAAGGACAATTTAGCATTCCTGACCACTATTACTTTCGAATGTAGGGTCCTTGTTTTGTTTTTTCCTTCACATCCTTTGTTTCGATCAGTCAATAAACATTTTGTGAAGCTGTTTCTGAATGCAAATTCTCTCAACAGTTAATAAAACTAGATCTTTTTAGAATGTTTGGTTATGTAGCAAAAGAATCTGATTTCCTGGGCAACATAATCTTGTTACCTGTGGTCTGAATAATATTTTTTCTTCAAGCTTGAACTGAATAAGAAAAGGATAACTTGCTTGCAGAGCAACTTGAATTTTGGTAATAGCTGTTCCAGGCAGGCAGGAGTCATAAAAATAAATAAATCTTTACTGTTGTATTTTTAACAATACTGTGGTTAATATCATATATGAAAGAGTTTTTACAGGCTTGTTTGCATGAACTTACAACTAAGTTGTACATTGCACATTTAAAGGCTATAGTTGCTCTTCTCGTCTAGTTAAGATAAAACAGCACCATTTTCTCACTTGAAATGTTTTTCTCAAAGTAGCATATACTGATGTTCTTTACTGGTACTGTTATCTTATCTAGGCAGACATGCATACTAGCCTTAGTATGAGAGGAAAATGTATGACTACAGGGATATCATGTGTTGCAGTACAACTGGTAATACTAATCAGTTGCCACAATTCTGCTCAGTCCAGCCCTTGCATTTAAGTTAAAACACTGGAAAAATCACCTGAGAGAACACTCCAGCAGTAGAGCAAACTGCCTAGTTGAGCTACGAAATCACCTATTTTGCAGTTCTGTAAGATGACTTGGGCAGGTGATAGGCTCAAGTACAAGTAGAAAACATCCTCCTGGAGAAGAAAAAGTTAAGAGATGATTTTGTACAATTTTACCATGTTGAGTTTCCAGCTATCAGAAAAGATCTGTTGTTTTATAGTTACGGAGAGTATGTACAAGACCGTTGTAACAATTACTAATTATGAAAGCGTAATATAACTGTGCTTTCATCCTGCTAAATGTTGGGCTAATACAGTCTAAAACTCCATATTGAGAACAGCTCTGGTGTTCACTGCTTCTTGGTGGATGTGAAGAGAACTATGAATGTAATATACAAGAATGATATTGATGTACTCAATCTTTATTATTTTCAGAGATGTACTTGTGTTTTGGCATACAGGCCTTGTGAATGCACTTCGATACTATGAAAAAATTCTTATTTAAATGACTAACGCACAATCTGAAGTACATTTTTGTTATGTAGGAGTGTAACTACTATTAATCATTTATATTGTGTGCAATACTATAATGTAGATTTAAATTACAATAAATAAGATTGCCTTTTGGTAAACTTAAAATACAGACATTTGTATTGGTGTTTTGCTTTGTGTGGAAACCAGTCCTAAATTAGAATTCTGTTTTGCTCTCATAATTGTCATAAAGATTATTACCCCAGAAATTAGGAATGTTCTGGTAGTTAAAGAGGCTATCCTGTTATCAAGAGAACCCCTTTTCTTACCTGACTGTAATTAAAATATAGACAGCTTCCGTGGCTTTTATGAATGAAAAAGGCCCAAATGACTGCAGCAAATGATTCCCTCTGTGACATGCATGAATGGGGGAAGCAGTACAATATCACTGAGGAATAGTTCCTTTCAAGTTGCTCATAAGAGTGGACTATGACACAATTTTTCATCAACTAATATAGTACAATAATAAAAATAGTTGCTTCAAAAATACTCATTTATATCTGCTGCAATATTTTCCTTCATCACACACCCTGTTGTGTAAAAGTTATGATTTCTAATATATTTTTTAAAAATATCCTTATTCTGAAAGCTTCTGGTGCTCTGCACATGACTGTGCAGGGGGAGAGAAGGGAGGGTTCAACCACTTGCAGTCCCAGAAGCATGCAAGCCATGCACCCACACGACAAGCGCTGCTGGGAGCAACACAGATGAATTTCCACACTGCTCCCAGCATCACAGGTAAACAGAAAGCAGGACTTGTCCCAGCCTCTGGGAATCCCACAATGCACCAAAGACACACATAATGGATTGGGGGATTGCCCCAAGCGTTGAGTGCCCATCTCTGTGCTGCCAGGCCGAAAGCAAGTTAGCCACAGATTTTAAAGGGAGAAATTTAAGCATGTGCTTAAATGTGGCATCTCCCAACATGTCCCCCCCCCACTTTCCATTGATACATGGTACATCCAACTTTTCTATTGAAATCATCAATTTAATATCCTCTGTTACCAGAGATTGATTTCCCAAAAGGCTCGATAGTCCCAGACCTTTGGGCACTATGCTCTGGAGAGGCACAAGAGAAGTCAGTTTTCTCCAAAACTGGACTTTTAGACTGAAAGGCAGGACAGTTAGAGTTGGTGGATTCAGGAAACATGGGGTGCGTATTGAGAGGTGTCAAACCAAGGCACTCCTGGGGGGTAAATGTGTGGTTGTACATTACCAGTACTAATTGTTTCATCAATAAGGCTTGTTCAAATTTGTTCCAGAATCAATTCACCATGTCGTGCTGTCCTGACATCTTATGTGATCATAGTGCTACACTCAGTTGCACACACCCCACCTTTTATGTAGCCACACTGGATTAATGAAATTCAGTAATTAAAAAACCTTTAGTTTAAGATGAGCCCTGTTCCTGAACTGGGCTTCTCGAGGACGGAGGCTAAAGAACCGAGTCAGATAGAGGTGACGAGATGATGTTCTAAACTGTCTGGAAAAATTAAAAACTCGCAAATTGCCAGGGCCAGAGGGCATCTATCTAAGGTGTGTGGATAAAGCTGATCCAGTTGACATAGTATACCTGGACTTCCAAATAGTTTTTGATAACGTTCCTCCTCAAAGACTCTTGGGAAAAAAAACTGAGCAGTCATGGGACAAGGGGACAAGTACATGTGTGGATTGCTAACTGGTTGAAGGACAGGAAACAGAGGATAGGTATAAATGAAAAGTTTTCACAATGGAGGAAAGTAAGAAGTGGGGTCCCCCAGGGATCTGTACGGGGACCAGTATTCCCTCTAAGGCGTGCGCACATGCCTGCACTCACAAGTTATTTTTATGTCTGCTCAGTTAATTTTAGATCCTGCTCAGGTTGAATCAGGAAGGCCCCATTCTGAATGCATGTTTGCACTGTTGGGAATTCTCTCTGGTAAGAGAAACCCTCTTTCATTACAGCAGAGACAGAGGCACAACACAGCGGAGTCTGCCCAGGCATGCGTGTATGCTAAGAGTAAAATAACTTGGAGCCAGTTCATAGTTTCATATCAATATAAGGAGTATTTATTAGTGAACTCTATTCTAGATAGTAAAGTGGAGAGATAGGATCTCTAATCTAGCTAGCTAGCAGGATGCACATGGATGTATCTTTGCACAAATGATGCAGGGAGGGAGAAGCTTGCATGTTGCAAGGGAGAAGAAAGGAAAGAGAGAAGGAAGAGGTTAGTGGCCAGGCAGGCAGGAAGGAAGTCCCTAAGAATTGCAATCTACATACCAAAGGGATAGTGTAAGAGCAGTAGAGAAGGGATGACCAATGTCTTGACCTCTCTAGCCCTCTGACTCACTAGTCTGTCCCCCTCTGTCATTGAGACATGAGCAGGAGTGTAACTATAATAGGGCAAGGAGAGACAGTTGTCTGGGGGCCCACTGCCTCCCCCCCCCGAGGAGGTCAAATGACTGACTCCCCCAGCCACGCACCCACCCAGTCTTCCTTCAGTTGTATTCATCCTCCGAAATTGATGTGAGTGTTAAGACCTGGAGCTACCAGAACAGCATGTCTTTCTCTAGTACCATTAAATGGCTTGCATCGTTCACAATTTACAAAACCTTTTAAAAAAATAATTTAGGATGACGTTCTATGGTGGCACATAGGATATAGATATAGATATAGATTAGTATGCTTTTTGTTTCCACTATTCAGACTCATTTAAGATTTATTTACTTCATGAGCTGAGCTTCAGTGAGTGGGGGCCCATTTTAAAATCTTGTCTCTGAGCCCACTTCAACCTTGCTACACCCCTGGACATGAGACAGCGCAAAGTCCTTCACTTCCAACATGCACTAGGGTTGTGCACAAATTGATTCTTTTTATTCAATTAGTGCCCAAATTGAATCACCCCTGATTTGTTTTGTGTCCAATTCCACCTCCCCTCCCGGCCAAATCACCCCAGATTTCATTTGGATTTGATTTGATTCAGATTCGGATCACTTATAAAAGTCCTAGGTGCACCAAATTTTGGCGGTGGGTAGGTCCCCATGGGTGCCACCTACTACCCAAATTTCAAGGCAGTGGGGCACTTGATTGATTTTTAATTATTTGTTTTAGGCTTTACTGATTTTGTATATTTCTGCCATTGGAAATAATGGGGATTTGAAGTCGCCCTATCCTAACCCTAACATGGATCCCCAGTTTTCATTTAAAAAAATAAATAAAACTCTAGCCCTTGTAGAAGTGGAGTTACGGAGCAAAATGTGCACTCACTGTTTTTCAAGTGTTTGGATTCTTTGGCATATAATAACTTTTCCTCATAATGGATCCCTATTAGGATTCATTATACGCATTCATGTCTTCTGTTCGTTTTGACCCCACTGCTTTGTGGGTGGGGGTGGGGATTTAGTGGCATCCCATATGCCAACTACCCCCCAACCTGCAAGCCACTGGGTACTAGGTTTGCATTTTAAGAATTTTTGAGGTGTTTAGACTCTTTGTTGTGTAATGAATCCTCATAATTAATTATTCATTCGATTTCTTTACCACCCTTCCAAAAATGGCTCAGGGAGGTTTACACAGAGAAATAATAGATAAATAAAATGGATCCCTGTCCCCAAAGGGCTCACAATCTAAAAAGAAACATAAGATAGACACCAGCAACAGTCACTGGAGGTACTGTGCTGGGGTGGAAAGATTATTAGACAACAAAGAGTCAAAACACTTAAAAAATTTCCGAGAACATAAACTGAATAGTACCCCACGGCCTTGTGGGTGGGGGTGTGTAGTTGGCACATGGCAGTTGACAATTGGCACTGTCCAATGACAGTCAAAATGAATAGAAGAAATGAAGGTGTGTAATGAATCCTCATAGGGGTTTATTGACGAAAAGTTATTATACACCAAAGAATCCAAACACTTGAAAAATAGTGACCACACTTCTACAAGGGCTTGAATTTAGCTTAAAAAAAAAACAAAAAACATGAAACCTGAGAATCTGGGGAAATTAACTGGAGAAATCCAAATCTTGAATCAATTTGAATCGAATCTGGTGCAATCTCCTGCTAACTTGGCAAAGAGGCACATTTTAATGTGGTAATTCTCTTCTATTTAGCCGGGCGAGAGTAACTGGCCCTATCCACCTCTAGCACAGTACTTCCAGTGACTGTTGCTGGTGTCTATCTTATGTTTCTTTTTAGATTGTGAGCCCTTTGGGGACAGGGATCCATTTTATTTATCTATTATTTCTCTGTGTAAACCTCCCTGAGCCATTTTGGCTCAAGGGTGGTAAACAAACTGAATAAATACAAAATACAAATACAATCCAATTTGGACCTGAATCTTGCCAATAGACACCAGGGGTGATTTGTTCTGTCTCCAAATAACCCAAATCAGCTAGATTTGGGTACAAATTGATTTGCACATTCCTAGTGTGCACACACTTCTTGATACTCCTGCCCAGAACAAAACTCATTCCGTACACAGATGGGGAAAAAATTAGAGAGAACACTGACTTGGACCGGTGCTATTTGATTTATTCATAAATGATCTTGAAGTTGGGGTAAGCAGTGCGGTGGCCAAATTTGCAGATGGCACCAGACTATTTAGGGTAGTGAAATCCAAACTATTTAGGGTAGTGAAATCCAAGACAGATTGTGAGGAGCTCCAAAAGGATCTCCAAACTGAGTGAATCGGTGACAAAATGGCAAATGTGGTTCAATGTTGGCGAGTGTAAAGTGATGCATATTGAGGCGAAAAACTTCATGCAACTTCATGCTGATGGGATCTGAGCTGTGACTGACCAGGAGAGGGATCTTGGGGTCGTGGTGGACAGCTTGTTGAAAGTGTCGACTCAATGTGCAGCAGTTGTGAAAAAGTCCAGTTCTACGCTAGGGATCATTAGGAAGAGGACTGAAAATCAAATTGCTAATATTATAATGCCCTTATACAAAACTATGGTGTGGCCACATTTGAAGTATTGCATACAATTCTAGGAACATAGGAAACTGCCATTTACTGAGTCAGACCATTGGTCTATCTAGCTCAGTATTGTCTTCACAGACTGGCAGCGGCTTCTCCAAGGTTGCAGGCTGGAATCTCTCTCAGCCCTATCTTGGAGAAGCCAGGGAGGGAACATGAAACCTTCTGCTCTTCCCAGAGTGGCTGCATCCCCTGAGGGGAATATCTTGCAGTGCTCACACATCAAGTCTCCCATTCAGATGCAACCAAGGCAGACCCTGCTTAGCTATGGGGACAAGTCATGCTTGCTACCACAAGACCAGCTCTCCTCTCCAAAATTAAATTCGAATCACTATACCTAAAGAAGGACATTGTAGAAGTGGAAAAGGTTCAGAAGAGGGCAACCAAGATGATCACGGGCCTAGAGCACCTTTCTTATGAGGCAAGGCTACAACACCTGGGGCTTTTTAGTTTAGAAAAAAGGTGACTCTGACGATCTAGAAAATCATGCATGGTTTGGAGAAAGTGGATAGAGAGAAATGTTTCTCCCTTTCACATAACACTAGAACCAAGGGTCATCTCATGATATTGATTGCCAAGAAATTTAAAGTAAAGTGTGCTGTCAAGTCGGTGTCGACTCCTGGCGACCACAGAGCTCTGTGGTTGTATTTGGTAGAATACAGGAGGGGTTTACCATTGCCATCTCCCATGCAGTATGAGATGATGCCTTTCAGCATCTTCTTATATCGCTTCTGCCCGATGTTGGTGTTTCCCATAATCTGGGAAACATACCAGTAGGGATTTGAACTGGAAATTACGGGGGGGGGGGAGGGAGATTGTGATTTGTAAATTTAATTGATTCACTTTCTCCCCTCTGAGCAAATCTGATCTAGAACAGCAATGTGTAATGATTTGCTATTTGTTCTCACTAGATGGCAGCACATTCAAAATAATTTATCAGAAGAACCAGTACTATACTTAAACATATTCCGAAAATCAAACTCAACAAAATTCCTATTCAGGAGTCACTTCCATACAGGAATTTCCATTAATCTATGTATTTCCATCCTATATGTCTTTAAAGGGCTCTTCTTACACATGATGAAAAGTCATACTCTGCCTCACTTTTCCAGCGTGTGTATACCCAGCAATTTACCTGCAATGCATAATTCATACCCGTGGCTACACCCAGCAGTTATTTCAATGTAGGATTTTCTTCATATGTGGGCCCTATCCACCCCCAGCACAGTACCTCCAGTGACTGTTGCTGGTGTCTATCTTAGGTTTCTTTTCGATTGTGAGCCCTTTGGGGACAGGGATCCATCTTATTTCTTTATTATTTCTATGTGTTAACCGCCCTGAGCCATTTTTGGAAGGGTGGTATAGAAATTGAATGAATGAATGAAATGTCTTTTTTCCAGTGAGAGGGTTGATTTTTGTGAATGGAAAAGAAATAAAAGTAATGGGCAAGCTGATCCTATAGTCCCACTGCACTGACAGGGCTGACCCAATCTTATGCACTCCTAGCAACAAAGACAAAGCCACAATAATAGCTGCAGAAACAAGGGTCAGCATGGCGATACCAGTGCTGATTCTGACAATGCCACCCTCAGGAAGCAGTGCCATGAGCTGCCAAGCAAAAGCTCATTTGGGTGCTTTCCAGACTAGACCCTACAATGGGGTCAGGACGAATCTCGGAAGTATGCTTCCACACGTCCTGTGTCGTGACAACGCAGCCCCTACGCGGACAGCAGGGTGCCGTTCACATTTCCAATGCCTTGTTGCAAATTTAATCGCTGTGACATAGAGCAAGGACGTCGCATATCCGGCCGTGAAAAAGTTGCTGGTTTTTTTCAGGTTGTTAGTTGCTGTGAGACTGCTCGCCCTGCTCTTTATGGGTGGAATGCGACTTGCCCAAATGGAGGCATTTTGCTGCTAATGAGCAGCTAGTCTGGAAAGCGCCTTGGAAAGAGCAAGGCAATGGGAAAGAGATGATGTGATGTTCAGTCCATCCCTGGGAGACTGTGTGATAACTGTTATCTCCATGCTGTTGCTGTTGCAACAGTTATATTGCTGCCTACCCATCTCCCTGGAAAGAAACGGGAGGCGTAGGGAGTGGGAGTTGGAAGAAGGTGGAGGAACAGCTGGCTGCCCACTCATTGTGTCAACAGCTGGCTGCTCACTCACTGCTCACTTATTGCTCTCACACACAATTGCACATTACATTAAGCATGTGGTTAACGCTGGTATGCTGGTAAATAACAGCCAGATCTGAACCCCCAAGGATTGGTACTGAGGTGTATATGATAGAGATAGATTTTAGCACGTAGAGGGGGTGAAGATGGAATGCGATGATTCCTGACTGTGGCAGTGTGGTTTCAGTTCCAACAGTAGAATGAATTCTGTAGTAACATGACCATTAAAGAATTAAATAGGGAACTCTTCCGATATGGACCTGAGTTAGATATCATCCTTGGACTTTTATTTCATTGTTCCTTCCAAAGTTAGCCTTCTGTCCAACAAGAGAGACACATGTTTGTTTGACTGTTAATAAAAGTAAGGACCAAACAACACGTGACATTAATTTTTTCTTTAAAAGATTGGCTTAATGAGAAAGTGGACTTGAAGTGGGCCTGTTATCTTTAAAAATTAGCTGTGAGGCCCCCTGATCAAGCCCAGGAATGTGGTGCATGGTGAAGAGATGATTAAAACTTTTCACTTTCAACATTTTCACCCTGAAAATCCTCCCCAAGTGGCAATGTGACTCTGAAGCAGTGATTTGCTGCAAATCAGCACTTTAGAGGCAATTGCCACTTCAGGCATGATATTCAGAGTGAATATGGTGAAGGGGGAAAGTATTAAATTCCTCCACACAATGCATCACGCAACCAGGCCAGATCAGGACCCTGTGGCTAATTTTTAAATATTAAAAAAGGGCCACTTCTGCATTAAGCCTTTTTTCTAAAGATGAATTATCATACTGTGTAATTTGGCTGTAACAATTTAATTCTTGGCACACAGATCCCTACAGAAAAGAATTCAAACAGATTTTTCAAGATATGCATTTATTATCCCATAAAACCTGCTTCTCCTTTTCTTACAGCAGCTAGTACATTTATGGAAAGTTGCAGCTGTTATGGAAAAGATTAAGTAATAATTCCATCCACCCATCTGACTCAAGCACATATGTCTAAACTAGATGAAATAGTTTATTACTGTTATATTTTGCTAGACAGTTTTACAACCCTGGGATTTTTTTGCCAGTTGCCACGTTATCTGATTTCTCTAAAAATATGGCAAATTAGTCAGAAGACATGAAAAATACATTAGAGTTTGTCTGACACTTTTTCCCCCATAAAAGGTATTTTATTGAAATAAAAGAGGTAATTAAACATCAATTTCCACTGCTTATACAAGACCAATGTTAATGGATGCTTCTAGAAACTGATGGTATGAGTTTACCTAGGCCAAGAATCTATCCTAGCCCATTGTTTATTAGCCTTGTGCTCCTGTCATGAGTAAGTGTATCATGTCATGAGTAAATGTATAATTAGTTACTTGAAAGGTACATATCAGTTCATAGTAGAACATTTTGACCTTGATCCTGATCCTTACATGTGGTCATGACTAAGTTCCACTGGCCAACCTGATTGTGTAGTAGTATATCAATGTAGGACGGTTTGCAGGTCCACAAGGAACCTCCAGTGACTCCCCACAGCAACAGCTCGTGTATCTAAGTGGGTATGGAGGGTGAGGGAAGAGCAATTTTCACTTCTCTCCCCCTCCTTTCCATTTGCAGGAATATGTTTCTTATGGCTATGCAAGCCTCCTCGCCCATGCACCCACTCAGCTGCACAAGATGCCATCAATGCAAGGATGCTGGAGGCTCCCTGTGGACCCATAGCCCTTCTTATGCCAACCTACTGCTGTGCATCATGTCGGCCAACGAAACCAAAAGGACAATAACAAGGCCTGAAACATTTATTTTTGAAAGCATCAAGGATACTTGCTTCCAAATAAGTGATTATGAACTAGGGCAGGGCTCAGGGACATACCAAGGTTGTAGTGGGCCCAGAAACAAAATTTTAAAATGCCCCGCCCCCCCTCACTGAAGCTCAGCTCATGGTTTTGTAAATTGTGGATGATGCAAGTCATTTAATGGTATTAGAGACAGACATGCTGTTCTGATAACTCCAGGTCTTAACACTCACATCAATTTTGGAGGATGAATACAACTGAAGGAAGCCCAGGTGGGTGCGTGGCTGGGGAAGTCAGTCCTGTGACGTGCCTCTGGGCCCCCCCAAGGCAGTGGGCCCCCAGACAACTGTTTCCCCTTGCACTATTTTAGTTACACCCCTGGCAGGGCTGCTCAACTTTGGCCCTTCTGCAGATGTTGGCCTACAACTCCCAGAATCCCTGACTATTGGCTATTGTGGCTGGGGATTGTAGGAGTTGTAGTCCAAAAACAGTTGGGGGACCTAAGTTGAACAGGCCTGATCTAGGGTGACCAGATGCAAAATATACCTTTAATCTTTTCTATAAACAAAGGACTTTTGCCAGCTGCAGCTGATCATATATATTCATGCATAAAGCTGCTTTTACTACATTTCCCACTCTGTCACTGTTAAAGGGTCAGAATCCACATCCTCCTTTGCCTCTGGTTGCCATGTTAGGATTACAATCAGAACTAAGCCCCACCACTTTTAGAATTACTATTGCAAAGACATAAACACTGAGAAATGTTGTCAGGTCTGGTCATCATGTGGCTTTTCCAAGAATGGTCAATGAGATTAAATCACTACAGTTCCTGGCCACAATTGTTGAATGATGGCTAAAGGAAGGGGAAAGAGAGGGCTTCTGAATTTCAGTCCTGTTACAGCCAGGAACAGGAGTGAGGAGGCAGATCTAGTTCACATATTGTCGGTGTTGGCACACTCGGCTTATACAAGAACGTAGCATCACTAGGGACAAAATACTTAATCTCTGAATACCGACTGCATATTGTGGATTGAATTTGATGCACAGGGAAGTTTGAAGATCACCTGGGAGTAACTCTCTCACATATCAGGTAGCCCAGATCGAGAAGATGCAGCCAGATACCACTTGCAGTGTGCAAAACAGCTGTCTTTCTTTGGTTGCTGCTTGATAGAAGCAGCTGGGAATAACAATGTGCATTACCATAGAGGTCACTGCTGGAGAGCTGCTTCTTACAGATGTCTCCTGGAAAATCCATGTGGATGATAAATTAGTTACAGTGTGTTCCACATCTTTGTCTCCATAGAAATCTGTCCAAAAGTGCTCTCATGGAGGAAAATGTTTCATTGGAAGAGGTCCAATGCCCTAACACTCTGTAAATCACCTGGGAGTAACCACCTCACTCTTAAAATCTTGCAGCAGTGCTCCATTTGGAAGATATGTATTGTTAAGCACCTTCTCCCCACTTCTCCAAGTGGTGAGAAATTCCAGGGGTGCAGTACTACTCAGAAACTGGCTTCCTGTAGAGGAGAGCTCACTAATATGGCACCTTTGTAATATTTGGCTTATTTACAAATATACACATTAGACAGGAGTTAACATAGAAGAACATTCCTACAAGCAGCAACAGTTTACACCAGATCCCTAAAGAGCAAACCTTGCAGCCAAAGGTGCTTGCTTGGGCCTCTCCCCAACCCAGTCTGTTCCCCTCCTTGTCTCCCACCTAGCCTGAAACTATTAATCCTTATTGTGACCTGTGCTGCTGTATTCACATTTCATGGGTTCAATGCCTACTCAGTAGCCTCTTGGGGAAGATTTCAAGTTCTTCGTGGCACTTCAGCTCTGCCTCTTGCAGTTTGTTTCTCTCCCTGAGGGCTCACACCTAGCCTGAAACTACTGTTTCTTTTTCACTGGCCACACATACACATGCATTTGGCTAGTGGTGAGGGAATGAAGGATGAGTCACCTTACTTTCTTATAACAGCACCTAAGATCAGGTGGGAGTCTATATGCGATGTTTCAACTCTTCTGGCTTCCCTCTCCAGGGTAATTTCTCAGCCATGAGCTCACCTTAAGAAACATACAGTGGCTTCCTGAGCTATTAGGTAATGATCTGCCGAACAAAAAAATAGACCAGCTAGCTGTCATGACTGCAAACTTGTTACTGTATTAACAGACTAGTACTGGTACAACTTGTGACCTACCAAGCCAAAGTCAGCTGGCCAACTATACACAACACTAGTCCATCAGGACTTCAATAAGCCATTTTATTTATTTATATCTATGTAAGCAAGCCACCTTAAATAGTGCCGCGGGAAAATGCTTGACTAACAAGCAGAAGGTTGCTGGTTCGAATCCTTACTGGTACTATATTGGGCAGCAGTGATATAGGAAGATGCTGAAAGGCATTATCTCATAATGCGCAGGAGGAGGCAATGTTGAACCCCTCCTGTATTCTACCAAAGAAAACCCACAGGGCTCTGTGGGCACCTGGAGTCGGAACCAACTCGATGGCACACCTTACCTAAACTGCTTTGGGAAGCCACCTAATGGCGCAGCGGGGAAATGACCTGACTAGCAAGCCAGAGATTTGCTATCGGGCAGCCAGCGCTGCCTGAAATAACAAACAGAGAGTTCGCTCGGGCTCTCGGTAGCCCAGGCAGGAGGGGGGAGTTCACTATGGGCTCATCCAGACCCTGAGCCATGCCCCCATGCATGTGACATCACATGCATGGGTGTATCTGGAGGGGGCCGCCGAGCGGGGCTGGACCCAGGATGCTGTTCGGCTGGCGCTGTAGCTGTCAGTGTCTAATTCTCTTCTACTTCCACTACATCCTTTCTTTGTTCCTATATTCTCCCTAAAACTAAAGTGTGCCATTGAGTCAGTCTCGACTCCTGGCGACCACAGAGCCCTGTGGTTGTCTTTGGTAGAATACAGGAGGGGTTTACCATTGCCTCCTCCTGTGCAGTATGAGATGATGCCTTTCAGCATCTTTCCTATATCACTGCTGCCTGATATAGGTGTTTCCCATAGTCTGGGAAACATACCAGCAGGGATTCGAACCGGCAACCTCTGGCTTGCTAATCAAGTCATTTCCCCACTTTGCCATTAGAGCCCTTTGAAAGAGAGTGTGAGGCCACCCTGCATTGGCCATTATAAACATCAAATCTAGGTTTGGGTTGCTTTCTACGGCTTCCATTGCACTATGAGACAACAAAGGTGTTCCAAGAAGAAATAGAGGCATGAGCTGGAGACAGTAGACCATGTTTCTGTTAGTGGAGACCTAAGAGGAGATGAATTGGGTGAATAAGAGTGAGAATGGAAGAGGGAATTGGGAGATCAAATCTTTTCCTTTTTTCTTTTCTTTTCTTTGGCTGCATGCATATTTCTAGCCCACATTCTCTCTTGTGTGCAATTTGACATGAGGAAATTTGAGTTTGATTCCAAGGACTATTAAGCACATAAAATTGGAATTCAATGAAACTTTAACACCTCCGTTTGATGCTTTTCCAACTGTTGAAGGTGCACAGCCACTCTGCCCAAATGCAGCAACGTCTGTATTAAAGCAGCACATCTTTGAAAAAGAAAAGGTGTGCATAAAAAGGAAAGCTGTTTCTGAGGGGCTCCAGTGCCATGGGTCTCCATGGTGAAAACACAGAGACAATTAACATAACTGAGAGTTTTTGGAAACTGAAGCTCAGATAATGAAGTTTCTATTTTATTTTCAAAGCACTATGTTATCTGCCTCATGGGTTGACAGCAACCTTGGATTTGGACTGAAGAATGAGAAAGTAAGTGTTAAAGGGATATTTAGCCAGAAGCTTTTACACTGTTTTCAATGGTAATGGCTGATCTGAGATGACTGATTGATTGATTGATCAATTACTTCAGTATTTTATTTTATTTTTATTTTTACATCCTGCAGTTCCTCCAAGAAGTCCAGAGCAGTGTACATGGCCATACTCATCCACACAACAACCCTGTGCAGCATTGGACCCTTCCATTGTGCATCATTTTGCATGGTGATTTTGCATATAATAACCTCACAGATGATAAAGATAATAGGTTTGTCAGAGTGTTGAAAGTTTTTAAAAAAGTGTTGAAAGTGGTTGCCAACTGCTTACAGTCATTGTATGCAGCTTCTAGTGAACAGGTTTCTGTAATGTCTCAAACCTTGCTTGATTAGACAGCAGCAGAACAAAACAAATGTGTCTACACCAAGGGGAATGATTCCCATATCATACAACACTGAATTCTGATTGTACCAAATTAAATATTCCATATAGCTGCACTATTCTTTTTCAAGATTGATTTTTAGTCTACTTTTCAGTAGGAAGAAGGCTTATGAGATCACCATGTCTTGGGTGACGTGTGTCCCTGTGTATGTTTGTGTCCCCATGTATGTGTGCGTCCTCTTATTTTGCAACAACTTTTGCATTTGCAGTCCAACAGAAAACAAATTCACAGCACATGGGGGGGGGGGGTGTCTTAGAGGACCAGCTACTCAGAGTAGAGGCAACATGCCTTTGTAACCCATGCACTTTGTAACCCATGACAGTCAAATACAAACCCATTTCACAGCACATGGGGGAGGTGTCTTAGGTAAGAGTCACCATGTTAAAAGAAGTGGAAAGTAGGCTCAATTAGTTCTGCTTAGAATCAGTAGCAGAGCCAGGCCAGCGGCGGCCTGTGTCTGGCCACCGTGGCAGCCCTGCTCGCCCCGGCCCCTATGTCAGACATCAGACGAGGGGGTTAACCACACCACTGCATCTGACGTCAGACACAGGGGTGTGTGTGTTGTCTGGCTCCCAGACGGGACCACATGGCCCCATTCAGGAGTTAGATCCAGGCCAGCACTGCATTCGCAGCATGGCCAGGAGCAGCTCTCCCTGCCTTAAAGGCTGAGAAAGTCTCTCCTAGTCATGCTGCGAATGCAGTGCTGGCCATCTAACTCCCGAATGGGGCCGCATGGCCCCAATCAGGAGCTAGATTGGGGCCAGCACTGCAAATGCAGCGCTGGCCCTTTAAATCTTGAACGGGGCAACGTTCAAGCAGGAGCTAAGCCAGCCCTCTTGCATCTGACATCAGACGTGGGGTGTGTGTCAAGGCCATGAGGCGTGGCCCCTGAAGGGTGGTGGCCCAGGTTGTTTGAACCCGGTCGCCCAATAGTGGCTACGCCCCTGCTTAGAATGACTTGTTTGCCAAACACATTATGCACTATTCTGGGGAAGAAAAAAAGACTACCATTGACCAAATATACATCATCAACAAGTGAAATAGCTTTTTAGAGGTCCATTTTCAAACTGCTGTATCTTTGATCATTTCTCATCCAATCTGCACAAAATTTAGAGTTGCTTGTTTATCCAAGGAAAAACATTGAGGAGAGGATTGGGAAGGGCCATTTAACCCTTTCCACCAGCACTTAACCCTTTCAGTTAACTGTTTTGTCTGCTAGCAGTCGTGCCCCAAGTGCTTTTCCATCTATGACCATAGCAGAAAAGATTAGGGATTTGCCCGAACTGGCTCAGGCGGGTGGGGTGGGGATCAGTTTCTTTAAAAACTAGGTAAGCAAGTCTGTACCTGCTCCTCTGCCACCTCGTTGCTTTTCCAGGCATGGCACTCACTGTCCAAAAGGCCTCACATGGCTACAGCACTGCTCCCAGCAGCCTGCATGAAGTTGGCATGCACATGCCTTCCGTGCATGCATGGCAGCCATGTACGTGGCCAGCATGGTGTTGCTGACCACATAAATGGCCATCAGGCATGAGTGGAGGCCATCTGTGTGCTGACACTGCACACAGACTGCTGGGAGCAGAGTTGCAGCCATGCATGACCTTTTGGACAGCAAGAGCCATGCCTGGAAAAGTGGTGGGGCAGCAGAAGAGCAGGTGAGGACCTGCTTACCTGGTTTTTAAAGGAACCAATCCCTGCTGAACCAGTTAGAATGTGGACGCTCAAGCCAGTTTGGCACGTCCTTAAGGAGGTGCCAAACTGGTTCATGCACACCCCTAGATAAAATACACGGATTGTCTTTCTTCAGTTTGGGGACTCTTTCAGATGCTGATATATTCCAATATCAGTGCAAATCCAGTGAAAATAAAGACATCATGCTAAAGACATCATGCTAAGAAGAATGATGTCTTGTAGCACTCTGTGAAACAACTGGGAAACAACCATCTCTTTTCATGTACCTTTTAGTCTAACTTGAAAAAAGACAGTTGTTTCAACAATTGCCATAAGTTAACAGCAGATGGTACTAAGAATATAATGCAGCATCTTACTTAGTGTGGATTTCCTGCTTTATTTGCAGTGGTAATTTGCACTGAAGTTGGAATATATCAGTCTGAAAGAGCCCTTAGATTACTGTTTCCACAATCGCTACTCTTAAATTTAGACCACTAGAGGGTGCAGCCCACACATGGAACTCTCCCCACCTCTCACCACATATTAAAAAGATGGAACTCTGCACAGTCTTCTTGAAAAGCTGACTTAATGGTTGCATTTCATGTTTCAGATTACAGCGGAATGATTGTAAAGTCTATGAGAGAGAAAACCTCCTAGATTAAAAAGGAGATACTCAAACATCCCTAAGAGAGAATATCTTTGATTAACCTAGCCAGGGAAGAACAGAAGACAAAGAATAGAGGCTGTTCTCACAAGCAGCCAAGACCGGACTAAGGTAGCCAAGCCCAGGATGCCTGTCCGTGAGAACTGCCGGGAGGCACACAGTTCCTGGTGGCACCTCGGCAGCAAACTGGCCTAGGGAGCCCGCCTCTTAGATGAACTGAAGGGAACAAGTGCTCCCTTAACCCCATTTACCTGACCGTGTGTCAGTGCTGGCTGCTTTCAGCTGGCCCTGCAACACTGACAGACACCTGCCCGTCACTGGCAACTTGTGTGGTGCATTGTGGGATTTCTGGGGGCTGGGACAATGAGTCTCAGCCTCAAAGTAATCTGTCCTGCTCCGTGCTGCATAGTGCAGGGCTGATCGTGTTGGAGTGTGGAGCAAACTCCCAACAAGTAGACAAGGATTGTCTGGGGCGAAGGCAAGGCTTGAGAAGACTTCCCTCCACCCGCCTGCCCGGTAGGTCGTGTGAATGGCCCCAAAGTGTCAGACTTTGATCAGGATGACTTGTGTTCAAATCCTCATTCAAGGCAGGTTCAGATGAGCATCCTTCTTTGCACGTGAAGAGGATGGGGCAGCAGTGAGAACGTCAGTCAAGGATGTGCCCATGCAATCTTGGCATCTCCTGTAATCACATTTGAGGCATGATCATCTGAATTGCTCTTTTACATGCACTCTAAAACTCTGTTTAAACACCCTCGAGTGTAGAGGAAGAGGTCCATCTGAATCCACCCTCAGCCATAAAGCTCACTGGGCGAGCTTGTGCCAGTCACCAGTTCTCTTTGCCTGTCAAGCAAGGTCACATCTGCAGACAACAATAACAGGTTATTTTATTGCTTGCAAGCCTAACCGGGAAGCTGTTGCAGAGGTCAGGGGATAACACTTAACCCACACTGGCCAATCAGTTCAAGGAGACTGTCTTGGCTATGAAGGTTGTTCCCTGACATTCCTGAGCTACACATTCATGGCTTCATATCCTTCAGGTCACTGGTTCAAGATGCCCTGTGGATTGAGTTCTGACAAACCCTAAGCTTCTTCACAGGGTTACTGTGAAGTTAAAATGAGTCAGTTCAAATGTACACTGCCACAGGATTGGCTACAGGTTTTTCTGGGTTCTTGGACACAATGCCCATGGCCATTCCTCCCTATCCATTTCCCCCTCTCCATCATGGCTCTCCCTCCCCACCACCACCACACTGCTGCTCCCTCCCTCCCTCCCTCCATCCCATCCCATCCCATTAGGGTTCATTACATGATGTAGGAAACTGCCTTATACTGAGTCAGACCACTGGTCAATCTAGCTCAGTATTGTCTACAGTACCTCCAGTGACTGTTGCTGGTTTCTATCTTAAGTTTCTTTTTAGACTGTGAGCCCTTTGGGGACAGGGATCCATCTTATTTATTTATTATTTCTCTGTGTAAACCGCCCTGAGCCATCTTGGGAAGGGTGGTATAGAAATATAAACAAACAAACAAACAAACAAACAAATAATACAATGATTGACAGCAGCTCTATGGATAATTTCCATCCCTAACTGAAGATGTCAGGGATTGAACCTGGGACCTTCAGGCAAAGCAGATACGCTGCCACTGAGCTCTGATAGTTTCCCAGATGCAGATGGAGAGAACACAGCAATAACTCCTGCATGTTCCTTTTAGCCCTGTTAGTACAAATGAAGCTTTAAAAAGCATGTCAAAGAGTCACACCCTCTGGCCTCCTCCAGGTGTTCCTCTCTTCAGGAAATGGGAGATCACCCCAGATAGGGCTGGCTCCAGTGAATGTCTTCCCACTTGGTAGAGGGAGGCATTGTAGTGATTATTCATGCATAGGCTGAGCTGCAAAACTTACCTCAGAGAGCAGAAGTCCTCCTTCTTCTGGCAACTGGTAGCAGACTTTTTCTCCTCAGCAGCCCTCTCTGTTCAATACTAGGCCATGTTGAATTGTCACACATAGGTGGCCTCTGGATGGTAAGAGGCAGGGAGGCGGGGAGGCAGCTGTTGAGAAGAGATGTTGTGTTACTTTTGCCACAAAATAAAGGTGGCAGGGGAGAAAAATATGAGAAGGGTGGTGTGATTTCAGAGAATTCCACCGCCTGGCAAGAATTCCACCGCCCAGCTTAACCTTAGCATCATCACAAGGACCTCTGACATGAGGTTTCCTTCCCTTCCCTTTAAAAACAAAAACAAAAACGAGAAAGGTGCCTGGAGGCCACGGAGCACAATTTTTCTAGCTTCTTAGAACACGACTCCCCTCCCCTCCCCTGAAGCACTGCGCTCACCATTGATAATCACCCCAGAAATCCATGAGGTACTGCAGGGGCCTCTGCGCAGTCTCCCATTTCTTCATGGGCGAACTATCTGAAGACACTAGTGCAACCCCTTCATCGTCCAAAGAGCTGATAGGCCTCAAAGAGTACGAGAGAGTTGGGGATGGGGCAGTAGAGCATCTGCTTTGAAGGGCCTGGGTAAGGATATAGCTAGAATTGAACATGGTGGGACAAATGCCCCTTGGTCCCTGAAGGAGGGTCCCCTCTTTGCTCTCCCCCTCCCACCTCCCCTACTTACTGGTATGCTGTTAGGTCCTGATCAAAGGACTCATTCCTGTGGAATACTGGGGGGGGGGGAGATGACCGTAAACAGGTGAATAAGAAACACAGAAGCATTGCTGATGTCTGAATATATGAGGCAATTGCAATAGATATATGTTCAAAGTGTTTCTGAGTCAGGGACATATGTGCACATGAGTGTGTGTGTGTGCGCGCGTGTGTAAGTGTCAGTGTGTGGGGGAGTGTTTGGTATTTATTATGTGCATAGGAGTGAGAGAAAGGACATGATGAGAACATTTGGTTTTTTATGAATATGAATCCAATGAATATTTATATGTTACTTTTCAACAAAAGTTTCCAAAGCGGTTTACACACACACACACACACACACACACACACACACACACACACAGAGACAGGCTCCTTGTCTCCAAAGGGCTCACAAACTAAAAGAAAAAGAAAAAGAAACATAAGACAGACCACAGCAACAGCCACTGTTACTATGTCCTTGCAGTTTTTCTGCAGCTACAACATGTGGGGAGAAGAAGAGGCCAGGGGCCTGTCCAGTTCTTGTCCTAGGTCCCACTTCAACCTTGCTATACACCTGGTCCCAAGTGCCACCTCTGTCATCTCCAGGTAGAGACTCTTGCCTAAAACCCTGGAGAACTGCCACCAGTCAGTGTAGATAGTACTGCACTAGGGTGCTTTCCAGATTTCAGCTACTGCCGCTGTAAAATGCTTCAGCTTGGGGGAATCGAATTCACAACATAATTAAAGGGTGTTGTGCAAATCCACCAGCAGAGGGGAGCAGTCTTTTCGAGTTTGCCCAAAACTTCCTAAAATGGAAAAATACAGCTATTTTTAAAAACAACGTTGTAGGACTAAAATGCAAGGATAAAATCTGAAACAAGGCATCAGAAATGTGAATGGCACCTTGTTGACAGCGCAGGGACTGCAGTGTCGATACACAGGCAATACGGAAGCACACTTTGCAGATCCATAGCAACACTGTGGTAAGGGTTAATCTGGAAAGCACCTAGATGGACCAACTGTCTGACTTGGCAGCTTCCTATGATCCTTTGTTCCTCTGTTTTCTCCATTCCTTCCAGCTCACCCTACACACTGAAACCATAGATTTTCACAGGGACCTCTAGGGTGATCTCCCCTTTTTTGGTGGAAGAGGGTAGAGCATGATTGAATTCTGCTGCTTCCAGGCTCTTCTCACAATGAGAAATGGGAGTCTGGGCCCTCTGCTGACTGTTTGTCTTGGCAGGTGCCTGAGCATGCTGGTCCCTGATATGTTGCCATGAGCTCTATGGAGGTAATTTGGAATACAAATATGGTTTTAAAAATGAATCTGAGAATGTGATGCTCTACACAACTGCTATCAGGTGTACTAGCAAGCAGTTAATCTATTGATAATAAATGCAAATGTACTTGCAGCAATATATTACAATATATATTTAGCTTTCAATATTTTCCTTTGTTTCTGTTTCTAATTTGGTAGCCAAAGAGGCAATGACACCTGTGTTGAGACATTTTAATAAGGCAAAGGAAAATCTATAAAAATCGAATTTGTCCCCAAAGTCTTATTAAGTGTAATTGCCACTTAATGAACAGCTGTATTGCGGAATCCTGTACTCCTTTCCCTCTGTTGCCCACTTCCCACATTAAATGCTTGCTTTGGGGGACTGGGAGTTAGACTGAGGCTTGAGCATTAGCTTTCTTGCATAAATTAAAGAACAGCATCAATAGCTCACGACTGCATTGATTCAGAAAATGCATTGGGTGGGGTGTGTGACAGATGCGACTCCCTGTGAGCTACAGACAGAGATGAAAGATAGCTCTGCTATCTGCCCGCCCTTGGGCAGATCTTACGCTGTAATGGAAAAGGCAGGAAGTCTGGTTGGCTTTGGCCTGTGTGAACAAGACTGAATCCATGTGCTGCATTTCTGTGTCAGTCAGTGATGTGTCAGGTCTGGCTAATGTGAAGGAACACCCATGATTTAATACAGTTTGTTTCCAAAGCACATTTTGCAAAACAGAAGAGACAGAAATTATCCGAGGCAGAAACAAAACTAACCAAAGTCCTTTGAGAAGTGCTTTGCATTCATGCTGGTGTGGTTTGGATGAAAATTCAGCCATTTTTGGCTGCAATCCTATGCACACATACTTGGGACTAAGTCTCACTCAGCTCAGAGGGGCTTACTTCAGAGTAAACCTACATAGGACTGCACTGCTAGATGCCATCAACACTTAACTTTCTAATGATATTGGCCAGGTATGGAATTAAATAACTCTGAATTTAATAGGATGTCCTGTCTGGGGTTCCAAAGAGCAGTAATACAGGCATAAACAAATCTGCAGACACCTGATTTATTGAAAGGTTTCTTGTCTATGTTCAGTATATATTTTTCCTTCCCAAACTGGTCCATGCAATTAAGAAGGGGGGCTTACTGAGAGCATGCCCATTGGGATGTCTTTCCTAGATATCTGATGTGCTTTTGGTACATTCCTTTATCGTGTATATGGTGGAAGATCCGATGAACTGCTGTTCTACTCATGATTTGGGTTACAGGTTAAACAGCCCACTTTTCAGGCTGCATGGCCAAAGAATACATTAATGTAGGGGCTGTTGCTATCTCACCTGCTCCCACTACCCTCTCCCTGTATTTAGTAAACATGGGGATAATAATATCCAGAGAAGTCTTGGCTTAGCCTTTGGTATCTTGTGTAAGACCCAGGGTGAAAATAGTTTGCAGCCTGCCCCCTGCCTGTTGGAAATGGAGTTCCAGTGCATCAACCTTTAGCACCAACTATCCTAATGACCAATAGGGGCATTGGGAGTAGAGATAGTGAGTAAGGGTCTCCCTAACTGTTCTACCTGTCTCTACTCTGACCTGATCTGACTCTTCTGCACTACCTGTGCTGAATCGCAATCCTTCCTTTCCTCCTAGAGAGAAGATGGAAGCATCTCTCTTCCTCCTTACCTATCCACTATGTAGTCCTTTAGATTAGAGATACTGTAGGTCTTTCCTATCTAAGTGTATTTAACCAATAAATATTTAGTGTTTAGTCATACAAGGATCTCCATATGTTTTCTCTAAATAGCTACAGTATCCAAACCATTCTCTGCTACCTACTCTGTAATTGGAGTGTGCGCTCATTCCTTAGTGCTCTGCTGTTTTACCTACTGGGGGTAAAAATTAACAACCCATAACACTGCCCCCCACCCCCTCATGATGAGTCAATATTGTTCCAGCCCTGCCAGAACTAGAAGAGTCTCTGCTGCTGTGCTCCAGTGCAAGGCTACTGTAAGCATGGGGCCCTCGATGATCACCTCTCTAGGTCCCACCCCCTTCAGACAGCCCTGCTTGGCTGATAGGCTTTCCCATCCTGTTACATTTAGTTCTCTCTCTCAGTTAATCTCCACAAGCAACTGGGGGGAGAAGGAAATGAGCTGAGCAATATAACCAGGAAAAAAACCAAAGGGTGCGGGGTGATGCAGGGGAGACCCCACCACTCAGCTGTATGTATGCATTGCTGTCTCTCTCAGTTGGACTTTTCTCCAGCTTTCCTTAGCTGTCAAAACTTGGGAGGGAACCTTCAACATTCTGAGTCGTCAGTCTGGCTGCTGTTCATGTGATGAGTGGCCCATCTAGCCAGATTCTAACTACATGACATCAGTTCCTGTACCTTCAGGACTGGGTTGTTTGTAGGCCTTAAAAGTCTCCAGCAAGTAGGAATGTTGCTCTGTGCATCTGGGATATGCACAGGGTGTCTAACTTAGTGAGTGACTGATGCTGACAGGAAGAAAGGTTTCTTTCCCTTTTCTGCTTTCTCTGGCAACAGCTGAACATGCACTGACACCACACCTTCCATTACCAGTATTTTGAAACCCCAAACAGGAGAGTGCCTCATACCGCAGCCCTCCACCGTAATGAAGAATTCACACAGCTGCAGAAACAACCATGTAATTATTTAATTAGTTTTTGACAGATTCAAATTGCACAAGCAAAGGAATGCCTGAACCACATTTGGAAAGCAGCCCATAAAGGTTCTTCTTGTACGCAAAAAACTGTAGCAATCATGGGTTGTATCCAAAGAAAGTTAGTCATTACTGAAGTTGAATCCAAACAAGGTGGCGGTACTTGTTGTGGGAGGCCGGAACTTAGGAAGTGGTTTAGATCTGCCTGTTCTGGATGGGGTTACCCTCCCCTGAAAGATCAGGTACGTAGCTACCTGTGGACCCAAACCTCTCCCTGATATCTCAAGCTGAAGAAATGGCCAGGAGTGCTTTTTATCTGCTTCGGGTGATATGCTGGCTGTGTCCATTTCTTGAGACAACCTTAAAACAGTGGTGTTCCTGCTGCTAATACACCCAGGTTTGACTACTGCAATGTGCTCTACGTTGGGCTGCCTTTGTATGTAGTTTGGAAACTGCAACTGGTGCAGAATGCGGCAGCCAAGTTGATCTCCAGAGCCACCTGTAGAGATCACATTACTCCTGTTTTAAAAGAATGACACTGTCTGCCAGTTAGTTTCTGGGCAAAATACAAAGTGCTGGCCCTGAACAGCTTGGGCCCAGGATATTTAAGAGATTGCCTTCTTTATGAACCCCACCACCTATTAGATCATAGGTGGAGGTCTGGTTGCGATTGCCACCGGCTCACTTGGTGGTGACCCCAAACCGGGCCTTCTCTAGAGTTTCCCTGAGGCTCTGGAACACAATCTCAGATTCAATCAGAATCTCCCCATCTCTGGTTGTTTTACACGACTTTTGAAAACACACCTGTTTCATCAGGCTTTTAATTTATGAAGTTTTAAACTTTTACTTATGGTAATTTTAATCTGTTTTATGTGATTTTTAGGTTTTAGTTGCTGTTTGTTTAAATTGTAAACCACCCTGAGATTTTATATAGGGTGGTATATAGAAGTGTTAAATAAATAAATAAAATACATGATTAAGCACCACTGAAATTAATGGGACTTAGGAAATCGTGATTAACTTGTCTCATTAATTTCAGTGGTGCTTAGTGATGACTAACTTCCTTTGGATACAACCCCAGTGTAAATCTTTCACATTTTCTGTAGATAAAATTGTCTTCTCCCCTGCCTGCCCCCCACTTGTCTAAGCATAGTCTTGTTTTAATTTTCTTCATGTATGGTCAACGTTAGTGTACAGAGACAGTCAAAACATTTTGGCTGCAGTCTGCTCATCTGTCACTTTTGATTATTGAAAACCCACAGTTATTGTAATCAATATTTAAATAGTGCTTCATATTTGCATTTTTTCCCCATACAACTAATCATTTTTTTTGCATCTTTGAATTATGAAGTATTTTGATACTATATAATGTTGATACTATATAGTATTTTGATACTATATACGTATGGTATTCTACATAACATCATGTCTTTCTGCATGATAATGTGTAGAAAGACAAATTCATGGTGGACAGGTCTATCAGTTACTCGTCTTGATGGCAAGAGGCTACCTCCAGGCTCTGAATGCCTCTGAATACCAGTTGGAGGGAAGCAGCAACAGCAGAGAGGGCACACCTTCATCTTCTGCTTGTGGGCTTCTGATGGGCCACTGTGGGAAGCAGGATGCTGGACTTGATGGGCCTTGAGCTTGATCCAGCAGGGCTGGTCTTATGTTCTTATATTCAGAAAGATAATACAGGTACAAAAGCTTCTCAGCAATTTCCCTCTGCTCTCCCTTTGCCTCTAACATTATTGTTGCTAGCAGGATCCCCCAAAGGTGCGTTTTGCCTTGCAGAGGTCAGTTCAACATTGCCCCAGTGCAGGGCTTTAACCACACCTGCTTCTCATTGCCTAGCTGTTTTTTCCTACTGAATAAGGTGGTGCAGTTGTCCCTTCTTCCTTGTGTTTTGTGTATTCCCCTCCTGCAGATGTACATATTGCTGTCTGTGGGATCAGTGCTAGCATTGATGTAGGACGCAATCCCTTCTCTTGAGAGACTTGTCCCCTGTGGGATCTTCTATGCAGGCCTTTAAAGGTAAAGTCGTGTGCCATCAAGTTGGTTTCAACTCCTGGCACCCACAGAGCCCTGTGACTTTCTTTGGTAGAATCCAGGAAGGCTTTACCCTTGCCATCTCCCATGCAGTATGAGATGATGCCTTTCAGCATCTTCCTATATCGCTGCTGCTGCCCGATATAGGTATTTCCCATAGTCTGGGGAACATACCAGTGGAGATTTTAACTGGCAACCTCTGGCTTGATAATCAAGTCATTTCTCCGCTGCACCATTAGGTGGCTATGCAGGCCTTTACTGGTGTCCATTTCCGGGTCAGGCAAGGCAGCAGCTGGAGCCAAGAGCTCAATAAAAGCGGATGAGCCAGGAAAGGCTGGTTTCAAATGGACGGGTGATATAGGATTCAGGAACTCTATGCTTTCATGTGCGAAATGTTCTCTGCTGCATTTTTTTGTTTTTGTTTTTGTTTTGGAGAAAAAGAGAATTGGAAGAAAAGATTTTTTAAAATGATTTTTTTTTACTTCTTCCTGCTGCTGAGAGAATCACTGCTGCCTGCCTGTGCAAGCAGCCACGCCAGCCCTAGAGCACTGGCCACCTGTGGCCAGCCAGCAGCCACCCCTCCCTCCGATTTTCCAAAGTTTCGAGGCTTTTTTTGCCCCAAAGAAGTCCGAAAAAGAAAGACTGATCAGACCCACACAGAAGTGGACTACTAGATCCAACGTTGGAGAAGACCTAGTGAGTGAGTACCCATTTATTTTCACACACACACACACACACACACACACACACACACACACACACAAACTTGTGAATTAGGCATTCTTGGGTTTTTTTTTTCCTGTTTGGAGGGAGGTTTTGGTTTGCAACTTAATTTTAAAAAATGTGTGCTATTTAGAAAAAGTTTAAATAGGGGTTCTGTTTAGCTTTAGAATTTAAATAGGGATCCCCGTTAGCTAGCTAAGTGGTTAGAGGGTAGCGTAGCCTTGTGGTTTCTTAAAAAAAAATTCATATATATATATATATATATATATATATATATATATATATATATATAATATAGCCTAGCCTACAGTGCCCTACTATATAGTATTAATATTGCTGTTCAATAATACTTTTTGTGTTGTTTTAAAAACAGAAGCCTGCCCCATCCATCCATCGGTCCTCTGTGCCCATTTTACAGAGCAGTAGTATATTTAGTATTATTATTCTCTGCCCATTGCTGCTCTAGCTTAGCGAAGATATTTTGTTCCCTAATTGTATCCATCTGTGTGCCCCCACAATCCCTAGTTACATTGTATCTGGCTGCTGCTGCTTGTTATTGACATTGTATCTTCTATCCATCTGTCTTCCTAGTATTGACACATGTTCCCTTTTGTACCTGATTCTGGTTACAAATAAATTCCCTGAATCCCTAGCCTGTATCTTATCTATCTCTGTTCTACTGGCAGCCCCTACAGGCAGGCTCCACAGAGGGAGGGAGTCAGCGCCACCACCCATCCCAACTGCAGCCTTAAAGAAAGCGGCAGCAGCACTACCCATCCACAGAGGCTCTGGTTGGTGGGTGGGTGGGTGGAGGCAGGAGGGAGGGTTTTCGAAGATGCAGGCTGATATGAAAGAATTGCTTTCATTGGCTATTTTGAATTGATGCTGAAATGAAAATGATGAATGTCAATGTGATTATACACACACACACACTGATGCTGTGATGATGATGAATTGTTGTTGTTTATGCATTTCTGTTTTGTAATGTGGCTTGCTTCCACTTGCCTCTTTAATGTTTGTTGTCTGAGACTTTGCTTTGCTTTTTTCCACCCATGGAAGGACTGTGACTGAAGCAGCAGCACATACACACACATGCACCCACCTATCTCCCCCCGCAAAAAAAAACCCCAGCTGTAGCCAGGGATGAACTTGCTGCTGGTGCCCTCACAAAAATGTCTGTCTCATGCAGACTTAAACACATAGCATTCTGAGGTGATGGCCACAATTTTACCCCTAAACCCACTAACCCTTTCACAGAGCGTACACACACACACACACACACACACACACACAATTGTTTTTGTCCCCCTCCCCCACCATAATCTCAAGTCTAGCATATTGCAATTCAGATGCCTTGGCTTGTTGTTGTGCCTGTGTTTTGAGGGACCTCATGGGTGAGCAAAGGGCAGGTTATCTCTCTCTGTGTTGACTTGTTTACAATTAAGATTGGGTCATATTGTGAGTTATAGCATCATCAGCATTTTTATTCAAAGATTGCTTACATCTACAATAGGTTGTGCTCATGCCACAGGCTCCAATCCGTTGCCAAAACGTCAAAGAAAATGTGCAAAAAAAAAAAAAAAGTGTGCCGTTGTCTTCATCACTCTTCTACTTTGTGTAGGTGGGAGGGAGGCCAAGCCTCGCTGTTCCACTAGCAGAATGTTGTTTTGCATCCTTACTTAACCTGCTTTTATGGCCGGGTGCTACAGATGTTGCTGTGTCTCTGTTGTTTGTGGATGAAAAATGCTTGGGGGAGGGAGGGCAGGGCACATTTGATGCTGTTGTTGGCCCTAGTCTGCTGCATCTGTGATATCATGCTTGCTTTGGAAAGCTGGTTCTTTGCAAATCTCTGCTGTTGTTGTTATTGTGTGCTGTTAACGTTCTTTGGGGCAGATTCAGGGAAGAAAGGGGGATTCAGGAGCAGAAGAGTGGGTCGGGTGGTAGTGCCCCAATGGGTGCCTGCCACCACCCAGATTTCAAAGGAATTGGTCAAAGGGCTGAGTTTTTGTGATTTTTTGAAGTTTACGCATATTTGGGGCAGGAAGGAGGCTTTGGGGGAAGAAGAGTGGGTCAGGTTGTAGTGCCCCAATGGGTGCCTGCCACCACACATATTTCAAAGGAATAGGGCAAAGGGCTGATATTTTGTTATTTGTTTCAGGTTTACGCATCTTTAAGATTTCCCCCCATAAGGAATAATGGGGGTTTCACCAGCCCCACAACTGCAGCTGGGAGGCACCAGGGTGGCCCAGAGTGAGTGACAGTGTAGTGCACACAGGGTGCCAACCACCCCCATACCCACAAGCCCATGTGGTACTGGGTATTATTGTTTCTGAGGTGTTTGGAGTATAGATTCTCTGGTAGCATATGAGATTTTCAATGACAAACCATGAATCCACTCTCATTTGCTACCAGAGAATCTACACTCAGAGCACCTCAGAAACAACAAAACCCAGTACCCCATGGGTTAGCAACCCATGAAGGTGGTTGGCACCCTATGTGCACTACACCACCACTCGCTCTGGGCCACACCAGTGCCCCCCAAGTGGAGTTATGGGGCTGCTGAACCCTCCATTATTCCCTATGGGGGGAAATCTTAAAGATGTGTAAACTTCAAAAAATCACAAAAAATCAGAACTTTGCCCAATTCCTTTGAAATATTTGTGGTAGTTTCCTTGCCCACATTCGGCACTACCACCCACCACACTCCACTCTGGCCACTCTTTTTCCCCCAATGTGAAGCAATATGTTTGCTGGAATCCCCATTATTCCCTATGGGAAAAATCTTAAATGCGCGTAAACTTCAAAAAATCACAAAAAATCAGCCCTTTGCCCAATTTCTTTGAAATTTGGGTGGTAGCTTCCATCTACTGGGCACTACTACTCCCCACTCCTTTTGCCCTGGGACCCCTTTTTATCCAAATTGATTTTGATTCAGAAAAATTCATGTACAAATCAAATCGGGGTGATGGGTGTGTGTGTCAGATTTGAACCCGAAATGAATTGGGTGTGTTTCAATTTGAGTACAAATCAAAATGGAAAAATCATTTCAGGCACACCCCTACTTTCATGGAGCTCAGGGTAGACCCAGTCCAAAATAGGTACCTCACCTGGCCTCCCTCCCTTTGCAGGTAGACCCATGGGAAGTGTGGTTTTGCCTCTGGCATGGTGTTAGGCCTGGCACAGTGTTGCCTCTGCTTCTGGGGGTCCTGGAGGCAATGGAGTGGTTCTAGGGACAGGACAGGAGCCCCATTGGAGATACCAGGTGCCCCAGAACTCCAGCGCTCTGAAGGGGTGACTGAAGGATGGTCAACTTATCTGGCTGCTCAGGGTATGTTGGATCTAGGGGGCTTTTGTCCAGGTCTCAGCTGGGACATGAGCCCTGTGGCTTGTGTCTACAGATATTAGTTGCTACCCTCCTATCCACTGTACACTGAAGTCTGTACTGAGGAAGGCACCATCAGCAATTCCGGGCAGCCTTTGCATGTAAAGGAGGCATGAAATAGGATGGGTGATGTCATGGGGCTCGGGGCAGTATGCCTCTGAATACTAGTTGCTGGGATGCAATGGTGGGAAAGTGGTGGTATGTATTTATCTCTTGTTTGGGGACTTCCCAGGGGCATCCGGTGAGCAGGGCTGTCCTTAGAGCGCCCTGGTGGGGTGCGGGGCCTGGGGTAAATCAGGCAGTGCAGGGCCCCCTTCCAGTTAATCTTAATGCTGATTAAAAGAGTGGGGCCTGGGGTGGTCACCCTTCTTGCAATGCCCTAAGGACAGCCCTGCTGGTGAGTCACTGTGTGAAGCAGGATGCTGGACTAGGTAGGCCTTGGCCTGATCCAGCAGGTCTCTTCTTATTTGATTGGCCATCGCCATGCATGTGTAATATAGGGATAATTTCAATGACTGTGTCCATAACCAGTGTGTGGCAGTGATGTTACCTAGAGCTCTGAGACATACACAGTCTGTTGGTGTTGCTATATTACTCTTGTTTCTCTTGGGGTCATTTTCTTTCTGCCTTGCTACTGGGAGGACATAAGGACAAAATTATGTCAGCATAGCTGTGCTGTAGGCATAGCAAGATGACCATAGTATCAGCCTGCTATTTAAGTACGCAAATGCTTAGAAGGAGTGGGGTGGGTGGCTGGAGTAAATAGGTTATGAGTCCTTGTATTAAATTTCCACTCATCAACATTAATTTAATTAGCCTCATTCATCAAGAGTGCAGTGCAGAGGCAAGCCTTAAAAGACCTTTGGAATAACAGAAATAGAAAACAGTTATGGAGAAACACAAGTAGTTTTCAGAAGGAAATGGTAGGATTAAATTGGCCTTTGTAGTAATCTATTTTTGGAATATAGAGTGATCCCAGGGAGAATAGAACATATCACTAAATGGAGCCTAAAATGATGTAAATATTTGGGTTTTCATCATTGCTAAAGCTAACATCCGGTTCACAGGTCATTTCCATGATTAGCAAATTACATGATTGTATACTAGAAGGGAAATGGTCCATCAATAAGACCTATAATTAATTGAAGTTGCCAAAATTAGAATGCATTTAAAATGTCTTTAAATCCCTCCCTCCCCTACCCCCAATATCACTATTGTTTGGGCTTTATTCTTTTGATCTGAATAAGGAATAGTGTTTCCTTTGCCTGCCTACCACTCAAATACAATAAATGGTAATCTCCAGTGTTGCAGAACTGTGAAATGTTCCCGGCTAGGATCTAAACTGTGTGGAACATGCATGTCTTTGTATTTTGCAAGAAATGCAGATCTCAGAGCAGATTTTCTGAAAGGTTAAATCAAGTTTGAAAAACGTTTTGAGTTATATCAGAACTAATTTCAAGCAAAGCAGGTCTGGTTCATGGCTTCAGACAGAACCCACATACAATTTGTGGTTTGGCAGGGCTTGAGATGAGGTCTAGCAGTTCTCTGGGAGTGTCATGGCTGGGGTTTATCATGAAGAGCCATTTGTCACCCTTCATTAAATCCATATTGTTTAAAATATATATTATTAATATTATCAACAATAGCTGAAGTGCTCATCAGAAATGATGAGCAAAAAGTACTTTTTAGTACTTTCCAGACATTCTCAGACTTTTCTATGGGTCTGCTCTGGAATAAGGGGCCTTGATGAAAAATGCCTCCCCTTAACTCCTGGCCTGACTGTCTGCTACACTTCCCTGCTGTGCCCTCATGAGGCAGGGCCTCGCCCTCCTCCCTCTGCTTTGCTGTGGGTGGCAGAGCGGCACTGGTCACTGCTGTCCTCCCAATGTGGCTGTGTGTTTCTCTCCACCTGAGAAAATAATGCCATCCATAGTCTTCTCACACAGCCCTCCAGCAGCACTTGGATGGCATCATTGTGGAGGGCAGTGTTGGGGGCTACCTGGGCATTGACTACTGCTCAAGCTCAGTGATGTCGTGGCAGTGGGTCAGGTGCCCAGGTGAATGGTAGATGTCAGTGGCCAGGCTTGACCCCTGCTCTGACATCATGGAGCACAAGCATCATCTGCGTAGCCCTGGACACTGCCATCATCCGGCTTGAACTCCAACATGTTCAGGTGCCACCAATTGGCTCCTTGCTTATTCATCAGCTGATGGGCTTCTGCCTCAGCACCTCTCCTCCAGCTTGTAGATGAAGTTGGGGCTGTGGCCACATCAAACATAGGAAGATTGGTGTGTAAATGTACAGAGAGAGGGGCCGAGTGGCAGTGCAAAGCCTGGAAGAACCATTCCTCCACTGAAATGTTGAACATAATATGCACTGGAAGGCTGGCAAACTCACATCTATATATATAATTCTCCTGGGTGTGCCCAGGAGAAATGCGTCCTGGCAGCCCAGCTGATTGGCTGGGCTGCAGGGGGCGCCTGATTGGCTGGCAGCACACCCAGGAGAACGGCAGTGGCGGCCATGGCCGGGGAGCCAGGCGGGCCCGGCCGCGGAGGCGAGGCGGCGGGCCTGGCCGGGCCCGGCTGCAGCAGCACTCTCGGGCCCAGCGGCGGCGGCGGCACTCTCCGGTCCAGCGGCGGCGGCGGCACTCTCGGGCCCGGCCGCGGAGGTAAGGCGGCGGGCCCGGCCGCAGAGCAGGCGGTGGTGGGCCCAGCCGCACTAGAGGCACAGATGCTCTGTGCCCGGGCCCACTAGTAAGAATTTATTTCTCGTAGGCCTGTCCCCTTTTACAGTATTTATTTATTTTTGCTTCCTGTTGATTGCAGCTGGGGGAATAGTGGGTAATGACAAAACAGCACTGGTACAAAACAGGAACCTCTTAGATCATTGGAGAGTTGCATTAATTTGGTGTAAGTAGACATGTCACATACCATGAGATGGCTGGATATGCAGGTTATGGGTAGAATAAAATGACTTTTTTTTAAAAAAAAGTGTATGCAGCCATAAGATAGTGGCAAGGTGCAAGGCTGGTGTCAGGGATAGACCAAGTTGGGTCCCGGCATCCCAGCACCCATATGAGGAGTGACAGAAGGCAACGGCATCGCACTCTTCCCCCAGCAAAGGAGCTTCCTCAAGCCCTTGACAATGGGCTTCCTTCCAGGAAGGAAGGCTGGAGGAGGAGGAGGAGTGACTGCTCAGAGAGACTTGATGGCAGCTCACCCTTCCTACCCTTTCTCTCTCCCTCACTCACATCCCTCTTGTGAGGAAGATTAAGGACTGCTGCCATTTGTGAGAGGGTGGGTAGGAAGAACTTCCTGATAGCCAGAGAGCAAGCCCACCAACTGGCTCATAGGAAGATAGGAAGCTGCCATATACTGAGTCAGACCATTGGTCCATCTAGCTCAATATTGTCTACACAGACTGGCAGCAGCTTCTCCAAGGTTTCAGGCAGGAATCTTTCTCAGCCCTATCTGGGAGATGCTGCCAGGGAAGGAACTTGGATCCTAGGTGCTCTTCCCAGAGCGGCTCCATCCCCTGAGGGGAAGATCTTCCAGTGCTCAAACATCAAGTCTCCCATTCATATGCAACCAGAGCAGACCCTGCTTAACTAAGGGGACAAGTCATGCTTGCTACCACAATGGTGGCCCCTACTACCTGCCGTATCTGCCTCCCTCCCTATTCAGCTATGTTTGGGGGGATGGGATGCTCAGGGCCTCCAGCAACTTGACACTGCCCCTGGAAAGGTGTGCAGACATTCTGCTAAAACTTTCAGCTTCAGAGCACTCATGATGGAGATTTGAGTCTTTTTACCCCCTAACTCTCAGACCCTCCTTATTTCTCTATCTCCTTTTTTCTCTAGCTCACCAATCCCAGCTTTTGCCCCCTGCCACTCTAATCCCACTGCCATATGAGTACCACAGCTGCAAAGCACTCACCTTGCTCCCCCATCTTCAGGCATACTGGAACATACAGAATACTTGGTGTAGATGTTCCATGTGATCAGGAATCCTGGGCAATCAGGGTCTGGATCACATGGAGTGCCTAGCCTGCATGTGCACAACTCTGTACATACTCCATTTCAGATCTTTGTGGCACACTCTCAATTGCCCATCCCGGTGAACATGTAGACGCAATGCCTGAAAACCCGGAGTATATCTCTGAATACCAAATGTTGGGAACAAGCAGTTAGGGAGGGCTGTTGTCTTCAAGCTCTGCTGCATGCCGGCATCTGGCTCGTCACTACTGGAAACAGGTGCTGCACAGGATGAATGAACCATTGGTCTGCTCCAACAGGGTTGATCTTACATTCTTCTGTTCATAGTCATAACCATATCTAGAAAACCATGTTGTAAACCTCACCTGGATTACAATTCTATGACAGGTATTGACAACTAATGGCTCTTGCCAAGTCAGTAAACTATGATGATGAGAGGAATAGCTGGAGTTGACAGTTTTATCTTGTCAGCCAATTTTCTGCACTTCCAAAGCTAGTTTGTCTTGCAGTGGTTGGAAAAGTGCATAAACCCGAGGCCATGCTTTTCAAGATCTCCGTTATTAAAGAACAGCAGCAACAGCAAAAGCCACTCTGCATAATCCACTCCTGGACCTACTCCAACTTTTATTAATTGTCTACAAGCACATTTTACCACTGCTGGGTTTTCAGGGAAATGTGCCAGTTTTAATCCTGCTCCTGTTAAAGCTGTCAAAACCAGAACATTGCTTATCTAACTGTCAGGAGGCTTAGCCATTATTTAGCAATCCCCTTTGGACAGGGGTTTCCAACTTTGGAACCCCAGATGTTGTCGGGCTACAATGGCCAAAGGTTGGGGATGATAGGATGGAAATCACTGGGAAGCAAATGATGGGTGATGGGAGTCCAACAATATCTGGGGACCCAAGGTTGGGAACCAGTGTTCCCTCTAACAGGGACTTTCAGATCTCATTGAATACAAGCAAAAGACATGCAAGCCAAAGACATTCCAACTAGGGATTCTGGGAGTTGTAGTCAACAACGTCTGGGAATCCCTGTTAGAGGGAGCACTGCTAGGAAATCTGCTATATAAAATGACAGCAGCATTCCAGGTAGCCAAGGCCCTGCTGGATTGGGCGATCTAATCAAGCATCCTGTTTCCTGAAGTGGCCCACCAGGTGCCTCTGGGAAGCCCTCAAACAGGGTGTGCTGGCAAACAGGCCCCTCGCACTGTTGCTTCCCAGCAACTGGCATTCAGCCTCTGAACTCAATCCTCATGATTAGAAGCCACTGATAGACTTGAACTCCATGAATTTTTTTCATCTCCTTTTAAAACCATCCAGACTACTGGCCAGCACCACATCTTGTGGCAGTGAATGCCAAGATTAATAATATGCTATGTGAAGTCCTTCTGTCTGTCCTGAATCTGCTGCCAAGCAGGAGTTTAATCATGTTGTTTGACAAATATTTAACATATTACTAAAGGCTGAGGGGGAAACTGTGTCCACACTGAAGCTTTGAACTGTATCCTTAAAATCGACTGCAAAAAGACTACAATCTGAGGGACAGTGTGACCTAGTGGCTACTGTTTCTGTCACATAACTGGGATACATGGACTTATGTTCTTGATCATCTGTTCAATTGTTGAGTGGCTTTAGGCTAGGGATGGGCATGAAATCACAGCATATCCCCTTCACCTTTAACAGTGAGGAGAACAAGTCCATACCTGCTCCTCTGCCCCTCACCACCCCAGGAAGAACAGCGGTGCTCCCTCAGCTATCATCCTGTGCCGGCGGGTCGTCTCCATTTCCTCTCGTATGACGCCGGCACACAAATGGACACTGCACATGCATGGAGGCCATGTGCGTGTCAGTGTTGCATGAGGGGAGCTGGGAAACGCCCTGCCAGCGCAGGATGATAGCCGGTGGAGCACTGCTGCACTTCCTGTGACAGCAAGGGGTGGAGGAGCAGGTATGGACCTGGTCTCTTCCCTGTTGAGGGAGGGAGATTTGCTGCAATTCAGTGCTCTAATAGTGTTTCATGTACATCCCTACTTTAGGCAAATCAGTGAGGCTATTCACATGATGATCCTGGGGCAGGGAGGGAGGAGCAGGAGAGACACAGTGGAACCTACTGCTGGATGAGCAGTCCTCTTCTGTATGGTGCGTGGCTCGTGCGCACATGTGATCTGCACTGCTCTGAGTATGGCGGCTGGGAAAATGAGTCCCAGCCTCCAGAAATCCCTTAATGCACTGGGGGATTCTCCCGTGAGTTGGGTGCTCTAGGCCAGGGATTCTCAACGTTGGGTCCCCAGATGTTAATGGACTTCAGCTCCCATAATCCCCAACCAAAGGCCATTGGGGCTGGGAATTATGGGAGTTGAAGTCCAATAACATCTGGGGACCCAATGTTGATAATTCCTGCTCTAGGCAACTGACTCTGTGCATGGTGCAAAGTCCAGCCCTGGGGTTAAGGGGTCAGACATACAAGACCTTGGCCCCGGGATTAGGCCCTGGCTAAAGGCGAGGATAAAAAGTAGGAGTCAGGATGTCATGCTACCTGGTTACTTGGATGGCCCTGTGTGGAGCCTGGAGAAGGGCATGGCAAACCTCCTCTGAGGCTTTCGTTCCCTTCAGGGGGCAGTGGGGATGGGAAGGGCCCAGGCTGGTCAGATCCCAGTCGGGTTGAGAGGGCAAGGCAGGCAGAGCTGCAGGAAACAGCTCTAGGGAGACAGCTAGGGTGCGTGTGGCAGGAAACAGGAAGCAAGGTCAGGAAGGGGGCGGGGCTGGAAGCCGGCTTTAAGCCCTGTCAGCTCTGCACTGGGGTACTGAAAGACAAGGCAGCTGAGGATGAGGAGGTGCTTCTGAGTATGGGAACAGTTCCAGGAAAGGGAACTGGCTGAATGCAGCAAGACAGTAGGAGGACTCAGGCGACAAGCTAACCTTGGCTGTTCCTGACGCTGGCCTTTTTTTGCTACTGACCCAGTCATTCTGGAGTCCAAGGAGTGCTAGGAGCCCACCCTGTCCCCTGGGAGTCTGACAGTAGGGTTAGGCAGGAGGGCAGCACTGGGATTGAGCTTGATCCGAGCACTGCACACAAGAAACTTTACCCAGGTTGGGCTGCCCTAGCCTGGGTTAGGCTGCATGAGAGAATAGCTTTAGTCTTCCTCAACCCCTATTGCTCATACCTGCATTGGGTATAACAATTATTTCCAAGGCTTTTGCATTTAAGGAGGGGAAAGAACATGCTTGGGATACAAGGACTACAGCTTGTTCTTTCTACCCCCTTCAAATGTTCTGCTATATTCTTGAAATGACATCATAATAAATGAGATTTCTACAGTGTATTGAGGTAGGAAAATATTCTCAATGGAATCTCAGATGGAAATATTAAGAAAAGTTCATTATTTGTTATAGTAGCTACATTGCTATCAGGCTGCTATCCACCAAATTTTGCTTCAGTACTTTCTGATGCACCGAGGAAGACTATCCATCCTTTACATTACATGTTACATTACAGGAAAGGTGTAGCTCAGTGAAGGAGCACACTCCTTGCGTGCAGAAGATCTCAAGTTCAACCCCCGGCATCTGCATTTAATAGAATGGATAGAATAATTCCCTGAAATATTCTTTCCAGTTCTGATTAATGTAATGACAAGTATTCTATCCAGTCTAAGGTAAAGTTGCAAAAGATCCCAGCCTGAAATTCTGAAGAGCAGCTGCTAGTCAATGGAGCCATTGAGCTAGATGGCCCAATGGTCTGATTCAGTGAGAGTTTCATATATTCAAAATTTCTCATAGAGAGGCAGCTAGGAGTCAGGCAAGTGTGTGGGTAAGGACATATTTCTAGTTAACAAAACAGTCTTGAGCTATAAGCATTTATCAAAAGAAAAAGAAACCAGACAGCAGCTACATTATTTTAAAGATACATATTAAATAAAAACACACCATTTCTAAAATTAGTGAACTAGCTTTAAAGAAAGAGAGCAGCTTGTAATAGTACTCTGATCTCATTTGCTAAAACAAAAGCAGCCACATAATTGTTTTCTAACTTTTGCTGCCTAAAACACGTATGATTTGCTTTATGGATGATACACAAAGAAGCTTGTGAATAACATAACACAATCCAATATCAAGAAAACTCTAAATTAGCCACTAAGAATGCCACTAAATACTAATTAGCCACTACACGCTAGATTAGCCACTGGGAATGCATACTGAATATGAATATGAAGTTCCATTGACTTCCATGAGGTAGTTAAAGTAAAGTGTGCCATTGAGTTGGTGTCGACTCCTGGCACCCACAGAGCCCTGTGGTTGTCTCTGGTAGAATACAGGGGGGGTGGTTACCATTGCCTCCTCCCATGCAGTGTGAGATGATACCTTTCAGCATCTTTCCCATATCGCTGCTGCCCGAAATAGTTGTTTCCCATAGTCTGGGAAACATTCCAGTGGGGATTTGAACCAGCAACCTCTGGCTTGGTAGTCAATATGCTAAAATCTCTCTCACTAAAATCAATGGGACTTCAAAGTGCTCAGCTTTGACTGGATATGCTCAAAATACATTTGAGAAAGACAAAATAGAAAACTGATAGAGGTATGTCCTTTACCGTTATCTGTAAATCAGTGTGTGTGAGTTCTTGAATTTCACGCAGTTCATTTTTTAGAGTGAATCCAGTCAGACTTCAGATTCATATGTGGGTATGTTGTCATTTAAAGAAAACAGGGTAATAGTAATAAAACAGAAACTGTTAGACCTAGCTCCCCAAGCTCTGAGCTTCTCCAAGATGTTTTTACCTTTTGGAAGACAAAAATTGGAACCTTATGGCCTATTAAAGCCCTGTGCGAGAACCAAATGTCAGCATGAATGATCAGTAGAAATGCTTTTTGAAGCCCTTAAGAAAGTTGCATTCCAGTCTTTGAGCTCTTGGGAGAAAAGTTTGTTAAATTGCTTCCTGTTGTTCAGATTTTTAAACATACCCTGACAAGAGGCAAGGTAGTAGGCTCATGGAACTAGTAAAATAAAACATCAAAAAAAGATAAGTCACATACCAAAATTGCTTCATGCTAGTTTGCTTAAATCTTTAACAGAGGAAAATGGGAAAAGCTGGCAGGGTGCAGGGGTGGTGGGAGTTCTTCAAAGTGTTTTTTTGAATATGCATAAATTGTGTTTTACAGCATGCCCACTTTGACAGTATGAACACCACTATTGCCTTGACAAGCTGGTGCCCTAATTCAATAAAGGAGTTAATCATGTGTGTAAATCCATCAGTAACAGTAAATCACCTAAGCATTTGCTTAAACATAAGCATATGCTTAAATTCTAAGGGGTCCAAAGGGATCAAGTTAAATATAAACCTTCATCAGGTCTGGCATGGGAATGACTTCCCATCACCCACATTCCTCTTCTCGTAGCAGTGCAATCTTTAATCAGCACCACACGCAATTTCTTTTGGATTCCTAGGGTCTAAAGGATCTGACTGTACTATTGACTACACACAGCACCAACTTCAGGTTTACCACATGTGATGAATGTGATGAGCTTTATCTGTACTACGTGTTATTAATTTTCTATATATGATATACTGTGGGTGCTAGCCGTGTGGCCTGCTGTTGCTAGAAAGCTGAAAAGCCCTCATCAGTCACAGGTGCAGACAACTCTAAGACATACTAATGTTCTCACGATCAGCTCTACGCAGGCAGGGCTGCCCTAGCCTAGGCAGAGCCAATCCTGAGAAGCCCTGAGATCGGTCCCAATCCCAGCGCTCTTCAACCAGGAAGCCCAGGTTTTGTACTTGGGCTAAAAGTGTGGACTGGGCTGCTGGCAGCTCCTCCCGGGCTGCCAGCAGCCATTTTGACCATAGAGGCTGTGGGAAGGAGCAACCAGCCTCAGGGATTTCTACAATGCAACATGTGAGCAGCATAGTGCGTTGTGGGATTCCTGGAGACCGGACATCCTTCCCCAGGCCTCTCTCTCCCTGCACCACTCGCCATTGTGATGATTGTGTGGGAGTACAGCACAGCAATTGGTGTGTGTGTGTGGGGGGGGTGTCCAACGATGATCCTGCCTTGCTCCCAGCCCTCCCTGGTCCTGGAACAAATGGTGGTTGTGAGAACAACCTCAATAAGGTCTTACACTCGAGGAGCAGAAAGATGCTAAGAGGCATGAAGCTCAGGTTTGCAGGTGTGTATGAACCCATGCAAGTCCTTAAAACCCAGCTTACTTGATCTGGGTACCTTCACTTTTTTATCCTGGGCTTAGCCCAGGTTGAAGGAAAAGAGGACCCCTATACCTGGACCTAGCGATCATGTGCAGAGATCACTGGTACAAACAGATCCTGGGCAGTCAGCAGCCATCTTTGTCAAAGTGTCCTGTGGCTAGAGGGGCCCATCGGAGGAGAATTGATGCCTCTCTACTGTGTGCACAATACATTGTGGGATATCCTGGACAACCCAGCTTTGTTTTCTCTATACTAGAACTGGTGCCAGCCTGATAGTCTGGGTGTGTGTGCACAGCACCTAAGGGAGGCTCTGCTTTTGTGTGGGGATCAGGATAGAGGTTCTTCCTGCCCCCAAACTACCCCCAGATGCTTGTGTAAAAGGCCTTAATGTGTGTATATGAATGCATAGGTTGTTTGCTTATTGTGTATTTAAAATATTGATGTATCATCCTTTGTAACCATGACAGCTTGCTGCAGTTAAAATTTATATACATAAGCAGGATAAAACATAACATAATGAAAAACATAAAATACCACAATTTACCGAAGATTCGCTTTACCAGAAATGGACTGACATCCAGACTGACACACACACTTGCCCTATGGGGTTATGTCTTCTGCTACAATTGTAAAGAAACTCGTCATTGTTCATTCTTGCTTCCCTTCTCAAAATGAGCTGGCTGTCATACAAAGACTAAAGCAGCACTGGCACTCTGGGAAAGAAGCAATTTTTGCTGATTTCCCTTTCCCTCTAAAGCCCACTGTGCCTCCTGAAAATATTCCCCTGAGGGCATATTTTTGAACGATACAGTGAGTTTAAGAGGGAAGGGGAGATTGGAAGAAGTCATCTGTAGTGTCAGTGCTGCATTACTTGGATGTTAGACATGAACCATTTCTGGAAGGGAAGTAAGGATGAAGAATTATGAGTTTCTCTACAATGGCAGTGGAAGACATTGAACCCATCTTTTTTCCCAAGCTTTCTCAGCTTCCTAAATTTTGGGGGGTTTTGATCTCTGGTTTATTTTTATATTGTTAAATTGTTTTAAGTTTTTTGTATATGTTTTTAACTGGTTTTATGCTATTTTATGTTGGGAATTCTCTCTGGTAAAAGAAACCCTTTTTCATTATAGCAGAGTGCACAGAGGCACAACACAGTGGAATTTAGTTAGGCATGCGTGTATGCTGAGAGTTAAGTAACTTGGAGCCAGTTCATAGTTTCAAATCAATATAAGTAGTATTTATTAGAGAACTCCATTCTGGATAGGAAAGTGAGGAGTTAGGATCTCTAATCAATCTATCTAGCTGGATGCAGATAGATTCTGCATCTCTGCACACATGGTGCAGGGGAGAGGAGCTTGCATGTTGCAAGGCAGGAGGAAGGGAAGAGAAGGGAGAGAGGAAGGAAATGGCTGGAAGGAAGGAAGTGTCCCTGAGAGTAGCAATCTACATTCCAAAGGGATAGTGTCAGAGCAGTAGAGAAGGGATGACCAGTGTCTTGACCCTCTAGCCCTCTGACTCACTAGTCTGTCCTCCTATGTCATTGAGACAAGAGACAGCGCATAGTCCTTCACTTCCAACATTTTAAACTGCCCAGACATGAAAGTTTGGGGCGGTGTACAAATTAGATAGATAGATAGATAGATAGATAGATAGATAGATAGATAGATAGATAGATAGATAATGTATGTGAGATTCATGGGTATATACTGTGACTTTCTCCTTAAAAATATACATAACCTGGCTTGTGAGTTTTGTTTTCTTGTTTTTATAAGAAAAAAGCCATGATTTTAACATGTTGCTGTTCATAATTCATGCAATATATAAAAATTTTGTTACATGAAAGCACAACATGTCTGATAAGTGGCTCTTGGGCAGTTCCTGACTGTTGTCTAGTTACATCCTGTTGAACTGCTGCTAAGGGGTGAAGGAGGCTGCAACTTTAAAAATTCAGTGTATGGGAGGGGCTGTAGCCCAGTAGCAGAGCATGTGCTTTGCATGCAGAAGGCCGCAGGTTCAATCCCTGACAGCTCTAGGCAGGGATAGGAAAGATCCCTGTTTGAAACCATGGAACACGGGTAGGTGACCTTTGGCAAGCCACATTTTATTGTGGCTGGGGATAATGGGAGTTGTAGTTCAACAACAGCTGGAGTGCCAAAGGTTGCTTCCCCTGGCCCTAGAGAGCTGCTGCCAGTAACTGCAGACAATACTGAGCTAGATGAATCAATGGTCTGACTCAGTATAAGGCAGCTTCCTATATCTATGGCTCTTGATAGTTTCCACTGAAGGCTGTCTGAGTCACTTCATGCATCTGATGAGGTTCTGCCTTGTCAGAGGAACAACAACAAGTAGGTTGTTCCTATGAAACCAGTCTAGCATTTTTTAAAAAGTTAATCTCTATAACAAACAACCCCCACTAACTGGATTTAGTGGACAAAATGAACTGGAATCATTTGACGGAAATAATTCCCCAACTTGACTTTTCATGAAAAATGTTGTGTTCTGTACTTGTGCCAACCAGGACTGAACGTCTAACTCAGCAAATAAACTGATTGCCTCAAGGAAGTTTGCAGGAGGTTGTCAAAATTGTTTGGTTCAATTTGTTCTCAAGGCCCAACCATATGCTTACTTGTTGCTACCTGTACATGCTTCGCCACTGATGGCAGGCTGTGTTGGCTGCCGTGCCTGGTGGGCGGCCATACTGTGGTGTCAAGTGATCTGTTTTGTTTGCTGCCTCTCCCAATCAGAATGGAACAAAACAAAAGCAGTAACAGGGCATCATTATATACGATCTCTTCCAAATTACCAAGTAGGCATTTCCCAACAATTGTGCCCATGCATTCAGAATTAGGGCTATTCTGTTGCTTTATGCAGATGCTGTATTACACCAACAATACCTCAGCTTTGCCACAGCAAGCCTTGATAAGTATGGCCAAGATGGATATTCAGGGCAACCAGACGTCTGTTAACCATGTGCCTGTTTACATTTACCCATAAAACTGGTGGGGGGCAGGAGCAGTAGTGGCCAAAGGTATTGCAGTGATACTGCAGTGGTGCCTGAGGCAAGGCACCAAATGCTGCCTTGCCACAAGCCTGGTAGAAGCCAGTTCGCTTTCAAACCCAACTCTTGAAAACATGGAAAGTGGTACAGGGTGGTGGTGAGAAGGACCCTCTTCTCTGCTTGTGCTTCTTGCAAGCTTTGCAAGGAATGTGAAAAGAAGTGCTCCTTGCAAAGCTTGCAAGGATCAGATTGGTCCCGAAGAGCTGCTATGAGGGCAGTGGCAGGGAGCATCTTGCCACCCAGCTGCTGCCTCAATAATCTGCCACTGGAGGCACCTGCTTCACCTTGCCTTATGAAAGGGCTGCCCCTGGCGAGGAGGTCTTCTTTTATACCTAAAGGAGTTCACAGACAAGGGGAGCAGAATCTGCCTTCTCAACTGCCTTACCTTTGGCTGCTTTTAAGCTGCTTTTTGCCAACCTGGCTCCAAGACCAGAAATAGAATGTCTCCTGCCTTGAGTGTGCCACTTGATGTCTCGAGATATATGGAAGCTAAGGGTCAGAGAGCCTGGAGGGTGCAGAGTCAGTAACAGGCTGAGAAAGAGGAAAGGATTGGTAGGTGGCTTGGGAAGAACCAAGGAGACGGGAAACAGAGAAGAAGGGCAGGGGCGTAGCTAGGGGAGAGGGGGCCTGTGTTCACCCCTCTCTCTGGCAGCCCCTCGGAGGGAAGGAGATAATGAAGAAGATAGGAGAGGTGGATCTGGGGGCCCTCAGGAGCTCTGGGATCTGGGTTCTTTGAACCCATCCACTCAGTTATAGCTACACCCCTGAAGAAGGGGCTAAACAGAGAGAGGACTCTAGTCTGAAGTAACCTCACAGGGCTTGAGGTCAGGAAGGCTGTAAGAGGGCTGTGTGCTGTGGAGAATGAGGGAGGGAGACAGCAGCACTAGCAAGGTTGGTCAAGAGATGGGGTTGCCAAAGGAAATGGTTGCTAAGGAGAGTCTAGACCTGGATAGCAAAATTCTGCCAGATGTTGCTTCTGCCATCACTGTATGATTGTGACTGGCAGCCCTACGGGGGCAATGCAGGTCAAAGACCAGAAGGAAGGAGGAGCCGGCATTTCATATATTAATTTTAACTTAATGGACTAGTTCCTTGGCTGTAGGTTTGCAGTATGGGACTGCAGAATACGAAGACAAAGTGGATCCCCAGCTCACAGAACTCTTGAAAAATCATTTCAGACTGTCTTTGGACACTGAATTACATCAGGTCTTGACCACTGCTCTGGAAAATCCTGTCTGCTTGAGACTGCCAGCACAGCTTCACAGATCAAAGAGAAAAACAGCAGAACATTTGGGTGCTCAACCAAACTGAACTGCCAAACTGTTTAGCAAATACCCATATGTTTTTGATGCTGAAATAAGTATCAGTACAGAAAGTGATGCAAATGATCAGACTGTTTGCTCCCTTTGCAAATGCTGCAAGTATTCTTTGTACATTCTGAAGACGTTTCTAGCAATGCTAAGGAGAGGAACATCCATACACCTCTGGCTCCATTCAGAATGTGCTGTTCTCTGTCACTGATTGCCTGCTCTTCCTCTAATTACATCATCAGAGGCAGTCTAGCTTTCCTTCTCAGGAGGGGATGGCTGTCACCAGTGGCTTCTAGGCATTTCCTGTGGAATGATTATTGTTTGTTCACTAACTTGTCATGGGCATCTGCATAAAATGCTGGACAAATCATTGTTTTCCTGTGTCTTTTCAGTCCACAGAAAATCCAACTTTGGGGCAAAGGAGCAGCACACTTTCTGCAGATGTAGATTGCCTCATGCAATTCTTCCATCTTTTTTTGACGTATTGGCAGCCAAGCCTATCATGATGCATCTACATTTTGGCGCACCTTATATTCCCCCAGTGTGTACCATTTTAGGACCATGTTTATTTTTTAAACCAGTTTTTACATTTGCACTTTAATATTTTTTCACATACATTTTTTTTTTAAAAATCACATTATAAGGTCATTCACACAACCATTCCTGATAGGGTGGGAAGGTGGGGGGAGGCAGGACAAAACCTACCTTCCACCATATGATCCTCTCTGCTCTGAGATTGCTCCTGCCATGTGCCCACATGTCCAGAGTGTGAACAATTCATGAGTGGCATGTAGGTGGGAGGAAAGCAGGCTGCAGTCTCCGGGATCCCACAATGCACCATGCAAGGGGCGTGTTGCATTGGGGGATTTCCCCCTCTAGGTTCTCTTGCCACTCAGCTCTATGGATGCTTGAACTGCAGGCAGCCTGAGCATTCATACGACTGGGGAGTGGGGTAGAAGGGCACGTGTGGTAATAGTTGTATAGTTCAGGGCCACTAGGTGGCACTGTGTGGGGAGAAAGGGAAGGTTGGAAAGAGAGATTTAGTTAGTTTCTGTTTCAGCTCAACATGGTGTCTAGCCTTGTTGTTATCTCCACATGTGTCAGAGTGGGGAATAACAGGGCACTGTAAACTTCATTATGGAAACAGCAAGACATAGAATCAAGTCTGCTAACTCTGTAGAACACCAGCTACTGCTCCTGTTTCTGTATAGTATAGCTCCAGCCACTTTTGTATACTATGCCCAGCTGCGTACAGAGCTGTCCTTAGGGTGGGGCAACCGGGGCAATCACCCCGAGCCCTGCACTGGCACAGGCCCTGCTCTGGGCACACTGCAGTGCAGCCTGCCCTTCTCTCTCCCCCAGTCCCAGCTACTTCTCTTTCCCCCAGCCCAGCCAGAGCCCATCGTGTGTGTGTGCAGCTTGAAAGGCTCACAGGCAAGCTGCTAGAGCTTCTTCCCTCACTTCTCAGCTGTTTGGCAGGTGGGCAGGGCTCCCAGAGAGGCCTCCCTGAAGCCTGAAGTTCAGGAAAGAAGCAAGCAGGCAGGCAGGCAGGCAGAGAGTATCCAGCCCTGGCTGCCCTTGCCCACCAGAGCTCTCTGCAGACCCTCTGCCCAGCCCAGCTCAGCCCTGCCTTAGTAATGGAGGTATGATTTTTTGTGGTTATTCCCCCTCCTGAATATTTTAGGGATTGTCTTGCCATAGGGCTTTGGTATTGAGCAGAGATGTAGGGTAGGGTGGGAGGAATATGTATATTTAAATTGAAGTGGATTGGACAAATTGTAGGTTTTTACTTTTTTATTATTGTTTTAAAAACCCATCCAAAAAGTCCTATAAGTGGCTTGCTTCATGGCAGAAAATTACAAAAATGTCTGGAACTGAAGCCCCACTCCAGACCATCATTCCACCCCCATATAGAAGAATCTGCACTTTGCCTTCATAAAAAAGGGTAAAATGCCCCCCTTTTTGCCCCAGGCTTTAGATCACCTGGAATGACTTGGCATAGGTCTTTGGCATTGAGCAGAGATGTAGGGCAGGGTGAGAGGAATATGTATATTTAAATTGAAGTGGATTGGACAAATTGTTGTTGTAATTTTAAATTGAATTTTAAAAACCCACCCAAAAAGTCCTATAAGTGGCTTGTTTCATGGCAGAAAATTACAAAAACTTCTGGAGCAAATAATTTATTTATTTATTTATTTATTTATTTATTTGTGCACTATGTTCAAGTTGATTTGCAACCCAGAAGATCTGAGAACTGTGAAGTATATGTTGTGCTTTTTATTTTTATTTCTTTAGAAATGCATTATATAGCCAAGCTGGTTGGACATGTCCAAAAACCTCACTCACACTATTTACACTGTATGTCATCAATCAGTATGATTCTGTAATGATATGAAATGTTAGGAGGCCCTGCACATGCTGATTCGCCCCCAGCCCCACACCCCCATAGGGACTGCCCTGGCTGCATCGTATATGCAGGGCCCAGCTGCAGAGAACACAATCATTTTTAGGGGACTCACAGATGACCAGATGAAACAATTTAACATAGTAAAAGGGGCACTGGACAAACACTTCTTACCCCAGTGTAATATTTTTGAATGGACCCACTTTCATTCATGCAAGCAAGAGCCTGGGGAATCTGTATCTGATTTTATCACAGCTCTTTATGTCCTGATCCAACATAGTGGCTATGGAACAATGAGTGCAGAACATTAGGGACAGGTTGGTGGTAGTACCTAGAGATAGCCACCTGTCAGAGACATTACAGAATGACCCAAATCTCACCCTAGAGACAGCCAAAGCTAAGGCCCTTCAGGCTTCCTACATAAAAGACCAACAGACTATCCTCTGGAATGATTTCAAACAGGACACCACAGCTGAAGCCACAGAGGGTAGCAGAAGGTCATCCCATATGCCACATATAAATAATAAACCCAGATGACAGCAAAAATAATAAATAAATAAAAAAATCCCAAGATGCCAGCAGGGACAGGGCTCAAAAGATATCTGAAAGCCAGGGATGCAAAAAAAAAAAAAAAAAGCTTATGGTGTGGCAAATTATCCCACAGGAGGAGATAGTGTCCTGCTCGTGATACAATATGCAGGAACTATAGAAAAATAGGGAATTTGCTACAGTATGCCACTCCAAAACTATGCTTGCAACAGTATCACAAGAAGAGAACTTGAGCGATGTTGAAACAGCTTTCCTGGGCTCCATTGACAGAGACACCAACAGAACCACCATGGATCACAACAGTTACTATAGGAGGCCTCTAAGTAGAATTTAAAATTGACTCCAGGGCAGATATAACGGTGATCTCCCTCTCAGTATATGGGAACTTACAAGCACTGACCTTTCAAGAACTCCATAAGATATTGAAAGGGCCAGTTCAGTCTCAGCTAGATGTGAAGGGAAAATTTTATACTACCCTCAAACATGGTCGAGACACTATATCCCAAGAGATATACATAATGGATGGTCTCTGTATGCCTCTCCTGGGCCACCCAGCAATCAAGGCCTTAGGCCTGCTGAAGAAGGTAGAGGGTATTACAAGTGATCCAGCTGCAGACATCAAGAGACGATTTCCCAAACTGTTCCAGGGCCTAGACAAACTGTATGGTGACTATAAGATTGAACCTAAAGGCAATGCAAAGCCCTTTGCCCTAGCAGCACTACACAGAGTTTCTCTGCCCTTATTGCCCAGAGTAAAGGATGAACTGGAATGCATGCAAGAGATGGGTGTCATTTCAAGAGTAGGCATCCCAACCAACTGGTGTGCAGTCATGGTGGTGGTACTGAAAACAAATGGGAAAGTACGGTTCTGTGTTGTTTTTACTAGACTCAACAGAAGCGTCTGCCGTGAACAGCATGTCCTCCCTCGTGTGGAACACATCTTAGGACAACTTGGAGAGGCAATTCCCCCCCCCCCCAAACTGGATGCCCAGTCAGGATTTTGGCAGATCCCATTAGCTCTCGAATTTTCTTTATTAACTACATTTATCACACCATTTGGTTGCTTTTGCTTTAATCGATTGCTGTTTGGCATCTCTTCAGCACCTGAGTACTTCCAGAAACGATGTCCCAACTCCTGGTAGGCCTTGAAGGGGTCCTGTGCCAGATGGATGGTATCCTCATTTTTGGATCCACACAAATACAACATGATTCCATGCTGTCCTGAAATGGTTGGAGACCTCCAGCATCACTCCTAATGAGAAATGTGAGTTTTCAAAAACAGAAATCAAGTTCCTGGGCCAGATTATTAATAGTACAGTGGTCTGGTCTGATCCAGGAAAAGTCTGTGTAATTGCCCAGATGTCGGAACCTCAAAACATCAGTGACATCCACGGGTTTGGGGGCATGGTTACTCACCAGGGGGAATTTCTCCCTCACTTGGCAGATTTTTATTCATTCATTCATTCATTCATTCATTCACTCATTTATTTATTTATTACACTTATAGACTTCCACATCCAAAGGCTCAGGGTGATGCACAACAAGTTAAAAAAACACAAAAATGAACACCATTTTAAACACACTGCTTAAAACAATATAAAACAATTTAAAAACAGTTCAGAACCATTTAAAACCAATTACAAATACTTAAAAACAATTTTTGACAAATACTTTGGAAATGTAACACATGAAGCAGTATTCAGATTTTTTTCTTGCATCCAATTGGGCATGTCTGAATGGATATTAATATTCAGCATGCTCCCACATTACACACCCTGCCCCTTACTCCACTTGTAACCACAAGTTAGACACACATTCTTCTTCTGCCTTTTCAGAGCAGGAGTATTGGGCACAATGGCTACCTATAGGTCAACCAAATCACACTATTTAATTATTCATTCATTATATTTGTACACTGCCCCAAACTTCTGTGTCTGGGCAGTTTACAACAAAATAAAACAAATTAAAACAGAAATTAGAACCTAAAGGCAATTAAAAACTACATCTAGTTAAAAAGTTTGAGTGAAAAAAGTTATCTTTAAAGACTTTTAAAAAGTTGTCAGAGATGGGGAGGCTCTAATTTTGGCCGGGAGCACATTCCAGAGTCTCAGGGTGGCAAGATGAGCTGATGGCAATTGCAGACGAACCTCTCTGGATGATCTCAGTGGGCAATGGGGTTCATGGCGAGGAAGACGCTCTCTTAGATACCCAAGGCCTAAGCTGTTTAGGGCTTTATAGGTTAAAACCAGCACCTTGTATTTTGTCGGGAAACTGAATGGTTGCCTGCAGTGGTCTGTTCAATTTTTTTTTCCATCTCTGTGCAGAATGAGTTTTGTTCTGGGTGGAAGTATCAAGACAGTGTGTACACATGTGCATTCAGAGTGGGGCCTTCCTGATTCAAGCTGAGTGGGATCTAAAATTAACTGAGCGGACATCAAAAAACTTGTGAGTGCGCACGTGTGTACTCCTTAGAGGGAACACTAGTTGCCAGTGAAGTTATTTCAATATAGGACTAATATGGTCTCTTCAAGATGACCTGGAGACAAACCTGGCTGCCACATTCTGTACCAACTGTAGTTGCCAGACTATGTACAAAGGCAGCCCCACGTAGACCACATTGTAGTAGTCAAATCTCCTTTTTTTTGCATGTTACTTTAAAATGGGACCTTCAGCTGTATGAAAAAATCTCTACATAAAATCCCCCCCCCATCTAATCAGCTGGTACTGCAAGCATTCCCGCATGACTGAAAACCTCTGGTGGCATCATTGAGCAAAGTAATACAGATTAATATTGGGTAATCTATTGGGTAGTCTGGGTAATCTATAACAGCACCTTTGCTTTCTGGAGACATTCTAGGCATTTCTGGAGACATTCTAGGCACAGATAGGAATAAGGCCTCCAAAGGAACTGGGTATACATCTGCATCTGCATCTGTATTTATATCTAAAATAAATGCATGAAACTACCTTAGTCAGACCAATCTATCTAGGCTTGCATGATGTACTATGATGGGCCATAGTTCTCTAGCAGCCTTTTCCATTACCTGTTATCTGTTTTTAAAAACTGGAGATAACAAGGGTTGAATGGGATGTACTGCATGCCAGGGGCGTAGCAAGGTTGTAGTAGGCCCAGAGACAAGATTTTAAAATGGCCCTCCCCTCACTGAAGCTCAGCTTATGAAGTAAAGAAATCTTAAATGAGGCTGAATAGTGGTAACAAAAAGCATATATATGCACACGCACCCTATGTGCCACAATAGAACATCATCCTAAATTATTTTTCAAAAGGTTTTGTAGATTGTGGACAATGCAAGCCATTTAATGGTACTAGAGAAAGACATGCTGTTCTGGTAGCTCCAGGTCTTAACACTCACATCAATTTCAGAGGATGAATACAACTGAAGGAAGCCCAGGCGGGTGTGCGGCTGGGGGAGTCAGTCATGTGACTTGCCTCTGGGGGGGGGGCCAAGGCAGTGGGCCCCCAGACAACTTTCTCCCCTTGCCCTATCATAGTTACGCCCTGCTGCATGCAAAACTACCCGTGAGCGAGACCCTTCCCCACTTTTTTTCTAAATTTGAGCTGGTTCTCTAAGAAACGAAATCATGTTAGATTCCACTAGGTGGCAGAAAGTCCATTCCTTACTTATTGTATATGCAGAGTGCACTGGAAAGTGCTACTGATTACCAATCTATGTAGTTGATCATAGTCTTGTCTTTACTCACATGACTGCAGTGCCTTGAGGAACATAAGGGGCTTTTAATGATTTTAAGATGGATTTACATCCCAAGTGACTCTTGCACATCAGTATCAGGAATGGGAGTTTTTTATTTGACAGCTCACTCACTATATACCACAAATCTAAATTATTAAATAGTTGTGTTTTTTTTAAAACCCTTTTGGTTTAAGACCAGAGTTTATGCTATCTCATTTTGGCTTAGGCGCCATAAAGCCAGGAAATTGGAACCTAAGCCTTATGTCTTAACAGACGTGCCACATGATCAGTAATGACGTTGTGCAATTTCACAAACTGTGATCAACTTGCCCTCCACGCACTTGCACATTTCCTTGTCCTTTGAGGCCAAATCAAGATGGGGAGGATGGATTGCTTGGCACCAGCAAAGATGCCCCATGCTGTCCTGGCCTTGTACTGCCTTGGGAACCATCTGTATTGCTAAAGGATTTCTAAACTAACCTCCCATTCAATTCAGACCATTACTTCACCCATTCTCATGTTGACAGTATCAGAGCATCAGAACAGTAACATCAAAATATGATGCAACCACACAAATGCACAAAATGGAATGCAATAATTGTGTTATAGTTCATCTTTAGTAAGACAGAACAGGTTTTGAATGGCAAGGAGCAAGAATGCATGGTGATATGTGGTATAATTCAGTTCTCTACAGTCATGTCATGTGGAGTCAATATTTTTTTAATACCAATCTGGCCTTGGGCTTCTCCACTACTCAAGTGAGAAGAGCGGATTTGGAAGCAAGCAATGGTGATCAAAGCACACTGATAATTGTGTATACTTTTCCTCCCTTCACTTACAAAGAACCTTTCTTGATTCTTAGACCTTTTGCAAACTTCTCCACTTGCACTGATACAAGGAAGCAAGGGTGTAGCTAAAATTGAGTGGATGGGTTCAAAGAAGCAGGGGCCACCAGCTCCAGCCCTCCCTATTTTCTTCATTATCTCCCTCCCTCCGAGGGGCCACTGGGGAGAGGGGTGAACATGGGCCCCGTCTCCCCTAGCTACGCCCCTGCAAGGGAGTGAAGAGTAAACATGGCTATTCTCTGAGTTAGAGTAAAAGGCGGGGACACCTCTTTGTCTTTATTGTGTCTCTTCTCCCCACTCTGTGAATTTTTTGGAAGAGGAGGGAGTTCTCACTGATGAACAGCTAACTTAAAAGTCAAACAAACCTAATCATGTGCTCTAAAGGGTGGAAAATTACTTTGAACATTTACATTGACTTCACCTGCTGTTGTCTAGTCTAATTCTCTAGGGTTGATTATGTTTCACACTAATTGGCTAAAATGTTAGGACATTAATCTGCTATCAGTGATCCACCTAAAAGGTGCAAAAAGGGAATGAATGATATCAGATTTGTTCTACTACACAGAGAGCCTCGTCTTCTTACAAACTGTGAGAAGGACTGGGCGGGGGGGGAGCTGCATGGAAGACCAGTTGCAGGGGAGTAATGGCAGGTGAGAGGGCATGCCCTCAGCTCCTGACTGTAGGCTCCCAATGGCATCTGGTGGGCCACTGTGCGAAACAGGATGCTGGACTAGATGGGCCTTGGGCCTGATCCAGCAGGGCTGTTCTTATGTTCGACTTACCTTCCCCGCAGATGATCGTTCCTCTTGTGCTGGGCACGCTCCCCGCAGGCCCAGACAATTGCCCATGCACTCAGGCAGCGGGGAGGATTGGTGGCTGGGATGTGTCATCCCAGCCCCCGGAAATACCATAATGCACTGCCTGAGTGTGCAGTGCCTCATGGGGATCCCCTCCCCCTCCCCAGGCCCCCTGCAGCAATTTTAAAAAGCACTCACTCTGCTAACCTCATCTTGTAGGGAGGCTACTAAGGCAGGTTTGCCGCCATGATGCTGCCGGGATCGGCCTGATCCCGGTGGTTCACATGCACGTGCAAAACTGGGTTGGGTTCCCTTAGCCCGGTTTTGCTCGTGCATGTGAATAGCCTCAGAATTTACCACACTGTTGCACTATATTCATCTCACTGAGGAGAGTGAGTGGAACCATTCCCCATGTTGTTTATGCCATACCATTGGTTGGGCATATTCAGGGCGCATCCAGTAGGGGCACATCCAGTAGGGGGTGCCAGAGTACTCCGGAAATTCTTGACAGAAGGAGAAAAGAGAAAGCAGGAGAGTGAAGAAACATCTGCCTCTGTGTCCCAGATTGATCCTTCCTATTGAAGGATCATTTAGTGGGGTGGGGGCTAATTATTATTCTCCTTCCTCCCATCCAGTGTTCCCTCTAATTTTTTTCATTTGTGTGTGGAATGAATGTTGTTCTGGGCGGCCGGATCAAGGCAGTGTGTGCGCATGTGCATTCAGAGTGGGGCCTTCCCGATTCAATCTGAGTGGGATCTAAAATTAACTGAGTGGACATCAAAAAACTTAGGAGTGTGTGCACATGTGCCAGATGATTCACTCCCTGCTATTAGCGTCCTTATTTGTGCTCTGCCCATAAGTCTCACAGGGCACAGTTGAATTCAGCTGCTCTGATCTCTGGGCTGGAAGGAAGGGCCAGATATTGGCATATGAGCAATTGTAAGTCAACTTAAAAAAACAAAAACCTGTGGGGGTGGGAGAGAGAGAGTCCCCATTCTGACATAATGTCAGACCAGAGATACAACTACTACTACCTATATTTATATACCACTTTTCAACAAAAGTTCCCGAAGCAGTTTACACAGAGCAATTATAAATGAAGACACTCTCATGAGGGAGTGGTCCACTCCGGAGCAGGATCTGTCTTCATTGCACCAGAAGAATCTCTTATGTGATTTAATCCTGCTCTAGATGGATGGTTCTTCTCTTGGCCAAGTCCAAGCATGCTTGCACCAAAGGAAGGGGCTGGGCCTCCCTTCCCCTACTAACTTGTACAAAAAATTAGAGCAATATTACCAAAAATTGAAGGGGCAAATAATCTCGACCTATTTCTAGCAGTCTCATCCTTCCCATCCATACATAAGGAATGCCCTCAGCTCTTGCCTGTGGGCTTCCCAGAGGCCACTGTGTGAAACAGGATGCTAGGCTAGACAGGCACTGGGCTTGATCCAGCAGGGCTGTTCTTATGTTCTTATGCATGGGATAGGGATAGGGGTCTAGGGGGTGGGAAAACAGGTGGAGCTGGAATGGAAATATTTTATTTGGGGCTGCCTGTGTCCATTTTTGTTCAGTTTTCTGTTTGGGTTTTTTGCCTATATTTAAGAATAAGAGGAATCATGATGGTGTGTCTCTTCTTGGGAAATAAAGTTCTGCTGAGAAGGTTCTTGTGCCAACAAACTCCTTCTTTAAGACTGTACTGCAGGCTTTCTCAAGCCTGAGGCTCCAGATGTTGTTGGACTACAACCCCCATCATCCCCAACCACAATAACTGAAGGTCAAAGGAATTATTTGAGTTGGCTTGCCAGATGTTGTTGATCTACAAGCTAGAGAACTCTGACTCTGTTGCTGAGAAAGCCTGATTCCAGAAGCACTCCCAAGCTACGTACCTGTTCCTTTGGGGGTGGGGATGCAATCCCGTCCAGAACAGGAGGTTTTCTTACATCCCTCGAATTATGACCCCTCACCATTGGTATTTCCATCTTGTTTGGATTCAGCTTCAATTTATTATCCCTCATCCATCCCATTACTGCTTGAAGGCAGGCATTTAGGCGAGCTATGCCATTTCCTGATGACGATGTCATGGAGAAATAGATTTGGGTGTCATCAGAATATTGATAACAACCTGCTTAACGCAACCAGAAGTTTCATGTAGATGTTAAAAAGCATCAGGGATAGGATGGAGCCCTAAAGGACACCATGCCATGATGTTTCACAGAGCAACAATCCCTGAGTGACATCACCTGAAATCTGACGGAGAGATGGGAACGGAACCATTGCAAACCAGTATCCCCTTTCCCAAGTCCTCCAGATGATTCAGAAGGATATCATGGTCGATAGTATTGAAAGCCGCAGAAAGATCCAAAAGAACCAGCAGAGTCGCACTCCCTCTTTTGATATCTTGGTATAGATCATGCATCAGGCCAACAAAAGCTGTCTCATCCGCATACCCTGCTCTAAAGCCAGTTTGAAATGGGTCCAGATAATCAGTATCCTCCAAAACTACCTGGAGTTGATCAGCCACCATGCTCTCAATCACCTTGCCCAATGAAGGGAAGTTGGAGGACCTATAATTATCCATCACTGAGGGCTCTAGGGCAGGCTTCTTAAGTAAAAGTCCCACAATTGCCTCCTTCAATGGAGGCATCTTGTCCACCCCCAGTGAAACATTTATGATGTCAACTAAGCCATCTCTAATAGCCTCCCTGTTAGAAGATATAAGCCATGTCGAGCATGGATCTAAAGGATAGGTGGTAGGCCGAACACGTCCAAGCTTGTCCACGTCCTCAGGAGTCACAAACTGAAACTGATCCATTCTAATCAAACAAGAAAAGTTACTGGATATCCCTACCACTGAATGTGCAGTAAGGGTAAAGTCCAAGTTGACCCGAATCTGAGATATTCTATGCAAATAGGTTATTAAAGGCATCACAGTGGTATGATGAAGACTCAAAAATTCAAGTTCAGAGAGGAGGGGACCCAAATCATTTCCCTCACAATTCTGAACAACTCCACCAGACGTGAATTTGAGGATGCTATACGTGCAGAATAGAATTGCTTCTTTGCTGAACATATTGCCACAGTTTCAGCCTTTAAATTGGCTTTGTTTCATATCTTGTCAGATTCGAGTTGAGTTCTCCTCCACTTGCCCTCCAGTCTTCTCTCTTGCTGCTTCAGCTCCCATAGCTGTTCTGTATACCATGGGGCCAATTTCAATGTGGAATGGAGAGGATGCTCAGGGACAATTGTGTCTACTGCCCTGGTAAGTTCCCTATTCCAGGTCTCCATCAGGACATAAACAGAATCACTGGTAGAACCAACTCTAAAACTTTCCAAGGCCTCTTGGAATCCTGTGGGATCCAGTAGCCTTCTCGGGCAAGCCATACTAATAGGTCCTGCATCCCTGCAGAGGTGGGTTATGGCCATGAAACCAATCTTAACCAGATGATGGTCCCTCTAGGAGTCCCTACCCACAGAACATTGGCTAAGCTTTATCAAATGCCATTAGACCATGAACTGAGTCCTTCAAAACATAGTGAGTCCTTCAAAACTTATTAGGGGTAGACATAACAGAACAAGAGTGGAATAATATCTTCAATGGTGAAGCAATGAGAGCTATTTGTAGTAATATGGAGGAGAATTTCCCTAAAGTATTGTATCAATGACACATGACACCTAAAAAACTAAACAAGGTATCCAAGAGCTCTGTGAGGTGTTGGAAATGTGGGGATTTAAATGCAGACATTCTCCATATGTTATGGAGTTGTCCAGTGGTTCAAAATTTTTGGAAGGTGGTATTAGATAATTTAGAAAGAATAACAAAAATAATAATTGAAAGAATGCCTAAAGTGGTTCTGTTGGAATGTTTTGTAACGACCCCCTGTAAATTGAGAAGTCTAACATCGGGCTTTTTGACTGCTGCGAAAATGATAATTGCAAGATGCTGGAAGGACTGGATCTCTCTCTCCCTGAATGGTGGAAAAAGGTTTGGGAGCTGGTTCAAATAATGAAAATAACAGAATTCATAAGACTGAAAGAAGGGAAGCAAATAAGATCATCTTTTTGTAATCAGTGAGGTCCACTTTTGGTATTTTAGTTGATTAAATTTGATATGGATTTTAATGTTTATACTAAGCTGGTATTATGAATGTGGTAATTTTTGTATGGCTATGTGGATGTGATTGTTTAGAACACATGTATCAATTTTTGTGTGTGTTGTATTGAGTTTTTTTTATTGAAAACTGAAAATTTATTTTAAAAAACAAAAAATGAACTTTCATCATTTGAATATGCTATGTAATTAGAGGATTAGTATTTTTCTTCCAAATTGATCTAGAACAGTCAAATTTTGTGTTTTCATCTGTGGTTAAATTAAATTTGCCATGAGTTTCAAGATTCAAAATAAACATGTCAAGAGAATGTGTCTACTGAAACTGTGCAAAGGTATACACTTGAAAAGACTTTTGGATATGACATTTTCAAAATATGTGTTTTTTCACTCTGTATTAGTGCATTGCATATATTACTTTCTTTGTGGGCATGCAAATTCCTTCTGGCATCCTACAAAAATGTAATATATCAATGAGCAAAAATATTGACTGAACTGAGGCATTTTAACCCAACACACAAAAATGTATACTCAGAAAATCACATTTGGGTTATTAGACCAGGCCTGCTCAACTTTGGCCCTCCTGCAGACGTTGGCCTACAACTCCCATTATCCCTGGCTATTGGCCACTATGATTGGGGATTATGGGAGTTGTAGTCCAAAAACAGCTAGGGGCCAATGCTGAGCAGGCCTGGATTAGGCCAACCTTAGGCATGCATTTATCTTTACAGGCTTGTTTACAGAGATTTAAAGATAACAGGTATATAAACTAATGCCTTCCATCTGTTGTATATCACCTAGCTTTCACCCCTCCCTAGGTAGGACACAAAGTATAAACATACCAGCTGACTAAATTACTAAATTACACACAAGTATTCCCATTGAAATTAATGGGACAAGTTAGTCATGAATAACTTGTCATTACTGGACAACCTCTAGCATGGAGTGTATGCAATTTGCCACCTTATCTACCATATGACCATCATTCTTTGAGAGTAAAGAAAAACAGCCCATATCAAACATGTTTAAGTATTAAACCAACAGTTCAACTCATGACATAGGCTATAGCATCCAGAACCTGGGACTGAAGCTTACTCTGGTTCTTATCAGTAAATGGTGATTTAAAGGAAATGGAAAAGGAAATATGTCAGATCTTAGGGAAAATAGCATTGTTTAGGATTGGATATACTCCCCTCATTCACTTGACTTCTGCCTCCATTCTGTTCCTTTCTCTCTCTTTATTTATAACATGCCATAGCAATCAGCTGGAGCTTACATATAATTAACCCAGCTGATTTGTGGACAAATCTTATGAAGCATAGCACTACATTTTAGAATGGATCAAAAACTGATTTCTGAATTTTGACTTGCTCACAACCTCAGGATGGTATCTTTCAATGAATCTACCATAGCTTAAAATGCTGCAAGCAAGCTTTTGATTTGTACAGAACACTTGCTACTAACAGCCTAAGTACATGCATCTGGCATGTTAGCTAGTTTTGGTTTCATTGCTCTGTTGCCAGAACCAGTCTTAGTAGAGTTGGAGGATAGCACTACCCTTTTGCCTCAGGGACTTTTGAACTGTTTATGCTAGGAAACCATATGGTTTCCTGGCACTGGGGAGTAATCATTTTGGTTAAATCTCTGGCCAGAATATAATCATTATCAGGTCTTCCACAGCAGGTGGGAAACCAAGAGAAGCTGGTTATGGGTTATTGGTTCACAGCAGGAAGTGCTGGGAACGTACTCCTCCAAGATTATCATTTTTAATGGGTGGAGGCTCTGTGCTTTTAACAGAAGAAAATCAGCTGGAGTGGCAGAAGGAGATGTATTTGCTGAATTTCTGCCTATCAAACTATTAAAGGCACAAAGCCTTTATCTATTTAAAATGTGACAAACTTGCAGCTTTATACTCACCATCAATATATGAAGACATTCTCATAATCCAAGTCAAACACAATGTCCGCTGCGTTTTGTTATGTTAGACAGAACTCTGCCACACTGTAAAGAATACACAAATAAAGCTGCTTGCCATGAAACATTAAGGAATTATTTACTACTTGTTTTGCTCTGTGCTTCTACCAAAAAACCGGGGATCACGAATAAAGAAACAAAAAAGCAAAAAGAAACTGTGATCATCAAAGGCCAATCACAAAGGAACTGAACTAAAAAACTGTATGAAGGTCAAATCAATCTGAAAAGATGTGTGTAATGATCTAATATCACTGTTGGATCCTGCTGAAAAAACCTTGCTGGAAATCTAAAGCAACTAGTAGATAACATACATGGACTCAAAAGCTAAGTAAACATATAACAATATATTGGCATTAGAATGCAATAACTTAACAATTCTCAACATGAGTACTTGTACCAATTCTCCCAATACATAACAAACATGAGAAACAAAATACAGAAAAAATATAATCCATTGAGAGAGAATGGTCTAACTGCATCAAGGTCTCAGCAGTCTAGACTGTTGTTGCCACACTTTGGCTGGTCTGGATTCTACTTTAGCCTCAATTCCACCATGGACTGCTGAGACCATGAACGGCCCACCTGTGCCGTAGTGCAGCGGGAGCCGCGCCGGACCCAGAAGCATCGCCCGAGGAGGTCCCCTCATTCTCCGGTCCCCACCAGTGGGCAGTGAGGGCCAGGAAAGCAGCGTGCATCCCACTGACACTGGTCTAGAGGTCAGTCATGAAATGCACGCTGGTGCCCGGTGGAGCCACACGCAGCCCGGCCGACACGAGCTCCCTGCACTTGCGGTACAGGGAGGGGACCACGTTCCGGCTGAACGTGGTCCTTGAGGGGATGACATAATCGGGAGCCAGGTACTGGAGTATCCGGCGGAAGCCGGAGTTCTTGACCACCTGAAACGGCTGGTCATCGGTGGAAATCATCTCCCCTATGAGGCAGGTGAGGTGATGATGGTCCACACGAACAGTACGCTGGCTGCCCGACAACTGCGTCCACCGCTGGACTGGCAGTGTAGCCTGCCTTTTGGCTGGCACACTGCCGCTGTCCGCCCTAGTGGCAGATGCACAAGGCGCACTAGCACTGCCAGCCTGCCCCCTGAGACCTGGGTGGTGACACTCTATGTGTCTCCACATGGGCGTCGTACCCAGGTGCCCAGGGTTCGTTCCACGGCTGACCTGCATCCTGCAGTGGACACAGCGAGTGTGGAATGGGGCATCTTGAGGGACCTCAAAATGCGCCCATACACCACTGCCCTTGGCCTCCTACACCCTGGGCGCCGTCCTAGGCCGTTTCTCGCAGGGTGGCTGCAGTCCTGGGTGGGTGGCTGCCACTGCCTGCCCACTGCTGCCACCCAACCCGCCCCTTTCACCCTCCATACCAGAGGAAGGGCCCGGCTCCACTGGCAGAGGAGAGGCAGGCCTCTCCTCCACCACCTCGCCAGACCGCTCCCCACCAGAGTGTCGGGCTTCACGAGAGGGGGCCCACTGAGTGGTGAAAGGATTGCGGGAAGGGGCCCCAGAGGGAGGGAGAACCTGGCTGCATGGTCCTCACTGCCCTCTACCTGCTCTTGCACATCCTCAGTCTCCTCCACCACAACAACTGGCGGTACCCCAGCAGCACCTGGTGCCGCCGAGGAGGGACCCACCACAGCCCTAACGCCTCTGCTGCGATTGCCGGCAGCAGGCGGGGGGGAATTAATCCTGTGGACCAGACTCAGAGCTGGTGCGAAGATTTTTCCAATGGGGAGGACCGGGGTATTCTCAGGCTCCCTGCGTCCTCTCCCTCTCCGTGCTGCAGGCACACCCCGCACCCGGCCTCTCCCAAGTCCTCTGCCTGGCAACCTAGCGCGAGGCCTGGCCGGCACACGGCGCTCGCCTTGCTCAGACATGCTAGCTTTTATCTAGGATGGAGGGAGACTTTAAGAGGAAGGCCAGAAAGGGGCAAAAAAATAATTTGGAGGGGGTTGGGAGGGGCAAAAAAAAAGCCAATTGATTTGGAGCCGGCGGGGGGGGGGGAGTTTGTTTTGAAAAAGTAAGCCAATTGGGGGGAAGAAAGACATTTTTATATGGGGGGGGGGAGCCAAATGAAGTGAGGGGGAGGGTGGCCTTTCAAAATTTGGGTGTCAAGCCAATTGGGAAGATGGGGCTGGGAGTTTTTTTAAAAAATTGGGGATTAAAGGGTAGACCCCTGGTGTGGGTGGCATGGGCAGTTGGGTGGAGTAGTTGTGGTGTGGGTGGCAGGTATTTTTATTATTTTGGGGAGAAGGGATGGGGGGAGGGCACAGCACCTACCGGGGGGACGGGGGGAGGGACGCAGTCAAAGCTTGGGAACCTGCAGATCAAAGGAGGAAACCCTTATTTAGTGAACTGAAACACAGTGTGGCATGGTTCTGGGGGGTGGTTTTCAAGTAATGCTGTGGGGGGAGCATCAACCTCAATGCAGCCTATTTAGTGACTTTAAATTTCACACAACCAAAACCAGAACCCAGTCGCTCTTTCACAGAACCCACCCACTGTGACTCTGCCTGCCCAATGCCATGGCAAGCAAGCAGGGCATCAAACACTTGGCAGCATGGAACATCATCATCAGATATCTTTCAAAGATTACTAGAATGACCCCAGGAAGGAAACCCTTCTTTGGCGAACTGATGATGATTGATGAACAGGGCCAGCCTATCTAGGAGGAACTTTCACTGACACAGAACCCAAATTGCACTTCCCAAAACCCAATTGCACTTTCACAGAGAGAGAGAACCCAACCTACCCATGCACTCTGTCTGCTGCCCAAAGCAAGAGCAAGTAGGGCATCAAACACTTGGCAGCATGGAAGGAACATACATCATCATCTATCTTCCAAACATAATGACCTGGGGACGGACCATGTGGTGGTGTGTTGGGGAACCTGTTAAAAACCCATCTCACCTGCATGCAATGCAATAACATACAGCAGCAATTTCTTCATCAAGCAAGACACAAGTCACAACAGTACATCTCCAAGGGTCCCTCCCCACACACAACCCAAATGCATTTCAAAATAGGGTGTCCCTATTTAAAACCACCAACTAGGGAGAGAAAGGGGGCAACAAAAGGTGCACAATTGCACACGCACTAACCCATCTTCTTCCGGTCCTTCTCCTGCCGCACACTGCTGGTCATGGATGCGCCGCCGCTAGCCAGCCACCCCTGGGCTGGGACACAACAGGGCGGCCGCACGAGGCACAGGCAGCCGGGGTAGGTCAACGATGGAGGGGCAGAAGCGAGGAGACAGACAACACTATTTGTGTCGCTCAACTCACCCCCAAGCAGAGACAAATGAAATGAACAAACAACTTTCAAAAGAAAAAGAAAAACAATGGCAGGGACCTCCAGGTGAGGTCGGAGGTAGGCTACTGTGTGGCTGCAGCTGTGGGAAGAAAAAGTGAAGGGATGAGGAGAGAGAGAGAGAGAGAGAGAGAGAGAGAGAAGAGAGGAGGAGCAGCACGGAGGGTGGGAGCTGTAATGTAGCAGCAAGGAGGGGGGATTCGGGTGTGGGGGGAGGACAGCAGCAGCAGCGGTCCCAAGAGGAGGGACCAGAGGGTGTTGTGGGGGGTGGAGTGTGTTGCAAGGTGTCTGGGGTATGTAACAGGGAGTCAGGGGGGCAAGAGGAGGAGAGACCAGAGGGTGTTTTGGGCGTGGAGTGTGTTGCAAAGGGTCTGGGGTATGTAACAGGAAGTCAGGGGCAAGAAGAGGGGAAGTCCAGAGGGTGTGTTTCGGGGGGGTTAGTGTGTCAAGGGGGCAGAATCTGGGTGGGGGCGGGCAGGGCAGGAGAGGGAGAATGAGGGGGGAATGGGTTCCTGGATGGGAGGGGCAAGTTAGGAACAGGGGGGCCACACAGAGGGAACTATCTCAATTCAAATCAACAACCCAATGCAAAAAGTTGAACAAAGAAGACCAATTTAAAGAATCAAAAAATGGGGAGCACACACAGAGGAACAAACACACACACACACACACACACACACACAGAGCAAAACCAGAACCAAAAGAAGCTAATTAATTTCAAAACAAAATCCAAAGGAAGGCAGGACTCAACAGGCAGCAGCACCAGCAAGGATGGGGGGGCAATCTGGATGGGAGGGAGGGGGAGCTAGGAGCAGGGCCACACAGAGGGGAACAATCAATGAATCAAACCAATCAATATGCAAAGGGGAAAAAAAAAAAAAACCAACCACCTTGGACCAAACTGGGCAGAAAGTCTCGGGCGGGGGGGGGGAACCAACAACAACCAGCAGGGAGGAAGGGAGTGGGACACACACAGCAAAACCAGAACCAAAAGAAGCTAATTAATTTCACAACAAAATCCAAAGGAAGGCAGGACTCAACAGGCAGCAGCACCAGTGAGGATGAGGGGGGGGGACAATCTGGATGGGAGGGAGGGAGGGGGGAAGCTAGGAGCAGGGCCACACAGAGGGGGGGAAATTAACAATCAGAATCCAATGAATCAATTGCAACAATAATATAAACTAAATCCTCAGTCTGAACAAAAAGAAACAGAACTCAGGCGGCCAGCAACAACACAGGCAATGGCACAAATTATTAATTAACAATCAAACCAACCAAAGCAGCAAATATATAAATTAACACAGAAGCAATAAACAATCAAATTGAATGAAAATCAAAAAGTGGAACAAAAACAAGACAGACAAGGCACAAAACAGCAATAAATGAAAGCAATGCAGATGGGTGGGGGTGGGGGAGGGGAAGCCAAAACTTTTGGAGGAATGAGAGAGAGAGAGAGAGAGAGAGAGAGAGGGTAAAGGGAGGGAGGGGAAAGGAGGAGAGAACAGAAGAAAAAACAACAGGAAAAGTTTGGAAAAGTTGAGGGAAAAGTAAAGAAGGTAACTTTGGACGGACAGACAGACACAGAGGGCAGATGGACAAAAGAAGGTGGCACACAACAACACACAGAGAGAGCAGAGACACACTAATACAGGACACAGTCAGGGACTCACAGACACCAGCAGCAAAAGAGCAAGGGTCTCAGATGATGATCCCACAACTGCAGCCAAAGAGAAGTTTCTAGGCAAGAGGCTTGGGTTTATATAGGTTTGAAACTCCCTCCTTTGGGAGCCCCCACCTTTGCACTCCCCCCACGGCCAATAGGGTGCCAGCTCTCAACAGTACAACAGCCAAGCAGCCTACCAGACCAAAGGACTCATTCTGGCCAATCAAAGGATCAATAGCGCAGCCAATGCAATGCCTGAAAATAGCCTCACAAAATGGATGCCAGGAGCAAAAGTTTCAGAAAGGAGCCACAAAATGGAGGACATACTCTAAACTTAAAATAAACACTCCAGACAGTCAATAGAAGGCTATGGGACAGCCGGACCGGTTCGGATCCGAAGCGATTCGGATTCGGTTCGGATCCGGACTGAAAGGGCCCGATTAGGTCAGGATTCGAACCTCCGAATCCGAACCGGTTTGGAACAAACTGGTTCGGATCCGAACCGAACCGCACATCCCTAACACGTAAGGTAACACTAAACTAACTTTATGATAAGTACACCAATAAAAACATTGAGTGAATCTACCAGTACCTTGTGAGTTCTTTCCCCCCTCCCCTTTGTCCCCTCCCCACTTGGCTCAAGTGGGGGTTTTGTTCTTGGATCTTGGTCTTGTTCGCTGTGTCAGTAAAATACATGGTCCTGTGGTTTCCACCTTGTAAAGTATGTGGTCTTTCATCTCCAGGACAGAGACTGAAGGTGGTTTTTGTCCACCTCTCTCTGCTCCACTAGAGTCTAGTTCTGATATTCAAGCTTGGTTGCTCCAGAGGCTTGCATCAGCTTCATCAGATTTTGGGTTTACAGGCTTGCTTCTTGCATGTGCTGTCACTATAATCGGGCTCCATTTGGCAGTATGGTTGGTGAGAAAGCTTTCCCACCTGGAAAAAATAGGAGAGAGCACACCAGGAGCATTTCATAACAAGTCTTTTACATGGGTTGAAAGATTTTGTCCCATAAAGACTAACAATTAAAGGCCCAAGACTAACAATTATTATGAAGAACTTTGTTCTGGGGGATAAAGTTGTTTTTCTGGTTTGGATGGTTTAATTGTTAATAAAATCAAAAGTCCTGCTGCAATACTTCTTGCAGGAGAAAGATGGAGGGAGGGAGCCCTCCGCCGGAGAGAGCCTTCCGCAAGCTAGCTCTCTGCGGGAGAGAACCCAGAGCTAATAGTCTTCTGAGTGGATTCTTAGTGTTAGGAATACTCCTAGGGATTCATTATAAAGTCATCATTTTGTACCAAAATATCCACTCAGAACCTCTCAAAAATTAACAAAACAAAACAAAAACCAGTACCCCATGGGCTTGTTGTCTGGGGGGTGGTTGGAACCCAATGTGCACTGCACCGCAACCTGCTTTGGGCCACCCTGGCACCACCTATGGGGAGCTATGGGACTGCCTGTAATCCTCATTATACCCTATGGAAGAAAAGAAAAAATAAAACCACTCCAAACTAAAGAAAATCACCCTTTTTATGAAATTCTTTTGGATTTGCATGGTAGTTGCCACCCAATGGGCACTACCACCCAACCTACACGGGTGCCCCTGGCCCTTTAATTGCCCCCCAAATTGATTCAAGTTTGAATTGGATAAAAATAGACTTAAATCAAATCTGGGGTGGTTCAATTGTGTCAGATTTGAGCATGAATTGAATGTGGCAGATTCGATTCAAGCTCAAACAGAATCTAAAAAATCATTTTGTGCACATCTCTACTCAATTATACATACATGTTCACCCAGTACATAGGGTGGAGGGGAATAGTTGAGGAATATAGGCAGTTGTGGGGGGGGGGCAAATAAAAAGCCGGGGAAGAGGGAAGCCCACCAGTTGTAGCTTTCTCCATGGGTATTGCTTTTCTTTTTAAGGTAGGGAGGATTTTAGCAATGCCTCCACCCAGTATTATTGGCACCATCCACTTTGGCTCTACCCCTCACCTGCCCTGCCTGGCACTCACCCAGTCCCAGGAGTCACCAGCTGCCACTGAATTAAGGTATAAGCATCTTGTCTCTCAATCATGCTTGGATGTGATTAGCAATATGACAGGCATGGGGGAAACGTGGAATGGAATCCTTGGACACCTAGATTTTGTCTGAAGTTATAGGACTGGTGGTTTACACGATCAGAGCAATGTCCAGGAACCGTTAAATCTGAGATACTCATGGCAAGTGAGCTCCTACGGAAGGTGTAAGAACCTGGGAGTTTTTACCATCCCAGATCTGCACTGCATCAACCCAACATTTAACTGGGACTGATATGTCAAGTTCAGATCTAAGATTAATTTGGTGTTGCATCTGCCAGGGATTCTCACGACACTCTGCAGGAGCACATGTGTCATGAGGATCTCGGATGTAAAGGCTACTGGACATTGCACTGATCACGTGAACTGGTCCTTAGATCATGTGGAACACCTCTATGATGGTTTCTGTATCAGGGTGCAGCACAGGATAGTATATTGCATATTGTAGAGAAAGTGTTGTTTGCCCAACATTCACATGGGCATATTAGCCAGATTTCCTGCAGAATCTACAGCAACATTTCCATTATTCCACCTGAACATGTTTTCCAACCTACAGATGCTGTGGCACCTAGGGAAGTTAGGGGAACTACATCTTACATTTCAGTTATCAGGAAATTTCTCAAGCTGACAAATTGTAGGTTACAGTTGTTTAATGATCCAGCTCAAATATTGTTTCCCCAGAAACCGTTTATGGTATGAATCATGTGAAGATCATCATGTGAAAATTCCTACATAATGGAATTATGGCAGGGTTTGCACAGGGAAGGGGGAATACTGACTTTGCCAAAATCTAACGTATGAATTGGCTCTAAATTGTAGTGGTTTTAAGTTAAACTGGGACAATTGCAGTATTTCTTCCAGCTAGTAGTGTCAGTGAATCAGGAACAGCGTAACTTAAAATAATTCTAGGATATACATTCTTGTGGCTGAGCTTGATGGAACAGCTCCATCATTCTACACTAACCAACTGTACTATATTAAAACCATTTGGAGCTGAAGATACACACACACACACACACACACACACACACACACACACACACTTCTGTGAAAACAATAGCAACAATACTGTTTTGGCACTCCTACTCATCCCTTGTTTGCTTAAATTGCTCTCCCAAGGAAAAACAGCCTGACACAGTTAACATAATGAGAACAAACTTTCCTTTGTTTAAACCCTCTTGCATTCTTTCAGGACATGCTTTAACTGAGGAAGTGAAACCCACATTTTCTTCCATATTATCCTGCCTACAATACAGACAGCACCACTATCAGAGAGAGAAAGAAGTACAGTGAACTCTCAGGGAATTAATTGTGTTACTGTGTTATACATTCCGAGGAACTTTATATCAGATAATATACATACAGTGACATCAAGAAACTAGACACTTTCACTCCAGTTATAAAACATATGGTATAATGGAAATATTCAGGTTAATACTATTCTGCCTGCATTGAAGAGCTGAAGCTAAATTAGGACCAGATGAGCTTGACAAACACAACAGAATGACAGGCACAATCGTTACTGCCAAGGACATACAACTAAGTACAGACAGGCCCACCTCCTGTCATGCAGTCCCTTTCGGGACACTCTGCAGTGGGGTCAGAGCCAGCTTCAGGACTGGGGGGACCCCTGCAGTGGAGTCTCTTCGTATGTCATGGCCAACATCTACTGTAGGTGGGCTTACATTAGTGGTGGGGCAGAGGTCCTGTATTCTACCAAAGAAAACCACATGGCTCTGTGGTTGCCAGGAGCCAACACCAACTCGACAGCACAACTATACTTTACTTTAGCAATCCAGAGATCTTCCAGGGGCCACTGTCTTTAAAAAAACCCAAACCTGACACAATTTGCCTGGCCTTCCACTTTCTTTGGATCAATATCCTGGATAAGTTACTAGCCTAGAAAAAATTGTGATTTTTGGAGGGTTTAAAAATCTTGAGAGAGAGAGAGAGAGAGAGAGAGACAGACAGAGAGAGAGAATTCAAAACAATGCATTGCACACATGTGGTAATTCTATGTAGAGAGTGGGAGTACTCACTGATAAATTCTGTGCATAGAATTTGTTTCACAGATGTTCTCTCAGCACTTCCCTGAGTGCTGTGAAATTCTAGGAGTAGCACTTTCTGGATCTGGTTATGCACTGGAGATGTTTGATATTACTGTTTTGGTAATATTTGTGTAACCCACTTTGCATGTGTCAATGGAAAAACAAAATGGGGCAGGTTTAATATAGGGTAAATATGACACAAGCCCCCCGCCCCCGAGTAAAGTGTTTTAAGTTCTCCTCCCTTTTTACATTCACTTTAAATAAAAGACTGGTAAAACATAAAACACTATTTTTATTTTGTAATAACCTAATAAGGAAGAGTTTCAGCTCAAAGTAATCTTGATTGATTGCAGTGCTGGGCTCAACAGTTCTCAGGCAGAGTCCTGGCATGTGCAGATCAAGAAACCTTCAGGGGAGCTTTGGCTAAATTGTGTTAGTTCCTCCCACTGACCCATCAAGCCCACCCCCGTAGCACCAGACACTGCCACCTAGAAAGGCAAGACAGGCAAAACACTTTCTTTTGATTAACTGTGCTTTCATACAGTTTATTCACTTCCCTCGATCCCTAACCCCAATAGTATTTGTCCTTAATCACAATTTAAGAATAGTTTCTGTAACATTAAAGATTAAATTCAACAGACAAGAAACGAGATGTCATAAGTAGAGTTCAAGAGTGGTAAGACGATAGATGAGATTTATATGCTATATTTTGAATAGAGCAGAAGTGAGGGAAAATAGATGCCTTTTGGTCTGCTTTCCTACTCAAAATCATCACTAGCTGTTCCCCCTTGCAGCCCAAGTTTGATAGCAACAGTGGTCAAGAAGGGAAGGTTTAATACTGCTCAGAATTAGTCTCTGAATAAAACCTGTCAAGGCTTTGCTACATGCATCTGAGAGTAATGCGTAGTTTGTCCTTAAGAGACCTGCCACCACTGTTCTTCTCGTAACACCCAGGGCCAATGGCAGCCCCCATCAACTCTCCCTGATTCATTGTTTATTGGGCCTGTGTAAAGCTTAGGCCAAGACTTTCTACTCTGCACAGTCTCCCTGGACCCTGACACTATGTGGAGGTGACCATTCTTAGTGTGCAGTGCAGTTCCAGCATCAGTGGGATTTCTGTAAGAAAAACGGAGCCCTCTTGAACCCTGCACCATCTCAGAAGGTGCCCTGCCCAGAGCTTTCCCCAAAGAGCTCTTAAGTGTGGGCTTCATCTCTCTTAAGCGGCCTCCTAGCACTGAGAAAAGTGCAGTACTGTGTGGAATCAGCACAGTGGAGAAAGGCTCTTACACTGAAGGTTGTTTTATGTATTTGGTCAAAGTGGCCCTCCACTTGAAACTGATTTATTCATTCACAGCTGATGTCGATAAGCTAGGATTCTCGGTGCAGAATACACTGCTTCATGAAAGTAAGTCATTTTTTTTTTTTTGGCAATGTAAGTTTTGATGATTTCTCTAATCTCTTCAAGTTCCGCCTTTGGATTTCTTTTTAACCTGATTTCATTTAGCCAGCGATGCAGAGAGTATTTGGTGCAGAACTACTCTTAGCCTTAAATTTGAACATCCAACCTATTTGCTAACCAGATTAGTCAGGAAAGGACAACAAATACAGGAACTCATAGAGAGCTATGTAGCTTACATGGCTTGTCCAAGCAAAATTATTTCAGGGCTCTGCATATATTTGTATAGGCCTTATTATTTGTGAACATTATCAAGACAGCTGCTCCATGTTTCCAGAACAAGGGCAGCTGAAACTCATGAGAAACAAGAGACAACCTTCAAATCAGTTATGATAACTACCCTAACCTTATGCTATCGTGTTTCCAGCGACTCAGCATGTGTGTGACAAGCCCTTTGTCCTGCTGCTTCCCTCCATCTGAACTGGGATTCAGATGCTTCATGCATGAACCATGAACTTTAACATCCTGAGTCACAGGAGTCTTCCAAATGCAGCTCGCACCCTTGAATTCTCAACAGCTTGACATAATTCATTAGCAATTCCGAAAAGCTAACAGCATGTAGAAGGTATTCAGTGCCATTTTTGAGAGTACAGATGGGAAAATACCCTACAAAGGTGTATATAAATTAACATGACAACATAAGTGCCCTGTGGAGTGAGAACCACAGTGCTGTGGTGAAGAGAGAGAGAGAGACACACACACACTCGTAGCTCCTCAATACTTTCCACATTTATTTCCCATAATGTTTACTAGTGTTTTAGCACTAAAAGAAAACACAAATAATGGTGCCGTGGGGAAGTAAATTGCCTAGAGAGCAAGAGATAGCTGGTTCAAATCCCTGCTGGTATGTTTCCCAGACTATGGGAAACACCTATATCAGGCACCTATATGTTTCCCAGACTATGGGAAACACCTATATCGGGCAGCGGTGATATAGGAAGATGCTGAAAGGCATCCTCTCACACTGTGGAGGAGATGGCAAAGGTAAACCCCTCCTGTATTCTACCAAAGAAAACCACAGGGCTCTGTGGTCATCAAGATTCGACACCAACTCGATGGCACAATCTACATCTACAGTACCTTAGTGCAACATTTATATTCTCACTGTACTTGCTCCTGTAAATACAACTCTTATCCTTTTTCATCCATTTGCTTTTACACTCAAGTGTTAAAAATCAGAACAGACACACTAGGAGGCGATTCACATGACTGGTTAGGCAGGCGGGAAGGCTTTGCCAACTTCTCTTCAGGCAAGCAACAGAATGCTGCTGGGAGCATATTTCATGCCCAAGATGATCTGCGCTGCTCCAAGCAGCATGGATCTCTGGAGGCAAGGACACTGTGTCTCCAGCTATCCCACAATGCTGTGCACAATGAGTGAAGTGCATTGGGGAATCCCCCAGGATTTGGGTGCTCTAGGTGTCCGACTCTGTGCATGCTCGGGCTGCATGCACGAGGAGGAGTGTGGATATACATGTCTCCCTGAGCAGGTGCACTGTCTTATCATGTAATCGTGTGTGACAGGGAGCTTAGTGTGAACTGCCCCCCCTCCCACCATGTGACAACAGGTCCATGCTCTTTCCCCATCTGATTAGGATGAACCAGTTAGAGTATCATATGAACTGGCCTATTTATTCTTAGCTTAAGCTACAGTACCTCACAGGGTCATTGTATTGCCTGAACTAGACCTCTGTCTTTCAACCTCACCTACCTCAAAGGGTTGTTGTGAAGATGAAAATGGGTAACCCAGGTACACAGAATGGCTTTCTAAGGGGACCATGTGGTGCAGCTCTTGCTAGAATGTACCAGTTCATATTGAAGGTAGGGGGCCCATATACTACATTTTTGCATGACAGACTACATAACATGTACAGAAGCAGGGTTGCCAACTTCGTGTCTCATGGTACTTCTAGAAAAATGCTATAATTTCACAAATAAAAAGCCATGATTGGAAAAATGTCATGGCAAGCAAAAGATTTATCTGTGGAAAAGTGGCTGAACTCTCTAACAATATCCAGTTTAAAGAGATCACTTTCCGTGTAAGGGTAGTTGTCCTAAAAAGTCTAGCTTTTTTCACAAGGCCAGTAGCTATTTGTCAAAATGGCAGGTGAAGAGAGCTCTAGCTGAGATGCTGAGCCTCCAGCCTCCACCTCCTGGCCTGCACAAGGCCCTGTTAAAACATCTCTTTTCATACCAGTCCTGCATCTCTTGTACTGAGAGATACCTAACTTGGCCTCCTGCGTCCAATGATTCACCTCCACAATAAATGCTCTGAATTGCTTCAGCCATCAAGTAGCAAGCCTAGTCCTTTCCCTTCCCATTTCCAACTCTACTGTAGTATTTATCTTCTCCATTGATATTTAGTTTTCATAGCTTAACCCTACTCTTTTGCAGATGCAAACTATCAATTCACAAATGTTATATATTTATAAACATAGTAGATGGAGGGAACTTTCCCTTTTGCTGCCTTACATCTCCCGATCTGATGCGTGGAGGTTTGTTCAATTGTATAATGGCTTCTGATTAGGGTTGCCACATTCTTTTACTGACTCTGCTTCTGTGCCTTTAACAGTTGCCTGTCACAGAGAAATATAGCACACAAAGCATTTCCTGGCATGGAGATGATAAGTTGCTCTCACATCTGTTCAGGGAAACATAAAGAGGAGTGGGGCCATGTGCACTGGCCATGCTCCCCAATGGTGCACTGGCCATACCCCTTGACATCCACACATTGGAAATTAATGTGGATGGGCCTGTGAAATTTCTGCAGAGGAACAAGGCTGGTGCAAAAAGAAGGCAATCTTAGGGCTGAAGATGGCAGCATCACCAAAGTGTATTATCACCACAAAACACTCATTCCAAGGCTTAGGGACTGCACTGCATTTAACTAATTACATTTGGCAGTCTTTGCTAGGTCGGGGCCTTTGTGACTTATGCAAGAAATTCATGAACTGAATCCACCATGAGACTGTAGTCGAGGGCCAGAAAAATATGTAGCCATGTGATTATGTTTATCTATGTATGTGTGTCTGTAATTATAATATTTAAATGGAACAGCATCCAGTGTAATTAAACATCAGGCAAAATTGACTCCTATAAAAACAATGTTTTCAATTAACTGTGAATTTATTATTTCACATAAGAGCCTTGTGGCCCAAATGGTCAACACATTGAAGATGTAAAATGCTTCCAAACACAATATTTGAAGCTTTGGATATTTCTGGCATTCTAAAGATGCTTTTGTGTTTGAGTCAACTCATAAAATGCTTTCATGGGGACCATCTCTTATGTGTCTTTTGAGGTACAATTAGTTCAGAGAAGAAATGCTGTTTTCTACTTTGATGCAAATTAAGAAGCCCTGACTTGTTTGTTGATCTCTTTGATTTATGGATGCCTTTCTTAGGCAGTCCAATAAAGATGCTTCAGAATAAATTACCATCCAAAATATGCTTTTTATAGATCTCATTTTTGGATTGTTGCCTGGAAATGCTTTCTGCCATTTGAGCTCAATATTGTGGGAAACAAACAAACAAACAAGCCAAATGGATGAAAGAAACCAGAGCAGACCAGTTCCTTCTACTGATTTACCCAACAGTTTGAGGAAGTTGCAATAGTTTAAAAACACTCAAAAACAAACTCATTTTTTCTTTCTTTCTTTAAAAAAATCTTAATATATCTCAGTTAAGTACTTAGTGCACATATTTTCCTAAACAAAAAGTTTCATTTCTGTCTTGGGCCAAAAATGAAGTAATCTTGGATATGTAGTTTCATTGGCTGACCAAATACGATGAAAAGTGTGACTACTCTGTCCATACTTTCTTTCTAGGCCTCAGATGCTTCTTCCTGAAAGCTCCCATTCCTTCAGTCTTCCTTCACTTTCTCATTCTTTTATGGGGCCCTCCCTTTTGTGTGGCTCTTATGTGTACTTGCAATACTTAATATGTTATTTATTCATATGATATATATGTTATTTATACATACGAGTGGCGGGCAGAGGGAGATATGGCGATGGGAGTTGGGCAGCCTGTTACAAAGGGAAACGGTCTAGGCAACTGCGGCCTATTCCTTTTCCGATCTCTTCTCCCAATCCTGCAGTTCCAGGGAGTTCTGGGAATACTCCCTCATGGATTAGGGTTCTGCTGCTGAATGCAGGTCGGTAAATGCAAAAGCATCTCTCATCCATGATATAATTGTGGATGATCATGCTGACCTGGTATGTGTGACTGAGACCTGGTTGGGTGAGCTCAATGGAGTGGTTCTCTCCCAGCTCTGCCCTGCAGGTTTCATGATCCTACAGTAGCCCCATTTTGAGGGTTGGGGAGGAAGAGTTGCTATCATCATCTATTGTGAGTCCGCTACCCTCTCCAAATGCCTGGTTAGGCAATATCAGAATTTTGAGTGTTTGTCCCAGAGGGTGGGCCTACGAGATAGGATAGGGATTCTGTGGGTGTACTGACCACCATGCTGTCCCTCTGTCTCCCTGCTGGAGCTGGCAGGTGTGATCTCGGAGGTGGCATTGGATTTCTCTAGGCTTATTGTCTTGGGGGACTTCAATGTCCATGCCAAGGCTCCCCTAGTAGGAATGGCTCAGAACTTCATGGCCACATGACAACCAAGGGCCTGTCTCAACTAATATTGTGTCCTACTCACGTGGTGGTACATACACTGGATCTGATTTTTGCCAACCAGGAACTAAATGATCTGCAGGTGGGGGAGTTAGATATAACTCCTTTGTCATGGACAGATCAACACCTGGTGGAGTTTGGTTTGACTACCTCAACCAACCTCTGCAAGGGTGGTGGACTAATTAGAATGGTCCACCCTCAAAGGCTTATGGATCTACTTGGTTTCCAGACAGCTCTTGGGGAGTTTCCAGTGACTCTGTTGAGGCCCTGGTGAATCTCTGGAATGTGGACAGCTCAGGCTGTTGACATGGTTGCTCCTAAATGCCCTCTTCAGCTTGGTGGAGTCTGAACTGCTCCTTGGTTCTCCTTGGAGCTTAGGGCAATGAAACAACTTGGATGAAGGCTCAAGTAATGCTGGAAGAGCCCATGAATCTGACTGAACATGGGCTAGAGCCCAGAGGCCCGAAAGGGCCGAAAATACTAAGATACCTGGCCGCGGCGGGCCGCGGCGGTGATGAGGAAGGCCGGCGGGGGGAGAGGGAATCTGCGTGGACACACACACCCCGGCAGCCTCCGCAAGCCCCCCGAAGGGGCTAAAGGTATTTAAATTACACTTTAATTTAAAAAAAAAATCACGGACCAGACTGGGGGGGGGGGATTGATGGGGGCCGGACCGAACTGGCCCGGTTCGGTTCGAGGCCAATCTGTCCTCAAACCGAACTGGGCCAGTCAGTTCCATGCACACCCCTACCTCTCAGTGGCTCTCAATACCATTGACCATGATAGCCTTCTGGACTGCCTCTCAGGTATAGTGATCAGGGATTGTGCATTGGAGTGGTTGTGGTCCTCTCTTGATGTAAGGTTGCAGAAGGTGGTTCTGGGAGACTTCTGTTCGACTCCTTGGCCTTTGTCCTCTGGAATCCCACAAGGCTCAGTATTTTCTCCCATGCTGTTTAACATCTACATGAAAGCGCTGGGAGAGGTCATCAGGAGGTTTGGACTGAAATGTCATCAATATGCAGATGACACTCAGCTCTATCTTTCTTTGGCATCAGATCCTAGGGAAGCAGTGGATGTACTGAACTGGGGGCTGCAGGCAATGATGGGCTGGATGTGGGCTAGCAAGCTGGGTTTAACTCTAGACAAAACGGACATGCCGCTGGTCAATAAAAAAGCCAATCAGTATAGTGTGATTCAGCTCTGGATGGGGTTGAAAAGAACAAGTGCACCACTTAGGGGCGTTGATGGACCTGGCTCTGCTTTTGGATGCTCTGTTACTTTAGTACCATACCTTAGTCATGGTTACCTTACCATGCCTTAGTCTTGTCATGGCTAGATTACTGCAATACACTTTACATGGGTCTGCCCTTCAAGAATATTCATAAAATTCAGTTGGTGCAAAATGCAGCTGCCAGGGTTCTCTCTGGAACTGTTTGCCTGGAGCATATTGCATCTATTTTGAAAGAGCTGCACTGGCTGTCAATTTGTTTCCAGATCAAATTCAAGATGCTGATTGTTGCCTTTAAAGCCCTTGACAGTTTGGTCCCTGAAGGACATAGGCAGGCGGGGGCAGCTCAGGAGCCAGGACTGGGTGTGGCAGAGCTGGCCAGGCCAGGCGAAGAGTCAAAGGGTGACAGGCCAGGCCAGGTATTGTGGCAGGCCAAGTGTCATGGAGGCCCATGGAGGGCTTTGCCTGTGGCCCCACCTGTCATGGCCCAGCCTATCACAGCCCCAGTTCATAGTGTTAACTATGAGGAGGCAGGACCAGCACTAGTCCCAGCCCTCATTTAGGACATCATACTGGAACCTGAAAGATCCTCGGGGCTAGGAACATAGGAAACTGCCATATACTGAGTCAGACCATTGGTCTATCTAGCTCAGTATTGTCTTCACAGACTGACAGTGGTTTCTCCAAGGTTGCAGGCAGGAATCTCTCTCAGCCCTATCTTGGAGAAGCCAGGGAAGGAACTTGAAACCTTCTGCTCTTCCCAGAGCGGCTTCATCCCCTGAGGGGAATCTCTTCCAGTGCTCACACATCAAGTGTCCCATTCATATGCAACCAGGGCAGACCCTGCTTAGCTATGGAGACAAGTCATGCTTGCTACCACAAGACCAGCTCTCCTCACCTAGGGTGGATGCCCTGAGGAAGCTCGCTTGGGGCCTGGGCTCCCTGAGGCAGCACCCCTGGAATCTGAGGCCACTACAAAGTTGGTATCTCCCACACCACACCATCACACCCCCTGATGTCTGCACACCAGCACTGACCACAAGCTCAGCAGGAGGAGATACAGCAGAGGAGGAGTGTCAGACTCCTGAAGGCCACCTCCCCCTTTCCCGATATGGAGAAAGCCCAGGAGGGGTTGTTTTGACTCCGAAACACTTAAGGGCATGTTCTTCTTTTAAGCAGCAGAGAGTCAACTGCTTCCTTGGACCTCTCTAAAGTCCTCTGGCCTGGTGTGGCAAGTACCTAGGACACTACACCACACACATCACATGACATGGAAAACTGGCCCAGTCCCTGACCCAAGCATATCCCCATTTTTAATCTCTGACATGTTGGAAGGTATCTGTTTGGTTGCACTTCTTCCTCTGCCACAAGCCTTTCCCCATGGCAGGTGAAATCTTAAAATGTTAGGTCAAGCCCTACAGCATGTAGAAATCCCATTAGGCACCCCCAGTAAATATGTGAGACTTATGTCACAAAATGTGATGCCTACTGAGGCTATATAAACAGATACGTATCTCGAAAATGAAAACCACAGTTTTGTTAGTTGGCAATATATTGTCAGGGACCAGTCTGCATTCTTTCTTGATAATGCCCCATATTTATTACGAAGGTTCACTCATTTGGTCCTGTGTCAGTTTTTATTTGCCGTCAATACGCCGTTAGTTTTTGGTGGAGCTCTGCCAATCCACTCTGTTCTACTTGCTCCTGTGCAGTCCCTGAAAGTGAGCTTTTCATGGGCTGTCTGTGATTAGACAGTAAGGTCTCTGTAAGTGTGGTCTCCTATGAGCAGCTGTATGGGGTTTTTTTTTCTGCTGTAGGGGGAACTTGTCATTAAAGAACTGAGAAGATGAGTGGGTGGTACCCTGGGCTGTTTTTCTTTTGCCTTCAACGCTATGACGGAGTTTGCGTTAGTTGATGGTGCCCGCAATTCACTTGTGCTGATGAAGGCCGCTTGACAGCTGCATAAATCACACTGCTAGATGCCCCGAATAGATGGCTGCATAAGAATTTGTACCAGACCACCCAAGCACAGCTCAGAGGCGGCCCGCAGTCACACTAGGCCTGCACAGTGGTACAGTAATGCAGTTCTCTTTAACCCTTTCTCCTTTGTGCTTGAACTTCACTTCATTTCCCTTGTGGAGGATTACTTCACTCTGCATTCTGTGTTGGATTTCACTGCCTGCCAGGCCAGAAAATGTATTTGTTTTGAATGCTTTTCTTTCCATTATCAGTCTTCATAGCCTGTCATATAATCACCGCTTTGCCATCATCTGGTGGTGATGGCAAAGGGGAAGATCTGTCGGCTTAGCAGCCGTCCTGCTAAAGAATGTGTCCTAGAGGGTTGTTATTTTTTAAAGTCCACAGGGAAGAGTAATCCTGACAGGGTTACAAGGCACTGTGGCAATCTAATGTTAAGGAATCTGTCCTGTCTTTTGCAGCCACAAAATATGCTCCATTCTGCAGTTTCTCTGGTTCACTCTGCCCTATTTTCCAATCCACTTATCTCGAACTCCTGTGTAACTATAGCCCTATTCAGACATTATGCCTGTACACACATACAGGTGAAACTCGGAAAATTAGAATATCGTGAAAAAGTCCATTAATTTCAGTAATGCAAATTAAAAGGTGAAACTGATATAGCAATAGCAATAGCAATAGCACTTACATTTATATACCGCTCTATAGCCGAAGCTCTCTAAGCGGTTTACAATGATTTAGCATATTGCCCCCAACATTCTGGGTACTCATTTTACCGACCTCGGAAGGATGGAAGGCTGAGTCAACCTTGAGCCCCTGGTCAGGATCGAACTTGTAACCTGCTGGTTACAGGGCGGCAGTTTTACCACTGTGCCACCAGGGGCTTGGTTCCATATTACATGGAACCAAGAAGACAAGGATTGTAGAATAGAACAATATCGGACCTCTGAAAAGTATACAGTGTACTGTGCTTGATTGGCCAGCAAACTCGCCTGACCTGACCCCATAGAGAATCTATGGGGCATTGCCAAGAGAAGGATGCGAGACATGAGACCAAACAATGCAGAAGAGCTGAAGGCCGCTATTGCAGCATCCTGGTCTTCCATAACACTTCATCAGTGCCACAGGCTGATAGCATCCATGCCACGCCGCATTGAGGCAGTAATTGCTGCAAAAGGGGCCCAAACCAAGTACTGAATACATATGCTTGCTTATACTTTTCAGAGGTCCGATATTGTTCTATTCTACAATCCTTGTCTTCTTGGTTCCATGTAATATTCTAATTTTCTGGGATTGTGGATTTGGGGTTTTCATGAGCTGTACGCCATGATCATCACAATTATAACAAATTAAGGCTTGACTTATCTCGCTTTGCATGTAATGCGTCTATCTCATATATCAGTTTCACCTTTTAATTTGCATTACTGAAATTAATGGACTTTTGCACGCTATTCTAATTTTCCGAGTTTCACCTGTACATGTATTTGTGTGAACTATTGTCCCTACATTCATTTTAAAAGTGAACCTGGTTACAGGTCCCTCAAATGCATGGTACAGTCAGGAAGTATGCTGTTGTGCCTGCATTTGACAGAACATGTGAATAACGGGATTTGTATACAAATATGTACCTGTGTACACTGTACACAGACTGTGTGAGTGTTGAAGACAACAAGTGAATATTGTCATGATTCAACAATTAATTCTAGAACTGGAGCCTGCCTGCTCAATTGGCTTCAGTTTCCCTCCATCCTCTCTCTGCGCAACCAATGCCTACACGTGAACTGACAGAACAAGACAAAAAAAGCCAGCTTGATGTGGTCAACTGTATGACAGACTTTTACTGATGCTGAGTTTTTCTGGGGCACACTTGTCCTCCTAAATATTGGTAAAACACCACACAAAATAATATCGATATGACCAGATGTACAATCACAGCCAGTTTGCTTTTTTTGTGATGCTTTATGTACACAATGCCCACAAAGGCACTGGAGGGAGGAGGGGCCAAAAAATACAAAGGAGCTGAAAGCTGCAGCAAATGTTGCATACTCCGTGTGCTATGAAAATGGAATAAAAACAAAACATCGAGAATTTCTAGTGCTTGCATTGCTTTCACTTCAGAAATCAAATCAGGTAATCCAGAACTCTACAATCCAGGCACTGCCAGCTTGCTGTGGTTTGCCACTCGGGGCAAATGCCAACAAGCTGCCCTACCTCTTGGATGGAAGGCAGTGCTGGTGACACCACACCCTTGCTGGCCCTGGCCCTTGCTAGATCCACACCACCTCCTTTGGCAGCTTGTTTCAGACTTGGGAACACAGGAGGCTGCTTAATCCTGAGTCAGACCATTGGTCCATCTAGCTCAGTATTGCCTACACTGACTGGCAGCAGCTCTCCAAGGTTTCAGGTAGGAGTCTCTCTCAGCTCTACCTAGAGATGTCAGGGAGTGAGCCTGGCACTGTTTGTTTTAGCTATTTCTAAAGAGGTTCCAAGCTGAAACAGAAGTTTTTAATTAGGAAGACAACTACTGCAGTTATATGATAGCAGTGTATGGATTATGAAAACTCGTATATGAAAACTCGTGCAGAGCCGCACCGCGGGAAGACATGATCAAAAAGTCAAGGTTAATGGAGTGCTGACTCCCTTAAACTTGGCTAAGGGGAGGGGTGCTTGGGAGTTTTGCTGCTGGGGGCCACGCAGCTCCCATTGCAGCACACAATCAGCCAAAATTGGGCTAGGCTCCCTTAGCCTGATGTCAGCCAATCATGAGAATAGCCTCAATGAGGAGAATCCATTTTGTTCTGTCTGGCTTTCTTCTGAGCTGTTGTGGATCAAGACCTCTGTGTGTCCGAAGCAGGGTGGCAAATGCCACCCCCTTTCAAGCATCCTCCTCCCCCTCTTCCCCTTTTTTAAAAGCAAGGGACAGGAGAGCATCATGCCGGCACTCCAATAATATGATGCCTGAGATGAACATCTCACCTTGCTTCATGGAAGGGCTACCACTGTGTCTGAGCCCAGTGCAATGGGCATGCTCTGACCCCACGGGAGTAGAGTAGCCATCAATTTCAGCACCCGATTCTGTTTCATTCCCTCAGTTTCAATTCCCACAACCAGGCACAGCTAGAATGGAGTGGTGAATAGGAAGAGAAAATGAGCAAAGGAAAATCTGCCAATGGAAACTCTATGATAGTGAACTCAGATACACAATTGGCAAAATAACCAAGAATATAATAGGCTTTGTGGAGAAACCTATAAACAGGGAATAGCAAAGTGAGAGATGTGCAGAACCACATCATAGAAAGCACATGGTCACATCATTCGTCTATCAGATTATGTTGTGTGAGAGAGGGGAGGGGAAGGAGAGGTGCTGCAGATTGAACTCACTTTGTGCAGAAGGTGGGGGGAGGGGAGCTCCATTTAGAATTTTGATTCCAGCTGAGCCTGTTTAAAGTTTGGTTTGCCTATATTTAGAGCATTTTATATTCAATTTCCTCCCAATCTGACCTCATCACATATTCCTTATACCCTTGATATTATTTGAGTCTGTGAGATTGCATTTGTCCTGAAGTTGCTTGAGTTGTAGGGTGGGGGAGTTCTTGGCATTTGCTAAAGCTGTTTATTTGGAATCCTTTCCAGTAGTGCTACACCACTGCAGCCCATTTATTTCTTATTTCCCAGGACTTTAGAGGCATGTGTTTATTGAAGGAAGACTTGTCCTTACTTTTGGTGGATCTACTGCCCCATGCATATTTTCCCCACAAGACTGAGGGCTAGGGTGCTGTCTAGGGGTGTGCACGGAACTGGTTGGTCCGGTTCGGTTCGAGTTCATACCGGACCAGGACCAGATTGGGCCAGTTCAGTCTGACACTCCCTTGGAAACCTCCCAACGGTTCAGTTTGCTCTGGGGGGGTTATGAACCCCCCCATTTCCAACCACACTCCTTCCCCCATGGCACTTGCCACCAGGGGACTAGCATTCTCATCAGAGGGTCAGTCTACTGGGGAGGACTTTAGGCTCGACAAAACCTTTGGTCACCTATCAGACTGTGCACTCATGAGATGAGCTAATCCAACAAAGGGGCCCCCACTCTCTCTGGTTAATGATATAACTTTTGCACAGCTACTCCCTCATCTCCAGAGAAGGTTTCCACACACCCAAAGGAGATTTTGATGCTCCATGTGTAGCTGGATGTGCAGACTGGGGAAACACTTGGACCAGGGATGGTTCTTTACTCTCATTCAAAATTCCTTGGTTAGGACTGGTGTTGTGCTGTATGCAGATCAGCTGCCGCGGGGAATTGCAGGAGAGGGGAGCCCTGATTTTCAGTGACCCCAAAGATGGACATGTTCAAATGGGTGGATGGGCTGGCAGGGGCACACTTTGACAGTTTCTTGGTGGCTGTTGCCAGACAGGGAGAGCTATTATTGGGGTACCCATCCCCACTGCTTGCTTGTATAAGGCAACCTGTCTGGGCAGCCACTACCGTCCATTCCCTGTGGTCTGACACTCTCATGAGAGAGCAGTCTGTAGGAGTAGGGAATTGCCACCACACATTATTAGTTATTTTGCTTGACACCCATGTCTCCACAGATGGTTCTTCTCATATGAAAGGGTATCCCCATGGTCTTACACTCTGAGTGAATGGTCAGCATCCATCCTCATTAGGAAAAAGAAAGGAGGAATTGCTCCTTTCACTGGGGCAATGATGATCCTGCTGCCCCGCCCTTCTCATGGTACCCCTAAGGGGAAGGGGCTGGGCCCTCTTTCCCCACCAACATTGTACAAAAAAATAGACCTTAGCTATTCAAAAATTCCTGGCTGGGGCTGCCTTTTAAACCCAAGCCTGTGCATCGCTGCCCTGGCATATGTTTCTGTTCCAGCACTCTAATGGGGTTGCCCTGCCTGTGTTGGCATCTTGAAAGGATGTGATTGTGAACATATATTTTTGTCAATTCATTTTCAGAGAGCAAAGCACATAGTGCCTGTCTTGCCATCCTGTCCCCTTTCTCTCCTGATTGCCAGGTGGGGTTAGTAAGAAACAGAGTGGGAAGAGGGCATGCCCCTGTGTCACCTTGTCATTTGACAGGCTTTGAAGCTTGGGATGGGACGTGGCAGCATCCCTGTTGTTGGGCAACCACTTTGTTAGATAGGAGACAGGGGGCGGGCTGAGTGCTTGGAATGGTGGCCAACAAGAGGTGCCACAGGCATGGGCAGGCGTAATCTCAAGTGGGCCTGCACCACCATCTCTATGATTATGGCTCCAGAAAGCAAACAAAACCACGGTTATGGTGCCATCTGCATCCAAACATAACATTGCCACCAAAAAACCTCAGGTTACCGTGGCAAAACTCACTATAAAACAAAGGTTCAAATAGGAGTTCGGCAAGGCACACTGTAGGTTGCTTTTGCCGTGAAACCACAGTTGGACTCATTCGGACATAACAGAGTTCCAACCTCTGCTCCGTTTACCTCCGGCAGTTTTGCATTATGTGCAAATGCGGGCAGCCTGTCTGAAACTTGATAGACTTCATCTCTTGGAGATTTCCTCAAATGCCTGCAGATTTCACATGGATTCGATAGAAAACTGCAATGATATAGAAATGGAAGTTTGTTCTCCCATTGGAGCCAATGAGGAATGAACAGAGGAATCAGAAAAGAAAAATGAGAGAAGCTCATGATGATATAAATGCAATTTCTGTTGCATTTATATCAAACACAAACAAGGTATTTAGAAACAAAACTGAATAGATAATAGCATTTTTTTTTCCTGGCACACCCGTAGCTCTTCTTATCTCTAATGAAATGCATTGTTATTTAGAATATTTGTATACCACTTTGTGGTATAAGTTCTCCAAGTAAAAGAATAAGGGGTTTCTTATACACTGGGTAAGCTTGTTTGGCACTGATCTGTGCAAACCTGTTATTACCTGTTATTACATAAACACCACTTTTACGCATTGTGAAGACTCAATTAAAGCTATGGTCTGTTTTGTTACAATCTTTCTCATTGTGTATACATATATATACATACCACAAATAATTATAAGAGAGAGAAGTAGAGGGGAGTGAGGTGATTAGTTCTGTAAAATCTTTATTGTTAAGAAACCAGGTGTTACTTAATCACTTTAAGAAGCTAATTGTAAAGTAGCAAATACTGACGAATTGCTTGCATACACTTAACAGCCTCTTTAATTCATACATTTGAAATATGTTTGTTTACAATAAGGTATAAAGAGCTGAGACAATTAACAGTGAGATGATCCGGATAAGAATGGTTGTTTTCTTTCAGTTCCCTTTGGTTTGTGTTTCTTTGTCACTGAAGCTCCACTAATCTCTTGTATCATGGTGCCAATTCCTGTGGAGAGAGTGTAAGACATCAAAACTTCCACTGTCTTAGGGATAAGTTATCCAAAGAAAGATCACTGCTTACACAAACTTTCTCTGTTGATCCGCCTGGATGTTTTGAACTTTGAAGGGCTTTTTTAAAAAGCAAAGAAGAACTCCAGCTCTTTCCTCAAGCTTTAAACCTCGACAAATTAGTTACAGTGAATTTAGCAAATGTGTCATTTTTACTGCTTTTTGGCATATTTACACTGATACCAGTGTCAATCTTTAAATGAGTAAACAGAACTGCATCTATTGTTGTGAGTCCTGCTGTCCCCTCTGCTGTTATATTTGCACTACAATGGTTCTTGACCAAAGGCATATTCAGAAATTATAGAGTGCAGTGATGCTCAAAGTTGCAGCTTGGAAAGCAGGGAGGACAGTGGTGCTGTCCTCACTGGAGCTGTCATTCACCTCTCCAGCCATCCGCTCATGATTATGGCTCCATTTGTCTGAAGGGGGAAGTGGTGTAACTGTGATGGCTAGCGCTTCTGTGAGCAGCAACCTGGATCACCCAAGGTTGCTGCTCACAGAAGCACTGGCCATCATGGTTATGGTGCTCCTCACAAATGGAGCTGTAATCGTGAGCAGCCGGCCTGGGATGATGAGTGACAGCAGCGAGGTGGGACTTCCATATGTTACACATAGGTTATATGCAGACATCTCCCCACTGAACAGCTGGACTCAACACTGGCAGTTTTGGGAGCACTGTCTGTGTGAGTGAGTGAGGGTGAGGGGGCAGAGCTCTGGATTAGTCCCACCAACATCTCAGACAGGTGATGAGTAGACTGCCAGAGCTGCCAGTACTGGGCAGATGTTCAGTGGACCAGATGTGGTGCAGGGGCACTACATGTGTACCCACAGGCATCGGTTATGAGCTCTAATGATGTGGTACTCTGTTGCATGGATGATCACTTTTGCTAAATTGGAGTGAACACTTGCAGTACTAAGACAGTTTGAAAGCCAAGATGGCAAGAAGTGAGAACAGCTGCAGTAAGAAACGAGGCCTTTACATCTGTTGTTCCACGGATGTGTAACACTCTTTCTTATATCTCTGATATTTGCAATGTCTCTTCCTTGAAGACTTTTCAGAAATGTTATAACATGTACCTTTTCTAGTTGGATGCCATGTTCTGCCTGCTCTGCACTCCTGCTCATCACTGCCTCTTGTTACAGCCTGATAACATTGCAAGTGGAATCCTAGGCTCCTGAAGGCCTGAGTAAGCCCTGCCCTAGGAAACCACTCATTGGCCTCTCCCTGTAGCAGGAAGTATAAAAGGCATCCTGGCTGAGGAAGGCCTTGCCTTGATATCAGGGTCCCTGTGTTCTCTTGCTTCTGAAGATCTCCTTGGTGTGATCTTTGGCTTATTTCTGACTGCTGTCTGACCCTCTGGCTCCTGGTGTCTACTTGGTTTGATTCTTGGTGTCTTTCTGCCTCTTGGCTTCTGTCTTGACTGTCCTGGCTCCCAACTTCCTGCCTGGTGTGATCACTGGTGAGTTCCTAATTCTCCCAGTCTTGGCTTTGGGCTTGTATCCTCTATTGACTGTTGTCCATGGCTCAGCTTCCTGACACTGGCACTTGATACAGCAGTAAAGTTTGTGTTGTCTGTGGTTATCACAATGCTTGCAGACTTTAAAAAAAGAGTTGGTTTTATTGGTTTTATTTTGTTTTTGTGTGCCACCTTGAGTGCAGGAAAGGTGGTTTATACATTATTTTGATAAATAATAAAGTAAACTGCTACATCAGTGGAAATCCTACCTACTCAAAATCAATGGACTCAAGATGAAATGAAATATGAACTCAGCTGTGAATGCTCTTGAGAAGATGTGGCAAAAATGTTTTGGGAACTAGTGTTTGAAGTCTCAAGTTCTTGCCGCCTTCTCTCCTTAGATGCTTACTTCAACTTTCTTTGGACATTCTTCTTGTTGTTATTCCTTCTACTGTTGCATAAAAAAGTAACATCCAAATAAAATAAGAATTTAGTTACTTGGTGTTCAGTCCAAATCCTACACACAAAAGGAAGTTGAATTGTCTTTAGAAGTGGGAATGGAGACAGAGCCAAATCTGACAACAACAATGTAATGCTCTGTGGTTTTTTGTTTGTTTTTAAAGCACTACCTTATCTGAAAGATAATAAAATATTTCATTTTACACAATTTCATTTACTCAGAATAATGTTCTCATCTCCTGCTCCCCAACGTTTGAGACTTTATACAGATGGTGGGGGGTGGGGTTCATATGGATCTGTTACAACCGGTCAAACTGTCTCATTGAGTAGTAGATTTGGACTTCTATGCTTCACCACAAGAAAGAAACATGTTGTTACCATTAGCTTTTTTCTTTAAATGGGGAATATTTGACTCACCCAGAAGCTGATCCTTTTGTGCCTGCAATTTTCCTATCCTGTTCTGGATTTCAGGAAGCAGTATTAGAAATAACCAAGTGATTCATCACAAAGTAAAGAATACTTTGCTCTTCTCACACCACCACCAACACCCCTCCCATTTCCAAAGCTAATAGAATCTCCGGGATTTAGAAATGAAGAATACAAACTGGAAGAAATATACTTGGTGTAATAGTAGAATATTCATTTACTGCTATGGTACCATGTGCTATGTTGAGAAAGGCAGCAGGAGTATATTTATTGCTGCCTAATATAAATGATAAACCCATTAAAGAGTGGATTGCTTTATTTGTTTGAAAAAATTAAGAAACCCACTTTTTCTTATATAGATTCATGGCAACTTACAATAAATATACAAAACAGCACAATCACAATATAAACAAGTTGTGCTAGTAAGAACTAATCTGCTTACTTTCCTTTCACTATCTCTACAACTGGACCAAATTTGGTCCAAATCGGTTAGGCAGTTCACAAGTTAGCCCACTCGTGCATCAAATGTTCATTCACCCGCCATCTGAATTGGGGTGGATGACATCATCACAAACTCTGTGTTTGAGGTGTCGATATGTGTCCCTAAAACTGTACCAAATTTGATCCAAATCAGTTCCCATTTCCACCTCAAACATTCATGTGTCAGCCAACTTGAATCAGGTGAATGACATCATTACAAACTATTCCCTTGAGCCATCCCTATGTACATCCTACACCAGTAGCAAATTTAGTTCAAATCGGTTAGGCGGTTCACAAGCTAGCCCAATTGTGCCTCAAATGTTCACATGTCCACCATCTAGAATTGGGGTGGAGTACATCATCACAAACCATGCCGTTGAGGTGTCCCTGTGTGTTCCTCACTACAACTGTAGCAAATTTGGTTCAATTTGGTAGGTAGTCCACAAGTTTGCCCACTTGTGCCTCAAACGTTTATGTGTCTGCCATCTTGAATTGGGGTGGATTACATCACAAACTACACCACTGACGCATCCCTATGTGCTACAGCTGTAGCAAATTTGGTTCAAATCGGTTAGGCAGTTCACAAGTTAGCCCAACTGCGCCTCAAATGTTTACGCATCTGCCATCATGTATTGGGCTGGCTGACATAATCACAAACCATGCCATTGAGTTGTCCCTGTGTGTCACTCACTACAACTGTACCAAATTTGCATCAAATCAGTTAGACAGTCCACAAATTAGCCCACTTCACCTCAAATGTTCATGCATCCACCATCTTGAATTGGGTGTATTACCCCAATTCAAGATGACATCATCACAAACTACACCACTGAGGCATCCCTATTTGTCCGTACAGCTGTAGCAAATTTGGTTTAAATCGGTTAAGTGATTCACAAGTTAGCCCATGTGCCTCAAACATTCACGTGTCCACCATCTTGAATTTGGGTGGATGACATCATCACACACTATGCCATTGAGGTGTCCCTATGTGTCCCTACAACTTTTACTGATTTGGTTCATATTGGTCCAGGCATTGCGAAGTTGATAGCGGGGAACACACACACGTGCAGACACACAGATGGAATGCCGGGTGATCTCATGAGCCTACTGGAAAGTAGGCTAAAAATTACATCCAGTAAAATAACACAGCAGAGTAAGACAACTAAAAACAATTTTAAAATATTTTGAAGGCACAAGAGTCTTGGAAAGGCATACCAGAAATGTCAAATTTTCACCAATTGCTATATTGGGAGAGGGGGAGACAGCCAAATCTCATGGGTGAGCTGCAAGAGAATTCACAACACATGGACACCACCCAAAAGAAAGAAAAAAGGAAAGAAAAATGAATTGCCCTCGGCTGCATGCCCAGCAGACTGGTACAGTGTTCTTGGAACACTGCACACCAGTCCCCGGCCCTCCCACCAGCTGTGCTGGTTACGAGTTTGTTTCCAGGTGTGATTTGAGATGCTGGTGTTCACCTTTGAAGCCCTCAGTAGTTTAGGGTCAAGGTACCTGAAGGACCACCCTCTCCCAAATGAATTTGCTTGCCCTGGTAGAAGTTTTAGAGAAGTTCTCCTATGTATACTGCTGCCTTGTGCCTCTCTAAACCTCAATCCATACAAGTCTCTAGTAGCAGGCCATTCTAATGGGTTCCCCCACCCCTGTGAAGGTTGGGTATCCCAATATCTAACCTCTATATCAGGTAGTGATCTGACCATGAAATGAGTGATTGTCGTCTCCTCCACTACCATATCATCTAAGCAGTAAAATCACTTCTCAAGTGTGTTCTGTCTTATGAGTGGGTGCTAATATTAATCAGGACAGGGCCATGATTGGCATGGTGGCAATGAAATCCTGAGCATTATTCATTCATTCGATTTCACCATTAAGCTGTTTCCTTCCAAATGTAGGTGCTTGCTCAAAGTACAGAGCAAAAAGCACTGCCTGGCATAATATAAGATGCAAGGCAAATTTAATAAATAAAATAATCGGTTGCATCTGGTGACTTAAAGTTGACATCTTTTGTTGTTAATCTTTCTGGAGACTTGTACTTCTTTTAGAGTCCTCATCGTTAGTCACTGCAATATTGTAGTTGATCTAGTGCATAAACATGCAAGGAAGATTGAGATTCAAACTCTGTTCTCTTGCTAATATTGTATAAAACAAAATGGCTTTAATTCTTTGCACAGTATGAATGTTTTCAGCGGAACATCTCTTCTATACATGATTTATTCCAGAAGTCTTCTTTCTATTCTAGAACATTAGTTCTGTGGTGGCTCTCAAATCAGTACTCAAAGTGTGAATTCTGAGTCACTCACACTATTTCCTGTGGTACTTAATTTTGGTTCGGAGGCTTTTCATCCAAATATTGTCTTGTGCAATCAGATGGTGGCAGACAGCCATAGTACAATCAGAGGAAATTTAGCATGTGGTTACCATTAAACTTAATCGGAGTAACTCACATAATTACCCATATGCATCATATAGTGGAAATGTGTCACCAGCTCTTTACTCTCTGGGGACTTATTGTCCAAAGTATATAGCTGTTTCTTATCATCCATGGTTCATGAGTATGGGAATGGTAGCCCATCTCATTAGTTCATATGTTCAGTTACTGAATATTGTCAGAATGTTTCATCAGATGAAACATGTTGGTTTGGGTTTTAATCCGGTGGTAGCCAGTCTTCGGGGGAAATGTAGCACAAATCAATGTAGCACAAGACAGAAGCACAATGAAAAGTTAAAAAAAAAAAGTAGCACAATGAAATGTAGCACAATGAAAAGGTGCCACGCTAGCCAGCACTATAGCAAACATACAACTCCCTGTGCATTGCACTGTGATGGTTTTTCTTCTATTCTGCTGAGACAGGGAGCCAGCAGCAGTGCAGTGCTGGCTAAGCACAAATGTAGGCCTGACTCTGTTCACAGCAGCCAGGCCTATGGAATCCACTGCTCTTGTCCTGAAGTGTCACAAGTATGACTAGTGTTGCCTTCTGGTAACTATTGAACTGGATTCTGAACTATTTTTAATCCCCTCCAACTATTTCCCTGTTGGAAGGGGTGCCCGGAGTCCAGGCCATCCTGTCGTCAACCAGCTGAGCTGCTCACATTTTTAAAGTGATTGGTGCCATAGGCTGCCAGCCAATTAGAGGCTCTCCCGTGCACGGGGAGGGGGTCTGCTCCTCCCACCACCGGCTTGACATGAATTAGCAGCTTCAGGGTCACGCTTGGTGTCCTTGTGCAGCACTGAGCAGCCAGCCACACCAGCAGCCTTCCTGCCGCCACCACATGCCATACCACCAATCAAAAGCGCTCCTGCCCTGGAGTGTGACAATGAGGGAAGCTGTGATGGAGGCAGGGGGCGGGGAGAAAGACTGGTAGTGGTTTCTGAGATTGTGCAGTGGCAAGACAGGAGCCAGCGTGAGCCATCCAACTCTGCCAACTGGCCAAGCTTTGCAGCAGCCGGCAGTGGCGGCCTCATCCTCTCTCCTCTGACTCACTGGCCCTGTGGTCCAAGAAGGGACTTCTTCTCTGCTACTCACAGCATGCTGGCCTCCAGATCAGGAAACATAAGCTTCCCGCCACCATAGAAAAAGGCTGTTTGAACTGTGTGGAGGAAGGGTTCTGTGGTCCCTTCCCTCCATCCTTAAAAATGAAATAAAAATGCACAATTTGTCCCCTAGGAATTCTGTGATCTTCTACAGTGATGAGTTGTCAAGTTGTCAAGAAATGGCAGCAATTGTAACGCAGCCTCTATTTGTGCCTCTAGAGGAAAATCCCTGTCGCATTTCAGAAGTAGTTTAATGACCTGTGTCTCGACGAAGGTGCCTTTACTGACTAATCCTTCCAACCTTCTTGCACCCACCTCGGCCCGAGCTGTCACTGAGGAACAAGGTCCTTCGGTTGCTCCAGGAGTCCAGAGGTCTCTTGGTCTAGATCAGGTGATATGAGTGTTTGCCCCTCACTGGGCCCAAACTCTATCTCTACCCCCCCCTTTTATATTCAACTGCTTCCCTCTCTAAAAAGCCTCTCTCTCTTGCCCGCCTAGGAACTCACACAATTAGAAATTTAAGCTAAAACACCTCATTGCAGTTAAACATGTTTTTGATAGTAATATTGCTTTAACCACACATTTCTTTCCACTGTACCCCTCCCTACAATCAATATATTCTTTTAAGTTTGAAACTTAAATCTTGTCTCAGTCCAGTCATTATCTGAGTCCACAACTTTGCACAAATTAAAATAGAACGTGAAACTGTTCCTCGCTGAGCTAATTTTCCCCATGCAAGCACAAACACAGATTTAGAGGTGTTCACCAATCAATCGGGGCAGTTTTATTAACAGATGTTATGTAAAGTGGAGACTTTTCAAGTGAATATCACCGACTATACCTTTTTGGTAACAGATTTTGACTATTTTCACCATCTGGACCTGGCAACCCTAATGTCACTTGTGCTACCTAGACCTCAGCGGGGTGCCACCCTTGGCGTTGTCACAGCTATATATTGCACTCCTCTCGTGCCAGAGAACAGGATCTGGAGCAAAGCCTCTAAGCTGTTGGAGCCGCTGCTGTGCTATGTTGAACGGCTAGTGGAAGGAGAACAATAACAACAGAAGCAACCATTTCCAGGATATACATGGGATTGTGCATGCGGCAGGGCAGTTTGCTGTACCACAGTCACCTAAGTCAGCCCTCTTCTGCAAGCGGTTGCATAATAGTTATACTCTAGAAGTGTTATTGGTGGCATAAAACCTCAACTGTGCTTCAGGGACAACTTCCACATGGAAGCATATTTTCTGTGATATGCTTCCACAGAGATAGGGGACTGCATCTGAAAGGTATCTAAATGGTCTTCTAAGATCGGTTGGCCTTAAGTATTCTTTCCTTCAGAAGACTACAGCCATAAGTTGTACAGTTCAGAGACACAGGTATAATACAAGCGGAAAGTGTGCCCTACTCATAAGAACATAGGGAGCTGCCATATACTGAGTCAGACCATTGGTCTATCTAGCTCAGTATTGTCTTCACAGTCTGGCAGCAGCTTCTCCAAGGTTGCAGGCAGGAATCTCTCTCAGCCCTATCTTGGAGATGCTGCCAGGGAGGGAACTTGAAACCTTCTGCTCTTCCCAGAGCAGCTCCATCCCCTGAGGGGACTATCTCACAGTGCTCTCATTTCTAGTCTCCCATTCATATGCAACCAGGGCAGACCCTGCTTAGCTAAGGGGACAAGTCATGCTTGCTACCACAAGACCAGCTATCCTCTCAGGTTTGGGAGCTATGTGTACTCCCAATTTTTGGTTGTGTGGGTGCAAACAACTAGGTAGGAGGAAATGCTCCTGCCTTGCTTCCACACAGTCACTTCTCCCTTCTTCTACCTAGTTTGCACCCACACAACCGAAAATTGGGAGGGCACATAGCTCCCAAACCTGAGTAGGACACAGTTTTGGCTTGTGTGAATGACCTCTTGATTTGCTGTTCAAAGGAACTAGGCCTCCATTTAGGCTTAATGGTGAGATGGCTGCTTCGAGGCACCATTAAAGGCTGTGTTGGGGAGCCAGCTCTCCTAGTGGTTTTTCACTGGCTATGGCTGTCTGGCTCTTCCTGCATTGCTCTTGGAGAAGGCACCGGGAGAGGGCAGAAGCAGGGGATGTTGAAGTCAGCACCATGCAAATACATGAATCCTGATTGGATCATCACCACAGCACAGATGCAGGTTAACAAACTACCTCACTGGCTACCATTGCAAAAGTTAAAAACATGTATCATGTTTAGAATGAGCCAATATTGTAACTTCAGGACTGCAGAATCTGTAGTTATAATTTCTTACTTGAAGACTGGCAGGAAGTAATTTTGACCAAGCATCTTCAGCAAGTGAAGAGAACTATTTGTGGGAAGTAAGCAATCTTATACACAAACAGATATTGGCTCCTGAGATAGCTGCAGTTTGAAAATGTATAATCTTCAGATTCTAGAAAATTATACCTAGCAATGGATTTAAGTTTAAGCAAACAATTTCTCTTGCTTTCCTGTGACAGAAATGATGAATGGCAGAACAAGGCTTAACTTCCTTTGCACTTGTTTTTAATCCTTTGTTTAGGAAGCCCATGCTGTTGTGAAAGAGGTTTATTTAGCCTCATCAAAGAAACAGAGAAATCCTCTTCAGCATGATCTCACCTGTTTGTTACAAGGAGTGTGAGAATGAGAGCTGCCTAGTGACAGATTGTGGGATGTGAAGGGATTTACGATTTTCAACAGATCCTTCTCTGTTGTCATGCCAGAAGATTCAATCTCAAAGGGCACAAAGAAACATTTTCCTAACAATTCTTTGTCCAACATGCAAATAACTCTTTGGTCAATATTTCATTGTTTAAGCAAATGATTGAACTGTCAGCCTCCCCTGGGATGTATAGGCCCCTATCTCACAAGTGGGAGCCCCCCCCCCAAACTGGAATCATCCCTTTAGTTACCCCTCCCAAGGGCATTGGGGAGTGCTACCTTGCTACAATCATTAACCCTTTTTGCTGAGTATCCCTAACACAGTGGCATTTTTAAACGTCTAATTAAGATATCAGTAGCCTTTATAGGAACGTCACTGCTTTCCTTGTGCTTTTACTCCTGTCTCATGAGCCAAGAAAACTAAGCCACTGTTTTAAGCCCTCTGATCTCACACTCTTGCAAATGAGTCACTAATTCATCATGCTTTCTGGCTGCCACAACTGCTCTGACATCACTGCCTGTGATATCAGAGAGGCATAGGCTGCACAGCTGCTGGTTGCTTTGGGGCAATGGAGGAAACTTTGGCTGACATGCTGCACAGTCTTAGGAGGATGAAGCAAGAGCTCCATTCATCCTCGCAATAATCTAACAAACTAATTGTGTGTGAACTTGCCATGCAACTACAGCCCGCAGGGACGGGGAGGATGAGGAAGCCTTTTTCACTTCTCCCCCTGCTCCCCGTCCCCACAAAAGCCCTGTTTGCATCCAGGAAGATGTCAATGATGGTTGTGAAACCCACAGCAAAGCACAGAGTGCGTCCAGAGGAAAGGGAGGTTTTAAAAATTTGCAATGGAGCTGAGTTAGCTGAACACTTCAGAAATAGCAGTGTTTTTCCTGTAGCACTGGTGCTTTGTTAGTTTGGATGTTGGTCACTACGTTAGCTCTAGATACTATGGCCCAAAATAATATTGCCTGGAAATCTTCATGTTACAATCACCTAGTGATACAACTCCATCTCTTCTGGTTATAAACAGTCTCTTTCAGTCCATGTTAGTTAGTTTGTTTATATCCCGCCTGATATATACATCTCTTAGTGGACTACACAGTCCAAATTACAATACAAAAAACAAAACAAACAAAACAAACTTTCACAGAATAAAAACAATTAAAACAATTCACAGAGTGAAACAAAATAATTTCATAGGATATACACAGCTTAAAATTACGTTATTACATTATTAAATAATTATTATTATTAATAATTAATAATTACATTATTACATTATTTATAAATTACACTATTTAAATTAAACAGCTTAAAATTAATTTGGATTAAAAGCCTGAGAAAATAGGTGTGTCTTAAGGATATTTTAAAAAGCAATCAGAGATGGAGAAGCTCTTATTTTGACAGGGAGTGTATTCCAAAGCCCTGGGGCAGCTACAGAGAAGTCCTGGACCCGAGTGGCCTCCAGACCAGCAGATGGCAACTGTAACCGGACCGCCCCAGATTATTTTAATTGGTGGCAGAGTTCGTGGCATATAAAATGGTCTCTTAAATACCCGGGACCTAAGCCATTCAGGGCTTTATAGGTAATGACCGGCACTTTGTATTTCTCTCGGAAACATATTGGCAGCGAGTGCAATCAGTGATATATGGTCCCTTCGGGTTGTCCCAGAGACCAACCTGGCTGCTGTATTCTGTACCAGTTGTAGATTCAAAACTATATACAAAAGCAGCCCCATGTAGTCATTACAGTAGTCAAGCCTGTAGGTCAGCAACATACATACTACTGTTTTAAGGTAATTTACCTTCAGAAATAGACTTCATATGTGGTGGTCATGCGGGAAGGCAAAGGCTTTTTGGGATATGATATATAATGATCTGAAGAAATTTTTTTTAAATGACATTTCCTAAGAGGCCAGAATCTTTCCTGCTGGGAATAACTCAAGGAGAGTTCTCCAGAAGAAATTTAACATTTTTTATGTATGCAACCACGGTGGCTAGAATAGTATATCCACAGAAATGGAAAGACAATAAAATGCCCTCAAAAGAAGACTGGTTGATAAAAATTTTGGAATATGCTGAGATGGCAAAACTTACAGCACTCATAAGGGATGAAAACTTGGAATGTTTCCAAGAGATTGGGAACCATTTTTACTTTACTTAAAGAACTATTTTTCTAATATGGACCTTTCAGCAGGGTTTGAAATATAGTAATAACAGCTAGGGATGTGCACAAAACCAGTTCACCCGGTTCAGTTCGGATCTGAACCGGGCCCGAACTAGGAGGGGGTGGTTCGGTTTTGGTTTTGTTCGAACCACCCCCCTGGTTCGGTTCGTACCGGTTTGAACTGGTTCAGATGCCCAAAAATTGGTAGGATGGTAGCTGGCACCCAGGGGTACCTGTCACCCAAACCCCAAAGCAATCAGACACTCATACGATTTTTTATGAATTTCTGAAAATTATTTTTATTTTTTCTCATAGGATATAATGGGACTCGAACCAGGCCATTATTCCTTATTGTTTAGCACCCATGGGTGCCAACAACCATGCAAACCCTGAAGCAATCAGACACCGCTATGATTTTTTATGAATATTTGAAATATTTTTAATTATTTTTCTCATTGAGTATAATGGGACCCGAACCAGTCCATATCTCCTATTGTGGAGCACCAAGGGGCACAAAAGTGGGGTGGGTGGTAGACAGACAGGGGTGCCTACCACCCAAAAAATCCCAGGGCAATTGGACACTCCTCTGATTATTGGTGAATTGTTAAAGTATTTTTGAATTCCTCATAGAGAATAATGAGGATTGCAGCAAATGTATAGCTTCACGTCGGGGGGAAATGGGTGTCGTAGAGTGGAGTGTGGTGGGTGGTAGTTCCTAGGGTGGGCAAGGAAGCTATCAGAATTACTTGAAAGGAATTGGGCAAAGGGGTGATTTTTAAGTGATTTTTGAAGTTTACGCGTCTTTAAGGTTTTTCTCCATAAAGAAGCATGGAGGTGTCAGCAAATGTATAGCTTCACGTCGGGGGCAAAGGGGTGGCCTAGAGCAGTGTGGGGTTGGTGGTAGTGCCAGGTAGGGGCAAGGAAGCCACCTGAATTTTTTCAAAGGATTTGGGCAGAGGGCTGATTTTTGGTGAATTGTTGAACTTTACGTGTCTTTAAGGTTTTTCCTCATAATAAGTTATAATGGAGCTTTCAGCAGCCCCATAAGTGCACTTGGGGGGTGCTGGGGTGGCCCAGAGCGAGTGGTGGTGTAGTGCACATAGGGTGCCAACCACCCCCATGGGTTTATAACCCATGGGGTACAGGGTTCTGTTGTTCCTGAGGTATTGAGTGTGGATTCTATGATAGCAAATGAGATTTTCAACGAGACACCATGAATCCACTCTAATATGCTATCATAGAATCCTGAGGGCTGGTTCGGTTCGGATCCGAACTGGTTCACACATCCCTAATAACAGCAGGTTGGGTTGGGTAAAATCGAGTAGTAATGTGGAGTATGTGTGTTTTGAATTATTTTAGCAATGGTTTATATGTATAGTTAACGTGAACCACGCAGACAGGTAAGAGGGAAGTCAATATTTACTTAATCAAATAAATGAGTGTTGTTGGATTGTAAAGTTATTGTAAAAGCCAATAAAATTTTAAAATGCAAAAAAAGAAATGGACATAGACGATCTATCAGCCACAGCTGGAAAAAAACGTTCCTGGCCACTGCCTCACCCAGAGAAAGTTTTGGATCCAGGAGCATTCTCAAGCTACATACCAGATCTTTCAGGGGGAGTGTAACCTCATTGAGAAGAAGCAAATTCAAACCATCTCTTGGGTCTTGATTCCCAACTATCAGTAAAGTAAAAGGTAAAGTTGCGCTGTTGAGTCGGTGTCAACTCCTGGAGACCACAGAGCCATGAGATTTTCTTTGGTAGAATACTGGAGGGGTTTACATTGCCATCTCCTGTGCAGTATAAGATTATGCCTTTCAGCATCATCCTATATTGCTGCTGCCCAATATAGGTGTTTCCCATAGTCTTGGAAACATACTAGCAGGGATTCGAACCGGCAACCTCTTGCTCGCTAGGAAAGTTACATCCCTGCTATGCCATTAGGTGGCATCCAACAATCAGTACCTCCATCTTATTTGGATTCAACTTCAGTTTGTTATCCCTCATCCAGCCCATTACTGCCTCCAGGCAGGCATTTAGGGAAGTTATGCCATTTTCTCATGAAGTTGATATGGAGAAATAGATTTGGGTTTCATCAGCATATTGATTTTTTAATTTTTTTATTAACAGTATTCACATAATAACATAGAACAGTATCACATAATAACACAGTACATTTAACAATCATATTTTCCATATATCACAAAAAATCTAGAATCAGATCTAGTACTGTTAATATAATAAATATAATCTGCCCAAATACGGTGGAACTGTTTCTACTCTACTATACACATATTGATAACACTCTTCACCAGATCTCTTGATGATCTCTCCCAGTGGTTTCATGTAGATGTTAAAGAGCACTGGAGACAGTATGGAGCATGGAACTCCATACATTAGCTCTCACTCTGCAGTCTCCAAGTGACAGCATCTGGAATCTACCCGAGAGGTAGGAATGAAACCACTGTTAAACAGTGCCACATAATCCCACCTCCCGCAAGTGACCCAGAAGGATACCATGTTCGATGGTATCAAAAGCCACAGAGAGATCCAAGAGGATTAGCAGAGTCATTCTCCCTCTGTCAATGCCTAATTAGAGATCATTCATCAGGCTGACCAAGGCAGTCTCAACCCCATAGCCCATTTGAAAGCCAGTTTGAAATGGGTCGAGATAATCAGTTTCCTCCAGGACTGTCTGGAGCTGAGAGGTCACCACCCTCTCAGTCACCTTGCCCAACCATGGTTGATTATAGATGGGCCTATATTTGCCTAGCTCTGAGGTGTCCAATGTAGGTTTTTTCAAGTATGGTCTAATGGTAACCTCCTACCCTCCCTCAGAGATGCATTTTATTATGTTTTTCAGACCCTCTCCGACAATCAGATTGTTAGATAAAATAAACCAAGTTGGGCAAGGGTCAAGAGAGGTGGTAGGATGCACAGTTCAGAACAGCTTGTCCACATCCTCAGGAATCACAAACTGAAAGTGATGCAATCTGACCACAGAAGAGGAGTTGCTGGATACCTCTATAACAGACTCTGCCCTAATTACAGAATCCAATTAGGCCTGCCTAGAAGAGATTTTGTTTGTGGAAAAAATCATTAAAAGCATCACAGCTGGTAACCTATGGTTCTAAATTTGGATTCAAGTGGGAGGGGACTTGTATTAGACCTCTCAAAACTCTAGACAACTTTGCTGGATGTTAACTTGTGGATGCAATGTGGGCAGAAAAGAATTGCTGCTTTGATGTGCATACTGCCACAGCATAGATCTTCAGATGTGCTCTATGTTGTAACCGGTCATCAAGTCTAATCTTTCTCTATTTGCACTCTAGTCATCTACCTTGCCATTTCATCTACCTTGCCAGCTCCCGCAGTTCTTCCAAATACCACGGGGCTGATTTTGGAGCAGATCAGAGAGGACACTTAGGAGAGGTTGTGACGTGTCTATTGTTCTAGTGAGTTCATTATTCCAAGTTTGCACCAGAGCATCATCAGAATCATTGGCAGAGCCAACTCGAAACCCTTCCAAATTACAAAGTGCATATCACAAAGTAAAAACCTTTGTATTATGTCTAGTCACAAACTCACACTGGAAAATAATGTAGGTGGCAAACCTGAGTTCAGAGTACCAGACTCAGAGTATAAGCCCCCATCTTTCCCCTTCTGTTCATCTTCCCAAGTATCTATCCAAGTTTTGGTGTTATGTGCTCGTTGAAAGTGTCAACTCAATGTGCGGCAGCTGTGAAAAAGGCTAATTCCATGCTAGGGATCATTAGGAAGGGGATTGAAAATAAAACTGCTAATATTATAGTGCCCTTATACAAAACTATGGTGCGACCACACTTGGAGTACTGCGTACAATTCTGGTCACCACATCTAAAAAAGGACATTGTTGAACTGGAAAAGGTGCAGAAGAGGGCAACCAAGATGATCAAGGGCCTAAAGCACCTTTCTTATGAGGCAGGACTACAACACCTGGGGCTTTTTAGTTTAGAAAAAAGACGACTGCAGGGAGAAATGATAGAGATCTATAAAATCATGCATGGTGTGGAGAAAGTGGAGAGAGAGAAATTCTTTTCCCTCTCACATAACACTAGAACCAGGGGTCATCCCATGAAATTGATTGCCAGGAAATCTAGGAGCAGCAAATGGAAGTACTTTTTCACACAACGCATAATCCACTTGTGGAATTTTCTGCCACAAGATGTGGTGACAGCCAACAACCTGGATGGCTTTAAGAGGGGTTTGGATAACTTCATGGAGGAGAGGTCTATCAACAGCTACTAGTCGGAGGGCTGTGGGCCACCTCCAGCCTCAAAGGCAGGATGCCTCTGAGTACCAGTTGCAGGAGAGTAACAACAGGAGAGAGGGCATGCCCTCAATTCCTGCCTGTGGCTTCCAGCGGCATCTGGTGGGCCACTGTGTGAAACAGGATACTGGACTAGATGGGCTTCCTTGGGTCTGATCCAGCAGGGCTGTTCTTATGTTCTTATGTGTGTTGAAATTCAAAGAGGCCTCACAGAGAAATACCCATCACCATCTGATCACCAGAAATTCCTCCTGAGAAAGAACCAGTCAAAGCACTTGAAGAAATACAGCTGTCCAAAGAGACACACATTTCAGCATGCAGCTGAATAATCTGCACCTCTACAGAATGCAGTCGCTCAGTGTGGGAATACATTACTGCCCCCTTCACAGCACCATTAGTAAGCTCTCAAGTTGTCTGGCATTAACTCTTCTGTGGCACAAGGTGGGAGGGAAAGATGCATGAAGGTAACATTCAGGGAATCTTTATAGCATTTGAAGGAAAGCAGGGATTGTTTCTTTATTTAAAAAGGGGACTTCACTTGTTTCATCAATGTAATTTTCCAGGAAGGTTTTTTTTGTTTTTGAGTGTCATGGACACGAGCTGGGGAATGCTAAATGCATTCCTCCTTCATATTGCAGTTAATGATCTGCTTCATATCAAGAGTTCATGGAAAATGCAGCAAAGATCAGCCTTGCTGAGCATTCCACATGAGTTTTGCTTCACTTACTTTTTAAAGCCAAATATACTTAGCTTTCTGATATAAGAATGAAAAATACATCATCATAAGGACTGAAGTAAAGTCTGGAGGAAGAAATAACCATTTTGCTGAGAGTTTATATAGTTTTCTTAAGAATTATTCAAGGGCAAATTATATTATAGGAATAATATTGGATATTAATTATACAGTAGGAAATAACAGTCCCTCAACCAGATCTTGTTTGAACACTTGTCCACATAATACCAGGAGATGAGTTAGTTGAGTTTAAGGCTTTAAAAGTACATCCACCCTACCAAATTCTGTGAGGAAAACTCACAAAATGGGCTCCAAAAGGTTTTGCAAACTTAAAGCATTGCAAAATAGTCCAACAGTATTTACAAACTTATAAATTTCATTGGCTGACATTCAAAACAGTGGTGAGCAAAGCCTTGCTGTGTCCATGCAAGCAGAATCTTCAAGAACAGCAGAACACACATGTAGTGGGAGTGATTTGGCTGCTGTCCTCTGTCTCGGTAAGTGCTTTTTGACTTCTAGAAATGTGTCCTGAGGGTTGCACAGCCCTTAGCAACATATTTATTGAATGCAAAGGTGTTGGAGATCCAGCTCCAGATGGCATCGACCTTTTGCACCAGTAACCCTAATAACCACTAGGGGCATTGAGAGTAAGATAGTTAGGGAGGCGGGTCTCATGATCAGTGAGACCCGCTTTTGCCAATACTGCGGGGAGAGCAGGCTAAGCCTGCTCTCCCCGCAGACGATTGCGGCAGGAGCTCTGAGCAGCTGGATCGGCTGCTCACATGACTGCCAGCTCTGTGACGGAGCCAGCTCCAGCATGCCCTGCGCGAGTGCGCAGGGCATGCTGGCGAGACCCCCAGAGCCGGAAGGTGGCTTTTTGCCTCCCCACTGGGGGTCTTCTCATGAGTAGCTGCAGTGCAGAGCCGTGCCACGGCTACTCACGATCAGAAAGCCTGGGTTTGCGGAGCGGTTGCTCCGCAAACCCGGGCTTTAGGGAGGGCTACTTGAGTGGGTAACCCGCTTGTAAGCCACCGGGCTCACCTGTGAGCCCGGTGGTTTACACGATCAACAAAAATTGGGCTAGGCTTTCCTAGCCCGATTTTTGTTGATCGTGAGAATAGCCCCAGGGTCTCCTTCTCTTTTCCTATTTATCTCTGCCTCTGTAACCCCTCTATTGATAGAATGTACTCAGGAACTTCCTGGGAATGACTACTACTACTACTACTACTACTACAACTCCTCTTCCTTCCATAATGCCCCCCCCACCTCTCTCTCTTGGCATCATGCTTCTATAGGTCTCTCTCTGACCAACATGTAGCCAGAAGTTAGATATAGATCTTTTCCTATCATCACACACTTCTGAATAAAGTAGATTAGTTTAACCTTACATGAATCTCCATGCTTATCATTTACAAGCTGTTGCCCCTGAGAACCTGTTACCTTCTCCTGTAATGGGAGTGAATTAGCTCCTGGAATACTCTGCTATATAAGTAATCCCACCCCGCCAACAAAAGGCACTTATGGAGGCTGGGAAGAGCAGAAAAAATCACTCCCACTCCCCACGCATGCATATTCTGATGCTCGGAAGACTCCAACTGATTTAAGAGCAGCCTCTCCTTCCATGGATGAAGTTCCTGATGTGTCCTCTGAACACTGTTCTGGATGTCAGCCATTGATTTTAATAGAAGGGAATTAGGCACATGCCTAGCAATCCCACTGAAATTAATTGGCCTTACACTGAGATCTTCTGGGTGTTTACTTAAAAATAAATTCTAATCTCTGACATGATGAAGAAAATTATTCCAAGTAGTCCCATTGAAATTAAAAGGACATGTTAGGCATTATCTAACTTGTCCTTTCAATTTAAATGGGACTACTCGGGGTAATTTTCCTCAGCATGTCAGCCATCAAGTTTAATGGGTACTTACTCCCTAGTAAGTAGCACTGTAGCCTTACTTGAATTAATGAATGAATAGCTTTATTGCTATCATTGATCAGACATACATACAAACCAATAGTGTTACATTCAGATCTGTAGCCTTACTTTGATTGGATCATGCTGTTATTGATTTTAGCTTTGCATTATATATATATTTCTTTTTTTCAGACCCACTTGCAGTCAAGCACAGGATTGACTCAGAAATAAATCTCAGTAAGTGCAAAAGGATTTATTCCCAAATGGGAGATAAACCAGATATGATATAGAAATTCCATGATTAGCACTACTGGTGTCCTTTTCTGTTTCAAAAAATCAGCCGTAGGGGTGGTGGGTAGTATGATTTCGATTTTTTATGAGGCCAGTGTATGAGGCATGTTTTTAAGCTCTTTGCTCCAATAAACACACCCTCAGCTTCAATCTCCCCTCCTTCTAAAGCTTCTAAAGCTGCTATTTGCTGTGGAGGGGTATACTAAAGGAGAAGGGGACCTGTGTCCATCCCTGTAACAAATGGAGACTGGTGAAGGGTGGATTTAAGCCCAGCCTTTGTCTCAGTGCAAGTCCAGGTGAGGGAGAGAAAAATGCTGATTCATTCCTGCCATGTTTGCTGAACAAGGCTGTCGTTCAGGTAATCACTGCCACCACACCCAAATTATTACAAACTCACTCCCCCACCCCAATCTGGGAGATTGTCCAGGGGACTCTCCTCCTCATTTACCCATGTGGAAAAAACCAAAAACCTCCCACATGCAGCCTACACGTGGTGAGAAATTTGGTAGGTTGCTGAACAATTAACGTTGAGGTGTGTCTGCACCAGAGTAAAACCCCTTTTTCCTGAGTAAAAAAAATCCACTCAGAGACAGGTGAAATTACAAAGAATAAAAAGAGAAAACTCTATTCAAAAGGCTACAGACTGCTTTGGTCTGAGGCTCTAGCAGCTTCTGTTTCAGGGGGGGAAACACTCAGTACTTGCAAGAATACTTCCAAAAAAACACTCCAGTTGATAGCTGGAGTGGTACACTTTAAAATCATGGTTACCCAGTTGCAAAGATAATTCAAAAAGCACCCCCAGTTGTAAGGAACCTTTTAAAACACCTTTAAAGGTTACAGAGACTTTTGTAGTGCCCTAGGTGGATAAAAAGGGCACAGGTATTACATTCTTACATCTTCTATAATAAAAGCCTTGAGCGTGATCCCGTGTCCTTTTCCGGCCCGTGTCTTTCTCGGCCGTTCTGGGCATGCGCGGAGCACATGCCCAGAACGGCCGAGAAAGATACGGCCGCCCAGACACGGGCGGCCATGTTGAGAACATGTTGCCTACGGAGAGGGCAAAAGCAGCAGCAGGGGGACCGGGAGGACAGAGGCGGCAGTGGGGGAACCGGGAGGGCTGAGGCGGTAGCGGGGGAACCGGGAGGGCAGAGGCGGCAGCGGGGGAGGGGAAAAAAGCCGGGAAGAAAAGAGAAGGGGGAAAAAATGGGCCCGCGGGGGGACCGGGAGGGCAGAGACGGCAACGGCGGGAATACTAAACTGCAGCGGCAGGGAGATGAGAGTGGGGAGAAGAGACCGGCCCATCCGCCGCGGCGGAAACATAATGGCGCCCATGTTGACTCTCAGCATGGCGGCGGCAGGAAGGACTGGCCCTGCTGGCGGCGGCCACCGCGGCGAGAAGACTGGCCCCACTGGCAGCGGCCGCAGTGCGGGGACTGAGCCCGCTGGCGGCCCAAGAAGAGGATTGGGCTTCGGAGCAAGAGCAGCACCCCCCCCCCACTAGAGCCCGTTATTAAAATGGGCTTAAAAATACTTGTTACAGATAAAACACAATAGACCAATTTGTAAGGATCTGCAAAGCACTAAAATAAAGAAATCTGATGCCAGCTACCTAACACACAGTTCTCTGGCTAAACCCTTCTTTGAAGCCAAGCCCTGGCTTCTTCCCTAAACTCACCAAAACCATGGTAGAGACTTCAGGCCTCTGCAGAGTTCCTGGTTGCTGCCATGGCCTGGCCAGCCAGCCTGTTGCTTCCCCTGCCCGGATCCAAGTGTGGACAAAGAACCTCATCACCTCATTACACATGCCTCAAGGCCCCTCAAGGTCCCAGTCACTGTGTGCTGATTGGCTGATCCCTAGAGGCTACTGCCTGATGGACAGGGCAGGGTTCCCTTCCAGTTCACTCTTTAAGGGAAAAGGAAAAGCTGTTCCTGACTGATCGAAACAATCCCTCTCCCCAGGGGCCCCTCAGAGAGGGAGATAATGGAGAAAATAGGTAGGGCTGGAGTTGGAGGGCCCGGGTTCTTTGAATCCATCACTAAGTTATGGCTATGCCAGGGCTACATTTCAAACAAGAAGTCATCAGGCGTTCCCCTCACAGAGCTCCCATGGCACATCTAGATTGGCTCGCAGTGCACCTCCCTCTCTTGCAGCCTGATCCAAGCCCCCTCCGTAGCTCCTTCTTGAAAAAAGATGTTGGGGGATCCAATCATTGAACTCTTACATAACATCTAGTTTTAGTCATGTGAAGTGCCTAGAACCATTTGGGTTAGGTGGTATTAAAAAAATAAAAATAAATAAAATGTGTATCCCCCCCATGCTGCAACCCCAATCTAAATTAGCCATCTTGGCTGCCTTTTGAGAAAGAAAAATACATCAGGAGTTCCAATATTTATTTTTTAAATGGATTTGAACCAGTTGCCCCTCTTTTTGTGTTTAGGGGTTCAGTTCCAGTTCAGGTTCAAGGCAACCAAAAGGCATTATGTTCAGATTCCATTCTGGTTCTTTGAAAAACCCACTTAACCATCCAGTTTTGGGGTTCAATTCCCTAGTTTCCCATCCAGAATTCCAGAGGGGACAAAACCAACTCCCCATCCCTAGAACTGAATAGCAAATAGCATATGGTTATCCTTGTGCAACTCTAACAAGAACATATGTACTGTGGATAAAGGAATTATAGATCAGGCATTTATAAAACATTTTCTCATTCTACTGCATGATGTTTTTTGCTTCTGTGGCACAGATCTACTTTTTCTTTGCCCATGAATTTAGATGCGGCCCCTTTTTACGTATGTGAGGCTGTTCTCACGTGCACCCTAATCCAGGCAAGGGAAGCCCAGCCTGGGTTAGGCTACACCTGAGAACTGAGGCAGTGCTGCCTAGCCTAGCTTAAAAACCTGGCTCTTAGTGATTGTGTGTTTGCTAGGGCTACATTCCGCCCCAGTGGGCACAGAGATGGGTGCCTAGAGTGCCCATCTCCTGGGGGAATCCCCCAATGCATCGTGCATGTCACGAGGTGCATTGTGGGATATCTGGAGGCCATCCCGGCCTCTGGAGTGCTGCGCTCTGCACGGATCATCTGGGAGTGCCATCCACACTCCCAGCAACAGTCAAGCACTTGACTGGGGGGAAGGTGAGCTCAGATAGCCTCCCTCTCCTGCCCACCAACCCGCCCACCTGATCGTGCGAATGACCTCTCTGTGTAGCATATTTGGGTTTTTTCTTCCACTCAAAGCCTTTGGCCAGTCCTGTCTGCATGCCATTCAGTGAACCAAAGGCTATAGTGTTGATTTCCAGTTAAATCTTTCTAGGATCTTGGGGCTTTATGAACAAAAGCAGCAGGCACTAGAGTTTGGGAACCTGAAAGTGAAAGAAAGGTAATAATTGCATTTAAGCAGTCAACAAAAGCAAAGCTCACCTCTGGGCTTGTAAATTTGTAGTGAAGCAATAATTACAACGGGGCTTCTGTTGTGGCATTGTGGTTGCTTTGAGAAAAAGAATGTCTGTCCACTTCTTTTCAGCCACCCCCTCACCCTCTCCCACTGGAAACATAATTGGATCCTCGCAGGTTCCCGTAAATCAAAGTAGGGATGCAGTCAACGTTTATTTATACAGTGCTTGTTAAATGGAAAACTGAATGGACTGAGAAAACTCCCACTTTGGGGATGGAATTAGACACTCATAGACCAGTGGTATTTACTCCACAGCTTGCCACTGCCATAGACTAGTCCTCCCCCATGCTTAGTCAAGCGTTTTTGTTTCTAAATCTGCTCAGAAAGAAAAAGTAAATTGCTCGAAGTGAGATTAGAGGAGAATATTGTTCTAAGGACAATAGGTCTCTATTGCTTGACTGGCATGAGATCCAGGCTTTCAAAACCACCAAGACCTGGAGGTGTGTGAGTTCTTAATTGCCTACCTCTGATAAACTGGCAGCCAGGAAGAAAAAAACCCCACCCCTCTTTCAACATTGAATTGGCCTGGATCAAGTCCACTTGCTAATCAGAGTTTAATTAGCGCTCCACTAACCCTAACTTATTCAAAATGTGCAAAATTGCTGTGGCCTCTGTTTGTGTAGTTAGCATTCTCTCCTGCCCTGCCATTTCTGTGCATATGTGCATCCACAGAGCAAAGCACCCAAGCTTGGAAAAATTCATTACACTTGGACTATGAATTTTTATAAATCAGAAACCTTTCCATGACATCTAGACTGTGCATACTCAGCCATTCCTAAAAGAACATCAGGCGCCTGTAGAAATCCATAAAATAGCAGTATTTATTCACTTACATGTTTCAGCAACCCACAAACTATTATCAGTTCCAAGTAGCTAAGATTAATGAATATACTTTGGAGAACATAAATAAAAATGGCAAAGGTCTTCCCCCCCATCTCTAGTCCCCCCCTTTGTTATAGTTATTGATTGTAGATCAATTTACAATCACTGTGTATTGTAATGTTGAACTGTAAGGTGGAGTGGTTAGAGTTGACCTAGACTGTGAGAAACCTAGATTCAAATTACGACTTGGATCAGGTTGACTTGGGTTCTTGGGCTTGGGCTTATTAGCAAAATGTTCATCAGATTGTATCAGATGAAAATTGTCCAAGAAGGCTGGCATCACATCAATTCTGTCTTTTCTGACTATTGGTCTGATGCAATCTACAGTCCTATTGTTTATGTTACAGCTGTATATCATTTTTATATTAATTCACCTTGTCCTCCTCCAAAGAATCATGAGAATTGTATGTTAGTGAGGTGCTGAAAATGTGATACACAATACAAAACAGGGTATAAACCTGATCCAAAACAATACAAAAGATCAAGAAAAACTAATATAATTACAGGTTATTATATGTATTTTAATGATAAAAATTAAAATATCTGTATAAAGTGGATTAAAACTCAATTAAGAGTCATAAAACTTTTAAAATCCTCATACTTATGCCAATTAAGTATAAAAGTCCTCAGACATATGTAATATTGTACTTCCAAGTGAGCAGAAGTCTTCTTGGGTTCTTATCAAGTCAGTGCTGTATTTCCAAGTGAGTTTAAGAGGACTTTTACAATATTTTCCTGGTACATGCTCAGTGTCAAATAAAAATCTCAGAAGGCGAAGGCAAAATCTTAGAATCCTTGGAGGAAGGTCATTCATGGGTTTTGAACCAAGTAAGGTCACTAAAGGTTTGTGATCAGTGTGTATAGTTTTAATCCCACCAAATAAGAACTAAAACATATCACTTTTCCCCCTCCTGAACATAGTGCCTCTCCATGTCAGTAAGATACTGAAAAATGAATGCAATTGAATGTTTCTCACCCCCTGGTTGAATCTGACTAAGTGCAGCTCCTAAGCCATATGAGGAAGCATCTGCAGCCACAATGGTTGGATATTTTTCAAAATACTTTGCCAAAAGAAGAGAAGAAAGCAACAGTTGATTTACAGCTGCAAATGCACCTCTTTGTGCATAATCCCAGGTCCACACAGCGTCTCTGTGGAGAAGGTCCCGTAAAGGCTTTGTGACTTGCACAAGATCTGGTAAAAAGTTTCCAAAATAATTTGCCATGCCTAAAAACCAGCACAGTGTCAATACATACATACACACATACAGACAGACATACAAACATACATACATACATACATACATTTATTATTTAAAATATTTATACCCCGCCCCTCCAGTATATTACTGCTCAGGGCAGCTCACAATATTTATAAAATAGCTAGAATATAAAATCAGACTAATAAAATTAACCAAATTAAACAAGTTAAAAATCCAAGCTAAAACAATACATCCATAAATACATTCAGAGGCTCTGGTAGTTTAACAAGTGCAGTAACCTTATCTGGATTGGGCTGGATTCCCTTGTCATTACTGATATGTCCTACAAACCTGAGGCTTCCCCCCCCAAATTCACATTTTTCATTCAGTGTGAGGTCCACTTGTTCAACATAAGAATACAAGAACATAAGAATACCCCAGCTGGATCAGGTCCAAGGCCCATCTGATCCAGCATCCTGTTTCGCACAGTGACCCACCAGCAGGGGCGTAGCAAGGTTGGAGGGGGCCCAGAGACAAGATTTAAAATGGGCCCCTCGCTGATACACACACATAAACACACTTCACAATATATCGTGCACTCACACTCACATCCCCATTATGAATATGGTGAATATCTAGTTCACATTGAATCTAGTTTTTTTACTCTCTGCTCCTGCTGGCTCTCCAAGAGACTCAAAATAATTCATAGGGGTTGCAAGATGGGCGGGTGGGGAGTCATGTGATGTGCCTCTGGGGGGGCCCCTTGAGGCAGTGGGGCCCCAAGACGACTGCCTCCCCTTGCCTAATGGTAGTTACGCCCCTGCCCACCAGATGCCTCTGGGAAGCCCACAGGCAAGAGCTGAGGGCACACCTTCTCTCCTGCTGTTACTCCCCTGCAACTGGTATTTAGAGGCATCTTGCCTCTGAGGCTAGAGGTGGCCTATAGCCCTCAGTCTAGTAGCCCCTGATAGATCTGTCCTCCATGAATTTATCTAAACCCCTTTTAAAGCTACCCAGTATTGACTGCAGCCTCTTGTCATGTTCCTGATTGTTAGTGCCATAAACTAGGACATCATCTGCATGGCTAAGAACTCCTGGGAATCCAGATACCAGTTGTGAGACTCTCTTTTGCTCTAGGGCAAATGAAAGACCAAATGGAAGACTGTTGAAACAATACCTGCCAAAGGGAGTAATGAAGGTAGTCAGTAGTCTAGATTCTTCTGCCAGGGGAATTTGCCAAAACCCTGCTGTAGCATCAAGATCTGAGAAAACATTTGCCCCAAATAATTGAGACAGTGTCTAGTCAACTGCCAGAAGCATGTGCCTTTCATGGCAAACATATTTGTTAAGTTCTGAGAAATCTATACAAATGCAGATCTTTATTGGGTTTTGGAACTGCTACTAGTCCTGCACACCAGTCCGTAGGTTCATCTACTGGGGAAATGACACCCATCTTTTCCATCCTGGCTAATTCATCTATTACCTTAGCTTGAAGAAGCATAGGCAACTGGCAGGATGCTGTCAAGGCAAAGGGCATGGGTGGTGGCTTCAAATTAATTCTATATTGTCCTGAATGTTTGCCCAATCATGTAAAAACATGGGGATATGCATCAGGAATGTGTGTCTTGTCTTGTGTAATGTTGTCAAGTCTCTGCACAAGTCGTAAGTGGTGTAGTGCAGGCAATCCCTGTATCACACATTGAAGACCTGTATCACACATACAGGATGATGTAGAACCCTCCCCTCCTTTTCCAACATGGTTTGAAACTGTCCCAAGAGGTGCAAAGGGTTGTTATTGGCAGCCTGCAACACTATGGTTGAGGGAATTAAACATCAGTCTCAGGATAGATCCTAGACTTTCATAGGAATGTCAGTAACTGTAGCTCCTGTATCAACTTTAAATGGAATTTTTTTTTTGCCATTCAATTTGATGCTGGTATACCATGATGACTTTTGATGAATAGAAGATATGGAGACTAAAAAGATAGGTTCCACAGCTTCCTCATCACTGGCTTGTAGAATGTCTTCTTGAACCATTTGCAGATTGAGGAGTGTTCTTCAGACAGCTGCAAAATGTCCTATGCTATGGCAGTGCCTACATTCCGCATCTTTTGCTGGGCATTGTTGCCAAGTATGAGTAGATTTTCTACTATGGTGCCCACACATGCTTGCTCCAGAGTATCTAACTTTCTGCTTCACTTCCCCAGATTCAATTAATAGTGATGATTTAAGTTGACCCTTCAGTTTAATGATCTGATCCCCCTTTTTATTCTTAGCCTTAACAATGTCCCCATTATCAGCCACCACATTGTTTGAGGTAGTTGTTCCTACGCATGCATGGCGGTAAAAGAAATGGCCCCTGTGCAGAGGCTCAAAATGGCTTGAACTGGGCTGCTGACAGCCCAGGAGACTCCGGGGGAGGCCAGCGGGGGTCAGGGGAGCTGCTGCCAACCCACTGCAGCTGCTGAAGCCACCGGTTTCAGAACCACTGGAGCAACTTGTAAGTATTCTGTTTTAACTTTACTTAACTGTTAGGGAAGCCCCCCTGCCCCTTTAAAGGTAAAGGGGGATCCTCACTGGATCCCCCTTTGCTGGTAGGGATTCGAGCCAGCTCCAAACCAGCCCGCCAAGTTCAGTTTGAGGTTGAGCCTTCAAGCCAAGCCAGTTCAAAGTCGAGCCAGCTCAATTTCGAGCCAGCTCACACATCCCTAGTCTTCTGTAGTGAGGGGTAAACTATACAGACTATCCTCTGCAGTGTCTCCCATAGCAAAACTGAAAGCATTCACTTGTTTTTCCTGTGATTTCTGCATTAAGCCAGAAACCAGCCTATACCTCTCAAATCTTCTAATCCAGATGGGCCAACTCCTTAAATTTTGAAAATCAAATCTGAAGATGGACCACATTTGCTAAAGGATCCATAGCTTCCAGAATTATGTCATTGAATTCCCCCTTGGCTATATTCTTCAGCAAACAATCTCAATCTCTCCTCTCTCCCCCACCTCTGCTCACCACTCATACTTTGTTGTGGGTTGTTCTAATTATTCTTTCTTTGCTGACTCAAAGAAAGGATCCCATTCTGACACCATGCAGTGTTTGTTTACAAAGAAAGACCAGCAGCCATTTTAGAAGTACACAAACAGAGGAGAACTGGTCTTGTGGTAGCAAGCATGACTTGTCCCCTTAGCTCAGTAGGGTCTGCCCTGGTTGCATATATATACACACATTTTTATACTGCCCAAAACTTACATCTCTGGGCAGTTTACAACAAAATAAAAACAAAATAAAACATTTGTTAAGACAAAAATGGGCGGGTGGGGAACACACACATTACAACAATTTTAAAATTTAAAATAATATTTTAAAACAGCATTAAAACCAGTTAAAACAACATTAATTAAAAGCCTGGGTGAATAAATGTGTTTTTAAAGACTTTTTAAAAGCTGTCAGAGATGGGGAGGCTCTTATTTCACTAGGGAGCGTATTCCAAAGCCTCGGGGCAGCAGTGGAGAAGGCCCATCCCTGAGTGGCCACCAGATGAGCCGGTGGCAGCTGCAGACGGACCTTTCCGGCAGATCTCAGTGGGCGGTGGGATCTCAGCAGATCTCAATGGGCATATGGATGGGAAACTAGAAGCTTGAGCACTATAAGATATTTCCCTCAGGGGATGAAGCCGCTCTGGGAAGAGCAGAAGGTTTCAAGTTCCCTCCCTGGCTTCTCCAAGATAGGGCTGAGAGAGATTCCTGCCTGCAACCTTAGAGAAACCGCTGCCAGTCTGTGAAGACAATACTGAGTTAGATAGACCAATGGTCTGACACAGTATGTGGCAGCTTCCTATGTTCCTATGTGAACTACAGAAGAAGCCTCTCAGGATAGGCAGTCCCTTTACTGAACGCCACCTCTTAACATGTTAAACTTTTAACCCTTCAAGTGCTGCACACGATTATGCCACAAAATCCAACAGTTGCTCTGTAGCTCTAAAAAAAACACCCCTATTGAATATTTATTTCAGAAAACATTCATGCAAATCATTGCTCTAATTCAACAAACTTTAAATCCTATTCCCTCTTCAATTAACTTTTTCCACCTTATAGGGAAAATAAGACATAAAGAGTGTGCAAACTGAATATAATTAAGGTATTTCTATCTGAAAAATCTCTATTGAACTAGGCTGCTTGTTTCCCCCACAAAGCTTTTCACACAGGGCTTAATGGATGGGTTGCATTCACATATCGGCTAGATTTACTCCAAAGTCCCTGAGAGTTATCAGGGAGCAGTTCACACACAATTCAGGTTTTTCACTGTGCATTAGAGTGTAACCTGATTTATATCCGGGGTATAAAAATTCACTATCTGTGTCAGGTTTGGGGACAACTTTGAGTTCACAGTAAAGCCTCCCTGTAAACACGTGGTAAAACCTGCTGTGCGTAAAAGCCCCAGGGAGTTATTTGCACTTGGCTTCAGGCTTCGGGGTAAACACTGAGTGAAGCCACTTCAAAGTACACTCGTGGCATTGAGGGAAGCAGCCCCTCCCCTCTGCTCTCAGATTTGTTTTGAAATAAGTCCACATGGCATGCTCCAAGTTTTCCTTCTAGCCAATGGGAGTTGGGGGAGATAAAGCTCCTGCAGAGATAGATCTGCATTTCTCTTATCATGCCAATGATTGTACATCAGTGCCTCTCCTATCTGCTCCAGCGTTTTCAGAAAAAGTAGCTTGAAACCAGCATTTTAAAAACCCGGAAATACATCGAAATAAGCTAGAATTCGCATCACAAAGCCTGGTTTTTGTGTGGAGTGGGTCCAAGAATCTCAAAGGGACTTTGAGATAAGTTTGGCCGGTGTGTGAATGAACACACTCTCTTCTGAAGGAGATTTGGGGCAGAAGCCCTGTGTGTAAAGGCTCCAGGAGACAGATAATACTCTCAGTGGACTGAGGCTTCACTTCCTATAGTGAGCACATACTTTTCAGTTATCTCTGGTCTTTGTTTTGTAGGTTTTGGAACAGTACAAAAACCCACAACTCCTGTTTAGTGGGGGCAAACATGAGACGAGTGTGCACACTTTGGACATACAATGGATGCTGTACACACAGCAGTGATATCTCTTTCATATAGTCCAACTCCTTGGGGGAAAAACCTACTGTTTGTCTCCAGCTGTTGAATGAAACCTTAGCATCAGATACACTGGTTACATGGAGCATCTCTTTTCCCCAGCTGAATTTCGTATGTGAAGAGCCACTTCAGGAAATTATTTGATTCCCAGACCCACATATACTTTTACCTGTGTGTGTTTCCTTATACACACCTGTATGTATACCTGGCAGGGAGCCATGATTGGAAGCAGCTTTCTATCATGGTAATGATCTAGAAGGTAATGATGTAGTGTCTGCATCTGTCATTCATGACACACATAATCCACAGCATTTCCTGCACAGAAGTAAATTCCATGTGGGACATTGCATTTAATGTGAAGCAACCCATGGAAGAGTTGAAATGATATATTTTTGTTATTTATTTGTTGGCCAACTAATTGTTTAAATGTTCTACACATGTTTGAACTCTGGCAAAGACATTTAGGGTAAAACCACTATATTATTTAATGGTTATTATGCATAACCGATGTAGTAGACACTTGAAAACTAAAATACACTTTGGCATTTGTCTAGGCTGACAGGCTGGGTGGCTGTTCTGTCTTGGTGTTCTAATCAAAGATAAAAGGGGTGTGGGGACAAATCAGTGAATAATGGTACACAGATTTTCTTCAACAATACTAAAATTCTGGAGTTCCTATGTGGAACATACCTTTGAACAAGAAGAAGTGTTCAGCTTCTGAAGTGTGAGGCTTTGCTGGAGTGAAATACATCCCACACAGATGAAAATGCACACTAGGAAAAAAAGGTAGGTGGACCCTGTAAGAGTTTGGTGCAGTGCAAGCCTATGTATGTTTACTTGGAAGTAAGTTCCACTGCATTCAATAGGGCTTACTCCCTGGTAAGTGGGCACACAGGATCTCAGCTTTAGTGTTTTTCCTTAGTTAAACATTTAGGTGCTGCTGATCTAGTTTTGTTCCCTGGGCCACACTCAAAGGAGCTACAGCTGAGATGCACAAATGTGTTTACGGCTGCTTACCTTAGGGATGTGCGAAACGTTTCGGGTACAGAACGATCTGTACTCGAAACAGCGCATTTCGGGTGATTCGGATCCGAACCGAAGCACCCCTTAAAATTTCTGAATAATTTCGGATCTGAAACAAATCACCCCTGTTTCGGATCTGAAATATTCAGATGTTTCGGACCTCCATTTTGTGTCCCTCTCCCCCCCCTCCATTTTGAGCAATGACGTCTATTTGAATTTCCCGCCTTTTTGCCTCCCATTGACTTCAATCCAAAAAGGTTTGATGTGACGTCTGCTCGAATTTCGGGTCCCAGGGGCAAAATAGTGGGGTGGGGTGGTAGTGCCTAATGGGTGGAGGCTACCACCCCAATTGCAGAGTGATTGGGCAGAGGGCTGATTTTTGGTGAATTTCTGAAATTTATCCGTCTTTAAGGTTTTCCCCCATTAGGTAAAATGGAGGGTGTATCGCTTCACGTCGGGGGGAAAGGGGTGGCCTAGAGCGGTGTGGGGTTGGTGGTAGTGCCAGGTAGGGGCAAGGAAGCTACCTGAATTTTTTCAAAGGATTTGGGCAGAGGGCTGATTTTTGGTGAATTGTTGAAGTTTATGCGTCTTTAAGGTTTTTCCTCATAAGTTATAATGGAGCTTTCAGCAGCCCCATAATTGCACTTGGCGGGTGTTGGGGTGGCCCAGAGCGAGTGGTGGTGTAGTGCACATAGGGTGCCAACCACCTTCATGGGTTGCTAGCCCATGGGGTACTGGGTTTTGTTGTTTCTGAGGTGTTCTGAGTGTAGATTCTATGATAGCAAATTAGAGTGGATTCATGGTGTCTCATTGAAAATCTCATTTGCTATCATAGAATCTAAACTCAGAATACCAGGGGTGTTTCAGTTCAGATCTGGATCGAAACACCGAAAATCCAAATTGCACACCCCTAGCTCACCTTTGTCCTGTCTTGTTTACTCCTAAGAATGACTGCTTTAGTAATGACGAAGGGTTGCATACACAGCTATGCAATGTTTCTGAGAAAGAACAACTTTTGATGCCACTCTTCAAAATCAATGTTGAAAGACTAGGTGTACCTGGATCAGGCCATTCTGTTCAGGAAATCAGAAACTATCTTTCCAGTCTCCCAAAAGATTAAAAAGGAGGAGGAGGAAGGGGGAATCACTCTTTTACATACTGAGTGAAGATTTGGGTCAAGTTTCAGGATGGTTTCTTGACTCCCTAATTACTATTATTAATGCTCTTAACAAGACTCTTTAGAAAATACTTCTGCTAAGAAGGGCTGGATTGAGCTATTGTGAAGGAGGAGAAGGTCCTTGACAGCGTTGTAAGTATACTTTAGTTCATTAATTGGGGACAAGACAAGAGTCTTCTCTTTACGATGGAAGAGAGAGAATTTGAGAGGCTAAGGGGGTGAATAAGTACAATGTTGGTTTTGTGGGTTTTTTAAAAAAGTCTGACTTGTCATTTTTAAATATACCCACTGCTGCTTTGACATAGCAGTGGGTGTATTTTAAAGTAACAGTAAGTAACTCTATCCTCCCTATGGCTCTTGCAGGATTTATTTGTTTTTGTTTTTTAAAATGAGCCAGCCAGGTTTTTCCAAGGGCTCACAGCTTTAATGAAGAATAATAATCTTTGGCTGAACCTGGCAACAGGCATCTCCTTTCCCCCCAAATAAAACCTGAGAGTCAGGACATCTTGCATCCATAGCTTTGTTATCATTGTGTAACCTTCCAACTCTGTAACAACAAACAGACTCCCTGTGGACTGCATTGAGAGGCACACCGTCTCGATATCTATTGTATTCTAAAAGTTAAGTAGTTTGAGGAGGCCTTTTACAGGCAAGAGTAAAGAGGATGAAAAGTAATCCCCAGGGAGGAACTACATGTTACACGTGAGTCTGTGCAACAAAACCCAAGTGGCTGCTTCCTGTAGGAAAAAAGCAATTTGGGTGGAGGCAATTTGGAGTGAAGAAAGATGTGTGTGTGTGTGTGTGTGTGTGTGTGTGTGTGTGTGTGTGTGTGTGTGTTCACACCGACGCTTAACCCTTCTCCTTCCCAGTGCTTTTCTATTGAAAATCATCCCCCAAAGTGCACTTCTCCCTGTAGGGTTCCAGATGCATGTTTTATCTTTATCTCAAATACATATTTGAGACCATGAAAGGGGAAAAAGTGACTGGAGAGAGTGAATTTCAGCACGCAAGCAAAAGAAGGGGTTAAGCACTCCCATTGGGATGCCCCAGATTGCTGCATCCTGAAACTCTTTTTCCATGGGTGGTCCAAGATATTGTGGCATCTGAGGCATGGCATTAAATGTTGCCTCACTCCACACGCCTGGTGGGGCCAGCCCTCTTTCAAAACTGATCGTTTCCAGTTCTGGTGTGGGATGTGGGGGAGAGGGAAAACTCCCAGCAGCCCTCCTCTCCTCTTACTCCTCAGAAGGAGTGTGAGGGAAAATGTTCCTTGCAAAGTTTACAAGGGTCAGACTGATCCAGAAGAGCTGCTTTGTTAGAGGTGGTGAGGGAGGGGCATCTTGCTACCCTGCTGATCCCCTAGTAATCTGCCACCTGAGGCAACTGCCTCACCTTGCCTCATGTTAAGTAGTCATCAGGATTGTATTGCACATATTCACCTCTATTGTGTAGGCCTAGCCTTGGACATGGGTTACAGTCATGACTTTCAAGTCATGACAACATGACATCCATTTGGGAAATGATAAACTTCCCTCAGCTTGCTCTTTGTTTCTGACCTCCCCTCTGACTGCTGACTTGGCCTCCCAATTTACCTCCCAGTGCTGACTCCCAGCTTGGCTTCTCGTTTCTACCTCCTGGCTCCAAATGGTTCAACATGGGTATCCCATGATGTCAAGGAGTGTGACTGACATACCACACAAAGGCCCATGGGCAGCTGGAGCACCGCCCATGCCTCTGTCAATACACGGCCAACAGGAATGCACTGAAAGGTAGCAGTGCTCCACTGTAAGCACTCCATGGACACAGTTGCACAATGTGATGCCCATTATTTCCAATGGACATTGCATTGCACAACTACATGCACAGTGTGCTTATGATGGAGCACAGCTGTCCTGCAGTGCAGCCACATCAGCAGTGCTTACGCATGCATGGGCAGTGCTTCATGTTTCCTTGTGTTGTATATCAGCCACTGTGTAGATAAACAGCTGCTTACTAGCCGGCAGTCCATGAATATATGGAACTGCCTTCTACTGAGTCAGATCATTGGTCCATCTAGCTCACGATTGCCTACTCTGACAGGCAGAAGCTCTCCAGAGCTTCAGGGAACAATCTTCCCAGACCTACCTGAAGACATCAGGGGCTTTTTCCGAGACCTCTGCATGCAAAACACATGCTTTGTTGTTGAACTACAACCCACCTCATATGCCTGTTAGGGATGTGCACAAGCCAATTCGGCACCTCCTCTGGGAAGCGCCAAACCGGCTCAGGTGCTGACCTTCAAACCAGCTCAATGAGGCGGGGAGTGGTTCCCTTAAAAAGAAGGTAAGGAGCTCCTTAACCACTTGTCCCTGCCCCACTGCTGTTCCACCAGTGGCACCCACTCTCCAAGTGGTCATGTGGGGCTACTGCACTGTTCCCTGTGGCCTCTGTGTGGCATCAGCACGCACATGGCCGGCACACCATGCAGAAGCTGCAGAGAACAGTGCCCCAGCCCCATGTAGCTGTTTGGAGAATGGGCACCGCCAGCAGAAAAGCACTGGCAGAAAAGGGACAAGCAGGTAAGGAGCTCCTTTCCTGCTTCTAAAGGGAACTGCTCCCCACCCGCCGGCGGGTGCATGAACGGCTCGTGCACATCCCTAGTGCTTGTTGTAGATTGCTGATATCATTGGCTTGTACCCATGGACTCAGTTGTCAGCTGTATCTTCATGATGCTGTCCCCAACACCCCTGTCTCCACTGCCATCATGTGGTGCCTGCGAGTAAGGCTGGCATCCCTTCTTCTTAACTGCTGCTTACAGATGGCAGCCAATACTGCATTCTGCTCCACCTCACTGGCTGCCAAAGGGATAGATGATGCTCACCTTGAAGTCAGTAGAGGCGTCATAACTTCAGTGTAATGACCCCAAGATAACAAGCCGACCCAGTCAGAAAGAAGGCAGGATCTGATGTCAGGTGGACAGATAATTATACAGTGTGGATCTAAATAATTCTTAGAATTTTGCTCATCCAGCTATCCTAGAAAGAAAAGGCATCAGAGAGTATTGCGACTGACAATGTGGAACTGGTCTGGCGACTGACAACTTTATTCCTGCAAGTGGATATGCTTATAATCCACTTCCTATCCATTTGTACATGTTTGCACTGCAACAAAATAACCAGACAGCTGAAGGAAAAGTATCCCATTGTGGAACTGGTAATAGGCTGCAATTTCACTCCTTTAAACTTGGGATCCCAGCTCCATAATGATTTAAGTCACAGTTCTTTCCCTTTCATGAGCAGGTCTGACTCTTTTTCTCACCCAGAGACCAACAGCTGTTTCCAATACACTTTCCAAAAGGCAAATCCTGAAAGAACTGTAAGGTGCCATCCATGCACTCTGGCTATAGATTTATGAAAAGATTGGATGAAAACAAATTGGCAGCTTCTCTCCACACATGAGCTCTGCAACTAGCCACTTGGAATGAACTTCGACGGCTTTTGAACGGGTCATCTAAATGTACTCTTTGAAATTGGCTTTAAGCAAAAGCAGATTGCTGTTTCTTTTTTTGCTTCCCTGTTTCCTTGACATCACAACGTGATGCTGCCTGTCCAAAAAGCCAGACACAAAATGAGGTGTATGTGTGGAACATATGGAACTGGTTTCCTTCTCAATGATAAACACATGAATTTCCTTTATATCTCTGTCACTGTTTTAGCAACTCTGAAATAACTTGGACACCGAGAATTCAACTGTGAAGCAACGAAATTATTGTTCCCAAAACACAGCCCTGAACTTGCCAGCACATAAATAATAAACTGGATTTTGATGAGACTGTTCATAAAAGGAACATGCATTTTGCATGAGCTAAGCATTTTAAACTGGTGTGATGGACCTGTATGGAAACTTCACTGGGCTTCTCTCTAAGAAGTTCCTCTTTCAAATGTGCGCTCATTAGCACATCTGGGAAGGTGTTACTTCTGCTCATACCCAAATGACACTAGAGATTATAATACCTGTTGGCCATACAAAGAGAGCAGTTCCACTGAATTATGACCTTGAGGCTTTCCCCGGTATATTACATTGGGAATGAAAATCAAATAATGCCTTTGGAAGAATATGGAGCATGACTGTGAGGAGGGCATGAGCAGTTGGAAGCATTGTCCCATCTATCAGCTATGGTAGGGCTGGGAAAGACCCTTGTCTGGCACTCTGGAGAACAACCACTGGTCAGTACAGACAATATGAAGCTAGCTGGACTTAATGGTGTGCTTGATCCATTCATTTCCTTAGCTATGTGCTTATCCTTAAAATCCTTTATGGTCTGGGCTCATTATGCTTGAAATAGCATCTTCTCAGGGGCCCTACCATACATTAAATGAATGCGGTGAGGGGGAAACAGGATCATGCTCACTGGTCATGCCCCCCACCCTCAAACTAACAATCTCTCACAGGTCACGCCTCTAGTCATACCTCACTATTGCCAGCGCTTCTCTCCATAATGCCAAAGGTGCAGGAGTCTATTGTCAGTAGGCCTGATTCTGCTCTTCCTCAGATAGTCACTGAACAGGAATGATAAAGGGAGGGGTCATCAGAAGAGGGCTCCTGTTTCTAACTCTGCTATTGATGAGAAGCCTAAGAAAAATAGAAAGACCTCCCTATGATAACAAACAATAGTCCAATTGCATAAATAATGCAGGAAAAGCAAACAAATAATAAAGGACAATACAAGGAAAAAATATGAAGGAAAATGCCAGTCTTTCCATATCTCATGTTTTATATTGCATTCATATCTTTGGAGCAGTTTTTTATTGACACAGAAAGGCTGCCAGCTTTGGGGGAAAACACCATTAATGAAAAACAGCAACTGAGAACACCAAAGAGAACATAGTTAACCCCAAGATACTTGGGTGGGGGGTATATTAAAGTTTCACCTGAAGTATGGACTGAATGAAACCAAGTTAGTGACTTCAGAATGTAAATATAAATATTATTGTTAATAATCTGAGTCTGGTTTTGATTTAAGAAAAAGTCAGATTCACTTCTGCAAGGGATGTTTTTAAATCTAGGGAACTCTGCCTCAGTGCATTGGGATGGACTGCATGAACATTGAAGGATTGGATATAGAACTGGATTCAGTTATCCAGCTCTTCCTTCCACTGCTCTTTCTTAAAGCCTTCTTGACTGAAAAGCACCATCATGATTTACTGTAGGCATGTCAGTGCTTCACACTAGGCTGAGCTGTTGTCATAGCATTTGAAGGCATGAAAGAAAATCTAATGCAGTCTGTGGCCAAAAATGTGCCATTTGGATCTGGGAATTTGTGATAGTGACATAAAGGCCACATTCATATGGGTCCAATGGCCATGGGTCTAATGGACCACAAAGGCTGTGGGTCCAATGGACCCAGACTCTCCCATCCAAATAGACATAAGGGAGAGCTCCCTCTCTTCAGTCAGCGAGACTGCAGAGAGGTTGGGGAACTGGCTGCCTGGACTTCCTTCTTGACTGATGGGCAGCCCCATCAGCCAATTGCAGCTAGAGGGAGGGAGGAACTTGCCAGTGTGGGAGACCGAGGTGCCACGTTTGGACACAACACTGGCACCACAGAACCGGAGTTGAGGGCAGAGAAACTCACCACAAACTCATTACAAAGCAGAGTCTGGGGAGGGAAACTGCGGGTCAATTTTTTGTCCCAACAGAGGTTGCATGCATTCAGTCATACACAAATTTCAGCTGGAGACTCCTTTACCTCTGGTTTCATGTTATGTCCAAATGCAGCCAAAGCTACCTCTCTGCAGGGATAGACATTCCGTAAAGCTGGCTTCTGCAGTTTATTCAAGGAGTGCCCTATAATGGTTTAAGGGTACAAATATTTTCTTCAGCCACACTGTGAGCCTGGCTTCCTCCTGGCTTTGCAATTGAGAAGCCACACATACATAGTAGGTTCAGCCATCTGATCCAGCCATTCTGGTTCAGGAAGCAGTCTTTCCCCTTCCTGCCTGCATACCATCACCTGCTGTCCTGCTGTCACCTCCTCCTCCTCAAGGTAAGGAAATTTAACAAAGACAGTAACTCCACAACGCATTATAGCCATGTATAAAGACTGAGTTCATGTCAAGGTTTCCTTCCACTTATGAGTATTGTGTGGCCATTTCTGTGTAGTACTTAGTTCATAAAAGCTAATTCTTGAATACCAAACACTGTCATGAAGTGAATAATACTTCTATTTCTTTATGGAGGAGAAATGATAGATTTTCTAGAGTTCACAGCAAAATACGTGAGAGAACACGATAATACCTGCAGCAGAGTCATAGCTAGTATTAACAGCTCAGTTAGCAGAATATTTTGATGAGTCTTCATGGGCATGAACTTTGAAGAATATTCATATTTTTATAATGACAATGCTTTCTTGTGTAGCGCGCTGAGAGCCTCAGATGCGGATGGAAAATTGTAACTTTCCTTCTCTGAGTTTTTGTCCCACTGAACCAATTCTTTTGGTGACCTTAGGGTCTAAATTTCAAAGCATCCTGAAGACAGGCTTAGGCCTGCTGCTATGGCAAATTCCAAAATACCCAATTACTGACCTCAGAAGGAGGAGTCAGCATTCCAGAGATTACAGTCACTTGGAGTTAGTTTCACAGATTCACTCCAAACAATATACTGTGGTGCAGACACCATTAGCCTGCCTTTTTCAGTTAGCAAATGAGATATGTCTTAAGGCAAAATAGTTATTAACAGTCAAGGGTAGGAGTTACAGCCTTAATTGGAAACAGCAACATCTGCAAGGGAAAGTAATAAAAGTATATAATAAGTAGGTGCACAGAGTGAATTATCGTAAGTTTAGGTAATCATTCCATGAGGCCGGTTTTAGCAGAAACAAAAAGCATTTCCATTTTCAAGCATTCAAAATAATCTTGTATGTTGAAGTGTATCCCGGGGTATATGAACACTAATATTAATATTAATAAAATACTAATAATGTTACGAATAAATTCTGTTCTTTGCCAATTGTATTACTATAACTTGGGCACACTTCCCAGGTTTCTTTGGTATTAGCATTACATTTATATGGAATTTTGTTTCATGAGAAAAACAATTATTTGCCCTTTTCTTGTCAGGAGGATGAGGACACTTCTAAAACTGAGAATCAAGTGAAAAGATACAGTTGTCAGGCTGACTTTGAGTACTTAGATTATGTACAAATGATGCTGGGGACTAACAGAGGCTAAGGCTGGATCTGGTTCATGAGACTGCCACTGGAAAGAGCAGTCGCACGTGTAATTTCCCCTCCTTCTCGGTAACATCTGCTACAACTTCCCTGCATCCTGATATTACTGCGCTGTGCAGTTCCCCACTCCTCACCATCATCAGCCAATGGTATAGAGTGGGAGCAGGGAAATGCACATCATCATCTGCAGCACACACATTCATTTTTGTGCCCCTCCATGGTTTCTGGTCAAATTGATTTTGGAGGTATTCATAGTGATTCAAGCTGCATCTTGAAAAAACTGAAACTAATCCCCCATAACATGGCCACCAGCATTGCTGCAAGTTCTGTATATACATTTCCTTGTAACTGTCATGGGCTTATAATGAGGAACATATCAACCCCCCAAGCAATTTTGATTTTTAAGGCATTAAAATATTGGTTTTAGTACATGTACTCATATAAAGGTGATGGTAAAGTGTGCCATTGAGTCGGTGTCCTGGCACCCACAGAGCCCTGTGGTTGTCTTTGGTAGAATACAGGAGGGGTTTGCCATTGCCATCTCCCGCACAGTATGAGATTATGCCTTTCAGCATCTTCCTATCTTGCTGCTGCCTGATATAGGTGTTTCCCATAGTCTGGGAAACATACCAGTGGGGATTTGAACCAGCAACCTCTGGCTTGCTAGTCAAGTCATTTCCCCACTGTTTCATTAGGTGGCTTGTGCTCATGTGATTCGACAAAATAAAAGAACAATAGCATGAAATTTCGCATAGGAATAAATCTGACTAGTTCAAGTAGAAGTAGAAATTCAGGTGTTTAACTGAATGTAGTTGTAAACAGAGGTCCAGACTCCAGAGCTAAACTACCCAGAGTTTATATGGTCCAGGCACTGGCTTGCATTGATCCTAAGGAGCTCTTATGCAAACTTCTCACAGAAATGGGGCATATTTCCACCATCCCTCCCATTCATACTACATTGCTCCACACCTCATGCCATCCTGTTTACGGAAGAGATTTTGTAACCCTTAGGAGTAGATTTGCAGTAGACCTGTACAAGGAATGGAGAGGTAGGAAAGCCCCATTCTGTGAGCAGAACTCTACTAGCAGAAGGTAGGATCAAAGTCAATGGGAACTTGTTCTACTGCTCTACAGAAGTGAATGAGAGGTGCTATTACCACCATGCCCTTGTGCTTTTCCTATTCATTGTAATAGGGCTTGTACAGGGAACCATCTCAGTGAAGTACCATTTCAACTGGGGCCTATCAATATGTTAGGTTGCCTCTTCCCCTCATTCTCCAAGGGCCAAACTACACATTGCATTAAATGCATAATTTAGCCTCACATGTATATTTTTATAAGTTAAATATCAGTGCAAGGGGAGGGTGCTCAATCTGGATTAGGGTGGAGAGAGGCCTATTCCCTCCATGATGGTCGCAATCTAGATTAGGGCTGCCTGTAGCTGCTATTTTCCCTAGGAAGGAATCTCCCATTTGTACCAATGGGAACTTCCCTACTGGCAAAATAGCAACTTTTGGAACCCCTGATCCAGATCAGGACCATGGCAGAGAGAAGGAGTTAAAGCTCCTTTCCACCCCCAACTGTAGTCCCAGTCTGGATCAGGCTTCCTCATGGCTGATATTTAACTAAAAACAACAGGGGTCAAACTACGTGTTTATGTAAAGTGACGTTTAGTCCTCAACAGACTTACATAAAATACTGTTTGCCAATTTAAAGTAGAACTAGCAAAGTTACAATTGAGTCAGTGTTGCCAGTTTCTGTGTAAAGCCAATGGAAACCATTTGGTCGAAATCCAAGTACTCCTGTTTAATTCCAAGTACTCCTGGTTTTGTGGAACGATGCCGGAGTGACCATGGTGATACACACAGTATAAACAAACAAAGAGTCAGGTCACTCCTCCATTTACAGTGTGTTTATACAGTGAAAGACCACTTGGCAGACACCAATAATATTGTCAGCACCCTTGAACTTGGTTCGTTTTAGCTTAGCTGGCTGGTTCCAAGAGCTGCCAGAGCTCAGTTTCTGGAATTTTCTGCACAGGTGCATTGGTCACATAAAACATATGACAACATTCAAAATGGCAGCACCTATGGGTGTCTTTATTTTTCTTTCCCCTGAATACTTAAGTACAGTTACCACATATGTATAGATGACAGAAGAAATCACTTGCATTAGACTGCAACACAGTGTGGACAAGAAATTTGCTTTTTCTGACACATGTCCTATCCTCCATTGCTGTACAGCTCATGCAAGTAGACTGCTAGTGCAAACTGTTATATGTGCATGTTAGCCAAGGAGAGTAACAAATGAACCAGCAGGTTTGTATGAACCGAATGTTCTAAATTCTGCTCTTCTACTGTAATAATGGGCTTCCCAGAAGCCATTAACGTTCTGAAACTGCTCTAATATTTTTCATGCTGCCCTCCCTATTTCTTGTAGGACATTTCTGAGCACAGGAATTCAGTGTGAGAATCATAGCCTAATGACACACTAAAAGAAAGGGTAGTTTCTAGAAGTCAAGTAACACACCAACTTCAAAAACTTTTCATAATATTGGCAATGCCTCTCACACATTTATTCCACCAGACGCTTGACTTCAAAGAGAAAATAAAATATTGCTAGGCTATAAATAATGCCCTTAAAAACAGAACTTTCCATTCAAAACAACAGGATGGGAAACAGATGATGGAACTCCAGAAATGTTTTTAATTTCACACAGGTAGCATTTTGCTGATTATGTTTTTCTTACATCTGACCTCTAAACAAGCACATTATAAAAGGATTAGCAAAGGAACAGTTTCTAAATTAATGAGCCTAGTTTGCAGTTGTTATAAGGATCTTGTATATATTAGTGGCAACTTCTGCACTTTGAATACTTGGTAGCTACTTTGTTTAAATACACAATATACAATTTGAACAGAAATGGAGTAGTAATGTGCAATTACATTTCATGAAGGCCCTACATTGTGAAAGCAGTAGTGGTGAGATTCAGAACATGGTTACCATCTTCTTTTTTGCCTTATACTTTTTTATTCAATTTTCACAACACAAAAGGACAAACACAAATAATACAAACACTCACAAACACATACAATAAGGACTTCCATCCAATATTTCCTCGGGAGAGCATTGTTATCAATACCTAATAGTATTGATTCTGGACTCTTGGGAAAAGTCGTTTTGAATACTTTTTTAAGCTCGTTATATATTAAATCCCAATAACCTCTTGATTTATTGCATGTCCACCATAAATGTATATAGGAACCCTCTTCTTTCTTACATTTCCAACATTTATTTGACATATTCTTGTAGATTACGGCCAACTTTTTGGGCGTAAGATGCCATCTGTACATCATTTTCAAAATATTTTCCTTTAAATTAGAGCAAGCAGTAAATTTTATATCTTTTATCCAAAGTTTTCCCCATTTTTCCAAGTCAATGTTATAACCAAGGTCCTGGGCCCATTTAATCATCGAGGGTTTTTTTTTACTACCTCCGTTCTTGTATCTTCCAATAGTAATAGGCCATACATCCTGGATACGGGTTTTTCTTCCTTATCACACAACTTTAGTTCGAATTCTGACTTTAGTTGGTTAAAACCCCTTTTACAGTCTTGCTTAAATATTGCATTGATTTGATGGTATTGGAACCAAGAGATATTCCAATCCTGCATATATTCTAACTTCTTAAGTTCGTATTTCACACCTTGAAAGACAAGCAATTGTCGATACATGGGCCAAGATTGTTGCATATTTTTCTGTTTTCTAGATATAACTTCCAGTGGGGATACCCAAAGTGGGATTTTTGCTTCTAACAAAAGTTTATTTTTCATCCATACCATATATAGACTTTTTCTAACATAATGATTTAAAAATTCACCATCTTCTTTGAGCATAGGAATACTAGGGCTGTGCATCACTGAAAAAACAGAATTGGATTGGATCAAATCTGGCTGCATTGGATCTGAATTGGCTGCACTGGTTTGCTGATGCATTGGAGGTGCCTGAATTAAAGAAGTCTATCTATCTATCTATCTATCTATCTATCTATCTATCTATCTATCTAATTTCTATACTGTCTAACCCAGAGGCTTCAGGTGGTTCACATGCATAAAAACAAGATAAATAAGCCATTTAAAACAATTAAACATTAAAACAATTTAAAAGCATTTAAGATTAGGGATGTGTGAAACGTTTGGGGCACAGAACGATCTGTACCAAAACCAGGCCATTTTGGGTGATTTGTACACAAAACAAATCGCCCAAATGCTAGTTCCAAAAGTTTTGTATACAGAACATTTGGGCACCAAAAGATTTGTTGTTTTGGACCTCCATTTTGTGGCAATCTCATTGTAGTCTCCGTTTTGTGTTTGACGTCTATTTGAATTTTCTGCCTTCAGTTCAGTGAACGAAAGCATGGGCTGATCTGCTGGTAATTGTCTCCTTGTTCCCTGATTGGCTGTTTTGGCTGTTGCCACTCCTGACTGACCCCACATTGGCTAGGAGAAGCATTGAAGAAGGGGCGAGGGTTGGAAGGAGTTCAAGGAGGGATTTTTCATTAAATCAGATTTACAGAGGCAGCAGCCACCATTCTGCCTTGTTCTGCCTCCTAGGAGGAGAGAGAGAGAGAGCTTTGCCTTGCCTTACTTGCCACCATGCCATGACATGACATTGCCTATTGCCTTCTGCCTTGCCATCATGAGCCCAGCCTGCCCATTCAGCCTGCCCCTGCTGGCTAGTGTGGCTACTGAATGCTCGCCTGGGAATGGATTATCTCTGCTGCATTGCTTTTTTATTTTTGTGTTCCTGAGAAGAACTCATTTTTCGCCCCCTTGAGACTCATTGCCTGTCTGTGCCACCCGTTCCAGCTCCTGTGGCCACTGGTCACCTGGCCAGCCACCCCCTTTCCCCCCAGATTTTCCAGGCTTTTGCCTCAGCCCCCCCCCCCCCCGCAATCTGAAGACTGAAGGAGGAGAAGAAGCCAATAAGAAGACTGAAGAAGACTCGACTCCGAGACCAGACCACAGAAGTGGACAACTGGACACACAACGTGGGTCAAGCCCTAGACTGAGTGAGTGTACCCCATTTTCACACAAACACACACACCTCTGGAATTCTGTATTCTTGGTTTTTTTTTTCCTGTTTGGAGGAAGGTTTTTGGTTGCAATTGCATTTAAAAAGTTGTGTGTTGTTTAGTTTAGAAGATGTTTAAACAGGGGTTCTGTGTGGGAGGGATTCCCGTTAGCTAGTACTAGTAGGTGGTTAGAAGGTGTTGGGGCACATGTACGGGCACATGTACCCCAACCTTAGACTTAAAGGTACCAACCCAGAAGTATATGGAATTCAGGCCTGTGTCTGATTTCATTTTATATTAAGGGTTCAGTTAAATGCCTGGACTCAGGGTGAATTGACACCCAGATCTGCCTGGGTAACAACTGGTAAATGATTTGTAGAGGCAGGAGTAATCTAGCATTGTTTATCAGTGTTTGTGGAACTCACAAGAGACACAATGGGTCAGGCTTAATTACCAGTCTCACACTGCTGAAATTAACCTGCTGTCCAGTAATCCCCTTACCTCACTGACAGGATGCTTCTGCCTTAGTCAAATGTGTTGATTAACTTGCCTCACACATGTACCCCTTTTTGATGTTACTTTAAATATTCTTTTGTTATAATTACACACTAGATAGAGGTACACAAGAAGTAATTTAATTGCTGTCTCACACAAATAGAACTAACTCTTTCACTAACTCCTGACTTTTAACATTCTTGGGACAAGGCAGGAGAAGATGTAGATTTGTTTTGGGGAATGACAATAGAACAATACTCTGCTAACAGGAGAGACCCTGTTTACCCTGGACTGACCAAATATCCTGAAGTGATTTTGGTAATTAAAAGACAATATTCAGAGGATAGCAGGAATAGACGCCTTTTGTGATCCAGAAGACTCAAATGAACATCAAAGGATGGAACCACTATAAGAAGGAGTCTCTGGACATAGCAGAGAGAGCAATCTTGTGCCTACAAGCAAGATCTGCTCACAAGCAATCCCAGAGTTTGCTGCTAAGCCGCGGGGCAACAAGCAGGAACTCTGTCCATGGACAGGAGCTGTCTGTGACTTCCACTGCACAGTGGGAAGTCAAGACTTCCCCAGCCATGGTGCTCTGACTCTCAGCCGTGCTCTGAGCAAACTGCATGCTTGATCCAAAAGCTCCTGTCTCCAGCCAAAAGCTTCTCCCCTTCAGCTGAAAGCTCCACTGCTCTCAAGCCTCTGATCCTGGTAATATGCTGCCTCTGCAAGCCTTGGGTCCCTTCATACCTTCCCCTCGTCCCTCTATTAATTCCTGATCTCCCCAAACCATGCCAGCCCTCAGCCTTCCTTACCCCCCCCCCTTTTCCATCTATAGCTGAATTGTATTAGGCTCTAGGAAGATTTAATACACACACATATGTTAGTTAGGAACACTGGGTGAATATTGGTGCTGGCTAGGGTTGGAATATTGTTAGTAATACTGATAGAATGTTCTGCTTTCTGCTCAGCTAGATTGATGTTGGTATTCTTTTATACTCAATAAAGCCCATTGAACCATTTAGGATTGGTTTGATCTCCTTTCTTCCGTGCGCCCAGATCCTACATGGTCACTATATAAAAGAACTTGGTCACTTGGTGACACTATGGGACAGGCCTAATTTTGTATGCTAGCTAATGAGCATATTTAGAATATAAATCAGGCCTGGACCGCAACAAAGGGTAGTGCAGCCTCATGGTTTTAAAAAACAATTATGTATTTTTTCCCATTCCAAAGGGGTGGTTTTTTTGCATTTTTAAACAGAAGCCTGTCCTCCAGCCCTCTGTGCCCATGATAATATATCATTATTAATATTCTCTGCATATACACACACACACACACATATACACACACACAATTCAAATGCCTTGGATGGTTTGTTGTTGTGCCTGTATTTGGGGGATCTCATGGATGGGCACAGGACAGGTTCTCTCTCTCTCTGTGGACTTCTTTGCAATGAAGATGGGGTCATATTGTGACTTCTAACATCATCATTTTTATTCAAACTAGATTGCTTGCATCTACAATAGGTTGTGCTGGTGCCACAGGCTCCGATCTGTTGCAGAAATGTCAAAAAATTGTGCCAAAATTTGTGTGCCATTGTTGTCATCATCACTCTTTTACCTGTGTGTGTGGGGGGGGGGGGGAACCTCGCTGTTCCACTGGCAGATTGTTGTTTTGCATGCTTCCTTACTTAACCTGCTTTTATGACTGTAAATGTAGCTGTAGCTGTAGCCGTGTCTGTCTGTTACTTGTGAATGAAAAATGCTTGGGGGAGGGGGGACAGGGCACATTTGATGCTGTTGTTCGACCTAGTCTGCTGCATCTGTGATATCACACTTGCTTGCTTGCTTATTGCTGGCTACTGCTATTGTTACCCTGCATTGGGAGGGGGCATGTGGGGCAGTGCATTTCATTGTTGTTGTTTAACACTGAGGTCATTCACACAATCGAAAACTGTGTTCTACCCGGGTTTGGGAGCTGTGTGTACTCCCAATTTTTGATTGTGTGGAAGCAAGGTTAGAGGAAAACCTGGGTAGAAGTGATTGTGTGGAAGCAAGGTTAGAGGAAAACCTGGGTAGCTTTTTCCTCCTACCTTGCTTCCACACAATCACTTCTACCCCAGGTTTTCCTCTAACCTTGCTTCCACGCAATCAAAAATTGGGAGTACACACAGCTCCCCAAACCAGTTTGAACATAGTTTCTGATTGTGTGAATGACCTCAATGTTGTGTGAAGATCAGTTGCATTTCTGGGTTGGGGACACAGTGGATGTGGCGAGTGTGTGACACAGTGGATGTATGTGAGCTTTGGAAACCTTGTTCTTTGAAAAGCGCTGCTGTTGTGGTTGATTTGTGTTGCATCCACCCTATGGGACAATGGGGACAGACAGTGCCCATTTCTTCCTGTGGGTGCCTCCTAGGATTGCCACAGTGGGTCATGCTACCACCCAAATTTGTAAGGAATTGGGCAAAGGGTTGGTTTTTAAAGAATTTCTGAAGTTTGTGTGTCTTTGGGGCAGATTCGGGACAGAAAAGTGGGTCAGGTGGTAGTGCCCCAACAGGTACCTGCTACCACCCAGATTCCAAAGGAATTAGGCAAAGGGCTGATTTTTAAAGAATTAGTGAAGTTTGCACATCTTTAAGCTTTCCACCCATAGGGGATAATGGGGATTTCAGCAGCCCCATAACTCCACTTGGGGGGGCACCGAGGTGGCCCAGAGTGAGTGGTGGCATAGTGCACATAGGGTGCCAACCATCTCCATACCCACAAGCCCATGGGGTATTGGGTATTTTTGTTTCTGAGGTATTCTGAGTGTAGATTCTCTGGTAGCAAACGAGAGTGGATTCATTGGTTGTCACTGAACCGCGACCCACTCTTCTGCCCCTGAAACCCTCTTTCTGCCCCAAAGACATGCCAACTTCAGAAATTCTTTAAATATCAGCCCTTTGCCAAATTCCTTTGAAATCTGGGTGGTAGCTTCTTTGCACTCATTGGGCACTACAATCCACCACAACCCACCCTGGGCCACCCTGGTGCCACCCCCCAGGGAGTTCTAACTAAGGCTGCTGAAATCCCCATTATTCCCCATGGGAAAAATCTTAAAGACATGTAAACTTCAAAAATCATTTAAAAATCAGTCCTTTGCCCAATTCCTTTGAAATATGAGTGGTATCTTCCACCCATTGGGCACTAACCCCCCCCCCTCTTTTGGTCATGTGACCCTTTTTTATCCTAATCTATTTGGATTCGGATTCAGATTTGGAAAATTCAGGTACAAATTGAATATGGGGTGATTCAGGTGGGGGGTCAGATTCGGACCCAAAACAAATTGGGTGTGTTTCGATTCAGGTACAAATTGAAAGGAAAAAATCGATTTGTGCACACTCCTATTTAAGAGTCACTAAAAGCCAGGGGTTTTAAAAAAGTATCTTTAGGGCTCTTTTAAAGGCTGGTAATGATGTTAAGCCTTGAATATTTGTAGGGAGTATAATCCACAGCCCAGGAGTGACTACAGAAAAGTCAGAAGTCGCAATCCTGAGTAGTTGCCAGATAAGCTGGCGAGAGCCAGAGACGGACCTCTCTCAATGATGTTAAGGTTCAGTGGGGATCATGCTGGAGAAGACACTATTACAAGTAGCCTGTAGGGATGTGCATGGAGCCACCGTGAGGAGGCTCAAAGGTGGCGGGGGTCTATCTTTAAGAGTGGGGGAGGGTGCACTTACCCCTCCTGCCACCTCCCCCCCGCCAGTGTCCATGTTTTGCAAAGTCCATCGGGGCGGAAGCTTACCTCCCTGCCACACCATTGCCCTCATCTTCCGGATATGACCGGAAGTTGCTGATGCACACCGGCACAGGCACGCGCACATCACATGCATGCGCACACACATGCCGGTGCACGCAGGCACATCGGTCATATCCGGAAGACAAGGGCAACGAGGCAGCAGGGATTTACACTGCCATCCCGATGGGCTTTGCAAAACACAGACACCAGCAGGGAAAAAGCGGCGGGAGAGGTAAGTGCACCCTCCCCCGGTCTTAAAGGTAGACCCCTGCTGCCTTCGAACCAGAGGAATCACCAGTTCTTCAAACCAGTTCAGAGGTCCATAAAGGGCCTCCGAACTGGTTCCATGCACATCCTGGTCCTAATTTGTTTAGGGCTTTAAAGGTAATTAGCAGCATTTTTTTTAATTTTGCCAGGAAACCTATTGGGAGCCAGTACAATTGCTTTAAAACAGGCATAATAGAGTCTCGTTAATATGGTAATTGTTTTAAAACAGGCATAGATTGATCCAATAGCATAGCCAGTTAGAGTTGATGTATTGGGGCCTTACCTGGCAGGAAGATGGTGGGCTTTTCATCTGTCTCTTCACTTTAAAAAACTGTTCCTTTGATAGGCAGCAGTAGCAGCATTCCTGCTACTCTTAGTCTGCTTTCCTCACCAGCCGGTGAGGATGGAAGCAATGTTATGATCACACTAAGGCTGTTCTCACGCGCAGCCTAACCCAGGCTAGAGATGCCCAGCCTGGGTTAGGCTGCATGAGAGACCTGCCACCTAGCCCCATTTCTAAGCCCAGCTGTTAGCTGAGGTTAAGGGAGTGAACGCTCACTTAACCCAGGCTATGGGCTCGTGTGTTAGCTGGGGCTATGTTTGTTGTTGTTGTTATTTACATTTTATATCCCGCTCTTCCTCCAAGGAGCCCAGAGCAGTGTACTACATACTTAAGTTTCTCCTCACAACAACCCTGTGAAGTAGGTTAGGCTGAGAGAGAAGTGACTGGCCCAGAGTCACCCAGCAAGTATCATGGCTGAATGGGGAGTTGAACTCGGGTCTCCTCGGTCCTAGTCCAGCACTCTAACCACTAAACCATGCTGTTTAACCTCACTGGACACAGAGACAGGCACCTAGAGCACCCATCTCCTGGGAAAATCCCCCAATGCATTGTGCATGTCACACAATGCATTGTGGGATCTCCAGAGGCTGGGACGTACCGACCTGGCCTTCAGAGGTCCACACTGCAGGCACGCAGCGCAGATAATCAGGGAATGCATCTGCACTCCCAGCAATATAGAATTGGTCATCTGGGGGGAAGGTGAGTTTCACAAAGCCTTCCCTCCCACCTGTCCACTGTCCTGCCCACCTGATCATGTGAATGAACCTCATTTTTTCATTTCCCTAGTGCATTGCTGGGGCAGGGGATGGCCACAACCTAGAAGAGGATGCAAAACTTCATGATGTTGCTTCCTTCTCCAGAGGATTATGAGATAGCTGCAAGAGAGGAAAGCAGAATTTTTAAATCTTGCTGCTGCTTGAAGTTAAAAGACAGTTGGAGAACAAATCATGTTGCTGCCAGGGAGGGTCCCCACCTCTCATTGATCCAATCTGACCTGATATAGGCTGTATTAGACACCCTTGTATCAGATCCAATTGTATTGGCAATTTTTCATATTATAACATGAACAGGGATGCATATTATAACTTGTAGAGCCTCCCTCGGTGCCAAACCAGACCATGGGAGATCCTAAACAAGGACCTCTCATGGTTTCTGTTTTGCTGATAAGCTGCTTTGAAGATTATGAAGGAGTATTCTGGGATGTTCAGCCTTTTTTGCCTATGTCCTTTCCACAGTGTAAATGTGGTTGCAGGGTCCCTCAGGGCTCAATAGGCACCATGACAGCAGAGGAACCGTGATGGTTTGGAGGTAAAGCAATGCTCATGAGTTCCCCTCTCATTTTACTGAACTCCCCCCACCAAACCTAAAAACTCATATCTCCTCCAAAATTCTCTTTCCTCCCCACCAAAAGAAATTTAAGTGAGGAGTTGCTCCCCAAGCTTTCTCTCGGTCTGCACCCTACTTTCTCCCAGAGCACTACTTCTGCGATCTTCAAAGCAGATTGGCACTGTTAATTCTCAAAACAAAAAACCATAGGAAATCCTAATCATGGAGCCCTTGGCTCTTGTTTGGTTTGGAAAGTGAAACTTCTCAACAAATGGAACTTTCCCAGAACTACATTTCTATATTGTGAAAAGCTTCACCTGTTGCTTTCTGCCTGTCATGCCACTCTTAAAGGCATGGAACTCTGTCCATAACAAAAGTGGCAATCCTGTGCCACACAATGCTTTCCATCCTCTGAGTGGCTGGTAAGTCTGTTCTGAGGAAAAAACAAGAGAAATCAGGCACAAATCTGCTCAGTTCTGTTTTGGTCTGGAAACTGGATCAGTCAGTGTAGTACCTATGACCTTAGTTCTCCATTCGTGTAAACCATGGGCTGCTCCATGTAATTAAAATGGAATTAAGTGGAGGAAAAACTGTAATGGTTAATCACCAAAATATTAGTGAAATATTTCAGCACCCCTGCTGTGCCACGTGGAACTGATCAGTTAGCATTAAATCTTTAATAACATTTTAATTGTAACATTTAAAAAAAAAGGGGGGGGAGAGTATGACCATGTGGTACTTTCCCAGGGGAGTTTAGGGCAAGATTTTAATAATTAAATCACTTTTGAATTACCGGTATGGAAAACATTAGATTCTTTGTGTGTGCATGAAATCTAAAACCATACTAGGTTTTATTTGCGTCTAATTCAAAAATAGTTTAATCAATTTCTCTTATACCTGGCAAAACAATTCCATTAGACAAGCAAGGAAGACTGCCAGTTCCTAGATTAGGCAGGGAATCTCTTGCCAAACCTAAGGGGGCTAAATGCAGTTTATATTGGGATCCTTAGTAAAATGACAATCTGGCAAGATGGTATGAATTCATTCTCCTTCAACTGAGCAGTCAAGCTGGTGGGATGGGAGGTTATTTGCATTGGCAAAAGTTTGCTTTGAGCATATTAATCTTAACCTGGCTATATGTGTGATCGGCAGCTGCAATAGTGTTTGTCTTTATATCTGATTTTTGAACTGGCACCTATGCGGTTTATTACCTTAAACCTGGTTAAATGTGAACTCCAGCTGCCCAGAGAAATTTTCACATTTAATTTTAATTAGGGGCATGCACAATCTGCTGAATGGCGAACTGGTCCACCACAAACCGAGCCAGTCCAACAGTTCATTCGCAAACTGGACTGACCTCCAAGAGAGGCGGGCTGGTCCAAGATCGAACTGGATCTGACCCAATTTGGTTCGAACTGGTTCACTGGTTCAAGTAGCAGTTGTAAAGATAGGTAAAGGCATTTTAAAGGTAGGAGCAGGATAAAGCAGCCTTGGTGAGGGCAGGCAGGTGGTGCGGAGTGGTGGTGGTGGTGAGAGGCACCTTTAGGAGGAGGTGCTGCTAGTGCTTACCAGCATGTACTGCAGCAGCACTCTCCCCAGCTTCCTGTGGCATATGGTGGTGTGGCGGCAGTGCAGAATCTAGGCTCCTGGCCGGAGCCTTATTCAACTGCCCTTCGCACATGCACATAGGCCATTTGCATGACCATGCCATTGTGCATGCTAACGCAAATGGCCTCCATGTATGCATGGAGAGCAGTTGACTATGGGTGTGGCTGGGAGTCAGGAACTGGGACGCTGCACTGCTACTACACCACTGCACACCACAGGATGCTGGGGGAAGCGCTGTCGGTGCTTACGCACTGGTAAAGGCTAGCAGCACCTTCTCCTTTACTTCCAAAGGTGCCTCTTGCTGCACCTTTAGGCAGAGGTGCTACTAGTGCTTATCAGCGTGTACCTCAGCAGCGCTATCCCCAGCTTCCCACGGCACATGGTGGTGCAGTGGTAGCGCAGAGTCCTGGCTCTCGGCTGGGCCCTTATTCAACTGCCCTCCACACATGCACAGAGGCTGTGTGCATGGTTGTCAAGGTCTGGCCCAAGGCCAGCGAAGTACACGGCTCGGCTGCTTGCTGTGGGTGAAGGACAATTGTTGAAACTCAGCAATGAGTGGGAGTCAGAGGCTCCAATTTATGGAGCCAGTCGAAAGCTCCCAGGTGTCAGGATTTACGGCTTGTCAGCCTTCGATAACAGGCACTTGCTCCTCCGCACCGCCTCCAATTGTGACCTGCGTTTGAAACACCTGCGTTGCCGTGGTGTCGGTGGAGCTCCAATGCCTAAATCATCCCCCGATTGGTCGCTGACATTTTCTGCTGGTTCAGGCTGTTGAGTCTGTTCTGAACCGTCAGCTAATTCCACTGCAGTCAGGCTCTGCCCTTCAGACATTCCAGACTCGGCTGAAATGCCGACAGCTTCCCTTTCTTCCTCGCTGTCAGAGCTAGGGGACATGACAATGGTCACGCAAATGGCCTCCATGCATGCATGGAGAGCAGTTGACCGAAGTTGTGGCTGGGAGCTGGGACTCCGCATTGAGCCACACTACTGCGTGCCACGGGGTGATGAGGGAAGTGCCGCCAGTGCTTACACAATGGTAAATACTAGCAGCACCTTCTCCTTTACTTCTAAAGGTGCCTCTTGCTCCCCCCTGCCCCGGCACCACCTTCCTGCCCTCACCATGGCCACTCTAAGCTTTATCCTATTCCTAACTTTACAATACCTTTATCCTAACTTTACAATAGCTACTTGAACCGGCAAACTGGTTCGATCCAGTTTAATGGAATGGACCAGACCAGCTAGTCAGTTCAACCAGATTGGTTCATGGACCATGGTTCAGTCCGAATTCATTTCAAATTCAGACTGAACAGTGCAAAAACAGTCCATGCATACTCCTACTTTTAATTTTTTTGACGCAGTTAAATATGATGTAACTGAATCAGTCATGGAGTTTCAGCAATGAAAGAGCAGGAAGAGATCTTTGTAGATACAAAAAAGAGTGCAAAACTGGGTTCTGCAAATGGCATAGGATTCTGCAGCTCTAAAGAGACTCAAATCAAGCCAAATGAAGTCACAAATCTACATTCTTTTTTAAAAAAAACAAACCATATTTTTATACTACCCAAAACTTGCATCTCTGGGCAGTTTACAATTAAAATAATTTAAAACATTAAACGTTCAATTAAACAATTAAAATCATTCAAACTTTAAAATCATTAACATTAAAATCATTTAAAACCAATATTAAAAATTAAAAACATAAATCTAATTAAAAGCCTGGGTGAATAAATGTGTCTTCCATGCCTTTTTAAAAGTTGTCAGAGCTTGGGAATGTACAAAACAGTAATAAACAATAAAATGTCAAAATAACAGTTGAATCTCTGTTCTGTTGCCTCCACCCTCCCCAAGCATCCTTAGGCTCCAGTGAGAGATTTCAAAGTGTTCCTGTGACAAGGCATCTGTCATGATGTTCCTCTTCTTCTTCTTGGGTTGCACCCCCTGTAGCCTGTGACTCTCCCACACTGACCACTTCTGGTTAAGGACCACGCCCAAATGAGGGGCCTGGTCTGGACCCAATAGCATCATCTCTGCCTCAATGCCCTTTGCAGCAGCACCAGTGGTCAGAGTGCCCATTCTTTTAAAGTCTGGGGCTTGGAGGATGGGATTTTTTTTACTGAGGGCTGCTTCCGAAGCCTCAGAAGCAGCTTGCCCCTTCTTCCCTGACATCTCCTCGTTGGGTTTGTCTGTCCCAGACTGACACCTGTTCTCCTGGGTCAAAGACATGCTCCCTGGTGTGTAGGCTATGCCAGGCTTGCCGCTCAGTCTGGCCTCCCGCAGATTGTGCTGCAAAAGGCACAGTGTCTCTTCCAGTGTGTTTTGGGGCTTCTCCCCAAGGTTCAACACCTTTTCTCCCTAGGGGGTTTCCTTCCCCTCCCATTGACGTTGCATCTGTCCCAAAGTCCTTCTGACATCTCTCCCATGGACTAGCTCAAAGGAAGAACAACCTAGGCTCGGGTGTGGCACAGCTCTGTAGGTGTCCAACAGCTGAGGCAACCCCAAGTTCCAATCCTTGGAATGTTCCTTAATGAACTTCTGGATCGTGGCCCCCGAAGTCCATTGGGCCTCTCCCACTGATCCACTTGTCAGGTGCTGGCCAGACACAGAGGTAAGGTGCTCCACTCCATTGGTGCTCCAATGCTTTTCCATCACCCCACGTATGAACTTGGCACCTGCATCAGGACTTCCTTTGGCTAACCAATTCTGGCAAAAATGTCCAGCAGAGCCTGACTTACAGTCTCTGCATCTTTCTGGCTCAGGGCAACTGCCTCTGTTTTCCCTTGGTAGTCTTGGGTTGGATAGGCCCAAGGATATCTATTGTCACTCTGTGAAATGGGGTGTCCCTGCCAGACAAGGGCTGTACAGGTGTCTGCCCTTTTCCCCATCCCCACTTTCCTGGCAAATCTCACATGACTTCACATACTTAGTCACGTCCTGGGCAAATCCAGTCCAGTAAAAGTTTTTCCTTACTCTGTTCTTGGTCCCCCCCCCGTGTCCCTTTGGGTGGGCATCTGCCACCTCTAAGATGTGCAAGTGGTGTCTCTCGGGCATGGTAAGCTGCCTGTAGGGTTTGTACCCCTCCCTGTGAGTTTTACGGGTATAATCACGGTATAGCAATCCATCCTGGATGATGGTCTGGGAGTTCAGTGGTTCGCTGAGAGGTGGTATGTCAGGGCTCACCTGCTCCTGCAGTTGCGCCAAATTTGGGTCTGCCATCTGCTCTCTCTAGAACTTCAGCCTTGCTGCTGATGGCTGCTCTTGGCATCTCTGCTTGCTTCGCCTTCTCCCCCACAGCGTCTCCCTCCTGGTCACATGCCTGCTGCAGGTGCTTTGAGATGGGAGCCTCAGCCTCTGCTCCTGGTTTTAGCTGGACTTCTCTGTCACTGGGCCTCTCAGTGCTCAAGCTAGATCCCGGCCTCTCCCCTGTGCTGTCTGTTGGTGTGACTCCAGTCTGAACAGGTGGTGTTGGGTAGGACCCGGTACCTTGGTTCAGCTTCTCCACCTCCACCTCCACTGGAACCTTCTCTTCCGGGTGAAGAGTCTCCCAAATGTGGACAGCTAAATCTTCTATTATCAGCATGGCACAGGGCTACTCATCTCCCATCACAGCAAACTCCCATTCTCCTTCCCAGTCAAGCAACCGGACTGGTAACTTCACTAGGGGCATTTTGGCCTCTGGTGAAGAGAGGCCACCCCCAGGAGGCCTGGGCAAGCTGCTCTACATCAAAACAAGCCGGTATCCACTTCTGGGCCACTGCCAGGCTCCTATCACTAACCATGTGCATTAGGAAGACTTTATTCTGGGGGTCATCCCTCCCGAAGTGTCCCGCACAACCAGGTAGCGACCCCTTCTGAGCCTCTACCATCTTCAGGCTTCTATCCCACATCATACTCATATCCCACATGAAGGCTTTAGCCTTGGGGCAGTCCCTCTTGAAGTGTCCCGCTCAGAGGTGTATCTAGGGAAAATAGCGCCTAGGGCAAACACTGAAATTGCGCCCCCTGTCCAAACACCTGACACCCATCTTTCAGATAACTTTACCATAATATCAGCTCAAAAATACAAGTCAAGCTCGTTAAACTTTTAATATTTCAAAAACGATTTAGCAGTGGACGTAGCCAGACCAGAAAATGCTGTAAAACTACAAATTTCAGTATGCTGGGGCTCATGAAAAACCCCAATACTATGTGGAGGTGTACTTGGAAAACTAAACAAAAGTGCCTGTCTAATTCTCTACTATGCATTGTAGCATCACTATTACATAAGTTTTGAAAATAAAGGGAGAATTTGGCTTTTCCCAGATACTCTACACACTACACTTGATCTTAGCCAAAAGGTCGAGAAACCAGATACTCTGAAAATAATTAAAGGATATGCAGAGTAAACTGTGTCACTGCTTGGTCACTGCTTGGAATATATTCTAGTATATATTCTAGTATTTGGAATATATTCTAGTATATATATTCTTGGAATATATTCTAGTATATATTCTAGTACTATTCTAGTATTTCAGAAAGACAGTTAAAATGAGAGAAAGAGAGCAAGAAACTCCCAGTGGCCTTAATACTAAGGATTTCACACTGATTCAAAGACAAACTCACCGTTAATAGTCATATTATTAAGACATCACAAATAACTCACTTATCACAAGAAGCAAAGTAAGAGCAAATGAATACAATGAATACAATCCTAGCTCATACGCTTCAGCTCAGTATTCACAAGCCCTGATTCTCTGTACATAGTGCCAAACTGAATATGTGTACAGTGACTTATATTATATTAATTAAAAAAAAAATTACCTGTAGCCCCTTTGGGGGGGCTTCCTAAAGGCTGGGGGGGGGTGTCTGCAAAGGTTCACCCTCCCACTGCTGGCCTCTTAATTCACCGCTGCAGCCCGTCCCGGGCTGATTTTCGGGCTTGTTTGGGCCTGCAATGATCAGTGTTGTGGCCATTTTGGAGGCTGCCACACATGCTCAAATGGCCTCTGCGAGGCCTGGCAAGGCCTAAGGCTTCACAGAGGCCATTTGAGCATGCATGGTGGCCATTTTGTTTTTGGTGGCCATTTTTTTTAAAAAAAATCATTTTAAAAAAATGGTGCCCCCTTCAAGTAGTGCCCAGGGCACGTGCCCTGCCTGCCCCATGCTAGATATGCCCCTGGTCCCACTTCCCAACACTTAAAACATCTGGGGCTGGTCTGCTCAGTGAGTCTGCCCCTTTGTGGTGTAGCAGGTGAGGTGTGACTTTTGTCCCCTGGTCTCACCTTGGTAGGACTCCTGGGCTCCTCCTTGGGTGGATGCTGAGACCCCTCCCACCTTGGGACAAACTTAGGTCGGTCCTGTTGAGGTGCCCCTGCTGCTGGCTTTCGAGTCAGCCATTTTCTAAGCCAGCTTTCCAGCTTCCTCAGTGTTCTGGGGCCCCTGAACAAAGAGCTGTTCAAAAAGGTGATCTGGTAGTTGGGTCAGGAACTGCTCAATTTGAATCAGCTCTGTGATATCCTCAACTGTCTTCACCCCCACCTGTTCCAACCATGAATGCAATGCCATCTTTAACCGCCTCAAGGATCGGGGAGGAGGCGTTGCAGTCATCTTTCGTGAGACTCTCCCCATTTCCAGGTGCCCGGTCAGGCAATCTCAGAATTTCGAGTGTTTGTCCTTGAGAGTGGGCCTCCGAGATAGGCTGGGGATTCTGCTGGTGTACCGATCACCCGGCTGCACTTCAGTCTCCCTACCTGAGCTGGCGGGGGTGGTCTCGGAGGTGGCCTTGGGTTCCCCCAGGCTTATTGTTTTGGGGGATTTCAATGTCCACGCTGAGGCCCCCCTAGTGGGTGCGGCTCAGGATTTCATGGCCTCCATGGCAACCATGGGCCTGTCTCAATTGGTATCGGGCCCTACCCATGTGGCGGGACACACTCTGGATCTGGTTTTTGCTGACTGGGAAATAAATGATCTGGAGGTGGGGGAATCTGAGACCACTCCCTTGTCATGGACAGATCATCACCTGGTGGGGTTTAGTTTGACTGCTCCGTCTGCCATCTGCAGGGGTGGTGGGCCGATTAAGATGGTCCGCCCCCGGAGGCTTATGGATCCGCTCGGATTTCAGACGGCCCTCGGGGAGTTTCCAGTGTCCAGAGCTGGTGACCCTGTCGAGGCCTTGGTTGATCTCTGGAATGGAGAGATGGCCCGGGCTGTTGACATGTGAGTTTTGGCAGTTCCGGCAGACGTGCCTTTGGTACCACCTGGTCCCGTTGTGTTGGATTCTTTTCAGTTGCTGCGGCCTGAGGATGTGGACAAGATCCTGGGCAGTGTGCGGGCGACTTCGTGCGCTCTTGACCCTTACCCTTCATGGCTAATAAAAGCTGCCAGGGAGGGGACAGGCAGATGGCTGGAGGTGATCGTTAATGCTTCATTAAGGGAGGGCAGGATGCCATCGTGCCTCAAGGAGGCGGTGGTAAGACCACTATTAAAAAAGCCCTCCCTTGATCCCTCCAACCTGGACAACTATAGACCTGTGTCTAACCTCCCCTTTTTGGGCAAGGTGATGGAGCGTGTGGTGGCGTCCCAGCTGCAGAGGGTCTTGGATGATACGGATTATCTGGACCCTTTTCAATCTGGCTTCTGCCCCGGGTATGGGACTGAGACTGCCTTGGTCGCTCTAGTGGATGACCTATGCCAGGAACTAGACAGGGGGAGTGCGTCCCTGTTGGTTCTGCTGGACCTCTCGGCGGCGTTCGATACCATCGACCATGGTATCCTTCTGGGCCTCCTCTTGAGTATGGGAATCGGAGGCACTGTGTTGCAGTGGTTCCGGTCCTTTCTTGAGGGAAGGGTCCAGAAGGTGGTGCTGGGGGACTACTGCTCGGCCCCGTGGCCGTTGGCCTGTGGGGTCCCGCAGGGATCGGTCTTGTCCTCCACGCTGTTTAACATCTACATGAAGCCGCTGGGAGAGGTCATCCGGGGATTTGGACTGAGTTGTCAGCAATATGCGGATGACACTCAGCTCTATCTCTCCTTGTCATCTGATCCTAGGGAGGCAGTGGATGTCCTGAATCGGGGGCTGGAGGCCGTGATGGGTTGGATGTGGGCTAACAAACTGAAATTGAATCCGGATAAGACGGAGGTACTGTTGGTCAGTTGGAGAGCCAATCGGGATGAGGAGATTTTACCGTTCTGGATGGGGTTGCACTCCCATTGAAGGAGCAAGTACGCAGCTTGGGGGTACTACTGGACCCGGCTCTGCTTTTGGAAGCTCAGGTGGAGGCAGTGGCCAGGGGTGCCTTTGCACGGCTTCGGCTGGTGCACCAGCTGCGTCCCTTTCTCGAGAAGGCAGATCTGGCCACGGTTACCCACGCCTTAGTCACGTCGCGGCTGGATTACTGTAACGTGCTCTACGTGGGGCTGCCCTTGAAGAATATCTGGAAACTGCAGCTAGTGCAAAACGCGGCAGCGAGGGTGTTATCCGGAGCTGCCCGTTGGGAACATATCGCCCCCATTTTGAAAGAGCTGCACTGTCTGCCGGTTCGTTTCCGGGTCCAATTCAAGGTGCTGTTTTTGACCTTTAAAGCCCTTAATGGTTTGGGCCCGGGGTATTTGAGGGACCGCCTGCTCCCAAGGGTTGCTGCCCTCTTGACGAGGACATCTGAGGGGGCCCTGCTCCGGGTGCCAACAATGAGGGAGGCCTGGCTGTCGTGCACTTGGGACAGGGCCTTCTCTGTTGCTGCCCCTAGACTCTGGAATGCTCTCCCGGTGGCCATTCATTCCTCAGACTCCATCACGGCTTTTAGAAAGCTTTTAAAGACTTGGCTTTTTACCCAGGCTTTTACATGATCGTTTTTACTGCGGCTTCTCTGTGTTTTTATCTGTTATCTGTTGTCGTGTTTTTATGCTTGTTTATATGTTTTTAGCTTGATGTTTTAGTGCTTGATGTTTTTACTGCTTTTATTGTATGTTTTTAATTTTTGTAAACCGCCTTGGGGTTTTCTTTTTAACGAAAGGCAGTATAGAAATGTAAAAATAAATAAATAAATAAATAAATAAAATAACTTGTGAGCATAGTCTGATAAGACTCTGCAGCCTTCTTCCTCAGACCTCTGAAGTTACGCCTTGCATTTTCTGGGTTTACTCCTAGCCTGGACTTAACCTAGTCCTTAAACAGTTGTCCATGTCATCAACGGGCATCTTGGCTGACACTACCAGAAGAGAACTAGTCAAGTGAGGTCTCAAATACCTCATGTACAAGTTCTCCTCAATCCGATAGCTTTGATAGGTCCTTTCAAAATCAGATGAAAAACTGTCAAGTGGAAGGCATTCATCACTGAAGTTGAAAATATCTCTAGTGTGACTGATCGTACATCAATTAGTTGGTAAATGTGCAGCTGCTTCATCTAAACACTATTCAGCAGCTCCTACCACTTTTTCAGGTGTTTGACAGGATGACAGTTTGACTTGAGGTGGTGCTCTTTGTATCTTGAACAAATGAGAGATCTAGAGACAAGGCAAGCTCAAATTTACAAAAAAATTATGGCTGGCCAGTTTGTGGTTCAGAGAACATTGGGAAAGTTTAATGGAAAAGGAGTAGACTTGGCTCTTGAAGAGATAATAAATAGATCTAAGAAGGCACCTGGCGGCATCATAGATCAAACAAACAGGAAAGAGTTCATTGCTTAGTGCGAACTGGTATATCATGAAGTTCTTGCCATTCAGAATGTCTTCCAAGCTTTGCTGAACATCATGAGCTGAATGGATCATTCAGAAATGAAATGGAGATGAATATCAAACAGATGTTTGAGTATGTATCAGCCAGAGAGAATCCTTATTTCATTGGAGGTGAAGTCAGGCTTTACAAACTACTTACTAATGAATGTGTTCCACCATCTATATCCCAAAGACTGCTTGGATTTTGTGTAGAAGGGGAAGAAGAGTATTGAAAGTTTAGAGAGGAAAGGTATCTGATTCAATCAAAACCACTATCAGCTCCAATTAAGAAGCAGAAGCTCTCTTTTGGATATTTCAACAAACATCCACATGAATCATCCCATGCTGGCTCATCAAATCAGATCAAAGAATCACACCCAAAGGATCCTGGACAAAGCTAGAGAAAGAGAAGTGATTATGTCAGAAATATTACGCTATGATCTAACTTCATGGCCTTCCCTGCTGGACCATTGTGGTGCTACTATCAAACCTGTCAAGTATGAACTTAGTTCGGAATTAATTAAGAAGCTTGAAAGCACTGACTTTTAATCAAAGCAAATTTGATTATTTTTAAAAACACCCTGTCAACTTGTGTCATCGTTGATGTGATGAATCTAATACAGAGAATCCTAACAAAAGACATTTTCACATTTAGAAATTTGTTTGACACAATACTTAGTCATGTAAACAGTATCTGCACATTCAGCCATGTTGACTACATGTTTGATAGTTACTTGACCATATCACTAAAAAATGCAACGCGAGAGAGAAGAGCCACAGTAAAGCCTCTGCCAGTAACATCAATAACTCCAAGCACAAATCTTCCTGTACAGTTGGATCGATTTTGGGCATCCCTTGATAATAAAAGATTGTTTCAGGATGCTCTAAAACACTTTGTCAAGGAGCAGTCTGTGAACACGGCCAGTTTTCATGGCCTCCTCCATGAAAATGGACCTTCTCCAGCTCTGAAAGTGGACAGGCAAGCAATGCAGAGAATGACTTACAAGTGCCCGCTGAAGAGGCAGACCAACGCTTACTTCCACACATCCTTCACTCACTGAAGCATGGAATAAGGCGAGTTGTTGTCCTGTCTAATGACACTGATGTTCTAATACTGTTTGAGGAAGGTGCCAATGTCGTAGACATGGTGTCAACTGTGTGTCTTTTTGTAAATGTGGAGCAGGTTGTGAAAACAGTAAAGAAACTGAGGGTTAATTTCAGTGACAATTTACTGAGATTTTTAAAATATAGAGTTAAGTATAATTTTTGAGAATTTATTTAAAAATTGTTCTAACACTTTTAAAAAGTATACAAATGTAACACAAACTACTAATTTTTGTATTAATAAATAGAATTTGAAAGAGATACTTTTGTCCCTGACCCTGACTTACTCACTTAATTCCAGTATAGAAAATCGCATTACTCGGCCAAAGATTCAGATAAAAGAATGAAACTAATTCCTATTGATAGAAGTTGTTATGAGGATTTCAATGAACATGTTATGTTTGGTATCACTTTAATGGGGAAAATGAAAAAAAAATGAAAACCGCAGTATGTTTCAATACACATTGTTTTAAAACAATATGGTGCCGTAGCAAACGTTTGTACCAGTTGCCAGCTGTCTACCCAAATATCTTTCCTTCATTTAGGCATGTCCTTACAGGATCCAATGAGAAACCTCATCCACTCTGAAATTCCTACAGGTTCTATGGCCAGGGATTGGACACAAGGTTTCCACTCTACAAAGCAGGTTACTCACAAGACAACTAGTTTTTTTTCAGGCCCTGAAAGGTGGACAGGGCCTGACCCAATTGGGCTGCATGTCTGCTGATGATGGTCCTAGGCCCTGGATCCATTTCTTGTTCTTTTTTGTTCTCGGGTAGTCTATATGGACCTCAGTCCATATTGTTGATTGTGAATATTTATATTTCAGGCATTTTTAATACCGTTCTTGGAAAACAATATGAGAAGTAACTCAAGAAAGATTTCTGTATTAAAGAGAATGTCCTCTCATGTGTCTGAATGCCAAGTTTTGGCTTGATGCAATTTAAAAGAAAGACAGTCACAAATACCTTAAAATGATTTTTATAATGGAAATGCCGACAGACCCTTAACTGTGCAGCATTACCGGGCGCCACTCTAATAAAAGGTGGCAAAGATCCAGGAGTCTTCGCAGCTGCATGTCTACAGTTTATTAAGTATCTGATTATAGTTTGCAGGTCCTCGCCAGATCATAACTCATTAATACTGACACATTCCACTTCATAATTAGTGTTGTACTAATATGTTCCTAACTGGTACTCTGATTTTTTTTCCTGTTTTAAAAACCCATGATGCACTGATTTGGCAAATTAAGCAACCTTGTGTTTTTTGATCCTAGAGCTAAAACAGCTCAAATGTTATATGCCAGGGTCTGAAAAGAAAATATGCAGCACACTAAATCTCCAGGCAGCCACAAAATAAGTGATAAATGTCCCCGATATGCAATGATTTGCAACTGAAAAATTACTGAAAAGGCCATGTAAGCAAGCCCAACAATGCAGCTGAGTAAATGAATGAGTCATCATAAAAATCTTGCCATTCTACACAGGGGATATGCCTTCATGGAGTACTTATGGCTGTCTTGCCCACAAGAGAAGTGGGCAAGACATTTGCTCTGGGCACAGAGCCCTCTGTGGCTGGCCTTAAGCAATCCAATGTCTCTGCTAAAAACAGCACTAATTATGCTGCGGTGCTTTAAGGCAGAAGTAAAGTTAAATCTTAATTATTCTAATGTTCTTGTAAATTCCAAATTAGTAATCTCTTGCTTAGTTTATTGGCAAAGGAGCTACAGTCTGTTTGCAACTACAACTGTTTGCAACAACGAGCTCCTGCTCAGCAACTCTTTATATTGTAAAAAAGAGAAAGAAAAAAAGAGAGTAAGGTCTTGCAAGGCCTGCTTGCAAGAGCTAAATCTGAGCAATGCAGCCAAGGTTTAGCAAAGCTTATTTTCAAGACTCAAAGTTGAATTAGTGTTGGCAGTTTTGCTTTTGTTCTCTCTCTCTAGATATATATATGTGTGTGTGTGTGTATGTATATAATTTCCTCTGTTTCTACTTTCAAATCACTTTGAACATGGCAGCATAGAAATATTTTAATATGTAAACGTCAATATTAATTTTCAAAGGAGATCAGGGACTTGCAAGGGACTTTTCATCTGTTCAGCAATTCAAGGCATATTGGTTTGCAGATCAGTTTTAATGCCCTTTTTAAAATTTTGCAAGCACATCTCTATGGCAGTTTTCTTGAGGAAAGTTCCTTAACTCGTAGTTGGAGTAAATGCTTTGTACACAGAAGGTCCTAGATGCAATCCCTGTCATCTCTAGTTTAAAAAGGAAAGTATAAACTGGGGAAGACCTCTGCCAGAGATCAAGAGCTGATGCTGGTCACAGTGGCAGACATTACATAATATTGACCAATGGTCTGGTTGTCAGGTATAGGGCTGGTTCAACCAAAGGTTCAACCAAAGGAACCTTTTCACCTTACCTGTCCATAAGGTGAAATAGACCAGAACATAAGCCAAAGATGGGAAAGCAGGAAATCTAGAGATCAGCTTTAAATAGAGATGTCTCCCTCTCATAGTAAGGACATCTGGCACGTCTGTGCCTCTGCTGCTTATTCGTATGTCAAGTTCCAGTGCTTTTGTTGGTGATGGTAAGCACCCAGAGCAAATAGGTAGCTGAAGCACATAATCAGAAGCTACCTTTGTGTTGATTGTGGTCCTCCTCACGCCTCTTTCTTTTTTCTTTTTTCCGCGACTGTACTAAGGTTTCATATTTGTATTTGCATTTGTAAAATGTTTTTTCCCCTTTGACCAGCCCAGCAGCACATCTAGTCTAGAACAGAAACATGGCTGCCTATTGATGCTTTGAAGCAAGAGTGAGGGCAATAGCAAGTGGTGAAGGGAAGGGACCTTTCTTTTTCTGCTCCATTCATCATTTAATAAACCTCCACCATGTGGTCCTTTCCTTGTCCTATTTCTAAACGTTAAACAATGTTCCTATACACAGATTTGGCTCTGGAAATATTGTGTGGCTCACCATGTGGGATATCCTGTTTCCACCTGTGAGCCCTCAAGGCATCATTTTAAAAAGTGGTGTTGGGAGTGCCAAATAGTACGTTGGAAGAGGCCTTCCTAATATAGAAAGGACTGTCACAAGGATCTGGAACAGGCTTCCCCCCAATGCCTATAATGTCATTACTTTTTTTTTATTTCTTTAAAACCGGTCCCGTTCCCCCACCCAAATGTCTCATTTTAGAACTTGCCTTTATTTAAGGTGATGTCAGTGCTTGTCCTCCTTCCTTCCTGGATTATTAATTCCTCCCTCCCCCCCCCCCCCGCTAAGCCTTAAGCTATAGAATAATGAGAAACAAGTGTCCTGGAAAGGTGCTGCAGAAATTTCCAGTAAGCAGACTGGTGAATCATTATTACATGGAAAGGCAAGGCAATGAAGACTGAAATGAAAATATGGGAGAGAATAGGATCAGAATAGCAGATTTAGGGGCAGAGAGTCCAGGGCTATTACTTAGGGCATCGGATTTGGGGAGTGCTAGCATTTCAACAATTCTCAAAATCAAAAAATGCTTTTATAAGATTAGAGAAAGCACATCTGTTTTTATTTGCTAATATATGGCCTGAATAAACACAGATTTACAGATTCCATGCCTGAAAATGCATCATTTTATATGACAGGGAAAAATCATGCATGTCATCAAAAATGAAAAATCATTTGTCCATCACAGTCATGAAAGGGGCTACAAATGCAGCAAGAAGTAAAGCATCCAAAAGCTGAACAAATGAAATAACCAAAGGCATTCTTCATTTGGAAAAGCATTTAGTCATGGGCCTGCAAGGATTCTTCCCTTTGGACATGCTAAGATATCAGTGTCTTGTATTGTAGCTGGGCAATGTACCCAACAATTGGCAACACAGAAACTGTTGCATAGAAAGGGAAGTTTCCTTGAGGATAACACTGCACTCATTGCTGGAAGCCAAATATGTGCAATAGAAGCATAGCATGGCTGAAGTGGGCCCTGAAGATGGGTCCTTCCCTTCATTGCCAGCTCTTTGGGTGTGCTGCCCTTTGGGCGGTGGCATGAAGCTTGCTTGCATCCAGTGGTGGCAGGGGAAGCCCCTTTGCAGGCTGGCATTGCCCTGCTGCAGTGCTTTGCATGTACCAGCATGCTCCCCCTCTTTCGTTCTCCCCTCCAGTACTAGCAAGTTGGGTGCTGGAGGGAAGGGAGAAAGTCAGGAAGTGAGACCGAGCATGCAGTGATGGTGTTTGCAAAGTATTGCAGCAGCTGGGGACAAGACAGAGCTGCCATCTTTGTATTAAAAAAACCAAGCATGGCAGAGGAGAAGATGAGGTGGGGCAATGGCTCCAGGAAGTGGGTGATACTTGGAGGGGGGTGGGGGGCCAGGGCGAGATGTCCACACTCTGTGGCCCTGTGGGGCACTTACTTCCTGAGATAGTTACCTCACCTCGGCTCGTGGTTGCTACCATGACTTTACTACAATGAGCTGCCTCTGGTTTTACTACCATTATAGCCTTAATCAGTTACTTAGTAGCCATGAATGTGGCTTAGTAGCTCAACCATGTGGGAGATGGCAAGCTTCACACCTGACTTGCATGTGTTCAAAATTGGCTGCAGTGGGTGGTAAAAACAACAACAACAACAACAACAATTGACAATAAAATTCAGCCATCCCAGGTCCTTGGGAAGGACTCGATGTCTGGATAAAACAAACCAGTCAATAACACCTGTCTGACTGTGTAAACAAGAAATAATAATAATAACCACCTAGATTCAAGGAAAATTAGAGAAGTCCTGGAAATAATAAAGCAGCAAATAACAGCAGTGTCAAAGAAGATTAGCAGATACGAAGCCAGAATTACACAACACAGGCAGAATCTCCAATTCCAGTCGAATCAGAGAGGTTTCTACCAGAGCATAGAAGGAGAAACTGCAAGAAACATAGAAACACCAAATAAAGAAGAAACAGTGCAATTCTGGGGACAATTATGGGACAATCCAATAGATTATAATAAAAAAGCAGGCTGGATGAAAGAGGTCAAAAAATGTAACCAACAAATGCAAGATCTAATAATAACACCAGAATTAATAAGTGAAAGAGCAAAGAAAATTAAAAATTGGACTGCGCCAGGCGACATTGAACTGCATGGCTTTTGGCTTAAACACTTAACAAGCCTTCATAAACAACTATCAAAACAGTTCAATCACATTTTGCAAGGAGCTGATATTGAACAATGGCTAACAACTGGGAAAACTCATCTCATCATGAAAGACCCAGCAAAAGGTGCAGTTCCCAGTAATTATAGACCGATCACCTGCCTGCCAACCATGTTCAAATTATTAACTGGAATAACAGCAGATGAAGTGATGCAACACTTATTAACTAACAAACAGCTTCCAGTTGAACAGAAAGGAAATTGCACAAACACCAGAGGCACAGAAGGTCAGCTGCTGATTGACAAAATGATTTTAGAAAATTGCAAGAGAAGAAAAACCAATCTAAGTGTTGTATGGATTGACTACAAGAAAGCCTTCAATTCATTGCCTCACACATGGATACTAAAATGTTTAGAAACAACTGGTGTCAGCAAAAACATTCAGATATTTATAAAAAAAAGCAATGAGCATGTGGAGTACACAGTTAACAATCAATGGCAAGATACTTGGACAGGTTAGCATTAGAAGAGGCATTTTCCAAGGGGACTCACTATCCCCTCTGTTGTTTGTAATCTCCATGACCCCACTTTCACAAATACTAAACAAAACAGGCCTCAGATACCATACATCTAAAACATCCAGTCAAATCAACCATCTGCTGTACATGGATGATCTGAAGTTGTATGGAAAGTCCCAGTCAGAAATTGAATCACTGCTAAACACTGTCCGTATATTCAGTAGCGATATAGCAATGGAGTTTGGACTAGACAAGTGTGCTGCATTAATAATGAACAGATGAAAAATAAGAAAAGCAGAAGGAATAGAACTGCCCAATGGAAGCAACATCAAGAACCTGGAAGAGAAAGAATGTTACAAATACTTGGGCATTCTCCAGGTGGATAACATTGCACACACTGAAGTTAAAAGAAAAATTGGAAGTGTCTCTTCCCAAGGACTCTTCCCAAGAGTCCTTGGGAAGGACTCGATGTCTGGATAAAACAAACCAGTCAATAACACCTGTCTGACTGTGTAAATAAATAATAATAACCAAACTTTATTTGTTAACCACCCCATAACAAATTGTTCTCTGGATGGTTCACAACAGAGGATTAAAACATACAATAAAATCACAGAACACATTAAATCATAACAGACAAAAAGAAGAAAAGAAAATACAAAATACAATACAAAACAGCTTAAAAACTCATTTTAATATTAGTTAAAAATCAGATCAAATTTGAAAAACCAAAATTTAAAAGACCTGGGTGAACAAAAAGTCTTTGCCTGGCATCTAAAGTGACGAAGCCAGGCAAACTTCATTGGGAAGGCTATTCCATAAATGGGGTGTAACCACTGAAAAGTTCCTCTCCCTGGTAGCTAGCCGCCGCAACTTGTTTGGCAGGGGCACCCAGAGGAAGGCCTTCAAAGAAGATAGGGACATATGGGGCAAGGCACTCCTTTAGGTAACCTGGTCCCAAGCCATTTAGGCCTTTAAAGGTTAAAACCAGCACTTTGAATTGGGCCCGGAAACAGACTCGGAGCTAGTGCAGCTAACAAAGCATTTCTGTAATATGATCAAAGGCAGCCCCATGTACAACGCACCAGTAATCTAAGTGGAGGTTACCAGAGCATGAGTAACTGTGGCCAAGCTATCTCTGTTCAGGTAAGGTCACAGTTGGCGTAGCAGCCAGAACTAATAAAAGGTGCTCCAAGCCACAGATGTCACTTGGGCCTCTAGTGACAATGCTGGATCAACAAGCACCCTCAAACTGTGAACCTGGTCCTTAATGCTGTATGTGCAAGGTCTTCTACAACCATTTAAGTGCAGGATGGAAGCAGAACTTTCTGCACACACCCCACATGTCTTTGATATCCACATGCGCAGGGCATGTACAGCAACAGAGCCAATATGAACTGGCAGTTAAAGTTTATTAAAGAGCTGGCATTTTGAAGGCTTGAAAACACACTATAATGTCTCAAGTGGTGTTCCTAATTTGTGTTAGCAATTGTGAGGACAGATGGCTCTTTATTTTGAATCCAGACTAAGGGAGAATGCCTGTAATAGGAAGGCACCCCTTAAAAAATTCTAGGAAACTTGATTCCTGGAATCTACATGCTTCATGCTTCTCAAAATTACCTGTGGCTACCCCAGCTCTGGTGCTGCAGCCCCTTTTTAGCCTGGAGCTGATTGGCTCAGCCTAGCCCAAAGAGCACATAAACACTTCCAGTGCTTCACATTTATTGCCATTTAAAGGAGAGAGAGAAATAGCTCAAAAATTGCACTGTATTTCCTTCATCGTATCTTTTATTACAGGACATGATTCTATCTTTTTCATGCAGGGTTGAGTCACGCATGCATGGTTTTGCTTTTCCATTTAATGCTCTCGGTAACAAAAGCCAGTTTTTAGATCCAGAACATGGAGTCCTGCAGTTAAGGAGAAAGCAAAAGTTACAGCCCAAATTATTCTCGTAAGGCATTATTGTAATATAGCTTGCTTAAATCAGAGCTATAATAATCCCTTTTTGGAACAAAAGTCCTTTAAGCTCCTTTATTCACATTTGTTTCTGATACATCAGCCTTTGGCAAATCGTGAAAGCACAGATGTTGTCCAAATGGGACTAATTTAGTGGGACTGTTGTTTTAAAGAATAGCAAATACAAATATGAGTATTTTTAAAAAGCCATCACTAGGGAAATCTCTATGTAATATATATTAGAAGAAACAGCTAGGTCAATTAGTCTATAAGAATTCAGTACTGGCTTTGCCATATAGATTGATTTGAGTATATTCTTTGATTAGCATTAAGTAATTTTCTGATGTTATTTGAAAAGTGCAAGATTCATGCAATGCTCAAATTATTAAATTATTAAATGCAGGGGGACATTAATTAAATCCTTGGGACCCATTCCCTAACTCCCCCCAAATTTAGCCAAATCTTATTTTATTTTTTGAGTGATTTAAAACATTTCTGCCCTGCCCCTCTAGAACACTGCTGCTCAAGGCAGTTTACATTAAACACAACAATTAAATATAATTTTAAAACATCAATAAAAATATAACAGGCAACAGCAGTAAAAACAGAGGTTAAAGTGGTTACACTGGAAAAACTAATCAAAACTAGATTTAAAATTCCTCTTGGGAGAGGAGGGTTTTTAACCTCTTTTAAAAACTCATCAAGGAGGGAGATCCTGGAAGGCATTCAAAAAATGGAGGGCCACTACTGAAAAGGCTGTGTCTCTGGTACCCACCAACCATACCTGTGTCAGAGGTGGGGCTTGGAGCAGGACCTATAAGAAAGAAGAACCCTGGCAGATTCATATGGATGAATGCATTCCGACAGATACCCTGGTGCCAAAACTATGTAGGGATTTAAAAGTCAAAACCAGCGCTTTGAATCTGGTCAGAAGCAAACTGGCAACCAATTTAGCTGCTGCAGAAGGGGTGTAATTCTTGTGTAGTGACTAACACCCATAAGCATTCTTGTGGCATCATTCTGGACCAGCTGAAACATCCAAACCATCTTCAGCAGCAACCTCATGTAGAGCACATTGCCATAATCCAATTTGGATGTGACCAATGCATGGGTAACAGAAGTCAGATCCAGTTTTTCCAGGTAGGGTTGCATTAGGCATATCGTGCCCCCTGTAGCTTTCAAAAAATAGGGCACGTCTTGCATTAGGGACTGGTCAATGTGGGCACTGGCTGAGGGCCCAGGGCCACCAAAAGACCTATAGCCAACATCCAAGGCCCTAATGGAGGAAAATGGTGGCTGCCAAAAAGCATGGCAAGCTGCTACCACTACCACCAAGGTAAGCTTCCTGCAACCCCCTGGGGCTTGCCTCCGTAATGACGATGGCCTGGAGTGCACTCTGCTATACTGCCTAGTCTTCGATGGTCACATTCATCTAGTGTCATCACTAGGTGTTTTTGCACCTGGAGTAGATTCCTAGTCCCTTCCCTGACCCCAGCATCATATGCATTTAAAATATTGTATGGAATGGGAGATTCCAGTTCTGATAATACAGCCACAAGCATATATGATTAGGAAAGGACGCACTGAGAGTACAGCCATTGGGACCTCCTCCAGAGACATCCTCCAGAGACATCCCGACTCCCTCTCAGTGTGTCACTTTATTGCATGGTGGGGTGGGTGAGGGGGTGTTCATCCGAATGGCTCCTATGCACAAGTGCGCTCCAGACACTTGTTTTAATAAGTATCTGGAGTGTGAGCAGAGGGACCATTCAGACAAACACCCACCCACCCCACCCCCGATGCAATCTAGGGATGGACCAGGAGGGAATCAGGACTTCCACAGAGGACATCCCAATGGGTTTGCTCTCAGTGTGATCTTTCTTAAAGGAGTGTGCCATGGGCTGTATTTCTGGAGCTGGCATAGATGAATTTTAAACCAGGTAGCAGAAGCAAAGGAGATAGGGGCATAGCAAGGTTGCAAGTGGCCTGCAAGCTTTAAAAATGGGCGCCCCCTCACCCTCTGCCCGCCTAGCCAACCAGCAGCCTTCACCACTGCCCTCTGCATGCCTATCTGCTTTGCATCCCAATAAAGGTAGCTATTTGCCCCTGAAGCAACTAAATAACTTATACATATACTTCAACCTTAAAAAAAAAATCCTGAAAAGAACCTCTAACATGAACAGAAATAACAAGCTACAGTGGTCTTATTTGATTGAAAATATCTGGGAAACCTTTTAATAGAAACTGTAAGAGGAACAGATTAATTGTCAAATCTGTCTCTTGCAAAGTCTGCTGGGAAAGCTTTTTAGAATAACTTGAGGCTGTTTATGTGATTCAGAGTAATGAGATCTGAGCCAGAAAATTGTCTCTTTCCTAGGCGCTCTCTCTCACTAATATGCATTTCATATTTCCATATGAGAGATGAGCCACTCACATGTCTCCTTTGGGGGAAGTTAAGTTCTCAGCCCTCTTGATTAGAATCTCCTTCCATCCTCCTCTCCAAGAATGGAGAAAGCTATGTCTTTATGGAGGCAAGAAGTAGTGTGGAAATGAGTCAGATGCAAAGAATGGTTGGTGAATGCTGATACTTTCTAGCACGGGATGACTAAATTCAGCCAATAAAATGTGGAAACCAACAGAAATACAAGGCAAATATTTAATCTCCTCTGTGATTTCTAGATATATTACCATTTGAGTGGTGAAAAGGTTAAGGGGGAAAAACACACCTGGCCTTCTCTCTGGGCAGCAAGTACTTCTGAAGCAGTGTTTTTCTTTGGGTTTGAGATGTATTTTTTTAATAGACGTTTTGAAAAGTGGTTCCACTATAGCCATTTCAAAAGAGATAAAACATGTGGTTTGTTAATGGGGCTGTTTCTAATCAGGGCAGATTAGCTTTTGCAACAATATAATTATAACGATAACTGAATTTTTATGTGATTTTTCATCGACCTCAAAGCCTGACAGATTTTATGTAAATTCACCAAAAGTCCCCGCTTTCCCATCCCTGGGCTGGCATGAGTTTGGAATGCTGTGGTGAGTGGTTTATGGTTCACAGACCAACTGCAGTTTTTCAGGCCGACTCTGTTGTCATGCCTAATAGGGAACTCTACCCATTCTGTTTGTTGTGGTCTCTGGAATGTAGAGTAAGTGACACATGAAACATCATCCGGCCTTCCTTCCTCAGTAGACTGGAACGCCTCCAGCGTTAAAATGATCAGGCTTTTACCAGCATTTATGTCCACATTACCCTGTTGGCATAGCTCAGGTATGTTCAGGCAACCTCACGTCTGTACATTTCCAGATCCTCAGAAGCATCGTTACCCTACTGGCAATTAGCTAGTGACAGCAGTTTTTTAAAAATATGAATGTTTACTTGTGTGGAGGCCTGTTTATATTTGGTAGGAAACTACTAAACCGATGTTTATTCAGTTTCCCTAGTCAACGTATTAGCAAAACTACACTTCCTCTCTGGTGGCAAGCTCCTGTGAACAGCTTTTAGTGTCCCTTTCCCTCTCCCAAACCACTGCAAAGGTCCTTCAGACCACATTAAGGACCACATTTAGATGTTCTCTGGCCTAAGTAAACTGAGAAACATTTTTCCTCAATGTAGAGCACATTTAAGATAAAGGAAAGGGGGAAGCAGAGAGGGCCAGTGGTTAGGCCAAGGCTACTTACTTTACCACAGAGTATTTAAATCCTGTCTATTCAGCAATCGTATTTCACAGCAGCTACATAATGATTGTAGCCACCTTAAGTGGTGCAGCGGGGAAATGCTTGACTAACAAGCAGAAGGTTGCCAGTTTGAATCCCCGCTGGTATGCTTCCCAGACTATGGGAAATACCTATATCGGGCAGCAGAGATTATATAGGAAGATGCTGAAAGGCATTATCTCATACTGCACTGGAGGAGCCAATGGTAAACCCCTCCTGTATTCTACCAAATGAAAACCACAGGGCTCTGTGGGCGCCAGGAGTCGACAGCACACTTTACCTTTACATAATGATCATGCTGCCAAAAGGCAGAAATCTAGACTGTGAGAATTACCTGCTCCTCTTCCTCTGAAACCTTCAACTTGAGACTCAAAAAGGCTGGAAGATGTACTACTACTCTACAACAGCTGCTACTGCTGCTGCTGTTGCTGCTGCTACTACTACTAGACTGCTTTTCCACAAAATGTTCTCAGAAAAGTGATTTACATAGAAAATAAGGAGGAGGAGATAGTTGCCTGTTCCCAAAGGGCTCACAGTCTAAGAAAAAGACGTCGAGACTTCCAGTCATGGAAGTCCCATATTGCCATTAATTTGGCCCTGAGAAGTAGGGGATGGAGTCAGGTGTTCTCTGTAGAGCTCCTTGCCTAAGCATGTCTGTCTGGTAACCTCCCTGTATCGCTTCTGCTGGTAGGTAAAAGCAATTTTATACCCAAGTGGTTTCTAGGGTTGCTGAACTTCTATTTAAGATTTTGTCATCTTCCATTTGGTATTCCATTTTAAAGTGTTCTAATGTTTATTGTTCTGCAACACTGTCAGTGGTGTTTAGACATACACAGCAGCGTGGGCAGTGCCCCAACCGCCTGCATTTCACTGCACAGTTATGTCAGCGGCTACCTTTACAAAATCCATGTAACTATATTTGCAACTATGTTTGATTCATAGTGAGAGCCAGCATGGTCTAGTGGTTAGAGTGCTGGACTAGGACCGGGGAGAACTGAGTTCAAATCCCCATTCAGCCATGATACTAGCTGGGTGACTCTGGGCCAGTCACTTCTCTCTCAGCTGAACCTGCTTCATAGGGTTGTTGTGAGGAGAAACTTAAGAATGTAGTACACCGCTCTGGTGGCCGCTCTTCCTCTGGGAGGAAGAGCGGGATATAAAATGTAAATTAAAATAATTTAAAAACATTAGTTCATTTGCTCCAATTTGCAGACAGAGAGGTACACAGGGAATTTTGGGGAGTGAGGCTGCAGCTGAGTAGCAGAGCATCTGCTTTGCATTTGGTAGGTCCCAGGTTCAATCCCTGGCAGCATCTTCAGATAGGGCTGGGAAAGACTCCCACCTGAAACCTTGGAGAAGCTGCTGCCAGTCAGTGTAGACAGTACTCAGCTAAATGGACTAATGGTCTGATTCAGTATAAGGCAGCTTCCTATATTTCTGTTGTATTAAGTATATTCTTAGAGAAAATTGACTAGAAATTGGATATATTTAATAATCAAAAAGCTTAACTGCTCACAAACTGTTCTATCCCTCTGCTAGTGAACCTTATTTAAAATACAAATTATATCTGGCAGTCTGAGGCAAAGGCTTCATTTGTTGCTGCAAAAATATCAGCCTAAAGCTTTGCAGACTTTGGCTTGTGATCAGCCTGTCTATACTGATGACATATCCTTGCCTGTGGCTGTACCTTGATTACCTGCTCTGGATGTGCCTAAGCTGGCCTTCCAGGCCAGAACATACTGTTCCATAAGAAAGCCATCTTTATCATAATCTGTCATTTAGGACATAAATAAGTATTTACATGCTTCTTCTAAAAATGGCTCAGGCCTCTCATCTACAAAGGCTGCCTTCCTGATTTTAAGTTCCTTAGCACATTTATTTATTTATTTATTTAGAACATTTACCTACCACCAGAGCATGAGTCTCAAGGCAGTTTACACAAGTTAAAAGGCATAAAAATTCAAATAGGTGAAACAGTTAAAAAAAACAAGACAAGCATTTTTAAAAAATATTGCTGTTTTTGCCAAGCATCCCACTTCTGTGAGCAGGAAGACACAATCGTATTGCATTTTTTAAAAGATGCATTAACACTGTCATCTGGGCCTTTCCCAATTAAGTGGGATAAAGTAGAGCGAGTTATGAAGTAATATATTAGCTGCATATAAGCACAATAAAGATAATTAAAAGCAACCTGAGGGCTGTTCACACAGGCCTGGTTTAATAGGATTCCTGTTGTTTCCTTCCTCTTTTTTTCCATGCACCGTTCATTCCATGCACCATTCAAGTCCATGAAAGGTGTACCATTCCCATAGTGGTACACTATGTAAGGTGTACCACTCCCAGAGGTACCTTATGGTGAACATAAGAACATAAATAGGCTTTTCTTAAAGCCTCGCTTTTTTCTGAGTTTTAATTCTTCACATTTTCTTGGTGATCCTGCAGAACATTGTATGCACCTGCCACATGTGGGTACGGGTGCATACGATGTTCTGCAAGATCACCAAGCAAATGGTTGAAGCCTCACTTTTTGCTATTTTTAAAAATAACATTTGCTTGGTGATCTTGTGGAATGTCGTATGCACCCATACCCGCACAGGGAAAGGTGCATACAATATTCCGCAAGATCACCATGCAAACGTTAACAAAGTAAAAAGTAAAAAGTGAGACTTTAAGAAAAGCCTACTTATGTTCTTATGTTCACCATGAAGTACCACTGGGAGTCAAACAGAGTCAGTAGGCTTTTCAAAAGGAAAAAGAGAGAGAAATTTTATTAAAAGAGGAAAATGCACTGTACGGTTGCATGGAATAATGTTCCGGAAGATCACAAAGCAAATATTAAAAAGAAAAGAAAAGAAAGAACAAAGTGAGGCTTTCAAAAAAGGCACTCTATCAATATGGTCCCTCCATACATCTCAGAAGAAACATTGGTGTATATTGGATATATCAAAGTATCCCAAAAGCTGCTATAATAAGTGGAACTTTTTAGCATGGAGATAATGCAGGCTAAGCTCCAATGCACGAGGAAAATCTGAATCATGAATGGAGTACTCCTCGATATCTCGCATGGACTTCAATGTAAATCTGCCTGATGTGTCAATGCACACCTCGCCTTCCTGTGGTGAGGCAAAGTACCCAGAATGTTGGGGGGCAATATGCTAAATCATTGTAAACCGCTTAGAGAGCTTCCAGCTATAGAGCGGTATATAAATGTAAGTGCTATTGCTATTGCTAAGTGCTAAAGTAAAATCGCCATCTGGGAACGGCCCTGGAGGGGATGATCCAATCCTTGTAACTTCCTTCACTGCTTCCATGTACAAGTGCTCCATGCGTGGGACTTCCTTAATGCAGCGAACTTCCCTTCCCCATTAGTCCTGCTCTCGCACCCAGAGAACTGTGTGCATGCAAAAGTTGTGCACATCTATTGCTCTGTGCAGGGCACAGATTGGCTCATAAGCTTGTTTACTTAGAAGTAAATCATACTGAAGCGCATATGGTCGTGGTTAAAATTTGGCTGATAACATTACAGTTCTTCCCCTTTGAAAACAGTCTTTGGTCTACTATACTCTTTTCTATTGTGCTATATAACTATATATAGTCAGTCTGAATGCTGCATCTGAAGATACTAACAGATTAAAACTAGGGATTAGCAACCTTCTCCTAGTCAAATTTTGAGCTGAGCTTGTAAAAAAGAAACTGTTCCTTTGCAACTAAAAAAAGAGAGTTGTTTTTTTCTGAACTTAATTTGAAGTTTGTTTCAGATCTTGCCACACTACTGTTAATGTCATTGGGAATGCAGCAGGGTTTGATCCCATTCCTCCCACAACCCCCCATAAAAACCAGCTCCTCTTTCCTCATCTGCTTGCCACCCCAAAAGCCTCTTCTCTCTTTTTATTGTGATTCCGGTAGCAGCAAAAGGAAAATGTAGAGCTATCTTTGTCCTCACTCCCTTCCCTGATGCCTGGCAAATGGTGGTAACTGCATGCCTAATGTAAGGAGTATTAGGATCACCAGCAGTCCTTAGATCTGGTATACACTCCTCGTGGCATGCCAAGCATGAGGGAAGGCAGGGGAGAGCCGCAATTCTCAAATCTCCTGTAGTTACAGCCAGAGCCATGAGAAGGGTAAGGGGAAAAGGAGACAGGGGTGGATGGATGGATGGATGGATGTAGGAGTCAGTAAGGGAGGCAGGAGTTAAAGTCCTCTCCAGCTTGGATTACACTCTGAACTGGAATAGAACTTATGCAATGTCTGGCTTGCATTGAAAGCAAACATCATGAAACTGCCAGGTTTAGCTTCTGAGCTGTGCTCATATACAGTTCAATGGCATCATTAACTAAATACCAGCCTCCTCCAAAACCTCTTACTATGACTGAGGTATTTAAATATCAATAATGTTCTTTCTCTTTTGTGATTTTCTGAAATGCATGGTGGTACAGAAGACTCTCTTTGGTGAGTGTCCCTGATCTAAAGAAACCAATCATTGACTTGCTTTAAAGCTGAAATCCTGTGATTTCCTGGGAGTAAGCTCCATTGAACCCAGTAGGTGTTACTTGGAGTAAACATGCATAGGATTGTGTTGCATGGTGTTAAGTCAATGTGGTCTCTGAGCTGGCATATTGCTACTTTTCTCTCCATAGCAAAACCAAAAAGTTGTGCCAAATTATGCAGTAAGGTTTTGGCAGCATGACCTACTTCCCACAGAAAAGTGAAGGGAGAATTACACTTTTGCTTTGGCTGGAATTGAAGCATTAAGCTGTGGTACACAACATGAGAACCAACTGCCTTAACCACCTCTTAACACATGGGTTCATTCATTCTCCCAATTGGCACCTCACTGAAATATGTACCAGGAAAACAGGGTTGCCCTGTCTTCTACCAAGATGTGACCGAATGACTGCAGACAATTCTGCCTTCTTGTTTCAAATGTGTATTTGGATGTTTACTGACCTCACTTTGTGGCAACTACATTTCCTTATCTCATTTGTTCTCCCATTAAGCCTGCGACCGCTATTTTCATTGTATTGAGAGGAAATTAGGGCTGTTATCCAAGGCATTCTTCCAAATAAAAGTGTACAGGATTGTAAGCATACTTACTTGAAAATAAGTTGTACTGAAACCATGATGGCTTCCTTTGAATGGCACTTAGGACAGGGTTGTAAGTCTGAGAAATAACAAGGCAGTTATTTACTCAAGAATGCTCTGTGACTTGGCCCCTTTTGTGTCCTTTACAATCCACAGTATAACCGAATGCAATAAATGCAAGGATCCTGCCCATGTGGGAGCAACCTCTCATGTCAATGGAGGAGGCAGCTACAAGGGCTAGTTCTAGGCTTCTACACAACACATCCCCAGGCAGGATACCACTATTGGGAACCATTGAAAATGAGATCACATCACAGAATTCCGTGCATGATGAAAGGTGGCCTTCACTTCAGGAGGTGGCCTAACCGGGTTAAGAAGCAGCATGCAGTGCTTCTGACCTGGCTAGAGCCTGCCATCACTTGTAGGCTAGGCACACTTGCCTGGGAGCAAGTCCCACGGAACATAGTGGGGCTTAGTCCTGAGTAATATTGCATTGGATTGCTCTGGAAGTGAGAATTTGCCCTATATAATCCCTTTTGACAGTACAGCATACTCTTACTTTGGGGTCCCCTAAGTGGGTTAAGGCCAAATTAAGTGGCCGATTTGCTTCCTGCAAACATTCACGATGGCACAGAACACAGGAAATTTTCTTCTACTGAGTCAGACTATTGATCCATCTTGCTTAGTATTGACCATACTGACTGGCAGCAGTTCTGCAGGATTTCAGAAAGGGTCTTTCCCCAGTGCTACCTGGAGATGCCAGGGATTGAACCTATTGCATGCAAAACAGGTGCTCTACCACTGAACTACAGCCCCTCCTTAAATTGGCAAATGTGTGCGACTGCTTGCACACAAAATGATGTAAATGGGATGCCATTGCCTCTATGGAAATGGAGTTTCAGAGCAGATCACAGCAAATCCTTTATTAGGATCACAGGTCTCTACATGCTACCAGCCTACTTTAGGTCTCAAATCTTTAAATTTTCTTTCCCAATCCAGCAAGACTGTCATGCACATAAGCAACCTTCCACATCAAGTTGGATGCATATCTGGATACCTTTTCCCAATCCCCATTTTAATGCTAATCTAAGCCCTATTGAACTAGATGGGCGTGTCATTTGATGTGAATAGGGTGAGCAGTTGCATTCAGGGCCAACAGTTATCACACATGACTAGATGCCCAATACAGTTCCAGCTTTACCCTAAAAAGTATTCCATACGAAAATAGCCTGTTTGATGGCTCCCAACAGCACCCCTGTATATGATTTGGAACTAAAGGCTTGTAGTTTCCATTTCAAAATCTTTGAACTCACGGGATCGTGGACTCACCATTTGCTTACATGAGCTAACTTACAAAGGTGTGTCGCGTAGCAGGCAGCATGGGGAAATGTAACTCCATGTCAAAACTCACAACTGGAAGAAGACTATTCCTCGTGTGCTCCTCTCTGATTCCAGTACAGATTAGGAAGCCGAAGTAGACACAAGTTAATTAAGAGCTATTCTTCTAACAGGAATGGCCAATAACTCCCCTCCATGATGGCACATCGGATTAGCCTTTCAACTTATCACCTTTGCAGGAGGGAGGAGACAAGGTATAAAAGGCTAATCTCTCTAACAGAAACATTGATGGTTGGCTCAAGGCTCAGAAGGAACACTCATTAAAACATTCCAATCGCCCATCAAGGTCTTCCTGGTCCACAAGATAAGCCCTTACTCACCCATTCACTCCATCCCACACAGGTTTCTCAAATCCACTTACTTCATTGTGTTTTAGAGCATACACCCCAAAGACTGAACAGGACAAAATGTATTCTTCTGTCCATCATGGATGTCACCCTTTACAGCAGAAAGGTGTGGTCAACATTTGGCCCCTGGGCAAGATATTGCCTATTTCTGTCCTCAAGACCATCAAGCAGCATGTCTCTTCTCTGGATTCACCTGCTGCATGTCCGTGCATCTGGGCACCAGCTATACCATCCTGCTGTGCCTTGGCTCTTGTGCCTATCCTGCTTCTTGCCTCCAGATTGGCCCTGTCTCCAGGCCCAATCTGCGCACATGCTTGGCTGCCTCAAGGAACTGGTTTCTTGGGACCAGACCCCCTTTTGATTTTTTTTTTTTTTTTTTGGCTTCCCAACCCACAAGTGGCACACAGGTCCCCGCCTCTGCATCCTGCTTCCTTTCTTGTCCCTGAGGAGAGAAGTCCCTCAGCATTGGCTGAGCAACAAGTGACCAAACACACCATCGGAAGGAACTAATTATACTAATCTCTGCTCTGAAATATCTTGCTCCCCTCTCTTCTTGCTTTCTTTAAAGTCTAAAGCTGTTCTCTAAGACTGTTTTTCTGGTCAGCTTTGAGTGACCATTGCTAAAGGATCTCAAGCTAAAATGCCTCTTCATGAGCTTCAATCTGGGATTATTGATATTATTAGCCTGGTTAGTTTTGTTAGTTAATATTGGGTGGGCCTCCGAGATAGGCTGGGGATTCTGCTGGTGTACCGACCACCCCGCTGCACTTCAGTCTCCCTACCTGAGCTGGCGGGGGTGGTCTCGGAAGTAGCTTTGGGTTCCCCCAGGCTTATTGTTTTGGGGGATTTCAATGTCCACGCTGAGGCCCCCCTAGTGGGTGCGGCTCAGGATTTCATGGCCTCCATGGCAACCATGGGCCTGTCTCAATTGGTATCGGGCCCTACCCATGTGGCGGGACACACTCTGGATCTGGTTTTTGCCGACCGGGAAATAAATGATCTGGAGGTGGGGGAATTTGAGACCACTCCCTTGTCATGGACAGATCATCACCTGGTGGGGTTTAGTTTGACTGCTCCGTCTACCCTCTACAGGGGTGGTGGGCCGATTAAGATGGTCCGCCCCCGGAGGCTTATGGATCCGCTTGGATTTCAGACGGCCCTCGGGGAGTTTCCAGTGTCCAGAGCTGGTGACCCTGTCGAGGCCTTGGTTGATCTCTGGAATGGAGAAATGGCCCGGGCTGTTGACACGGTTGCCCCCAAGCGCCCTCTCCGGCTTGGTGGAGCCCGTTCGGCTCCTTGGTTTTCCTCGGAGCTTAGGGCGATGAAGCAACTCGGGCGACGGCTGGAGCGACGCTGGAGGAAGAGTCGTCACGAATCTGACCGAACACGGGCTAGAGCCCATTTTAGGGACTATGCCGTGGCGGTGCGGGCGGCGAAGAAATGCTTTTTCTCCGCCTCCATTGCGTCTGCTCAGTGCAGACAAACAGAGCTGTTTCGTGTGGTGAAAACCTTGCTCCACACATCCCCCCAGACAATGGGGGAGGAGCCATCTACAGCTCTTTGTGATCGGTTTGCCTGTCGCTTTGCAGATAAAGTCGCTTGCATCCGTGCTGACCTGGACTCCAGAGTTTTGGCAGTTCCAGCAGACGTGCCTTTGGTACCATCTGGTCCCGTTGTGTTGGATTCTTTTCAGTTGCTGCGGCCTGAGGATGTGGACAAGATCCTGGGCAGTGTGCGGGCGACTTCGTGCGCTCTTGACCCTTGCCCTTCATGGCTAATAAAAGCTGCCAGGGAGGGGACAGGTAGATGGCTGGAGGTGATCGTTAATGCTTCATTAAGGGAGGGCAGGATGCCATTGTGCCTTAAGGAGGCGGTGGTAAGACCTCTATTAAAAAAGCCCTCCCTTGATCCCTCCAGCCTGGACAACTATAGACCTGTGTCTAACCTCCCCTTTTTGGGCAAGGTGATGGAGCGTGTGGTGGCGTCCCAGCTGCAGAGGGTCTTGGATGATACGGATTATCTGGACCCTTTTCAATCTGGCTTCCGCCCCGGGTATGGGACTGAGACTGCCTTGGTCGCCCTAGTGGATGACCTACGCCGGGAACTAGACAGGGGGAGTGCGTCCCTGTTGGTTCTGCTGGACCTTTCGGCGGCGTTCGATACCATCGACCATGGTATCCTTCTGGGCCGCCTCTCTAGTATGGGAATCGGAGGCACTGCGTTGCAGTGGTTTCGGGCCTTTCTTGAGGGGAGGGTTCAGAAGGTGGTGCTGGGGGACTACTGCTCGGCCCCGTGGCCGTTGGCCTGTGGGGTCCCGCAGGGATCAGTCTTGTCCCCCATGCTGTTTAACATCTACATGAAGCCGCTGGGAGAGGTCATCCGGAGATTTGGACTGAGTTGTCAGCAATATGCGGATGACACTCAGCTCTATCTCTCCTTGTCATCTGATCCTAGGGAGGCGGTGGGTGTCCTGAATCGGGGGCTGGAGGCCGTGATGGGTTGGATGTGGGCTAATAAACTGAAATTGAATCTGGATAAGACGGAGGTACTGTTGGTCAGTAAGAGAGCCAATCGGGATGAGGAGATTTTACCGGTTCTGGATGGGGTTGCACTCCCCTTGAAGGAGCAAGTACGCAGCTTGGGGGTACTACTGGACCCGGCTCTGCTTTTGGAAGCTCAGGTGGAGGCAGTGGCCAGGGGTGCCTTTGCATGGCTTCGGCTGGTGCGCCAGCTGCGTCCCTTTCTCGAGAAGGCAGATCTGGCCACGGTTACCCACGCCTTAGTCACGTCGCGGCTGGATTACTGTAACGCGCTCTACGTGGGGCTGCCCTTGAAGAATATCCGGAAACTGCAGCTAGTGCAAAACGCGGCAGCGAGGGTTTTATCCGGAGCTGCCCGTTGGGAACATATCACCCGCATTTTGAAAGAGCTGCACTGGCTGCCGGTTCGTTTCCGGGTCCAATTCAAGGTGCTGGTTTTGACCTTTAAAGCCCTAAACGGTTTGGGCCCGGGGTATCTGAGGGACCGCCTGCTCCCACGGGTTGCTGCCCGCTTGACAAGGACATCTGAGGGGGCCCTGCTCCGGGTGCCGACAATGAGGGAGGCCCGGCTGTCGTGCACTCGGGACAGGGCCTTCTCTGTTGCTGCCCCCAGACTCTGGAATGCTCTCCCAGTGGCCATTCGTTCCTCGGACTCCATCACGGCTTTTAGAAAGCTTTTAAAGACTTGGCTTTTTACCCAGGCTTTTACATGATCGTTTTCTACTGCAGCTTCTTTGTGTTTTTATTTGTTGTATTTGTTGTATTGTTTTTATGCCTGTTTTTATGTTTTTATATTTTTAACGTGATGTTTTAATTGTCTTTTTATTGTATGTTTTTAACTTTTGTAAACCGCCTTGGGGTTATCTTTTTAACGAAAGGCGGTATATAAATGCAAAAATAAATAAATAAATAAATAAATAAATAAAATAAATTGAGCCCTTTCTCACGACCAGTGAGAAAGGGCAAGAGGGTTGGGGGGAAGAAGCCTCAAAAAGCTTAACTCCCTCCAGACAAGCAGGTCCTTCCCATTACTGTGTGCTGCCGGTTGCTCCAAGGGTTGGGGTGCCGGACGCTTCACCCCGTGTCACCCCACCCCCGAAGCTCCCATAATGCGCCACATGAGTGTGTGATGCATTATTTGGATCCCCCTCCTCTTCCCTGAGCTGATCTTACCTCATTTTAGAGGAAGGCTCCATAGGCGTGTTTTTCTGCTGTGGTGCTGCCAGGATTGGGCCTGATCCTGGCAGTACACATGTGCATGCAAAATGGGGCTGGGCTTCCTTAGCCCGGTTTTGCATGCTCGTGTGAATAGCTTCAATGTGCTGCTTGCTAATCAAGATTTCCTTTCTGTACCCCTAAAAACCCTAAAACCCTAAATAAACCTGATTGTATTTGACTTCAACTCTCTTTCAGTCATTTCCAAGACCAAAGTTTTTCACAAATTAATTCTGTAATGAGCTGCCCACTCTTGATTCACTGGTTCCCCACACAAGCCCAAAAGTTAGTTAGGGATGATTTATCAACACCCCAGCGCCGTTTCATTAACACTTTACGATATTGTGGTTAAGCAACTTTTTACAATCTTAACCTGAAATGTTAACAAACAGACACGTCTATAATACCAAGCAAACTTTTCAGTATTACAACTGAAATACAAGATTTGTCTGAACTTTAATGTCATGGCAATCTGAATAAAAACAAGGAAAAGAAGATTTTGTGTGTGTAAGGATTGACCCAAACAGGCTGTGAATAAATACTCTCAGGTTCGCAGAGGAGATTTTATTGCTAATATACTTCATAACCTGAGGGGGAGAGCAGGATGTCAGAAGTGATTTCCACCACAAGTAACCAAAAGGATAACTTCGCTCATAACATTTTGCAAACCCCTGGGGTCTCCAAGTATCTGGAACCAGGAAAAAGCAGGGCAAAGTTCACAAATGTGAAGAGCATGAGGAAGTGGTTCCAGCAGAAGGAGGGTGGGCATTAGCCCACTACCTACAAAACATCTGGCCAAAGGAATTACAGATGAAGGTGATGAGAGAATACAAACCAACAAAAGGCAGTCCATAACAAAAGGCAGTCCAAACCAACATAAAGGCAGTCACAATGTCACCCTAGTTGGGACCCCCACCCCCAGAGAAGAATGTCAGAAATGCTATGACAACCCTACAGCACAATTTCAAATGCCTGTTCTCAGGCATTTGAAAAATCGTGTTGTGAGAAGCCAGAATCTTCAGACTTGCTGCAGGAGTACCCAACAGCAGGGGAAGTTCCTTAAGACCCGCTGGGTGGATTCAGTCATAAAGAGGACATGCATAGTGTGAATACAACTATGCATTAGATGCTAGGTAGATGTAACCTATGCTACTGTAGATGTAAATTTTAAAAATGACATGTTCTAGTGTCTTATGCTTTTTCCTCAGACAAGAACAAACATATCTCCCCTGGAAGCATGGGGGGACACTGGTAGAAAGCAAAATAAACCATAAGCCCGGTAGGCATGTCTTCCTAACAAAGATAATTTGAAGAGCTTAGTGTATTTGTAAATGTTTCCATCTCAAAACAAACTAATTATAACATTACTTGTTTCATATTCGCTTTATGATGGTTTCTTGGCCGCACATATGCAGTCATGTGATTAGGTTTCGAAATCCTCAGGTCAGGTGAGTCAGAGCTGAAGGAACAATTCTGATGAAGCAGGGTATGGTTATGTCATGACCCAGCTCTCAGTTTCCCGTGAAGATAATGAGGAATTATCAACAGATAATGACCTCAGGAAAGTAACCCAGGGCCCTGTTTCTTGCCAAGGCTTCACACCCTCCACCAAAGAACCTTCCAGTTACCATCATCTTACAGATTCCCATTTGAATGGTTCTGGTTCTTCCTTTAAAATTAGAAGAGAACACCATCCTTTGTCTTCTGCTGGTAAAAAAACATCATTTCTAGGTGAGCTTATATGTTTTGATTAACAATCCCCTGTTCGTTCCTTCCTCCCATTCATCCTGTGTGATACGAAGGAATCAATCTAAACAGCGATGACTTTGCCCTAGTGGGAAGTGTGGTAGCTTTCTCACATGCTTGCAATGCCGTAATGTAATTAGTCTTAAGTCACCATTCCTCACTATTCCCCTATCAGTTAGGCATGAATCTTTCTTTTAATCTTTAATTACTCTCCCTCCATTTCCCCATCATGTCTAATTTGTCACCAGGTTATGTCACTTCTCCCAGTACAATATTGTGAAAATCCAGCCCTTCCTCAATGAATTACCTTTGCCCCTGAGGACTTTACAATCCTCAGCCAAACACAAGTCTCCTGCTCTCTTAAATGATGCCACTATTTCTCCTTTTCTCCCTTGATATCTGGACACACACACACCACTGCCGCTTCCCTTAGACATGTGCCACTTCTGACCATATAGGAAAGGTCTTCCCTACTTCTCTGAGTCACATCTGCTCCTATTCTTAGTTTCTTTGTTTCTTGCTTTTTGCTAAGCGAACTGAGAAATGTACCAGGAGGATCCTTGATGAAGGTAGAAGTAGAATCTCTTCTGTATCCTCCAAAGCTAATACATGGGCAATGCATTATTTGCTTAAAATGACAAACCTAACTATGGGCAGACAATCCTACCCAGACCATGCAATGAGGAACAGGGTGGAAGGAGCCTGTTCTGAAAAACTACTGGTTGGACTGGTCCTCAGTCATGTTCAAGACTGTAGTCTTTCCCTGTACAAACTTTTAAAGTGTAGGAGTAGTAGGGCACAAGCTGAAGTTAAATATAGACTTCTGGGTTTTGACAGCCAGTTGAATTTGTCAGCAATGCATTACCAAAATACTCTCTGTGATTACATTTTCTAAAACAGGCTAATTGCTTCAACAATTCCAGTCAAGGATCAATTGTAGGTACAAACTTGCAAGGGCCCTTACTGAGCCAGATTATAACACTCTGAGGACCTAAACCAGGTCAAGTGTAAGAGGCCCCATACCATGCAAAAATGAATTTATTATTTCCCAGAAAATAATGCCGAGTAAACACTTCTGACACACAGAGTGATGAGCTATATTCACAAAAGAGAGAGAATTTACCAGCAAAAAAGACTGATAATCTTTAGACATTCAGAAAGACATTGACTGGTAATCTTTAGAAATTGAGAAAGAGAGAAAAATTAGCCTGTATTCAAGCAAATATAATGAATATTATAGGTTCTTAATAGCCTATATATCATATATGGACATACTTTGAAATAGGTTATTCATCAGGTATCCAGAAGATCTGATCTTTCTTCACTTTTCTAAAAAACCCTGGCTGACATGATATGCAGCATCTCATTAATGCTGCAAACCATGCCGGGACTCCTGCAGACACATGAGGTAGCCAGTGCCGTTTAATTAATGAATTTATTTATTTAAAGTATTTATACCCCACCCCTCCAGTACATTACTGCTTGGGGCAGCTCACAACAATGAATGGTTGTGCAAGTTATAGAGGATGAATGGTTGTGCAAGCAGCACTGCTGCAGTTATTCCCACTGTGATGAATGAGAGTAGGAGTAACTGGTAGTGCTGCTTGCACCACGGTTTGTCCTCAACAGCGTCAGTGCTTTCTTGTGAAAGGATACTTCACATCTTTAGCAGTGGCCACAGTGGAGGCATTGGAGGCGGGGGTGAGGAACTCCTCCAACCCCCCTGCTGGCCTCCCAAATGACAGCCCAGACTGTCATTCAGCAGGCTAGCGGGGGCGCTTAGAAGATCCCCCACTGCCAACCCCCCCCACCTCCGATGTCTCTGCCACCTCCACCGTGGCCACTGCTAAAGATATGGAGTACCTTTTCTCCCACCCCTACCCACCCACCCGCCCCTGTGGCCTTTAGGATAGAGATTAGGCGCAGGGATTCTCAATGCTGGGTTCCCAGATGTTATTGGACTTCAACTCCCAAAATCCCCAGCCTCAGTGGCCTTTGGTTGGGGATTATGGGAGTTGAAGTCCAATAACATCTGGGGACCCAATGATGAGAATCTCTGGATTAGGGAATACCCCCTTTACTTGCCAGATTTCTCTTTACAAATATCCCCGAACCGGCCTGTGAACTTGTTTGGCCCAATTCAATGGCCGAACTATACCAGACCCAGTTCAGCCAAAACCGAGACTAGACTAGGCCAGGTTGGTTTGAATCTGGTCCGGATTCAAACTGAACTGGCCAGATGGGTGGCTCACACATCCCTAATTTGCAGAGTCAACAAGATGCTGTGCTTCATGGTGGCCACTGTATTTATATTTTCATCAGATTCTCTGATATTTATTGTGGAGATACTCAAGAGGAAAGCCAACACAAATTTATCCTCCTCAAGATCCACTTGATGCATTTCCTTAAGACAAACACCTGCAAACTCAATCAAATGAATTCTGGAGGATGCATGAAGCAAAAAGCATCATGCACACTAAAATACACAATTACGCATATAGCTCAAAATTATGCATACAGCTCCACTTTCTTAAGTGTTAGTGTGTTCTTTCGTCTTTTGAGAAAGAACACACTAACACTTAAGAAAGTGGAGAAAAACAGGAGCAAAGTGTATAACTAAATTTGCTGGACTAAAGACAAAAGATGGTCTACCAGAAGGGAATGCTAGACATGACAGCACTTCTAGAACAAGTCTCATATGAGTATGAGCTTGGCAGGGTTGCTTCATGACACTTCTGTCTCTGCCCTCACATTTCCCCTTATTTGATCAGCATTTGGCAGTGAGGCTATTTATTTAAATACATTATGAAGGCAAGGTCAGCATTTTACCAGTAGCCGCTGCCCAACAAAACAGTTGATGACATTCCATGCAGCAGAATGTCAGCGTTAGGGATGTACTGGGGCTGCTGCACAACATGAAAGGTAACCCTGATGGTGTTGCACAGCACAACAGGGCAGTAGCGCAACAACTTAAAACAGCTTCCAGGCAGTTGTGCAGCACTATTCGTGCAGCACTAAGTTGAGGCTGTCTTTCACGTTGGGTGCGTTCCTCATCCCACGATTCTGCTACACAGAATGTCAGCCAGTTTTTTCCCCCTTTTTCAGAGGCTGCTTCTGTTGTGAGGCCCTAAGCTGTATTTTAGTTAGCTTAATCCTTCTGACCATCAAAATTCCAGTTTATGACAGCTGTTGTTCTGAAGGGCTGATAAACTGAGACTAGTTATGAGTTGCATTTTGGAGAGAGTCTAGCAGAGAACCTATCACACAATTTCCTGAAATGTGAGCTCTATGGTTTACTGAGGACCATGATCAATCTATCCTATTCAGATCCCCCCCCCCAAAAAAAAGGTGGAGGGGAGTTGGGGAGGAAAAAAGGAAGAAGAAATGGTGGGACAGGATCCAGACTATATTAGTCATAACTAAGCACCACTGAAATAAAATGAAACCTGACTAAAGTTCCATTATTGTCGATGTCACAACTAACAGTTTGAAATTCAGACTCTGAATCCTGCTTATTATTTGTAAGATTGCTGCTGAAGCTGCAGCTTCTCAGAATAAAAGAGGTCATGCATTCAAAATGTTGAAAACCTATGCTGGTTTGTCACCATTCTATTATTTTATTGCTCATGGCATTATCATTTTGTTTTGCTCTTTGGTATTTATTCAGTAAGATTTTATGATAATTTGTCATTATCATGCTGTTTTACATTAAATACTTTTAAAAAATTTAGCCATTATGACTTTTGTGCTTATGGTGGGGTGTGTGTGAATAAATCTCTGTCTTTCTATCTTTTGGGATTCTACACTTCCTTCTTTATTCAGGATTAAATAAAAACCAGATCTGATACATACAAGAAAAAACAGAATCTACCAGAATCAAAGAACATGAAGCCCTTTTAATGAAAATTTGATACAGGAAGAAGATGGTTGAACAAACATACTTCCTGTGAGGTAAAAGATCAAATGGAATCACGACTGGGGCAGTTAATGGAATGCATATTTCTCTGTATTCTGCAAACAGATAACAACTGAGTACTCCTAAAAAGAAAAAAGGGGGTGGGGGAAGCACAACATATGAAATAATCAAATATGATGCTGCACTGACATTCATATGAAGCTGTCAGGCCTCCACAACAGTTAGGCTCCAGGCACTTGGGTTCGAGGAAGGGGTGGGACACTTTCAGTCTAGATGGGCCAGAGGCAGATATGTGAGACAAGGGTCAAGTTCCATGGCAGCAATCAAGGATCAGAGGAACCAGAACAGCAGTGCAGCATAAAACCAGGCAAGGGTCAAGTCCAGAACAGCAATCAAAGTGGATGAGAAGGCATTTCAGGCAGGCAGGATCCTCACACAAGCAACAAACTGCTCAGATGGAAGCACAAGTTCCGGTGGGCAGAGATTGGCCCTTGTGGGTTAGCTGACTAAGGTCTCAGATGGACTGGTGTTGCCAACTAGATGGCTCCCTCAAAACACAGAGCTGACTTTTGGAGGCTCACAGAAGAAACAGATAGCCAGTGGCACTGCAGCTATTGTATTTGCAGCTGAGTCTCAAAACAGACTATTAAATATTAGTTACTAGATCAAACACAATGGGATTGGGAGGAATTTTTACCAGGCTCATTTACTACCACCCTCCACACCTGTTTCCTTATGGCAGTGGCCACTGCATGGAGAAAATGATGAGGCCAGACAACCAGACTATGGGTAAGTCTGGCCAGAACTTTATTAATAACAGTAACAATAATAGATTAATACAATACAGGCATCTGATGAAGATGAAAGGGAGCTGGAGAGCAGCTTACACTAAAAACAAAGAGCAGCAGGATTCTCACTTCTCCCTGGCAGTGCCATCAGCTGCACTGCCAAGAAGGATGAAAGGGGAACACGAGTATAGGGACCAAGGCAAAGCAAAGACAAAGCAAAGCCTGACCCAGACCAACACCCAGTATGCCAAGCCAAGGTGATATAGTGGTTTGGCATACCCATTTAACAAAACAATAACACAAAGGGGCAACAGCCCTTATCCTGCTGAAATAATTTCCCTCCTAGGACTTTCCCCAAGCTCCCGCTGCCACAGGCAGGCATTCCATTAAACCGTGCCACTCAGACACCCAGCTAAAACAAGAGCAATGCCTGCCTTCAGTCTCCCCACATATGCCCTACCACCAAGCTGTGATAGATGGATGCCATCTTGGCTGAAAAATTCTTGCATGGCAAAATGAAATTTAGGCTGGCTAATGAAAAAAAAAATTCCAGCCCCATGCCAGGAGAGAAACATGGCCACTTCGGCATTAAATTTCTTCCTAGACCTGTCTGGGCAGAGGCCTATGATCTTGTTCAGGTCACTTGATATCAATGAATGGAACTCCAGGCTCGATAGATAAGCCAGATCATTCTCGGGCAAGTGTATCACCAGCAGTCCAGGTGGTGTCCTCCATGACAAGAAGGCTTCCATACCAGGCAGCAGCTTGTTCCAGCACGTCCCCCTACAATATGCCCAGTACAGGATGGCTCCTGGCCAGAAGCCAGATGAGGATCCCTGCAGTACTGTGATGCCCCCCAAAAGGAATATTGTGTCCCATGATCCAGACAGTGGCGGCTCCAGCTCTAATACGTGAATCTGAAAAAGCAAATCAAACCAGTAGTAGTTTGGGTGAGGGTAATGGGAGAGGGGAAGGCCATCCAAGAAGACCCCATTTTGTAAGCTCTATGAATAATATCCAAATATGTGATGAATGAAGAGGCATGGCATGGCTGGGCTTGTATTGCCACCACCATGAAGATGGTGTAGTCTGATAGCCAGTTATTGCAATTACATCCAGCCTTAGGCTGCTTGAATTGTTCCACCTCCTTAAAGAGAGTGGTGAAAATACCATCGTTTACAGTAGCTTTGGTTCAGGGTCATAAAACAACAATGAAAAGAGATCAATGTCTTCTCCTCACCAAATGTTTTCCTTTGTAGTCTGCTGCAAAAAATGGCAAGCCAGCAGGGCAGAAATCTTCATATATGGATCGCACTGTGATGACCAGTAGTTCCAGTACAGCCACAGATCTGCCCTGCTTGCTCCCTCATTTGGGAAATAAGTCCCACACCCCTGAAACAAACCCCAGGGATGGTAGGTTGTTATCTATTGGAGCTTGCAATGCTCCTGTGTAGCTGCTTTTGCTGCTCTGGAGCCTTGAGAGATTGTGCTCCCTGTACCTGGTGAGCTCACTGGTGCCTTGCATCTGCTCTGAAGTTTCTGTTCGGGTGAGGCAGGTACTGCCACGTTGTTATTATCTGCCATTCTCTGCAATCCTCTACTGGAAGTAGGTGGCCCAGCTGTTGCTGCCTCCACAAGAACTAGCACCATGGGTGGCCATCATCTAGCCAGAGAGCCTTGAGGTGGGGGAGTCCCTGGGGCCTGGCCCTGTAAAAACCTCCTAGGAACATCAGGCCTGAGGGTCAACACCCTGCCTGCCCATGCCTTGAATGTCAAAGGCCAGACGACCCAAGGTGACAGAGGAGGGCATCCATATTTTGTGCTTCTTGGCCACCCTAGACATCCATTGATCATCCCGTGATGGTACCACTGGGTTTTCTGCCCTCATCAAGTCAAGCTGTGCCAAGGGGGGTGCAGGTAAATCCCCGCCCTACCTACCTGGAGGCTGAGTCTCCAAGCAACCTGCAGCTGCAAACCCTGCTGTGTTCAACTACAGTGGCTTGAACAAAGGGCCAGAGGGAATCCAGCAGGGGTACGTGGGAATTCAACTGGGGAGTCAGGCGCCATGTCCCAGAGCAGGTCTGGCACAGCTTCATCAGGTGTTGGCGAGGGCGAGCACCAGCTCAAGAGGATCTTAGCCATTCTGGGTGAGATTAGTGCTTGATGGAAGGGCCACTGGAAGGGAGTCAGGGCGGGGATTTACCTGCATCCCCCTTGGCACAGGTTGGTGTGTTGCATTCACCACAATCTCAAATGAAGGGAGGTTCCAATTTCTCACCTCACAGAAACCCATGAGAGGCAGGATGAATTTTTTTTTTTTAAATGCTAACTCCTCATTGCTCAGTGCAAATAACACACACCCACTAACAGGAGGATGCAATTTTTAGGGAAGTGAGGATTCTGCTGTACATTAAATACAGTACTTATAGAGGCAAGGTAATTAAAGTTGTTTATTTATTTAGCTTAATAATGAAACCTGATGGACTTTTTCAAAGTTATCCAGAAAATGGGCAAATTAGTCTTAGAAAACACTGGGGCTATTCTGACGATCAGGAAAAATCGGGCTAGGAAAGCCTAGCTCGATTTTTCCTGATCGTGAGACCCACCAGGCTCGGCTGCGAGCCCGGTGGTTCTCGAGCGGTTAACCTGCTCAAGTACCTCTGCCCTTAGCCCGGGTTTGCGGAGAGAGCGCTCTGCAAAACTGGGCACTCTGGTCATGAGTAGCCGCGGCGCAGCTCCGAGCCGTGGCTACTTGCCGGTAGATCCCCGGAGGGGAGGCAAAAATCCACCTCCCGGCTCCAGGGATCTCCCCAGTATGCCCTGTGCACTTGCGCAGTGAATATTGGGGCTTCCAGGGGCTGCGCGGCTCCCGAGCTCCCCAGCCCCTGCCAACTCCATCCGGCCGCCCAGGGCTCCCTGCCCGATCGTCTGTGGGGAGAGCGGGCTTAACCCGCTCTCCACGCAGTTTGGGAAAAAGCAGGTCTCATGGATCGTGAGACCCACCTCACTGAATTTTGGGATTAGGCCAAACCTCCCAATCTGACCATATGGCAGGAAAGGAAAGATTGGAATGGGGAGAGAGGTCAGTAGCAGGCCAGCTGAAATCTGCAGGGGAGATGAACCTGCAGTGTACCCTCCTACACACGTGGGCCCTTTCTCACAAGCAGAGAAAGGGCTTCAACAGGGTGGGGAGAGGAAGCCTTGAAAAGCTTACAGCCCACAGATGAGCAGGTCCTTGCCTCGGTGGGGGGCGTGGATTGCCTGCCCAGACAATCACCAGCTGATGCTGGTTGCTCTGAGGGTCAGGATGCATTGCCCTGTCCCCCAGAGCTCCAATAATGCACTGCATGGGTGCACAGTGTATTATGGGGATTCCCCGTCCCCCCTCCAATTCTGCTAGCCATGGCTGCTTGCAATTTTAAAAAATGAGGTTAAGAGAGCGCTCTCTCTCCTAACCTCATTTTGTAGGGAGGCTCCACAAGTGGGTTCACACATGCATGCAAAACCAGGCTGAGCCCCCTAAGCCTGGTTTTGCATGCACATGTGAATAGCCTCATGGTCTCATCCATGCCCAGTTCCTGGCCAGGAAGGAAGCTAAGGGGTTGGCTTGATTCCTGGGAGGCTGGAGGAGTTTCTGCCTACCTGTCTGCACTGGCTTCTGCTGTTTGCTCTGGGATAGAGTGAATGTGGATTCTTTAAACAACTGGGGCCTTTTCTACTACTAGAAAAGTACTACTACTAGAAAAGTTCCACCCCCAGCACAGTACTTCCAGTGGCTGTTGCTGGTGTGTGTCTTATGTTTCTTTTTAGAATGTGAGCCCTTTGGGGACAGGGAGCCATCTTATTTGTTATTTCTCTTTGTAAATCGCCCTGAGCCATTTTTGGAAGGGTGGTATAGAAATCGAATTATTATTATTATTATTAGTAGTAGTAGTAGTAGTACTACTACTACTACTACTATTTATATACTGCTTTTTGACAAAAGTTCCTGTTGTATAGCTGCTTCCCTCATATATACAAAGTAATCTTATGTTTGCTTAACTCAGACTTTATTCCAGGAACAACTTGATTTTCTCCTCATTTCTTTCCCTTTTCTTTCTCATTCCACTCCCCACACTCTCTACAGGATCCCCACTGGGACAAACCTCTAATCAACAAAACATAAAGGACTGCTAGATAGAATACAACAGTTCCCAAAGTGGCTTACATAGTGAAATAAATAATAAATCAATAAGATGGATCTCTGTCCCCAAAGGGCTCACAATCTAAAAGGACTCACAATTTAAAATAATTAACTTAAGCTATAGGACCATATGAAGATCCGTGAGAAGAGCTTTTGTTGGGCTTGCGAGGAAAGGAGGCATAGCCCCTCTCCCTGCAGACGATTAAAGGGCAGCCCTGGGGAGGCCTGATTGGCCACCCACATGACTGCCGGCTCCATCATGGAGCCAGCAGGGGCTTCAGGGATCAGGGGCCAGGCGGCCCCCAGAAGTCCCAGAATGCCCCGTGCAAGTGCCATGGTGACACACTAGCAAAGAAATGAGGTTAACAGAGTGCTCGCTCCGTTAACTTCATTTAAGGGCAGGGTGTTCTAGGCGGGATAGCCGCCTTGGGAGCACCAGGCTTGCCCGCGAATCCTGTGGTTCCCACGATCGACAGGAAGTGGACTAAGCTCCCTTAGCACACTTTCTGTCAATCATGGGAATAGCCTCTTATGATTGTATTGCCTGACACGTCATGGTTGTGTTCCAGTCTGGTGGATGGAGGAGCAAATGGGAGAGCAGGAAAAAAATTCTGGGGATATCGGAGAGCTCTCGCTATCCCTCACTACCCCTTAGGGTCATCCCTACTTGTAAGTCTGAAAACCAGGGGTATAGTAAGGTTGGAGTGTGTCCTAGGACCAAAAGTAATGGTGGGTCCCCACCTAGCCTCCCTTCTCCACCCTCACCCCCACACCCATATCTTGGCTGCAGAAGAACTGCAAGGGCATGATGATAAAGAAAATATTATTGGCATGGCTTTTCTATCACCTATGCAAATAATACCACACACTCCCCACACAGTGGGCCCCACTCCCTCAGGGTCCAGATATAGTTATATCACCTTGTTCTGTCATAGCTACATCCCTGCTGAAAACATAAAGCAAAACAAACTTGCCAAAGTGTTTGAAAGTTGCTTTCAACCTGGGAAAGGTTAGTATGAGATGTAGTGTTAGGCTGAGAAGTTCGATGGCCTCAAAGATAGGAAGAGAGCTGGTCTTGTGATAGCAAGAATGACTTGTCCCCTTAGCTAAGCATGGTCCCCGCCCCCCCTGGTTGCGTATGAAAGAGATACTTGAAGTGCGAGCACTATAAAATATTCTCCTTAGGGGATGGAGCCTCTCTGGAAGAGCATCTAGGTTCCAAGTTCCTTCTGTGGCATCTCCAATACAGGGCTGAGAGAGACTCCTGCCTGCAGCCTTGGAGAAGCTGCTGCCAGTCTGTGTGGACAATACTGAGCTAGATAGACCTATGGTCTGACTCAGTATATGGCAGCTTCCTATGTTCCTGTTCCTAAAGACATCCAATTACATTCATGGTTAAACATAGGCCACATTTAGTTATGTTCCCAGACCGGTCCGGAGGCCATTCTACTGGCCTCTGGACCTGTCCAGACATTGGTGGTTCAGGGTTCAGGTGGATTGAGGTGGGGGTTAGGGATGTGCATAAAACCGGTTCTCCCGGTTCGGTTCGGGTCCGAACCGGGTCCGGACCGGACCGGGGTGGTTCGGTTTTGGTTTTGCCAGACCACCCCCCCGGTCCGGTTCGGTTTCGAACCGGTTCGGATCCGAACCGAACCGGTTCGGATCACAAAAAGTGGCTGGTTTTGAAGGGGACATTGTGTTCTACCTGCCACCCAAATTTCAAGTCGATTGGACCTTCCTCTGATTTTTTACAAATTTTTTTCAAAAAATAAATGTTTGCCCATAACTCACAATGTGGAGCCCTTAGGGGCAAAAAAGCTGGGGTGGGTGGTAGCCACCCATGGGTGTCCTCCACCCCAAAAATCCCAAGGCAATTGGTGGCTCCTAGTATTATTGGTGAATTTCTGAAGAAAAATTTTTTTCCATTGGCTAGAATGGGGGTTCGGGTCTGCCCCAGACCCACCTCTGTGGGGTGGCAGCACCCCCAAAGTGGGTCCGGGGCCATGGCAAAAATGCCCTCAGTCCCTCCCAGCAATCCCCGTAGAGATAGGAGTGATGGTTCTGTTGTTTTTCTGAGGTATTCTGAGTGTAGATTCTATGATAGCTTATGAGATTTCCAATGAGACACCATGAATCCACTCTCATTTGCTATCACAGAATCCACACTCACTCAGAACACCTCAGAAAAACAACAGAACCATCACTCCTATCTCTACGGGGATTGCTGGGAGGGACTGAGGGCATTTTTGCCATGGCCCCGGACCCACTTTGGGGGTGCTGCCACCCCACAGAGGCGGGTCTGGGGCAGCCCCGAACCCCCATTCTAGCCAATGGAAAAAAAATTTTTCTTCAGAAATTCACCAATAATACTAGGAGCAACCCAACAATTGCCACCCCATCTTTTTGGCCCCTCTCTCTGGGCGCCCTAACACGTAACACCTAGTCAGTCCATCTTAATGCCTACCTACTACCACCACTCCTATCCAAGCAAGTAAGAGGAGGACACTCAGAGAGACAACACCCACTCTCTGATCTAACAAAAAGGCCACAGCTGTGCTGCCTGCCAGCACAGCAGCAGCAGCGGAGCAGCACACTAAGCACAAGAGCAGCACACACAGAGAAGAAGCAGGAGGCGGAGCAGCAGAGCAGCAGACCTGCTGCTCCGCATGATGGGTGACGTGATGCCCAAAGAAACCACCGCCTCACTCAGTGCCTGCCACTGACTAGGCCCGACAGACAGAAGCCAGCCAACCTGCTCTGCTCTGCTCTGATGCTCCCCATGGATGATGCACACACACCCTACATCTGCATCCCAATGACCAGACCAGACCAGACCAAGTGCGCAGAGTCAGCACAGGCCAGCAGCCACCAGCCCAGCAACAACAACAGCTACTACTGCTACCACCACAGCCAGTGTTGCCGCTACAATAACATTCCCAGTCCAGTCACGCGCGCCACAGCCTGAGCCTAGCACACAGCCAACAGCTGCTGCCAGCCAGTGCCTGGCAAGCCCAGCCAACATGAGGAGGAGAGAGCTAACAAGTAGACGGCGCACGCACATCACCAACCCATCACGACGGCGCAACTGCAAGGGGAGAGGGCACAATTACAGGCAGGAGGAGGAGGAGGAGGAGGAGGAGGAGGAGGCGGGCGAGGCAATCCTAGCACAGATTTGAAAGTTTAAAATCCACCAGGACATCTTCTAGAATCTAGACTTCTGTTTTTTCTACCACCAGCTGTAGTGTCTAGTTAGTCAGTGTGCTGTGCAGCTGAGCTGAGCTGAGCTGAGCTGCATGTGAGGAAGGGTGACTGTAGCTAGTTCTTTAGTTTCAGCAGACTGAGCATTGAGCATGGGCAGTGGCCTTGGGAAGCAACACAATTACACGACACTCACCTGCTGCTGCTGGTTCTAGAAGTTGCCTCTTCTCGTCTTCACCTCTTCGTGTGTGTGTGTGTGTGTGTGTGTGTGCAGTGAGTGCATGCCTTTTGCCTTGCTGGAAAGAAATGCTTCTCTGGTCCACCACCACATATCTGCTCAAGGACACAGAGGCCCAAGGCAGAGGTGGTGGCACCAGTGTGAGTGCATGTGTGCTGGTGGTGTTTGCCACCACAGGTGTTTTGTGTGTGTATGTGTGCGCTGCTAGCTAGGAGGGGGGAGGGAGGCAGGGAGGGAGGCTGGGAGGCAGGGGGGAGGAAAGGGGAGGGGGAGAGGGATGTAGAGGGGATTGAAGGGGGGAGGGTCCGGCTCAGAGTTGGTCAGCCACATATTTGTGCACACACGTGCTCACGTGTGTGCTTCGGTGGGAGAGACCAGACTCTCATCATCTGCCAGACCGGGGTTGGGGGCAGTTGAGGCGGTGGTGGGCTGGAAGGGAGGGAGGATGGAAGGTGGTGAAGAGGAAGGGGAGAGGATGAGAGGGGAAGGATGGAGGGAGTTGGAGGGGGGAGGAAAAAAACATGTAGACAGACACACACCACACTACACACAGAAAGCATCCACACACAGAGACAGTGCTAGGCATCCATTCACACAGACAGACAGACAGACAGACACACAACAGGAAGAGACAGACTGAGCCTGCACCACACACACACACACACACAGACCCAATTCCCCCCCTGCACAGTTATCAATCAATATGTTGTGTTGGCAGCCAGTTCATTGCTATTCTGATGGTTTTGGGTTTTTTGCCATCAGCCAACATCAACAGTGACCACAATCAAGATGAACATAAGATGATAATAATTCATTCGTTTCATTTCAAAAAATCACCCAATCATTTTCTCCATGTAAACCAAGCCCCCCACACATGATTTCTGGTGACATTTTCAATAAAATCAATTCATTTGGCATTCATCATTTTGTTCTCCCTTTGTCACCTTTTTTTCTTTCTTTTGCATAATTTTGAGGCTTGATTTTGACATGGGGTTTTTAAAGAAAAAATTATTTACATGTTTATTTACATACAGTATTTACATATCTACACTGCATTTTTGAACGTATACCCGCCGCTGCCGCTAAGTCTAGTACTCCGTGGGCTGTGCTACTTTGGGGGGGTGTGCCGTGCCCACGCCAGGTCCCCAAATGCTGACAGGTGGATAGATAAAGGGCCTGTGCTGGTCAGCATTGGGTTTCTTTTTAGGTGGGCGTGGGCATTGTAAACATCTGGCCAGTCGCAGCACTACAACTACTACTACAACTGCATCTCTGTGTGGGCACACTACACGCTGCGACTGGCTGGCACGGCTCAGCATCTGTCACGTCAGCTCAGCTAGAGGTGGAAGGGGGGAGGGTAGGGATAAGCAGAGGTCGAGCCAGGCAGGTGACCAACCATGGGGCAACCCACGGTAATCACTCGCCCGTCTCAAACTCAAGCTTGGGGTAGCCCAACAAGGGGAGGTTCACCTTAAGGAAGACCAGCTGCTCCACCAGACCAGGGTCCAAGCGGGAGCGAGAGGGTGTCACCACGTCCCCGGCACGTGAAAACACCCGCTCGCTCTGGACACTGGTTGGGGGGCAGGAGAGGAGGCGCACAGCCACCACCGCCAGGTCCGGCCAGACTTGGCGGCGGCTCGCCCAGAACTGTGCGCAGTCCACGCCGTCTCCCTCCACAGGCTCCTCCAAGTACTGCGCAACGCATTGCTCAGCACTGGAGGGGGGCCTGGCAGGTCGAGCCTCCCGCATACCAGGCATGGCGCCATAGCAGAACCGCTGAAACCACTGGGCGGATCTCGAGTCGGTAGCAAATGGCTGCTGCGATGGCGCCGCCTGGGATGCCGCGCTGCTGGACTGGGAAGAGGGAGGGGAAGGGGAAGCTGACGCCGGCTGGCCGCCCATGCTGCTGCTGGGTGCGGGTTGGGCCGCGAGGGCTGCCCCCGCACCACTACCAACACCCTGGTCTCTGCGGGCCCTAGCGGCCTCCTCCTCCCTAACCTTCTCGACCAGGATGCCCTTCCACCTGGGCAAGTCGTCGGCACTCACGGCATTGCCCTTGAGGGCTGGGTGACAGAGACAAGCGAGGACATACTCCTCCCTGTCTCCCAGCACATCAACGAGCCGCTTGTCAACCCCAGACCTCAGCCTCCCAGCCAGAGCACGACCCTCTGGCGTGGTCAGAGAGATATGGAGTCCACCCATCAGCTTCTCGAGACCAACAGCTGTGGGCAGCGCCTGGCTCAAGGGAGTGGTGTCGCCACACAAGCCCTTCGTGGCAAGCTGGAAGGGCTCGAGTGCCGACACCGCCTCGGACATCTGCTTCCACTCTGCGTTCGAGAAGTCGCAGACATCCAAGGACTCGTCCCTCGCCAGGGCGACAAGGGCTCTCTCCTGCTCCAACAGGCGCTGGAACAGGAGGAAGGTGGAGTTCCACCGCGTCTCCACATCCGTAGGGATGAGATGGCGAGGAAGGCCAAGGTCATCCTGCTTCTGGCGAAGCAGTCTCCTGGACTTCTCGCTGCGGTGGAAGTGGGCGGCCAGCTTGCGGGACTTATCCACAAGCGTGGCCGTGGCAGCAACAGCACCTGCGATGGGGCGGGCCCCCTTCTCCTGGGACGCCCTCAGCTCCTTAAGGCCAAGGGCGTCCCTGACGGTCAGATGGAGCGTGTGTGCCATACACCGTATGTTCACACAGTCCATGACTGTCTCGACAGCGGCGGTAACGTTGGCTCCATTGTCGGTGACAATGAAGCCGCGGGAGAGGTGTGGACACCCGCCAATCCACTCCTCTATCTGGCGGTCGAGTACGGCCGCCACCTCCTCCGCGGTGTGCCTCGTGTCCATCGTCTCCACGTGCAGGACGGCCCACCTGTGCCGTAGTGCATCGGGAGCCGCGCCGGACCCGGAAGCATCGCCCGCGGAGGTCCCCTCACTCTCCGGTCCCCACCAGTGGGCAGTGAGGGCCAGGAAAGAAGCGTGCATCCCACTGACACTGGTCCAGAGGTCAGTCGTGAAATGCACGCTTGTCCCGGCCGGAGCTGCACGCAGCTCGGCCGACACGAGCTCCCTGCACCGGCGGTACAGGGAGGGGACCACGTTCCGGCTGAACGTCGTCCTTGAGGGGATGACGTATTCGGGAGCCAGGTATTGGAGAATACGGCGGAAGCCGTTGTTCTCGACCACCTGAAACGGCTGGTCATCGGTGGAAATCATCTCCCCTATGAGGCGGGTGAGGTGATGATGGTCCACGCGAACAATACGCTGGCTGCCCGAGGACTGCGTCCACCGCTGGACGGGCAGTGTAGCCTGCCTGCTGGCTGGCACACTGCCGCTGCCCGCCCTAGTGGCAGATGCACAAGGCGCACTAGCGCTGCCAGCCTGTCCCCTGAGACCTGGGTGGTGACGCTCTAGGTGTCTCCACATAGGCGTCGTACCCAGGTGCGCAGGGTCCCTTCCACGGCTGACAAGCATCCTGCAGTGGACACAGCGGGCGTGGAATGGGTCATCTTGAGGAACCTCAAAATGCACCCATGCACCACTGCCCTTGGCCTCCTGCGCCCTGGGCGCCGTCCTAGGCCGTTTCTCGCAGGGTGGCTGCAGTCCTAGGGGGGGGGCGGCCGCCGCTGCCTGCCCACTGCTGCCACCCAACCCGCCCCTTCCGCCCTCCACAGCGGAGGAAGGGCCCGGCTGAACTGGCATCGGAGAGGCAGGCCTCTCCTCCACCACCTCGCCAGACCGCTCCCCACCAGAGTGTCGGGCTTCACGAGGGGGGGCCCCACTGAGCGGCGAAAGGATAGGGGGAAGGGGCCCCAGAGGGAGGGAGAACCTGGCTGCATCGCTGCCAGCCGCACGGTCCTCACCGCCCTCTACCTGCTCTTCCAACTCCACAGTCTCCTCCACCTCAACAACTGGCGGTAGCTCAGCAGCACCTGGTGCCGCCGGCGAGGAGGGACCCGCCACAGCCCTAACAGTGCCTCTGCCTCTGCCGCGATTGGCGGCAGCAGGCGTGGGGAACTGAATCCTGCGCACCAAAGATGGGGCCGGAGCAAAGAATTCTCCAATGGGGAGAACTGGGGTGTCCTCAGGCTCCCCGCGTCCTCTCCCTCCCCGTGCCGCAGGCGCACCCCGCACCTGGCCTCTCCCACCTCTGCCTGCCAGCCTTGAGCGAGCCCTGCCCGCCACACGGCGCTCAGACATGCTGCTAGGTCAGAAGGAGGGAGACTTTAGGAGGAAGGCCAGACAGGGTCAAAAAAATAATTTGGAGGGGCTTAGGGGCCAAAAAAAGGCAGCTGATTTGGAGGCGGCGGGGGGGAAGTTTGTTTTGAAAAAAGGAAGCCAATGGGGGGGAAAGGAAGACTTTTTGATATGGGGGGGGAAGCCAATCGAAGTGAGGGGGAGGGTGTCCTTTTTGAATTTGGGAGTCAACCACCAAGCCAATTGGGGAGATGGGTCTGGGAGGGTTTTTTTTTAGAAAAATAGGGGGTTAAAGGGTGGAACCCCGGTGTGGGAGGGTGGCACGGGCAGTTGGGTGGAGTAGTTGTGGTGTGGGTGGCAAGTTTTTAGCTTTTTTTGGGGGGGGAGTGGATGGGGGGAGGGCACAGCACCTACCGGGGGTGGGGGAGGGATGCAGTCAACGCTTGGGAACCTGCAGATCAAAGGAGGAAACCCTTATTTAGTGAACTGGAACACAAAGTGTGGGTTCTGGGGGGTGGTTCAAACTCAATGCAGCCTATTTAGTGACTCTAAATTGCACACAACCAAAACCAGAACCCAGTCACACCAACACAGAGGTTGAACCCACCCACTCTGTGACTCTGCCTGCCCAATGCCATGGCAAGCAAGCAGCAGCAAACACTTGATGGCAGCCTCATGGATTGAACATCATGATCATCATCATGCGTGTGTATTGGCCCAGCATGTAGTGGCAGCATCAGAGCCCAGCCAGGACCCCACTCAGACTGCCCCAGAGGCAAGGAAGCACTCTGGCATGGCATGGGCCCAGCAGTGGCAGCATCGCATCAGAACCCTGGACCCCACTCAGACTGCCCCAGAGGCAAGGAAGCACTCTGGCATGGCATGGGCCCAGCAGTGGCAGCATCGCATCAGAACCCTGGACCCCACTCAGACTGCCCCAGAGGCAAGGAAGCACTCTGGCATGGCATGGGCCCAGCAGTGGCAGCATCGCATCAGAACCCTGGACCCCACTCAGACTGCCCCAGAGGCAAGGAAGCACTCTGGAAGGCACCTGTTCAAAAACCACCTGCAAGACGCATGCAATGCAACGCAACACACAGCAGCAATTTCTTTACTGGGCATGGGCATGAAGACACAAGTTTTACAACAGTACATCTCCTCTCCAAGGTTCCCTCCCTCCTCCCCACACCCAAATGCATTTCAGAATAGGGGTGTCCCTATTTAAAACCGCCAGCTAGGGAGAGAAAGGGGCAACAAAAGGTGCACAATCGCACACGCACTAACCCCTCTTCTTCCGGTCCTTCTCCTGCCGCTCACTGCTGGTCACGGATTCGCCGCCGCCAGCCAGCCACCCTGGGCTGAGACACAGCAGGGCGGCCGCACGAGGCACACAGGCAACCGGGGTAGTTCAACAACGATGGAGGGGCAGAAGTGAGGAGACAACACTGTTTGTGTCGCTCAACTCACCCCCAAGCAGAGACAAAATCAACCAAAAACTATAAAAAGAAAAAAAAACCGATGGCAGCCGCCAGGTGGGTAGGCTACTGTGTGTGGCTGCAGCTGTGGGAGAGGAGGTGGAAAGTGAAGGGGAGCAGAGAGAGAAAAGACTAAGAGAGAGAGAAAAGAGAGGGGGGGCAGGGACAAAGAGAAAGAGAGGAGAGAGAGAGAAAAGAAAGAGAGAGAGAGGAGAAAGAGAGATGATAGAGAGAAAGAGGAGAGAGGAGAAGCGCAGCGCAGCAGGGAGGGGGGATTCAGGTGTGGGGGGAGGACACAGCAGTAGCAGCGGTCCAAAGAGGTGGGGGGAGCAGAGAGGGTGTGTGTGGTTGGGGCTAGTGTGTGGCAGGGGGCCTGGGGTAAGTGGAGAGAGTCGGGGGCAAGGAGGAAAAGAGGTGGGGTGGGGGGAGCAGAGAGGGTGTGTGTGGTTGGGGCTAGTGTGTGGCAGGGGGCCTGGGGTAAGTGGAGAGAGTCGGGGGCAAGGAGGAAAAGAGGTGGGGTGGGGGGAGCAGAGAGGGTGTGTGTGGTTGGGGCTAGTGTGTGGCAGGGGGCCTGGGGTAAGTGGAGAGAGTCGGGGGCAAGGAGGAAAAGAGGTGGGGTGGGGGGAGCAGAGAGGGTGTGTGTGGTTGGGGGCTAGTGTGTGGCAGGGGGCCTGGGGTAAGTGGAGAGAGTCGGGGGCAAGGAGGAAAAGAGGTGGGGTGGGGGAGCAGAGAGGGTGTGTGTAGTTGGGGCTAGTGTGTGGCAGGGGGGCCTGGGGTGAGTGGAGAGAGTCGGGGGCAAGGAGGAAAAGAGGTGGGGTGGGGGGAGCAGAGAGGGTGTGTGTGGTTGGGGGCTAGTGTGTGGCAGGGGGCCTGGGGTAAGTGGAGAGAGTCGGGGGCAAGGAGGAAAAGAGGTGGGGTGGGGGGAGCAGAGAGGGTGTGTGTGGTTGGGGCTAGTGTGTGGCAGGGGGCCTGGGGTAAGTGGAGAGAGTCGGGGGCAAGGAGGAAAAGAGGTGGGGTGGGGGGAGCAGAGAGGGTGTGTGTGGTTGGGGCTAGTGTGTGGCAGGGGGCCTGGGGTAAGTGGAGAGAGTCGGGGGCAAGGAGGAAAAGAGGTGGGGTGGGGGGAGCAGAGAGGGTGTGTGTGGTTGGGGGCTAGTGTGTGGCAGGGGGCCTGGGGTAAGTGGAGAGAGTCGGGGGCAAGGAGGAAAAGAGGTGGGGTGGGGGAGCAGAGAGGGTGTGTGTAGTTGGGGCTAGTGTGTGGCAGGGGGGCCTGGGGTGAGTGGAGAGAGTCGGGGGCAAGGAGGAAAAGAGGTGGGGTGGGGGGAGCAGAGAGGGTGTGTGTGGTTGGGGGCTAGTGTGTGGCAGGGGGCCTGGGGTAAGTGGAGAGAGTCGGGGGCAAGGAGGAAAAGAGGTGGGGTGGGGGAGCAGAGAGGGTGTGTGTGGTTGGGGCTAGTGTGTGGCAGGGGGCCTGGGGTGAGTGGAGAGAGTCGGGGGCAAGGAGGAAAAGAGGTGGGGTGGGGGGAGCAGAGAGGGTGTGTGTGGTTGGGGGCTAGTCTGTGGCAGGGGGCCTGGGGTAAAAAAAAAAAACAACACCTGGGAACAATGGGCAGAAAGTCTGGGGGGGGGGGAGAGGAACCAACAACAACCAGCAGGGAGGAATGGGACACACACACAGCAAAACCAGAACCAAAAGAAGCTAATTGATTTCACACAAAAAACCAAAGTAACTAAGACAGGACTCAACAGGCAGCAGCAGCAGCACCAGGGAGGATGGGGAACAACACTCAGTCTGGGTGGGAGGGGGCAGGCAGGGCAGGAGTGGAGGAGGAGGTGGCAGTGGGGGGAGTGGGTTTCTGGAGGGGAGGGAGGGGGGAAGCTAGGAGCAGGACCACAGGGGAACAATCAAATTTGAATCCAAACAATCTATACACAAAGTAAAAAAAAGGAAACCAAAGGGCAGCCAGAAAGTCTCAGGGCGGGGGGGGGGGTTTACAACTACCAGGGGGAGGGACTGGGGGAGTGGGTGACACACACAGGGAGCAAAACCAAAACCAGAACCTAATTCCACAAAGAAATCCAAAGAATGCAAGGCTCAACAGGCAGCAGCACAGGAGGGAAACAATCTTATCTGGGTGGGAGGGAGGGAGGGAGGGGGGAAGCTAGGAGCAGGGCCAGAGGGGAACAAATTAACAATCAAAATCAGAACACAAGGAATCAAATTGCAGCAATAATATAAACTAAATCCTCAGAAACACAACTCAGACAGGCAGCCAGCAATAACAATAGCTATTAATTAAAAACCAAAATCAGCAAATATATAAATTTACACAGAAGCAATAATTGAATGCAACTCAAAAAGTGGAACAAAAGTCAGGCAAGGCACAAAAACAGGAAAGCAATGCAGAAGAGGGGGGTGGGGGGGGGGAAGGAGGGAAAGCCAAAACTTTGGAAGAAGGGTTGAGAGAGAAAGGGTGAAGAGAACAGAAAACACACAACAGGAAAAGTTGGAAAAAGTTGAGGGGAAAGTATTAAAGAGGTTTGGACAGAGACAGACAGAGGGCAGATGGACAAGGTGGCACACAACAACACACACAGAGAGCAGAGAGACAGACACACACTAATGTGACACACAGTCAGCAGGGACTCACAGCATACACCAGCAGCAAAAGAGCAAGCAAGGTCTCAGAGATGATCCCACAACTGCAGCCAAGAGAAGTTTCCAGAGAAGAGGCTTGGGTTTATATAGGTTTGAAATTCCCTCCTTTGGGAGCCCCCACCTTTGCACTCCCCCACGGCCAACAGGGTGCCAGCTCTCAACAGTGCAACAGCCAAGCAGCCTACCAGACCAAAGGACTCATTCTGGCCAATCAAAGGATCAATAGCGCAGCCAATACAATGCCTGAAAATAGCATCACAAAATGGATGCTAGGAGCAAAAGTTTCAGGAATGAGCCACAAAATGGAGGACACACTTCAAACTTTAAAGGGACACTCCAGAGACTCAATTGAACTCCCGAACCGGTTCGGGAAACCCGAGCCGGTTCGGAGCCGAACCGACTCGGATTCGGTCCGGATCGGTCCCAGAAGGGCCCGATTCGGTCCGGGATCGAACCGCCGGATCCGGACCGGTTCGGGACGAACCGATCCGGATCCGGACCGAACCGCACATCACTAGTGGGGGTTCCTTTAAGGGCAGGGGGAGGGTTTACTTACCCCTCCCACCGCTTTCCCCCCTCCGGCGCATGTATTTTCCTCAGTAATTGGGGTGGCAGGATATCTCCCTGCCGCCCCTTCCCCCGCTTGGCTGCAAAAGGCTTCAAGAAGCCTTTTGCGCGTGTGCACCGCGCTTCACATCTTCGTGACGTGCACATGTGGCCACACACGCACGCGCATGTCGTGGAGACATGAAGCGCACGCACGACATGCGCACGCACAAAAGGCTTCTTGAAGCCCTTTGCAGCCAAGCGGGGGAAGGGGCGGCGGGGAGGTATCCTGCCGCCCCAATTACTGAGGGAAATACGTGCACTGGAGGGGGGAAAGCGGCGGGAGGGGTAAGTAAACCCTCACCCTGCCCTTAAAGGAACCCCCACCCCAGTGCCGAACCGTAGCTCCGCGGTTCCGTGCACACCTCTAGCCACGTTCGCACGTAACAAGGAACCAGAGTTAAAGGGGCCAGAAGTTGCCAGACCTGCATGTCTGAATGCATGCAACTCCGGTTCCACAAGGTGACCTCCCTGAGGTTTCCATTTTGGAACTCCAATCTGAACCCTTGGGTTGTAGTTAGTTTTATCGCCCCTACCCAAGTTTAAACGCAGCCTGCATTGCATCCAAATTTGGAACTGCAGGCTGCATTCCCTGTGACTGGAGTTGAGGGATGAAGTTCCTCCCTCTCTTTGGCCTTGATTGGCTGTTCAGGCTGTCCGTAATGCAAAAAGGAAGCCTGCGCAGCCACTTCCCCCTTTTCTCTGCAGTCTTGTTGACTGCTCTCCATTTTGTCCGAATTCGGACAGGAGAGCATGGGTGGACCCGCAGTTCTGCATTATGTGCAAATGTGGCCACAGACTCCCATAGCCAAGCTTCTCATTGTTTCATCCTAATACTGAAGAGGAGTGCAGGCATTTCACAATTGCACTTGGACCATGTATTCGATGTCAGTAGGGTCCATACAATCTATTTGATTCAAGAATGGAAATGATCACTTTTCCAGGGCTGATACACCACATGCCCAAGCCTGCCTCTGACAATCATGCCATTCATCTTCCGCTTTGCACATGAAGGTCTCAGCTATAAAGACTCTTAAATTGGCACTTAGCTGACAATTTTCTTGATGATGCTTGAGGCAGAATACAATCTATTGCATTCTATTGCTGCAACCTTTGGCTGGGCAGACTGCAGTGCCGTCGAAACATGCTTTCCTTGGTAAGTCAAACAAACAGGAAAGAGCAGCAAAATAGTGAGAAGCTATCTGAGAAAATCCCAACTCTGCTTGGAAATAATATACATGAGAAAATAAACAAAGGCCTTCCAAAATCCACCAATTGTGCCAGTAAATTCTTCTAAGTCTTGGCAGTACCCGGCATATCTTGGAAAGAATATGAATTTTTAGACTGTGTTTTTTGTTATTCTCTAATCTGAACCCACAATAGTAGCTCTTTTGATGTTTGTAAACAATTCTCTTCCCACTCCCAATTCCCCAGAAACTGGGCAAAACAAATAAATCATGAAACAGAAAGGGACTTTTCCCAATCATATATTACAATATTATGCTAATAATTCACAGGGCATTAACCTCTGTTAGGGTTCAGAAGTGTTTGTATAAATAATCCGTTAACATAGTTTTAAAGAGGCTTCAGAATTGTATATGCATCTGCATGTTGAGGGGAGGGGAAAAGGCACCACCTTCTATAAATTCTGTGGCCTCTGAAGAATCAAGGAGGCATTTTTCTGTGAACTGAACCACAAGACTGCAATTCTCAGCAGCCTCATAATTAATTCTTCAGCTATGCTTCCCAATTAGGACAAATGCTTCTTTTCTAGTTTAATTAGAGATGGGTAAGCTCTTTTGAGCTTATTTGTATAAAATATGTGCTCATTAAATACGGCCTGGAATTTATTCAGCTTGTTATCAGTGTCATAAAGGGGGAAACAGCTTTCTCACACTGCCTCAGCCTTTTTTTAATCTCTTTGCTGCTTCAAGGCTGATGAGCTGGTAAGCGTCCATATGGGCACTTCTTCCAGCAAGTGAGTCTACTGGGGAACTGTTGATGTGTTTGTAACCTTTGGATTTCCAGAGGCATAAGGTTTCTCTACATATCGTTCCCTTCTATAACATGACTGAATGTGGCTAATATGCACATCAGTATTATGAGGCAGTGGCTGACATGATGAGGACAATTATTCAAAGCATTCCCATTGAAATTAAAAGGACAAGTTAGGCATTGCCTAACTTGTCCTTTTAAAACTGTCCTTTCCCATTTAAGATACTGGAAAAAGAGCAGATTTAGCAGAGAAACAAGAAATGCTTGCTAAAGCTTGAACATCATGCCCCCAAATATATTGTGTAGATGCATTTCAATGACATATAATAAATGCAAGTTTTCTTTCTTTCTTTCTTTCTTTCTTTCTTTCTTTCTTTCTTTCTTTCTTTCTTTCTTTCTTTCTCATTAGGGCCATGTCAGCAATCCAGGAGGAAGGCACCTGCTTCATCATTGTGTATTCAAGACTGCCTGTTTCAATCTACTGTAAATATAGACCATTCAATGTTTGGGTTTAGAATAGATTTTCTATGCCCTTTTGTGTCTCCACCAAGCTCTGAGTCTTGGCAATGGAGGCAAGTGAGAAATCCTTTAATAAGCTCCAATTTCTTGATATGTAGCACTGGCTCAGGGCAACCAACTACAAGTGTATTGCTCATAACAATATGATGCCAGGGCAACCAGAAGAACAGCAAACTGGAAAAGACATCAAATCCAAGTTGTCAGTGCTTGGAACTTTGTGTATTTGTCTATTGAAGCATTACTTGAGGGGGAACTGCACAGGCAAGCCCAGACAATCTGCACTGCACCATGCAGTGCGGAGCTCCAGAGGCAGGCATGACACGTCCCAGCCTCCAGATATCCCACAATGCACCACACCATGGATGCGGTGCATTGACGGGATCCCCTGTCAGATGGGTACTCTAGGTGCCCATCTCTGTGTCTCCTCGGGCTGTGTGCATGTGCAGCTCCTTTTCATGCTCCTCATGCAGTTTGAAGAGACACACGATCCCAGCAGGTGGGTTAAGGGAGGGCTTGCTCCCTTAACCTTAGCTATGAGCCAGGCTTGGGAGTGGGGTTTGGCTGGGCAGGAATGCCGGGATCCACATGAATCCCAGCACTCAACACGAGCAGTCTATCCCAGGCTAGGCGGTTTGTGAGAACAGCCTCCGTGTGTAATATCATCACACTTCCAGCACAAAATGATTCCCTTCCTGCTTGCACCTGACATGCCTATAAAATGTATCAGTAAATTGACATGGAAATGTCAATTGTATATGTTCAAGTACTTTTAAACAAGAAGTTATAGAAAGAATTTATATGCCTACTTTCCCTTCACTCTAATCTTAAATTATGATCAGGGACGTAGCCACCGTTGGGCAACGGGGTTCAAAAAACCCGAGTCACCACCCCTCAGATGTCAGGCATGGGAGGGCTGGTTTAGCTCCTGAGCGGGGGCCGTGCATCCCCCTTTGGGAGTTAAATGGCCATCGCTGCATTTGCAGTGGGGCTAGGAGTGGCTCTTCCCTGCATTTAAGGCAAAGAAGTGCTGCTCCTGGCTACACTGTGAAGGCAGTGCTGGCCTGAATCTAACTCCCAAATAGGGCCATGCAGCTCTGTTTGGGAGCCAGACAATGCCCCCGCATCTGACATCAGACGTGGGGGTGTGGCTAACCCCCTGCATCTGATGTCAGACATAGGAGGTGGGGTGAGTGGGGCCACCGTGGTGGCTGGACACAGGCCACCACTGGTCTGGCTCCACTAATGATTATGATTACCATCTTCACAAGTTAGCCCACTTGCACCTCAAATGTTCAAGTGTCTGCCATCTTGAATTGGGGTGGATGACATCATCACAAGCTATGCCACTGACGTGTCCCTATGTGTCCCTACAACTGTGCCCTATTTGGTTTAAGTCACTTAGGCAGTCCATAAGTTAGCCCATATGCACCTCAAGCATTCACTCATCTACTATCTTGAATTGGGGTGGATGACATCATCACAAACGACAGTGTTGAGGTTTCCTTATGTGTCTTTGCAACTGTACCAGATATGATTCCAATCAGTCCAGGCATTGCAAAGTTGATAGAGGGGGACATGGACACATAAACACATCACAGGGTGCTCTCATAAGCTTACTTTCCTTAAGGAAAGTAAGCTAAAATTATGGTCAGAATGTTTCTAGCCACAGCTAAAGTCAGAGGTTCTCTATTCTACTAACTGAAAAGTAGTTTTCAATAGGACTGAGCTGAAATGGTGTGATGGGTGTGAATTCAGAATTTCCTCCCCTCCTCCGCCCAAAATATGCCATTCATTTTTGGTGAGCTCTTGGGGGTCCTGTTTGCCTTTTTTGTTTGTTTGTTTTGCAGGTGGCACTGCAGAAAAGTGAAGTTTCCCTACCTGTACCTGGTACATTCCAGACTGTCTCTAGCTTTTGCAGGGCCCACGGTGAAAATAGTTTGTGGGATCCCTCACGATGAGTCAATGTTGTTTCTGTTCTGCCAGAACTAGAAGTCTCTGTTGCTGTGCTACAGTGTGCCGACCCTACCAAAGGTGCAGGGCCCTGATTCACTGCCCACCAGCCCATTCCTCATATAGGTCTGGGTACATGTGTCCCCTATACCTGGTATATAGGTGGTCACAGCAGCACTTCATAGTGAGTTCCTTAACACTGTGATCAGCCTCTTCAGCTTTTGGCATGTCTTTTAGAGTCTTTAAAAAAACCAAAACAGCTGAAGACCCATCTTTTTAGAGAGGCATTTTGATTTTTTATCTGCAGTTTGTATCTGATGGGTTTTTAACTTTTTAACTTGAAACTTTTAAATTTGGTTCTAAAGGATTCTTGTTTTTTGTTAATTTCTATCAGTGTAATTCATTTCCTATTGTTTTGCTATGACTTTATTTGTATTGCTAATTTTGTGAGCTGCACTGAGCAGTATTGCATTGTCAGGGGCGTAACTATAGGGGGGGCAGGGGGGCACGTGCCCCGGGCGCCACCCCGGCGGGTCATGTGGGGGGCGCCAAAAAGTGGCTCCCCCCCGCACCCCCTGGATCGCCCGCCGAGTGTGACGGCGTGCGTGCGGCGGCGTTGGTGATGGCCAGGCTGTAGTGGGCTGAGCGACGGCGCAGCAGGTCGCCCGCGGCGTTGGCATGGCCTGTAGCGGGCCGAGCGGCGGATCGCCCGCCGAGGACTACTGCAGAGTGGCGCCGAGCCTGCCTGCTGGCCCTGTAGTGCTGGCCTGTAGTGCTGGCCTGTAGTGCCAACTGCGCAGGCACGCCAGCAGGCAGGCTCGGCGCTGCTCTGCAGTAGTCTTCGGCGGGCGATCCGCCACGTCGCCGCTCGGCCCGCTACAGGCCATGCCAACGCCGCGGGCGACCCGCCGTACTGCCGCTCGGTCCGCTACAGGCCATCACCAACGCCGCCGGCGACCCGCCGCTCCGCCCACTACAGGCCATCGCCAACGCCGCCGCACGCACGCCGCCGAATCGCCGCCGCCAGGTATGTGGGGGCCGAGGGGGCGGCGGGGGGGGGCGCCATTTCAGGGCCGGCCAGCCCTGGGCGCCGTTTCCCCCCGATACGCCACTGCATTGTAAGAATGAGGTATAAATATTTTAACTAAACAAATAAAGATAAGTGCAGTGTAAGATCTTTTCTAATATTAATTCCTAAAATTAAGTCTTAGTTTTCTACTCTAGAATTCCATGAATTCATTTCACTAAGGTATGTAGTTATGACTCAAGAGGAGCATTTTCAGAGGATTCTTACGGGTATTTTAATAGTGTACATAATTAGTGTAAATAATTTGCCGAAAAATATCGTAATGTCCATAATTTTTATTTTAGCTCTGGCTGATTTAAAGCATCACACTAGTTACGGGTTTATATTTTTTCAGGTGTAGTGTTGTCATCTGTTTAGCTAAAAGCTTGCTTTGTTAACAGTAATATAGGACTTGATGCAAAAATGCCTTGGCCTATCCTCAAAGTGAAATTTTCCAGGACCAGTCAGTTTATATTAAAACAAATGGGTGGAAGTCTTTTTCCACTTATGTGACTTTAGGTGCCATCATAATATAACTGTAAAGTGTGTTGTTGCAGAAAGAAAAGGTGAGGTGGCCCATCATGCATCTGAAATGCCACTGTGGTATGTCTGAAAAGTACATGCATGCTGATCACTCTCCTCATTTTTGCTGGTCATTTGTAGATTATGTTGTGCACACAATTCTATGGAGAGTTATTCAGAAGTCTGTCCCACTGGGTTTAGTGGCTGACATGACGCACAGCCTACTGAACCAAGGTCATCCCTGAAACTGATTGCCAGGAAATTTTGGACCAACAAAAGGAAGTACTTTTTCACTTAGTGCACAATTAATCTATGGAATTATCTGTCATGGGATGTGGTGATGACCACCAGCTTAGATGGCTTTAAATAGGCCTTAGACAAATTCATGGAGGATAAATCCATCAATGGCTACTAATCCTGATAGCTATAGGCTACCTCCATATTTAGAGGCAGGATGCCTCCAAAAACCAGTTGCAGAGCAGCAGAGGCTGGAGGGGGGGGCATGCCTTCATCTCCTGGCTGTGTGGCTTCCCAAGGCATCTGGTGGGCCACTGTATGAAACAGAGTCATCGACTAGAAAGGCCAGATCCAGCAAAGCTGTTCTAATTTTAGCTTTTTAACTTTTGGATTGTTTATTGATTTGTTTTAAACTGTTTATAGTATTTAATTGATTTTAATGTTTTGTTTTTGTTTGTTGTGAACCACCCTGAGACCTTGGGTTGGGGCGGTATAAAAATGCACTAACTAAATAAATAAATAAATAAATAAATAAATTTATTTATTTCTCATGTAATGCTCCACCCTGGGGCTATTGTGGACTCAGCAGCAGCAGCACTGACCCTGTTCTGAACAAGTGGCTGCACAAGCTGTGCTACCACAATTTCTCCCATTGCAGCAAATGGGGGAAACTGCTTGCTGAGTAACTTGTTTACACAGGGTCAGGGCTGCTTATGAATCCTCAGCAACCCTGAGGTAGCGCATTGTGGAGACAGTAGGCTGCATATCATGCCAGCTAGTGAGCCTTACTCCCAAGTAAGTCTGCATAGGAGTGCAGTGTAATGAAGGTAATGTTGTGTAATCCACAAATTATGCAATAGGTTAGTTGGCTTGAATGTCTGGCTTCTGTTTACTTTAAAAACAGCTCTGAACTATTTGGATGGAAAATAGTCTGCTCTCAAACAATATACTTTGGAAAACCCTCAGTGGGATCACACTTGGTTGGTCATGATTTGATTTTATATGAGCGATTTTATTTAATTAAGAGAAAAACCTGGATGCTGTACAGAACTGGAAAAACATATCACCAGGTGCTTGCCACATGAGCAGGTGAAAGCGATAAAATGGATTTGGAAAAAGCCTCATAATCGTTGACATTTGTGTCTGTAATGCATTGTGGCTTGGGAGCAGCATTCACATGTTAAGAGATGTTTTGTGAGTTAAAATTGATGGTAAGGCCAGGGTGGGTAATCTAAGAGGCCACATGTTGGAGAAAGTTTAGAGGCAGAAAGCATTGCAAATTTTATTTATTTTACATATGTTTTGTTATATATTTCAGCTAGCTCATTTGGGGCTAAGGATGGCTTGTAACATTTTAAAAACCTGAATGTGCTGTAAAATAAATAAGCCTCCCAGTCAGTCTTTATTAATACAGCCAATGGCCAGAATTACAAAAATAAAATCATTTAGAATTAACAACTTCATTCCGAATAACACCACAAATATAACAGAATTTAGCAACATTGAGTAAGTTCTCCTCTTTACAATCCTTTAAAATAAAATTTAAATAATCCATTTCAGTTAATCCTGGGAACAGGATAAGTTGAGGTGAAATGTATTTCTTCCTAATGTCACTGTGAAGTTGGCAATAAAAAAGGACATGAGCGGTCGTCTCAACTTCTCCCGATCCAGACAGACAAACACGACAATGATAAGGAGTATTTTGGAATCTCCCCTGCAGCACAGCTGTAGTAATGGTGTTACAACAGGCCAAAGCCTCCCAAAGGTGCTCTCCTTCACAATAAATAGAGCAGTATCCTCATGTCCATTTCCCCCAATACAGCCATACTGTAGAACATTTCACGTGAAGATAATATTCTGTTCCATCTTTCAACATCACAACTGCATTTTCACTAAAGCTCTCACCTTTATCGGTGATTGTGGGGCTTAAACTAGGACCATTATGGCCTGAGGATGGGATCTAGCCATGTAAGCTACCTGGAGGCTTTACATATGAGGCTTCTGCCCCAAATCTCCTTCAGGAGAGAGCGTGTATGTTCACAAACTAGCCAAACATACCCCAAACTCCTGACAAGATCCTTGGACCCACTCCACACACAAGTTGGGCTTTGTGATGTGAACTCTAGCTTATCTCGAGGTATTTCCAGATTTTTAAAATGTTGGTTTTAAGCTACTTTTTCTGAAAATGCCGGAGCGAACAGGGAGAGGTGCTGACGTAGACTCATCATGATAAGAGGCACGGTCTCTTCAGAAATGCAGATCTATCTCTGCAGGGAACTCTCTCCCCATCCTCCCATTGGCTAGAAAGGATAACACTGATGCCTGCCATGTGTTCTTGCAAAAATGAAACCCGAGAGCAGAGGGGAGGGGCTGCTTCCCTCAATGCCGCAAGTGTACTTTGAAGTGGCTTTGCTCAACATTTATCCCAAAGCCTGATAGAATAGAATGAACTGCGCAGGCGCGCCTCGCAGTTGGGAAGCGACGCCGGGCCAGATGGCAGGCCTCGGCGTCGCTCTGCTGCACTCGGCGATCTGCCGCCGCCCGCCACCACCGCACTCGGCGATCCGCCGCCACCGCCGCACTGGATCGCCGCCCGCCGCTGCCGCACCCGGCGATCCGCCGCCGCCCGCCACACTGGATCGCTGCCCGCCACCGCCGCACTCGGTGATCCGCCACCACCCGCCACCGCCGCGCTCCCTCCCGCCGCTGCCTGCCACCGCTGCGCTCACTCCCGCCGCCGCCTGCCACCGCCGCGCTCACTCCGGACAGCCCAGGGGGGCGCAGGTATGTGGGGGGGGGGAAGGGGGGAAGGGCGCAATTTCAGGAGCAGAGCTTGCCCTGGGCGCCGTTTCCCCCCGTTACGCCTCTGGGTTTGTGTTCAGTTTGTGGCAGTCCAGTTTGATTGTGAACTGCACATCCCTCTTTCCAACCCCTCCATAAGACCTCCCCCCAACTCTGCTTTTTCTGAGTACTGGGCATATAAACTCCCCCATCCCCTGCATCCCCCTACAACAGAGCTTGAAACCTGCAATGAATTTTGTAGTAATTTTTTTTTTGCTGTAATTTTTGAATATTTTAAAAAAATTAATTGCTGTTTGGATTTTTTAATTTTTATTTTTGAATGTGTTAGATTTTTAATTCTTGTTTTAATAGTTTTTGTTTGTTTTTGTTTTTATGAACCACCTGGAGCCTCTGGAGTCAGTATATAAATTAAAGATAGATAGATAGATAGATAGATAGATAGATAGATAGATAGATAGATAGATAGATAGACTGACTATTGTTGTCAGGGTCCCGTCGCCTTGGACCACCCGACAGAGGCGTCGGATGGCGATGACGGGCCTCTTCCCTGCCATTTGGGGGCTGCCACCTTGTCCCCGAATGCCATGATAGGCCTTTCTCCAAACCCATTCTGTCTCCTCTGCCACCCCCCCCCCCCCCCGTGCAACAGAGTGTCAGGCTCAAATGGCAAATTCTCACGAGACCTGGAAATGGGTTTGCAAGATCTCACAGCAAATTCTCACGGGGTTGGGACATCTCACGAGAGTTCCGGCAAGACTGGGAACTCTCGTGAGACTACCTGTGATTCTTCAACGGTATATAAAGACTGGCTGGCTGATGATGAGGGACCAGATGGGTGAGAGCTCCCCAGCACGTGGATCCAAAGGTCTGAAGGGCAAGAGCTGGGGAACAGATGACCTGTGATGTGAACAGGAGTCCGTGAGGTGAGCGGCTTGACACCCTGCACTCTGAGGCTGGATCCGAAGTCTCCGCAACCGCAGGCCACCAAGAGAGTCCAACAATTGTATTATTACTTGTATTCACCTTTGTATCACATTCTTCCTCCACGGAGGTCCAGGTGGCATACATAGATGTGTGCTTCTGTACTTTATTCTCACATTGTAGAGTAAGTTAAGCTGAAAGATCATGAGTGGTCCAAGATCATCAAGTGAGTTTAATGGCTGAGTGGGGATTGAACTCTGAAAATTCCCAGTCAAAGTCTCACACATTAATGAGTGTACCACCCTAGCTTTCAGGGCTAGTCCCCTGTAATTCTTGAAAAGCTATTGTGATTGTTCCCAAATCTGCTCAGGTCCCTTACCAGCTTTCTAATGTTGGCTGACATGATTTTAGCAAATGCATTCATTTTTAAATAATGACAGCTGCATCTAAACAAACATGCTTACACAAATTATGTGGGTATATTTGACAATTGTTAAATACGGACACATGTGCAGAATTATTCTTTCTTTCTTTTTTCTTTTACAATCCATCTATGATTCGTGCTATTTTAATGGGGCCACCAAAGCTTGAAACAAGTTGTTTAGCTGTACTAAGTTCAGCTAAGGTGTTTTTTTTTTAATGCCTTTTTGATAATCAAGAATGAATACAAAAGCAGCTGTATGGGAAAGATAATAAAAATTGTTTTCATATGAATTATATATGCCCTTCAGTTTTGCCCATGATTGGCAGTGTATTTTTCAGATACAAGCAAAAGGAATCTTAAACGGATGCAATAGTGGGAAAGAAAATAAACAAGTATGCCTAGTTAGGTCAAACTGAATTAGTGATGTGTGAGAACATGGGAGAGATTACATGAAAAGAGGAAATGCTCAGGGCTATGAAATGATCCAAAATTATATCGCAGAGTGGATACAGAACAAAAACCAGAACAGACTTCCCAAGGCATCTAATGAGCATTTCCTGGCCTAACTTTAGGGTTTCTCTTCTTTGTTCATTACCACTTCAGTTCTCTTTATATTCTTAAATATAGGTGTTATAAGACAATGATCATTTCAGTCAACTTCCATCCTTCACTTTACTCTTTCAGGGCTGGTTCACATGTGCATTTATATCACTTGTTATCTCGTGACTCCAGCTTATGGCTGGTGCTTGTGTTAAAGGCGTTGTGTGGTTGCCACTCCTCCATGTGCTCTATTTGATGCTGTTCCAAACTTTATAGTGGAGGAGATCACATGAAGAGACTGATGATGCTGTTGCTTCCCACAGCATGGGAAGTTCTAACATTATTGGGCTGGCTGGAATACAGCCATGATGGTTGCTGCTTAGTGTAAGAACCAGCCCTTCAAAACACAGCTGAATCTTTGAAGTGACTTCACTGAAAAGTATTGTGTTAGAGATCATGCGAGATGTGAACCTGCTCTCCGTGTCTCTTGGTATGTGCTTCCTCACTACATCATCTTTCTTCTAGAAAGTTCTATATGCACAGAAATTAAGTTACATGGAGGCGATTTTCACGATCGCCAAAAAATGGGATAAGGGAGCCTAGCCAGCTTTTTGGCAAGCGTGAGAACCACCGGGCTTGCAGGCGAGCCTGGTATCCTCAGAGCGGGTAACCCATTTAACCAGCCCTCCCCTTAGCGCTCCGCTAACCCCATCTTTTCGATTGTGTGTTGCCACGGCGCAGCTCCGCAGTGTGACAACACATGAGGAGACCCCTGCCGGGAGGCTGAAACAAGCCTCCTGGCCCTGGGGGGTCTCTCCAGGATGCCCCGCACACTCACATGGGGCATCTTGGAACTTCCGGGGGCTGCACAACCCCTAATCCCCACAGCCCCTGCTGGCTCCATTACGGAGCCGGCAGTTGTGTGCAATTGGAATAGTCTGCGGGGAGAGCAGGCTAAGCCTTTTTAAGACAAACCCTTTTAAGGCAGGTCTCACTGATTGTGAGACTCACCTCATGGTCTGTAGCAGTTGAGTTTCCCAGCTAAATGTTTTCTCCTCCTTGGAATACACTTTCGAATCTTGGAGCTTTAACATGCCGTATTGTTTTGAGCAGGGTGCACAACTCCAGCCCTCTCGCTGTTTTTAGAGTACAACTCCCATCACCCCCAGCTACAATGCCCAATGATCAGGTATGACAGGAGTTATAGCCCAACATCTGCAGAAAGGCTGAAGTTGTGCAACACTGGTTTAGAGCTAGGCCTGTGTATCCAAACTCCCAATAGTGCCATTCCCTCCCCACACCACGGAGGCAGCCTAACATGGGGCAATTGCCCCAAGCAGTACAGTGATGGAGGGGTGGGAGAGAAGCTCTGGGAGAACATAGGAGAATTTCTGGGAGGAACTACAGTCTCCAGGCATCCCTGGGCTTTCCCCCAGCCTCCCCTGCATGACTCCCTGCCCTCCCCATGGATGCTCCTGGCATTCTCCCCACTTGCCCAGCCTTCCCAGCATCAGTGCTGGGTCAGGATTTCAAGAATCCCCACTATCACTATCAAGCTTTCTAGGACAATTTCCCAACAATCAGCTGCCTCCCTGTGGTGGGGGAGAGAATGGTGTTATCAGGAATTCTGATACTAGGCCCAATAGCACAGGCCTGTTTACAGCTACTTTGCACTGTGTTGTGTTCAGCTTATGGTCAACAAAAAATATTTCTATATAATGGAACTTTTGCATAATTCATGTTCCTGTTTATAACAAATAGCATTCCAACAAACAAAACCATCTTTGTGCTTCATTCTAATTGTAGGGCTGTGCAAAAAACTGCTTTGCCCAGTTTGGTTCAAGTCTGATTCAGACTTGAACCGAACCGGGCATGTTTGATTTTGTGACCCTGAATGAGGGGCCAGCTCAGCTTGAATCTGAGGTGGTGCAGGGGTTCTAAAGTCTTTTTAAAAAATTTACTCACCACTGTGTTCAGCTCCAGCCTTGGGGGCCGCTGCCGCAGCTGTGGAAATGGTGGTCCTTCGGCTGTTCCACCTCCCCCACCAGCCTCCCCTGGTCTCCAAAGGGCCCCAGGTCTCCGAAGGCTCTGAGCCGAACTGGCCCAGTCCGGCTTGAGGGTGAGCCCTTGAGCCAGACCAGTTTGATGTCAAACTGGCTCATGGTTAAGCCAGTTCACACATCCTATCTGATTGAATGGAACTGTCACATGTTAGTTAAGATTCAAATAAAGTGGGGGAAACCCTTTGCTTTACAGGGATAGTTATGAGCATGGAGCTCCAACTGAGCTCCAAAAAAATGAGGAAATGCAGTGGCCTATGTTCATGCCTTGGGGGCATGAGCTCTGATGTCCAGTCTGAGATATTGTAGTGGCCTACAAAATAATAAATATGGTTACACAATTTGCTTTGGTCCTCCATGCTCCAGTGCACTACCTGAATAGGCTGGTTGCTACAGCAAAAGCTAGGGATTAGTGTTACAGCATTGTTTAAGAAGAATTTGGTAACATGTGCACATGTCAGTCATCTTAGGTCAAGGGAGATCCTGGGGGATCATCCAGTGATTTACACATACACCACATACACATTAGATTTGATGCTGGCTTCATGTTTGGGAACTGGAGTTGGGAGGGACAAAGACAACCACTTAAGAACAGGAGCTAAGCTCTTAAGCCAGAACATGTCCAGATAAGCAAATGTCCAGATATGTATATGCAATGGAAAATAGTGTTCTTTCATTGCTTTGCCAATTTCCTGAGAGTGAAGATTATGCCAGAACCCGCAATAAAGTCTAAGAAATGGGGTGGAGGAGATGTGGGAGAATGAGTGCTAATCATTTCAAAGATGTTCTGACTTGCTTTTATAAGAGGCTTAACTATTTTGGAATGCAGTTATAGAAAAGGTTGCTTCTTTCACAACATATCATATATGCTTTATCTATAAATTTGCTGTTTCTCTCTCTTTCCCTTCTACGCACCTATAATTAACAACTTTGGGATTCTTTTAAGTTTAAATATGCACATTGTAAAAAATCTTTTCATGAACAGAAAATTAAAAAAAAAAAACCCAACAAAAAAACAGAAGGACTTGACTATGTCTTGGGCACTAGATCAGAAGACTCATTCTAAAGCCTCCTTTCCAAATCAGTCCCTTAGGGGAACACACATTAAATCAGTGTTTGTGTGGCAAAATATCTATGGCTTTTCATCACCAGTAATGCTGAATGAGAAATTTGGCCTCTTGATGGGAAACTCACGCATAGGATGAAGGATGTCTCTGGAAAAGGCTTGTGTCTTTCTTCATTAGATAATTATGAACATGAGCAATCCACTCTTTTTTGCCATTAAATATTACATGCATGATTTCATGCAGAATCTGGGCTGGAAATGGCTTTCAAACACAGAACAGATTGAACATACAATCCTGTTTTCAAATGTGAGTTAATAGATAGGCTTATCATGAGGTTGTGTCTTGGCTTCGATTGGTAAAGAAGAAATTAAATGCTCCAAGGGTAAAATAAAGTGTTCTATAAAAGATAACCTGAACAACTAGAAAGAAAACATATGGGAAAGAGTTAAATCCAGTGATGCCCTTCTGCATGTGAAAGGCATCTTCTGCTTAGAGAAAGACTATTCTATATCTTATGCTTGCTAGAGCATTATATGAGAAAGGTAAAATTCAATCTAAAGACATTCTTCCACATAGTTTAAAATGAGATGGTGTTCAGCAATGGAAGAACAGCCTGACTGGTTCCTCTCTTCTTCAGATGTCTCAGCTGTTCAGGAACTTGAAGCCAGTTAGGAGTGGCAATCCTGGATGAATTTTGTTTTCAGGAAAATTACATATGCTTATGCATTATATACTGCTAACACAGTGGGGAGCTAAGAATGAATCCACTATGATGGTGTGAAATGTTTAAACAGCACAGTTACGAAAATCCTTCATTGAGATGGTCCAGTTGGGCTGTATGTTACATCTAAGAACTCTCTCTTCCTGGAAGCAGAGTAGGACTGTTAATTCTCAGACACAGAAATGAAAGGTTTGCTTAGTAGATGGGTTCAGCTGACTGCTGGTGGCTCCTTAACTGGGTAACAAGACTGGAAAATGTTGGGACATGAGCATGTGTTCTTGGCAGGCATGACATGTGGTCTCGCCTAGTGGAGTAACCGAGATTCTCTGCCCTACTTCCAAATATTGAGGATGGATGTTGGTAGCATGTCAGGCAGAGAATTTTGGTAACTGCACATGGACAGGTTCAGACATCACACCTACGAGAAGTGCACACTCTCCCTCCTGACATTTCCCCAACTTGTTCCCAGCTCATGGAGCCACCAGTGATTGTCTGGACTTGCCCAATAATTCAGATAACACTTGGTCACTTAAAGGTGCAATTTGACATAAAAGCAACAGAGCCATTACAAGATCTCCCACTGCTGTTAACCAAGCATAACTATAACTATGGAGACAAAGCAAGCCAAATATAAATGGGGTTGTGGTGCTGTTCTGGGGAGGTAATCTTGTTCTCCCACTTTGTTTAGTTTTCTGATGAAAATTCCCCAACCTTGAAGCTTCTATTTGCCCTGTAGGGCAAAATATATAGATACCATATGGGCAAGTGTGTGTGTGTGTATGTGTGTGTGTGTGATTTAAAAAAAACCAAAAACCAGTAGGATTGGGACCTGCTTCAGCACTATGGCCCCAATCAGATTTTGGGGGCTCCTAGCTCCCATGGTCACAGTTAAACATTTTTAAAACTAGGGAAGATCTGATTAGAAGTTCCTCTTCAGTCATGTCTATTTTGACCCTATTTTTACTCAAACGCCTGTATAATATATGAAATGCTGCACCGGGGGGGGGGGGGTGGTGTTGTTTTTACTGACCAAATCATTTTCAAAAAGCACATCATAATGTTGCCATTTGTTTTTGTACATTTTTATTGCTCTTGACGTGACATGCAACTGCATAACAATCCCTGGGAAAATGCATTTCAGAAATGAGATGACACAAGTGTTAGAAATGCATTCTATAGTTTAAAATAAAACAAAGCAAGCCAGCATGAAATTAATGGAGAAACCTATCTGTGGTTGTGTTTTCCCATATGAATGCAACAGATAAAAAATGTAATAAATTCATTCATCAACACCCATTTTAAATATCTAAGCTGATCAACGGTTTCACTGATGTGCAGCCAGACTTTGAAGTCTATCTTAGCTCCCTGGAATTCAACCAGCCACTTTCCAGACCATGTAATGCATTGCAGATCTTTCTATATTATGTATTCCAGATGGCTGAATTAATTCCTCTTCCATTTTCTCCTTTTTGATTTAGGTTACTGGGGTAACTTGGGAATAAAAGGGGCATGCTACAAAATGACAGTTTTGATATATTCATACACAGTTACGCTGCTTGGATAGTGAGAGAGAACGTTAATGAGTGAAGATTTTGTTGCCCTATATCTACCAGTTAAAGTACGTTTATCCATTTGAACCTTGTCATGATAAAACTCTGAGCATGTCCTTGTAAGTTTTAAGGACTCCTGGGTTGGTGTTGTATACCAAATCCCAAAATGTAGGTGGATGGAGAAAGATGCCATGGTGTGTGTGGTTTAGTATATTCTTTTTTGTGTGAGCTGCACCACTTGAGCTGACAACATGATGTTCTTACTCTGCCAGATGGACTACTGAGGCATTCGCATGAACTATGCATGGGTGCCTCATGGTGCCCTTCCCTAAATCCCCATATGGATATGCCTACTCCACCCTTCACAATATGAAACTGAATATGACCACTGGCATGCTATACTGATACCAGTAAGTGCCGAATAGCTACAGACTGGTTGTTCAATTGCAGCACCCGATTTAGCCTCGGAGGATCAGCCTTCTTGTCAATGTAAATTTGTCGCAGTTCCCTTGGTGCACTTCCATGATGTAGAAACCATCCATGTGGTTCAGATTTTTTGATCCAATTATAAAATGGACAGGGAGAGACTGGGAAAAGCCCTCACATCTGTGCATCTGCCAAATTGTTCATGGATCTGATATTCTTCAAACCATACACCACGAGGGCTGTTTACACCTTACATTATCCATTACAGTTTAGAAGGTGCACCATATAAGTGGTGCACTTATATCCATTACAGTTTAGAAGATGCACCATTTAGAATGTGCATACACCATATGTATCCATGATGGATTCAATAATATACAGGTGAAACTCGGAAAATTAGAATATCGTGCAAAAGTCCATTAATTTCAGTAATGCAAATTAAAAGGTGAAACTGATATATGAGACAGACGCATTACATGCAAAGTGAGATAAGTCAAGCCTTAATTTGTTATAATTGTGATGATCATGGCGTACAGCTCATGAAAACCCCAAATCCACAATCTCAGAAAATTAGAATATTACATGGAACCAAGAAGACAAGGATTGAAGAAAAGAACAATATCGGACCTCTGAAAAGTATAAGCATGCATATGTATTCAGTATTTGGTTTGGGCCCCTTTTGCAGCAATTACTGCCTCAATGCAGCGTGGCATGGATGCTATCAGCCTGTGGCACTGATGAGGTATTATGGAAGACCAGGATGCTTCATTAGCGGCCTTCAGCTCTTCTGCATTGTTTGGTCTCATGTCTCTCATCCTTCTCTTGGCAATGCCCCATAGATTCTTTATGGGGTCAGGTCAGGCGAGTTTGCTGGCCAATCAAGCACAGTATACTGTATACTTTTCAGAGGTCTGATATTGTTCTATTCTACAATCCTTGTCTTCTTGGTTCCATGTAATATTCTAATTTTCTGGGATTGTGGATTTGGGGTTTTTATGAGCTGTACGCCATGATCATCACAATTATAACAAATTAAGGCTTGACTTATCTCGCTTTGCATGTAATGCATCTGTCTCATATATCAGTTTCACCTTTTAATTTGCATTACTGAAATTAATGGACTTTTGCACGATATTCTAATTTTCCGAGTTTCACCTGTATATAGCCACCTGGACATGATATGGGAAGCCACAGTTGATTTTGGCTCCCTGCAGTGCAAAACAGGTATACCTGTATACCCCTTGTACTCATTACAGGGTACATTACAATAGGGCTGTAGATCAGAGGTGGGGTATCTATCAGTTTCAAACCAGGCAAGGCTAAGAAACATTCCTGTCTGAAACCTTGAAGAATTGCTGCCAGTCAAAATGAGCTAGCTGGACCAAGGATCTGTCTTGATATAAGGCAGCTTCCTCTGTTCCTATGTACAGGTATCCAGGGCATACTTGCTAATTCTTTATCATGTAAAGAAGTCATTAAGCCAGAAAGTACCCAGATATCTACAGAGTTCACCTGCCTCTTCATCAGCGTTACCTGAATGTCAATGTCTGAGATAGCTACCATATTTTATGCCCAGAATAATGGGTAAGCCACTAAGTAATACAAGGCTATAATCTCACTGGGCGTTTCTGGTAACAAAATAAATCTGTGAGTAAAGTTAGAAAGGTTTGTCACCTAAATGTCAAGATGGAGCTTTACTTAATTACCTGCATTTTTTCTTAGAAACAAATTTGCTCTCCGAAGCAGGTATGGAAAATATGCCATCTGCTCATCTTTTGTTTTAATTCTACTTATAAATGCTTGAGGGGAAAGTGAAGGGAAGAGTGCATTTGTGTTTGCTGAATAGTCTCACAGGAAGGTCTTCTCTTAAAGGCTGTAGCAGGCAGTACAAAACAGATGTTCTCATACAGCTGCTAAAGTCACAGGAGCCCTATGAGGAAAAAAGGTGGTTATTATAGTCAGAAGAATTGTTTACAACTTTGATGTAAGTTAAGACCAGAACTGAGTTAAAGAACTGATTCCCATCCTCAGTTTGTGAGCCACCATATCCAGCTGTGATGCTGCTTGAAAGCCAGTACAATGCGAGATTCTGGGCTGTGCTAGCCGTCATATAACCTCATTCTGAGCCCTAGTAATTCTTAGGCGTGGCCTGTTAGGTTTTACAGTGTGTTTCAGCCCTAACATCATATTGAGAAAACAGTTAAGTAATTAGTATTTGTGTTTTTAAGCCGCCCTGTTTGCAAATAAAATTTCAGTTAGTGCAAGTCACCTCTGGAGGACTGTTTACACAGCACCTTATGCATAAGGAACATTTCACATCAGAGCAAATTAAGTGCTCTCCAGACATGGTGTTAACACAACAAAGAGCTCTCCAGCACATTTGTGGAGCTGTGGTTTCCTTTACTAGCACCTGTGACTCACCAGCTGTTATAAACCACAAAAAAGCTCATTTTAACAATTGTTTTGACCAATATTAATACAAAGAACAACAAAAACAATTATATCCACAGAGAACAGTTTCTTTCCCCACTGCTTCTCCACCCCTTCAATTGCTAAGCAGGAAATTTAATTTTCTTCATATCTACTGTAGAAAATAACTTCATGAACCAAGAATACAACCTTGTCTGATATGGGATTGCCAGATTGCAATGTGGAGAAGGAAACTACACCATTAACAGGCCAGCTGACCACCACACAAACACATACAACCATGTCCTCTAAGTAACAACTGAAGGAAGGACTGCCAACTTGACTGAAGTTATTTCTGGAGGCTTTCCCCCAATATTTTTACCAATGGCTTGGTTTGGATAATACCATTCCAACTCATGTAATTAGGATAGGGATGCACCAAGATCATCCCTGTCAGGACATCCTCCACATTTATCACAACACCCTCCCAGCACACCCGTTTATTGAATGCCAGAGGCCATTCTGCTTACAGAGATGAGATGAAAATGGCAGCATTGTTTTACTCTTTGGGGGAAAGACAGATAAAAATGCTTAATATACAGTTAAATTTCAATGAAAGCCTGTTAGTCTGTTGAAGATTTGCTCCGACTCAGTATACTCATAAGCCAGATTAAGATTTTATGCTGTACGAGTGTATTGATATATGTACACTTGCACACGTATTTGTGTGGATGACTGTACCTGTGTTCATTTAAAAAGTGAACAAGGATACAAGCACAGGGATGCCTGTGCTTCGAATACGTGGTACAGATAGGAAGTGTTCTTCTGTACCTGCATTCAACATAACATGTGTGAATGACTGTACCTGTGCACAGATCTGTACCTGTGTACACTGTACACTCGTTGTACGTATGTTGAACATAATGTGTGAATGGGCCTATACAGTCCAGCAGACCTGTGCTATCAGGAGTATTGGAACTACCATAGAAGAAGCTCTGGGAAGAACTACAGTCCACAGGCATCCCTGTGCTTTTCCCCCAGCCTCCCCACTTTAATTCCCAGCCTCCGCTATATGACTCCCCACCCTCCCCATGGATGCTCCTGGCATTCTCTCCACCTGCCAAACCTTCCCCATGTCAGTGCTGGGTTGGGATTTTTAAAAAACCCACTCCCCACCACCACTATAATACCAGGGGCAATTGCCCCATGATTGGCTGCCTCCCCATGGTGGGGGGAAGGAATGGCGCTATTGGGAGTTCAGATACTCTTGATAGCACAGGCCTACAGTCCAGTCCAGTCCCTGAAAATAAGCTTCTTACAAATTGCAGAAATGTGGATTTCTCCTTTCATAAAGGGCTCTTCCAGATGTATTCCAAGTCCAGTGCAAATTCCAATGGGAGAGAAAACAATTAATCTAGACGATGTTCAAGAATGTTGTGTAATAGTCTTAGTGCCACCTGCTGGCAATTGTTGAAAATCTGTGAAAAAAATGTGCCTTTGGAAACTGCTTTTATTCCAGCAATTGCCAGCAGGTGAGACGATGTCCTAAAATGTTGTCTGGGTTTATCATTTTATCTCCTATCATAATTTGCCCTGAAACTGGAATATACCACAATCTACAAGAATTCATAGTTCCTTGAAAACAGTCTATAACACCAAGATTTCATCTCTCACTTCTTCTCTCTGCCTCAGACTTTTGAACTGAACTCGAATAAAATTTCTATGGTCAAAGAAAAATAAATCCCAATCCTCACTGAAATTGACATTAAAAATTTGTCATCTAACCTACTCAAGTGATTGCACAAGACAGTTTCTTTCAAACTGCCAAAGGGAGAAGAGACAAACTCTGTAGGTGGTCTGCAGCTTGGCAAACCAGAGCTGTGAAGGAATAGATGACCTCATGGGTTCATGTGGCAGGCTTACGAATCTATTGACCTCCTGCACCAATAGCTTACAGAAACCTATATTGCAATGGAGCACCTGATGCAATGTCTGTAATCTTCATGTAATGTGTTCAACAAAAACATTTGACAGCACAAAATTAATTATATAATGACTCTTCCTGACCTACTTAAATGGCTATTAACTTTATTATCATTACTCAAAACATGGCATCATATGTTTGCACTGTACTTTGCAGGAGGAGACCTGTCCCTGGAGACCTGTCCCAGGATATTTCTTATCCTGTAAGAAATATCCAACTGCTTTAAACCCATAGTCTTCCTATGAATAGTTTCCAGTAGTTTTAGATCAGTGGCTCAGCCTTATGCTCCAGGTTTTAGGGACATGCAAGCACAGGAGGGTCCAGTGCAACAACTGGTACAACAGCCAAAAATATGAAAATCACTAAGGTCATTCACATGACCAAACTTACCCAGCTTGGGGAGGGCTGGGAGGAAGGCAGGAGCTTTCCTGACTTTCCCAACATGCGCCGTGCCACTCCCAGGCTTCCCAGTGCCCCACACCCTCATGACTGGTGCTTGAGCACTTGATAATGAGACTGTTCCAGAGTGCTGACTACATTCAAATCAGGCTTTGGGGCTAACACAGGGAATCAGTGTGACTATATGGAACAGTTCATTACAGAATAAATTTGTGCAAAGTTTTGATTTGGAAAATGAGGAGGAGAGAGAAATATGGTACAATCAGATTTATTTAGGGATTATCTGGGTACAGGAAAGGAAAAGATTGATTAGGCAAGGTGAGAAGCCAATAAAATCTTAACTAACAGCATTAACTAGAGTCTCGCATAGAGGTGTTTTAGCTTGAAGTCCGAATTGTCAATGAATTAGCTTAAGGTTTTCCTTGAGAAAGGATCAAGATGTAGGCTTAAAGAGGAGAGAGAAGGGAGAAAGGCTATTTAAAAGGATAGGCAGTTAGTATTACCGGTCCTGATCCACTGGTGTGTTGGTTACACTTGTAGGTTGGAGTGCACAGGTACACTTCCTTGCAGGGAGAAGGCAGCAGAAAAGTGGGAAGAAGAAAGGGTGAGGAGCCAAGTGCTACAACTCGAACCCTTGAGAATCAGCAGGGCAAAGATCCATGTGGAGTCTGATTCCAGATCTGATTCCGAGTCTGATCCCTAGGTCATGTGGCTAGGCCAGAGGGTTTTGTACTCAGAAACATCCTGAGGCAATGCATACGTCAAGCGCTCTGACTGCAGGGCTGAAACTTGTGTGTAACAAAGATGTTCATGTTTACATGAACCAATCAAATGGGTATGCTCTTTAAGGAAAAAAAAACTGGAATAGCTGGTGGAGAGGTGTGTGTGTGGTATTGTATGGGTGACTTCAAAAGCCTTATCGGAGACTGGGGCATCTCTTCCTGATGCTCCAGTCATCAGGGCATCAGGAAGAGATGCCCCAGTCTCTGATAAGGCTTTTGAAGTCACCTATTGTTTCTGTTATTGATCCTGCCTTTGGGTCCGTGTGGTGATAGGAGACTGGAGGTGTGCCATGCTTATCTGAGTAGTTGTGAAAGCAATCAGTGAAGCTAATCCCATTGTGAAGGGGGTTAGCTATTTTGCTTCTGAAGGTCTCTTTGACCCAAGTCTGCTTGCTAGCTTCCTCCCTTTTTGCAAAAGAGTGGCCATGGGGGGGTCTCCCTGCGGTCATTTGCTAACCTGACCTTGGGCAGTGTTCTCCATGCTTGCTTGTGTCAAGCAACCAAACTGCATATTGGCCAAATATGGGCATGTGCAGAGTTCATGATCCTGTGAGCTCAAGTAGCCAAGATGGAGGTTGCAAGTTTGCAACTCCAAATCACATAGAAGGATGCTGTTTTCAGCCCCAAGACAAGCTGTTTCTGTAACACGCTCCAGGAATGGTGAGGGGGTGGGGGAAAGCAGGCTGAGGACTTGCGCATCCCACAATGCACCATGTGAGGAGCACGGTACATTCGGGGGATTTCCCCATTGCTGGGAGCTTTTGCCATCCAGCTCTATGGATGCTTGGGCTGAGGCAGCCCACGTATTCACATAGCTGGGGGAGTGGGGTAGAAGCCCAACTATTAGACTGAGTGCAAAACCCAGGCAACCCTGGTGCAGAGCACCAGGAATGAAACCAATCCCAGTGCTCCACATGACCAGCCCAACCTGGGTAGGGCTGTGCAAGCCCAGGTGGGGCTGGTTGTGTGAATGAACTTACTCTACTCTTACAAGCTGGTTAGAATGCTCAGGTGATTCAAGATGTCTCCCAACATTTTAGAAATGTGGTTTCATGAACAGTCAGAAAATGGCTGAAACACACATATTGGTTTTAACAGAAAGGGGAGATGTGTGTCTAAGATTTGCATTTTGTAAAGGTTGAGGACATTTTCTGGAACTTATATGTCTCATAATCAAATTGGAACTGTATGATATCACCAAGCTATGTTTTGTCAGTTAATTCTGAGTTAGGTGTAGTATATTACAATTCTTGAATGATCTATATAGAGTGACAGACAGGACAAATTCATGGCTTGAGAAAACAACGTCTGCCAACTATCTTGGTTTATAAATTGATACACTGGATTTCTACATATCCAGGCTCTCTCAGATGTCTTGATCTATGAACAAGTCAGCTTGATAAAACAGAATGTCTGTTTCTGAACATCCATGATAGCAGTTGACAGGAAAGACACCAGGAAGAGACCTTTAACTTTGAAACCTTTTCTCTTTGTTTTGTCATGAAAGCTGAAGGAGAAGCACCTATTTTTGACCACAGATAAAATAATCCCCTCCGCATACACAAACGGATGCTTAAAAATAAAAGATATGAATACCTCACTGATAAAGCACATTAATATGCATTATCAAAAGTTGTCATTTGAACTTATGTAACACAAGCTGTCTTATACTGAGTACAGCACATTGTTCCATCTAGTTCAGTATCACCTTCCCCGACTGGCAGCAACTCTCCAGGGTTTCGGGCAGAAGTCTTTTCCAGTACCTGTGTTTCTTAAACTGGAGATATTGGGGTTCAACCCTGGGACCTTCTTTTTGTATGGCATGTGCTCTATCACTGTGCTACCCTCTCTCTCTTTCCAAATTTGAAATGTGTATAATTGATTAATCTTATTCAGCAAAAAGAAACAGTTGTGATGTTTAGAGTTACTAGTTTTCACTGCATTCTTTTCTAAAGCAAGTGTTTAAAAAAATGATGAATAACATTCAGCATTCATATAAAGTGTCCTGATACAGTCTAGACAGCAATGTGAAATTGCCTGAAGAGACGCATTGCTCACTCCTGCTGTGCTTGATCCAAGGCTGGTACCATTGCATTGATTCGGCATAGGGGGCTGTCGTGCCAGCTCAAAACCTAGCCAGTGATGGATTGGAAAACACACTTTATCACTCCCTTAGAAGCAGTTCAGTACAAACGATATGTGGCTGGTTATGGTGAGCCAGGTCTCCTGTGGTTAATCCCTGGTGGCTCTAAGTGATTTTTAAGGTGGATTTAGGAAAGGAGAAACCAAATCTCTTGGTCTCTCTCTTAATGGCTGCTTTTTTCATACCCATAAAGGAACAAATGAGGTTTTTTGCTCAGTTCTCAGATATCTAGCCAGCTGGCTTATAAGCATAATATGAGTTGTTAGTATTTGGCAATTTCCTGATGAATGGTCTCCAGATCAGAGATTTCATATTCATCCTATGGGCTCATTTACAAACAGAGGTCTGAGCCTTTTCATGAGAGGCTGCAATTCCCATGTTTCTGTTTGACTCCTGCCAACATGTTGTGCAAGGCAGCCAATCTTGCCAAAGAATCCTGAATTCCTCCTTTTGTCTCAGGCATACTTCTTGTATAACAATAGATTGTGACCAGAAATCATACACAGCAGGCTATAAACTAGTAAGTTTGATTACTTTATCCAGCATGCATTTCAAAGTGCAAGAAAGGATTTTTTTAAAAAGTAGAATTTCTGATTTATTTTTACTCACAAAAATGGCAGCCATTTACTGTAAACATACAGAGCGCCTGTTAACATTTGCAACATGGCTTATTTCCTAGTTTGCAGTACTCATATTTTTTTTAATCAACTACTCATTGAAATGGCATAGTTACAGGTGCATTTTAGAAAGGAAAATTAATAATCCTTCAGGATTGATTAATTTACTGAGGGTCAAACACCTGAAGCCATTCGTTTCAAGTGTTGTTGGCATGTGTTAATATAATCCACCTTTTCTTTACGTAATTTCCTCAATTTCTCAAGACAAAGCAAACAGCTCATAATAATGACATACTCCTCCAAACCACAACTTAGCACGTGGTGAACTAATTCAAACCAGGCCCATTTGATTCCTGTTTCTCTTTCTCCTCTCTTCTCTTTCTCTACATGTGAACTAAATGAGTCAGCAGAGGTTTTCATGCTGGGAAAAATATATCACCATTTCTGTGCCTGGAATCCTAAGTATATATCTAGTCATCCAAAAACCTCTCATTTAAGATGAGAGAGGCTTTCAATTTTCACTCATTTTCTAAAAAGTGTGGAAATTGATAGCTGGTGCCTGTCTTAAATTCTTCATCGTATAAGTTGTAAAGACTTTGCATAGTCTTGTATATTATGCTGCTTTAGAAATGAAACCCCATGTACCCACACTTTGCCTTGGTCTTTCAGCTGGACATTTTGCACCCAGGCATAAGTTCAACAAGTGTAAACCTTTAACTGTATTATGGATTTAAAGTGATTTTTTTCTTTCATCTTGTTTTTCCTTATTGGGATTTTGTATAATTTGGTTTTGTTTGATTTTCTGTTTTTTGATCAACGATCAAAATAAACAATTCATTCATTCAAGTTCAAGAAGTACAGGTTCCCCAGTTACTTGCTAGAAATTCTCCTGATGAATTTCTTCCTGGTGCATCTTTACAGGGAACAGTGCTTGCCCATAATGCCCCCTGCATAGTAAATATCTAGCCAAAAATTAAAGAGGTCCTTATTCTAGCCACAATAATTTCCTACAGATAGACCTTATGGTTTTGTTTGTTTTATCTCCACAAGGCACAGTTCTTTACCCCAAGGCTATGTAGTAGCAGGATTTAGAAACTTTACCCATGAGTAGAACTCACCTTTACTTGTGAGGGCATAGACCTTACAATGTCCTTATTTATGAGAAACTTGCATCCTTACTTGTGAAGAGGTGTTCTGTTCTTCCTTGCCAGTAGACCTGAACTTATTCGTGAGTAGACGTCACATCCATACCCATGAGTAGACATTGCATCTTATGTATGAGTAGACAGTTGGCCTTTCTTATGTGTTGACTCTCAAACTTACTCATGAGTAGGCAGTTCATCCTTGCTTGTAAGCCAACCTTATGAGTAGACCTCACTTATATGGTGCAAAAGTTAAGATGGGCAACTTAACTAGCAATTTCCACTTTTTAAAGTATGAGTGAAAATTGAAAGCATCTCAACTCGCATCTTAAACCAAAAGTTTTTGGATGACTGGATCTGCAAGCTTTTTGAAAATGAAACTCTGATTGGGACTGTGGGGAAAGGAAGTTTAACCATAGCTCTTGCCCATGCTGGCTAAGTGGAACCTCCATATTTATAGGCATATTCATAGGCACAGAGTGTGTCTTTAATGTAGAATGTTCATGTTCAAAGGAACTCTGCCAACACCTTACAAGGGCCCTTGCCATCTTGCCCCCACCTCACATTCCCTCCTAAGTCCATTTGCCGTGTGGCTCTGTTTTTGTGAAGTTTTTGTTAAGGCTCCCAACCTGGCCGGGAGCTCCTCTCCCTGCCTTTGTAGGCAGGGAGAAACAATCCTGGCTATGCTATAACTGCTATGCTTTACTTCCAAACAGGGGATGCAGCCCTGTTTGCTAATGGGGCCACACATGCTGCATCTGGCATGAGGTGCAGGGGGTGTGGTTGGGCTGGCAGGGGCCAGTGGCAGCAGACTGGATAGGGGCTGCCGGTGTTCTTGCTACACCACAGTGTTCAGGGATTATAATGGTAGAATACTGAAATAACTCTTACTGTACCAGTATAATACTGCTTTTGAATGCAGTGAGACTTACTCCTGAGTAAACATGTTTCGGATTGAGCATGTTTTATTCAATTAAAAGGGATGCAAAACAGTTTTGTTTAAAAGAGCCGACCGACTTAGCTTTTCTTTTGGTTTAGCTCAGGTTCAGCAGACAGGGAGATCATTCACACAATTGAAAACTGTGTTCTACCCAGGTTTGGGAGCTGTGTGTGCTCTCATTTGGTGCTGTGGAAGCAAGGTAGGATGAAAACCTGAGTAGAAGTAATTGTGTGGAAACAAGGTAGGAGGAAAAGCTACCCAGGTTTTCCTCCTACCTTGCTTCCACACAATCACTTCTACCCAGGTTTTCATCCTACTTTGCTTCCACACGACTGAAAATTGGAAGCACAATCAGCTCCCAAATCGGAGTAGAACACAGTTTTTGGTTTTGTGAATGACCTCAGGATATAACTACAATACAAGTTCCATTCCATTTCAGATTTTAAAGCTGATTTCATTTGGTTCCACTATTGTTGGGGAATTTCCTCACATTAGAGATAACAAGGATGTTCTTCCTGAATGTGAGGGCCATAGCAACAGCTGGGCCTGTGGAGGTCTGGCTTCACAGGGACATTCAGGCTTCTTCCTTGAATGTTCTGGTTTTACTAAAAATGACATATCACAGCAGAAATACTAGCGAAAACATGCATTCTACTTAATTGCTCTGTAAGGGGTATATCTGCTTTAGCACCTGCTCTCAGAGCCAAACCAGACCAAGGCATGGGAATTCCATGACGGGAACTCCTGACATGATAAATATGTCCAAGTTTCACAATGATACTAACCAATGGTTTTAAAGAAGTCAAACTTGGATGGGATTGGTCTTACTGTACAGAAGATTACAGAGCTCTGAGTATAAGTGGAGGGGCAGACAGAGCCAGAGGATGGGCAGACCCTGTGTTTGGTTGAAGAAGCACTGGGGAATCTATTAACACATTGCTGACTGCTAAAAGTGTGGGGGGTCATTTGGGAGTGTTGGAAGGGATGACAATAAATGACCAAAAATGTTAGTTTGGTGGGGGGAGGCCTGGACCTCCCACCCAGAACCCAAAACAGAGAGCACAGATGCTTTGCAGCCACAGAACATTCGAGCAAAGGTTCCGAAAGAAAATTATCTCCTCCTGTCAATCAACAGGGCACACCCGATTTCACTGGAAGTTTATGCGGAAGACGGGGAGAGAAAGGATTGGGATAAGGAGGGATCCAAGGAAACCATTGACACTGGATGACACTTGGTGACACTTGGTGTTAATACAGGCTATATACAGAAAGAAGGGGAGAAAATGCCAAACACAAAAACAAAAGCTGCTTTCTCACAATCATGGCAATCCTGGTTAAAGAGTTAACTATGATGGTTGAGCCCCATGGACCTGGTTGTGAGGACACAGATTTCCTGGGCAATCCTGGTCAAACTGTTGTGGCTAAACCACATCTAATAATGATAGATAATGCAGCCAAAAAGAGGACATCATTTTTATTTTTATTTTTTAAAAAACCCTTTACAAAAGAAACATTGTGAAAGCAACAAGATATACTATGGGTGGCTTCAGACATACATCCTCCTCTACACGCAAGAAAGATGGGGCAATGGAGAGAACGCACCCACCCTAACATCATTAAAGGATGTGCCGACGTGATCTCGGCATGTCCTTTAATCAAATGTGAGGAGTAATCACTAGCATTTAGAGGAGCAATTCCGATGAACACCCCTCACATGTGATTAAATAACATTCCAAGATCACATTGGCACGTCCTTTAGTGATGTTGGGGCAGGCATGTTCTAGCTGCTGCCCCATGCTCCTCATGTATAGAGCAGGAGATTTGTCTGAACCCACCCTATATCAAACAAGAAAACAAAAAATCCTGCTCTGACAAGATCCTACCAACCCTACATTTCACCTGCCTGCTGCCAGGCAGTGGCCTGTTCCTTCCTTGCGAATACAACACATGACATTTCAGATCTGATGCAACATTTTTGTCATGAGTTTCACTTATAAAAGACAGGAGAAAGAGCTAGAAGGAAAAAACCTGCTCACACAGGATGTTTGAGGAAGCAGTAGCTGAATCCTACTGAGGAGAGGAGGAGCCTGACCCTGAAGGAACCTGACCCTGAAGCTACAGAGTATCAGCTGACCTTCAAGAGAAGTCTTGTTCAGCAGAGTCTGGCAGCTTAGGGAGAATAAGCTGTTGAGGGAGAATACTTGGCTGGAGACTTCAATAGTCAGGAGTACGGAAGTCTTCAGCCAGGGATTCGCCCTCAACAGTTCCAAGACCAACTAATGACACTAATGGTCAGTTTCAGAATCAGCAGTAGAGAGAGCTGCATCTGACAAAAGCTGATTTTTCTTCTTGAAACTACCTGTCATGCAAAGAGGCCTGATTAAAGTGAGTGCTACTGAGACCAATGGTAGTAGAGATACCTAGGGAAAGGGGTGTGTGCGAGAATAAAACCAAGTTCAGCCCTTAAAACCACCATTCCTATACAATCTTCTTTTAATAATTCTTCTTTTAGTAATCCATTTTAACCTTAGATCATTAGCTTTAATAATGAATAAATTCATAAAGGTTATGGAAGCCTATCTCATTCGTTATACCACGCCTGATTTATTCAATACGTGGTTGGGACTAAAAGTAAAAGGAGCAGATGGAGGGAAGCCAGACAGAGGTTATGCATGCATAGGCACTCTTACCCCTGGACTTCAGGGCTGAAGTCCAGGGTCTCCACAGCCCCTGCCCCACCCCATCCTCTTTAGTCTGTCCTGGGTGGTGTGGCCACCCGGTGTAGCATGATGATGCTTAATTTGTAAGGGGAGGGGCCCTTCAAAGGCCTTTTGGTCCAGGCTCCAAAATCACCTAGTTGCACCTCTGTGTGCATGCAAGGTCTCTGCTTCTAGTCCCACCGCAGGAATTACAGAATGTGTGGGGTAGGGCCTAACCATTTGTCCCTGAGTCAATTCCCTGATTCATATCAATTCCCCAAAGCAGCTATTATTCAGTATGATTTGTGCTTTTATTTATTTATTTATTTATTTATTTATTTATTTATTTATTTAACATATTTTTATATCGTCCAAAACTCACATCTCTGGGCGGTTTACAACAAGATGAAAACAGTATTAAAACATTAGTTAAAAACAAAAACAAGAAATATAAAACACAAGTTAAAAATTTTAAAACAATATTCTAAAAACAACATTAAAACAATCAAAACAATATCAGTTAAAAGCCTGGGTGAACAGGTGAGTCTTTAAAGACTTTTAAAAAGTTGTCAGAGATGGGGAGGCTCTTATTTTGCTAGGGAGCGCATTCCAAAGCCTCAGGGCAGCAAAGGAGAAGGCTTGTTCCTGAGTAGCCACCAGATGAGCTGGTGGCAAATGCAGACTGACCTCTCTTGATGATCTCAATTGGTAGTGGGGTCCATGACAAAGAAGATGTTTTCTTAAATTCCCAGGACTCAAGCTGTTTAGGGCTTTATAAGTTATGACCAATACCTTGTACTTTGCCTGGAAACATATCAGCAGCCAGTGTAACTGCTTCAATACACGAGTTATATGTTCTCTCCTAGATGACCCAGAGACCAACCTGGCAGCCACATTCTGGACCAACTGTAGTTGCCGGACTACGTACAAGGGTAGCCCCACATAGAACACATTGCAGCAATCCAGTCTGGAGGTTACCAGCAGATGTACTGTTTTGAGGTTGTCTGTCTCAAGAAACAGACACAGCTGGCATATCAGCCGAAGCTGATAGAAGGCACCTCTGGCCACTGCCACCAGGGACACCAGGGAGAGACTTGGATCCAGAAGCACTGCTAGACTTTGTACCTGTTCCTTCTGGGCAAGTATGACCACATCCAGAACAAGCAGATCAAAATCATCTCTCGAGTTCCAACCCCACACAATGAGTACCTCCGTCTTATCTGGATTCAGTCTCATCCATTTGTTATCCCTCATCCAGCCCATTACCGCCTGCAGGCAGGCATTTAGGGAGGTTATGCCCTCTCCTGATGCTGCTGACATGGAGAAATAGATTTGGGTGTCATCAGCATACTGATAACACGCTGCACCAAATCTCCTGATGATCTCTCCCAGCGGTTTTATGTAGATGTTAAACAACATTGGAGACAATATGGAGCCCTGAGGGACACCATACAAAAGTTCAGATTTTGAAGAACAACAGTCTCCAAAGGACACCATCTGGAACCTGCCTGAGAGGTAGGAGCGGAACGAATACATAGCAGTGCCTCCCACTCCCAACCCCCTCAGATGCTCCAGAAGAATACTATGGTCGATAGTATTGAAAGCCACCGAGAGGTCCAAAAGGACCAACATAGTCACACTTCCTCTGTCAGTTCCCAGTTGGAGATCATCCATCAGGCCGACCAAGGCAGTCTCCCCCGCATAGCCAGCCCGGAAGCCAGTTTGAAATGGGTCTAGATAATATTTGCCCTCTGTGGCTAAATAGAAGCTTTTGTGGATGAGGGATTTGGATATAGGCCATGGTTAGGCCAAGGGCTAGACTATCCCTCCCATGCTATGGCCCTGATCCAAATTGCCCCCATGGCTGCTTTATGAAAAAAAGGGAGTTCAAATCAGAGAGATCCCAAATAATACCTAAATGGTCAAAACAGGTCTGGCCAATGAGTGCAAAGACAGCAGGAAAAGCACTTGGCATTTACTTGTAAGAAATGTATATTAAAATTAAATTCTATTTTATTATATCATTATTTAATACATTTAGGGCTTAGTCCTATACTATTTATCTAGGATTAAGTCCCACTGAGTAGACATGGAGAGAATTGCATTGTTACTAATTTTTAACAGAAAACATACTGGTGTGTTTTGTTTTTGCTCCTTTGCTTAGACTTAATGCCCATGTGTCAGTGTCTTTTTTTAGATTGCCCAACCTCACATTTTGGGGTATCAAACTCATGGGGGCATCAGATTTTGACCAGTGATTTTATGATGAGGCTGGAAATTTTGGAGTTATGCATCCATACGTACAGTGTTGTAGAGATGTGCAAATCAATTCAAGTGTAATCGATTCAAGCTCAAATCAGGGTGATTAAAGTGAATCAAACTCAAAACAAATAACCCCTAGACTAAAGGGCCTGATTCAAGTCCAACTCAAATCAACCCCAATTTGAGTTCAAATCGATTTGAGAGATTGAGAACCATTTTGTATGGTTGTTTCCCCCTTGCTAATTGATTTTCTGTCACTAGCTTCTGATTGGCTTGAGATCTCCTTGCTCCTTATTTATTTGTTTATTATTAAAACTTTTATACTGCCCTTCCAAAAGGCTCAGGGTGGTTTACATTAAAACACCATTTAAATCAATTAATAATTAAAACAAAAAATTATAAAACAAAACAATGGTTAACAATTAAAAACATCATAAAACAATAATTAAACAATCAGAACAATTTAAAAACAAGTTTTAAAAAGCTGAGGTTGGTTGGCTTGCAAATCAAATCAAATTCAAATCAAGTGATGTCATGGGCAACTATGCCTCATTGGCTTGGGGGAGGGAACAGGGAGGGGGGAGGGATTTTCAAAATGTATTTAAGGGCTGTTTGGAAGCAGAGAGACAGATAGCCATTTGTGCCTCAGGAGAGAAGAATCAGAGAGAGACTGCAGGAGCAAAAGCACCAAGAGCAGAGGGATGGGGATGGGGGTGGGGATGGGGGTGGGGATGGGGGTGGGGATGGGGGTGGGGGTGGGGGTGGGGGTGGGGGTGGGGGTGGGGGTGGTCTTGACCTGCCTACCTGCCTGCCTGGCCCAGTGAGTGGAGAGAGAGACAGGAAGTGCTTGCTGGCCTATCCCCCCCCATCCTTTTAATTTGCAGTGCTAACAACTGCTTTTATTTTCCCCAACCCTAATTTTTTAGAAATTGTATGAGCAGTCCCCCAGTGGCTTTAATAAATGGAGTGCTTTGCTCTTTCTTTTTTTCTTTTGCAGCCCAAAGCTGCACCTTTGCTGCTGGTGGATTGAGTTCTGGGTTTTTGTAGGCTCGTATGCTCTGTCTGGTGCCCTGATCTCTCTGTTTTCCTATTTTCTAAGGCTTTGTTTTGATTATTTGGGTGGGTGGATGCCTGCCAGGTGCCCACCTGTCCTCCCAACAGTGGTTGAATCCCATTGTCTGCTTGGCTCAAGAGTCCTTCTGAGAGCAACACCTGGCAGACTCCAGCTGAAGATGCTGGAGGCCCCAGCAGAAGATGCCAGAAGGTCAGAGATGCACACCCCACCTACCTTGGGCAGGTTACAGAACTAGAGTTCTTTAAATAGGGCCTAGTTTGGGGAAGGGAGGGATAAGTTACTAGTAGGACTGTAGGATAGGAAGGGTGGGTTTGGATTAGAGAGGCCACAGAAATCTCTTACCCATTGCCTTGCTTTCCTTTAGACTTGCCCCATTGTTGCTTGGTCCCCTCAAAAATAATCCCACCCCCAATAAATAAGCAGGCTTCTTTATTTGGGGGGATTTAATTTTTCTAGCTTCTGTGTGTGCACAACAGTGCTATAGATAGCACTGTGTGTGGCCCACAGAGCATAAATTGAACACTCCAGGCACACACACACCCGCCGCCTTAAAAGTGCTTCCTCTCCCCCCGCCCCACCATCTGAATTAGGGCTTACATTTTTTAAAACTCCATGATGTCTGGGAGGGTGTGATGCAGAGCCAGGAGCAGAGTGGCAAACAGAGGGAGGGGTAATGCTGTTGATTGTGGTGGATGATGGCGAGAGGGCCTACTTCCCAAGTCGACCCCACTGATGTGTGCAGGTTCTCCTTTCTGGAGGAGCTTGGTCCCACAGGGCAGCTGCCTGTGGCGGCTGAGGTAGAATGTGGGGGGGGTCCCTCCCCTATCAGGGATGAAACTCTTCCTGTGGCGGAGGAGGAGGAGGAGGTGTTGGCTGCTAGCCCCACCAGATTGCATTCTCCATCCTCCCCAAACCCCACTGGCAGTGAGACACACACCTCCTGTGAGCTGAGACTGAGGAGGAGCAGGAACTACTTTCACTTCCTGGACCTTGTCAGAGGAAAGTGGTAGTGGCCCCAGAATGAACCAGCAGCCCCAGAACTAACACCACCAAAATGGTCCCAGACCAATAGCAGCCTGCTGTGGGGCCATTTTGAGATCTGCCACGGTGACCCACACCATGCTACCTGTACCCAGTGTGGGACACAGGTCAGCAGGGGTAAGACCTCCAAGCATCTTATGATGATGACAATGTTGCAGCACCTGCTATGGCATCACCCAGCATTCCATGCTCCTGCTGGCAGCAATAGCCCTGGTGTGTCCCTGCTCCCAAGCAGGGGGAGTTATCTGTATAGTGGGTGCAGTCGGTAGGCAAGTGGTCTGATTGCCTAGAGACTCATCTCATCATCTGGACCATTGGGGAGATTATCACTTTGGACGAACAGCCATTCCAGGTGGTGAACACAGGCTTCCCCCAGCTGTTCCAACTGCTTGTCCCCAACTACAACATCTCCTCGCACACCACCTTCAGGTGCCCTCCCTGTACTGGGTGTGCAGGGAGTCTGTCAGAGCTGTTGTGCACAGTAGCCCCAACACAAGAATGCACTTCACTGGACCAGTCCCAGTGGGACCAGGTGGGAGGCATCCATGGACCAGTCACAGTGGGAGGCCCACTGCTTTCCTGTCCCTCACAGCACAGCACACTGGAGAGCGAGGGGGCATCTGCTGCTGATGGCATGTCCAGCCCCTCTCATGAAGCAAAGCACAGGTGGTATGTGCTGCATGTGGAGGTGCTGGACACTGACCATGCAGCAGATGAGTTGTCAGTAGTCACGGATCACCAGGTGGGGGGATTGCTGGGCAGCAATCACCAGGTGGCGGGGGGATTGCCAGGCAGCCAAACCTTCGCTGAAAGTTCATGGTCACCAACAATATTGCCAACATAACTAAGGCAGCCAAGCAGGGTCAGTTTCTGTCCATTTGTTATGTGGCACAGACTCTGAACACACTCTGAACTTGGTCGTGTGGCATGCTGTTGGCCCTTCTGGGGCTGAAGTCAGGTGAGACCTCCCCACTGCAGAAACTGGGTGCCATCCTGCTGCTGCCATGGCTGCTCTTGTGGAGAGGTGCCACAAGATAGCAGCTTTCTTCCACTGGAGCAAAAAGGGTAGTGGATGCTAAAGGAGAGGCAACTTGAGTTCCACCTAGTAGCTCAACACCTGATTCCTTAGGATGTTCTGATCTGGTGGAATTCCACCATTCTCTTGCTCCAGTGCCTGAGGCAGCCATCCATGGCCTGACAAGGAGGCGTGGCTTGGAAGTGTGTGACCTATCCAACCAGGACTAGGAGCTCCTTTCCAAGGTTGTCTTAGCACTCTAGCCATTCAGGAGGAGGGTGCCAGGAGGAGAGGGTGTTCTCCATGGCTGGGGGTGGTGTGGCACCTCATCACACATGCATGGATGCTGACATCTTTATTTATTATTTATTCAGGCCAGACCTGGTACCCCTGTTAACTGGGCAAAGAGGCATCCTTTTAACATGGCAATCCTCTTTATTTAGCAGAGGGAGAGTAACTGGTCCTATCCATCCCTAGCACATTACCTCCAGTGACTGTTGCTGGTGTCTATCATACATTTCTTTTTAGATTGTCCCCTTCGGAGACAGGGATCCATCTTATTTATTTGTTATTTCTCTATGTAAATTGGTTTGGAAACTTCTAGTATATAAATATTTTTGATGTTTGTTTATTTATACTTTTATTTATTTATTTATTTATTTATTTTGGCGGAGTGGCTGGTCTTCCTGAAGGCCAACCTCCCCCTGCTGGGTTATCCTAAGATGGACATGGAGGGTGTGTGGCTCATGGTCACCCTTCTGAACTGGCAGCTCACCCCACCCTGGACAACCCCAAACCCAGATGTGTCACTGCCCATTAGTACTGACACATGCAGACGTGTGCATACCACCAATATGGCCAATGATGAGATGATGGACTGGTGCCTGACCCATGTGTCAGGCTGTCAGCGGGGGCCCAGCACCAATCTGAGCCCATGGTGTTATCCAGACACAAGCAGGTGGGCAGGCAGGGATGTAATCTGGAGAAGAAGAGAAGATGACTTCTCATGATAAAAGTATAAGCTTTGGTTCTTGTCAGAGCATTGGTCCATCAGGCCATGACTGCTCTGTGCTCCTGTCTCTCTGTGGCAGGCAGAGGGGAAAGGAAGTTTTGATTTTGTGGTTTTCTCAGCACTGAATTAGTACAACATGCTTGCTGTAGCTCTTGCTTGCTGTTAACTATTTGGTTTTGTTGTATCTCAGAATGACAAAGGGAGAACTTGAGTGTCTACCTGCCATCCTTAAGTTGTACTTTGGTATGTTTGTGAGATGGTGTTGGGGTGAGAAATGGACAGTGGCAGCTCAGCTCTATGTGTCTGTGTGTAATATTTCTTGGTGATTGCTGTGATGAGCTTCATGTCTGGCCTTGAGACTAAGTTGTGCTTCTCTCACTGCTTTAGTGTGCTCTGCAATCTGCATTCTGCATTACAAGGTGTACTCAGTCAAAATGTGGCTGAAGATTTTGTTCTAGTTGAGCTTATGGGTATGCTTCCTGGCTGCTAAGGGTGCTGCTGTGGCAACTCTTTAAATGCTGGACTAAGGAGTCATAATTGAGTATGAGAGAGCAACGTGTGCCAATGATGTTACTGCAGCACAGGCACTGTGGCTGGCAGTGGATTCTGGGTCAGTGATTCCCTTTTGGCTTTTTTTACATGGTATATTTGGCAAAATGTGGTGTTCTGTGTTGGGAGGGACTGTGTGCTGGTGTTCTGTCGTGTTTTTCAAGGCAGGGGTGCAAAATTTATCCATTCTGCTTGTTTTGGCCTTAGGGAACAATGGGGAACTCAAAACACCCTATTGTTCCCCTAGGGACACCAAACTGGGTTGGGTGGTACAATGTGATGGGTGCTATCTACCACCCAGCCTACAGAAGAAATGGGGGTGGGTGATTTTTAGAAACATTTTAATCTTTACCAAAAAACTTCATAGGATCCTATGGGTTTTTTGTGGGTGGGGGGAGGTTGTTTAAAAACAACAAGTTGTTCTAGTAAGAACTAATCAGCCTACTTTCCTTTCACTATCTCTACATCTGGACTAAATTTGGTGCAAATCAAGGTCCTCAAGTTAGACCTCTTGTGCCTCAAATGTTCATGTGTCCACCATCTTGGATCAGGGTAGATGTCATCATTATAAACTGCACCATTGAGCTGTCCCTGGGTGTCATTCACTACAAAACTGTTCCAAATTTGGTTCAAATCAGTTAGACAGTCCTCAAGTTAGTGCACTTGCACCTTAAAGGTTTATGCATCCACCATCTTGTATCAAGATGGGTGACATCATCACAAACTACACCATTGGGGCATCCCAATGTGTCCATTCAGCTGTAGCAAATTTGGTTCAAATTGGTTAGACCAGGGATGTCAAACTGTGGCCCTCCAGCTGTTTTTGGATTACAACTCCCATAATCCCCAGCCACAGTGGCCAATAGCCAGGGATGATGGGAGCTGTAGGCCAACATCTGCAGAAGGGCCACAGTTTGACATCCCTGGGTTAGACTGTTCACATGTTAGTGCACTTGCACCTCAAACGTTTACGTCAGCCATCTTGAACTGGGTGGATGACATCATCACAATCTTTGCCATTGAGGTGTCCCTATGTGTCTCTACAGCTGTAGTAAATTTGATTCAAATCTGTTAAGCGGTTCACAAGTTAGCTCACTTATGCCTCAAAAGGTGCTCTTTTCAGAACAGTCCCATCCCCTAAGGGGAATATCTTACAGTGCTCACATGTAGTCTCCCATTCAAATGCAAACCAGGGCAGACCCTGCTTAGCAAGAGGACAATTCGTGCTTGCTACCACAAGGCAAACTTTCCCTCAAGTGGTGGCCGTGTGCCTGCAGTAACTTAATAAAGCTTTGGCTAACAACATCTGGGTTCTCAAGAGAAAAAGTGAGCTAATCAGCTATTAAGCAGATTTTGCCGAAGCAAACATAGCATGACTCTGTCAACAGCTCCAAGACATGTGAAAGACAATAGCCTGAAGGGGGAAAGTGAAGGAATTTTCATTTTGCATGTTCTAATTATTTCTTATATAAGGTCAATAGCTTATTTAGCTTTTATCCACACTTTCTTTTTGGTATGTTGAAACAATAGTTGAGTACCAAACAGGGAGAATAATAATAATAACTAAAGTAACTTAGTGGGCAAATTTAGTTTGGATGTATTAAATAAGGTATGTCTTAGCAGGTTTCATATAACTGGTCCCTTTGCAATATAGGAATGACACAAAATCTGGAATTCATCTGGAGGTGCCAGCTTTATAGAATAGGAGGGCCATTATAGTGTAGTGGATAGAGTATCGGGCCTGGGCTGGGGATATCTGGGTTCAAACCCCTGTTCATCTATGAGAGGCATGACAACATAACAATGTAATGTTCTTTTAGAAAGGAGAGTCTTCTCAATTTAAGCAAACACCATTCTTTTATTGGTGATCTCCTTTAGGAGAAAACTCTGCTTGCTTGCATTTAGTACACACTCCCAGATGCTTCTTCTGGTCCAAACTCAGACAGTTATTAATAACAAAATAATTCAGCTCTTAAAGGGACAGAGTATTGTTTCCACAAACAGCATCTTAGGTATTGGGCCCATGTTAGGTCTTTGTGGATCAAACAGAAGCCAGGCTATCCTCAATTTAAGATGCTCCGAGTTAAGATGAATGGCACTTAAGATGCTTGTAAGTTGCCACCATGGCTGCTGGTGTATGTGCTAGAGGAAGAGGAGGCAACAGTGGTGGCTGAGGGTCACATGAGACTGCAGTCCTGGTGGTGGCAGCTGCTGTGCTGAGGCTGTGGAGGCATTGGCTGAATCACCCATCCAAGATGCTTCACCTAACAATGCCACTGCTCCTTCAATTCCTCCTGCTCCATGCTCAGCTGCAGTGCTGTGATGGTGAAAAAGCCTAAATCATTCCCAACCCACATGTCTAACCGTTGACCAGGAGGAGGAGGAGGCTGTGGTGAGCTGGCCAGTTGTTTTCCTTCCTTCCATGAAAAAGTAAGAAAGAGCCAGGAAGGAAGGAAGTCAGAAGGCTGAGCAGCTTCTGATTCTCTACCATCAACTTCTCAGCTGCACATCCGCAGCAGAGAAGGTATCGAACCTTGGTTCAGGAACCATACCTTCATTTATAACACTGACAACCTCCTCACATCATGCCAAACTAGAGGTGAAGGGGGCAAAGGTTCCATTTCATGGTCATCCAAATGCATGGAACAGCAGTTTTGTCACAAAAGTGTCCTGAGGTTTTCAAGCCAAAACCGTAATCTGAACTTTCAGTTTGTACTGAATTTTACTGCTGCATACTGAGGTTTGAAGGTGGCATCATGTCGTCCAAATTCTTGGCACATATGCATGTGGATTTTTGCCCAGAATGGCCGTCTGGTTTGCCAGGGATAACTGAAAACAGGGGCTCCCCTCACTCGCAATTCCCTGCATGGCAGATCTGCTTGCACCACAGTGCCAGTCCCAGCCCAGGAAATTTGAATGTGTACTAGAAGCCATCTCCAGGCTTGCCAAACTGAGCCCATGGGGAAACAGCTGAACAGATGGAGTTGTCCAGACTCCTTGGGAGTCTGTAGGGATTGAGTGTAAAGAGGAAGGTGAGTAGTATGCATTCTATTCTTAAACAGATATACTGGGGGGCTGGAACATCAGTAGAGCCCTCTATAGCTGGATTACCTAACTCACAGGGGTGCAGTCCAATGGAGACCCGAAGTTCCTGAAGCCTCTGGTCCTCGCCAGTGAACTGGGCCTCTCATGAGAGGGCAAATCCCCAGCTGGCAAGCTGACATAGGGGCAGGAATGTGTTGCTCTGCTTTGACCAAGTTTCCATCACAAAAACATCCTTTGTCACTGTGAACCAGACCCTCCTTTGCCCGCCCTCATATACATATTCCCTCCTAGGAAGTCATCATGATCCCTTTCCAGAAAAATAGTGCCCCTCTCACCCCCACCCCTATTACCAGCAATAGTGCTTGTGTGGGACTGTTTGGTTGCAGGGCTCTTGCAAGGGTGACAGCACAAGTGTTGGAAGGGAAGGGGTTTAAATGCCATTTTAAAGGCTTTAAATGCCTCTTTCCCTACCAAGCGTGGGTGGTCCATGCTGGAAAAGCACAATCACACTCAGCACGCTCCCTTGAAGATTGTGGCCAATGATTGTGGCACACCCCCTTGAAGCTGGTGGCACATCAGCTGCCCTACGGATGAGCTGATGCCTTGCCTGCAGTCTGGCAGCACAAGCACTAAAGGGCTTGCTGGGATGCAGCCTCAGCAGACCATATAGAGGAGGAGCTTCTCTGCCCTGAAACCGGAGGTTGCTCAACCTGGGTTGGGAGATCGTCTGAGGGATGATTTCCGGGTACAAGAGTTAACCTCAGGTTGATCAACCCGCAGTTTGCCATTATGTGTTAAGGCAGCCTTCGTTTCCTAAGGATAACAGGTTCCAAGTTAAGACAGTTTGACTTCAGTCACAGGATCAATGGAGTCATAAGTCTGAGGAGCTCCTGCATAGTGAAACCATAGTTTTCTACCAGCATGTTACCCCTCATTGTATGGTATCAGTAGAGAAGAAATTATGGCTGCTGAATGGTATAGAAAATGCATGAACAGTCAATCCGGGGGATGCCATATTGATTTCTGAAGCTCCTATTTGTCTAAATTGGATGCATAACTATTGTTACCAGAAATAACTATTTAGGGCTGCTTGAACAGCAAAATGTTGCACCATTTAAGTAACTTAAATGTATCAGGGTCTTGTAGATCTCCAACTGTAGCAGATTCGGTAAATTCTTAATTCACAGTTTCTGTATAATCTATATAATCCCTATTGTTTACTAAAGTAATCTGGGGAGATTTGCCTCCTGTTGCCACCAATTCATTTGGCAGCAACTTGGAGTTGGGCCTCCTTACTGGTACTAAAAATGCATCTTTTTAATCAAGGATTTGATAGTTTTATTTAATTGTTTTTGTTTTAATAGTAACTTTTAACCTGTTTTAATTATTGTGAATCACTAGAGATTGTGGAGCTGGGCAGTATAAAAATGCAATAAATGAATGAAGCTATTCACACACACACACACACACACACACACACACACACACACACACACACAGGAAAACTGGGCTAAGGAAGTCCAGCCCGGTTTTTGGTGTGCATCTATACCACTGGGAGCCATGTGGCTCCCAGCGGTGACACAGCACCAAGTCTGCTTAGGGAGCCCACTGCTTAGCCCAGGTTTGGGGTGTGAGAGGGCCCAAAAAGTTGACTAAATGCTTGTGTGTCGGTGCCATACGGCTTCGTGTGGCACCTACACACAAGTAGCCTCCCGACCTGCATCGGGAGGCTCCTCATAATGCTCCATGCTCTTATGGAAGCTCTGGGGGCCTCCTGGCCCCCATACCTCCCTGATCCCTCCCTGCTTCTGGCAGAAGCCAGAAATCGTCTGGGCAGCCGATTCAGCCACCCAGCAACAGGGACAGGATCGTCTGTGGGGGAGGTAAGCTTTTCGCGGCTTCCTCCCCTCACTCCATCCAAGCCCATTCTCCAATTGTGAGAACAGGCTCAATGAATGAATGAATGAATGAATGAACGAACCTCTTTAATATAGGTATGGATTCTGTTGTGGTCTGGTTGGTGCATTTCCCTTACATTCAAGTATTCAAAAGATGCAGCGTGAGCTGATATCAAGCATGTAAAGAAAATAACTTGACATTTTCAGCATGGCTATCTGATTTTCTGTACAAGTAATGAGAGAGATTTTAACATGTGATAAGTCAATGAAACTTCAAAGTGCCTGTCTCTGGGCTGACAGTGACCCAATATTAATTAGTTCAGTTCTGGACCATGGAAAAAAATTAATATAAATGAAATATATACAAACATGTTTCCCAAAGACCAAATGCCTCATTCTAATTAATTTTAGTTTATATTGGCATATTGCATTATCTTCACTTATCAAGAAATATTATAACCTGGAAGCTGTTACCTCTGTGACAAAAGGTGGCACAATGCTTCAAGGCTACTGAAGGCAGGAAGCGAAGAATATTATGTTCCATTTCAATAGCAGGAAGAATTTAGACACAGTATATAATTCCCTTGTCTGGAACTTGGCCAAGGTAGGAGGATAGGATTAACATGTCTATTCAATGGGAAATTGAAGTCCAACTATGCCGCTCATGGTTTTACATATTATCTAAAAGACAAATTATGACAGCCATCAAAATTGGCCATGGAATAGTTCCGAATCAGATTCAGGTACAAGTTTAACTGACCTATTTAGTGTCTAAGGTTGTGATCAGACAGCAGATTCCATGTCCAGGCAGCAACTGGTCACATGCCTTCAATGCTCAGGAAGAAGCATGAGGAAAATACCTGCAGAAAAGATGTACATAGTTGATTTTGGTTCCTGGGTGTATGAAATCAATTTACCTGAGAGACACAAGAAAGCCCTCCATATAGAAGCATCCTTTGAAAAGAGGAGCTATTTCAGCTTGAGAGATCACCTACACACTGATTAGCAACACGTTTTGCTTGAAGACCACTTTGACAAGGGGGAGAAGGATGGGCCAAGGAACAAGTCCCAGTACTCCATATAGGATACTGACTGGCCAGGCGTAGAGGAAGAAAGGACCTCTGGCCTAGCTACACCAGTGCCTCATTAATGGTCAGGGCATCAGCGAGTGGAATGGAACTGAATCGGACTTATCGTCTTCTGTCCGGGCCTCTCTTCAGCCTCACCTCCCATCCATATTACAAATGCAAATGCCCAGGGGCGTAGCAAGGTTGGAGTGGGCCCAGAGACGAGATTTTAAAATGGGCCCCTCACTGCCTTCCCGTCCTCCTAGCCCGATGTCTCTGCTAACTCATTGCACATATCACCACTAGTCTCATCATATCATCACTTGCACATATCATCACCCCTGCTAACTTGGCAAAGAGGCACCTTTTAACATGGTGATTCTCTTTTATTTAGCAGGGGGGAGTAACTGGCTTTATCCACCCCCAGCACAGTACCTCCAGTGACTGTTGCTGGTGTCTATTTTGTGTTTCTTTTTTATTGTGAGCCCTTTGGGGACAGGGAGCCATCTTATTTATTAATTATTTCTCTGTGTAAACTGCCCTGAGCCATTTTTGGAAGGGCAGTATAGAAATCAAATAAATAAATAAATAAATAAAATAGTCCATTCCATTTCTCTGCTTTAGAGACAGAGGGGGCAGTGGGAAATAGAAACCACTAACACTCAGTCTTAATCACATCACATTTACCCAAGATCAGGTCCTAAAGATTTAAGTCTAATATTTCAAAATAAGTATGCTGCCTGGAAATACATTTCACTGAATACACACACTTCACAATATATAGTGATAAGAATACTATATATCTGTGCTACTTTTAATGCCTAGAACACACTAGAGGTAAGAGTAATCTCTGCAAGATTAACCCATAGATAAATCACTATCACGTTCCTGGAATCAATACTGAGTCTTAAAAGTATTTTTAACATATGGGTTCTTAAGGGCACAAACAGCAACTGAACTCACACAAAAGTAAGAATCTAAAAACAAATATATTCATGCAAACACGCCTTAGCAGAAACATTTAACACAACTTAGCATACTCCCATCCCACATATTTTCCCCTCCCCTGCTTCTGGCTCTAAATGATCCAATATTTAAGCAACTGAATTTGTAATAATGTACAAGACACTCTGTGTAGATATACATCAAAATTAACCCATTTTACAGTACTGCCACACACACACATACACACACACACACACGTGTTATACACAGCATCTGAGGTATTATATTACCTATTATTTAATTATATTAATTATATTATATTATCTATTATTTAATGTGTGGGGACCCCAGAAACTGCAGGCAAGTGGGTGGCGCTTTGGGAGAGCTACTTTTCCATCTCCACCTCTCCTCTTCTTCAGCCCCCTCTTCTGTTTATGTTTATCCTTTAGCAAGGGAATCCAACAATCACAAGCATCTCTACATAGTCACTTTGAGTTATATGGCATGGCAGCAGATATCAGCCACACAACTCCTTGGCATGCTGATATATAGCTTTAATTCCTTTCTAGGCATTCCTCAATTTTAGAAATCACATCAACATCTTTTTAAACAAAGAAACCCTTAAGGAAGAACTTGCAGATCAGCAGCCAAATCAAACATCTATGCAGGAGCTATGCCTATGATGGCTGTGGGGGAAGGGTTAAACACCATCTCTTCCTCCAGCATTGCCAGACCCCCTACATCAGAGGAGCACCTCCCTTTTTAGGTGGCGGGGGGAGGGAATCAGGATAGAAGCTCTCTAGGACTCATCCCCCGCCCCCCACCCCACCCCACCCCACCCCGCGTATTGCTCTCGCTTCGGAAAAGAGCTCTCTGCTCTCAAAGTCAGTCTGCAACACCACTTTTCATGGACTGCAGGCTCCCCAACCTGCTTTCGGACAGCAAAGCAACTAGGCTTGGCAGGAAAGCTGAAGCTCTGTCTGAGAGCAACCCTCCCTCCCCTTTGTGCACATGCATGCCTAGGGATGGCTCCGACGGAGAGCCATCCTTGTCTTGCCAGTGACCTAAGCTGCATCCTGAGCTCGCATTTTTACTTGCTTTCTCCTCACTGTTGCAGGCGGGTGCAGGTTGCAGGGGGAGGAGAAAAGACTTCTTTGCAGCAACCCTAGTCTTGAGTCCGGCTTTAGTTGTTAAGTGCCCCTTCGAAGCCCAGGAAAGAGCCGTCTTCGAGGGGGAAGGAGAGCACGGGGGTGGATGGGATCACAGAATTGAGCAGTGGTGTGGTGGTGTGTTTAGGGCAGAGGCCTCTCCTCTCTTCCCATGAGCACAGCAGGGCGACTGGGTCTCTTCGCCAGGGCCCCACAGCTGCCTCGACTATTCAACCCGCCCTCCACCATGCGGTTGTTGGGGTGGTGGTGGAAGAAGTGGGACATGCCCAGCGACATGCCCATGCAGGTGGGCAGAAAAGTGGGCCGTGCAGGCGGGCGGGGCGGCAACCTCCTCCTTCCTTGCTCGGCAGCACGTGCTAGGCAGCAGCAGCAGCTGAGCTGATCATGCACGTTTCTGGGTAACGTGCTGCACCAGCAGCTGCCAATGGGTGGGGAAGGAGGAGGAGCCCACAGCCACACAACTAGGCAAAAGGGTGGAGGGCGAGTGGAAGCAGCAGGCAGGAAATACGGCACTCCCCGGAGCTGGAACAAAGGCAGAATTTTTTTTAACATTTTTTAAAAAATACACTCATTCAAGGAAGCTGGGGCCAGCGCTGGGTGGGGGAGGCACGTGACATGTCTCTCGGGGACCCCCTAAGCTGGGGGCCCCCAAGACAACTGTCTCCCCTTGCCTGATCATAGTTATGCGCCTGCAAATGCCGTTGCTCGAATGCCTGATTCTAATTAATTTAAATTTATATTGAGTACTTTTTTTTAGAGTTCTGCTATAGTATAGATTTCTTGGTTTTGTTGTTTATTGAAATGAACAGTTATGAAATGGTTTGAAAAGCTGATATATTTTTGATATGTGTTGTTTGTTGTATATTTTTAATGCATTATGTGCCACTTTGATTTGGGCACAATTTCTTGAGGAAAAGCAGGACATAAATTAAAAATGAAATGAATATGAGCTTCCCTTCTGACATGAAGGGCAGTCAGATACTACAATTCAGTTGGCTAGATTTGGCTCACAGGCTATCAGTTGCTCACCCTAACCTACATCTTACCTTCAATAAAGATACACTCCAGGATGCAGAGATGGGGATACAAACTGTAAGCATGGTATTTGCTATAATTTGTCTAACTTGCTTCCACCATGCCTGGTGCTCTGTGTCTAACAACTGAATGACAGGCAGAAACTTGGCCAGTGGAGTTTCCCCTAGCATTTGGAGATGAGAACTGCACCCATTGAACTTCTGGCTGTCAAGCAGATGAAGTACAGACTAGAGGTACAGGAGAACCTCATTTTCCATGGGGGTTCCTTTCTCTGCTTTATCAGCGGATAACAAAACAGCGGATAACAAAACTTCAAAGTAAATGGGATGGGGGATTAGGTTTCCAGATGCTGCAAAAAACAACAACCCCACCCCAGAAAACCCCCACAAAAAACCAGTGAAATAGTGTGCCCTGCTGTGCTCTGTGGACCTTCAGCAGTCCAATGATTCTCCTCCCAGGCCCAAAGTCCCAATTTTTCTCTGAAAAATCATGAGTTGTGTGTGCTATTTTTAATAAAATGAACCACCCAAAAAATGGCAGCTGGAAGTGACCTCCAAGGTCCTTTCTGGCCACTCCTGATCTGTGGATACATGAAATTAACCTGCCCTTTGGCCTTTCCCCACACATATGCTGAAATTGGGTGTCAATTACCTGACTACGGATATGCGAATTCACAGATGTCAAATTTGCACATATCAGGTGGTATATCGTCAATATGATAGATAGATAGATAGATAGATATCAACAGGTGCTGCTTCTACCCTCATATGCTAGGCAAAGATGCACCTATTGAATATCTGCATGTCATGCAACTCCTAAAGGTCCTGAGCCCTCAGGCCCTTACAAGGAAAAACAACACTTCCCCCTTATGAGGTACAAGGTTGGAGGGCTGTAAAAGCCAAATAGGAGCACTGAGGCCTAGTAGTTCTGAGGCAGAATGAAGATAATGAAGACCAAGGCTGCTGTGAGATAGTCAGAGCTAAGGACCCGAGGCCTATGTTCCCCTATCTACCTCAGAGATATAAATTAAACCACTGAAGTATAATGGTTGCCGATTATTCTCAAGATGTTTCTCCTTCTCTAGGGGTGGGGTCTGACAGAGGCCCCTTTCAGCTGTTTCCAGGGCTAAAGACAAGAGCAGAGGGCACTGAGCAGTCAGTTTGTTCCCACTCTCTTCTCTGCACAGTCATTCTGGTTGATCTGAGCATGTTGGAATCTGACATTACTGTAGAACTTTAGAGACATTTTCTTAATTTGTAGAAATTCGGAACATATTCATTTTGACAAACCCATACAAGCATGCTGCACAGAAGACAGACTATTGGAAAAGATCTTTCCCAAAGAAATTGAGTCAGTCTGGGCTTTGCCATTGTAAATATAAAGGGGGGGAAACAGACCCAAACGTGGTGGTGTGATTTCATGTGAGGATTTAAAATTCTGCTCCTCATAATTTAGCCATCCCCCCCAGATACATTAAAAAACTGACACACTTGTTCAGCAGGTGATTCTGAGCTTAAAAGTGACTGTCTGAGCAAAACACTGCAAAGGGAAAGCTTTGATAAACCATAGAAGGTCAGGGAGGTAAGGTGAAATAACATGACTGAATGCTGTTTTACCTCTTTACGCATAATACACAGACACGTACGTGTGTGTGTGTGTGTGTGTGTGTGTGTGTGTGTGTGTGTGTGTGTGTGGAGAGAGAGAGAAAGAGAGAGAGAGAGAGAGAGAGAAATGTCTACCCTATATGCCAGTACTTTACACATGCTGAGTACTGGAAAATATCATAAATAAATTGTCCTTTCCTCCTTCTTGGTCACTGTTTTGTAGTGACAGCCGGTGGCACACACAAACATAAAAGGCCAAAACTTTCCATGTCTTCACTTCCTGTTTCCACACCAAGCTGCTGTCTTCTGGGTCAGGAATTCCCAACATTGGGTCCCCAGATGCTGTTGTACTCCAACTCCCACCATCATTGTTCAATTGGACTTTGAAAATGGTGTAGCACAAAGCACAGATAGAATGAAACTGGACTTTACCAGGACTGGCTGCAGGTTGCAAGACTACATGCAACTGCCTTGTATGGGCTCCTTCCTACCTGGGTGGGCTCCCAGGGAGCTGCTCTGTCACCACCGCTCTAAGGCTATAGGCCAAAGAATGGTCCAAAGAATCAGCATTGTGCCCTTCTGAGGACCTAGGGCTCTTGGCAGCTGATCAACAGTGCTTGCTCTGATGCCAACCCTAAATTGTACCCATATATATATCATGTGAAAAGTTCTGTGTGATAACTATAAAACATACATAAAGTTGAGCTTTACAGAGCAACCCTGCTTCAAGTTCAGAGACCACTTCAGTGCTTTAGAGGGGTTCGCTATTGCTCTGGCCCCACATTGGGGGGGGCTGGGGGGCTGGAGGGGGTTCCTACTTCATTTGAGGCTGAATGCTTTGGCCTTCTGAAGTGAAGTTTTGGTGCTCCAGTCCCACCCCTATTATGGAACCAGGCAGTGGGCAGGAGACAAGCAACGTCCCTCTTATTTTGCTCCTGGCCCTGAGGAAGGAGGCAGCCATCTTCCATGGCTAGACTTTCAAGCTTTCCCACAGCTATTGTTTGCCAAAGCAGAAAAGCTCCAACAGACACATAACAACTTGAGTGGAACCTAGTTGATCAGTCCTCAAAATTTTATGCAGCCACTCATATAAAGTTAGCAGAGCACTGCATGTGATAGTGTTTGAAAAAGCTTAGAGTAATAATATCTTTTTTCTAAAGGCAGACAAAGTTTCCTGAGCACTTTAATGACAGGCATGTGTCACAAGATACTGCAAACAGTCTTCCAAATGTCAGCTGTAATATAATTCTCTTCAGTAAGGACAATAAATAGGTCCAAATTTAGCAAGATGAATGCACCTGGCTAAGAAAGAAACAAAGTACAGGATGTCAGAAAAGCCTAATTAATATTCTCTCTCCCTACCTTCCAGAATTAATTTTGCCATGCTCTCATCAGGTGTGTTGATGGAAGCCTCTCATACACAAGGGAGGTAATTGCTCCAGATTCCAGTGCTACTTAATCAGTGCCTGTAATGAAGTCTGTGCTGACTAGAAGAGGCCCTGATCCTGGCTGCAAGAATGGAATGCCTCTGAGGCTGAAAGCTGACACCAGCCAGCTGAGAAAAAGGACGTGTGTGAAGGCCGTATCCAAGACAACAGAGTATTTTCCTTGTCATGCATTTACGCAGCAAGGTTAAAGTTCTGTGAAAGCAACAGCTGTTGTAAAAACACTGTATTAAATATGCTTAGAACTGGAAAATGTGTATTACTCATATTGCACTTTATTGGCGGGAATGCATGACATGTAAAATATCTTTAAATAAAGTTCATTTCTTCAAATCTCTCTCTCTCTCATTCTGTAGTTTTATGAAGAATGATTCATTTATCCCCTCTATGATGCTGATATTTGTACTAAATAAATAAATAAATTTTCTAATCCCACATGACCACTATCTGATATGGGATTACCACTGGCTAAGGTGGTACAACCATTTTGGATCTTTCGCTAGGACTCTTCCACACACTGAAGAAATGCTGCACCCCTAGTCACACATCGTGTTCAACACATCTGTGTACTGTGTACATGTCGATATGCATGTACAATTATTTACACAGTATGTTTATCATAGTAATGGCCGGGGAGGTCTGCTCCAGGAGAGACACTGAGAGGTCACCTCAGATGGCAGATTTATTGGGGCACCAGCAGGGTGGTAAGATGCCCCTTGCTGCCACTATTGGAAGAACTCTTTGGGACTGACATGAGCATCCACAGAAACTGCAATCCTATACCCAGTTACCTGGGATGGAAAAGGAAAGGAAAGGTTGTGCCGTAGAGTCAGTGTCGACTCTTGGTGACCACAGAGCCTTGTGGTTTTCTTGGTAGAATAAAGGAGTGGTTCACCATTGCCTTCTCCCACACAGTATGAGATGATACCTTTCAGCACCTTCCTGTCTCTCTGCTGCCCGATCTAGGAGTTTCCCATATCATGGGAAACACACCAGCTGGGATTCAAACCAACAGCCTCCTGCTCTCTAGGCAGGTTGCTTCCCCACTGTGCCATTAGGTGGCAAGCCCCACTGAATTCAATGGGAATTTCTCAATTGGGGGAGGGGAGCAATTGCCCCCCTTCATATGCCTGGGGACTGATCTGGCTCTTGCAAAATTTTCAAGGATTGCCCCTCCTTATACTGCTCCTTGAATATAGTTGCTCTTTCATGAGGCAAGAAAAGAGTTGAGCACAGAATCTTCTCTTCTGGGCTAGCAAAAGCATTTTGGAAAGAAAGAGGCGAGTCTCACAATCAGTGAGACTCGCCTTTAGCAGGTTTGCAGGGAGAGTGGGTTTTGCCCGCTCTCCCTGCAGACGATCGCCCGTGGAGCCCTGGGTGGCTGGCTCAGCTGCCCACACAACTGCTGGCTCCATCACGGAGCCGGCGGGGCTGCAGGGATCGGGGGCCATGTGGGGACTCCTGGAGAGACCCCCAGGGCCAGGAGGCTGGTTTCAGCCTCCTGCCGGGGGTCTCCTCTTGTGTTGCCACAGCTCGGAGCCATGCCGTGGCAATACACAATCAAAGAGACAGGGTTAGCGGAGTGCTCACTCAGCTAACCTCATCTAAGGGGAGAGGGAATTAGGAGGGTTTGCTGCCAGGAGCCGCGTGGCTTCCGTGGCAGCACACGATCGAGCAAAAGCGGGCTAGGCTCCCTTAGCCTGCTTTTGTCCGATCATGAGACTCTCCTCAAAGAATCAGGCTTAACTCTTCTATTGAAATATGTGGGACTAAAAGTGCTTCGTCCCAATTGAGAGAAAGTTAGCTATGCTACATTAAGTTGTTTTAGAAGCTTGTCTAAACTTCTCAGGACAGGTCTTAACTTTGCCTGGACAAATAATAGCAACAGAACAGAATGATACCATTCATATACCTCACACTGTCCCTCCATACACATATTTCTTATGTGTAGATTTGACTGAGCATTAGCTTGAAGGCTAGTACTGAATGACATAGGTATGTGCATGATTTTTAAAAGCTGCTTTACAGAAGTGTTTTATGAAAGACAACTCCTGTCTATACATAAATACATATATCGTGTGTAAAATATTTCTATTTGATTTATACCCTTTTCCTTTAGGCTGCAGGAGAACAAACACGAACACACCCTCTGAATCAGTCAGCATGGTTGTGCCACTGGGAAGAGTTTCTTTTCAGGGAAACAGGATCTGCATCAGGAACTTTTACCATCAAATAGAGATATGTCCATAATTCTGACTAGCTTAGAGCTGGGACAGTGGAAGGAGAAAATCAGACACAATGCATCCCTTTCTGTGGGGAATAGACTTTCTAATGTCACAGGCAATATGTGGGAAGGTGAATTTTGCCTCACTGCGTCCCCAAGAGCAGCCCTTTGCATGCCATCAGGATGGAGCCTAAATCTGCACCATGCAACTGTGTCTATAATAGCCCCTTTCAGATTTGGGGGGCGGGTGCGTCTCAGTGTAGTAAGCTCCACCCCTTGTTGGATGTGCATCTCTTTGTACCTGCATAAGCAAGTTGCAGATTCTTACAGCATGGGTGTTCAATGGGAGTAGAACCCACATTCACACATCCAATGTAGCCCTGAGCCAAACTTCTAAAGGTGTTAATGTCTGGAGTGAAAACAAGTTCCTTTCCCCTCAGTGGTATGGTATCTCACATTCTAATTCACTTATGGCCAAACTGAGCGTGATAGTACAAGAACATAAGAAGAGCCTTGCTGGATCATACCCAAAGCCCAACTAGTCCAGCATCCTATTTACCACAATGGCACACCAGGTGTGTCTGGGAAGCCCATTGGAGGGCTTCTCCTGCTGTTGCGTTCCTGCAGCTGGTATTCAGAGGCATCCTACCTCTGAACCTGGAGGTAGCCTATGGCCATCAAGACTAGTAGCCATTGATAGATTTTGATAGATTTCTCCTCCCCGGATTTGTCTTCTCCCCTTTTGCAGCCACCCAAGCTGGTGGCCCAAACCATATTATGTGGCAGATAATTTCACAGCTTAATTAATTGCTGTGTGGAAAAGCACTTCCTTTTGTTGGTGCTAGATTTCTTGGCAACCATTTTCATGGGATGACCCCCTGGTTCTAATCTTATGACAAAGGAAGAAAAAGCTCTTCTTATCCACTCTCTCCAGCTATAAACCTATTCATTTAAGCTCCAGTCTTCCCCAGTTATGTATAAAGCAAGTAAAGTAAAGTAAAGTAAAGTGTGCTGTCAAGTCAGTGTCGATTCCTGCCGACCACAGAGCCCTGTGGTTGTCTCTGGTAGAATACAGAGAGGTTTATCATTGCCTCCTCCCACGCAGTATGAGATGATGCCTTTCAGCATCTTCCCGTATCACTGCTGCCCATGGACATGATGGGGGGGCAGCCAGGGTACATGCCCTAGGCTCCAATGAGGGGGGGGTGCCATGCCAGTGCCTGCCCCCCCATTGCCCACCTGCCCAGCCCCAGGGTCCCTCAGCCACTTGCCGACCTGCTTGCCTTGCCCTCCGGCCTAAGAATGGCCTGAAAACTTCAGAGCTCTTCTCTCCCCGCCTCTCAGCTGATCGGCGGGTGGGCAGGACTTATAGAGAGGCAGGCCCCAAGCAAGCAAGGAAGCAGGCAGGCAGAGTTCTCTGCAGCAGAAGACCCTCTGCCCAGACCATCAAGCACAGCTTTTGCCAGGTAGAATGGGAATTTCTTTTTGTGGTTACACCCCCACACACACACATTTTGAGATCTGCTTGCCATAGGGTTTTGATATGCGGGGCATAGGGGAGAATGTGGCTTTTTAAAGCCAGCAAATTTTCCAATCTGTTTTAAATTAAATATTCAGAGGCTTCTCAGATTGGAAAATTTACTGGCTTTAAAAACAAAAACTGTCTAAAAAAGCCTATAAGTGGTTTGTTTCATGGCAGAAAATTACAAAAACCTCTGGAACAATATTATATTATATTATATTATATTATATTATATTATATTATATTATATTATATTCATTCATTCATAAATGCACTTATGTTCAAGTTGTTTTGCAACCCAGAAGGTCTGAGTGAGAACTGTGAAGCATGTGTTGTGCTTTTATTTTATTTTATTTTATTTTATTTTATTTTTCTTGTGTGTGAACTGCTCCCCAATAACTCTCAGGGACTTCAGGGTAAATCTGGCCAACATGTAGAATGCAGCACCTCCATTCCAGAGGAGATGTGTGTTAAAGGGCTTTAAAAGCCTTGTGTGAAAAACCTCCTGGAATCAAACTTTCCTGAATTTGTTCAGAATTCTGAAAAAACATACATAGGCTCACACTCCATGGTTGAATGTCTCCTTTGCTAATCTGCAGCGAGGGGGCCATTTTAATAATTAGTGTTTCTAGTGTGTTCTAGGCATTAAAAGTAGCACAAATATATAGTACTCAATGTATATCACTATATATTGTGAAGTGTGTGTGTGTGTGTGTGTGTGTGTGTGTATTCAGTGAAATGTATTTCCAGGCAGCATACTTATTTTAAAATATCAGACTTAAATCATTGGGGGCCTGGGGTGTGTGGAGGCCCTGGACTTTGAGGGGCTGGGGGCCCATTTTAAAATCTTGTCTCTCGGCCCATTCCAACCTTGCTATGCCCCTGGCGGAATAGATACATATGTATTGATCACTACACATGGGTTTCTGCACAACACCTGCATAGAAGAAACTTCCATGTAGAAAATGTGTCTCTTGTAAACTGACCCTGAATTTTCCATCCATGACTGGGATATCTGAGAGTTAGAGTCAATAATAAAAGAACAGCACACTGCTTATGACAGGAAGGGGCAAATTACAATGATTTCTTAGTTTGGCAGGGGCTGGTTTTGGGCCTGGCAGAACTTGGCTGTCTGCTTCTGTTGCAAATGCCTCTGTCTAGTGTGGCAAACTAATGTATCCTCCTCCCTCTTGGTGTCAAAGTAGGCACTAGTGTGTTGAATGCACATATACCCCATCATGAGCCAACAGTCATCATAAGACAAAGGCTGGCAAGAATCATTCAATGGTTTATAGACACCCCACCACCACCACCACCTTCTTCTTCCCCTATTTTGCTAGTGGCTATTTGGGCAGGTGATCCTCTGGACAAAGTCATGTTTTTTTAAAAAAAGCATGAGATGAGACAGAGAAAATGACACTTGGAATCCTCACATAACTCCTGACTGTTGTTCTAAGTGTTTAACAGAGATGGCTCATGTTTTTAGGTTTTGATCAACAACCATATCTAGATGGTACAGTGTTCATTTTAACAGGGATTTCCAGATATTGTTGACTACAAGTCCCATCATCCCTGTTTGGATAGGGGCGCATTTTCAGTGCTTGCCCTAGGCGCTATTTCCCCTAGATACGCCTCTGCTGCTTCCCGAAATAGGTGAAAACATATCAGCAAGGATTCAAGCCGGCAACCTCTGGCTTGCTAGTCAAATCATTTCCCGCTGCTCCATAAAGCAAGTGGTTGGGTCTGGGGTCCAATTTTGAGAGCAAAAGAATATGTGAACTGAAAGTGTTGTTAAGCCTGATTCCTGGCAGCTTATTTTCCCATAGGCCCTCCTCCAGGTACCTTTCTCTTCAGAAGATCTTGGATACCAAATGCAAGCTTGGCTGAATCTATGTCAGCAACAAGAAACTTATTCCACTTTACACTGTTCTCACACATTCACATTAACAGCTTTTCTTTCGGCTTTCTAATAATTCCTGCCTGTTTTTTAAACTCTTCCCTTGTCTGCCAAAGAAGTTGCTACAAAGAGGCATCAGTGCATTATTAGTCTAATAATACCACATTTGAGTGAGGCCACATGTACAAGTCAAATATATGCACTATTTTGCATATTAGCAGCTCAGCATAATTCATATATTGCAGCATGAAAGCTTTAATCATGGTGCACACAAGCAACGGGTTTTTTCATGAGCCACTTACTCCCCATCAAGGGCAGAATGTTCAATAAACTAGCAATCTGCTAGAAGAGTGTTTCTTTCTCTGCATTGAATGAAGATATGCAGATACAGAATAACCTGGCACTGACCCATTGAAAATGAGGAAACTATTTTGTACAGACTCTCCATTTGTCTTTGTAATTAGGGCATAAATCAGACTTCTTCTGGGGATATGAAAGTATGTCCTCATGACTAATAAATTGAGCAGTTTCAAAACAATTAAGTTTTCCTCCTTAAGCTCTTCAATAAGCAGTTAACAGTGACATAACCATTTTCAGCTTTTCAAAATCAAGCAAGAAAAGAGGAACGAGTGTGAAACATTAAGTGGAGTCTGAGTTGTTACTCTTTGGGTAGTTTGCAAATAGCAAATATAGTGAGCTCAATGTTTGGCATGTGTCCACGGAAGGTTACAGAAAGAACCCAAAGGTATTCTGATTTCAGAATTCCACACCATTTGAGAGCTGTGTTTTGGTTGATGCTTCATGGTGCCACAACTGGCATAATTTCTGTTAGAATTTCCCTTTCTCCACCCTTTATATTATCTCAAGCTCCTCCTCCTGTGGTTTTTCACACTGTCCCTACTTGGGGATGACCTCTCTCCCACCTCTGACCTCTTTCAGACTTTTCACCCTCGCTTTAACAATGATTTATGATGTGCCTGTGAAAAGGTCAGGTCCAGTTTTACGGTTTGCTTAAAATATTTCTTTTTAGACTAGATACAGAAGTGGCACTCGGTAAGTGCTAAGTCAATAAACAAAAGGATACAGCCAGCTTCCTCTTCTTTGCTAACTACTGCCTCTCTCTCTCTCTCTTTAAACCCTCTTTGTAGGGGATGTTTACTAAGTCTTCCAACAAATTAACAGATACCTATAATCATTCGGTAGAGTAATAAAATGTGTCAAGGGCTTAGGATTTCCAGAAAGAGTAATTTCAAATTAAGTTGTCTCACATTTCAGTGAAAAGGCAACTGCAAAAGATAATTCAAAAGCTGGGAGAAGTATTAGACAGGGAGTCTATTTTACTTTTCAGTTTGACAGATAGAACTTTTTTTAGTTAAAAAAGCAATATGGTCTATCAAGCATCAACTTGCATTCAGGCTCTTCCCCCATAATCCGCCCCCCTGCTTTGCTCCAGTAAGAATGGCCACACAGGCCTCCTTAACTGTAAAATACATTCTGCTTTTTTGTGATACTGACTTTCTGCATTGCCACAAAACTATGAAAAATTAACCTCTCTGAGAATTCTGAGTCTGTTAAAAGGAAAGACTGACCTACATTTACAGATACTGGAAAACAGATAAGGAAAATTTGAAATGGAGTTCCATTTTGTTAAAACAACAGGAATTGTTAACACAAATAAAGCCAGCAGGAAAGAAAGAGAAGATATGGGGATTTTCTGCTTTGCAATGAATTGTCCAGTTATAAATTCTTTTTACACATGTATCTATGCTTGAGTTAAACAATACCAGTTGATATTTTTACAAAAATCATATTAGAAATGTTCCTGGTTTCTTAAAGTTACTGATTTTTTTCTGCTGGCCAAAAATGTAATTTACTGTTCTGCCTTCATAGTGAAATCTCTTCCTAGAATTCTTTGAATTGTTGCAATAATCCTGCCAAACCATTGTTCTACATGATTTCTGTTGCATTCTATCCAGTGTCTTTTATGTTTTGTTGTTTAGAAGTTTGTTCCAGCGGGGATCCTGTAGACTGTGTGTGTGGGGTGGGATGGGTGGAGTCAGAAAGGAAAAGGGAGGAGAAGGAGAAAATGGAGTTGTTGCTGAATAAACCTTTAGTTAATTCTACATATGTTTACTTTATGTGTATGAGAGAAGCAGCCAGCAAACAATTCCCATAGCAACAGTGAAAATATCATGGTAAAAAACACCTTTGGTCAAAATGCATTCACAATTTTTTGTATATTTTCTCCGTGGTCCCTATACTTCAAACAGATGGGGCTCCTTGGACACGTGAAGGCCAATTCGGTAATTTTCCAAACTCTCTCTCGATCCCATAAAGCCCCTCCTCCATAGTATTTACCTTCTTTTTGGTAAAGAAATGTAAGATAATTGATTCTTCCTCTTAAGTGCCTTCAGAGGTGCAGAGAATCCCAGGACTGCTCCTGATGTGGATGGTGCAGTTGGGTTGTTTAAAAAAAAAAAATTGGCCCCAAAGCAGCACAGCCAGCCTGTACATCACCTCCAAAACCAAAGGATTGATTGCCTGAAGGGGAGCATCCGGTCTGGCCATCTTGTTAGGGGAAGCAAGGAGGTCTTGTTAGGGGAACTCAAGGAGACAGCATAGTGGCCTGTTGCATCGCCATTTGAGAAGCGGATGTTAGATCTTTCTCCTACAAGAAGGAACAGAGTCTAGATGACCTGTTACAGCATGCTTGCCTTGTAAATTTTAGACAGTGCTGATAGGAGAGTTGGTCTTGTGGTAGCAAGCATGACTTGCTACCAAGCTAAGCAGGGTCCCCCAAGCTAAGCAGGGTCTGTCCTGGTTGCATTTGAATGGGAGTCCCCATGTGAGCACTGCAAGATATTCCCCTCAGGGGATGGAGCTGCTCTGGAAAGAGTAGAAGGTTTCACATTCCCTCCCTGGCTTCTCCAAGATAGGGCTGAGAGAGATTTCTGCCTGCAACCTTGGAGAAGCTGCTGCCAGTCTGTGTAGACAATGCTGAGCTAGATAGACCAATGGTCTGACTCAGTATATGGCAGCTTCCTGTGTTCCTATGTGTCTACTCTGTGTGTCTCCCTGAGTCAAAGAAGGCAGTGCTAGTAACTATCTGAAGTAGGGATATGAGAACCGGCTCGGGGCCAGTTCAGGGGTTCTAAAGTTAATTTAAAAACAAAAAACACTAACCGCCAAGTCTGGTGGCCTTGGGATTGTGCTGCCATGGCCACTGGAGGGGGCTCTCCGCTGTTTCCCTCTCCCACCACTGGCCTCTTCCCAGTCTTCTAAGGGCCGTTTGGGCCCATTTCAGGCCGTTCTGACCCTTTCTCTGGTGGCCGCAGCCATTTTGGAGGCCAACATGCATGTGCCCTGGCCATTTGTGTGAGTGTTTTTAAAAAAGATTTTTTACTTTAAAACCCCCAAACTAGCTTGAATTCAAGCTAAGCCAGGGAGGTTGTTCAGGGGCACAAAACCAAACATGCCCAGTTCGGTTCAAGTCCATTTCAGACTTAAACCAAATAGGGCAAACTAGTTTTGTGCACACCCCTAATCTGAAGAGGGTAGCTTTGCCCTGCAGTTAGTGCATTTCTTTAATGTTACTTTACTAGCAATGCACTATAGAAAGAAAGTACCTTGTACAGATAGGCTGCGGGCTGGCGGGGGTGGGTGGGGTGAAAACAAAATATAAGTAGAAATACTATTTACAGCAAGAAAGAAGAGGCATAAACAGTAACGAAGAGAGAGAGAGAAAGACAGATAAAGAAGAGATCAAAGTATCACAGGAGCTCAGAAGTTCTCCTGAATAGCCAATGATCTGAAGAGCGAGATGGATGACAAAGAACTGAACAAGCAGGAAGGCTGCATTGGGTACAGTATACTGTGCGGGAGGGTTTTCCCACCTAAATGCTGAGTGAGAGAGATAGAGAGCTTGGAAGATTCCTGAACAGGCCTACACACATGTGTGGAGCCCATCTGCGTGAAGCTACAGGTGACCACAAGAAGAACTCTCCAGTTACAGGTAAGCAACCTGATGCTCTCCTTTATGGAGAGACCCAGTACAAACTTTTTTTACTGGATATACTTGTGGGACATTCAAAGTAATTGGATAATGAGAAAAGTGAATACTATATAATACACAATATGTGGGATTACATATTATGTGGAGGCAAGCCCATCAAGTATACCCTAGTGAAAGAACTGCAGTAAATTCTCGCTCCCTGGTGGGTATACCTAATTGAGACATGTTTGTCAATCTAATGTTACCTTTCTAAATACATATGTGAAGTGGCTTATATATTTAGTAAATGTTGAAGAACAAATTTTGCAGGATCTCACCCCAGTGGATTGGGAAATGTATCTCCTTGATGAGCACTATGCTGCACTGGTGTGTGTGTCTCAAGCACACCGTGGCTTAGGAACTGCTTCAGAGTCCTTTACCTGATTTTTCTTATAGACATCAAAGTATTTTTCAGTCAGTTTTTTCAGCTAATAGCACACATGGTTTGACCTTTCTGAATAAGCTAGTTCCCCACTTCAGGGTACCTTGAGTGAACATTAGTTGATACTAACTTTCCATATTTGTGGTGACTGGCTCATCCTTCCTCCTTCAGTGTCACATTCTTTATCTTCTTTGTTTCAACCCACCTTTCTTCTTTTTAAAGAAAAAAAAAATTCATTTTGCATATGTTCACTTACCATAGACAGCACGCTAATTTTTTAGTTTGATTTCTTATTGAGGGTAGGAGAAGGGGGTTATTTCTGACCCTAGCTGCTTCCTGTGAAGATGTTTCATGTCAATCCAGTCGCCTCAAAGTTTCTTATATTTGCATGGCAATGGACATAAATTTCTATTCATTTTTATGTGTGATCACAACTTGCCCGATTAACAATTTTAAGAGATAACATCGGGGCAATTCTCACGATCAACAAAAATCAGGCTAGCAGAGGCTAGCCCGATTTTTGTTGAACGTAAGAACCACTGGGTTCGCAGCCGAGCCTGGTGGTTCTTGAGCAGGTAACCCACTCGAGAACCCCTGGTAAAAAGCAGGTTTGCGGAGTGAGCACTCCAGCAAACCTGCTTTTTATGATCGTGAGTAGCCGCGGCGTGCCTTCGTGCCACACCTACTCATGAGTAGACCCCTGGCCAGGACGCGAAAAGCCGCCTCCCGGCTCCAGGGGTCTCCCCAATATGCCCTGTGCACTCGCGCAGTGCATACTGGGGCTTGCGGGGGCCATGCGGCCCCTGTTTCCCCACCCCCCACCGGCTCCATCTCGGAGCCGGCCGCCCAGGGCTCCCTGCCCACTCATGAGCGGGGAGAGCGGGCTTAGCCCGTTCTTCCCGCTCACCCGAGGAAACCGGGTCTCACTGATCGTGAGACCTGGTCCACTATGTTGCTTTTAGCAGTAATCTATGCACAAATAAAACAATCTATTTACAACATGTTGGAGGTGGAAAAAAATTAAGAATCATTTTCAGTGTAGAACCATTAATCTTGTAAAATAACATAAACATTTCCAGTGAAGTTTTGTGCCCCAAAACTGCAAATTAACATTTCATCACAAGATTCCATTTCCATGCAACTGAATTTGATGCTTCCAACTCCATTGGACTAAAACCAATAGACTAAATAGACTAAAACTAAAAGCATGCCTTGAAATGGAGGAGAAAATTCCTTTTCTACTGCTTTTAAAACATTTTTCTTGTAAATATAGCAGAAAGGGTAACTTGATATTAAAAGACACAACCATCATAGGTAGCCATATGGGTATATTGCAGGGAGGGGGATCAAAACTCAAAGTAGGGTAATACCTTTGTTAGAACCAACTAAAATACTGAATAGTTGTAAGCAAGCTTTTGAGTTCTCCAGAGCTCTTCTTCAGGCTAGATGAGGAGGATACAACAAATAGGATATGATGGCAGGCCCAGCCCAAGCCCTTCTTGAGCCTGCGGTGACTTGGTAAGCCGCTCCACTCCCACCACGCTCCATTTCCCGCCCCCCCATCTTCCTACTTCCCTGTCTCCCTATCCATAGCATGCTGCCATTTCATCCATCTCCCACCTTGATCTCCCCACTTCTCCTCTCCCCACTTCCGATCTTCCTGTTTTATTAATTTATTTCATTTCATTTCATTTCATTTAACATATTTATACACTGCCCAAAACACAAGTCTCTTGAGTTTTCCTCATCTCCCCCATTGCACTTCCTTCATGAAGAAGCTGGTGGCTACCTCTGCTGCCTCTCACCATCTTTGCCCTCCTCTCTCCTCTTCTCACTCATCCATTCTTCTCCCTGCAGTTTGAAAAGGCAGTGGGGTGGGACATAGAATGGAAGGCAGTATGTGGAGGAACTGCTGCCACTGCCAGCAACTAGGGCCAGCCATCAATGACTGCCCCTAGCAGATGGCCAGAGGTGCTGGACCAGCAAAGGTGATTAACTTGCCACCTTTGTTAATCCACCACCGGGAGTGGTTGCCTCACCACACCTCATTAACGGGTATAATGGAAAATCCCCCAAAGTTTGCAGTGTCTGACTACTTTGTGATATTTGAGTTGGTCCTAATAAAGGTACTAACCCACTTTGGATGTTGATCTTAAAAGGTAACTAATTGATGTTAAGTTTGGGGTATGTGCCCTAAGCAAGATAGATTGACTCTTCATCTCCTACAGTGGTGAGATGAAATGGAATTTGTAACTATGAGACTTCCTCTAGAGTTTGCTTTCATTTAGCTCCGTAGGCGCCTTCACACCTTAGAAGTAGGGATGTGCAAATCAATTTGACTTGAATCTAGGCAATTCAAATTCAAATCGAATCATCCTTAAAAAGGGTAATTCAATTTGAATTCGAATCGAATCAACCCAATTCTAATTTGAATTTATTCAAGTGGATTCAACAACAATTTTGGTGCCTTTAAAAAAACCATTCAGGCATACTAATTGGTTTTAAAAGGCACCCAAACAGAGTTGAATTGATTTGAATTCTGCAAAACCACGCCCCCTGCCAGTCCACTCAGCCATGTGGAGATGTGCACCCCAGCCCGCCCCCTGCCCCCAGGGTGTCACTGCCATCCTGGACAGCTGGAAACTGGGGCTCCCCCTCCCAGGAATTCCCAAACCCGCAGATCTGCATGCGGCACTATGCCAGACCAGACACGGGAACTTTGAATGGGTTTAAAGTTCTATGCCTGAACCTGCTGTCTCCCTCATCCCTGCAGCCTAGCTGTATGGAGCATCCTGACTCAGTATCAAGTCCTCATAGGCTGCCACTCTTGTGAGAAAGCGGTCTATGGGATAATGGGCTAATTTTGTTTGAGCAAGTACCACCTAGTTCAGCTAAAGTACCATCTTGTGCATTTTATATTAGTCTTCCCAGATGGCTCTTCTCATGAGTAAGCCAAGGGACTGATAACCCCCAAGGGGGAAGGGGCTGCCCCTCCCTTCTTGAACCTATATGTGAAAAAATAGAACTTTGCTGCTCCAGGTCACCTGCTTGGGTCTGCCTTTTATACCTGATTCTGTGTCCCCCTCCCACTCAGCTATTTGCTCCCCTCCCAGAGCCTTGATGGGGTGTCCTACGTATGGGAGTGTTTGTGCTTGTGAACATACACCACTGTTGCTTCCTTCTTGGGGAGCAAAGCACTTAATGCCCATGCTGTCATCCCATGTCCTTTCCCTACCACTTGTCAGGAGGGGGGAGGAAGGGACAGAATGGGAAGAGGGGATGCCCCCGAGTGATTGTGCAGCTTGACAGGTTGACAGGTCCTGAATGGAGGGTGGCAGTGTCCCTGTAGCCTGGCAACTCCATAGGTGCATAGGTGACAAGAGGGGCAGGGCTGGTTCTCTGAGAGGCTCCCAGCAAGAAGAGCCAAAGGCTTGTAGCAGCCATGTCCTCAGGCAGATTTGTGCCACTGCCTCTATGACTGTGCTTTGGATATCGATGTGAAACCACAGTTATGGCTGTGCCAGGATTCAAACATAACACATTCACAACCAGGAAGAGAGCTGGTCTTGTGGTAGCAAGCATGACTTGTCCCCTTAGCTAAGCAGGGTCTGCCCTGGTTGCATATGAAAGGGAGACTAGAAGTGTGAGCACTATAAGATATTCCCTTTAGGGGATGGAGCTACTCTGGGAAGAGCATCTAGGCTCCAAGTTCCTTCCCTGGCATCTCCAAGATAGGGCTGAGAGAGATTCCTGCCTGCAAACTTGGAGAAGCCACAGCCAGTCTGTGTAGATTATACTGAGCAAGATGGACTTATGGTCTGACTCAGAATATGGCAGCTTCCTATGTTTCAAACCTCAGGTCTCGGTGGCAAACCTTAGATATAACCAAAGGTTCAATCTGGAGTTTGGCGAAGGAAACTGGAGGTTGCTTTTTGCCCGTACCTGCAGTTTTGTGCATTTGGGAGTACTGCAGTTCTAACCTCGACCACATTTAACTCCTCATTATGGCATTACATGTGAATGTGGCCATAAACTGGGTATACAGCTGATGCTTTTGAAACTGGAACAAGAGGGCGAGTTTCACAATCTTCAATTTACCTCTGAATGCTATGATAAAGGAGTACCTGTATCATGTACCTATTTTTTGTACTGGTCTTCTCCCACACTGGAAGGTACCTGTGGAGCACACTGTGAGAGATACCATGCAGGCCAGCAGAAGACTGCTACAATGGCACACTGCTTCTAGCATAGTCGACATACTGCAGAAGCTGAATGTGCACTGCAAAATCCTTTGCAACAGTATTGCGCAGCAGCAAGGGTGGGCTTCAGGATGCGAGCAAGTATGGAAATAGCATGTGAAACTCATGTGTTGCTTCTGACCCATTGGACACTTACATGAATTGAGAGTGTTCTCCAGAATCATTGCCAATGCCATATGTGCGAGTGCAACTTGATGTTATAGTATATGTGGAGAAACACTTTGAGCAAGCCATGGCTTAACTTTAGGGATAAGGTAATGGCCATATTCACACGTAAGCATCCCTGCTCTCTCCATTCCCCTGTCCCGTTCTGCATCCCTGCTCTCTTGTCCAAATTTGGATGTAATGGAGAGCAGTCTCTCTGCAGTCAGGGAGACTGCAGAGAGGAGGCAGAGAATGGCAGTGCAGGCTTCTTTCTTGCATGAAGGACAACCCACACTGCCAATCACAGCTGGAGAGAGAGAGGAGCTTCCTCCCTCAACTCTGGTTACAGGGAATGCAGCCTGCAGTTCAGCATTTGCATGTAACACAAGCAGCGTTTAACCTCAAGATGGAGTGGCAAAACTCACTATAACCCGAGGGTTCAAATTGGAGTTTGGAGAGTGAAACCTTAGGTCGCTCTCATTGAGGAATAGGAGTTTGAATGGGGTGTCCTGCATTTGGACATACAGGTTTGGCAACCTCTGGCCCCTTCTACTCTGGTTTTGTGTTACATGTGAATGCGGCTATTATGAAGGCCAACTCTCAAGTAAGCATTTAGTGCCTAGCTTAGGGAAGGTCAACCTCAAGCTGTCAAGCTGATGTTGGACTACAACTCCCATCATCCCCAGTCACAATAAAGATAACATTTCACTTTGTCAGAGCTAGATGCAACTCTCAATAGGCAATTCTCACAGAGGCAGGACTACCAAGTGTACATTGTAAATCAAACTATTTGTATAGTGCAGTTCTTCATAAGCATATTCAGTCTCAGAAGTAAATCCCTCTAAGCTCAATAGGACTTACTCCCTAGCAAGCGTATTGGGGATTGCAGCCTGTGCTGAATATCAATATGATTATTTTCACATTAGGGGGAAAATCCTATTCTTGAACTGAAGTGTTTTGATTTGCAATATAATTGCAACATGAGTTAGTCCTCCTGGCCCTGTGAGCTTTGTATTTTAAAGTTACATTCAAGCCTTACACACATATTTCAGTAAATGACTGAGAAGGGTTTGATACACCTGTCTTTAAAAAATCAATTTCAAACAAAATGTGATGCATGCATTATATAGGAGTTGTCCACATGAAAGTTGTTTTAAGAAAATATATAGGATTAGATATTTATATATTTAAATATATGTGCTTGGTCTGCTGGAACCTATATTTATGAAGGATTCCCAGCTACAAGTACACACACTTGTCGTTATTTTAGGGGGGAGAAATTAAAAAGAAAGGCTTTGGGTTGCCAGATTTGGCTTTTTTTTAAAAGACCCATTTTTGAGGGGGAGAAGAAAGAATTCACCTTCTTAAGAAGATTGGGGGGGGTTTTCTGTGAAATTCCCCTTAAAACATTCCTATCATGCTGCTTCATATTCATTAATTAGTCTGAGGGTTCCTTCGTGTTTATTTTACAAAGCCACTTAAACCCACGCACCCATTTAACATATTTATGACCCCAGTTTTCTTTCTTTTCTCTGAGACTGTACCGTAATTGTTCTCTGGACTCAGGGACTGCAGAGGGCCTTCCCTGATGAAAAGAGACAACATAAAGAAGGAAATGAATGTGTGAGGGATGAATACCTTCTACAAAGCAACTGGGTGCAATTTGGCCCATGGCCCCAGGGGTCACTTTAATAGAGTGGTGTCTCAGCTTCTATTGAGTGTAGGGGAGACTATTAACTCTTAACAACTCTTGGTCTCAGGTTATTTATTTATTGCTTAAATGATTTGTTATTGCTACTTGAATTTAATATATCCTCTGGGAACTGAGATGGCAGCATCATGTTACAAAAAAACTACAGGTTATTTTCAAACTGTAATTGAGATTTTATGAGCACCATAAAATCTTTCTGAACAAATAATGTCCCGTTAGTCAGAAACTACAGCAGGAGATCTGTAAAATTAAGTATATATTAGAACAGTACTGTATTTGTGTGCTTCTCTGAAGGCATGGCCATGGGGGAGGGCACCATAAAGGCTAAATATTTACTGCTTTGCATGTTCACTATTACCATAATAATTTAATAATGCGTATCACTTACGTAGCACTTTATAATAGTAAAGTCTGAACAGCCAAATAGTGAAAAACATGATCACGTACAAGCTGGAAGCCTCTCACTGTTGCAGCAAAAGCCATCTACAAATTAATGGCCCTCTCTGATGGGGGGGGGGGACCCTGCATTGTCTCTCCTTCAAAGGCTTGTCCAGGTTAAAGCAACCATCCTGCACACAGGTAGAATGCTTAACTCCAAACAACTTCAGAGGGGGAGTGAAGCATCCCAACTGCATGCAGGATTGCAGCCTTTCATCTTGCTATATTTAATTTCCTGCAACTTTTATTTCTTGCTATTGTGGTACTACTCTCATTGTGCATTTCACATTCATACTCACATCCTCTCCCCAGAATTGTAGACTTGGACTAACATTCTGACTAAATTTACTTGAGGAAGTCCCAATTAAAAGGACACATTAGGCATCCCAGGTAAATTTCATCAGGATGTCCTTTCTTTTTAATTTGTCCCCCCCCCCTTAAATAATGACAAGTGTGTGTACTTGTAGCTGGGACTCCTTCATAAATTATATGAAGTGTGCCTCATAAAGTGGGGAGAACCTCATGATGGATGGATGATTTTATATTTTTGTAAATGGGTCTCTCAGTGTAGCCCCATGTCAGCCCTCTATGCATATAGCAAGTGGGGTATGCATACAGCAAGCCCGTGGGTGGTGCCCCACAAACTTGCCTGCTGGCCATAACTCTGGCAGACAAATATTCATTGGCTCATATACAGTGCACACACCACCCTTATTGGTAATGACTGAACTCAAAAGAAGCAAGAATGTGGTTTTGACTTACACAGAACCAGTGTGCGAGCCCCACTGTGCGAGCATGGGCAGCATGCTACACTGAATGTGAGCCATTATTTTCAGTAAGAGGTCCTGTGCTCTTATTCACTTATATGCACATAGGGCCCTGTACTCACAAATGCCAAATATGAAGCTGCCAAGAGGCACAGCTAGTGAGCATGGGCTTTTCCAGGCAACTGTAAAATGTGGGCCTTCTGCACAACTTCTGCACAACTTCCTAACCCACTGTCCAACTGCTTGCATGGGCTCCCATGCTCCTTCACAGTGCGATTTGACATTCTGATCACACACGGAACATGGACCTCATGCGATCTTCACAGTGCCACCTGCCAGCCAGCACTTGCAAACCCGTCCCATTTCATTGTTACTTCTAAGTAGTGATGAAAGGGGGTGGGCTTACAAGCGCTGGTCAGCAGGTACCACCATGAAAATTGTGCAAGTTCTGTGTTCAGCATGTTGGCAGTGTGGCAAATCAAACAATGGAGGAGGATGGGGGCCAATGCAAGCCTACACAAGCATCTGGACAGTGTGAGATGGGGTTAGAAACAGGGCCAGTTTCAGTGCTAGCACTGCTCAATGAAGTGCCAAGATGCTGCCAGCCACACCTCCCAAAACTGACAAATCAGTGTCAGGGGGGTGTAGTCAACTTCATAACACACTGGATGGGTGATGCATGCACAATGATGCCAGCCACATCCCTTGACACCAGCACACTGGTATCAGGGGGAGCACCCTGATGCTGGCCACACCCTGAGGTCATTCACACAATCAAAAACTGTGTTGTGCCTGGGTTTGGGAGCAGTGTGTGCTCCCAATTTTTGGTTGTGTGGAAGCAAGATAGGAGGAAATCCTGGATAGAAGTGATTGTGTGGAAGCAAGGTAGAAAGAAAACCTGGAGAGCTTTCCCCCTACCTTGCATCCACACAATAACTTCTACCCAAGTTATACTCCTACCCTGCTTCCACACCACTGAAAATTGGGAGCGCACACTGCACCCAAACCCATTTTTTATTGTGTGAATGACCTCACTGCCTACTGGCATTTCCCAGCTGGCTAGCAAAGCACTAGCCATCTGGAAAATGCTGGTGGACAGCATGTGGTCAGAGCGATGTGGTGGCAGCAGGGGACATGGCCAACATCAGAGCACACACACCACTTGTCACCATCTCCCAGCTGGCTAAGAAAGCACCAGCAAAAACAGCTGCAAATGCTGCAAATGCTGATGAGTGGCAATGGCAGGGAATGGCAAGTCAGGTGAGGTGACTTCTATGGGTGATGGGGAGCAGGGTGGGATGCCCACACATGCTGCCCAAGGATGCAGGCACCAGCTGAGGCTATTGCCTCAACTCACCTCATTGACAAGCTACCCCAGGTTAGAAAGTTGTGTGGGCATGTTAAAAAGTCCACATTTTACTGTCTGGAAAAGCTCCATGTCAGAGATGCAACCAGCAAGAGAAGTGTCGCTCCCCTGCTCCAACCCATGTTCAGTAAATGCATAGCAGAAGGAAGTATGCATGTCCTTTATGGTTTTGATGCTTGGTTGCATTTTGGCATTTGACAAAATAATGTGGATGTTTCTGAATGGCTGTGGATGGTCCACTGAAAGGGCAATTCACCTGCAGGAGGTGGGATCAGAGACTGGCATCCAAGTTTAAAAAATAAATAAATATGTGAAAGTAAGCCAATTTTGCCCCATTCCCCCACTAGGGGTGTGCACAAAACCTCCTAGTCCAGTTCAGTTTGAGTTTGAACCAGAACTGAACCACACTGGGCCAGTTTGATTTTGGCCCTCTTTGGAACACCCCACACCCCCGCTTGGTTCAGTTTGGGGTTGGGGTTCATTCATCTAACATTTGGGGGGGTTCTATTTTCTTTTTAACTTACCCCCTCAGGGGGGCTTCTCCATGGTGGTGGTGGTGGTCCACAAAGGTTCGCCCTCTCCCCACTGGCCTTCCTTTTAAAAAAAAAATTGCCTGGTTCAGGCATCTTTGGCCCTTTCCGTGTCTATTCCCCAGCACAGTGGCCATTTTAGAGGCTGCTGTGCCTGTGCAGTGGGACCCTGCATGCCCTGGGTCATGACCTGGCCAAGCAGGGGCACACTGCACGGGCATGGCAGCCTACAAAATGGCTGCCACACTGGGGGATAGGCCCAGAAAGGGCCAAAGATGCCTGAACCTGGTGTTTTTTACAAAAAGGAAGGCTGGGGGGGAAGGGGGAACCTCTGCATAGCCCCCACCACCTTGGAGAAGCCCCCTGGAAGTGGTAAGTTAAAAAAAAGTGGGGAAAGAAATATTTTTTCCAAAAATGTTCGACAAACTCCCAAACTGGGTGATGGGTGATTCGGTCCGAGGTCTAGCGAGCCAAACCAGGGGTGGTTCAGCTCAACCCCAAACCTTCAAACCAAACCAGTTTGATATTTAACTGGTTCAGATTCAAACCTGTTTGCACACCCCTATCCCCCACAAGTATGGCTGTGCCAAAATTTCTAAGGAGACTTGAGGCTCAGCTCCACTACTTCCCTCTGCTCAGGAAAGTGGAGAGCATGCAGGGCTGTCACTGTATTTGAACAAATGCCCCTGAGCTCCTGAGGGAGGGGGCCAGCTGACAGGGGGACAGCTTTTCTTCTCTCTTCATTCTTGATATATGTTTGTTGGTTGTAATAGATATATTTGTTAAAAATATGTTTCTGAGCCAGGGGAATGTGTTCATGCAAGTGTGTGTGTGTGTGTGTGTGTGTGTCTGCATGCATGCATGCATGTATGGAGAGTCTGTGATATTATTTGCATAGGAGGGAGAGAAAGGGCATGCCAACAACGTTTTATTTTCCACCATGTCCTTACATTTCTTCTGAAGCAAAGACATGCGGTGGAGGGGGGGAGAGAAACAGAGCAGGGAGCATCGGGCCATCTTTGTTTCTTGTCCCGGGGCCCAACATTACTACACCCCTGGAAGCATGTATAATTGTTTCTTGAAATAGCTGGCTTCCAACATTGCAAAATGGCAATAGTTCCCTACGATTTTAAAAGACATGTGTGGCTTCTGCCACACATACACATACACATGCACACAGACACAAATGCCCAAACCTAGCTTTTTGCCATACATGGACAGAAATAGGGCATTCTCCAGCTGTTGGGATCCATCTTCCAAAAACATTAAAAATGTCTATCAGTTGTTCCTGGGGAAGGGGTCTAGATTTAATGCCTTTGATTTCTCTTCCCCGCAAACACCCAATAGTCGAGGTTACTGCTTTTTTAAAAAGTTTTTATCTATGTTGTCCAAGTTACTGTGCAGTCCAATTTACTGTGTTTTTATGTATGTAATCCAAGTGTACACATACAAGTGGAGCATGGTAATAATGTCTTGGGGCAGCATCCAGATTAAGTTAGTCATGACTAAGCGCCACTGAAATTAATGGAACTTAAGTTATTCATGACTCACTTGTCTCATTGATCATCGGAACATAGGAAGCTGCCTTATACTGAGTCAGATCATTGGTCCATTTAGCTCATTATTGCTACACTGACTGCCAGTGGGTCTTTCAGGCAGATGTTTTCTCCCAGTCCTACCTGGAGATGCCAGAGATGGAACCTGAGACCTTCTGCCAGCCAAGCAGATGCTCCACCAATGAGCTACAGTTCCATCCCAATGGTGCTTAGACTTGACAAACTGGTCTAGATGTTATTGTAGGTGAATGGGTGCATATATTTGTCCATTGCCTGAGAAGCTGCATCTGTGTTCAGAGCACCAGTCAATCCTCAGAGGGTACCCAGCAAGGCATATGTGCCCCTGAGCTAAATAGTGGGCCTTCCCTATAAAATAGCACTCAATCATAAATTTAAGCCAGGACAGACTCTTTTACTGGGAAGAGCTGAAAAGGCTGCAAGCTCTATAGAGGAGAGAACCAGACAGCACTAGGACCCAGACGGAAGACTATACCTCAGGATTAAATTTGGCAGATATGGTATGGTGTCTGATTATTTAAGATTAAGTATGGGAACAATAATCCCATAACTGATCAATCAGGATGCCATAAATCATAATCAGTCAGGATCATAATTGATCAATCAGTATCCCATCAATTATGGGATCAATTGTGTTCTATATTAGAAAAAAGGAGAGTGAAGTGCTGCTTTCCTCAACATAAAAAGGTGGCCGTTTGATCACTGGAAGTATAGAATCCTAGGAATAACAGGCACGCATTTGGGGCTGGCACTTCAGACCAGCCAGGCCTTGGCATTAATTGGGGCAAGGAGGGAGCTGTCCACTGGGACCCAACAGAAGAGAGTGCTGAACCAAGGCAGTAGCTGGGTTACACACTGGAGAATTACATCACAGAGCAGGAGGATGGTGCAAAACTGTGTCATTAGAGACATCTGGGTTTCATCCCAGGGCTTCTAACCAGATATCCCACCATTTTTACTTGTTCTGAAAAGTAGCTGCAATGGTTCCTGAACTGGGCCCTTTAGCACTGATGGAGAGGGGATAATCCTTTGTGACACATTTTTCCTGATCTAAGCTGCCTCATAACTACTATTTGCCCCACTGTTTGTCTATCAATTATGTTTCCCCTGTTGCCCAGTGGGACAAATTGCAGCTTGGAGGTGGTTAGGTTGGAAACATGGCACAAAGGGCTGAGTCTCCTCCCCAAGTGCCACAGCCCTAAGCCTACCTCAGTAGTTGCCCTACTAGTAGTAGTAGCCCTAAGCCTACCTCAGTAGTTGCTTTTAAGAACAAATCGAGATGCCAGGGGATCCAACTACAGAACCTTATGTCTTGTTTACTTTGGCCCTTTAGGGTTTGGGAAACAAAAATGTCATGACTTCAATGATATAGTATTAATAGCATTGACATAAATATTACATCACTGAAACCTTTTTAGACCAATGATATATCATCGATTTTGCTGTTTCAGCAATCTGTGCAGAAATTTAACAGGTGATTTAGGGTGTCAAATCACTGCAATACCAATGTTATCAAAAATGTTTTCCTTTGTGACAGATTACATTTGATTTTTTACAGATTCAAGAATAATCTATAACCTTCCTTAAAATGAAAAGCAGGATTCTGTAACTTATACTAAAACATGTACAGTAGCTTGTTTTTTGTTGTTATGGTTTCTGATCAATTATTTAGCAGATGCTACTTTGTTTATCTTGGTTATCTTAAGTTATCTTAAGCCTTAATGAAGCCCTGTCAATGACTGACTGCAGTTCAGATTTTCATCAAGAGGTTATCTCCTTTTCAACTTGCTCTTGTGTTCAAAGAAGCAGTGCTTGAAGTGGGGCTGCAATGCCTGACATTTTAGTTACTCCAGGCTGCTCTAGAACAGCTTGCCCCAAAGAGCAGCAGTTATGTGAACAGATGTTTGAGTCTCTCAAGTTATTTAATACAGCAAATGCTGGAGAGAGATTCAGACATCTTATGCTTCCTGGGTATCGGTTTCACTGGTAGTATTTGGTTCAGTGCTACTCTGTCCTGTGCAAAAATTATGAAATAAGTGTTTGTTTCACAGATAAAATGCTTAAGTGGCATAGCTAATGAATTCTTTGAAGGAATGTTGCTTGGCTTATTACTGTCCATAAAAATGCCACCAAATTCAGCCAAGAACATGTTCAGATTCCTTGAAAGGGAGCTGTGCACTGGATAAGAGGTAAAGGGCTTCAGGTCAGCAGGTCAGCTTGCCACTTGTGCCCTCTGACCTTGGGACATTCCCAAATGTGGTTGGAGCAGCTGTGGTTATTGGGCATCTCCAAGATTCATGGCTCTTTTTCATGCACATTCTGCTTTGGTGTAGGATGATCCCCTGCTCCTACACTTCAGGATCTGCTTCAATACTGGGTGATCCTATGTTGTAGTGGTGGTGCTTGTGTGAATAACATGACCGCATGGGCAGGTTTGCTCATGTGGGTCTTTCCTACAGAATCAGCACTTGATTCTGTTGGAAGACCCACACTGTTTGCCTAACCCATGTGGTTGTATTATTCACACAAGCACACCTGCAGCACAGGATTGTAGTATGATGAACGGAGCCCATATCTCTGGAATTCCTGAAATCTGGACTTTTTCCTCACTCCCTCAATTTAAGCAGTGGTTAGAGACTTATCTTTTAATTTGGGCCTTCCCTCCTTGCGTCTCTTATTCTGCCCTCTCCCGTTTCCCCCTAACCGTGTGTCTTGATTAGAATGTAAGTCTTCAGGCAGGACCCTTGTATATTTAACTTTTATGTACTGCAGTTTTTATTAATAAGACCAACAATAACAACTCAGTGGGAAAGGCACTCTGCACTGTACTTATCTCCATTATATTTTCTTTTCAGGCCTTAGCCCTGACATTTAGGTTCAAGGACTCTCCTGGTCCAGCTGTACTTCTGCACATGTGTCTTAAATGCCTTGAATATGTTTACATGAGCAAAGCACCTTCTTTAAGAGAGTTTTCATAAAGTCTGCAAACTGATTTTTTTTTTTTTGTCCTGCTGGACTTGGTTTGTTAGTTTGCTTCTGTATCTGAAAGTTCTAATTGTCACTACATTATTGGTTAATTTGAAGCCTTTGAAAATTCAAATTGTTGCCTTTTTGTATCTTCATTGGCCAATGTCAATTAGGATATCATACTATTCCAATGACTTTACAACTGGTTTTGTCCAAGCACCACTGGTTCATTTTGTCACACCTAACCACTGATAAGACTTCCTATGAAAGTGCTAACTGGACCTTCTGTTCTTACCTGAAATAGATTTTTGCATGTGTGACTAGGATTATTATTTACTTGCAGGTTTCTTAGAAGGTGAAACAAACCACAAACATTATTCATGTAATGATTTCCTGCATCTTAAAACAACAGCAATCAGGCTTCTTTCTAATTGTTTTATGAAGTGGTTTTGCGCATTCACTATATGTGCCAAAATATGCTTTCTTGAAATTTGAAATTATGATGTAATCACCGCACTTGCAGGCACACATGAAAGGGGAATAAATAGATATAATCAAAATTAAACAAATGTGTTAGCAGGCGTGTGTTAATTTCAAACTTGACAAGAGTAAATAAAACTGACCCCAAAGTGTTTTTAAATCCAAATTTAGTATCTTAAATCCAAATTATTTTAACCTGGCCAGTATCCAAGGAACTACCATGGAATTAATTCCATGGGCTCAAGCTGCCTCAAGGGCTTTAGACTAGTTTTTCTGAAACAGTAGCCTATGGCTCAAAAAGCAGAAGTTTCAAAAGCAGTTTGTAATATGACATAACAGGATCAAAGCTCAGCCTCAACCTCTATCATTTAAAAGACTTATCCCAGAAATTCCACAAATGTGTTGAGGATACATCTAGCACAGACCATTCTTTGAGGGAAGATTTCTGTGAATGGTGGTTCTTGTGTCAGCTTTGAAATTAACACAGATTTTGTGGTTTAAATTACAAGGGGTTGGAGGTGGGGCTCCCTTTCATGTTTCCCATTGCCAAAGGAAAATTAATGCTGATGCTCACAAAGACTGAAAAATTACAAGGTCATGTAAATGAATGGCACAGGGCACTGAAACGTAATTATCATTGCATTTTAAAAAACAATGCCGTTAATAAATGATGGTAACCAAATGAACTTTGGAATTCTCTGTGAGGGCAGAAAAAAGTGGGGTTAGATGCTCAGTTCCTTGAAGACAGTAGGCACAATCTACCTGTACTGTTGCTCTGCAATCTCCCACCATTTCTGCAGGACTTGAATGGGAATTTGTAGTTGATCCTCCAGCAAACGGGCATGATTCATTCCATTTCATGATTCTTCCATTGGTAGCTCTTTTCCCTGCTAAAAGAGCAAAGAGGCACATTTTTTAAAGTGATGATTCTCTTTATTTAGGAGAGGGAGAGCAACTAGCCCTATCCATCTCCAGCACAGCATCCCTCCAGCTGCTGCAGGGGTCTATCTTATATTGCCTTTTTAGATTGTGAGACCTTTGGGGACAGGGAGCCATTTTTACTTACTTACTTTATTTATTTATTTCTATTGATGTAAACTGCTTTGGGAACTTTGGTTGAAAAGCAGAATATAAATATTTGCCCTATTCGTATTCATAATTATAAACAAAGTGTGCTGGGGTGCATGGTACAGATCAGAACCATGGTGGAGGCAAAGTGTTAAAGCCTCCTATCCCATGCCCTCACTGTGGTTCTGATCTGGTTTCTGTGCCCCAAAACACAAAATCACAAAATGAAATGGACACAGGCAGAGTCAACAGGTGCATTTCAAGTAAAATGTGTTTTGATCCTTACATGAGAAAGAATGTTCATGAACTGGAAATTCATGAACCACAACGTGTGTGTGGAGGCAGTCACCTTGGGCACATCCCACCAAGTACTGAAGACAGGGTTGTACAGCATCAGCGCTTAGTGGGCTGTGCCCAGGGCAGCTTTTCCCATTCACATGCTGACACTCCAATTTATGTACATTGGTTGTATGTGTAAACCATGCCAGTTTGCTGGGTGATCTAGGGGAGAACCGGATTTCATTTTACAAGTAAAACAACCTTTTAAATGATTATTTCTAGATTGCTTTAATTTTATTAGTGTAAGTTTAAGACTCTTTGTTTTCTAGTCTATAGGAAGAATAGATGTAGAGAAATAGCTGCTCTTCTGTTTTCAGTTGTTGGATCACAGGAGAGATCTCAGATTTCATTAGTGCCTAAGACCTTAGCTCTTCATATTTCTCAAGTTCTCCCCCCGCTTTTTGAGCTACAATGTACAGGAATGTGCAAGTTTCCCTGCTTCCCCCACCCCAGCCATTCAAACTGACTCGGTGTAATTGGATTTTGCACTTTGATTTGCAAGGTACAGTTCCCCTGCAATCCAATCCCTTGAGTGGACAGAACAAATAAAATAAAATAAAAACAATAATAATCATAACAACCACAACAATCAAGAAAGGGCACACATTTTCAAGGTACGGGGTCTCCACACTCCTCACTAAGAGACCCCAGATTTCAATGTACCCTGAAAAGGGTGATTAATATAAAGTGAGTGGAGTCTGTTTCTTTAAGACAAGCTCATAAATCGTGAAAGATCACCACTTCTTTTCAAAGGACTCTCCACGGTCTGAGTTTCCCTTCTGGGTCAGTAAAGGCATTGAAGTTTTAATGGCATGCCATGGCAGATTACACGATACAGCTGTCCCAGCACCGTGAAAATTAAGTTATGCCCCGTGTCAGCAAGGGGTTTTTTTCCTTTACTTTCCCTCCCCTCCCCCTCCATCTCTCTCTCTCTCTCTCTCTCTCTTTCTTTTTTTCTTTCTCTCTCTCTCTTTCTTTCCCCCCACACCCCCGTCCCCTGCTTCATTCCTCTTTCTGCTGGGAAGTGCACATCCGAGGAGGAGTTTTGAGAGCCTAGCAGGAGCTGTTACTGCTGCTGCTGTCAGGCCTCAGCTATTGAGTATTAGTAAATGGAGCTGATGGAGCCTTAGTGAAGAATCATCAAAATGGAGGCTTTTGTTCTTTCTCCCTCAGCAAGGCCCAGACACAAAGATCACTCTTCTCCCTCCTCTAAAACACACCCGTTATGCTCTCTCGGTCTCCCTCCCTCCCTTCTCTATCATACACAGCCCATTAGGAAATCACTGATCAGTCCACCTAATTTATACATTCAACCACTGTGACACAGCTACAAAAAACTTTTGGAAACCAAACAGAATGTCTGAGCCTCTCCAGCATATGACAGTGCTGGCAAAAAAACCCTGAAATCTCTGTTTTTATCTTTAAAGTGATATAAGTTTCTAGCACTCATGAGTCAGCCACACTTTTGTCAATATCCATGAGCCTTAAAGACTAATAAATTAGGGCTGCAATCCTAGCCACACTTCCTTGGGAATAAAGGCCATGGAATACAGTGATGCCTTTACTCAGAATACATCTGAGTGCATGCATATGATTAGGCAGTAAAAAATGGGGGAAAGGTAGAGTTTGTGCAGCATCAGCTTTTAGATATTCTGTTTGTGTATCTGCTTCTCATCAACTACAACACTTTCCTTAGCCTTCTCCAATTCTCACCCCCACAGTCTTTCTTTCTTTCTTTCTTTCTTTCTTTCTTTCTTTCTTTCTTTCTTTCTTTCTTACTATAGAAATACGTTGGCCAGCATTCTGACAAATGAAGCACCTGTCATATGCCAGACTAAGGCTGCACTGGTGCTTGCGAGGAGGGTGAGTTATTTCCCCTTCCTTCCACAGCTGCCTGCACGTTCAGAAAATATGTCCCTTGAGCTTCAGGGGCATTTTGGGGTGGTGCCAGCAGCTGGAGAAGGGTGGGGAAAGTGTTTCCTCCCCTATATGCACTGGCAAAGCCTGAGTCTGGAAGGCAACACTGCTGCACTGGGGTTTCCTGAGTCAGAATGTCAGCCATTGTTTATGAAGGCTTTGAGGCTGTTCACATGCCCAGCCTAGCTTGGGCCAGGCTGAGCATATGAAGCACCGGGATGGAGCCCAATCCTAGTGCCCCTGTGCCTAGTGCCCCTGTGCCAATCCTAGTGCCTGCTTTTGTACCTGGCATTTAGCCAAGATGAAGCAAACCTGCAGTTTGCATAACCTTGGCAGGTGATCATCTGGGCAATGGCCTCCAGGTTCAGAAGCTTCCCCCAGGCCTGCTGCCATTTCTGTCAGTGAACTGGAGGGGTGGGGGGAGGAGCAGCTGAGCAGAATGTGGTGAATACTCTAAGGAGAGGAGCCACCACACTCATAGCACGGGGTATCCTGGGATGTGGGAGCAGGGGAAATCCTCCTGCCACCACCGCCCCACCGCTCATGTGGGCATGTGGCAAAAGCAGAGTGGAGGGTGGCTGCTGCTCATCTGCCGGGGAAGGCAGACAAGCTCTTGCCTTCCCCACAGTGTGCCCAGGAGTGCTCCTGAGGTTGTATGAAAGACTTCATTTTCCTCTCTCTCTCTCTCTCTCAAAAGTTTAGGTAATCTTATATTTGCTTACTTCTGGCCTTCTCAGTGCACAGAGGTGGAGGGGTGGGAGGACACATACATGTTCTGGTGAGGATTTATCTTGCCTTAATAAACAGTTAACTCTCATTTACTCTTGTAGCCATTCCTACCACAACAGAAATAAATGTAATAGATAAACATTTAGGGATGCTTCACACATTACTTTTTAGGTTAACACTTTTGATATTTCAAGTGTACACCTCAAACTATAACATGTGAACATTGCAAACAACAACAATACTCCAGTCTTTACAAATATTAGGATGCATGTGTGCTTGCCAAGAATTCAGGACTGGCTGTAGCGCTCTGTTGAACTGAGTTCACACACAGGAGCTAACTTGGGTTTGCCCTCATAATGTTTGAGATTCATTTAATAAGTGGTCAGCCAATAAAAGAAAAGATGGGGAATCTTAGCCGAGATACCACATGTTAAATTGACTAGCTTCCTGTTTGGATATTGTCATAACGCAGCCTCCATTTTTAGTCTACAGAATCTTGGCGCTCTGTAAACAGAGCCTTCTGAGAGGATCTCCCAGTGTTGGAGCTAGGACCCTGGCAGCATCAGCTCTCAGCTGCAATGTCTCATAGTGACCACTGGGGAGGGGGGGGTTGGGTCATGGATAAAAGTGCTGGACTCCTCCCCTCTTTGTTATTCCAGTGTTGGTCTCCATTTTGTCTTTCCAAAGATGACTGATTGTTTTGGTCTCTCTCTTCAGCCATCAGCTACAGCTGAAATTAAGCTGCAGGCTTTTCCACATCTGTTTGTAACCTTTTCTTTAAATAAATCCTTGTAGCTCTTCAGTGCTAAAGAACTGTCTCAAGACCTCTTGCTTTGTTGCTTTCTCACCAAACTGGTTTTGCTTTGCTATTTGGGGACTGAACTGCCATTCTTCTCCTACACCCAGCATGCTGATAGAGTGCTGAACTAGGACTGGGGAAACCCCAAGTTCAAATTCCATTCAGCCATGGAACCCACTCAGTGACTCTGGGCCAGTCAGTTCTCTCTCAGCCCAATGGGGTTGTTGTGAGGATAAACATAACCATGTACACTGCTCTGGGATCCTTGGGAAAAGTGGGATATAAATGTAACTAAATAAAATAAATTAAATTAAGAGAGAAATACCCAGAATTTTAACTAGGACCTCCAGGTCATTCTCTTGGGCATGCTCAACTCACTGGATAAAACTATGAGAACTGAACATCTCTCAACTCTTTATTTCCAAGCTAATTGAACATGATGTTATTTTTACAGTCAGTAGATCTGAAAAGGGAGGGGAAGGAATGAGGGAAAAGCCTGTGACTCTGCAGCTTTAATGTAGTTGGATTCATCTCTTAACTTTGAAGGAGGTTGCTGATCCAGGCCACATGGTCATGTAAAATGACCGATCCACAAGAATGTTAACAGCCCTGATAGGATGATGAGCAGATGCTCAGGAACAACAAGAACAGGAGGCAGCAACTTCATTCAAGTGACATTTCTTCAGGGCCAAACTAGGCATTTTTAAAAACTGAAAGGAAACCTTGGACATTGCTGACAAGACCAGAAAATTGGTGAGTGTAAGATTACCACATTCACCATAGATAATCCCTGGACCAAACCATCAAAATGAGGGCACAAATGTTCAAACCCTACTTTTTTTTTAACCAGGAGTGGAAAGAGTGCTTAAAAGTGAAGCTTGGTAGCTGATTCACACATTCCTTTTGGAGGATACTGATTATCTCGGCCCATTTCAAACTGGCTTTAGAGTGGGCTATGGGGTTGAGACAGCCTTGGTTGGCCTGATGGATGATCTGTACCAAGGAATCAACAGGAGCGTGTCTCTGTTGGTTCTTTTGGATCTCTTTGTGACTTTCAATACCATCAACCATGGTATCCTTCTGAATCGTCTGATGGATTTGAGAATAGATGGTACTTCTTTGCAGTGGTTCCATTCCTATCTCTCAGGAAGATTTCAGATGGTGTCTCTTGCGGATAGTTGCTTTGTGAAATGTGAGCTATTGTATGGTGTCCCTCCAGGTTCCACCCTATCCTTGATGCTTCTTAACAGCTATATGAAACTGCTGGGTGAGATCATCAGGGAATTAGGAGCAGGGTGTTATCAATATGCTGATGACACCCAAATGTATTTCTTCATGACATCATCATTAGGAAATGGCATAGCTCCCCTAAATGCCTGCTTTCAGGCAGTAATGGGATGGATGAGGGATAATAAATTGAAGCTAAATCCAAACAAAACAGAGGCACTAATGGTGAGGGGTCATAATTTGAGGGATGATAGAACTTCCTGTTCTGGATGGGGTTGCACTCCTCCCAAAGGAACATATGTCACTTGGGAGTATGTATGTAGCTTGGGAGTGCTTCTTGACCCAGTCCTCACCCTGGTGTCTCAGGTGGAGGCTACGGCCAGGAATGTTTTCTGTCAACTTCGGTTGATACAACAGCTATATCCGTTCCTTGAAGATAATGATCTCAAAACTGTGTTGCACTCACTGGTAACTTCTTGGCTTGACAACTGCAATGCACTGTATGTGGGACTGCCTTTATATGTCATTCAGAAAACTTCAAAATGCAGCAGCCAGATTGGTCTCCAGGGTTTCTCGGAGAGACCATTTAATGCCTGTTTTAAAACAGTTGCACTGGCTGCTGATATCATACTTCTTCAATATGATCCCTACCACACTTTAAGGTCATCAGGAGAGGTCCATCTCTGGCTGCTGCCAGCTCACCTGGTGGCGATTCAGGGTTGAGCCTTCTTTGTAGCTGCTCCTGGGCTATGGAATGCACTCCCTATGGCTATTAGAGGCTTAAGAATTTTAGCAGCCTTTAAAAGAACCCTAAGAACACATCTTTTTAGCATGACCTTTAGTGAGCACTGAAATGATTTTAAATTGCTTTTAATTTTATTTTAATGAGTTGGTTTTTTTAAAAATCTGTTTTTATATTTATGAACCACCTAGAGCCATCTGGGTGAGGCGGTATAAAAATGTAATAATAATACATTCTTCCCTATAATGTTATTTTGCATAAGTTGCCTAAGAGTGACCCTCACAAAACTGAAAATACTGTATGGGTGTTCTAGACAGAAGTGGGACCCCCAAAATGCCACTACAAAAAAGGAGGCTCTCTCTGTCCAAATATTTCACAACTACCACCCTCACTAACTCTAGAGATTATCCAGAAAGGAGGAGAAGGGATTTACTGAGTCATATATAGAGAACCAACCTAACCAATCAGCAGCACTGGTGCCAGAGCAAGGGTAAGAATATGGGGCTTTTAAACCTTGACACCATGTCTCTACAATGCCCTCTACAATGGACTTTGCGTGCCACAAGTCAAAAACGTTGTAAACGCCTGCCCTAGGTTCGTGGATCATAGCCCTCTTCTTGCCTCCAATATTGAGTGCAATCTATATATATAATTCTCTAAGGTGTAACCATGGCAACTCTCACGAGAGTTTGTGAGCAGAAGCACCATGGTGATTGTGCAGTGGAGATTCCATATGCAGATAGGGGGGAGGAGCCCGTGAGAGCAGAAGCACCATGGTGATTGGGCAGTGGGGATTCCATATGCAGATAGGGGGGAGGAGCCCGTGAGAGCAGAAGCACCATGGTGATTGGGCAGTGGGGATTCCATATGAAGATAGGGAAGAGGATCCTGTGAAGGTTAAGGACAGTTGGAATGCAACTGTTAATGGTTAGAAGGTGTTCTTGATTGTAGAGGAGATGAATCTCTCTATATAAAAGTATAGTGGGCAGGGGTCTGTGAAGAGAGGGGTCATGAGAGAGGAAAGAGCCCCTTCAAGAGAAGGAGGCTGCCATTGTGTGAATTAGATGAGGAAACAAGATGAACAAGATCTGTTAACTCAGGAAGCGAGAGAGAGAGAGAAAGAAGGGGGGGAGGGGAAAAACGAGTGGAGGAGAGACAAAGAGAGAAAAAGAAGGGAGGGGAAGAAGCAAAGAAGGAAGGGCAAGGCACAGGCCCAAGTCTGTCAGCAGCCTGAGGGGAACGAGCAGCCATGGCGGCACCTATTGGCAGCAAGGAAGGGCCCAGTCAACCACTGCTGCTTTGGGACTACTGAAGCCATTGGTAGCGGGAGGCAGGGAACAGGCCCAGGCCATGGTAAGCAATCATGGCAGTTGTCACGCCCTCGAGCTCCGACAGCGAGGAGGAAGGGGAAGCTGTCAACTTTCCTGCCGATTCAGGAGTGTCTGAGGGGCAGAGCCCGGCTGTCAGCGTTCATGAAACGGCTGTGGTAGATCCAACTAATGATTTAGAGCAGGCACGGCAACCTGAGTCAGCAGAAGGCGTGAGGGACCAATCGGAAGAACAACTATGCAATGAAACACTGACAACACAACAATGCAGGCGCACTAAACGCAGGACACAATTAGAATCTATTAGAAGAAGCAAACGCCTCTTGCTGAAGGCTGATAAGCCGTGAATTATTGCCAGCTGGGAGCTATCGGCTTCCACTATAAATCCTGTCACCAGCCGTCTACTCCTTGCTGAAAAACAACATACGTCATTCAGTCGACAGCGTTCAGCCAAGCCGTGAACTTCCCTGGCATTTGGCCAGACCTTGACAGCAGTGGCGGCTGTGAGGAATTGCCCGGTCAACCGCTGCTGCTCCTGTAGGGAGGAGTGAGGCTCAAGTGGGGAGGTCTCTGGGGATAGGGGGCTGCAGCTTGGCTGAAAGGTGCCATCAATGCTGCAGCAGTGACCAAGAAGGGTGAGGGGAATGGAGTAAAGGGATGGAAGAGTAGGAGGAGCAGAAGTGCGGTGCAGGTGAGGGTGGAGAGATCTCAGAGGTGAGGGGGGCTGTGGCAGGGGGTGAGGGGAGCAATCAAGTACTAGTGTGCAGATGCTCTGCACAGCTTAAGCTAGAATGTTTTATTCATTTAGATCTGTGATCTCCCTTCTTTAAAAGCAAGATGAAAGGGGTTCATCAGCTGGTTGCAATAGTGGAGGAGTGCTCAGACCTTTAGGAATGAAAAATAGAAGTTCATATTTAAATTCTCCATAAGGGAGGAAAGTGGCAATGTTATCTGTGATAGGGAATATCATAAGGCACTATTCAATAGTTGCCTCTGACATTTCTGAAACATTTCTCTTCCTTCCTTCCTTCCTTCCTTCCTTCCTTTCTCCCTCGCTCCTCCCTCCCTTCTACCCTCCCTCCCTTCCCCACCCCAGCTTACTGGAAAATGGGGAGGGAAGTCAGTTGCATTGTCAGCTCCCCTCCTTTTCATCCTTGGAGGATAGCCAGCACCATGTCTGTTCCTCTCTCATTGGTTGATGGATTGCTCCTGGCTGGAAGTGCCTGCCATTATGGTTACAGCACTTCCCTTTTCACACAAATGCTGCTGTAACCATGAGAGGCAGGTCAAGGGGGTGGGTGACGCATTGGGGTGGTACTTCCTACCAACTTTGGCACTGTAACCGTGCACAGCACTTCATTTTTTCAAATGCCTGAATAGGACTTTTGGCTTTGGTTTATTGAGTGTACACTTGTTGGCCAACCCAGAAATAGCTTTGTGTCAAATGCTCAATTTGAGTTAAATGCTCAGTACTGCATTTTGGGCTGCTTCTGGCTCCAAACTCCTCCCTGGTGTCCCAGGTTGAGGTGGTGGGCAGAGATGCTTTTTAGCAGCTTCAGCTGATATGCCAGCTGCTTCCATTTCTTGAGATAAACAACCTCAAAACAGTGGTACACAGGGGCGTAACGATCGGGGCGGCAGGCAGGGCACATGCCCTGGGCGCCACCCCGGCGGGTAACGTGGGGGGGCACCAAAAAGTGGCTTCCCCCCACCCCCCCTGAATCACCCACCAAGTGTGGCAGCGGGCGTGCGGCGGCGATTTGGCGGTGGCGTGCGGCGGCGGGTCGCCTGCCGAGTGCGGCGGCGGCTGGTGGCTGGCGGCAATGGGCTGTAGCGCAGCCCGGCCTGCGCAGTTGGGAAGCGACGCCGGGCCAGAAGGCAGGCTCAGCGTCGTTCTGCCTGCACACCTCGGCGGGCGATCCACCGCCGCCGCTCGGGCCATGCTACAGCCCATCGCCGCCAGCCACCAGCCACCGCCGCACTCGGCGGGCCGCAGGCAACCCGCTGCCGCCCGCCACTGCCCAATCGCTGCTGCACGCCCGCTGCACTCGGCGGGCGACCCGCCGCCACCGCAAAATCGCCGCCACCGCCGGTGATCTGCCGCCTGGGGGGTGCCACCGCACCCTCACAGGTATGTGGGGGGAGGGGGGCACCATTTCAGGGCCAGATCTTGCCCTGGGCGCCGTTTCCCCCGATACGCCACTGGTGGTACATATGCTGATAACCTTTAGGCTGGATTACTGCAATGCACTCTAAGTGGGGCTGCCTTTGTATGTAGTCCAGAAACTGCAGTTGGTCCAGAATGTGGCAGCCAGGTTGGTCTCTGGGTCATCTAGGAGGGACCATATTACTCCTGTATTGAAAGAACTACACTGGCTGCCAATATGTTTCCGGGCAAAATACAAGGTGCAGGTTATTACCTATAAAGCCCTAAACAGCGTAGGCCCTGGGTATTTAAGAGAACGTCTTCGTCACCATTAGCCCCACCACCTGTCAAAATCATCTAGAGAGGTTCATCTGCAGTTGCCGCCAACACATTTGGTGGCTACTCGGGAACAGGACTTCTCCGTTGCTGCCCCTGGACTTTGGAATGCGCTCCCTGTTGAAATAAGAGACTCCCCATCTCTAACAACTGTTTAAAAGGCACTGGAGACCAGGGGCGTAGCTAGGGGAGAGGGGGCCCGTGTACATCCCTCTCTCGGGCGTCCCCCCAGAGTGAGGGAGACAATGAAGAAAATAGGAAGGGATGGAGCTGGAGGGCCCTCAGGAGCTGGAGGCCCGTGTTCTTTGAACCCTTTTGTTCAATTATAGCTACGCCCCTGCTGGAGACACATTTATTCACCCAGGCTTTTAATTAGATTTATGGTTTTAATTTTTAATGTTGGTTTTAAATGATTTTAATGTTAATGATTTTAATCTTTAAATGATTTTAATTGTTTTAATGTTTTAAATTATTTTAATTGTAAACCGCCCAGAGATGCAAGTTTTGGGAGGTATAACAATATATTAAATGAATAAACAACCCATCCGCTCAATTATAGCTACACCCCTGGCCAGAACCAGTTCTCTCCCTACCCCCACCCATTCCCTCCTGTAGGGAAGTGAAGACAGTGAGAGAGGGAGAGAGCTGCTGGTGTTGCTCAGTTAGTGGTGTAGTAGTGAATGGAGAACTTGGGAAGCCACTGCTGACAAAGGCATGCTCCACACTGCTTCCTGTGCAGCGTGTCCAAGCCACTTAGCCTGGCAGTGAGAAGAAAGAGGGCAGCACCTAGGCATACAGAAAAGCGGTCGTAATTTGGATAAATAAATGTTATATGACTATAAGCATGATCTAAAATAATTATGACATAATCTTGGGGCTCATTAGCTCAGGTTACACCTGGGCCAATGCTTTTAAATAAGCTCAGATCTAGTTCAAATGGGAAGACAGAGAATAGGTGAGCATTGGTTCAATATGCATTCAGGAACGAAGGACATCATGGTCTGAGGGACCTTTGACCCCCAGACAGGTTTTACATTCAAATTGCCTACAAAATTAATATACAGCTTGATTGTTTAAGCAAAACTGTCATGGACAATTCAGACTACTTTGCCTTTTGTCATGTATGATGCTTCCAGGCTGAGTTTGTGAATTTCTGGTGCACCGAACCAGACTTTCTGGCAGTCACAAGTTACACTGAGATTGCTCAGCCACCCACAGCTTATGGCAGCCCCTGAGCCACACAAATCACACTCGCCACCTCCACCAGCCCGCGCCACTGCTACTGTGACAGGCAGCCAACTGCAACTGTTTTCAGTGCTGGACAGTGAGCATGCTGCAGCCAGCCTATAGAAAACCCCCAGCCTGCCCAATCTCCTCCCGTCATGGGAGGCAGGATCAGACCAGGTGAGCAACTCAGTGTGAGCAACTCAGTTGTGCCTGTGGGGGGAAATGCTGCCGCCTGGGCAGGCGTGGGTGGCAGGGTGGAGGGAAGAAATGCAGCAGTGATGGGAGCCATCCCTAGTCAGGGGAAGATGGGGGAAGAAACGGAGAGGAGGAGAAATGCAGGGGGAGGGCAAGAAACGTGGCAGCAGTGGCAGCAGCAGCCACAGCAGGAAGGCTGCACACTAGCTCCTGGGGCTGGAGACAGGGATGGGAGAAGATTTGCTGCATCTCACTGCTGCTGGTGGTGTGTTTCTCTCTACCCCACCCCACTGCCGACACCTGCCAAGTGCCAAAGAGTCGTCTCTTCACTGTGTTTCTCCCCTGTCCTCTGCCTTGTTTGCTGGGACTGGCACACTCCAGGCAGAGTGAGTGGAGGTGATGGAGGAAGAGGGGCATGTGGCATGACTGTCCATGCAAAATGTGGTATGTGCAGCTCAGTGGGAAGTATCTTGTTCAGAATTTCTTTTAAAAATAAAAGAAAGTTTCCAGCTTTCCCTGAGCATATTCTAGTGTTAAAAAACCCAGTGCATTCCGCTTATTTAAGTAGCAGGATTGAATCTGTGTTTGTCATTGCTATTTAAATACTGGCAGAAACAATGATAGTAAATGCCTCTGTTTTCACAGAAACTTGGGGATTGCAATATTCATGGTGCATGTGGTATGATATAATGGCATGATATATATTTCAAGGCCACAATGAAGTTTGGATAACATAACAAGGGGCTAAAGATGGAAGGGAATAAAAAGTTCTTGCTTATTGCAAGCTAGAATGGCTACGTACATCATTGATTTTTATTTGTATCTGCTTATTTAGTTATCTGTCGTAAAGTATTCTAAAGCCCCTGTGGAAAAAGCAGGAAACAAATGTCCTCTGACACCTTGCTTGCTACACTCTGTTTATTCTTCAAGAGCTTTCATAATGTCTAAATGTGAACATCCAAGTGGGTCTTCAAAAAAGAAATTAAAATTACCTAGCTGCAACTCTGCCAATACTCTTCTGAACAAGGTAGTCAAAATGGACTAGGAGGATCAACATAGTTGGCATAGTAACATTAGCACCAAACCACTGCTCTAATGCTAACCCATTCCACTACAAATAAATTTGAGGCACTTCCTGTTCAGTTTCTGGCCTCAGTGCTATGATGGCTGGAGAAATACCCAAGGTGTTCATTCACAATGCCTCATTGATGGTTGGTTTACTCAAGCACATAGGAAGCCAGGGGTGGCATGGGTGCAACCTGCCGGCAGTGGCCCTGAGGTACTCTAGCCACACCCCCTGCATCTGACATCAGATGCAGGGGGTGTGGCCATATGCAGAAATGAGGCCACATCGCCCTGTTCGCAAGGCGCTTCAGCCAGCACTGGGTTTCCAGCCTGGCTGGGAGTGCCTTTCCCTGCCTTTCCCTGCCTTTTAATCTGCTATTAGTTTAACTGATACTGACTTCATGGAAAACATCATGTGCAAAAGTATGCATGCAAAGACACATAGAATAAAAAACAAAGCAACCTGAAACCATGCTGGAAAACATTTTCCTTTCTAGAGCTGAAACAAATTTGTCCAGAAATTCTCTACTGACAATTTTGATAATAAATTTTCCTCAAATGAATATCTGGTAAACACTTCATATTCAGCAGCTTCCTTGGAAAGCTGACATCACATGGTGCTTCTTGTCTCTCTCCCATAACCTCTCTTTGCTATCATTTCCAATTCTGCCCCAGAAATGGATTGTTTTATTCATCTGTGTGCTTGACTGAAACAACCATTTGAAGGACAGAAATGCTAAAACAGAAATCATGTTAGGAAAAAACCCAATTTTTGTTTGCTTGGTCCTGGAAATGGTAGCCTGTGAAGCCAAATAATGACTTCCTAATACATGCAACACAACAACAATAATGTTAATAAAGAGTTTATAACGGACATTTTCATATCATCATGAAGGCATATTTGATGCCTTGGAGAAATGCCAGCTGCAATTGCCACAAACGCAACACAGCTTTATGTTTTCTCACTGATGCTTTTATTCCTCATACTTGCCTTTCTGCTCCTGACTAATTTCTTGATCCCATTTCATGGGTCACAGAGCAACATACCAACCACTTAGTACATACTTACCTGCTTTGTAGATATAGAGCAAACATGATGTCATCAAACTTACCAGAATCTAGGGATTCAAAGGTATTGCCAGCATACATGTGGCTTTGTTGTGGGTTTTTATCATCATAAGTGTGGCTTTTACAGCTTTGTCTCTGTAATAGTTATCTCCACAGATTATATTTCAGGGTAGTTTTGGAGAACAGAAACATCTGTTGTCTCTGATAAATGCAAGAAATCAGCTTGTTTAAAACTGTATGTTAAATACACTTATGCATGTGCTTTCAGGATGAGCCAAAGATCGTTTATTTGTTTGCTATATTGAAAGAGAGAGAGAGTTTTTCATTTTTAAAAAATGAGGACGCTGATGATGATGACAATGACAACTCTGGTTTCTGAAGATTTGTTCTGCATATCTCATTAACTTGTTCAGTTTCTCTCCATCAGAAAAGGGGGACAAAATGAGGACATCACATCCAGGGTACACATGTTTAGAATTATATCAGAAAGTGAACTTTTTTTTTTAAAAGAAAAAAGTTGAACAGGGGGAGCCCTTTACAACGAAGTTTTTAAACAATTTGTCAAGGAAATTGATCATTGTGTGTCTGTGTATGCACTCACATGCACGGGTGTGTGTTGTGGGGGAGGAGGTTTGAGAAATACTAATCCTCTAGCTCTCAGGACCTATAGAGTTGGACTCCATCTGGTGTAACTGGATTAAAAATCTTTTCTCATTTCAAAGGTTTGATCTCAACAAGGGTTTGATGTGATGAAATCAAAGTGGCAGCTTGGATTGGAAAACAATTTGATTTGGAATTTCCTAAAATCCAGCTCTGAGGGACTTCGGTAGAGGTGCCAGTGGGTATATATGTGTGACAATCCCCAATGCATTTATAAATCATGGGTTATATTTGGGAAAGTGTTCGAGCCATTGCTTGGTTTAAAGGAATTTTGTTGAGAAATGCATTTGGAAATATTAATGCAAAGTATTTAGGCCTTCTAATGATCATTTTTTCAGCAAACATCCCATTTCTGTCTATTGTGTATGTGCAATAAAACTGATGAGACTGTATTCATTATTTTCGCAAGGTGCATGGCAGAATTATTAAAAATGATGGCAAGGATTGCCCTTGATTACAGTGCATAATATGCTGGATTGCACCCATAACTATTAAGCCAACAAAACATGTGCTAGTCAGACAGCTAAATGTTCAGATGTATATGCCACATATGTTTAGAATAAATGGATTATATGTCCTTTTACAAGCATTTAAAAAGTTGTTGTGACAAAACAGTCATAAAACCAATAGACATTTACTGTGTACTCAATTAATTAAACACGCTGTGGCACTCTGTGAGTGCCACACATTTTTCATTGGAGGTAAGTTATATAGGCCTTGGTGATATAAGGGGAAATCGTGGGAAGTATTTTATGCACTTGCTCAAAAGGAAATAGGAACATGGGAAGCTGCCATATACTGAGTTAGACCATAGGCCCATCTAGCTCAGTATTGTCTATACAGACTGGCAGCGGCTTCTCCAAGGTTTCAGGCAAGAGTCTCTCTCAGCCCCATCTTGGAGCTGCCAGGGAGGGAACCTGGAACCTTATGCATGCATGCATGCATGCATGTGCTCTTCCCAGAGTGGCTCCATCCCCTAAGAGGAATATCTTACAGTGCTCACACATGTAGTCTCCTATTCAAATGCAACCAGGGCAGACCCTGCTTAGCAAAGGGAACAAGTTATGCTTGCTACCACAAGACCCACTTTCCTCATACTTGCAGTGTTTGGGCCAATAAGTAAGGAGACATTGGATTGACTAGCAAGTTATTTGGGTATTTGGCAGTTATAACATTAATAGGTCAACTTGATATTAAAAAATTAGGCTATTTGTATTCAGCTTTTCACTATTTGAACTGACTTACAGTAACCCCTCTCCCAGAAATTTCCTAGCAATGGCAGGAGCAGACCTTTTATGAGGCAAGGTGGTGGCAGATTACTGGAGCACCAGCAAGGTGGCAAGATGTTCCCTGCCACCATTGGAGCAGCCATTCAGGCCTGATCTGATCATCTGGCAAGCTTTGCAAGGAGTGGCTCTCCTCACACTTCTCACAAAGCTTCCAAGAAGCATGGAGAGAGAAGAGGATGCTGCTGGCATTTTCCCCTCCTCCCTGCTCCTTGTGCCACTTTCAAACCTGGCAAGGGTCGGTTCTAAAAGGGCCCTGGACCCACCAAGGGCCTGGGACAAGGCAGCATGTGGCACCTCGCCTCGGGGTGCCACAGTACCTTCAGGCCTCCCAGGTGATGTTCCCAGGAAAAGCTAAATCTAAATATGATGCACATTTTTCAGCAGCACAATGGCAGGAAAAGATTTTTTTAATGGGATGTATTCAGCTGGAATGATGTGTGAACATAGAAGGGGGCCTCAGTGGTTATAGTGGCCTATGCTTCCAGTTTGGTGCACAAAGCTCCCCTACAGGCAATGGCAGCTGGTAAGATGGGACACTAGACAAAACTGCCAGAAGCCACCATGTGGCCCTTTGGGGAGGGGGGAAGCAGAATTCCTGCACTTCTCTGTAGGCAGCATAGGAGGCAGGGAGTGCCACAACCAGCTCCATTGAAGTGCACAATAACTGACTGGAGAGTCACCCCTGCTGATGTCAGCAGAATGTATCCACGCCACAGCACTGCCAGACAGCAATTCAACACTTGCATGGTGCAGGCTGTGGCACCCTCTGTCTCCTTCTTTGCTTCCTACAGCCCAAGGTAAGAGTGGAAATTTCCCTCCCCCTCTATTACTCCACAATTTTGCCAAGAGCGCTGCCTCACCGAGGTTTTTCAGACATGGCTCTATGCCTTGGGGTATCTGAGGAGCGAATCGGCTTTGCAGCAGATACCAGGCATTTTAATTTGAGGGATTAGATGGACCGTTCACATAGCCATCAACACCTTCAGAGAAAGCAGAAGTCCCGGAGGTTTTTTTCCCCCCAAAGCTGCTGGAAACAGAGGATTTTTTCCTACCCCGGAAATAACTTGGGCTAAGCCAGAATTCACAGCCTCCATTCTGGGAGAATCAAAGTCCTGTCTGTCCTGGTCCCTGATAGCCCGCAGGAGGTCAGATTAAATCCAGCGAATATGTGGACTGGCACACTCCAATCAGGACTGGATTTGGGGGGAAAGCCCTGTCTATAAAACCTCCAGCTACCACTGCTTTCAGGAAAATGTGAGAAAAAACTCTTCTATCTTATCCTTCATTCAGTTCCTATGATTTCTTCCACCTCTGTTCCTCAAATCCAGGTTCTTTAGCTATAATTATTGTCTCTGCTACCCGTGTGGGCCCAAGACATTCTGCTGCCAGAAACAAACACCAAGAGCACCAAATGGCACCCCCTTCCTTTCCTCCTTTTTAAGGCACATCCCCACTAACTAAAGGGGGGGAGGCAAAACTGACCCTCCAGCTGTTGTTGAACTACAATTCCCATTATTCCCAGTCACAATCAATTGTGGCTGGGAATGATGGGAGTTGTAGTTCAACAACAGCTGGAGTTCAAATGTTTGTCCACCCCTGAAAGTAAGTCATCCCTCACTTCCTTTCTTTCTTCAAATCTCCTCCCATTCCTTGGTTTTCTATTAAATCTTTCGTTAATAAAAAGCTGATATAGGATGCAAAAGTGAAATTAAGGATTTCCATTTGGCTCTCTCTCTCTCTGAACACATGGAAGGATCCAAAACAACTTCACTTACAAGTGAGTAAGTCAGCAAGAGTGACAAATGCCCCAAGATCTGCTGCCTGAAGTGCCCTGTTTCGCTCTGCTGCATGGCAGGGCAGGCCCTGTCTAATACTCTGTTCCCTGTACTGGAAACCTGTGTATTGCTCGCATGCCATCCTGATGAACATTACTTCTGGGCCAGTTCAGACAATACATGAATAAGCATGTCTCACTCCTGGCATGCGGGCTCAGCCATATCATGTGGCTCTCAGCTGGCGCACATGCCTGATGTGATCAACCATGTGAAAAAGCCTCGGAGGACACCACAAACTGAAAAGAATCTGCTGGATTCCTGCAAGTTTGCCAGCCAGTAGAAGAGGATTCTGGAAAGGCAGGTCGGAGGAGTCAGGGTGCTCTTACCCCTGGCCCTTGGGGCTCTGGTCCATGCTCTCACAGTGGAAGGGCCTCCCCAAGTGGCCTGCCCTCACCCTGCACCCACCCCGCTGCTGCCCTCCCCTGCTCATCTTTACTATTTTCACTGCCAAGTGCATGGCCGCCAGGGGTGGGGGGTGGGTGAGTCGAGCAGGCCGTGGTGGCGGCGGCAGGAGCAGTGGTTGGTGGGCCTGTCCATCCAGGTGATCGGCAGCTGGCACAAAGCCCTGCTGGGGCCACCTGAGGCCAGGGGAGCCGTTGTTGAACCCCTTCTTGCCCGGGGCAGTGCAGCAGCAGCAGGATAGAGCCAGGATCCTCCAGCACTCACGCGCCACCCACCGCCTCCTTCCCAGGAGGGCCGGAGAAAGCAGCCTGCCTGTCCTTCTCCCTCCAGCTGTGTCCCCCCTGAAAAGAACATAGGGACATAGGAAGATAGGAAGCTGCCATATACTGAGTCAGACCATTGGTCTGTCTAGCTCAGTATTGTCTTCACAGACTGGCAGCGGCTTCTCCAAGCTTGCAGGCAGGAATCTCTCTCAGCCCTATCTTGGAGAAGCCAGGGAGGGAACCTGGAACCTTCTGCTCTTCCCAGAGTGCCTCCATCCCTGGAGGGGAATATCTTAGGAGGGCTGCATCTCCCCCCACCCCCATCTCGATCCTCCCTCTCTTCTTCTCTGATGGGACCAAGAACTGCAAACATCGCCCCAGACCACCAAGGGGAATGGCAACTTTTCAAGGCAAAGATCGGCATGGAATGGCAGCAGGCTTCTGGGGAGGCCCCCCCATGCGGGTTTATTTTATTTTTTTTCTTTAAGGGGGGACCTTACGGTGGTGGGGGCTCCAGAGCCCTTCAGGTCAGGGCTCTAAAATGACCTAGGTGTGCCACTGGAAGGAGGGCTGGACTTCAGGATGGAGCACACGCAGGTGTTCTGCTCATCTCAACTGTTTAAGCAGATCTGCTACAAATATAGCAGTAAGCAAACTGCTGGGCAGAATTTGGTAGCCTAAAAGTGTGCTGAAAATGTTTTGTCAGTAGCAAAAGCCCCACACATCTTAACTTCATAGATTCCTGACTTTAAACTTAAAGGATTAGTCGGTGAAATCCTGCAGACACATTGCATTGTTCAGTGATGCTGCTCTGACCCCCACCCACACCCCAGAAAGCCTGAAAAGTCACTGCTAGTCAGTATAGAGCAGACAATGCTGAGCTAGATGGGTCACTGACTCTGTCTGTCTGTCTGTATGTATAGCACTTATAAAATTTTATACCACCCCATCCAAACAGCTATGGGCGTTGCACAACAATAAAAATAAAACCCACAAATCAATCCTTTTAAAAATAATCATTACAGAACAATTTAAAAACAGCATAAAACTATTAACAATTAAAACATTTAAAGCAGTTTAAACACCCTGGAAGGCCAGGACAAACAGATAGGTTTTAAGGGCTCTTCATATCATATCTATATTGCCACATGGGACCCATATAAATGTGACTGTTCAGCAGCACGTACATTCCACAGGAGTTCACCATCAGTTAAGGCTTCCATTCCTGCTGAATTTCCCTGTGTGTCGAAATCTTGTGTACTGGTGTACACATAAGGTATATGCAATTGTCTACACTGAAAAGACAGTAAATTTGTCATCCAGGAAGCCTTGCATATAGGCTGCCCAAGGTAAAATCTATGGCAGACCTAAAATTGGATATGCCCAGAGTCAATACTTCTCTGTTTGATTCAGAGGAAAAAAAATTGGTTCCTTTCTTTTATTTCCAGCATGAAGCATGAAGTGCTATGAAATCTGTCTAGCACAGTGGATAGCCATGGCTGGAGGAGACCAGCGTTTTAAATCCCCACTCCCCCACCCTGTCCCTTGACTCACTGGGTGGTCTTGGAATCACCCCGTTCAGCTTCAGCTTCTATCTATAAAATGGGGGCATAATTAGCAAGCTATCTCATTGAGGGGTTATGAATGAGACAATGTCATCAAGTATTTTTCACACCAAGAAAGTTCCAAGTGACAAGCAGAAATGATATTAAGGAATAATTGTATTTCTCTTTCACAAGACTATATTCACTGTATAATGAGGAGGAGGCGGGGGGGGGAGGGACCCTGACCGGTTAAAAAGCCAAAAGGACAACAAAAGAGATATTACAAAAAGCAAAAAAGAAGGGACAGTTGCAAACGAGGCTTCTCAGTTTAAAATACCTTCTTGAAAGCACCCTCATTCCTTTATAAATAGGCTATTTGGGCAGCACATCTGGTTGCTGGATATTCATGGGGAGGTCTTTTGCTACCTTAAAATATATCATTTGTCTTTTTAAAGTCTATATTTGCTTTCTAAGCAAGCCACACAAAAAATGCAGGTTACAGCAGGCATTCAGCTTTTAAAAGACCCCAGGAAATCACTATAGAGTCATTTCCTACCGAGACTTTAGAAAGGAGTTGTCTGAAGGATCAAATCTTGCCTAAAGTCTCCTCAGTTCTGCCTCTTATCGGCTAGTCACAGTAGTCACAGTTGTGTTAAATGTCTTACCGTTTTTTTGCATCAGAGAGCAGGGAATCACTCAAAAGGCCTAAGCCAAAGCAAATGCTCTGAAAATGTCTTATGAAATCATTTCTCTTTGCAAATCCATAAAAATCACCTCGGCCCCCTTATCAATGGAAAGGCTTAAAGAGGGTGCAGAAGTCATTGAATTATGATGTGCTTGTTTTAATGAAATTCCTCCCCTGCTGAGAAGTACCCTGCAGATTTTCCATATTTCAGCATGGGAAAGGTTTGATGCTTTCCTGCCGGTGCCAAGAGTTAATTGAAAACATTTCAGGGGGAATTCAGCGTGGGGGCCAATGCTTCCATTCCTTCATTATTCTTTACAATAATAGAGGCGCAATATAAGTATTAATAGGCATGTTGTATCCTCTTATAGGAGCAGTGTGTTTTGGAAACCGTGACTTTCATGTTCTCCCCCTCCCCAAATAACAAATCTGAAACAAATAGGAGAATAAAAAGCTCTGAAGAAAAGTTTGTCTGTCTGATACACTATACACTTTATCACTGGTCTTTCACACTAGACACCCAGTCATAGCTAATTAAGTGTAGGGCTTGCTTTCCCCCCCACCTTTCTTTTTTTAACAATTGCCCTTTTCTTCAAGTATTTCCAGAATGTTTTTCATTAAAAGGCCAAACCCCCCTATGATTTTTGTCTGTTGTGGCATAATCTCTTCAACTGTATGAGAAAAATTTTTTGCATTAGAGACAAAAGGAAAGGCCCGGAGAGCAGTACCGTGATGCAAAATTATTACTGTTATTAATACAGTCTACAGAAATCACTGCTAGTGTCTGAAACTTGAAATGACTTTTGAAACCTGAACTGATCAGAATTTATGTTGTTAGGTGTTTTTTTTTTAAATGAAGCTTGAAATAGTATTTCCCCCCACTCCATAAAGATGATTGTCTTGTTGCCTGCATTACTAGCTATATCTTATCTTCCAAGGCAAAGGGTGGATGTTTTAATTTACCAGCATCCCTTCTCAATTTCATTTCTTTCTCCTCCGGCCCTGAGCCTTGACACTTTCACTCTTCTTTTTATGTTATCTTGCCATTTCAAATGGGAAGAATCAACCATGTTGTGCACCACAATGCTAAACATTGAGGAAATAAACATGACTTACTTGCCTTTGTTTTCATCATAATTTAAGAACCTCCAAACATAACAAATAGGTGATAATTGTTTCCACATGCTGGATGTTCTGCTCCTTTCTAGTCCATTTTCAAGTGGAAACACAGGAAACTGAGATACAGACATAGAAATGGATCGGAATTTCAAAATATAAGCAGATCACAGTAATTGTTCTTCTTATTGTATACAGGGTTGCAAAGTCCGGACCAAAAAGGTTCCTAAACCTTTAAGGGTAGTACAGAAAGCATGATTATCTCATTAGTGCAACAATTTGAAAGGAAAAGCCACATGATATCATATCTTATTTAAGATATAAGAATGATTCTGGCAACTTTAATCATATGAGTATCAGTAGCTTCACTAACAGACTTACACCTGTCTTAAGCACCTTCTTTGGAAATATGCCGCACTGAAAATGAACTGAACCTACTTTAAAGTACAATGTGACTAGGATTGAGGCACTCAATTTGTTCTAAGGCTCATAAGAAATAGAGGGTCTCTGCCACCAATACAATACCATACAACTCCAATTACACATTACGATTGTTACAGAAAACATCAATGTTATACTGGTATTTTCCACAGCAAATGCACAAACTGTGACAGTAAAATATGAATGTACATGTATCTTTAAACACCCATCTGCATGTGACTGGGAAACTTGGGCCTTTCATGGATTCCTAGATATCCACACACGGATGTGTGCATACATGCATATTTTAATTCCACACTACAGAGTTGCTGTGAAAAACACCAGGATAACTGATGTTTCTTGCAAGAATAATACAGTGTAGCATTGCCCTTAATTTTAACATTCAGATTAATGACAGGCAAGACAAATAGTTCTTCCCAGTTCAACATTCTGTTTCCAGCTCTTACCAGCCAGAACAAGATGGCTGTCCTCAGTCTTTTCACCAGTCTTTGGTATTCTGCCTTTGAATGTGGTGATTCCTTTTATTGTCATGGCTCATTGCTGCTGAGAAGTCTATCATCTATGCATTTGTCTCATCTTTTAAAAAAAGTAACCTGAGCCACTGGCCAGCACCATATGGCATTGATTGCCATCAATTATGTGAAGTAACTTCCTTTTGTTTGTCCTGCATAGGCGGAACTGGGGGGGCAAGTAGGGCACGTGCCCTAGGCGCCACTGAGGAGGGGTGCCATGCAAGTTCCTGCCACCCCCACCCCACTGCCCACCTGCCCAGCCCCAGGGCCCCTCAGCCACTTGCCTCCAGCTCCGGTCTAGGAGTAGGCCTCCTTGAAGCCTGAACTCGGCAGGCCAAGCAAGCCAGGAAGGAGGAGGCAAGCAGAGTTCTGCAGCAGACCCTCCGCCCAGACCAGCCAGCACAGCTTTTGCCAGGTAGGCTGTGAATTCCTTTTTGTGGTTGCACCCCCCCCCACCACCATATATAGGGAACTGCTTGCCATAGGGCTTTGATATGGGGGGGGAGACTGAGAAGTCTCTGAATATTTAATTTAAAACAGACTGAAAAATTTGCTGGCTTTAAAAACAAAAACTATCTAAAAAGGCCTATAAGTGGCTTGTTTCGTGGCAGAAAATTACAAAAACTTCTGGAACAAGTATATTTTATTTATTTATTTATTTATTTTCATTCATTCATTCATAAATGCACTTATGTTCAAGTTGTTTTGCAACCCAGAAGGTCTGAGTGAGAACTGTGAAGCATGTGTTGTGCTTTTATTTTATTTTATTTTATTTTATTTTATTTTATTTTATTTTATTTTTCTTGTGTGTGAACTGCTCTCCAATAACTTGCAGGGACTTCAGGGTGCATCTGGCCAACATGTGAATGCAGCACCTCCATTCCAGAGGAGATGTGTGTTAAAGGACTTTAAAAGCCTTGTGTGAAAAACCTCCTGGAATCAAACTTTACTGAATTTGTTCAGAATTCTGAGAAAACAAACATAGGCTCACCCTGCATGGTTGAAAGTCTCCTTTGCTAATCTGCAGCGAGGGGACCATTTTAATAATTAGCGTTGCTACACTGTGTTCTAGGCATTAAAAGTAGCACAAATATATAGTACTCAATGTATATCACTATACATTGTGAAGTGTGTGTGTGTGTGTGTGTGTGTGTGTGTGTGTGTATTCAGTGAAATGTATTTCCAGGCAGCATACTTATTTTGAAATATCAGACTTAAATCCTTGGGGACCTGGGGTGTGTGGAGGCCCTGGACTTTGAGGGGCTGGAGGCCCATTTTAAAATCTCATCTTGGCCCATTCCAACCTTGCTATGCCCCTGGCGGTCACTACACATGGGTTTCTGCACAACACCTGCATAGAAGAAACTTCCATGTAGAAAATGTGTCTCTTGTAAACTGACCCTGAATTTTCCATCCATGACTGGGATATCTGAGAGTTAGAGTCAATAATAAAAGAAAAGCACACTGCTTGTGACAGGAAGGGGCAAATTACAATGATTTCTTAGTCTGGCAGGGGCTGGTTTTGGGCCTGGCAGAACTTGGCTGTCTGCTCCTGTTGCAAATGCCTCTGTCTAGTGTGGCAAACTAATGTATCCTCCTCCCTCTTGGTGTCAAAGTAGGCACTAGTGTGTTGAATGCACATATACCCCATCATGAGCCAACAGTCATCATAAGACAAAGGCTGGCAAGAATCATTCACTGGTTTATAGACACCCCACCACCACCACCACCTTCTTCTTCCCCTATTTTGCTAGTGGCTATTTGGGCAGGTGATCCTCTGGACAAAGTCATGTTTTTTAAAAAGCATGAGATGAGACAGAGAAAATGACACTTGGAATCCTCGCATAACTCCTGACTAGTCTTTTACAGAGATGGCTCATGTTTTCAGGTTTGGATCAACAACCATGTCTAGATGGTACAGTGTTCCTTTTAACAGAGATTTCCAGATATTGTTGACTGCAAGTCCCATCATTCCTGTTTGGACAGGGGCGCAATTTCAGTGCTTGCCCTAGGTGCTATTTTCCCTAGTTATGCCTCTGTTGTCCTGAACCTAGTTCCAATTAATTTCATTGAAAAGAGCCTAATATTTGGTATGGACAAGTTCAGACAAAACTTCTCTGGCCCATGTGATTCAAATGGGGTTCACTGAAAGCATACTCATCCTTTTATCTTCCAAGGACATCCTGATGGCTTTCTGGCACATTCTTTTATTGTGGGCGGGGATGGTTTTTCTAAATTGCTGCTCTACACATGACCCAAATACTAATTTAAGCTGGTATTTGGGTTGTATGTAGAATGGCAGTTCAGCTGAACCAGCATCCTCACACAATAAAGGAACATGCCAAGATGATGTCAGCATGTCCATGAAAGCTGACAGAATAAGCACATTGTCAGCACATCCCTTTTCAGTCATGTGGGCTGGAAAAGTATTATTCTAACCAACCTTATGAGAGAAAATATATATCCCTCTTTCCCTTCTCACATTATAAACCTCTACTGTGTTCTCCCTTAATCCTTTTCATCTAATCTAAAAAAGCCCCCAACCCTTTTGCTTTTTGTGGCCATTTCCTATACCTCCTACTCTTTAGGTTTCTTTTTTGAGATGGGGCAATCTGCACTGTACACAGGATTCTAAATGTCCCTGTCCCAAAGATGTCCCAAAGCACCATGAGAACTGACGTTTTACTTTTCCCTCTTTCCTAATAAGTTCTAACATTGAACTTCCTCTTTCACTGGCACAGCACCAAAAGTGGTGGTCGTCAGTGAGGTGATTCAGGAGATGGAGCCGCTAGTGGTTCCTTATAGCAGGAAGGGAATTCCCATGCTTACTTTTAGCCATGGGGAAGTGGTGGTGGAGGCAGGGGGCACCACAGTCTCTACGATACAAGTGCGTAGTTACTCTGGGTGCAGGCTACGGACATCAGCCCTGTCCTGTCAGAAATAGTGCACTTTGATCACACTGTTTGTGGCATCTCTGCCTCTCTTGCCACCTCTTGGCTCTTAAAAGTAAGTGCAGGAAACCCCATCTTACATCAGTCACTACACAGTGGCCACTAGCAGTTTCACCTAGGTAATCACCTCACTTGTCGCTGGTACCACTTGTATTCACAAAGCACACATGATAGTTTCACTGAAGTACCACTTAATGATACAGCGGGGAAATGACTTGACTAGCAAGCCAGAGGTAGCCGTTTCGAATCCCCGCTGCTATGTTTCCCAGACTATGGGAAACACCTATATCAGGCAGCAGTGATATAAGAAGATGCTGAAAAGCATAATCTCATACTGCGCAGGAGATGGCAATGGTAAACCCCTCCTGTATTCTACCAAAGACAATCACAGGGCTCTGTGGTCGCCAGGAGTCAACAGTGACTGGATGGCACACTTCACTTTACCTTTACTCTTATTTCTAGTTATTAGAATATATCAAAACCATATATAAAAAAACAGCACCCATAACCAATGCTATTAAAATATATGTTTTGCTGTTTAATCCTGAATTTAAGAGCACTCCTTTGAATCTTGCTGTGAATCTCATCATCATAACTACAATCTCTTCTGCCTTTCCCCACCAAAACATGAAATTATTTCCTTACATGTGAAATGTGGTTGACATTTTCCATGAACTTCTATTATAGCTCATACACACACACACACACACACACACACACACACACACACACACACACTTATATCCTGCCCCAAACCAAAGTCTCGGGGAGGTTCACAATCATAAAACAACAATACAAATAAATAAAACATTAAAATCAATTAAAACTCAAAAAAAGCTGCTTAAAATGAAAGATTTACAATAAAATTACAAAAGCTAAAAGGCTTGGTTAAAAAGATGAGTCTTCAAAGATCTTTTAAAAACCACTAGAGATGGGGAGAGTCTTATGTCAGTGGGAAGCGCATTCTGAGAAGGCCGGTCCCTGAGTGGCCACCAAACGACTTGAAGGTAGCCACAGACGGGCCTCCCCTAACGAATGCAGTGGACGATGGGGATCGTGCAGAAGACGACAATCTCTTAAATACCATGGGCCTAAGCTGTTTAGGGCTTTATAGGTTATAACCAGCACTTTGTATTTTGCCTGGAAACCTATTGGCAGCCAGTATAACTCCTGCAATATAGGAGTAATATGGTCTCTTTGAGATGATCTGGAGACCAACCTGGCTGCCGCGTTCTGTACTAATTGTAGTTTCTGGACTAGGTACAAAGACAGCCCCACATAGAGTGCATTGCAATAATCAAGTCTGGAGGTTACCAGCAAATGTACTACTGTTCTGAGGTCATGAATCTCAAGAAATGGACACAGCTGGCGTATCAACTGAAGCTGATAAAAAGCACTTCTGGCCACTGCCTCAACCTGAAAAAACAGGGAGAGGCGTGAGTCAGAAGCACTCCCAAACTGCGTACCTGTTCCTTCTGAGGAAGTGTGACCCCATCTAGAACAGGCAGATCAATATCGTTTCCCGAGTAACGACCTTGCACAACAAGTACTTCTGTCTTGTCTGGATTCAGTCTCAGTTTGTTATCCCTCATCCAGCCCATTACCACCTCCAGGCAGGCATTCAGGGAGGATCTGCCTTCTCCTGATGAAGTTGACATGGAGAAATAGATTTGGGTGTGTGGAAATGAAGTTTTCCAGCATGCCTGTTTAATTAGACATATCTAATTATCTATGTCCCAAGGGTCCTTGTGACTGGGACACTATGAGGATCTTTAGGAGTGTTCCAAGCACAAGGAATCCTGGGACATGTAGTTTCCAGGGGACTGACATCTCAATGGAAAACTACATTTTCCAGGATCCCTGGCACCTGGAATGATGCAGTTTCATTCAAGCACCAAGGACAAGTGTTGTTGCCATTGTAATCTTAAGGTAAGTGAAGAGAAACAGACAGTGGGAAGCTTAGGGGTAGGGGTGTGTGATCTGGCTCAGCTTGAGCCAGCTGGCTCGGCTCAAAGGGTTCGGGTTGAACCCACATGGGCCTGGTGTGAACCAAGCCGTCTCTGAACTCTACTGGTAAAGGGGAATCCATCAAAGATTCCCCTTAATCAGTAAAGGGAGCAGCTGGGGGACTTCTGTAAAATTAGAGCGGGTGAGAGGGGAGTAAAAAGGAACCTTAGAAGTGATGCCAGTGACAGCTGCAGTGGCCGCAAGGGGGGAAGTTCCCCCCACCCCCACAGGCCTCCCTGTGAGTATCCCAGGCCAGTTCGGGCCTGGTTTGGGCCTCTGTGCATGCGTGGAGGCTATTTTAGTGACCTCCATGCTTGCGTAGAGGCCCAAACTGGGCCCAAACTAGGCCTGAACCAGCCTGGGCTACTTCAAGGGAGGCCAGCAGGGGTGGGGGGAGCAGCCTCTGCTCCCCCACCACCTCACCACTGCTGCCACCACTGGTGGCACTTCTAAGGTACCTTTTCACTCCCCTCCCGCCCACTTTACTTTTTGGAAGTCCCCCTTCCCCCACTTGCCCTTTATTGGTAAAAGGGAATCCTTATCGAATCAGTTCAAATTTGAATTGGGTCTGTTTCGAGTGTGCATGGAACCAAACTGGGCCAGTTTGAATCTAGTTCAGATACAAGCTGAAATGGCCTTTCCAGTTTTGTGCACATCCCTTGGGGGCTCTTGGGAAGGGGCATTCAGCCCTGCTGTACTCTGGTAATGTTAATGAGGAGTCTAAATTCCAGATTTGAGCTTGAAAAAAGTTATTTTTCCTGCTATAGGGAAACAAGCTATTTTCCTGTGCTTTGATGTTGGTCATAACAGCTGAGTCCAATGCAAAATTGAGCCAATTGGGGTTCAAACATTTGCTTTCACTGCTTCACACACACACACACACACAGTCTCTGAGAGCAGTAGCACCTCTGTGTGATACCTCTTCTCTTCTAAACATCTCTTTCATAAGTCTTGCTGGGCCTATAACAAAAGCCTTGGGTGTCCAGGCTTAATCACCCCACAGTCTTGGATAGCATGACTGTGCTTAATAACTAAAGGTATTAGTTACACAGGGCTCAAGTGGAGATGCCAACTGTATGAACTAGCACTTCCTATAAGACCAAGGGTGGTCCTTTCATAAGGTGAGGTGAGGTGAACCTAAGGTAGTAGATTATTGGGGCGCCAGCTGGCTAGCAAGATGCCCCCTGCCACTGCCATCAGAGCAGTTCTTCGGAATCAATCTGCCCCTTGCAAACTTGGCAAGGAGATCTTCTCACACTCCTTGCAAAGCTTGCAAGAAACACAAGGGGAGGAGAGGAGGCTGCTGGCAACCTTCCCTCTTCCCTGCGTCTTTGCCACTTTCACAATTTACAGGGGTTGGTTTTGAAAGGAGGATGTCCCCCACCAGAGGCATGGGCAAGGCAAAATTTGGCACTTCAGGCCCCACAATGTCTCAGGCCATAGCTGCATAAGACCTCCATATGCAACCACCCAATTTTCACATTCACAGCAGCCACAGCATATAACACAGCATATAACCGGCATTGCCATGAGAGTTTGTTGAACTACTGGCAGTCCTATGCTCTCCCACAAGTGGTCACTGGGGAGGGGCTGTAGCTCAGTGGTAGAGCACATGATTTGCATTCAGTACTAGGTCTTAGATTCAGTCACTGGCAAGCCCAGGTAGGTCTGGGAAAGACCCCTGACTGAAACCCTGGGGATTTGCTTCCAGTCATGTAGACAATGCTGACTTAGATGGATCAATGCTCTGCCTCAGTGAAAGGCAGCTTCAAATCTTAATCTTCACTTGAAAACACTGACTATCTGAACTAAGCTTATGTTGTCCACAAAGCCAAACTTCCTTTGGGATTACTATACTATGTTTACCTAGACTTGAAGGGATAACTGAGGATGGTTCTGTAACCTGAGGTACTCCTGAAATCACCACCTCCTCCTCTCCTCCTCCTCTTCTTCCTGAACCGGAGCAAAGACAGAATTAGAGTGTCTGTAATGTGTCCCTTACACTTTACAGTCCCTACATCACCATTTAATGCTGATCTCACATCTATACTTGTGGTTTTTCCGGTGTTAGTGTATAGTTTTCAAGCAACTTCTCTCTTCCATTTTTCTCTCTCCTGCTACCACTGATAGCACCGTTTTAGTGATGCCTTCTAATTAATGATATAAAACACACCTCTTCCATCACAACTGATTTATTCATACTGTGATCATCTCTTGCCTTCCCTACAGTAATCCCACCACACGTGCTTCCAAAAGAAATGCCCCCTCACAAATCTTATCCAAAGTACATTTGCTCACATTTTCTTTGACTCCCATTTACGCAGGCTTTCACCACAAATATGCTCATTTCTTGTGTTTTTACTGTCACAATTTAGTATCTTAGCTTCATCAGGAATAAGAACAAAATCTTATTGGCTGACATACGGTGCAACATCATACATGGCATAATGTAATGTTTGTGCAGTTGCGCAAGCACATAAATTGCACAGAGTTGTGTGACAGTGAGGATATTATATAATGGACTCATTATCGTGCAACTCTGTACAATTTTTGCACTTGTGCAACAGCACCCTTGAATACAAATACAATGAATATGACTGATTGCACAAAATTTGCATCGCATATCCACTATGGATGTACGGTGGTCCCTCGACTTACAAACTACTCGACATAAGTATTTTTCGAGTTACAAACGGCAGTTTTAGATCCGGTTTTAGATGCGGTTTTTTCGACTTACAAATTTTTAGATGGGGTTTCCTCGACTTACAAATTTTTAGATGGGGTTTCCTCGACTTACGAATTTTACATGCGGTTTCCTTGACTTGCCTGCCTGTTTACTGCCTGTTTATTCTTGAAAAGAAATGTTCCTGTGCAGTTTGCAAGCCTTACTGGGGGTCTGGGTCTTTTTTCTAGGCTCCGGAACGCATTAATCCGTTCCCAATGCATTCCTATGGGAAACCGCTTTTCGACTTACAAATTTTTCGACTTACAAATGTGCATTTGGAACGGATTAATTTCGTAAGTAGAGGGACCACTGTATTAAAATATCCCTATATTTTAAAGATATACCGTATTACCCTTTCTTCAAGGATATCACAGTTGCCATATAATTTAATCCAAGACCACAACACCTTATAGTTTATGCAACAAGCTCTCCATTATCTCTCATTCTTTAAATGTTTGCTTGGCCGCCTGAGCATTTATGCCTATCTGTATGTAGCCTTGTGGGACAAACATATAACTGACTTTTCGTAAACCTCCAGTCACTCATATCAGAATATGATTGCTACTATTGGTTCTATAGATCAACAAGCCTTTGACTCATAATAGTTTCAGTCAAAGAAAGGACTTTAATAAAACCTAAGGTCCCAAAGTATCCCTTCCACCAGCATGAACTGAATCCACCTCTGCTCCTGCTTGGTTTTTCATGCCCCTCAGTTACACTCTGTTGTGAAGGAGTTTGGAGGTAAAACTCCACAATCTTAGCTGAAACAAGCTCCCCCGAAACCAAATCTTTCCCACATCCTTCCCTGCAGTTCCTCTTTAAGAGGTGTCAGCATGGCTGAAAGAATGAAGTGGCTCCACATTGTTTGCCTGAACTATTATGTGCTTAACATTTCCATGACAAAAGTGCCACTCGACTTCTCCCCGATTAATGCAGCTCGAGGGCTCTTGTCCTTCTTTAATAAAACATTGTTGAAATCATTTATTTAGAGTCCCTGGTTACTAGTGGGAGAATGACCATCTTTGTGCCAAAATATAGTGCATACAGTCCACTATTTTCTAGTAGATCATTCCATTATTTGAGAAATTGATTAAATGGATGCCTTAGAAAGTATTTCTGCTAATAGTGCATTACTTGTGTCATTCAGACAGTCAGTGTGAGGCTTTTCAACTGTCTACCAGAGCCAATACCTCACATAAAATACAGTACGCCTGCATTCACACTCCTCCTTCTCCTCTGTTAACCTCCATGTTAACTACTTCATTTCTGTAGCATTTATACACAGATCCATTGAGGCTGACCTCCTCCAGATTTACCTGATCCTCTATCCTGGTTTGGAGGCAGTGCATACTGAAATGTTGTGGCTATCCCACATGCTGTCATGTATGGCAGTATGCTAAAAGCTCTGTCCAACTATATTGATCTAGAAGGATGGAAATAGTTAAGTTCCCAGAACCGCCCACACTTTTCTTCTCCTGGTTTGCTCTGTAGTAATGTTGGATCATTAAGACATAATTAAATCTTATGAAATACAGAACTACCATTGCTGGAGCTCACTGTAATGTTAGGAGCACTTGTAGTGGTAGTTGTATGTATAAACCAGTGACACAAACATTCATGAGAATATAACCACTGATCTTTCCATGGATCTTTCCAGCTGAAGCAGGCACTCCAGGCATGAATATAATAGTTTGTGTTTGCATGAACAACTAGTAAGTGTGAGGTTATTGTTGTGAGATTATTATATGTACAAGGGTCATGAAGAATAGGGCAGTCAAAATTTCTTGTAGGATGCAGTGGTTAGAGATCATGAATGAAATAGGCATAGTTGGAAACTTCAAATTTTTTGTGTGGTTTTTTTGTAATTACTTATATGTGGCAATTCTCCTGTTCATACAGATCTATTTTGAAATATAAACATTTCTTCTGCCAGATTGTGTGTGATTTTGTAAGCAAAAAAGCCTCATTGTGAGACAAAAGAGAAACTTGGTGATTTTACCTTTTTGAAGTGTAGCATTTGATTTTGGTGTTGTTACTTTTCAGGTGATGTATGTCTGCCTATGTACACTGGTATATATTGTTAAAAATAAACAGAGACCTTATGTTATATCTATTGTGATTGTGTACAAAAGCCTTGCAGTGCTCTTGGGTGATCAGTGAAGCTTGAATCTCCCTCTATTTACTGTATGGTCACTGTCAGTTCAATGAACTGCCTTCTTGTTCTCCACCATTGTCCCACACTCCCTTAAACATTTGTCACTGAAATGCCTCCAAAGACAAATAAACTGTCACCGAGAATTCAAACCTGGTAACTGGGAAGAAAAGGGGCACAAGGGGGACGGAGTGGATTATTTTACATGAAACTGGGGAGGGGGGACTGAGAGAGAGAGAGATTTTCTCTCCCGTCAGGGGTGGGCCAAGGCTTGTAAATATTTCAAAACTCTTGTAAACATCAAGGAAGTCAGGGCTATATTTGTATATCAAGTGTTCTTCATTATGAAGCCCACCATGGCCTTGGCAAGCTTCACCTGCAGTGCCGAGTACTGACAGAGCTGTGGTTGAGTGGAACGAACAGGAGAGGTCCTGCAAAGTCAACAGTGGAAACTGGAAGGATTGTGAGAAAGGAAAACAAATGTGTCATCTTACATAAGCTAGAGAAGCATGTGAGGGTCTCCTCTTTGAGGTGGACTACTTCAAAATTGAGAAAATCACAATTCTTCAGTTATGCTTACAAGTTGGTTAAAAGGTTTCCACTTTTTAATGTTTTAGAATAACTAACAAGGAAATGTACGTTGTGACAGATGTCAATGTCTGTCAAAACCTTACACGAGACACATAATTTCATTGCTGATCCCCCTCTAGAAATTTTATTGAGTTACTCACTAGCCTTAACTAATTTTTATTAGAAAGTTGTCCACAGATGCAGCTGAGAAAGAAAGACAAATCTTAAATATTGAAATAATCCATCAAAAAATATTACAGGAAGGCCACATAGCAAGAAAGCATCATGTCTCTCCCTTCCCCCACCCAGGCTCAGTATCAATTTATTCCAGGGACCTGCTTTTGACAAGAGCTTCTCAAATAGTCTTGAGTTTATTGTTGCAGTTAATTATCAGTCCTTTCCTAGTGCCAATGTATCTACTCCTTTCTGAAGAAAAAACATGGTTCAGGAATGGGCCAAAATTATTCCTTTCTTGTCAGGGATGGGTAGGCATTGTCTCAAACACAAGAGGTTGAAAAATGTTTAAATATATTTCACCAAATCCTACAAATGGGAGGAAAAATATTCAAGGTCACCCTTAACAGACTGCAAACTCAGCTAATTCCTTTTACTAGTCTTTTCCAACTCCTTTTTGTTCTCTTCCTAAAGCAACAATGATTTTAGCTTTGTTTTAACAATAGGTTTACTCAGCCATTCAGATAACTTTAGAAACAAATTTAGATCACAGCCTCACATTTACAAACTTGTTGGAGATCACATCCACCTTGGGGTGTCTTTTTAAAAAACAAAAAACCCCTATCCATTTAAGCTTTGGTGAAGAGATGGAAAAACTTAAGTAAACAAGTGTTCTAAAGAAAATAGTGGAAATGATGCATGCAGTGAAAAGAACAGATCCTAGAAGGGTACATTTACAATTGCAATTGCCTCTAAACAGGCAGGTCTGGATTTACCTTCTCTCTCAATCTCTCTAAAAAAAAAGTTAACTAAGAAAACATGACAATCCTTCCTGATCTTCCCCCTCCCCAGTCAAGGTTTATTTGTTGTGGCTTTTAATCTTCTGACTTGCCTTCCAATCACAGCGTTGTAAAAGAAAAGTTTTAAATAAACAGCATGGATACAAGATAAATAAACTTTTTTTTAGCAAGTGCCTAGCTTGGCACAGTTCAAACTCAATCCCCCAGAGGACTGAGCTCTCTTTTGTGTTAATGTTTAAAAGATTTTCAAATGCCGGAGTTTATTCCTACTGCAAACATTTCTATTTACAAGGTCAAGTGTATCAGCACTCGAGACAGCTTAAGAGCGTAATTATTTATCTAAGGGCGTTTGAGTGTAGATCAGTAGCTCTGGCAGAAAACCAGCCTTCAGCAGGCTGCAAAACAACTGCTAAGGCCAATATCAGACAAGGGCTTGTCATTGTTGATCACCCAACCTTGTTTGTGTCTGCCCTCTTCAGTGTGGAAGTTAAGGTGAGCTGGTTTTCAAAGTTTCCTTAATTCTTCAGCAAATGTAAACATCTCGAGTATACCCTAAATGAATTTAGTGGCCATGGAATGTGCCCTCCTGAAATATTCAACCACTACAAGCATGATACTTGTGGACTAACAACAGCAGTTCACTGCTTCAAGAATGCCAGGGCTTAGCATCATTTTTTTTTTGAAAGACAAAACATAACTGGGAAAGGGGGGGAAAGGCATGTTGGAAAAGACACTTGGAATAGTCCTTCCCAGCTTCAACGCTGCCATGTTGCCATGCCAACATAGTTTAAGTCTAAAAACCTACCACTTTCACTGAATGGGATTGTTTTCAAAACTGAATTTATTTCTTCAGGGTAATTATTCATTAATGTAAGGTGAGCAGCCAGCTACTACCAACAGCTATTTAAGAAACCATGGTTGGTAAATCCACCAGTTGCTCACATTCAAATGGCCCCACCAAATTCCATGGGGTTACTTTAGACTAAAGATTTTGAAGAATGCAGCCAAACACAACTACTTGTATCTGTATTCCACTTTGCTCTTATTTCTTCCACTTCTAGAGCTCTCTTAAGAGTACTGTAATCTCCAGAAAATGTCACCCATATACATTCTTTAAAAATCTCTCTTTACTAATTTACACATAAAAATACACAAGCAATAGATACTTAAAACTTAAGACCTTTTCACACATTCTATAAAAATACAATGTTTAAGGCAGTTCAGAGAGGTATTTATACAATTCTACAAAGTTCATAAAGTCTCTCAAAACAATAAGGAAGTTAACTTCAAATCTATAAAATACAGTGTACATTTGATCTAGCATTTTTTTTCCATGGGAATTACTGTTGCTTGTATCCCTTTTCATACCAAATGAGATCTGTACCTTCGCAACAAAAGAATAGGAGATGTATTTATCTTGCGATTGGGTGCATTTAAATCTTTAATTTCTTTAAAAATAAATTATTCCCAAAGTATACAATTTATAAAATTCTATATACAACTGAGAGCGACTGGTAACAAATCCCAGTTTTAAATACATTTTATATAAGGTTTACCAGAGGTTAGCCCCCTGATAGGATTAGAGGCAATATAACTTTTCAGGGTATTTTTACATACAAGTTTTTGAGTTTTAAAAGTGTCTTTTGAAGATGGCAGTGCAGAGCTCTTTTAAGACTAAGGATGCATTATTCAATACAGCCAACAGAACAGCATTTCCCCCCTAGGTTAAGATGGAAAAAGTATTCCCTGGTGAGCTTTTGTTTTGTGTTTAGGAGTTTTGCAAGAGCTGATTAAAACATAACAGAAAATAGCATCCTTGCAAGAAAAAGCATGGAAAACTGTTGTGGGTAGTTCATCAGAAGTCATGCTCATACATACATCTATCTCTCTGTTTGTATTCATGCTGGGAAGCCAGGACCAACTGTGGCTTCCTAGCATATGTGCTAAAACAGAAGCACACACAATCATCAGATGTGACAACCTACATGCAGTCTTCATGCTTAAGTTCTTACTTAGTGTTTGAAGCAACTCTAAGAAAAGGTGTTGTAATACTCAAGCCTCTTCTACCACCACCCCACACAGTTAGTTAATTAGTTAAAAGGAAGCAAAAATGAATCCTCTTTCAGGCATCATTAGGAATGCTATGAATGTTGACATGGGGATAGGTGGGGGGAGAGTCAATTTCCAGTTGTTGACTAGTTCGAACAAGCAAGGCAATAGTTTTGGGAGGCACTCTAGAGAAGCCCAACTCTTTCTTACCTTCATGTCAACAGCTTGGAAAAACTAACCACCATTAACACATTTACTGTTTGTAAGTTGGTTTGGCAGTGTGGCAATAAAACTACAGTAGCTTTGCCAACCTTTTAAACTCACTTGCTGCTAACAAGGGGCAACAAATTGCATAGTGCATACTGAGGGCTGCTCTCACACCCATTTTCCCTACACCAGTGTGTGCAAGCATAGGCTAAAACCCATGCTCAATATCACACAGGAACACTTTACTGCATGTGCATGTATTGGAAAACAGCAACTGGCAATGCAAGTGCATACATGTACACAGAGCAAAACATGGCATGATCTTTACACATGTTAAGAATATGCAGGGTCTTCCAACTGTATCATAGAAAAAATGTCATGGATGAAGCAACCCAAAGGCTTCGTTCCTAAGCACACTTATTTGGACACCTATGGGACTTATTTCCAAGTAAATGTGTATGGAAATGAAGTGCCCATTAACAAATTCCACAGTATAGGACTGTAATTTAGGAGAGTGGCTAATCTATTTTAAAATAAAAATAAAAAGCAGTCCAGTAGAATACCATTCCTTTCAAATATCATTTTGAAAGTGTGTGTGTGGCGGGGGGGGGGGAGATGCCCAGATATTGTGAAGGGAGATAAAGAATTATACAGAAGGTAGGAAAGACAAAGAAATTAGCCAGTCAGGATCCATGGCACGGATATGCGTAACAAACTTGCACTTAAGTAGTCAGGCAATGCAGGGGGTGTCCAATGGGAAAACTAAGGTAGCCCAATCCAATGAGAAGGCATATTGGACTGTTTGCTCTATGGAAGCGGCAGATCCATCCTGGAGTAAGGCACAACTGCTTTAAAATAAGGTACAGTGGCGGGGTGGGGGAGAGGAAAAGAGGTGCATTTCATTATGTTACATACAGGGGGAGGGGGGGGGAGAGAGAAATCCCTTGACTTGTCCAGCACCAGCAAGGGCCGCCTGTCTGTGCGAGGGTCTCCTTTCCGGAGCCCCTGAACTACGGCAAACCCCTTTCTACGCCGCCAGGGCCATGTGGCTCCCTCCCTCCACCCAAGCCTAACCACTCCACGAGCGCCCCTTAAGACCGACTGGGGGGGAACGGCTACGAGAGCAGCAGCAACAGCAAAATGGAGGAGGCCGAGAGGGAAAGCCAAGGAGCAGCGCGGAGCTGGTATCCGCTGTTTGGGTCGGGTTCAATGCCGGCCACAGCCGCAACCTCGTCGAGCTCGCCCCCTCGGCCGGGCTCGTCTTCGTAGTCCTCCTCATAGTAGTCGTCGAGGGCGCCGTCCGAGGCGCCGCTGCTGCCCGCGCCGTTGACGCCGGCGTCGGCTCCGAAGCAGAGGCGGGCCATGTTCTCTTTGACCGACTCGCAGATGGGGCGCTCGACCCCGTCGCACACGCAGTCGTTGAGGAGCAGCGCCTTGGGCACAGCCAGCATGTCCTCGATGACGGCGCGGCACTCCTCGGTGCAGCGCATCCCGTTGAAGAGTTTCCCGCAGTAGGTCATGTAGCGGTTCAGCGCCACGCTGCACCGGCTGTCCCAGTCGCAGCGCCGCCGCGCCTCCGTGCAGCCGATCACTCCGCCGCCGCCGGCGCCGCCAGCCCCGCCTCCTCCCCCTGAGCCGCCGCCACTGCCACTGGTCCGAGGCAAGCACGGCTCGATGGCGCGCTTGGTGGCCCGGCAGTTCTCATCCTGGTCGCAATCGCAGTCCTCCAGCGCTGGGCCCCGCCTGGTGTGGTTGAGCTGGATGAGCGCCGAGATGCAGTGGCTGGGGCACCGCCGCCGATTGGAGGAGGACGCCGCGGCTGCGGCGGCAGAGCCATCCCCCACGGACATGAACACCGGCGCGCACGCCTCGGTGTACTGGTTGTAAGCGTAGCCGCAGTCAGGCTCCTCCTGGCATTGCAGCATCGCCTGCCAGCAGATCAGGCGCCGGCCTTGCGCCAGTGGCGGCAGGGAAGCGGTGCTCAGAAGCAGCAACAGCAGCCACCTCAGCACCAAGGCACCCGGCACCGGGAGCAGCGCGATCCGCCGGCCCCGTCCTCCTCCTCCACGCCAGGCTGCCACCATCGCGGGCGGCTGCGGGGCAATCGGGGGTGGGAGGCGAACGAGGAGGCGGCGGCGGTGATGATGATGATGATGATGGAAGCGGTGCAGCAGCTGCTGGTGGGAAAGTTGACCAAAGTCCTGCCAAGTGTGTGCATGAGGGTCCCCCTCATCAATCCATCCGCGCGGCGCCTTCTCGGCCTGGGAGTCTGCCTCAGCAAGAAAGCGGTGGCGTTTTCTTCCTGCGGCTCAATAGCCTCCGCCCCTACACCCGGGCTGGGGAGGCCGTGAGACGGTCAGTGAAGCCTGGGGCTGGGGAGCGACGGGCTCCCTGCTGAGCTCGTGGAGCTGCTGCAGCTTTGCTCCTTCTCATGCCGATCTTCTTTCTTCGCTTTCAGCGCTCGGCGGGCAGCATTGCTGCACATGCCAAATCGTGGTAGGAGCCTCTCCTTCGCCAGCCGCAGCCCCGGCTGGGCTCCGATTGCGCGCCGCGAGCCTCCGTCCCTCTTTGGCAAGCAGAAGGCAGCATGAGAAAAAGGCAGCGGGCTCGGGCAGCTTCCTTTCCGTTTCCCGCGATGCAGCGTCTCTTGCCGATAAGCCCTGCAAGCGGTTCTCTCTGCGGATCCTTCTGGGGAGCTGTTTTCTTTCGCGAGGCTTTAAATACAAAAGTGCCCTCCAAGCAGCAGCAGCGTGCTCTGATCAGGCCTCATTATGCATGCATGGAAAAGCAAACAAACAAAAAACATTAGCAACGCTTCTTCTCCTTTTACACATCCCCCTCAGCTTGAGCTCTCGGGCTGGCTCGCTCTTTCTTCTTTTCTCCACTTTTTTCTCCCTTTGCTCGGCCCCTTTTCCCTGCTTTGCGACTTGTGATTGGACCGAGCTGTTGTTGAAACTCCCCCCTCCCCTCTTTCTTTACGATCTGCTGGAGAAAGGGGGAGGGTGGAAGGGGGGCTAGTGGGCAGCTCACATTCAAAGCTTGAAAGGAAAGGCTTAAAGAGATTGACAGCAGCCCCCAGGAGCCCCTCCTCCTATTAAGGAGGCTCCAGCGCACAGCTTACTTGGAGCATCTAAAACAGAAGAGAGCTGTGCAGTTGTCTACAGCAGGCAAAAGTTTGCTCTCTTGCTTACGTTTCCTTCCTTACGTTCCTTGCTTACGTACGTCAAAGTACAGAAGGGCTTTCCCGTGAGACGAAACCTCTTAATTTTTAAGATGCCCATCAGACCACATCAGTACGGACTTGTTTACACTCAGTAGCTTACAGAAAAGTAGGTTGCTGTCCATCCCGCCCAACAGGGGGCCGAAAGTGTGAGTGGATTAGTAGGGAACGAGCAGGGCAAAAGTTTGCAAAAAGGCACAAGGTGTGAACCTTCAAAGTGTCAAGGGTTGTCTCCTTTAATCCTCTGATGGGGAACCTTAAACTTTCAGTTAACACAAGATACCAGCATTCCCTGAGCACAATATCTGTGGGAGACCATTTGCCTGCTGCTTCACACATTCAAAATACCAATTTGCATGAAGTGTTTGTATATGAAGTCCTCCATGTGCTGAACCGTTGGATCTAGACACTGGGATAGTGGCAGGGACTCTGCAGAAAGATTAATTTGTAGGATGTTGCACTGATGTCCTGAGCGGTTTTAACGTAGTCTTTTTCAGGGATAAAAAGCAATCAATGGTTCACTGAAATCGATAACATGGCTGAGGAGAATTTTGAAAGTGGAGGGGAGGCCAGATTTCTTTTGTTGCATTCATGTTACCATAAATAAAGACATACAGGTGGCCCTCATCCGCAGTTTCAGCGCTTGCGGTTTTGCGTATCTGCGGCCTGTGGCTTTGCATAGCCACGGTTTTCGGCAGCGCCGTTCTGCCCTTATATGGTTGTGCTCTTGCTGCACATGCTCATGGGTTGTGGGAGGAGTTTGGAGGAGGACAGTGGAGTGCTTTGGTGACATGTTTAGAGATATTGTGCTTCTAAAAACCATTTTTGGGTAGCATTTGGCAGCATTTGTTATCCTTACGGAGCCTTCAGGAGCTTTTGGAGGCTTTTTCAAGCCATTTCTGTGGAGCCTTTGGGAGCCATTTTCTGGAGCCCCTTGCAACATTGTGCTGCCCTCCTAAGATGCTCATTATCACTTTTATAAATTTAATTTTAATTGTGATTAAATTTTATTTTTAATTAAAATTTTCAAATTAACATTAATTTAAATTTAGTAATCCCAGTACTGTATTTAATTTAGGTTGCAATTAAAATTCAATTTAAATTAAAATTTGATTTCAATTATCATTTGGAAATTGATTCTTCTCTCACTCCTTGATTCTCACAAACTCTGTGTGTGTTGACTTGAACTGGATTAAACTTTGTGTTGCCTCTTTGGCCAACCTACCAACCAATCAGGCCAAGGGGCTTCTGCTGCTAAGTGGTGGGCTTCAACAGTGGGGTGAGGAAACATCATGATTATGCATTACTGGAGACGCTGGAGGACATTGCAAGAGGAGCTGGAGAGTGGGAGAGCAGGAGCCAAGGTAGAGTGCTGTGCTCCGTCCTTATTTCTGCTTTTATCCTGTCTTTTTGGTGATTTTTTGGTCATTTTCCTGGGCTCCAAAACCTAACTCCCCAATTCCCAATGACTTAAGGTTTCATTATCTGTGGTTTCATTATCCACGGGTTGTAGGCCAGAATGGAACCCCTGTGAATAATGAGGGCCACTTGTATTGTTAAAATAACTGAGGTGGCAAAAATGTTACAATGTGCTGTAATCAGTGGTCCAACTGAAGCATTTACAAATTGAGTGCTACGGTCTACCTTAATTTCAGCATTGTGCCATGTTCTGACCACTAGGGGCATCCGTGCCTGCTGCCTGTCAAAGACTGGCATTTTTTTTCACCAGGAGACTATCAACTCCATCTGTCATAAAAATCAGAACTAAAGCTATTTTCCAGAACCTAAAGCAGCCTGGATTTGTGGGATAAATGTTGTCTTAAAATCTCATGTTAGTATAGAAATGCCCCACAATTATAAGTCAATCTGACAGATTCTCTTTCAAAGCATTTCCAACAAACATACACTCCATTGTGAATCTGTTTTTACTCTTGGGAGAGGATTCAGAGATTTTCAGTGCACCCACCCACATGAGCAGACTTTACCTGTTGCCCAGTGCTTAGAGCAGGGCTTCACAACTACAGCCCTTCTGCTGTTGTTGGAATACAACTCCCATTACCCTTGACTATTGGCCACTGTGGCTAGGGGTGATGAGAGTTGTCATCCAAAAACAGCTGGTGGGCTGTTGTGCAGCCCTGGTTTAGAGAGATGGATTAGGGGGGACTTTGTGATGCTTTGCACACTATCCATTTTCTATATTTGAAGCATTTCTGTGTAGAATGTAGAATAAAACCCATCTCTAGTCATATGCTATGTCATATGCTATGATCTCCTGTGTTAATTTTCAACTACGTGTAATGAACTGTATATATGAGTGAAATGCATGGGTGTGCAGTCCCTTCCTATGAAGAACCTTAATTGCTTATTTATTGCATTTTTATTCACTCTTCCTTCATGGAGCAAATGTTGGCATACATGATTATCCACACCCCCATTTTATCGTTAACACCAACCCTACAAGGAAGGTTAAGGTGAAAGGCAGTGACTGGCCTAAGATCACCCAGTGTGGGAGGGATTTGAACTAGGAGTGTGCACAGAACTGGAACAGGTGGTGCGGTTTGAGTTAGAACTGAACTCAAACTGAGCCACCCAGTCTGTGAGCCAGTTCGTTAGAACTGGAGGAGCTTCAGTCTGAGCTGTCAAACTGGGTCGTAGGAAGCTACCATATACTGAGTCAGACCACTGGTCCATCTAGCTCAGTATTGTCTACACAGACAGGCAGTGGCTTCCTCAAGGTTGCAGGCAGGAATCTCTCTCAGCCCTATCTTGGAGATGCCAGGGAGGGAACCTGGAACCTACGTGCTATTCCCAGAGCAGCTCCATCCCCTAGGGGAATATCTTACAGTGCTCACATTTCTAGTCTCCCTTTTATATGCAACCAGGGCAAACCCTGCTTAGCTAAGGGGACAAGTCACGCTTGCTACCACAAGACCAGCTCTCCTCCAAGGTCGACCTTGTTCAATTGTCCTGCTTGTAAAGGGGAATCCTGTAAAGATGCCTCTTTACAAGAAAAGGAAGTTTGCCCTATCTAAAAATGGGATGGGAGGGGGGAAAGTGCACCTTACCGGCTCTTGTGGCAGTGGCTGTGGTGGTGGTGGCTTCATGGCAGGAGTGGCGATGCAGTGGTGGTGGACCCTCTCAGCCCAGCTGGCGCTCTCCCTTGCACTGCGGGCCAGCGGGCAACCTAGTTCCAGCCTCCGTGCATGCGTGGAGGCTATTCGTGTGACTTCTGTGCATGTGCAGATGCCATTTATATCACCACGTGATGATGTAAATGGCCTCCATGCATGCGCAGAGGTCATGCAAATAGCCTCCACACATGCACAGAGGCCAGAACCGAGCTGCCTGCTAGCCTGTAGTGCGTGGTGGGGGGAGAGCACTGCTGAGGCAAGAGGAGCAGCCACCGTGGAGCAACCCTCGCCCCTGCCACAGCCGCTGCAAGACCCGGCTCCCCTCTCACCTACCCCTCAACCCATTTTTAGATTGGGCAATCCCCCTTTACTTGTAAAGTAATCTTTACCAGATTTCCCTTTACAAGCAGGGCAATCAAGCTGTTTGAACTGGTTTGATCCAAACTGGGCCCGGTTCGTTTCTATCTTGGACCAGCCCCTCTTTTGAGGGGCCAGTCTGGTTTGAATCAAACCAGGTTTGATTTGAACTGGTTCCACACACCACTGATTTGAACATGGGTCTCCCCAACACATCCTAGATCAGGGTTTTGTGAACTTTGCTAAACAATGGTGAACAAGGTGAACAATGGGGAAATTCCTCTATACCAGGGCTGCACAACTTTAGCCCTTCTACATATGTTGGACTACAACTTCCATCATCTCTGATGATTGGCCACTGTCACAAGGGATGATGGGAGTTGTAGTCAACAAAAGCTGGAGGGCTGAAATTATGCAGTCCTTCTCTATACTCTTTAGTCCAGAGGTCCCCAACCTGCGGCCCTCCAGATGTTGGTGAACTACACTTACCATCATCCCAGCCACAATAAGTTGTAGCTGGGGGTGATGGGAATTGTAGTTTGGCAACATCTGGAGGGCTGCATGTTGGGGGACCCCTGCTTTAGTCCAATGCAATTTACAATGTTTTAGGCCCAATCCAGGCATTTGGGATAAAAAGCTGGGCATTACAGGATATGCTTATTTGATAGCTGTGATAAATATGGTCATTAGCATGATGTGTAGTCATACAGTGCCACTGTGCACTGTGTTGGGTCTACTGCGGACCTGGAAGGCAGCCCTGATGCTACAGACAATTGCTGGTTGCACAAGCAGTGCTACTATAGGGTTTTCCAGTCCATTCATGACAATAGGGAAAACTGCAGTAGTGCTGCTTGCACAACCACCTGTTCTATACAGTGTCAGGGCTGCTTTCTAGGCTGCAGCAGCCCTAAGGTGCAATATTACAGAAGGTTATACTGCACACAATGTGGGCCAGTAAATAATCCAGGTTGGGGGAAAGCTGCCCAAATAAATCCTGGGAGGCTGCGCAACCCTCAGGAATGTATTTATGTAATCATTATTAATAATAATAATTAATAAATGACTGTATTTGTTAACCGCCCTATAACAGATGGTTCTCTGGGCAGCTTACAACACAAAATTAAAACATGAGATAAAAACACACAACACATAAAATCATAACAAAAAGCGGGGGATACAAAATACAATACAAACAATTTATAAAACTTTTTTTAAAAATCAGTTAAAATCAGATCAAAATTTAAAAGGCCTGAGCGAACAAAAAAGTCCTCACCTGGCATCTAAAAGAACAAAGTGATGAAGCCAGGTGAACCTCACAGGAGAGGTGGAAAGAGCTTTTGGAGGGAGAGGAGGGAAGGGGAAATTGCTCCCCCTGTGTCATCGACTGTGCAACTCAATGCAGGGACACCAGAGGCTCCCTGTGGACCTGCAGCACTTCTTAACCTTATGTACTGCTGTGCATCATGGCGGCCACTGAATAGTAAAATGAAATAAGAACCATTTTGCTTAAAAGCATAGCATAGCACCAGTCTCAGTATGTTGAAAACTGAAGGACAATTTAATGCAACTGTGGGCTGGTTCAGATGGTACTCCAACCAGATGATGTAATGATGTAAGGGAGAAGAACCTATATGCACATCTCCCCCACCACTTCTGTCATGCCATCATCTAATTGTGTGTTGGGGCAGGGGGAGGGTTCACCCAAACCACTTCTTTATGTGTAGTTCAGAATAATGCTTTTTTAAAGTAGTGTTTTCTTCTGGTTTTTCCAGAGTACCCTTTTCAAGATTGTTCATAGTCACAGATCGGTGGGTGCTACAGCTATGCCTAACACAATGCCTAATGTAATGACCTCTGCTAACTTGGCAAAGAGGCACCTTTTAACGTGGTGATTCTTTTTATTTAACAGGGGGAGAGCAACTGTCCCTATCCACCCCCAGCACAGTACCTCCAATGACTGTTGCTGGTGTCTATCTGATGTTTCTTTTTAGACTGTGAGCCCTTTGGGGACAGGGATCCATCTTATTTATTTGTTATTTTTCTGTGTAAACCACCCTGAGCCATTATTGGAAGGGCGGTATAGAAATGAAATCAATCAATCAATCAATCAAATAAATAAATAAATGCCGAGACATGGAGGAGAAAGGCAAGCCACCCTGTAGCGAATTGGTGTATGGAAATTTCCTTTCTTTCTGACTCAGCTCAGTTAATGAATAAACTGGCTGAACTGATTTTAACCAGCTTCTAGCAGCCTTCTCAGCCAACTAGGTCAAGAATGACTCCTATCAACGATGAGCCATTTCTGCAGCATGCTCAGAGAAGCTGCCTATGAACGATTAAAAATCCTTAGCTTTCAAAACCCAGAAAGCTAAGGAAAAGATTCTGGTAAACCCAGAATCCATAGGTTCTGGTAGGTTACTGCTGCCATCAGATCCTCCTACAAGCTACTCTGAATGGGCATTGGAGTGGTCAAAGATCCTTGTTCACCTTTTCCTCCTTGCTAAGAAGCAAGTGTATAAATCCAATTGTTCTCCCAGGCATCTGCCTGAACTGGGCAATTTTTGGAAGGGCGGTATATAAATCAAATGAATAAATAAAAAATAAAATAAATAAACTTGGAGTTAATTGTTAATTTGGCCAAGTTCTCATTGAGATGCATTTTGCACCAGAGTAATCCCCCTTACGGCCCCCTTTTCTCCTGCTAGGTTAATAACCAACCCTGGGAGGCTTGTAAAAAGTAATGAACAGAGAGAAAAAATACATATTTAAATTAAAATAACTACAGACTAGTTCTGTCTGAGGCTTTTAGCTTTTTAGATACACTTTGTTTAACTTGGTTACAAGAATGCTTCAATATGCCTTGCTGTTTCTAAGGTGGCACACTGAAATCTTAGTTACTTAGTTGCAAAGAACAGATATTTAGGAAAATGCAAAGCACACAAACAAAGAAATATAAATTTCTGATGCAAAGTCTGAGTAAACACTCTTTTCCTATGCCAAATCCCGAAGCCAAAGACGCTGGCTTCCATCCCTTCAACTCACCAAACTCTATTGAGAACCAGGCCTCCTACAATCCTGTCTTACAAGGATCTACAGTAATCCAGCTGCAGCAAAACTCCATTGCCGCATGTCCTCCTCCATGCTCCCAGCACAACTTCCTTTCTTCTTCTCAGAATTCGCCCTGCAGCTCTCATGTCCCACCCACCTGGTCAACTGATTGGTTGATCCCTGGAATTCACCAGCCTGTCAGTCAAGACAAGGGTTCACTTCCTGTTAACTCTTGAGAGGGTGGGGAGACTGGTCACTACACACTCCATATATACTTGCAGTTCCATTTGTATCTGGACTCACAATTGCACCCAATGAGGTCATTCACACAATCAAAAAACTGTGTTCTACCCAAGTTTGGGAGTTGTGTGTGCCCTCCAATTTTCATTTGTGTGGAAGCAAAGTAGGAGGAAAATCTGGGTAGCTTTTCCTCCTACCTTGCTTCCACACAATCACTTCTACCCAGGTTTTCCTCTTACCTTGCTTACATACAACTGAAAATTGGGAGCACACACAGCTCCCAAACCCATTTTTGATTGTGTGAATGACCTCGGTGAGATGCAGAAGGTGTTCTTGTGCAGGCTTTCAGTATTGTGACTGGTAGTTGACAATCCCCTTTTGGCTTCCAAGCCCTGAGACCTTTCTCATGATCTGTGAGAAAGGTTTTACAGGGTGAGGGGAGCAAGCCTGGAAAAGCTTACTTCCCTCAGATGATCCTCTCCTTGTTGCTGAGCAGGGGGATCACCCACCCAGATAATTGCTGGCTTCTGCTGGCAGCAGGGAGGTTTGGGAGCCAGGAGGCCCCCGGAACTCCCATAATGCACCACACAAGTGCATGGTGCATTTTGGGAAGTGTCACAATGCCGGCTGGGAGTGCTGGTGTGTGGGTGCCGTGCGGATCCACGCGGCACCAACACACTATCAGCCCAGGTGAATGGCTCATTTGCGCCCTTAGCCTGGGTTAACAGCCGTGGCTCCCTTGCGGGTTTGCTGCCAGGACCGCACAGCTCCCCTAGCCTGATTTTGCCTGCAGATGAGAACAGCCTGTCTGTCCATGAGCATCAAATTCACACTCCTCCATTTTGGGACTTGATGAAAGACTCTGAAGAAGAGTTGTCTTGTTGAGGCAGAGGTGGGAGGGAGAGTTGTTAAGCTGAACTTTATTCATTTATGTATGTACAAGTGAATTTTGGCCCGTTGAATAACGGGCGCTAGTAACGGCGCTCCTGGCCTCCCGCCGCCATTCCCCCTCCCTCCGCCGTCCGGCCCCCCTACCTTTAAGGGCCAAATCGGCCCAGGCACTTGCCCCCGCCAGGCCAGGGAGACGGAGGCCGGGACCGGGGGCGGAGCGGAGGCCATGTAACTTTTTAAAAAACTGCTTCCGCGGCCGACGACGCCGACCCTCCCTCCCAGCTGCCGAGTCCCCCTTACCCTGACCGACTGCTGACGGCCGAAGGAAGTCCTTAATTTAAGAGGCAGAGAGGAGCTCGCAAGCAGAGCTCCTCTCTGTGCAAAGCCTCTTGCCGAACTGCTGCTTTGGGTGCAAGGGACGCAAGCGCCCAAAGCGGCAGTTCGGCAAGAGGCTTTGCACAGAGAGGAGCTCTGCTTGCGAGCTCCTCTCTGCCTCTTAAATTAAGGGCTGTCTTCGGCCGACAGCAGTCGGCCAGGGTAAGGGGGACTTGGCAGCTGGGAGGGAGGGTGGGCGGTCGGCAGCGTCGGCCGCGGGAGCATTTTTTTAAAAAGTTACATGGCCTCCGCTCCGCCCCCGGTCTCCGTCTATTTTGGCCGAGGCGGTCTGCCACCGCCTCAGTCACTTTCCCCCGCCGCCGCTTCTCCGGCTTCTTTGGGGCGGCCGCTTCTGGCCGCCCAAGATGGCTGCCGGGTGCCGGCGATCGTGTCTCCCTTGCCCTGTTCTGGGCATGCGCTTCGCGCATGCCCAGAACAAGGCAGGGAGGCACGGACGGACACCAAGCGTTTTATTAGAGAGGATGTATGTATGTATGTATTATTTATTTCATTTCTATACCTCCCCATCAAAAAACAAAGGCAAACATCATTTTTAAAAAGCTACTTAAAATAATGTAAAAACAAATTTAAAACAATTCAGAATATTTAAAACCAATTAAAATACTTTAAAATAATTTAGAAACCTTGGAAGGCCAGGCCAAATAAGTAATTCTTTAGGACTCTCTTGAAGGCCAACAATGAGTCCAAACTATGGATATCTGCCAGGAATGCATTCCACAGACCACGAGCAGCTACAGAGAAGGCCTAGTTCCAAATCTCCACAAAACATGCCAGTGGTAACTGGAGATGGACCTCTCCAGAAGACTCAGCGTGTGATGGGGATCATACAAAAGAAGGCGCTCTCTAAAGTAACCTGTACCTAAGCCATTCAGGGCATTAAAGGTAATAACCAGCACTTTGTATTTTGCCTGGAAACATATTGGCAGCCAATGCAACTGTTTGAGAACAGGCATAATATAATCTCTCTGGGTTACCCCAGAAACCTGTCTGGCTGCCATATTTTGGAATAACTGAAATTTCCAAACTACATACAAAGGCAGCCCCATGTAGACCGCATTGCAATAATCCAACCTGGAGGTTACCAGCTGATGCACCACTGTTTTGAGATCATTTTCTTCAAGGAATAGATGTAGCTGTGGAACCAACTGAAGCTGATGGAAAGTAATCCTGGCCATAGCCTCCACCTGGGATACAAGGGAGAGGGCTGGATACAAGAGCACTCTCAGGCTGCATATCTGTTCCTTCTGGGTTAGTGTAACCCCTCCAGCACAGATAGATCTAGCTCATCTCTCAAATTCCTATCTCTCACAATGAGTACATCTGTCTTGCTTGGATTCAGCTTCAATTTGTTGTCCCTCATGCTGCCCATTACAGCCTGTAGGCAGGCATTTAGGGAGTGAATGCCATTTCACGATGATGGTGATGATGATAAGGAGAAATACATTTAACTAGTGGGCCTGGGCGCAGAGCATCTGTGCCTCTAGTTGGGCCCAACCATCCCCCACATGCCCGCATGCCTGGCTTTCTGGCTGCCCAAGCGGCTGCTCCCCACCCCCACCGCCGTCCCCCCGGGCCAGGCTGTCCCGCTGCTGCCAGCCAGGCTAGGCTAGCCCACCGCTGCTTAATCCATGCGGCCGGACCAGGGCCCGCTGCTGCCGCTGCCTCACCCCAGTGGGCGGGCCAGTGCCAGGCCATCCTGCCACCACCTTCCACCTCCTCCTCCCAGATGGTGGGGCTTTTCCCACCATCCAGGAGTGCTACTTACATTGTTCCCAAAGTGTGGGACTTATTGTTGGGGGGCACAGTGGGCTTTGGAAGGAAGGAAAGCTTGATTTAAAACAAAAACAAAAACCCACCCCTCTCCAAAACGTGTGTTGTATGTTTGCTGCGCCTGCACCAGTGCTTCCTGAGTCTGGATGTCCACCACCAAATGTAAGTAGTCACAGCTGTTGATTAGTTCCTCCTCCAGTTGTACAGAATGCCACAAATCTCACCAGCATACATCTAACTTGAATAAAGAACTGGCATAGAAATGAAACAACCAGAGGTCCAGATCTGACTTTAAAAACGTACGTTAAAAAAAAATCCTTTGGGTTCAAATGTGTTCACTGCTTACAAGTATTCTCTTACTAGTCTTACTGAAGGTCAGGGACTATAGTCTCTGGAGTCAGTTCTCTCCTTTATTCAAATCCAGACTTCACTCTTCCTTTCCCTTCAAAAGAGTATATAATACATTTCCCCGTATCTCAGCTGTAAGTGTAATTAACACTTTCTTCAATGTCCCAGTGTATACTAACTATTATTGAATATCAACTGTCAGGCTTTGGAGTTTTGAGGTAAATCTTCCCTAGAAGTCTCCTTTGAAGGTTATTTTCCCCACTCCCTCCTTAGATCAATTCCCTTTTCCTTGATACAGTTTTCCCTTAGAAGTGCTCTCCTAGCAACTGGTTTACTTCACAGCACTCATGCTCCTCATTCCAAGTGTCCTCTATCAAACTAGAGGTGTGCATGAATTGTATTTTTCTATTTGATTTGAGCTCAAATCAAATCGCAAAATACTCAAACTGATCGGTTGAAACAGCAGCCATTGCTGGCTGTTTCAACAAACTGAATCAATTTGAGTGATTCAGCCATAGAGAACAATGATTCACCCCATTGTTCCCCATGGGTAGGTCCTAGGGAGACCAAAGTGGGTTTGGAGGTAGGGCATGATGGGTGCTACCTACCACCCAACCCACAAAAGAAACAGGCAAGCAGGCAATTTTTGGGAAAGGTTTTTAAAAAATCTAAAAACCACCCACTTGCCCATTTCTTTTGTGGGTTGGATGGTAGGTAACACCCATCATGCTGTATCACCCAACCCACTTTAGTGTTCCTAGGACCTAACCATGGGGAACAATGGGGTTATCTGAGTTCCCCATTGTTCCTTCCCTATGGCCAAAACAAGCAGAGTGCACAAATTTTGCAACCCTGCCTTGAAAAACACTGCAGAACAGAAGCACACAGTCCCTCCCAACATGAAACTCCACATTTTGCCACATTTTGCCAAGCACACAGTAAAGAAATGGCAAAAGAATAATCACTGACCCAGAATCCAATGCCAGCCACAGTGCCTGTACTGCCTGTACTGCAGTAAGATCATTAGCACAAGTTGCTCTCTCACACACAATTATGATTCCTTACATTACTTCCTAGTATTACAACAGCAGCACTCTTAGCAGCCAGCAAGCATAGCCATAAGCTCAACTAGAACATCATCTTCAGCCACATTTTGACTGAGTACATCTTGCAATGCAAATTGCAGTGCAGACCAGAGAACTGAGTGAAGCACAAGTCAGTCTCAAGGCCAGACATGGAGCTCATCACAGCAATCACCAAGAAATATCACACAGAGACACATAGAGCTGAGCTGCCACATTGAGTTTGGAGGGTACCGTGCATGTGCCCTGGCCATGTAAATGTCTAGGGCACATGCACAGCAACCTCCAGAATGGCCACCACACACACTCAAAGGGCCAAAATGGCCTGAAAATGGGCCAGAATGGCCCTTCAGAGCCCGGGGGAGGCTGGCAGGGGGAGGTGAAGCCACTGGAGGACACACACACCTGTGGCTACAGCTGCACCCCCTGGGACTGTCAAGGAACAGATTTTTAAAAAATTATTTTTCCTGTTTTGCCCTCAAACTGGCCTCCAGCCGGTTCAAGGGCTTCAGCTCAACCTCAAGCCAAACCAGACTGGTTCAATGTTGGACTGGCTTGAGGGTGAGCTAGTTCACATATCCCTAAGGAAGACCATCTGCTCCACCATGTCAGCATCCATGCATGTGTGGTGGGGTGTCACCACACTCCCAGCTATGGAGAACACCCTCTCGCTCTGGATGCTGGTGGCAGACATGAGAGGAACTACTGCCAAATTGGTTGCCACCACCAAGTCCAGTAACCACTGGCCAAGTCTTGCCAGACCTGGTGACACATTGCACAAAATTGGATCGGCTCTCTCTCCCACCCTGGGGGTAGATGAGGATGGAGAGAGCAATCTGGCTAGGCTAGCAGCTGACGACACCTCCTCCTCTGCTGCCACAGGAAGAGTTTCTTCCCTGACAGGGGAGGAAACCCACCCACCCCAGCTGCCACAGGTGACTACACTGTGGGACCAAGCTCCTCCAGAAAGGAGAGCCTGCACACAACAATAGTGGGCTCAACTCATGAGTAGTTACCCACTATGACCAGCAGAATCACCTGTCCCTTTGCCTGCCATTCTGCTCCTGCGTCTGCTTCACACCCTCCTAGATATCTTGGCAGGTGGGTTGCAGAGGAGAAGAAGCACCTTTAAGGGGTGTGGGCCCATGGTTGGTCTGTTTATGCTCTGTGTGCCACACGCAATGCAATCTATAGCACTGTGGTGCACACACAGAAGCTTGAATCAATTCAGGTTCGAATCATCTCTCGAATCAATTCAGGTTCAAATCGGCATGAATTCAATTCAAACTCGCATTAGGCCCTTTATTCTAGAGGTGATTCAATTTTAGTTCAAATCTCACATCATCTGATTGGTTTCCCCCTTCTAGAATTGGAAGAAAATCCCCTTCCCTGAACACTGCCAACCAGGCAGATCATCTCTGTAAACCTCAGCGTTCTTTAAAGAAAAACAACAACCCAAGGAATTCTGAACTGTGTGTTAGTTTGGTACATTCCAACCATTTCCCACCACTGATCAGAGAAGGGGATTTCTCCTCTCCTTAAATTTCTTATTGCATCCTTAAGAATATAGAGAACAGAGTATAACTCCTTACACAAATTGCCTTTAAAGCCCTTCCCATTCTATGGCTCTTTTGTCTTCCTAATATATCATATTTGCTTGCTTGGCCTGCTTCTAAAAATGAGATTATTATTTAGATGAAATGAAAGTATTATTGAGGGTATTTACCCCTTGTGTACAGTAGAGTAAACAGAGTGATACTGCACAATTCTTTACCGGACTGTTGCTTTATAAACCGTCTCCCAATGTAAACTGCAAACTAGACCACACATGTTGCTAAAACAAAGCTACAAACAGAATAGAACTCAAACACCCTTTTTTGGCCTTACAAACAGTACATGTAATTGTTAAAGGAATACATTTATGGTCACCTGCTAAGCTATCTATAGGACAGATTTTGCACAGCCAAAAAGTATAGGCAAGTCACACGTATTGTTTACATGTGCAAGACATTCTATGTAGCTTCATGTTACAGGAGTTATTTCTTCATGTCTCAGACATATATGTAGACAGCATTTGGCTAGTTTTTATGCCTTTCTGATTTCTAGATCAAGTTTCTTTTCAGGGCCGTTAGATCCCACATTGGGGGGGGCGGGCGGACGTAGAAGACATGAGAAAAATGTTGAACTCTCTGCTGGATGCTGAAGGCAGGAATGAGACATTATGGTTACTGCATGACTGCCATGAAAAACAATCATCCTGCGTCTCCTTCTCCTCAATCCCTTGCAACATCTAGTACTACAAAAAATACGATGTGCCATCACTGTCTTGTGAGTTTGCCTGCCCCAGCTCCAGTTCATTGGCTTCTGTTTTGGGTGTGTGTGGAGAAACTTATAGTAAAGTGACAAATGCTGCCAACTCTTGGTTTCAAAACTTATAGGACCTTGTTCAGATAGCTGGAGCCTGCTGCACTGGAGTGGAAGCAGAATTAATAGCAAGCTTTCTTATCTTTCTAGCTGACTAGCACTGGCATATATAGTAAGCTGACTTTGTGCTTGCATTCTAGAGTGACATGAAGAAGCACTGCAGGTAAGCAGGTATGACAGAGTGATCCCCAGAATGGCTGCTGTCAAGTTGCCCCATTGCACTTTCGCAATCTAGCCTGCCTGCCTGCTTTTGCTTACAAGGTGGTTAACTTAACCTATGTTCCGGGCAAACTGATAGAAGGTATTATCAAGGACATATGGAAGAACAGGCCGTGCTGAAGGAGAACCAGCATGGCTTCTGAAAAGGTAAATCTCACCTCACCAACCTTTTGCAGTGGTGGCTGGGACTGCGGGGTACCTGGGACTGTGGGGGTGGGGGAGCGGGCATTAAGCAGAGCAGCTGATGGGTGGAGCCACTGGTAGTGAGAGGTGGAGCCAATTGTGGGCAGAAGTGGAGCCAGGACTAGGAAGGCACCTTAGCATAAGAGCAAAAGAACATAAGAACAGCCCTGCTGGATCAGGCACAAAGCCCACCTAGTCCAGCATCCTGTTTCACACAGTGGCCCACCAGATACCTCTGGGGAGCCCACAGGTAAGAGGTATGTGCATACCCTCTCTCCTGCTGTTGCTTCCCTGCAACTGGTATTGAGAGGCATCATGCCTCTGAGGCTGGAGATGGCCCACAGCCACCAGACTAGTAGTCATTGATAGACCTGTCCATCATGAATTTGTCTAAACCCCTCTTAAAGCCATCCAAGCTGGTGGCCATCACCACATCCCATGGCAAGGAATTCCATAGATTAATTATGCGCTGTGTGAAAAAATTCTTCCTCTTGTCAGTCCTAAATATCTTGACCTTCAGTTTCATGGGGTGATTCCGGGTTCTAGCGTTGTGAGAGGGGTAGAAAAATTTCTCTCTGTCTACCCTCTCCACTCCATGCATAATTTTATACACTTTGAGCATGTCTCTCCTTAGTCGCCTCTTTTCCAAGGTAAAGAGCCCCAGATGCTGTAGCCTAGCTTCATAAGGAAGCTGCTCTAGGCCCTTGATCATTTTGGTTGCCCTCTTCTGCACCTTTTCCAGTTCTACAATATCTTTCTTAAGATATGGTGACCAAAGCTGTATGCTGTACTCCAGATGTGGCCACACCATAGATTTGTATAAGGGCATTATTATATTAGCATTTTTATTTTTAATCCCCCTCCTAATGATTCCTAGCATGGAATTAGCTTTTTTCACAGCTGCCACACACTGAGTCGACACTTTCAATGAGCTGTCCACCACTCCCTTGGTCAGTCACCGACAGCTCAGATCCCATCAGCGTATATGTGAAGTTGGAGTTTTTTGCCCCAAATGTGCATTTGCTTACATTACTTACACTTGCTTACATTGAACCACATTTGCCATTTTGTCGCCCACTTCCCCAGTTTGGAGAGATCTTTTTGGAGTTCCTCACAATCCATTGTGGATTTCACTACCCTGGATAGTTTAGTGTCATCTGCAAATTTGGTCACTTTGCTGCTCACTCCAACTTCTAGATCATTTATGAACAAATTAAAGAGCACTGGTCCCAGTACTGATCCCTGGGGGACCTCACTTCCTACCTACCTCCATTGTGAAAACTGTCCATTTATTCCTACTCTGTTTCCTGTCCTTCAACCAGTTACCGATCCACACGTGAACCTGTCCCCTTATTCCATGACTGCTAAGTTTACACAAGAGCCTTTGGTGGGGAACTTTATCAAAAGCTTTTTGGAAGTCCAAGTATACTATGTCAACCATATGAAACCTTTTCAAATGGTTTCTGTTTTAATTGTAAACTGCGCCATTTCAGAATGAGCCATTTCAGAAGGGTGGTATAAAAACTGAATAAATAAATAAAATAAATAATAAACCAGATCACGTTTATCCACATGTCTGTTGACACTCTCAAAGAACTCCAAAAGGTTAGTGAGGCAAGACTTTCCCTTGCAGAAGCCATGCTGATTCTCCTTCAGCAAGGCCTGTTCTTCTATATGCTTAACAATTTTGTCCTTAAGTATGCTTTCCATCAATTTACCCAGCACTAAAGTTAAGGTGAACGGCCTGTAATTTCCCGGATCCCCCCTGGATCCCTTCTTGAAAACTGGAGTCACATTGGCTACTTTCCAGTCCTCTGGTACAGAGACTGATTGTAGGGGCAAGTTACATATTCTTGCAATTTCAAATTTGAGTTCCTTCAGAACTCTTGGGTGGATGTCATCTGGCCCTGGTGATTTGTTAATTTTTAGCTTTTAAATACAGCTTAGAACATCTTCCCTTGTCATCTCAAATTGGCGCAGTTTCTCAGCTGCTAAACCTGAAAATCTCAGTTCTGGGGAGGGTATATAGTCAGTATCCTCTGCCATGGAGACAGACACAAGGAACTCATTCAGCTTTTCTGCAATCTCATTATCCTCCTTAATAATCCCTTTCAAACCTCATCATCTGAGGGTCCAACCATCTCCCTTCTGATATATTTTAAAAAGTTTTTGTTATTCCCCTTGACACTTATAGCTATATGCTCTTCAAACTCTCTCTTTGCATCCCTTAGTGTGTCCTTGCATTTCTTTTGCCAGAGTTTATGTTCCTTCCTGTTCTCTTCATTTGGGCAGAACATCCATTTTCGGAAGGAAGTCTTCTTGCCTTCTATAGCTTCCCTGACTCTGCTTGTTAGCGACGCTGGCATCCTCCTGAACTTGGTGGTACGTTTCCTCTTCCTTGGTATACAATCCAACTGTGCTTCTAGTACTGTGGTTTTAAATAAGTTCCATGCTTTCTGGAATGATTTGACACTCCTGACTTTCCCTTTCAACTTCCTTCTTACCAGTCCCCTCATTTTTGAGAAGTTTCCTCTTCTGAAATCTAATGCATCTGTGTTGGACTTCCTTGACAATTCTCCACTCACATATAAGCTGAATTGGATCACACTATGGTCACTGCTACCCAATGGTTCTGCAACTCTGACATCTTGCACCAGGTCTTGGGCACCACTCAGGATTAAATCCAAAGTCACCATCTCTCTGGTTGGTTCCGCAACTAACTGTTCTAAGGCACAGTCATTTAGCACATCTAGCAATTTGGACTCTGTCATTACCTGAATGTGAATTTACCCAGTCTATGTGTGGGTAGTTGAAGTCACTCATTATTGTTGCCCTGTTTCTCTTTGACACCTCTCTTATTTGTTTCTCCAACTCCAGGTAACTCTCAGCACTTTGATCCGAAGGACGATAACATGTCCCTAGTAACACATTTCCTTTCAGTCCTCAAAATGATACCCATAATGATTCTGTGGAGGACTCAGGTCCACCTACGTTTTCTAGCTTATTGGAATCTATTCCTTCTTTGATATACAGCACCACTCCTCCCCCAACCCTCTGCTCCCTGTCCCTTCTATAGAGTCTATATCCAGGAATAACCGTGTCCCACTGGTTCTCACCATTCCACCATGTTTCTGTTACACCCACTGTATCTATGTTTTCATTAGTAACCAAGTACTCCAGCTCACCCATCTTGGCTCAGAGGCTTCTGGCATTGGTATACAGCAGGCCTGCTCAACTTCGGTCCTCCTGTAGATGTTGGCCTACAACTCCCATAATCCTTGGCTATTGGCCCCTGTGGCTGGGACTTATGGGAGTTGTAGTCCAAAAACAGCTGGGGGGGCCTAAGTTGAGTAGGCCTGGTATACAGACACCTATATGCCAGGTCCCTCACCTGGTGTTGGCGTGTGCTATCCCCCTTACCATCATTTGACCTATTTGGCAAGCTGTCCTTCTGCTCAACTAACTTCTGGCTCTACTCTGTCTCCTTCTGGTTTATCTGAAACATGTTCACCATCACACCTTAGGGGATTTTGCCGGCTGAAGCTGATACCACCCTATTCCCACCCACAATCTCCCAGGTGTCATTTTTAAAGCTGCTCTGCAACCTTTTTGAATTTTAGCGCCAGCAGTCTCATTCCATTTTGGTTCAAGTTGAGCCTGTCCCTTTTGTACAGGCTTCGCTTTCTCCAAAACGTATCCCAGTGCCTAACAAATCTATACCCCTCCTCCCGGCACCACCATCTCATCCACGCATTGAGACCCCTCAGCTTCGCCTGTCTTGCTGTCCCTGCACGTGGAACAGGTAGCACTTCAGAGAACGCTGCCCTGGGGGTCCTGCACTTCAATATGCTACCTAGCAGCCTAAATTTGACTTCCAGGACCTCCCGACTGCATTTCCCAACATCGTTTGTGCCAACATGCACCATGACAGCTGACTCCTCCCCAGCACTGCTTAGCAGTGATGCAGCGTAACATCCAGAACTTTTGCACCAGGCAGGCAAGTAACTGTGCGGTCTACACACGGGTCACAGACCCATCTCTCTATGCCCTTAATGACTGAATCACCCACCACTACTAAGAAGCCCCCACCCCTGGAAGAGTATCCTCTGTGCGAGAGGATATGGGCGCATCACCCAAGGAAGGAGTTCCTGCTAAGGGAGTGTTTCCCTCTTCCTCAAACTGATGTCCTCCTTCCCTGAGCCCCTCATTCTCCATGACAGCAGAAGTGCCATCAGCATGTGAGTGGGATGTCTCTACCACATCCCTGACGGTCTCATCCACACACCCCTCTGCCTCCCTGAGCTTCTCCAGGTCAGCCACCTTGGCTTCAAGGTAACAAACCCGTTCCCTGAGAGCCAAGAGCTCTTTGCACCGAGCGCACACCCACGACTTCTGCCCCTCAGACAGATATAGATATAGACAGGCTGCGAATTTCTGTGCAGCCCCTGGGAATTTCTGGGAAGCAGCCCCTCCCCTGCTGGCATGCTACCTTCATAACTAGTTTCATTGGCTTTTTAGAGTATATGGGGTTTGAAGCTAGGTACTGGGTACAGCAGTCAGCTAATTAATGGTTTTTACTTTTGTCCTCCAAGAAACCTACAAAGGTTGGGTAGTACTCACCTTATTCTTGCATTGGGTGTCTCCCCACAGCTGTTCCCGCCAATCTCCCATTAAACTCCTGCAAAACACCTTTGTTATCTGTTTGCAACTCATTAAGAAAGCTCCTGGGAGCAAAGCTTCTCTGGTCCGAGTCTTGTATTCAGCACCAGCAGTCAAACTGACTCAGCTCAGGAATGTGAGGCCTCCCACAAGCTGGGGCCCTTACCTGGAATGAATCCCCCACTCAGGTTTCTCCTCTGGCAAAGACACAAACACTGCCAGCCAGCCAAAAATCCAACTCTAGGAGATTTCCAGCCCTATCAGACTTAGCTTCTCCTTCCCCTCTTGTTTTCTTGGTGAATTATTTATTTATTTTATTTCCTTGCTGTGGAAATGTTCCTACAAGCTTGTTGCTTCCTCCCTCTTCAAGAACAGCAACCAATAACTAGCAAAGTGCAGATTTGCAGCTAAGTAGGATCAAAATACAAACACACACACACAATCACACACATCTTGATTGCTCATCAACAGTGATACAGAAATATGGAAAACATCAGTTGCTTTATAGTGCATAACACACTACTACCATAGTGTTTAGATTTGTACCTAACACAGCAAGATCAAACACAAGGATGTGCGTGCACACACACACGAAAAGAACTGTACAAGCCACAAGTAAAGCATAGACCAACTACAAGAGATTGCTTCTGTGGAAAGTAAATGCATTATGAAGTCACCAGGGCAGCTCTGTCTGCCTGATTATTTCAAAAGTGAATACTACTACTAATAAACAAGAAAAAATTGAGCCAGAGTGGTACAGTGGTTATTGTATTGGACTAGACTGGGGAAATCCAAATTCAAATCCCATTCAGCCATGAAACTCACTGGGTGACTCTGGGACAGTCACATATCTCTCAGCATAACTTTCCTCATAGAGCTGTTGGGAGGATAAATGTAACCATGTGCACCACTCTGGGCTTCTTGGAGAAAGCATGGGCTATACATGTAAAACTAAATATATCTATATAAGCCACAGGTAAAGCAGAGACTGGTTACAAAAGTGGAGGGGGGAAATGCAATTCTGAAGTTACAACGGCAGTTCTGCCATTATATTTCAAATTATATTTTAAAAAATATAATTTTAAAAAACCACAGGTTTTCCCATGATGCTTGCTGTAGCTATAAACCATCTCCCGTAACCTTCTAACTATGTAACTATGAACCATCCTCCCATGATACCACGGGAAGCAAAGATGCATGGGGACACCCTCTCCCTACTCCATGCCTGCTGAACAGCTGGGTGCTACTCTCTGCCTGCCTTGGGTGCCCATCACTTAGCATGGCAGTCCATCCTAGCAAGCAACAAATGTTTTTTATATAGATCACTTCTTTAATCCTTGCCCAATGAACCATAACAGCCAGTGGTCATATTAAGTTTACTGATACTGGTCACGATCCATAGAAAAATCTGGTTAGCTCTCTGCATAGCAAATAGATTTTAAAAATTATTTTCCTTCCAACAGAATCCATTCCATCTCTACATACACCACACCCACATGGAAAGCCACTTCTGTAATTATTTGAAAAGCAGTTTAGACTCAGAAATCCATGCATATGCCCGAAAAGAACTTTCTGGCTTCTTATGCCAGTTTTGAATCTAATTAATCCTGTCTTACAGTTTGCTATTCCTTCCAATGTTTTATGGAATGTCATTTTGGGAATGGGCCATAATGCTTTGCATACAGATCAGATCGGAGAGCAAGGGAGAAAAAACAGAGGTTGCATTTCTCCCCTAGAAACAAACACAAAGAAGCCAGCAAAAGATCAGACTTACCAACAGCCAACCAGCCAGCCTACCTGTTCTCTAACCAAAATGGTGCTTGGATTCTTCTGTGTAATGTTTTATAGCTGTCATCATATGCACAAGGACAATTTAAATAGTTTTAGCTAGAAGTTTATTCAGCAACAACTCTTTCACTTTCCCTCCCTTTTCCTCTTGACTTCTCCCCCACACTTTCTACAGGATCCCCCTTGGGACAAATGTACAAACAAACAAACTTGAAAAGATTACTGAACAGAATACAAGTAACTAAAAGAAAAAGATTTCTTGACCCTCTGGCCACTCTGATTGGCTTCCTGAGGAGCCAAGATGCCTTCTGGTTGATGCTCATGGCATTTCAAGCTCCACCCACCTTCTGAAAATAAAGGCAAGCTTTGTAATTGGCTCTGCTTTATTCATATTCACATTTGAACTCTGTGTGTTCCTATTGGTGTTTACAAAATTACGTACACACTGGGGCCAGGCTGCAGGCAGCGATGAGGCACAGACAAAGAGGCACTGAGGCAGACAGAGGAAGTGTTGCAAAAGACAGACAGAGGAGGTAAAATGGCTGACAAATATTGTCAGGTATTATTAAGTGGGCACCACCCACTCTTCCCTCAGGCAAGAGCCATCACTGGTTCTTTGAGAGTGTCAACAGGCATACGGATAAAAGTGATCTGGCTGACATAGTATACTTGGACTTCCCAAAAGATTTTGACAAAGTTCCCCACCAAATGCTCTTGAGTAAACCTAGCAGACATTAGATAAGGGGACAGGTTCATGTGTGGATCGGTAACTGGTTGAAAGAAGGAACAGGCTAGGAATAAATGTTCAGTTCTCTAAATGGAGGGAAGTAAGCAGTGTGGTTTCCCAGAGATCTGTACTGTGCCAGTGCTTTTTAATTTATTCATAAAGGATCTAGAAGTTGGGGTAAACAGCGAGGTGGGCAGATGCCAACCAGCTATTTGAGGTAGTGAAATCCCAAACAGATTATGAGGAGCTCCAAAAAGATCTCTCCAAACTGGGGGGGGAGGGCAACACAATGGCAGATGTGGTTCAATGTTATCAAGTGTAAAGTGATCCATATTGGGGCAAAAAACCCCAACTTCACATGTATACTGATGGGGTCTGAGCTGTAAGTGACTGACCAGGAGATATATCCTACAGTTGTGGTGGACAGCTTGTTGAAGTGTTGACTCAGTGCATGGCAGCTGTGAAAAAGGCAAATTCTATGCTTGGAATCATTAGGAAAGGGATTGAAAATAAAACTTCTAGTATAATAATGCCCTTATACAAATCTATAGTGCGGCCACATTTGGAGTACTGCATGCAGTTCTGGTCATCATTTCACAAATAGGACATTATAGCTGGAGAAAGTGCAGGAGAGGACAACCAGAAGAACACAACCAAGATGATCAAGGGTCTGGGACACTTGCCTTACAAGGCAAGGCTACAATACCTGGGCTTTTTAGCATAGAAAAATATGACTAAGGTGAGACATGAGAGAGGTTTATAAAATTATGCATGGTGTTGAGAGAGTAGAGATAAATTTTTCTCCCTCACTCATAACACTAGAACGTGTGAGGGTCATTCCATGAAACTGATTGCCAGGAAATTTAGGACCGACAAAAGGAAATACTTTTTCACACAATGCATAAGTAACCAATGGAATTCTCTGCCACAAGATGTGGTAACAGCCACCAGCCTGGATAGCTTTAAGAGGGGCTTAGACAAATTCATGGAGGAACAGTTCTATCAATGACTACCATTCTGATGGCTATAGGCCACCTCTAGCTTCAGAGGCAAGATACTTCTAAATACCAGTTGCAAGGGAGCAACAGCAAGAAAGATGGCATGCCCTCACCTCTTGTTTGTGGGCTTCTCAGAGGCAACTGGTGGGCCACTGTGTGAAAGAGGATGCTGGACTAGATAAACCTTGGGCCTGATCCAGGGGCAGATTAACCTTTTTGCTGCCCATAGGCAAAAAGGCTTTTGCCGCCCTTTAAAAAAAAAAAAAAAAAAAAAAGCTCTGGGGAAGAGGGCCGAGGGAGAAATTCCCCCTTTTACTTTGATTTGTTTTTTAAGCCACAGCGGCGGCTGTAGCTGCATGGAGGGGGGCGTCCAGGCGAGGGGAAAGTTCCCTCTTTTGCCCCCTAAAGATCACTGGCAGCGGGATGGGGCATGGTGGTGATGACGGCGGCTGGCTGCAGGGAGGGTGGAGGAGTGAATAAGGGAGTGTCACAGTGTGCCCCTTTGAAAAACCTCTAAGCCCGCTGTGCAGGCAGCAGCACCAGCGGTGAGCTGCGCCTTCCTCCTGTCCAGCCAGGTGACTGAACGGCCACCGGGTTCTGCTATCTGCAGCCCGTTTCCAGCTTCCATTCCATATGGAAGGAATACTGGAAATGGGCTGAGGATAGCAGAGCCAGGCAACTGTTCAGTCACCTAGGAGGAGGGGAGGAGGAAGAAGGAACTGGCCACTGCCATCCACACAGCAGGCTTAGAGGTTTAAAAGGGGGCACACGGTGACTCTCCCCCCTCGCCCTCCCTCCCTCCCTGCAGCCAGCCAGCCAGCCCTGCCGCCGCCACCGCTGCCGCCACCGTGCCCCATCCTGCCGCCAGTGACCTTTAGGGGGCAAAGGGGGGAACTTTCCCCTAGCCAGAAAACATCATGGGGAAAAGTGAGTCCTTCACAGACAGGTTACATAAATGACAACCGTTTTATTATGGAATTATCAGTTGGATTTTCTAGGCAGTGCCTTTTACTAGAGTTGTGATGGGGTACTCACATATCTGGGAACAAAGAGCTGAGAGAGACGTTCCCTGGCTCAGCTGAAGTTTGGTGATTATGACTCGCTATATAAGAGCCAAACTGTCTGAGAAGAAAATATGGTGGAAGGAAGCCTTGGAGGCTTGGCACTCTTTGTAGGAAGGTGAGTATGAGTTTGGCACAGAAACGACCCTCTCGAATGCTTGAATGCTTGAAGAGGCTTGAATGCTTAAAGAGGTAATGCATGAAGAGGCTAGGGCTCTTGGCAGGGAAGCCAGGTAAGGGTTTGTCTCTAAGAGGAATTCCCTGAAGGGACTGTTCTAAGTTTATTTGGAGTGTTCAAAGCAGCTATATCTTTGTAAATAGATGTGCACCATTGCTTATACACACACAAAGTTAATCACAGGAACATGGTACCTCTGGAGAATAAGTTCATCCTTCCAACATCTTCCAGATATCAAAGCCAGGTCTCCCCTGCCCCGCCCCCAATTTCCTCTGCAGGATTCAAATATATTAAAACTTGTTTCCAGAAATGCAAGCTGCAGTTCATACACTCTCCATCACATGCATAATCAAGTATGAATAGAGTGCACAACACAAACCCTCCCCCCCAATTGCAGTGAGGCCTAATTCGAATGATACCACACAAGCATAGCGCCAGCTTTGGCAAAGGTATGAACTATGACTAAGGGGCAATCCAATACTATGTACATTTACTCTGAAAAGGTCATTATATTCAATGGGTCTCCTTTCAAGTAAGTGTGCATAGAATTGCACACTTGGACATATACTGGAAGGGGGCATGGGGTTACCTTCCTTGGTAACTCTCCACATCTCCCTAGAATGATTAATTCAGATTAATATCTCAACTAGTGACAGGTTAGACTAGGCCTTCAGTGTCCATCTATGACATTCAGGGGTGGTCCTTTCATGAAGTGAGGTGTGGCAGCAGTCATCTCAGGTGTCAGATTATTGGGACACCAGATGGGCGGCATGATGCCACCCTGCTATTGCCATCAGGGCAGCCACTGGAGTCTGATTTTGACTCTTGCAAGCTTTGTGAGGAGTGCCTCCCCTCACACTGTTTGCAAAGCTTACAAGAGGCAAGGCCATGGGGCAATCAACACGTTGGCTCAGTGCAGACATACTGAACACAACAGATGCCTTTGGAAGTTGTCACTATGCCAGGTCCTATCCCAACCTATTTGTATACAACCTATTTGTATACAATCCTTAGACACATAAATTGTAGTTTTGCAAGAGAGTAACAAAACATTTGGCAATTTTGTTTAACAATGTGGTAAGAAGTTGCCCCCCCCCCCTGTAAAATCAATGCTCCATTTGTCCACAGATCCAAAAGATACTTTCAAGTTTTCCAGATGCCAGGCCAAAAGTATTTTGCAGCTACAAGGAGGCAGGGGGCAGAATGACCAAAATGTTCAATATGGGGCGGGGGAGGAATTAAATAATGGCTTTGGATACAGAAGCCATTTATACAATATATTTATAAGAGCAAGGAAGAGTCCTCTCAAATGTGGTAGTGCTGCATGCATTTTGACCATATGCTGGTGGATGGTTTAAATATATCGCTTGTAAAATGCTTTGGCTCCAGAGCCAAAGGGCACAAGCACCTTTGAATTGGATATATTGCACTTCAAGGTGAAATAGTCTGAATGGCTGTTTGCTTCATAAATCAGGCCTAAAGCAATACTGTCTTCAGCCTGTTATATATTGCATTTCATGAGTTTACTTCCAAATTGAATTCACTGCCATCATTTTGTACCAGAGAACATCTTGAAAAAATCAAGTAACAAATAATGACTGTTTTTTAAAGGTCAAAGAAACTGAAGAAAGAGCGAGAGGAGAAAAAAGCAGAAAAGAAAAGAACGCTGTTTGGAAAAAAATATTCAGGAAGACCTGAATATTTATTTACTGATATCATCTTTAGACCCCAAGGGTGTTTCAGAACACAGACTGCTACAGTTTTTAATGGGAAAAAAAGGTTTCCCAAACTGGGTTTCATTTCTTATATTTCATACAAAACAGTCCACAGCCTATGTTGCCCGATTTGTGCCCTTTGTCTGAATTTAGCATTTCATGGTTTATCTTCCTTCAAGGGGATGTTGTGCTTTTTGACCTGTGTGTTTAAGAATGCCGGGCCTTGGGAGGCAGAACCATTGTAAACTGCCAGTCATTCATTCATGCACAAAAAGGCTAGACTACACATGATGTTAAGCCTGTTCTTAGGGCTGATGGGCTGATTTTAACTGCATCAACAGCTGGATTGGGGACCCCGTGGATTGCAGGAGAGCAACCATGGATTGCAGGAGAGCAACAGCAGAAAGAAAGGCAAGCCCTCCGCTCTTTCCTGTGGGCTCCCCAGATGCATCTGGGGGCCACTGTGTGAAACAGGATGTTGGACTAGATGGGCCTTGTGCCTGATCCAGCAGGGCTGTTCTTATTTCCTTATGATTGGGATCATGATGAGGGTAGGGGGGTTGCAGTTTGGACTGGTACTCCTTCTGCTGTTATTTTACAAGGGGGAAAGCTCCCATTGGTACTATCTTCTCCCTTAATACAGGAGTTTCCAAACTTGGGTCCCCAGATATTGTTGGGTTGCAGCTCCCATCATCCCCTGTCACAACGGTCTCCTGATCTACTATTTTGCACCTTGCTCCCTCCTGTTGTAAATCGTTGGGTTCTTCCCTTAGGGTTTAGGTTCTTGGGTTAGGTTCTTTACTGATTTAGCAATTTCATCTTCAGTTACTTCTTGACCTCCGAAGACACTCCAAAGACACTCCGAGACTTTGGGGCTGATCCACAGTTCAGAATCAACCTTTGGGTTGTTCAGTACAGGTGTTTGAAATTAGAATGATTTTTTTTTAAAAAATCATGTTAGGGTCTAAGAAGAGAGCGTCTCTTGTTCAGTTATTGGCAGGAATGTTGGGAACTCACAGAGAGGGGACCCTCCCATGCTACAGCCACTCATCTAAGGGACCTACTTTAATAGCTAGAAAGGATAACAGAGGATTATGGTAGTGACCTTATTTCAGTTCATTTCAGTCTTTGGGGACAATCATGTTAATCAGGAACACTATTGGAAGTAGTGCCTCCAGTCTTTGGCTGGTCTATACTTGTATAGTTTGTTTCATCTTTCTTATACTGTCTTTGCCTTATACTGTTTGTTCCTTGGTGTAAGCTTGTTGCTATCACTATATGCATCTTTTTCACTGTGTTTACAAGAACTGGGAAATCCTGAATAAATGGGTCGTCCTTCTGGTTATTGGCTGAGGTTTCCTTGTCTGCTTACTTGTAGGCTGAAGATCACATCATAATTTCTCACAAGAGTTATTCTGTAATGGACTCAGTAACCACAAAGCAAACTAGCAAGAACAGATTGAAAATGCCATGCTAGGCAGAGTACAAGAACCATGTGCAACAACCATAGCAATGGACTTGGAACTGATAAAAGACAGGCCAAAATTACCGTATTTACCAAAATAGAAGGTGACACTGAATGTAAGATAATGCCATAAAAGTCATAGGTTAAATACAGGTTATACCTATATCCCCTCCTCCCTCCCCGAGGATACTGAATCTAAGACAGCCCCCCTAATTTAACAGGCAAGAACTAGGGGGAAATGTGTCTTAGATTTGGGTAAATATGGTACACTCAAGGCGGTGTATAAAATCAAAATAAATTAAATAAAAATAAATGAGCATTATATCAAAAAGTTATATTATATTGTGTATAACAAAATGAAACACCACAATCAAAATCAAAATTGTTATAAAAATAGCAGCAGTCACAACCCTATTTTAAAAGACAGTGTTTTAAAATGCTCACTGAAAAAGGCAAAAAAGTGGTGCTTTCTCCCCTGGCAGAATAGTTTTAAATGTGTTTCTACAGAGAGCCATCATGATTTAAATATAAGTGCTTATTTATAATTTCAACAGACCTCTTCTGCAGTGACTTTTTGAACCAGTGTGTATATTTTCAGAGTTCATCCTCTTTACTAAGTTTGAACAGTTAATCAAAACTTTGGTTTTTACTCAATAGGATATTTTCCTCTGAGCTTTCATAATGCATCTGATCAACTGCTTGAAGAAATGCAAAATGTCTCACAGTGCCCACAGAGTACAATTGTTTGCCTACAGCCAGCATGCACAAACAGGAGATGCAGTCTGTGTTTCAAACATCCATAAATATGGTCATGAAGAATATACAGGGAAAGAAAGGGGTGACCATCCCCAACCTCTCCCTAAGAGGGGGGAAATGAAGTTTACAGTGGGTGTTCATATTAGTTGAAGAAACTTGAACTTACTGTTCAAATATGAACTTACTCTTCACATTCGATGAAGAACAGTGGCATCTGGTGGGCCACTGTGTGAAACAGGATGCTGGATTAGATAGGCCTTGGGCTTAATCCAGCAGGGCTGTTCTCTTATGTTCTTAACTTGGGTGTTGCCGACTTCTGGTGTTATAAAGTAGGGCTTGGCTGCAACATTCCAATACCATTTACAGACTTGGCAGATAAAATAACAGCATAATTTGTGATTCTTGAAAACAAATTAATGAATGCCATAAAATTTTACAATCTGTCTTTCAAACAGATGAGAAAGAAGCACAGATGGGTTGGGATAAAATGTTTTTATCTTGGTCTGCTGCTTATGGAGTCTACATCAATTTTCTGATTTGTTCCTCCTCACCCAAAGATCCCAACTTAAATATATTTCACATATGACACTTTTGAGTATCTTTTCTGTTGTTGATGTACATGTGTGAAGGACAGCAATGTAGCTTTAAATATATTTGTATCAGGTTTTACATCAATAGATGGACATGCAAAAATGTTGATTTGCAATTGCATCTCAAACTTCCTGTCTCTCTCTCTCTCTCTCTCTCTCTCTCTCTCTCTCTCTCTTTCATTTATTTTCATAACACCCTATATAAATTCTCAGGTCGGTTTGCAATTTAAACCAAACAACCACCTAAAAATCATGTAAAAACAAATTATAATTATAATCAATAATTTTTTACAACTTTAAAACACCATAAATTAAATACCTGATAATACAAGACCAGCTCTTCTCTCAGCTCTCCAGTCCAGGCAGGGACTTCCTTGTTCCTGCCTCCTCCCTGCACCATTCCCTTTGCTTCAGCATATGGCAACCCTATCAAAGAATCCCATGGTCTTATATTTCCTCAGCAAATCATATCTACTTGACTGCCTCTGACATTGTTCAAGAGGCACCAATGCATTCTTGCAAGTTTTGCCCTGTTGCTGTAAAAACTACAGAAACAGTTTTGAATGGTGCTCATTTACTTTCTGAAACTTGAAAGTGAGAGTATTATAGATCTAATGCCGTGACCTTATAGAATCATTTATTTATTTGTTCATTCATTCATTTATAGCATGTATATGCTGCCTTTCCACTCAGGTCTATAAGACTGCTTAAATACTTTCCATATATCCTCTGTGATTCTACATCCCTCTACATTTGCTCACATTACCTTGTCCTCTGTTGCTACGGTTCTTGCCAAAATAATTCAGATTTCCTACAAGATCATTTTTACAATGAAACTTAGCTGAACAAGCTGATACAATCTATTCAACGCAGTATCTTTTCCAAATATTTTTGATTGAAAACAGAGCTTTGATTTTGTTTTTCACACAGAATCTGAGTTTCCTAAATACAGAATCTGAGGGAGGGGGGGCAGTGTGCATGTGCACATGAAGGTTGGTCCTGATAATGGATATGTTTGCAGGGTAAGACTATTCAAGAATGGTGGATCTCTTTGGATTTCACTGTGGCCAATTTTTGGATCCCATTGGTACAAAAGATCTGTTTCACACTACACCGCATGAACACCCACTAACCCGAGAGTAAACTGTAGATTCTTGCATTATGCTACTCGTGAGCTATGCATACCATCTCAGTAATTTTTGTGCAAAAGGTTGCCATTTATTTTCCATGTGCCATATGTATTTCATAAAAACATTCTGTCAAGAATGTTTTAATAAGACTTAAAAAAAAAATTTTCTAAATTGGTGCAATTTCTTGTATCTTTTGGCCAGCAAAGCCAGGTGCTTTTATGACCCTGAGGGAAAATTAATACTTTTATATTTAGACCATGTCTAAAAATAATCATGAAACACCCACACACACACACCTGCTGCAGTCTGAGAAGTAGAGGCTGAGAAGTAGAGGAATTGCAGTGTGCACATGGCGTATCCTTGACCACAAAGGTTTCCCCAGGCATTTCAATGCAGGTTATAGATCCACATGTTCAGATGAATACATCTGCTCATATATAGGAGCTCCATGTTTGCACTGGAATTTGTGTGAGGGGCTAGACAGAAAGCTTGATCTATGAGCAGGAGCTGCATCCTCAAGATTCCCTCCTTCATTATAATTTTTGTTCACAGGTGTACACCTGAATTTATATCGGATTCTACCCACATGCCTGAAATTGGCATGTTGAGCAGCTTCCACAGTACCTGGTATATCTGTGTCTGAGGGCTGCTAGGGATGATGACATATATTACATGTAGTTGTGCACCCAGGCAAACTGGGTACCTGTACCGCCCCTGCCACGAGCCCCCCCTGCTGCCGCCATACAAGCCCTCTTCCCAATATTCTAGTCACCCATGTGCGAGGCCGGGGGGGGGGGTGAGGCGACCTCCCCCCTGCCCAGCGGCTGGCAGAGTGGGAATGGCCGCTGAGCCTTACCGTCAGGCTCAGTGACCTCTAAGAACTGCGAGGCACTCCAGTGCACCTGCACAGTTAGAATACAGTGTCATAAGCTATTCCTGCTCTGCCCACCGCCGCCACGGTGGCGGGGGGGCTGCTCGCCTCACCCTCCTGGCCGTGCACGTGGGTGGCTAGAATATCGGCAAGGAGGGTTTGTGGCAGTGGCAGGGAGGAGGGTTCACGGTGGCAGCAGGGGACTCGCAGTGGTGCCAGGAGCCCCCCCGGCCTTTGGAGGCCTCCAGGGCCTTGGAGGCTACAGATCAGGGGCCCAAGGTCCAGGGGTTAGAGTGCCTCTGATTACATGGTCATTTTAGAAGGAGCATGGCTGTTCCACCTTGTGGCACATATATCAGAGGGACACAGTGGGCCATGGCTCCCCCAAATATGTACACCATGTGCATTTGTAGCAAAACAGAAAATAAATGTGTATGCAGGTTGTGAAGTGGCCTTGATTGGCAAGCAAACTTGTAATTTCCCCCCAGTTAGGGTTTACATCACAATGGTGTATACACTGATACACAAAAATTGTAATATGGTTATCACATCACTGGGAAACCCTCGAGATGTCCAAGGTAGAATAATGATGAGTTATGCTTCCCTTTTGGCTGATACTGATTTGAAAACAGTAAAAGGTTGATGTCTGGGAAAACAATGAGTGGACTAGGGCTGAAAAGAACTCTGTGCTAAGCCTCAAGCTGATCAAATTGGTGAAGAAAATGGTCACAGACAGCTGTGAACATGAGAGGAAAGGAAAAGAGGTGAGAAATTGTTTATTTGGATTGGAATTTAATTTTAATAATGAATGGTACCATCTGATGCTGTCTGCAGTTTCTGGAATATCGCCATAAGTTTTTAGAGATAGAATGTGGAGTTTGACTTTGAAGTTCTCATGGTTGTGTGAAAAACTACTCAGGCATGTAGGAAGCATGCTTAGAACATGCCTGGGAGTAGAGATGTGCTAATCGATTAGAGCTTGAATATATTTGAGCTCAAAAGAGGCTTTGAGTGTTTAAAGCTTGAAACAAAATTCATCCAAAATAAAGAGCCTGTTTCGAGCTCCAAATGAAACAGACACATTTTGACTCAAAATATTTCTAGTGTTTTGAGTGCCATTTTGAGGCCTGTTTTTCTGAGGAGAGCTGGTGTACCAATTAGAGTCAGCAGGTAGACCAACCCTCCGCTCCAGACTTAGCACATCAGACCGCCTCGGAGAATTGGTCTATCTGGTAGACTAGTCCTAGGAAGCGGGCCAACACACTAAGTCTGGAGGAGAGGGCTGGACTACCCACCCTGTGAGGAGGGTAGACCAGGCCTCCGCCCTGGACTTTGTGCATTGGCCCCCCTCGGAGGACTGGTCTACCCACCTACCCCAATTGGAAGACCATAGGGATGTGTGGACTGGTCTGGAGGTCTGGTCTGGAGGGTTGGGGGTTCGAGATCAAACAGAACCCCCCCACACACACACGGGTTCCGTCCAGACTGGAACCGAACCTCTGGAAAAGTCTGTGATTTTTTTTTTAAAGGGATTTTAAAAATAAAATAAAAATACCTGTAGCCCCTTTGGGGGGCTTCCTGTAGGCCGTGGGGGTGTGTTCCCCCTTCCCCCGCTGGCCTCTGAAATCACCGCTGCGGCCAGGTAAAAAGGCCTCTTTTTGGCCTCGTAACTGCATGCGGCGGCCATTTTGGCTGCCACCGCGCATGCATAAATGGCCTCTGTGAGGCCTGGCATGGCCCATGGCCTCGCAGAGGTCATTTGCGCATGCGCAGCCAAAATAGCTGCTGCATGCAGTTACCTGCTCCCAGCTGTGACGGCACCTTCATTTGTAAGGTGAAGATGTGCCATTATAGCTGCTAAGGCAGCTGAGTGGAAGCATTCAAAATGCATGTTCAATGTTAGAGTCAAGAATGGATGCATGGAGATGATTGTATCATGCCATGCAGAATCTAGTGGTGCTCCCTAGTAGAGGTGTGCATTTGTTTCAGAATGAATCATGTGCTGAAGGGAATCTCCCTATTTCAGAAGCTCCAAAGTTCTCCTAACCAAAGCAAAGCAATTCAAAGCAGCTAAGTCTGAGATGCTTTGGATGGGTGCAGGGGCACTGCTAGGCACAGAAAAGATAAAGGCCCTGGGGCTAGGCCCACACAACCTTCCTTTTGACAATCAAATTCAATCAGGCCTCCTTAAGAATAATTACATCTGACTCTTCTACAAAGGGAAACTGTAAAAGACAAGTGCTGTATTGGGGGCTAAAGCATCTGCTTTGTTCCGAGCTCAGCACCTTGTTGTATTCTATCTAGTAATCTTTTATGTTTAGTTGTTTAGAAGTTTGTCACAGTGGGGATCCTGTAGAGCAGGGCTTCTCAACCTTGGGTCCCCAGGTGTTACTGGACTTCAACTCCCATAATCCCCAGCCCCAATGGCCTTTGATTGAGGATTATGGGAGTTGAAGTCCATCAACATCTGGGGACCCAAGGTTGAGAACCCCTGCTGTAGAGAGTGAGAGGGGTGGAGTCAGAACGGGAAAGGAAGGGAAAGTAGAAGGAGAAAATGGAGTTGTTTCTGAATAAACTCTCAGTTAAATCTAGATAAGATTGCTTTGTGTTCGTGAGGGAAGCAGCTATAAAACATTTGCTGATGAGATTTTGAAGCAGCTAGACATGTGAGCCTGCAAATCTTGTGAATGTTGCTGCAACTTCGTTCCATTGAATTACTGGGCCTACTTTCCTGCACTGCTGCTTTCTACTATCGCTGCTACTGCTTGTTTCTCCAGCTTCCTGACCTGCACAACCCCTGAAGATACTCATTCCTTATCAATCCTGGACTCTCTTGTTCACTGGATGCCCACTGCAGAATGACCCCAAAACCATCTTTTTTCTTGTTCACCCCAAGAGAACCTGCTCTTCCCTGGAAACAATGGAGGTTCATATCTGCAATTACCTCCTCACTAGAGAGACCTCTGGTTTTACTCCAGCAAAGCAGAAGGCTATATTTCTTCACTGCCTGGGCCCTGAAGAAAGTGGCAGCACAAGAAAGGCGGAGCTACCAATGCTCCTGATGTGGAGAATCTGCCCACAAAGCCAATTTTGCTCACTGTCCTGCATGGAAGGTCACTTGCAAAAGATGCAAATAAGCTGAGCACATCTGCTCTCTACTCCATTACTGATTCACCATATGATAAAGATGAGGCAGCTGAACTGCTTCCTTACAGTGTTTTAAATGTGACAGAGTCAGAGTTTGCTTCTCCACATTGTCATATTAAACTTAATGGCCATGAAGTGCGGGTGCTGGCTGATTTTGGCTCGCCGTACACTATCTTTTCCCATCTGATTTACAAGAAACTCCTCACTACATCTGATCTGCACTTGGAACCCTCAGACATCCACCCACAGGGATATGGCGATTTCCCTATTGCCATAAATAGATACTTCACTACCATCCTGTAATACATACTGCAGAAGGAAAAGTGTATGTGTCACAAAAATGAGTCTCAATATTGGGCTGGAAATAGAAAGCTCTACAGATAGTGTTAGAGGACCCAAATAGTATGGAAACACTAATACAGATGGTGGAGAATCCATTTGCTGATATGGCTGCTGATTTCTCAGATGTTTTTGCTGATACTCCTGGCACTGTCATACATTTCAAATATAAAATTCAGATGAAGGCAAATGCAATACCTGTACAACACAAAGTAAGGAACATACCCATAGGATTGCACCAACAAATCTTAAGCTCTTAAATTCTTAAGACTACAGCGTGCTGACGTCATAGAACCTGTTGGTACATCAGAATGAGTCTCTTCCATTGTTCTTGTATGAAAACCAAATTGTACACTTAGAATGTGCATTGATTTAAGAGATGTGAACTCCAACATCTCCAGCTACCCAACATCTCCATGACCCAATATCAATGAAATACTGCTTGCTCTGGAAGAGGCTTCAGTGTTCACAACTTTGGATTTATCTTTGGTCAAATTCCTCTGCTCAAAAGTTCTTGCAAATACACAGCCTTCATTTTTCAAGAGGGTCTTTTTCAATACAAAAGATTGCCATTTGGATTAGCCTCTCAGCTTCAGTATTTCAAAGAATGATGCATGCAATTTTTGGGAATATGGATGGCATGACTTACTTTCAGGATGACATTTTAGTGCATGTCACAACCATTGAGGAGCATGATGAAACGGTGACCACCTGAACTGAGTACACAACAAAGCAAATTGTTGAAATGGTCTAGTATTTGTAGCATGTGTAGAAGAGCAGTTTGAGATAAACTGTCATTCCATGCAATTAGGGATAGGTACCCCTACACTTTGGAAGAGGGAAAGGACGTACATGCTCATGTCACATGCACATCTGGCAAGCAAAGTATCATATGAACTGATCTGCTAGGTTTTCCAACGGAGGAATCATTTGAGGTTTTGGAAGCAGGCAGGGAGAGATTCACATCAAGGTTCAAATATGTCCTAGATATATTCAAAACTGCAACAAAGCAGTGTGTTTTCAGAGCATTTATTCTGGTTATTTGTATTTAGTGATTACACTTGCATGCCACCTTTTTTCCATAATGGGACTCAAAGTAGTGTGCATCAGTTTCTCAGGCAGGCTCCCATCCAGGCCAGACCCAGACACTGACCAGACCCAGGTGTGCTTAGCTTCAGCAAGACTCCTGCATCATGTGCCTTCAAGCTATGCTCTGGTTTTGTAAAGCTCATCATAACAAAACATCTATGTGCCCCTGAAGAATAACAACAAATGATCTGAAACAGAATGGGCCATGGTCCTTCCTCCCTAAATGGCACCCCTATTCTGCAAAAATGAAGACGCTGCAACTGGAATAAATTAGGAAGCAGACATACACGTACGCATTTTTGTAATTTGCATTATTTGTTATGTTTGAAGAATGTTGCCTTCGTGTCTGCTAAATGTACAGGTTTTACATGCGAAAAACCCAAGAACTAAACGAAACCAGACTGCCATTAGCTCATCTAGGCCACAGATTCATACAGAGATATTTCACAGGTTTGGGATATCAGCATTTTTAACATTCTGAATGGTTATATGTAACCATCAGTGTTGCCACTAAGCTTTATTTTCTTTATTTGTTATATTCATGTTCATATTTTAAAATACTTGCTTCCTAAAATGCTATACTACAGAAAAGCAAGATAGGTTTCTGGTATGTAAACTGATGCTGACTTAGCAAATCAGACAACAATCCTGCTATATCCCTTTTCTCAAACTGATTAAAATAAATTTCCAGGGGTGATTTGGCTGAAGAACATTCCTTTTGGGAATTACTAGTTGAAAAGTCTCTCCTCTTTTTGTTTGTTTTGTTCTGGAAAAGCTCTCTGTTTCTGTGAAAGAGTCATACAAGCTTTCAGAGTTGGCTCAGAGCCAGAATAAGGTATGGTTAAAAGTATTTCTCTGTGAAATCTCATTAATAAATCATAAAAGAAGGAAATCACTGTCTTTCTTAAAACCCAAACAACTTAGGAAAGAGAAATCTGTGTTATTTATTTTTTTTAAACCTAGTTCAGACATTGATTAACCTAGTAGATGTGGTGGTGAAATGCCTAGGAAACACTTGATGATATTTGATGGCTCTGAACTCAGATCTCAATGACTTTCACCCTAGATGACTGCCACTAGGCCACACAGGTGTCCATGGGGGTTCTAGGACTGGGTTGCAAAGAAGATTAATTAATGCATTCACCTCTGTAGGCCACTGAGACTGAAGTTTATAGCCATCAGAAGCTCAGGATATATTTTGATTTTAATATGTCTGAAATTGCTCAGTGGCCTTACTAAAGATTTTATTAATTGACTGATCACCTGGCATTTAATCAGTTAATTAACTGATGGAATTTAAAACAGCATGCACATCTCCAAGTCCTGAATACATCTGCCTTTATGAAGATCTTGCATAACTGAATAAAGAGCCAACGTTCATTGTTCAGAAGAAAGATGATCTTTAATACTGTTTTTCCATTCTATATTCCACTAACACCACAAAGCCAAAAGAGTTTTGAAAGATAAACCATTTCACCTCATTAAAATGTGCCCCTATCAATTAATAAACTAAAGCTTTGCACAACCTATTGGATGAATCAAATATACTGTAGCTGTCCCAGTCTGCAATTGAATCTATGTCCTTCAGTGTGAAAAGTTCTGTTATGATGTGATGGCAATTCTCTGTGGTTTAGGAGGAGTCTTTCCGGACGCCTGGCAATGCAGAGAAAAGTTTCCTGATGCCTAGTAATGCTTGGAAGGAATTCTGTCATGGGAGTATGAGGAGATTATTTAGCCATGAGGGTTTTTTAAAATGATTAATTGGTTTATAAAACAAAGCAGCACAATTTCTCAACTATATTAAACTGTTTACTCATTTCAAAAATCTCTGCACTTTGTATTCAAAGACTCCCCAGAACTATATCCTGGCAAAACACACACAAGCAGCTGCATCTTGTCATACAGTATCAGAGTCCCAGACTACCATCTTAAGGGCAAAAAAACCCCACAGTAAAAATCAATGCACATTTCTTTCTACTCTTAAGATGGTAGTTGGTATAAAGAGACTAATTTCACTCATGATTTCAAGTCACCACAAACTTTTGTAGGATACAGGCCATGATGTTGTGGCTCATAATGTTAACTAAAAATAAAAAAGAGGGATAGGGTCATCATCATTATGCTCATTGCTGAACTGCCAACAATGCAGATTTAAGATGAGAGAGGTTGCAAATGTTCATAACAATGTAATTGTTTAGTCTGTGGGGTATTTGAGGTGACTGGAGGCAATTGCACAAATTTATCATGTAATTAAAAAAGGGGGGGGGACAAACCTGAGCACACAATTTTGGAAGGAGGAAATATGAATACAAAAGGAAGCAAAGGAAGGTATGGTCCATGTGACAGATTCAAAGATCCATGTGGCAGTTTCAAAGGTTTCAAAACTGAACAGATATATGACAAGAGTATTGACCTGAATGCACCCTTTGAGTATCAAGTTACCTGCCAAAGTACTTGTGATGCTGAGCATTGTGTAGCATCTCCCTCTGATATATTTGCATATATTTTACAAACAATCCATGGGGTTTGATGTGAAGCAGTAGACCCATGCTGGGTCTTGCTACACTGTACTGGCAGTTTCATTTGCATAAAGACACTGAGTTGCTTGCTGGTCTTGAAGAGAGAGGAAGCAACCAGCTTGTATTTCTCTCCTAAAGAAGACATCAAGCAAGGGAACACAGCAAGGCAATATAAACAAACAAACATACAAACAAATAAATAAATAAATCACCAAGAAAACAAGAGGGGAAGGAGAAGCTAAGTCTGTTAGGGCTGGAAATCTCCTAGGGTTTGATTTCTGGCTGGCTGGCTGGCAGAGATTGTCTCTTTGACAGAGGAGAGGCCTGAGTGGGGGATTGATTCCAAGTGAGTGCCTCATGTTGTGGGAGGGGCCACATTCCTGAGGAGAGTCAGTTTGACTGCTGGTCTCTGTCATTCCTCTCTGACACGTACACATACAGACACATACATCTTTCATTCTCAGCAGAGAAGCTGAATGAGTTCTTTGCACCATATACCCTCTCCAGAATTGAGCTTTTCAGGTTTAGCAGCTGAAGAACTCAACCAATCTTAGGTGTCAAGAGAAGATATTCTAAATTGTCTTGAAAAACCAAAAATTAACAAATCACCAGGGCCAGATGGCATCCACCCAAGAGCTCTGAAAGAACTCAGATTTGAAATTGCAAAAATATGTAACTTGTCCCTACAATCAGTCTCTGTACCAGAGGACTGGAAAGTAGCCAAAGTGACTCCGATTTTCAAAAATGGATCCAGAAGAGATCCAGGAAATTAGACTTAACTTTGGTGCTGGGTAAATTGATGGAAAGCATACTTAAGGACAAAATTGTTAAACATATAGAGGCAAAGGCCTTGCTGAAGGAGAATCAGCATGGCTTCTGCAAGGGAAAGTCTTGCCTCACTAACCTTTTGGAGTTCTTTGAGAGTGTCAACAGCATATGGATAAAGGTGATCTGGTTGACATAGTATACTTGGACTTCCAAAAAGCTTTTGATAAAGTTCCCCACCAAAGGCTCTTGAGTAAACTTAGCAGTCATCGAATAAGGAGACAGGTTCATGTGTGGACTGCTAACTGGTTGAAGGACAGGAAACAGAGAGTAGGAATAAATGGACAGTTTTCACAATGGAGGTAGGTAGGAAGTGAGGTCCCCCAGGGACCAGTGCTCTTTAACCTGCTCATAAATGATCTAGAAGTTGGGGTGAGCAGCAAAGTGGCCAAATTTGCAGACGACACTAAACGGTTAGTATTTAGTGTAGTGAAATCCACAATGGATTGTGAGGAACTCCAAAAATATCTCTCCAAAGTGGAGGAATGGGAGACAAAATAGCAAAGGCAGTTCAATATAAGCAAGTGTAAAGTGATGTACTTTGGGGCAAAAACCCCCAACTTCACATATATGCTGATGGGATCTGAGCTGTTGGTGACTGACCAGGAGAAAAATCTTGGGGGTCGTGGTGGACAGCTCATTGAAAGTGTCGACTCAGTGTGTGGCAGCTGTGAAAAAAGCTAATTCCATGCTAGGAATCATTAGGAGGGGGATTGAAAATAAAAATGTTAATATTATAAAGCCCTTATACAAATCTATGGTGCAGCCACATCTGGAATGCTGCGTATAGTTTTGGTCACTGTTTCTTAAGAAGGATATTGTAGAACTAGAAAAGGTGCAGAAGAGGGCAACCAAAATTACCAGGGGCCTGGAGCAGCTTCATGAGGCTAGGCTTCAACATCTGGGGCTCTTTACCTTGGAAAAGAGGCAACAAAGTGGAGACATGATTGAGGTGTATAAAATTATGCATGGAGCAGAGAGGGTAGAAAGAGAGAAATTTTTCTCCCCCTCTCACAACACTAGAACCAGGGATCACCCCATGAAACTGAAGGTACGGAAATTTAGGACTGACAAGCAGAAGTACTTTTTCACACAGTACATAATTAATCTATGGAATTCCTTGCCATGGGATGTGGTAATGGCCACCAGCTTGGGTGGCATTAAAAGGGCCTTAGACAGATTCATGGTAGATAGGTCTATCAGTGGCTACTAGTCTGGTGGCTGTGTGCCATCTCCAGCCTCAGAGGCATGATGCCTCTCAATACCAGTTGCAGGGGAGCAATAGCAGGAGAGAAGGCAAGCATATACCTCTCACCTGTGGGCTCCCCAGAAGCATCTGTTGGGCCACTGTGTGAAACAGGATGCTGGACTCTATGGGTCTTGTGCCTGATCCAGCAGGGCTGTTCTTATGTTCTTATGTACTGCTAGTCCCTTTTGCAGTATGTCAGACAGAAACTTTCAACACAGGCCCATTGTACAGTGGGACTTTTAAGGGATCTTTTGTTTAACCCACAATGGAGGAGACATTCTTTTTGACAACCCGTTTGCTTCCCCACCAAACACAACCACCTTTTCTGGTAATATTTTTGTCCCTTTAGATTCAAAAGTATTTACAAGGGGGCAGGTGTCAAAGAGAGAGGGAATGTATTTCCATTGCCAAGGAAATTGGGCTGATTCTCTTTCTCTCTGATCCTCTCATATGTAATTCACTTTGCAGCAGAATGTGGCTGGGAATGTATGTCTGAATGCACATTGAAAGTAATGCAGTGCAGATGGATATCTGATCAGAGTGCAGATGTTATCCAGCTGCACTGAATTACTTTCAATGGGATTTATATTCTGATGCACAGCCAAATATGCCTCCCCATTCACTACTGCCATTAGTCACATGTACCTAAGCATGACTAGAGCTGAATCAGAGTGAAAGTCATGCTACACAGCAATGCTGGGCAAGCAAACCACCAGTAGAGTCTGACAAGACACAGCATTAGCATCTCCAATGGGGATGCAGTCCTTCTTTTCCACAATTCAGAGTGAGGGCAATGAGATGGCTTCATTTATCCACGATGATGTTGTCAGTAGCAAGATCTGATTGGCAACATGGCATCATGAACTCCAAAAGTGTTGCCAGTGCAGCAGCACATCAGGGCTGTTATGTGAGCATATAGAAAATTACAAAGGTGGAGGTTTTTCTAGAGTTGGATTTCCCAACAGGACTCATATGCTCTGGCCTAGGGGCATAATGCCCTGGGAGCTTGCCAGAGACATCTATTTTTGGTCATTTTTCTCCAAAATGGGATGTTCAAAGTGAAACAAAGGGCAGCATCATGACCTGTGGATTCAGCAAACCAATGGTGGGGGGAGTGTTGGGAGGGGGGCACTGGGAAGTGCCAGGCCTAGGGGCTCCTAATGGAAAAATCCATCCCTAGGGTTTTCAAGGAGCTTTTTGCACCCTCAGAAGCCCACCTTTTCCTTGAAAACATTTGATGGCAAAAGTTCTGCGGATGTGCCAAAATCCTAATGCTGCATATATGCAAGCAAAAGAAGCATGTGGGCAGCAGCTATGATTTTGCTTCAGCCGTGTGGGTGCTCAAGTGCAGGGGGGGGGATTTTTACCACTCTCCCAGGAGTGCTCTGTTCTGCCCCGAATTATGTCCCTGAGGGCTGAACAGCCCACAGGGACATTATTCTGAGTGCTACAGAGTGTTTTTGGAAGAAGAGAGTGGCAAAAATTGCCATCCTCTCCATAAGTGCCTGTGCTGCAGAGGCAAAATTCTAGCCACTACACATGCGCTTCTTCTGCTTGCATGTGCACAGCATTAGGATGTCAGCTCTGTTGGCATTTTTAGCAGGGTCTAGGAGCTGGATATTTTCCAAAAATCATGTCACCAGGAATGATTTCACTTTTTACTAGGCCAGTGGGTGGGAGACTGCAGACATCTTTCAGGAATAACACTTCCTAGTAAGTGTAAGCATAATATACAATAAAAATGAAGTTTCATTTGTTGAACCCATAATAAAGTTTGAGCTGCATTAGGAAGATAAAGATAAAGATAAAGATAAAGATAATGATAAAGATAGATAGATAGATAGATAGATAGATAGATAGATAGATAGATAGATAGATGAAACAGTCTATATTTTGTTCTCTTTCCGCTCTATCACCTGCAGAGCTTAGAAGAATCAATTCGTATTTTATTCTTTAACTTCAAAAAATGTTCTATCATTATTATTTTAGGTAACTGGTGGCCAATTGTACTTAATTATTGCAAGAATGGGAGTAATCACATAAATACAGTTAAATGTCAGCTGTGGATACTGCAAAAATAAGTACCATTGCAGTTACCCATGCTTCTGCCATCTGAAATATCAGTATATACACTAAATGCAGAACACTAATCTCATCTAAATTATTGAATAGTTTAGCATTTCTGATGTCCTAAAGCCATCCAGAAAACTGTTTTTTGAAATGCAACGTACAGATTTCTCCTGCTTGTTAACCCAAATAATGCAGACCTAAAATACCGCAGCTATAAGTTTGATCAACCTATTTCCCGCATCTCTGATTTCCATCTATGTGGTACTGTACTGGATTCTACTTTTCATTTCCTTATTTAGAGGGTGGGGAGCTTATATTAATCAGTCAGCACCTCTTCGTGGCCTGACTTCTCTCTCTATATTGAGGTCTGCCTTAATGGAGTGGCCTGTTTGGGGTAAGTGCCGGCAATCTCATGTTACAAAGGCATTTCTTGGAAGAACTGTGGCTGTGTGCAGAACTAAAATAAGCCATAATGCACTTTTGTCCTCTCCCTTCCTATATCTCTACATCCAAGACCAGCTGCTCTCTGGCTTCTATAAGAAACTCAACAGATTCCACTGACTATAGACACAAAAGTCCTGTTGAACTTTCATTCACATAAACCAGGCCTGTACAATGTGTGACCCATTCAAGCTGAATGCAGCTCAGCAGTCATGTATGGCGGTCCATCAAGGGCTTGATAAACTTCCTGATTTTGCAGCCTGCCTTGGACTGCAATAACAGAGGGGCTGTCAAGTGCCTGGTAGATCAGCACAGACTAATGCTAGTGGGACTGTGTTTGCTTTTGGGGGGAGTCACAAGTTGTGCAGGCCTGGCAGAATTCACACTTTGCAATGAACCTTTATCCATATGCACAGCAGATAATAAGAAACAGGGGTCATATGTACAACATAAAGAAAGCAAAGTCTGTTTTCCCCACTGCTGGTCTTATATGTAGCAGAATCTTCCTTCTTTGGGAAATTAATATACTCTGGTATTTTGTGTGTAGATCACTTCCAGACAAGCAGATGTTGCAGCAAAAACAACAAAGAGCTTTGTGGCACCTTAAAGACTAACAGTTTTATTGTTACATAAGCAGGGTTGGCCTCCAGATTCACATAAGCAGGGTTGGCCTCTTGGCCAAGTGCCTTTGTGGACCCCCACCCCGCAAGCCTTAGAGGAGGCTCACCTGGGCAGTTGCAACAGCACAGAACACGTCACAGTGGTTGTGTTGATAGATGCCATCTTCTTTTTAACAACGATGCAATCTGCCCATTAAGACAATGTTGTTTTTCAAACATGGCACCCACCAGTTGCTACACAGCACTTCAGGCTGCTGCCCCACTACCCACGTAAGCCCCAGCTAAGGAGGATTTCCAAGTACCCCCCATAAACAAAACAAACTACAAGGGGCTTCTTTCAGAGGCACCTGCCTTATTTCCTTGGGAAGGCAATGGAGCAACTTGCTCAGCTGCTGTGTCATCATCAATTCCTGTCTTCCTCATCCACAAATGGGAGCTTTCCTCAGACTTAGGTCTCTGCAAAAAGCTCCCATTGACAAGTGGGGAAGTCAGGAGAATGCAGAAATGTGGCAACTTGTGCAGCCAAGAGCACTGTGTCGCTACTGTCACCATTCACTACTACTAGTTCCACTACTGCACTCAGCAGGTGGGCCACAAGGGTCAGCCATGGGCCTTTTGATGGCCGCAAACCCCTGACCGATGCCGGATTTGGCCAACTCCTGATGCCACCCCAGACAAGTCCACAATCTGATGAAGTGAACTATAGCCCACAAAAGCTTCTGTTTCAGCAAATGTAGCTGTCTTTAAGATGCCACAAGACTCTTTGTTATATTGAAATATTATAGCTAAAGACCAATTTTCATAGGTGAAAAAGAAAAACACGATGATAGGGCTGAAAGCCTGCAAAGAATGTGGGGGGCATGGAAGGATAGTTGGAATGCTCTGGCTGTGCTGAACGTTATTCAGGTAAGGCAATTCAGTATCAGCATCCTTATAGGTTCAGGTGAAGCCTCATTGGCCTCTACAGACTCCTGAATTCTGCTGAGGTGACAGCTATAATACTACTTCCTGGCCATCCATACTAGTGATGGCATTGAGGCACAGCAGAGAGCCAGCGTTTCTCATTGCCTGCGTAACCAGTTAAAGATCCCTGATGCCTTATAGATGCTCCTTTGAATTATCTGTTGTATTTCTACTTGATGTAGAATAGCAGGAGATGCATATTTTTCATTTTTTAAATTTAAAATATTAATACCCTACCCCTCCAGCATACTACTGCTAGAGGTGGCTCACAACGTTAATAAAATAGATACAATATAAAACAATAAAAAAATAATAAAACTGAAAAGTTAAAAAAATCAAATTAAAACCACATTTAAAAGTTAAACATTTTAAGTTTCAAATTAAAAGTTATAAAAAGCTAAAATTTAAGTGTTTATTTAAAATATTTTCATGGGATTTCCAGATCTTTTTGTAAACCCAAGAGGAAGAGGATTAATTAGGTTGGAAAAATCAAGGTTAGGCCTTCAACTTCTCAGTGCTTATTCATACTCCAGACGTCTTGCGGCTTAAAACTCATCACAACTTCATTTAGATTATATATTACAGAACATTCAGACACGAAGATTTCCCAAGATTAAATTAAATAGGGGTGAAGGCAAGACAGGCATGCTGATAAATTACAGTGCATTTTTATTAAATTAGCAATGTGTTAGCTTTGACATCAGTGGTAATATGATCCCGTATTGCAAAATGAAATTTGGGAGGGGGGACCTTGACATATTCACTGTTGTGTTTGGCTTCCTCCGCTGGCATATCTTTTTACCGAGAGCTGAATGTGTATGGTTGGAGGCCAGAATTTTTGGGAAAATGATACCCTGCAAGCTTGCACTTGAAAGTGCTCTAAGCATCAGGAGGGGTTACAGAGATGTTCGAAGGTTAGGGGAAAGGTAGCATACAAAAGGTGATTGTAGCCTGATCTCCTGGTCTAGAATTTACCTTCTGTCAACCTTTATGGTCTACTCTGAGAACAATGTACTGAATGTCAGTCATGGATGGGCAACCTAAGGGCATAGCTGGTCTGTAGACAATGCATTATTTGGTTATGATGGATGTGGAGAAATCTGATCCTTCCACAGTGAGTCAGATGGCACTATTAAGACAAAGAATGCAAACAATTTCATGCTGGAAAAGAACTTTCCATGTTCTTTTATGTGTGAAAATATTGCATCATCCATCTGTTGCATATTATATATGAAACCTACTGAGCAATGCAAAAGAAAGGAAAAAGCAGAGTTAGACGAAAAGATAAAGGATAGATATTCAAGGCAAATGTGTATTTATTATTATTATTATTATTATTATTATTATTATTATTATTATTATTATTATTATTCAATTTCTACACCGCCCTTCCAAAAATGGCTCAGGGCGGTTTACACTGAGAAATAACAAGCAAATAAGATGGATCCCTGTCCCCAAAGGGCTCACATTCTAAAAAGAAACATAAGACACACACCAGCAACAGTCACTGGAAGTACTGTGCTGGGGGTGGATAGGGCCAGTTACTCTCCCCCTGCTAAATAAAGAGAATCACCACGGTAAATGGTGCCTCTTCGCCCAGTTAGCAGGGGTACTTAGGTTATGCAAAACCTATTAAAAATCACTTTGCAGACATTTTAAAACATCTTCTTTATGGAACAAAAAGCTGAACATGTATTTCCAAGTTAGGCAAAGATGATAAACCAAAGTTGCTTTTGAAGGATTTGCTATTGTAAACAAATGAACCGAGCATGTGATATATTTGCCATAAGAGAGATGTTGGACTGGCGTTACATAAGCAGTACTAGAGACTTTTGTGGAAATGTGGTGGGGTTTTTAAAAATTGTTTCAACTTTCTTTCCATTTTTGTCATTTCTGTACAGAAGCTCTATGAGTGGTTTGGTTATACCGGTTCTCAAAATGCTGGCAATCAGAATAATTCAATGAACACATGGGAAATTCCAAAATATTTATGTACAGAACAACTTTAAAAGCACAAGGTGACAAAGGAAGAGAACACAGTCCAAGAGATAGAGAAGAGAAAAAGAGAGCATGAAACCAGTAAAACAAAAAACACGCCAAACACCTGTACAACAATCCTCTGATTCCCTCACTGATATCTGAGGCACATTCCCACAGTCCATGGGGAACATCCTATTTAAAAAGGGATCAAGCACTTACCCCAACAAAATGAATTGGGGGTGTGTGGCTTCAGTGTTAGACAGACAACATAAACTCACTTTTGATTTCTCCAGATGTACAGCTATTAATAATAAACAGGAACCGATTGGCAGGTTCTTACACTTAAATGGTTATTTCCCTTAGAACAAGATATGCATAACAAAATAAATCAGCATGTAAACATTGAGCAGCATCCACAGTGATGCTCAGGGAAGGGCTTTTTTGCAACTGTGGTGCCCCACAAAAATGCACTCCTGCTAGTAGAAGAAAAACCAACTGAATGTATGTCACCTAAGGAGTTTCCTATTTGCCAACTGTATATACAAGCTTGAACAAGACGATGTGCAACAATTGCAACATGGCACTAGTGCAACAACAAGTCTGAAACAGAGGTGCATTTCTGCACACAGTGGCAATGCACTATATTTTTCAGCTACCACAGCATTCACATTAGTGCAAGGTGAGTCTGGATGATACTCAGTAAACAGATTTCTTAGATAACTATCAAAATTCACGCAGTGTCCAATGTACTGATTGGACTACTGGATGAACTGACTAAAGGCTACTGGATGACTGTCCTTTGTTAAACTGATTGCTTGGTAATTGTCAGAGACACTAGCATAGTGACGATGGGGGTGGCCCCAGTACAATATTTGTTGTGGCCCCCATCACTGTTGTTCCCACCACCACCTGCCATTCACCCACCACTCACCTGACACTCATGCTCAACCCAGCTTCCCTTTGTGGTGCTGGGCCACATCATGGTCCAATGATGTAATCATGCTGGCTCTGTGATGTCACTAGACTGCGCCATGGTTGGCCAGGAGAGTTAGGCCAGCAGTAGCAGTGGGTGATCAGAAAGCCAGTGGGCCCCATGTCCAGAGGGAGAGGGGAGGCAGCAGCAGCTGGGCACCCAGTATCTCGATGACCCATGAGATGAAGCACCTGGGTAGGAGTGGCAGGGGAGAGCCTTCTGCAGCCCCTGGAGGAGGGCACTGACAGCCCAGGGACATTTGTCTCCCCTGTTCCATTACAGCTACACAACTGGTCAGATACAATCAGTTGTTATCCCCCTGAATGAGAACTAATTATAGGAAATATCTCTCCTCTGCCTTTGGAAGGTGACACTCTTCAGCTAACTGGGAGCAATAGTATTGCTGCAACTGTGTAGTTTTTAATTTGAAACACACAAGGATGAGAATTTCTGAACTGGAGTTTAGCTGGACCGGAAGCAATCATAAACTTTATGAGTTTGCACAGTGAGAGTCTAAGCAATTGCTCTCTTGGGGAATCTGATACAGGATCAGTGATTTTGCTGCCTATTTTTAGAATCCAGCTTGCTTCCAATAGTTCCTGCATGCATACTTGGTAATAAAACAAGTATTACAAAGGTGCATTGTCTTCAATGTTCCCCCATCCAAAGAAAATGCAACCCTGCAGTGTTACCCCTGGACCTTAACACCTGCTGGAGAAGTGGAGAGCACTCAACATCTTGTAGCATTAAATTAGCTCCATGATCCAGCGATGGAATGAGCCCTGAGATACTTTGTGGCCTTCTGCTGCTGTCTTTGCCTGCAACATGAATCTCTTAAAACAGGATGTTACCAGTTTATCAACTACACTTCAAGAGAAGTTCTTACCGTGCTCTCCTGAGGTAAAGCCTTCTTCAACCCTAGTGAAGCTAGAATCTCCATTCCTTGAACAAATGAGAGTGGATGGTTTGTGTCTTACTTCCTTATTTGGTAATCATTCATGTCTGAACAAATACACTCAGGGACTTAGGATATTGAAGTGTGGGATACTCTTGCACATCCAAATGCAAACTAGGTTTCCAACCAGGATTTTATCTTCTTAGCTAATTACCCCTTCCCTCAGCCAAAAAGTTTTGCTCTTCATGAGCAGGAAGCAGCAGTCATAAATGTGAGATAGCTTACTCTGGGAGCAGCCAATTTGGTCTAATAGGGAAGAGGAGTTACTTACAGAGTAAATAAGTCTGCTAAGTGTTTTGGCAGCCAGTCAGACTGAGACTGGGCAATGTGTACAATAGCTAGGGCAACTGTTTCTTTTTATCGGCATGGGGCACAAGGCAATGAAGTTAGCCAATGCCAGCAAGCCTCTCTTTTTTACCATTGTTGGACCTTAGTGGAAGGGTCTGCTCTGCTCCAAAAGAAATAGATGTTTTGTGTATGATGACTTAAATCAGCTCTCGTTGTGTCAGAGTCCATCAAAGTTCCATGTCTCTTTATATTTGAACTGCTTACTGTTTCCTCACCGGCCGCCTTACAGGCCTAGCTGTATGTAAGATCAGCTTCTTGATTACTGTCAGCAGTGGTAAAAAGTTCAGACCTTACGGCACAGTCTCAGGCTTGCCCAGTGATGGTGATAACTGGGAACAAAGGAGTCCTGCTCAGTGCTGAGATTCTTGGATCAAAGGATTCCTGCGCTGTTATTCTGCTATTCCATCAAGTAATTCCTCTCTATATCTATTAGGAATTCCATATTTCATTATACTTCCACAATTTCATTTGCAACAACTGGAGTAATTGGCGGTAGTGTGATTGTGCAACCACTCGTTCAGCATCGGGCCTGCATTGTGAATCTGTAGCAGGTCCAACATGCTAGGCAGCATCAAAGAAATGCTGCGCATCATGTCAGCCATTGGTAATGGATTTCAACCACTCCCTGAGTTACAAATATCCATGCTTACAAACAAAGCTCCATAACATATGACATTAAGGAACTTCCCAATTTACAATGCCAATCTGCACATACAAATACATCATCCCTTTTGGAAATGATATGTTTTCTGAGTTATTAACACCTGACTTACAAACAACCTTTTGGATAACAACCCATTTGTAAACTGGGGAATTTCTGTATAAGTATGTATCACACAGTTTAAAAAGTAAATAAATCTCATTGACATATTTCCACAAAGTGTGTGTGTGTATGTGTGTGTGTACACTCAGACTCAGCTTCCTGTAGAAGCACAATTTTAATCTCATGGGGAAATTTCTTTAAATTAAAATGTTGGAGCTCATAATTTTAACAATGAACAAGGTGCTGAGAGAAGGGTGATTAAAGTTGTGCCATTCTTCCAATTTAAAATGCCCCCTGGAAACACTTGTTTCCTCTCCAGCGCCTTCATTTTTATATTCATTATGGAGGGCAATTGGAAGGAAAAAAATAAAATAAACATAATACTAATACTAATATTAATGAGCAGTCCCACGTGTACAAGTAATCAAATTATTTTATTTTATTTTATTTTACAAAACCAGAATTGTGTCATTGAATACACTTCGTTCTTGTTGTCGTGTCGCTGCCACCGCCGCCGCCGCCATAGTCTGGAGCAGACCGACCCACCGATCGATGGACGGACGGAACGGGCGCTGAAGGAGCCGGTGGCGGCGATTGAAGTGAATGACTTTGGATAGAACTCAAGTTGGTTAGAAGACTTTTTAAAGAGTGGTTCCACAGTGCATCAGTGCAAGTGACTGCTTGACTCTTAAGTGACTTTACAGGTGCTTGCCTGCGTTGCAATAAAATGACTCATCTATTGAGCAGGACCTTATTTATCTCTTCATCTTGGAGAGTCAAATAAACTGTATTACAGTTTCTGTACTCACAAAAGTTTCCAAGTTGGAAAAGACATATTTACAAAGAATACACTTCTTTAAAAGATAAATGGCATAGACTAATTAACTGGTCTGGTTTACCTAAGCATCCCTAATTGTTTTTGATTAGTGTTTCTCTCTCCTTTGTAGACTAGGTTTCTTGTCAGCATGATACTGAGTCTGTTCTCACATGCTCAGGAAGCCCAGCCTGGGTTAGGCTGCACGTGAGATTGGGCCCGATCCCAGCGGGGCAGCACTGCCAAGCCCAGCTTTTCAACCGGTCTCTTTGCCGGGGTTAAAGGCTCAAGTGATCCCTTAACCCAGTCTCAGGGAACATGTGTTCTCTGGGACTGCGTTCAGCCTCAGTGGACACAGAGACAGGTGCGTAGAGCACCCATCTCCTGGGGGAATCCTTCAATGCTCCCCACATGTCATGTGGTGCATTGTGGGATATCCAGAGGCTGGGGCAGCGGGTTGTGGCCTCCGGATATCCTACAATGCACCTTGTGACATGCGCGGTACATTGGGGGATTCCCCCAGGAGATGGGCACTCTAGGAGCTCCGCACTGTGCCATGAAGCACAGATCGTCCAGGAGTGTGGCCTGCGCTCCCAGCAACATTCAAGCGCTCATCTGGGGGGAAGGTGAGTTGAACCAGCCTCTTCTTTTATTTTTCTTGCTCCATGGTAGATTAATCTCCAGAATCATATGGCAATCTCCACCAAGCCCTATCCCTGTTTTTCCTTCTTTTTAAATTAGGAAATTGACAGCCTATTTGTACGGTGGCGGTATTTTGTTTACTGTAAACTATGCACAGTAATCATGTTGCGTGCAGAATGCACATGCCAGATGATATGAAAATTACAGAGGTGGATGCTAGCATTCTAATCTTTTTATACCATAACCTGTTCTGGATAATGAGCTTTAAATGCTGCATGATGACAAAATTGTAGAAGAAAACCTGATTACCTGTAATCTTGGGGGTTTATTGTGTCTTTGTGTGCACAGGCTTAAGCAGTTTTAGCATTAACAGTAGTTACGTGGAAGACCTGAGGAGGAATTATGTCTTAGATTTGATCACAATAAATTTGTATACTGAGTTAAATGGTGGTTGCATGTGTGGTTATGGTATATAAAGAGATTATATATCCACAATGATGTGTTTTGTATTATCCTCCCTATATTATCATAGGGGGTTTTGGGGTTTTTTTTGCTGACATTTTAATCTTCCAGACTTGCTCCTATGCTGCCATCCCTTCATACCACCAGTGCTGGTGATAACTTGCCCAGCCTATCACAGCAAACATGGAAACTGTTAATTCATGACATATTGGGTGCTCTGCCCCACAGGGCCCACACTAGCCTTTGATGGTTCTTGCTATCTACCGATTTGGCAATCCACAGAGCTGTTTTCTTGCACTAGCTGAATGGATGCCCCAGTGCAAAAGATATGTGCACTGGACCAAGAGCTGGTCTTGGAAAGGAGAGCTGGTCTTGTGGTAGCAAGCATGAATTGTCTCCTTTCCTAAGTAGGGTCTGCCTTGGTTTGCATTTGGATGAGTTACTACATGTGAACACAAAGATATTCCCCTTAGGGGATGGGGCCATAGCTCAGTGGAAGAGCAGAAGGTCCCAGGTTCATTCCTTGACATCTCCAGGTAGGGCTGGTAGAGACTCATACCTGAAACCCTGGAGAGCTATTGCTAGTCAGTGTAGACAACAGTGAGCTAGACGGACCAATGGTCTGACTCATTATAAGGGAGCTCCCTATGTCCCTAGGAAGTCTCAATTTGGAAAATCTCTAAGGAGACTGGGCACAATTACAATGAGCCAGCTGGCCATGTTAAACCTTATTGAAAGATATAAAGGCTATTCACACAACCATGCAGGCAGGAGGGAGGGCAGGTGCGTTGGGCGGGGGCAGAGTCCAACTCACCTTCCCCACAGATGATTGGGAGCATGCTGCTGGGAGCGGAGTGTACACTTCCAGATGCTCCATGCTGCTCCAAGCAGCATGTATCTCGGGAGGCCGGTGCGTGGTGTCAGTGCCAATGCACATGTGACGAGAGTGTTGCATTGGGGGATACCCCCATGAGATGGGTGCTCTAGGTGCCCATCTCTGTGCATGCTTGGGCTGCGTGAAGCCTGAGCATACACATGACTCCAGTGCTGGAGTTAAGGGTGCGCTCATGCCCTTTACGCTGGCTAAAGGCCAGGGTTAAAAGTCAGGCTACCCATGAGGGCAGCGCTGGGATTGGGCTCAATCTCCATGGTGCAAACAGGCAGCCAAACTCATGTGCATATCCTTTAAAAATGTGCATATAGTAACTTTAAAAAAATAAACACCACAGACTTCATATATGTTTCTTCATATGAATTTATTCTTCATATAAACATCTTCATATATGTTTCTCTATATGTGGACAACCTTAGAGAAAACCTCTCAATAAACCTTAGAAATCTCTCTATAGTCTCTCACTTATACACACTGGAACTTAAGAGGGGTTGTCCTCCTTATGATAGGAAAAGCAGAAAGCCTAGCATTTCCCCTTCTATTACATGCTCTAAGCTGGAAAACAGAAAGGAGAATCAAGGGGGAGGGACATTTAGCACAGTAGCTTTGTAGACAGCAAACGTAAGCTGGAGTTATTCCAATCCACTTTAACCCCTGGACATAATGTTTACTCGCTAGACAGTGGAACACCAGCTGTTATAACACACATAGCTCTTTTCCTGTGCACACAGTGAGGAGCTATGTTTATACAGGCCTGAATGGTTACTTGCAGACAAATAGCATACATGCAATAATACTAATAGTTAAGTGAAGCAGTTCAGTAATGGTCCATGATATCCAATATTAAACCTTCAGTCAAATATTTAGAGTCACTGACTGCACCATGTAGATCCAGATTTCCAAGATGGCACACACCATCATGAAGGTGGAGAAAGTCAGCTCAGAAACTGTTTTGCCTAGCGATACAGAAATTTGTTCACCAGGAGCCATATTTTAAAGAGAAATTAATGGAGGTGCTTTTGATCTGTATCACCTTAAGGCAAGATATCTAGGAAAGCTGCTGAATGTAGTCTCCCTGACTGCAGAGAGCCTACTGTCCGTTTTGTCCAAATGCAGACAGGAGAGCTGGGTGGGGTGGGGTGGCAGAACCGTGGGTCCAATGAATGAAAATCTGTTGAAAGGGGGGCCTTTGGGCACAGAGTGAAGAGTCAGAAAACAGATGTTTGGATCAACGCAGCCAGAACTCTGCTTCATACATTTGTTATGAAGATACATGAAATAAGAAAATGCTATTTCCTGTCCTCAGCAGGAAATTTCATTTAATACTAAATATTTATCTAAAACATTTATTACTAAGTATTTAGATGTAAATGTTTGTTTAGGTCTTTCTCTGGTAGAGTACTACCAGAAAGATTCTAGCCTTTTTCAATCTAGCAGTTTGCTTGTTTGAATCAGAGGCATATCTAGGGTGGGGCAGGCAGGGCATGTGCACCACTTGAAGGGGGGTGCCATTTTGTAAAATTAAAAAAAAATTAAAAATGGCTGCCAAAAACAAAATGGCCAACACGCATGCTCAAATGGCCTCTGTGAGGCCCGGGCCATGCCAGGCCTTGCAGAGGCCATTTGAGCATGCATGGTTGCCATTTTGTTTTCAGCGGCCATTTTTTTTAAAAAAATTAAAAAATGGCCACCGCACATGCTCAAATTGTCCCTGCAAGGTCCTAGAGGCCAGTGGGGGGAGGGGAAACCTTTGCAGATTCCACCCCCCCCCAATGTCCCCACGGCCTTTAGAAAGCCCCCTGAAGGGGCTACAGGTAAAACTTTTTTTTAAAAAAAATATGATATAAGACACTATACACATATTCAGATTGGCACTATGTACAGAGAATCAGGGCTTGTGAATACTGAGCTGAAGCTTATGAGTTAGGATTGTATTCATTTGCTCTTATGATAAGTGAGTTAAATGTGATGTCTTAATAATATGGCTATTAATGGTGAGTTTGTCTTTGAATCAGTGTTAAATCGTTAGTATTAAGGTCCACTGGGAGTTTCTTACTCTCTTGCTCTCATTTTAACTGTCTTTCTGAAAGACTAGAATATATTCCAAGCAGTGACACAGTTTACTCTGCATATCCTTTAATTATTTTCAGAGTATCTGGGAAAAGTCAAATTCTCCATTTATTTTTAAAACTTATGTCATAGTGATGCTACAATGCATAGTAGAGAATTAGACAGGCACTTCTGTTTAGTTTTCCAAGTACACCTCCACATAGTATTTGGGTATTTCATGAGCCCCCGCATACTGAAATTTGTAGTTTTTCAGCATTTTTTGGTCTGGCTACGTCCACTGCTGAATAGTTTTTGAAATATTAAAAGATTATTAAGCTTGACTTGTATTTTTGAGCTGATATTATGGTAAAGTTATGTGAAAGATGAGTGTCAGATGTTTGGACAGGGGCCACAATTTCAGTGTTTGCCCTAGGCGCTATTTTCCTTAGATACGCCTCTGGTTTGAATCTAAGCAGACCTTACCTCACTGAATGGTGAGCAGAAGGAGGTGTGATTTAGTGCTGTTTTGTAGGTTCATGCACAAGTTGTCACAATGCAGAGCCACAATATAGAGGGGAGAGGGCATTATGGACTCTGGAATGCTCTCCCAGTGGCTATTCGCTCCTTGGTCTCCATCACAGTTTTTAGAAAGCGTTTGAAATCTTGGCTTTTTACTCAGACTTGTTTATGATTGTCTCTACTGCTGCTTCTTTGTATTTTGTATGGTTATCTTATGCTTGTATTTTAAATCTTTTTAGTCAGATCTATATTTTTATATTTTAGCTTATATCTTAATTGTGTCATTTTTATAGTCTTGTTTTAATTTTGGTGTGGACCGCCTTGGGATTGTTTTAATGAAAGGCGGTATACAAATTTAACACTCTTCTACTGAGTTGGAAACAGTCTTTCTGTGAGAGGAAAAGACTTTCAGCTAGTGAAAGGGCATCTTTGGACCCAAACATCTGTTTTCTGACTCCCTGCTCTGTGCCCTTTTTCAAAAGATTTTTATTTCCCCTGTGCCTCCATTTGTCACTCACACATCTTTCCCCTCTACTATTCTCCCCCGCCCCTACCCCTAGTAAAAACTTGCCATCACTTGCCACATTCTTTCTTTACACTGCATAAGTGTCCTACTTCTTCTGCACTGGCACATTTGGAAGGCTGTTATGATTTATGGCCGCGTCTAATGAGTTTAGAGCAATAGGCCTCCCTACATCTTTAAAGGATAGTAACTCACCAAGCCTTTCTTCAAAAGGTGACTAATCTCACAACTATGCATTAGACTCTGTCATGCCTGATTTAGTTATTTAAGTTGTACTTTACATATTTTTCCTATTAAGCATGCTTTTCCTCCTATAAGTTTAATTCTCTGAACACGTGGAGTGAAGATGCATAAAACTGTCTGGCCAACAGATGGTATTTGCAAAATTTGCAAGTTGCAATTATTGAGGAGAAAACTTCAGAATTCAGCTCAAATGAACAGCAGCTTTCTCATTTGCAAAATAATTTGAGCATGCTTTCATTTAGATTAATGGAGGAATTAAGTCTTCACTGACATACTCTACATTATTCCAATGACATTTTCATGCTTCCTCTCCTCCTTCTTCAAGAGATATGCAAAAGGAGTAATATGCATTTCCCTGATAGGTATACAGATTACATTTATCACCATGGTGCGGACAAGACAAAAGCGTGCTTGGTCAGTTGTAATCAGACTTCAGGCAGTTTTGATGGGATTTCACTTCCCTTGGAGAATCAAGTTCGCAATTTAGGAGTAAGCTTTGACCCAGCCTTGCTATTGGATGGTGATGGCTGTGGCCAGGAGTGGTTTTGTCCAGCTTCGGCTGTTGATCAACTGTATCCATTCATTGAAAAGTCAGATCTGATTGTGGTGATACATAGTACTGTTACCTCAAGTTTAAACTACTGCAACATGCTGTACCTTGGGCTGCAGGGAAAGTACTGTTTAGGACTGGTCCCTTGAAGCATGGAGGACTCCTTTGCTGCTCCAGTCACAGCGGCTTCTGATCTGTTCCTGAGCTCAGTCCAAAGTGCATGCTGGTTGTAAACTGGTGAGAGGGAGATTTGTAGGATGACCAGAAGAAGCTGGATCTTCTTGCACTCTCAGTGATGTCATTGGAGGCTTAACAGCGGTAAAATTGGGCCCATTAGACTCAATATAAGGCAGGCTTGTTCTGGTATTTTTCCACACCCAAGTTCAACTGGGGGAACTGTGCCCCATCTACATCAGTATATGCTGCATACTGCTTGACCAGGGCCTTTTTAAGACTCTGAGAAGTAGAGAGGGGAAGAATGTTCATTTGAGCCCCTCCCTGAATTTCTTCTGTAATGTTATGCATACAGTAGAAAAGAACCTTGCAGAGTTTCCCAAGAGTGTGGTTGTAAAAATGCAAAATTTGCACAGAGTTGTGCAACAGTGCAGCCATTATTTATAACAGCCACACTGTCAGGCAACTTCATTTGCACAATTTTTGCCGTAGCATAACAGCACTCTTGCGCAGCAGCACAAACATTATGTTTCGCCATAATGTGTGTATTTGCCATGTTTTGCAAATATGTGTACAATATTTGTTATATTTGTTGCATTGCATAGCTTGTCAGCCTCTGCAATGTAATAACTCAGCATACTGAAATAACTCTTGATACTCAGGTTATATTTTCACTGATTAGTTTTATTGTCTTGAATAAAAAGAATCGATTGGATCATTTCAAATACTGAACCATGGGGGCGGGGGGGGGCGCTGTGCTGGGCTCCAGGGCAGTTGCCCCCTCCTCTTTGAGAAGGCCCTGTTGCTGATCCATCTGCTCTTTCCCCAGGTTAACAAATGGTTACTTCTCCCAGCCAGGCAACTCAGTGGACATGGTTCTTTTCAACCCAGGAGAACATTCCAGCAGCAGTCCAGTTTGGAACCTCTTTCAAATCAGCCGTAGGCTGTTGGACTTTCTACCTGCCCCATTCTCTGAATAGCCAGACCATTAAGAGAGGGAAAATACAGGGAATAAGCACACACATTTTGTTTTTAGTCTGTTTTTATAAGAAAAATCTAGTTTAACATGCAAAGTAAACTCAGAGGGAGAAAAAAGGCCTTTTGCAAGAGGAACAATTATAGAATAATCAGTCCGGTGCCCATATGCTCTGTTAGTGCTGGCCAGTAGCCATGGAACATATCACCACTAGATGTAGCCAAAATATACAGGCCACAATCCAGGACAGAGTTATGCATGCTTAAGGCCCATTGATTTCAATGGGATTGAAGAATGCATATTTGTTCATTGGACTATTGCCCCAGAATTGCGCAATTGGTCAGATTATGTTCATATTGGAATATTTCACTCCGTAAAGATAGAAATGCAAATTGTACCACAGTGTCAAAAAACAAAACTGGGAGTCTGTGGGGGAAACTCAGCAAGATTGTAGAACATTATGGGAGCTGCTAAAAAGCAGGCCTGAGCCACTTGAGAAGAACAGACTGCAAGTATTCAAAATGCATCATTTTGAAGCCGGCAGCTGCTTTTGCAGTTCTTAGAATAACTGAGTGACACAATGATTTTGTTCTGAGTAAACGATGGATAGTGGGCTGTGAAGGCTCTTTTCAAGAGCTCCAGCTCCAATCTGATCAACTGCCCAGAGGCCCAGACAGACTGCCCTCTATGCTGGCTGGCAGGAAGGAGATGTTATCAGTCGCTGCTGAGGCCTCCCATAATTGCATCTCATTCCTGATTCCTACCAAATAACAAATGTGTCCTCCCTGTGGTTTGCAGAACACATGAAGAGGAAATGGAAGGATTGCAAGTGAACTGGGACCGAAATTCTAACCAGATGATAGGGAAAATGCTCTGCTCTGTTGAACTAAGATCACTTTTGAATATATATATATATATATATATAGAGAGAGAGAGAGAGAGAGAGAGAGAGAGAGAGAGAGAGAGAGAGAACGAACAAATGTGTGGAATTCTCTGAAATGGACTCACCCTACTGTGACTTATTATTGTAATTCTCTCTTGCCAAGTGTTCTTCTGTAATGTTCACTGGGGAAAAAATGGATTCCAGAGTATAATATTCCTTGGCAGAACTATAAAGTCCTCCCCCCCCCCAATAAAAAAAGAAAGAAAAGCAATGAGTGATACTATTGAAAAAGAAAACCTCATAAAATAGCATTATGTTCTCAACTTTATTAAACAACAACAAGAAGAGAAGAGATTAAAATGTTCCTATAAACCTAATGTTTGTTTTGTGGAGGTTTTCCTTGGATTCGTGAAGTTTTCCCTCCAGATCTCTTCAGAGTTTGCTTTCCTTAGATGTGGCGTAGCTCACATAGGATTTTTACGAGGTCTCTCCCACTTTTTAAAAGTGTTGCATCCCAAGTAAACCTCAAAAAAGTCCCCAGGGTGAGCACTTCCAGGCCATAAGCTCTCTCTCATTAAAAACACTCATTTGCAGGGAGGAGTGCTTATTTACCAACAGTAATATAATTAATATTTTAACCAACCAATTTTAGTACAGAAATTAGTCAGAACTTCAGCTACTGTGAATTAGCTAAGATATACTAATTTTGGTGTCTAATGAGCTGGAATATGATTTTTCAAAACCTTTAGGAAAGGTTTCAATAAGACATGGAATCCATTTGAGAATTGCCACCATTTTCTCTCCCTTCCCACCATCCTTCCTTCCTTCACAGGCCATCACCTTTAACCAGTGATCTTTACTACTTTTCAAGCAGGGGCCATTTTGGCCCCCAGAAACAACACCCTTCATTGTGAGAGCTGATTCCCATTGTGCTGACCTGCACACAGTACTGTGCTTTCTAAGTGCTTGGAGGGCTCTTTAAGGGAGATGGAGCCCGCTCTTAAGAGCTCTAGGAGGGAAGTACTGGGAAGTACTATAGGGGTGGTTGGCACCCTATGTGCACTACACCACCACTCGCTCCCAGCCACCCCAGTGTCCCCCATGTGGAGTTATGGGGCTGCTGAAACCTCCATTATTCCCTGGGGGGGGGGACCTTAAAGACGCGTAAACTTCAACAATTCCTAAGAAATCAACCCTTTGCCCTGTTCCTTTGGAATCTGGGTTGGGGCACTGCCACCCTTGGGGCACTGCCACCCAACCCACTGTTTTGCCCCTCAGACCCCTTTCTGCCCTGAATCTGCCCCAAAGACATGTAAACTTCAGTAATCCTGTAAAAATCAGCCGTTTTCCCAATTCATTTGGAATCTGGGTGGCAGCAGGCAACCATTGGGGCACTACCACCTGACCCACTCTTCTGCCCCCAAAAGCCCCCTTTCTGCCCCAAATCCACCAAAAAAACCATCAACATCACACATCATCAACAACAGCAGAGCTTTGCAAAGAACCAGGCAGATTTCCAAAAGTCATGCACATCCACATCCCCCCCAGAAATGCAATTGATCTACACACAACAGTGTGAAAGAACAACAATGAAATGCCCACTGCTCCACACAGTGTGCACACCGCCCCACTGGCCAATGGGGGTAAATTTTACCCTTAAATTTCCTTAAAAGAAATAGGGAGGCAATTGCCAGCAGATCAGCCCATGCTTTCACTGGCCAGTCTGTAGGCTGGAAGGGCCAGAAATTCAAACAGATGTCAAAACTCAAAATGGAGACTGAAGGAGAAAGACTTTTCATGATTGCAAAATGGAGTTCCAAAACAGCCGAAACAACAAAATGTTTTGTATCCGAAACAGGGACATTTTGTTTTGGCTACAAAATTTTCTGTTTTGAGCATTGGGTGTTTTGTTTCGGCTACAAAACAGCCGAAATGGCCTGTTTGGGGCACAAAATGTTTTGTATCCGAAATGAAACACACAACCCTAATGGCTATAAGAGAATTGTTTTCCCTGGAGGCCTTCAGGAGAGCCTTAAAGACCCATCTGTTTAGGCTGGCTTTTAATGAGAACCAGTTTCAATGTTATGTAGTTTTAATTGTAATTTTAATCTGTTTTTAATTGGTTTTTTATTTTAATTGTTAAGTATTTTTTATTTTAGTGCAAACCGCCCTGAGCCACTTTAGGAAGGGCAGTAAATCAATCAAAGGATAGAATAGAACAGAACAGAACAGAACAGAACAGAATAGAATAGAATAGAATAGAATAGAATAGAATAGCTTTTTCTTTCTTCCTTCTGATGGAAATTGATGATCCCTTTGAATCCATTTCTTCACTGTATTGACTTGTATGGAACTAGAAAGGGTTTTTGCAGTTAGGGAGAAGGCTCCCACCCCCCACCCTGGTCGATGTGATATGTTTGTCACCAGATTACTGTTCCTGGATCAGAGTAAGTGTGATAGTAGCAGTAACAGGGAAGTAGCTCAGTTACTTTAAAGACACAGGATCAAACTACACATTATACACAAATGTAAGCAAAGGTAACCCAATGCCTTTTTCCTCTTGAAAAGCTGCTTTGGGTAGTGATTAGGAGTGGAAAAACAAGAGGGGGGGGCACTCAATACATCTGAGCTAGGGGCATAGCAAAGCTGGAATGGGCCCTGGAGCAAAAAGTGAAAATGGGCCCCACTGTCCCCTTGTCTCTCGACCCTTGTTACTACATCCCTGATCTGAGCCTTAGCAAGGGAAAAGCTGCTTGGGGGGATGAAATCTGGAATGGGGCAGTGGTGGGTGGGGAAAAGGTTAAGCATCCCTCTCCAGCCATTTACAGTATCTTCTCTTAATTATCCCTACCCAAAGCAATTTTTCAAGGGGGAAAAGGGCAACTTTTGAAAAGGCACTGAAGGCATATTTGTTCAACCTGGCTTTTAATTAGATTTACAATCTAATATGTTTAAAGTTAGATTTATAGTCTTAATACTTTTAATATTGGGTTTTTAATGAGTTTAATGTTAATGATTTTAATATTTAAATGATTTTAATTGTAAACCACCCAGAGATGTAAGTTTTGGGCAGTATAGAAATATGTTTTTACAAACTGAAACAAATTAATTGGGCTACCACTATGGCTATGTTAACTATCTCTATGGCCAGGATAACTAAGCCCTACAGAGCTAATTGTGAGAACTCAGAATTTCTGGGCAATCCTGGTCAAACCTCTGTGATTAACCTACATTTAACCAGGATAGATAACTAGGATCAGATCAGCAAGCCTCCTGTCATTATCTTCTACCATCCTCCTAATCTACATAGCTTACTAGTGAGAATGAAATAACTAGGTCTCACTCCTTCCACTATTGCTCCTGGATCACATCACTGATTCCAGTTGTATCACCTATATGTACCTTACAGAAACAGGCACTTTCGAAAGCATAATATCTAGTAAAACGTTTTTAAAATTAAGCAAAACATCACCTGCAAGTCCAATAATATAATATATGTTACAGAATTCCTTGGATGCTACATTCAATGTTTTGGGGAAACAACAGTGATTCATACACAAGTTAGAAAGAAGTCAGCAATCACAGCAAAGAAACTTGAACAACCTGTTGCAAAGCATTTTAATTCTGATGGTCACAGACCTTTCCAACTAGGAAACAGTCACAGACTTGCTAATAAGGATGCATATAAATTTAAGATGGTGAAAGATCAATGGATTGCTCATCAGCTGTATATGATAGATACTTGCCAATCTGTACATTCTCTCATCCCATGGATTATCATTCCTCCCTCCCTCCCTCCCTCCCTCCCTCTCTCTGTGATATGTTTTCCTTTGTCCTTTTTTATTACTTTACATTTCCTCGAGGCTTTTAAGCTTGTTTTTCTTTGGTTTTGACAATTAAAACCTGTTTTGTTTCCATGTAGCCACCAAATTTCTGCCTGTTGCCAAAGGGGTTTTTAGCACCTTTCCCCATCTTGTATTCTTTTTTTAAAAAATGTGTTTATAGTTTTCCTTTGTGTTTGATGAATCATCATTAAAAGCTCTCTTTGATTTATATGATGAATTTGAGTGAGGTGGTTAAGCACTTTTCAGAAAGGAAGAAATGATGTATCGAGAGTATATAAATATGGTAGCATTCTATTTCCGCTGATAGCATTGGCCTCTGAAGAGGCAATTAGAGCAACCGATTAGGCCGGGGGTTCCCAACTGGGTATCTTCATATATTGGACTACAACTCCCATCATCCCCAATCACAATGGCCTTTAACAACTATGTCTGGGGATGATGGGTATTGTAGTACGATAAGATCCAAGGTTGGGGGTCTGACCTGGGGCTCTGATTGGAAGGGAGCAGGCCAGGAGCTAAGAGGGTGAGAAGTCAGTGATGTCCGTTCCCTTGTGTTGCGCACTTAATATAACTGCTGTTGGATCATCTTAAAACTGGTGAATCTCTTTTTAAAAAAAATAAGATTTGGATGGGTTTAAAATGGGAACAAGAGCATAGCTGCTCTGTAGGGCAGAGCTGTAGGAAAACTCTTTCCATAGGTGTAATTGCCAGCAGAGCTAGGTTTAAGGCTTGTAATGAATCTGGTTACTTGGTTACCAAATGTAATAAAACAGCTAATTTAATGAACTCCTTCAACTTCAAATAATGCTATCATGTCCAGGGTGAAGAGGGAGGCAGAGGATTTGTTCCTCTCTTCTGCTGGTCAAAAGGGAGGCATCCAGAGCCTGATTATGTTGCAATAGCAAAGAAAAGCCTTGGAAGGTCAAGGGACCCTTTTCAATATTGTTTTGGATAAACATTCTAACTGAATCCTCGGAAGGGAAATGAAAAAATATTTTTCTACAGTTAAACATGCATTTGAATTTGAAATGGGGTAAAGGTTTGTTGGAAGGCTAATATTTACTTTTAAGCTTTTCTTTTCTTTCTCTCTCTCTCTTGCCCAGAGGACAAACTTATTGAAGTTAATTCAAGAATCTTGATCCATTATTCCTCCCCACCCCACCCCGCTCAATATAGTCAAGCTTCCATGAAAGTGGATTATTAATCACAGCTTTTCATTAAAAAATTAACACTCAAGAGTGGTTTCCATTGTTCTGCGGTAAGACTGCAGTGCTCTTTCTAGGTGGGGTAAGTTTCTCCTGCTCTCTGGCAAGACCATGAGGGGAGGAGCCATGTATGCATGCCAAACCACTTCACAAATATTTTTTGTAATAACGACCATAAAATATTGGATCTATTTCCTAATGTATTATGCACTGTCCAAATAGCATAGATGCATTGGTGCTAAGGTTGCCGAAGCAGCCTTATACAGAGTCAGACCACCGGTCCATCTAGCTCAGGATTGTCTATACAGACTGGCAGCAGCTTCTCCAAGGTTGCAGGCAGGAGTCTCTCTCAGCCCTATCTTGGAGATGCCAGGAAGGGAACTTGGAACCTCAGATGCTCTTTCCAGAGCGGCCCCATCCCCTAAGGGGGATATCTTATAGTGTTCACATGAAGTCTCCCATTCAAATGCAAACCAGAGCCAACCTTGCTTAGCAAAGGGGACAATTTGAGCTGAATCACCATTCTTAAGACTTGCCTTCTCTGTCATGTAGTTAGCTTTCTGGCCTATAATCTAACTAAAGCATATGCCCAGATGACCTGTCAGAAATGGTATAGATGCATTGTGAGACAGCAATGTGCTAACAGTACCTTAGCACATTAATGGTGCCGAAGTATAGAAGGATGTTCTTTTTGGCACGTTTTAATGCTCTCTCATCAGCAGTTCTTGAGGGTAGGTTTAAGTTGATTCCTTATGAGGAACAGGTATGCCCGTGTGGAGATGGAGCAGTCGAGACTATAACTCAAGTCTTATTTATACCATACTTTTTATCGAGATTCTTGTACTTCTCTTATAGCTCCTCTACTAAGAAATTTTCCAAGCCGTTCAGATGAGTTTTTTGTTTGCCTTCTTCTTGCTGACCATGACTCTGACATTACCAATAATGTAACCAAATTTTGTGTGGAGGCTGATAGATTCAGACAGACTGTAATACTTAATCCAATTGTTATAGTTTAGGATGAATTGTTATTAATGCTTAAAGTTTTTTTTAATCTCTCTAGTTTGTATTGCTAGTCAGAGACTGAAATAAAACTTTACTGAACTCAACTGACAGCAATATTTGTGCTAAAACATACACACCTGGTTAGAGAAGCACATTTCTCCGCTTCACTTCAACAAGGTGGGATTGGGGAACTGAACAATTTGACTCCATGTCTTTGGGCCCAGACCCAAGGAGACTGAGACATAATTCTTTGTGTGCTGACATGGCACTCAGCTGGGATTGGCGCTCCAACCACCACAATGGCCACCTTGGCATAGAGACAAATGGCGTTAGCACCTTGGCTCTGGGTGGCTCCGTCGCTCAAAAGCGGGCACCGCCCATCCTAGCCAACCTAGGTCAGGTCTCTGGTACTAACGACACCCCTCCGACACTGCAAAGCCATATGGAAGGATGTCGCTTTACAGAGAAGGGCTCAGCAGCATCCCTGATCTGTCAAGCCTCAAGGGATTCCCCTCCTCCTTCTTGAAGCCAAACGCTTACCTAAGGTGCATCACCCGATCTAAGCTGTTTTTCCATCTGCACTGTACCTGCCAAATGTGACCAGGAAGTTATGGTGCTAATTGACTACCGAGCATACAGATATAGACCAAGGCAGGTGAAAAAAGGCACACACCAGTGGCCAATTAGGTGTGGGCCCAAAAAATTCCTGCCCAGCCCCAAACGGTGACCAGCAAATCCCAGCCTATATCTGAGGGATGGGAGGGGGCTGCCTTTGAGAGCTGGACTGAACGGGTGCCTGAGCATTCCCTCGCTTGTCACCCTAGCCCCACCCCATGAGCACCCAAGGAGCCAATGGGAAGCGCTCACCCGGTGTTCCGGGCTCCTTGTGGGAAGGGGGCTGGGGCAAACAAGACACAGCACCCATTTGGGCAGCGAGCAGCTGGATTCTATTTGACAAATAGACCACAATGGCCTGTGTGGTCATTGCTTTTTCATTTGTGTTTGATTATATTTATGGAAGTGCACTCTTCAGCCTCATCAAGGGCCCAGTGATGGACAAACAAGAACTTGCATGTGTGACACTGAATGCAACAAGCACTTCAGCTGCATCTGAAGTATTTAGCATGCCTGGGATCTACAGCCAGGCAGACACTGGCATGCCAACATTGTCTAACATAAGAACAGATCTGCTAGATCAGGCTCAAGCCTATCTCAGTGGTTTCCAACTTGGGGGCCTCCAGATGTTGTTGAACTACAACTCCCATCAGCCCCATCTACAATTTACTGTGCTTGGTAATGATGGGAGTTGTTGTTCAGCAACTTCTGGAGGCCCCCATGTTGGGAACCACCGGCTTATCTAGTTCAGCAGCCTCTTTCCCATAGTGACCCACCAGATGCCTCTGGCAAGCCCATGAGCAGAAGATGAAGGGATGCCCCCTCTCCCGCTGTTGCTCCTCTGCGACTGATATTCTGAGGAATCGTATCTCAGAGCCTGGAGGTATCCTGTAGCCATCAAGACTAGTAGCTATTGATAGACCTCTTCTCAACGAATTTGTCTAAGCCCCTTTTAAAGCCATCCAAGCTGGTGGCCATCACCACATCCTGTGGCAGAGAATTCCACAGATGAATTATGTGCTGTGTGGAAAAATACTTCTTTTTGACAGTCCTAAATGTCCTGGCAATCATTTTCATGGTATGACCCCTAGTTCTCGTTTTGTGAGAGAGGGAGAAAAATTTCTTTCTATTCACTCTCTCCACACCATGCATAATTTTATAGACCTTTGTCATGTCTCTCCTTAGTCGGCTTTTTTCTGAATTGAAATACCCCAGATTTGTAGCCTTGCCTCATAAGGCAGGTTCCTGTATAGCAGTCAAAGTATCAGTTTAAACAAGATGCCAGCTGCATGAAGTGCCACAAGGGGAAGTTATTCCTTGCCCAGCATTATGGACCACAAGCATTATGCTCAGTTTGGGCCAGAAAATAAGTGAGGAAAGGGGGAACTCTGGGAGCTTGTTTAATTCAATAGAAAGGGAACTACAATTTTTCTGTTGAAAAATCTACAGAATCAAAGTTTGTGTCACCCTCTTACCCGGTGGAATTCCACCTTTCTCTTGCTCCAGTGCTTGCAGGAGCAAGGGGGAGCCATTCACAGCCTGGCTTGGATGTGTACGACCTGTCCACTGTGGACTGGCAGCTCATTTCTGAGCTGGTCTTAGTACTCGAGCCGTTCTATGCTGCCACCATGAATAGCTTGTGTACTGAGGCAGCTACGCTGAGTCAGGCTTTGCCCACCGGTCTTCTTGTGAAGCCCATGAGTGATCTCCAGGCCATTCTGACCACCGGGGATGCAATTGCCCTGACAGTTCACCTGAGGGCTGGGGCAGTGGAATGGCTCATGACACCCTTGGGTGCATCTGCATAGCATGTCCTGGCATGCATCTTCAACCCAAGGATGAAGGCCAGAGCTGTCGCCGCTGCCCAGCTGCCCAGGTGGAGGGACCTTCTGGTTGAGCACATCAGGCGTGCAGAGCAGAAGAGACTAGGTGCAGTCGACCAGGAGGAGGGGGCTGGTATCCAGCCTGGCAGGGCACATTCCTACCCCAGCAGCACTGCCACCACCATCACTTCTTCCCAGTCCAGCAGTGTGGTTTCTCTGGCAGTGGCACCAACGGGGCGGCCAGTGCCACCTCCGCGTTCCTCCGCCCGGTGGTTCATGGAGGGCTTTCTTGGTGTCTTGCCAGGGGGACAGGAGGAGCCTGCCTCTTGCTGCAGTCATGCTGAGCAGTCTGTTCTGCTCTACCTGCAAAAGCTGGTGGAAGGCCAGGAGATGGAGCCATGCCAGTTTTGAACAACGCATCGCCGTGTCTGGCTGGACTTGGCAACTGCTGCTGTACAGTTCCTCGCATGCCTGCCAACCAGTGTCTTGAGCGAGAGGTTGTTCTCCATGGCCGGGGATGTGGTGACCCCTCTAAGCTCATGTTGGATGCTGACTTGGTCAAGCAGCTGGTCTTCTTGAAGGCCAGCCTCCCCCTGCTGGGCTACCCGGAGCTGGCCATGGAGGGTGAGTGACTCGCATCACGCACTCTATGCAGCACCTCCCATGCCATGGCAGCTCATCCCAACCAAGATGAGTCACAGCTGCTGACACATCCAGCAGACATGCACACAGGCACTGCCGCACTGCCAACCCGAGAATAGTGAGATGGGGCACTGCTGCTGTGCTGGCACTCAGGGCTAGGACAAGTGAGTGCTCCCTGCATCACGGAGAGGTTACCCCAGATGTTGCTGAGAGAGACTACAACTCCCATTCTCCACTGTTGCAATGGCTAGCCACCATCAAGACTAGTAGGAACAATGGGAGTTGAACCCTCTCAGCAGCATACATCTGTGGATCCCTCCCTCTTGCAGGAGCACCCACTTTCCCAGTCCTGAGAGCCGGAAGGCAGAAGGGGCACACCATCCATCACAGAGGCAGGCTGCTGTGTGTGCAAGCACAGGAATTTTTCTGGGATGCTGTGTCTCACACATGCCTTACATTGAACTACACACACACGGAGCACACTGTCACAGAGGGTTGCTTTGTTTCCCTTTAATGTTGAATAGTGTTTGAATTGTTTCAACCATGCATGACACCACAAGGCCCATGACGGAGGTGGGTGGCACATCCTGCCCTGGCACCATTATGGCCCAGCAGTAACGCCACCACCCATCCACAGAGGCTGTGGTTGGCGGGGGGTGGGAGGCAGGAGGGAGGGTTTTGGAAGATGCAGGCTAATATGAAAGAATTGTTTTCATTGACTATTTTGAATTGATGATGAAATGAAAACGATGAATGTCAATGTGATAAGGTAATATGATGCTTGCATGCTGATGCTGATGATGTGATGATGAGTTGTTCATGCATTTCTGTTTTGTAATGTGGCTTTCAATTGTCTATTTAATGTTTGTTGTCTGAGGCTTGGCTTTTTTCCACCCATGGAAGGACTGTGACTGAAGCAGCAGCACATACATACATGCACCCACTTACCCCCATCCCCCAACAACCATAGCCAAGGATGAGCTTGCTGCTGGTGCCCTCACAAATGTCTGTCATGCAGACCTAGAGAGCACATAGCATTCTGAGGCCCTGGCCAAAATTTTAACCCTAAACACACTAACCCTCTCACAGAGCACACACAAATGCACAGGTATACTATGTTTCTCCCCTACATAATCTCAAGTCTAGAAATGTATATGTGCATGTGCGTGTGTGTGTGTGTGTGTGTGTAAATTCAAGTGCCTTGGATGGTTTGTTGTTGTGCCTGTGTATTTTAAGGACCTCATCTCATGGATGGCCACAGGACAGGGTGTGTGTGTGTGTGTGTGTGTGTGTGTGTGTGTGTGTACTTCTTTGCAATGAAGATTGGGTCATATTGTGACTTCTAGCATCATCAGTGTTTTTATTCAAACTAGATTACTTGCATCTACAATAGGTTGTGCTGGTGCCACAGGCTCCGATCTGTTGCAGAAATGTCAAAAAAGCACTAAAAAATTGTGTGCCATTGTTGTCATCATCACTCTTCTACTTGTGTAGGTAGGAGGGTAGCCAAACCTCGCTGTTCCACTGACAGAATGATGTTTTGCATCCTTACTTAACCCACTTTTATGGCCGGGTGCCACAGATCTAGCTGTGTCTGCTGCTTGTGGATGAAAGATGCTTGGGGGAGGGAGGGCAGGGCATACTTGATGCTGTTGTTGGCCCTAGTCTGCTGCCCTAGTCTTCTGCATCTGTGATATCTTACTTGCTTGCTTGTTGCTGGTTACTGCTGTTGTTACCCTGCATTGGAGAGGGCGTTATGGGGGCTTCAGCAGCCCCATAACTCCACTTGGGGGGCACCAGGGTGGCCCAGAGCAAGTAGTGGTGTATGGTGGCCTAAGGGGGTACTGAGCATTGTTGTTTCTGAGGTATTCTCAGTGTAGATTCTTTGGTAGCAAATGAGAGTGGATTCATGGTTTCTCATTGAAAATGAATCCACTCTCATTTGCTACCAGAGAATCTACACTCAGAATACCTCAGAAACAAAAATACCCAGTACCCCATGGGCTTGTGGGTATGCGGGTGGTTGGCACCCTATGTGCACTATGCCACCACTCACTATGGGCCACCCTGGTGCCCCCCAAGTGGAGTTATGGTGCTGCTGAAACCCCTATTATTCTCTATGGAGAAAAAGCTTAAAGACGCGCAAACTTCACAGATTCTTTAAAAATCAGCCCTTTGCCCAATTCCTTTGAAATATAGGTTGTGGCAGGCACCCATTGGGGCACTACCACCCAACCCACACTTCTGTCCCCAAACCCCTTTTCTGCCCTGAATCTGCCCCAAAGATGCACAAACTTCAAAAATTGTTTAAAAATCAGCCCTTTTCCCAATTCCTTTGAAATCTGGGTGGTAGCTTCCACCCATTGAGCACTACCACCCTCTCACTCTTTTTGCCCTGGGACACTTTTTTGATCAGAATCAATTTGGATTCATAAAATTTGGGTACAAATTAAATCTGGGTTGATTGAGGCGGGGTCAGATTTGGACCCCAAACAAATTGGAGGTGTTTCAATCCGAGTACAAATCAAAACAAATAAATCAATTCATGCACACCCCTACTATTTGGAATTTTTTTGTTTCTTCCATCCTGACCTCCACCATGACTCATCACCCAGTAACATATTATGTACATTCCTAATGTGTTTCTGAGCCCCAGAGGGCCAACAAATGTGCTGCTTTCTGCATGTAAACAGCAGAGTGCCCTTTTCCACTCTCCCTGACAGCCCAAGGGATTTAGCCCTCAATGCTGGAATGCCATATGAAAATCAGATCCTCAGTAAAATTAGATCTGGCAGGCACCACCACATTCTTCTTTGTGACAATAATTCAGGCTTAACTGACATTTACTGTCCTATCCCAGCAAGTTCAGCTAGTTAAAGGCAGAGAAGCCTCCCTCCCCTTTAGTTTCTCATCAGAAAGGCTGAGCAGCTTATAAGTAAGGACAGAGAACTGGCTGAATAGTAATGATCCATCACACCCATTACCAAGGTAGATTTTTTTATTGAATCACTCACTATGTTTCTTGTCGAAATAAATGCCTTCTGTATTAAATATCCTGTGAGGGAGCAAATAAACCTGCAATGTGGTGCACAACATGAGGCCCATCTTTATATATAATTCTCTTAAATGTGCCCATTGCTAATCCCATGTGTGGCAGCTCTCGCGAGAGTTTGCAAGCAGCTGCCGGATAGGATACTGACGGGGATGGGGGAGCAAATAAGGATGCTGACCGGCAGTGGGCCGGCCCAGCTGGCAGCAGGAGGAAGTGGTGGCAGGTTGGCCCAGCCAGCGAGAGCAGGAGGCGGTGGCAGTTCAGCCCGCCCAGAGGGAGGAGGCAGCTGCAGCTGGGAGGTGGCGGGCAGGTGGACGGAGGTGGTGGGCCAACTTTCCAGCCTGCCCACCAGCCTGAAAGCATGGGGTGCCCGAGAAGCAGGTGGGGTCAGAAGTCGGCCAGCCAGCTGGCCAGAAAGCCAGGTGAGCCGTGGTAGGGGGAGAAAAAGTCAGTGGCGGTGGGTGAGCTGGCCAGAGGCACAGATGCTCTGTGCCTGGTCCCGCTAGTTTGTAATTAATAATGAATTAATAACCAGATACTACTATTACTTGAGATATTTTCCAGCTAACATGAAGCCTCATAATTTGTAACCTTCATCCATTCTATCCTGACTTCATTGCCACTTAATACCTTTTACCAGCCTTTACTAGAAGCAGTTGATGCACTTATATTTGGTCTTTGTTAACGTCTTTGGCTGACATCCAGACTAAGGAGGAGCTGGGATGGCATGTGTGTTTCGAGGGGAAGTTCCCCCTCATTCCATGTATATATCAAAATATTATATTAAAGCTCCTGGTTTGTTTTTTAATTATTATTATGGTTAAATTTATATACCACCTTTCATTAAAACAATCCCAAGGTGTTTTACAGCAGAATTTAAAACAAGATTATGAAAATGACACAACTAAAATATAAGCTAAAAATATGAAAACAAATCTGATTAAAAATTTAAGTCACAAGCATAAAAACAGTACAGAATACAAACAGCAGCAGCACAGTTGTACTGCAGAATTTTCTTGAGCCCTGCATATTAGGGATGTGCACGGATAGGTTTAGTGCTCCCTTTCTGGAGCACCAAATCTGTTCAAACGCCGGTGTTCAAGCCGACTTGATGGACGGGTGCCTTTAAAAAACAGGTAAGTCACTGCTTACATGTTCTCCCGCTCCCTGCCACTTCCCCCCCCCCACACACACTGACACCCCTACTGTACATCTGCTGCTTATGAGCTGTTTAGTATCTTCTCCAAGGGCTCAAAATGGCATGTGGAAATAACCTTCAGGATACCTACAATGGCAAGAACCTTTCCTTTGATCTGCTAATATAGCACCTGAAATTTGCCAACTCCCCCATAACACAATGTTCCTTATCTACCTAACTATTCATTCATGTATTCTATTTTTTATGATAAAACATCACCCTACTTGTCTCTAATAGAACCAAAGTGACTCATAATAAAACAAAGCATTCCAGAATAACACAAAATTGCAATAAATAAGCACACAAGCAAATCCAGCAGCACAAAAACTTCTTAGTAGGCAGCACTGCAGCTCAGCCCGCCTCAGAGCCCTTCCTGAATAGCCATGTCTTCATCTGATGCTTAAAGACTTCTAGTCTGGCATTTGCCGAGAGAGAAGTCCAAGGAAAGGACACCGCCAGGGACATGAAAAAGCTTGTGGTAGATGCCTGCCTAGAGTTGCCAACATTTCGTTGCCAGAATGAGGGACACAAGTTGGGGGGGGGGGGCTGGAAGAGGGGGTGGGGCCAGGAGGTGTGGGCAATGGTAATCAAGAGGCTGAGTATCAGTGACATATATGTTACTGAATTATATTAATAATGATGCTGCTGAATTATACTCAGAGCGGTGGCGGGCGGAGGGGGGGAGGAGAACATGACTTGGATACTGTGGTTATTTGAGCAAGCTTCTCTGTTACCTGCAAGGATTGCTGATTGGCTTGGGGGAAGGAGGAAGAAGGGGAGGGAATTGGCTCCTTGCCCTCTTTATACAGACACCAGAAGAGGGAGGGATCAAGGGACAGACTAGGCCTGCGGGGGCTCCTCCTCTGCCCCGATTGGACTGTGCAGCGGGAGGAAGGAGGGCTGGAAGGAGGTGGCTGCAGCAGTGGAGGGAGGTGGCTGCAGCAGTGGGAGGTGGGAGGTGGCTGCAGCAGTGCTGCCGGCTGGCTGCTGGCCAGGCATTGGCAGAAAAACTGCTCCTTCTGGGGCTCCTCCTCTGGCTCACAGACGCCTGTCCTGGAAGGAGGCGGAGCAGGAAGTGGCGGTGGGGCTGCTGGCTGGCGACTGCCGGCCAGGCAGAAACTGCTCCTGCGGCCTGGGGCTCCTCCTCCGACTGGCTCCACCTCTGCCTCTGGGAGGGACTCACGCTGCTCGCTGCTCTCCTGACTCTTGGATGGAAGGAGGTGGAGCTGGGAGGTGGGCTGCTGCTGGTGCGAGGAGGCAGGAGGGACCTGGTCAGGACTCCGGAGGTGGCTGGCATTGGTGCTGCCTCTGGCTGTGCGCATGCCCAGGTCCCTGGCCTGGAGGAAGGAAGGAGGAGGGAGCAGCTGGAGGGGGCAGCTGCTGCCCGACCCGCCACCAAAATGTGGGGAAAATGTTGTCACAAACAGGACAAACATTTCCTCCCGAAAATGCGGGGCATCCCGCACTTTTTGGGACTGTTGGCAACCTTATGCCTGCCACACCTCAGATGACCTGAACAGCTGAAAACAGGCCTCAGATGATGACTGAAGTGCATGGGGTCATTGTAATCTTCACAGAGTGCCAAGCTGCAAACTTGCTTCCCAGTCACTGGGACCATGGCCAGAATGGCTCTTTCCTGCAAGATAGGGATGGCTTTTCATTCTCTATGTTGGAAGATCTTTAAAGTCATTCAACAGGGAGGATAGGTACATAGGAACTTAAGAAGCTGCCTTATACTGAGTCAGTCCTTTGGTCCATCCCGTTCGGTATTGCCAGCACTGACTGGCAGCAGTTCTCCCAGGTTTCAGGCAGGAGTCTCCCCCAGCCTTCAGGGATTGAACCTGCATGCAAGAGCACTCAAATAAAAGCAGTATAGTAGGGGTCCTTGTTTGCCTCGGACCTGCTCATTTGTATATTTAGCACAATGATTAATCCAGCCATGATGAAAATCAAATGATTTTCAGGATGGGTATCAGGATAGCTGCATTTTTCTTTTCTTTTAAGGTACTATGAATGTTCTTGCCTGCTGCAATCAGTCTGAATGATGGAGTATGGCACGGAATATCTAGCTCAACATGAAAGCTCTTTTTTTGGGTAGTTTTCATGCCCTGAGTATTCCAGCTCTTGCCTAATTAGAGGGGGTGGGCAGGGGGAGAACTTTCCTGGAAGAAGTCATAGCTGAGATCAGCCAGAGTGGAGCCAGCCTCATTATTTCTATTTGACATTCAGATCTTTCTGGATATTATATCCACATGGATTAAAAGTTTTAAGAAATGGTGCAATGATGTTGGGAAATGTAACAGTAGGAGAGAGCATGATAATGACCACTAGACCCAGCAGGACTTAAAATTAATTACAAATGATAACATCATGTTAGTTTCCAGCAAATCTGCTGAAATTAAAATCACTGCTTTTTACAATGCTCCTTTACAAATGGGCTTTTTCAACACCTCAGACAACGGAAGACAGAGTTAGGGACCTTCCAGATACTCTTGTTCTGGAAGGACCATGAAGTGCTGGGTAGAGTCAAATAACACACCAGCAAACATGCTGCTCTGAAAGATTTGAACATTGATTCTTAACTACTGCCGTTATGGCAGATCTGTAAGGAATGTGACTGCTAGTGTCCTGAGCACTTACTGAGTGGTGGACTGAACCTAATGTCACTGCATGAGTTCCACCTTAGCATCGCTACCCAGCACCTTTTACCCCCACCCCCCAAATTATTTCCTGTTCTTTTTTATCTCTCACCTTTGAAGGCAGTGTGGTCCGTTTGTCTGGAGCTGGCGTGCACACATAATGAAATCTATAGAAAACAAGGACTGTTTTATCCCCATGCAAAGCTAGCCCTCAAAACTGCATTAGCCTTACCCTCCCATTCTGTGGTGGTGGGGTATGCCTGTTAAATCTTCTGTCTGGCACATTCTTTAGAAAGAATCCATCCAAGGATAGCATTCGCATTCGCATATGCATTTTTCCAAAGAACAACATGGGTGGGACCATCTAAGAGAGGATCCTTTTGCTCCTTTAGCTGTAATGAAATCCAAAACCACATAGGTGGGGCGGCCGGTCTCATTTCTTTGCTACAGTAACCTGTTTTCTGCCTCACATGGGCCAGTACACAGCTCTATTCATTTCCTCCACAGTCCCCCGCACCAGCACATGGTCACTCTTATTAATATGAGTGCATGTACACCAGCAGATATGTGGTCATGGAAAGGTTTAGGATTATAGAGAAGGGAAAGGATGTAGAGTCAGATGATCTAGAGTCAGAGTTTCCTAGGGCTGAGAAATCTGCCCCACTGAATCAGTGACTCTGCTGCACTGAAACAGCTTTTGTGCTTCCAGGCTGTGTTGGCACTGCCCTGTGAGGCCCTGCCTTGGCTTCCCTGCAGACAAAAAGATTATAATATACTCTTACATATAATGTAGCCAGATTTTGGGTGGTGCCTAATATAACCAGACAGACACTAATATTTAATCCAATTGTTATAATTGTTATAATCATACAGTGCCTGATTACATCTTCAATGTGATTGTCCATACCTGGCCACCGGCAACTTTCTGCCTCGCATTTTAGTCAAGCTCATGCCCAGATGACCTTTGTGGGCAATTTTGATCACTTTTGCTTGTAAGGAGGTTGGCACCACCAAACGATCAGTCCTCAGCACCAGTTCATTGAGAAGTGACAGCTCACTTGCTACATGCATGTATGGCTGAAGATGTTCAGTACCTTGTACTGGCATCCATTAGTTATGTAAGGTTTAAGTCCAGTAAGCACTTGATCAGCACTGAGGGCTGCTTTCCATTCAGAAGACATGATCACTCCATGAGTGGATGAAGCTCTTTGTGCAATTACTATACCTCCATCCTCTTCTTCTGGGACCTTCTGAGCAGAGGAATTTGATAATAGGCCAAAGACAAGTCCAAAGTTGTGAACAATGAGGTCTCTTTCAGAGTAAGCAGCATTTCATTGAAGCTTAATGGATAATGGATGACAATCCACTTCCATTCATTCATTCATTCACTTAATATGTTTCTAGACCACCCCATCCAAAGGCTCTGGGCAGCACGCAAGTTCAAAAAACATAAAAACAAACACCATTTAAAACACACTGCTTAAAACAATATAAAAACAATTTTAAAACAGTTCAGAACCACTAAAAACCAATTAAAATACTTTAAAACAATTTCAAAACCTTGGAAGGCCAGGCCAAACAAGTAAGTCTTTAGGGTTCTTTTAAAGGCCAACAATGAGCCTAAATTACAGATATCTGCTGGGAGTGCATTCCATAGGCCAGGAGCAGCTACAGAGAAGGCCCGGCTCTGTGCTGCCACCAGACGACGTACCCATGGTAATTGGAGACGGACCTCTCCAGATGACCTCAACATGCAATGAGGATCATACAGAAGAAGGCTCTTTCTATTGGAATTAACATCTCTTAAATAGACACACATTCAAAATGTACTGTTTGATTTGCATACAAGAACAATAGGAGAGACCCATTCTGATGAATCAACAGGTGATATGATGTCAGCATGCTGTAGTCTTAAAAGCTCCTCTTTAAGTAGAGCTCACTGTTATGGGTACATTCCTCACTTTGTCTTGTACAAGTATTGAATTTGCCTTCATCTGAATTTTATGTTTGAAACGTGTGGCAAAACGTTTTATGTTTGAAATGTATGGCCAGGAGTATCAGCAAAAACATCTGCAAAATCAGCAATCATATCAGCATATGTATGCTCCATCATATGTAATACGGGTTCCATGCTATTTGGGTCTAACACTATCTGTAGATCTTTCTTATGTTTCCAGCCCAATACTGAGACTACTTTTTATGATATGTACAATTTCCCTTCTGCAGTACATCCTTTCTATTCCAAGACATCAGTGAAGTATTCATTTATGGCAATAGGGGAACTTTCATATCCCCATGGGTGAATGTCTGAAGGCTGCAGGTGCAGTTCTGATGTAGTAAGGAGTTTCTAGTTGAGTGGATGGGAAATGATAGTGAACGGAGAACCAGACTTAGCCATCATCCGCATTTCACGGCCATTAAGTTCTACCTGACAATCTGGAGAAACAGGCTCTAAGTATATCACACCCGAAACACTGTCAGGAAGTGGTTCATCTGCCTTATCCTCATCATATAATGAATTAGTAATGGAGTGGACTGTAGACTTGCAAACCTTAGCAAAGTGTCTCTTTTTCTTGCACCTGTTGCAAGTGATCCTCTGTGCAGGACAGTGAGCAAAATTGGCTTTGTGGACAGAGTCTCCACATCAGTAGCATTGGTAGCGCTTACTTTCCTGCACTTTCACTTTCTGGGGCAGTGCCATATAAGAAGATTGGACTTGGAGGGATTTAGACTGAACAGCCTGGATTTCAGGAGGTGGGTTTGGGGGTACCAGAGAGAGTGATCTGGCACAGTGAAGAGCATTTCCCACCCTCATATCCGTCTCTATAACTTTATTCAAGGTCAGTTTCCTTTCCAGTAGCAGTTTTTCACACAGTTCAGAGCAGTTTCTTTTCATAAGGATCTGATCTCTGATCATTTCCTCAGTAAAGCTGACCAACTCACAGGTTACACTTAAGGCATGCAGTGGTGTGACATATTGATGAATAGATTCACCAGGCAGTTAGGATCTAGCATAGAACTTGTAACGTTCCGCCATCACATTCAAAGTAGAGTTGAAATGATCATCTCAGGCTTGAAGAGCAGCTTCATAAGGGTTGGCATTCCCTTCCGAGTTGGCAAGAAATGATTATATATTCTTTGGCCTTCAGGGCCCAGGCAGTGAAGCAATATAGCCTTTTGCTTTGCTGGAGTAAAGTCAGGGATCTGTATAGTGAGGATGTAATCGCTGAAATAGGACCTCTATTTTTCCAGGGAAGAGCAGGTTCTTTTGGGCTAGAAAAGAAAAAAAGATGGCGGTGGGATCTGTGCCATGCTGCAGTGGGCACCCAGTGAACCGCAGGGTTCAGGACTGATAAGGGGAAAGGACCTTCAGGGGTTGTGCAGGTCAGGAAGCTGGAGAAGCAAGCAGCACCAGGAATAGTAGGATGCCGCAGTTCAGGAATATAGGCTCAGTAATGATCGGAAATGAAGTTGCAGGAACTTTCACAAGCTTTGCAGGCTCACACGCATAACTGGCTCAAAATCTCATCGCCAAATGTTTTATAGCTGCTTCTCTTTGAAACACAGGGAGATCTTATGCTGGTTTAACTAAGACTTTATTCAGAAGCCATTTTTTTCTTTCTCCTTTCCCTCCCTTTTCTTTCTGACTCCACCCCCCCCACCCCCACCACTCTCTCCACAAGATCCCCACTGGGACAAACGTCCAAACCACAAAACATCACTGGATTAAATACAACCCTATTCAAGGGAAGAAACTTTATTTCCACCCCCCCCCACCCCACTGCCTGAACTATATCATTGCAACATGAATTCCACGTACTTGTGGTTTTTCCATCTATCTAGCAATCTTTTGTGTTTTGTTTCCTGGAAATTTGCCCCAGTGGCAATCCAATAGAGAGTTGGGGGTGGGGTAGGGGATGGAGTCAGAAAAAAAGGGAGGGAAAGGAGAAAAATGGAGTTGCTTCTGAATATAATCCTAGTTAAACCAGCATCAGATGACTTTGTCTTTACAAGGAAAGCAGTTGTAAAAGACTGTGTAACTTTTTGTACTATATGGAAGTTCTCCATTGTCAGGCCCACAACATAGAGTGGGCCTTGCTATGAGAATGGTAGTTTATGTATGTGTAGAAGATAATTATGCTGTATAATTTATTATACCTGGAATTATGTAAGAAGATGGGCTCTTTCTAATGTACTTTTCTTTTGAATGACAATGGCTAGGGGCAATTGTTTTCAAGAGACCTAAGTTGGAGAGAGTCATCACTTCCCAAAGCTTTACATTTTCTTTATCTTTTCCTTCTGCTTCTTAGTATACTTAAAATGTTCTTTTATCCCACTGTCATCTCTCTTCAAACAGGATTTGTAGGGTTTTGAAACAAAACCTGTTTGCCAGAGGCAAAAGAGTGGTGAGTGTGTACACCATGACCAGCAATCCTTCTTTCAAGCCAACTTGAGGATTGCTGGTCTTGTGGTAGCAAGCATGAATTGTCCCCTTTTCTAAGCAGGGTTTGCCCTGCTTGCATTGGAATGGGAGATTACATGTGAGCACTATAAAATATTCTCCTTAGGGGATGGAGCTGCTCTAGGAAGGGCACCTGCATGCTTGCATGCAGAAGGTTCCAGGTTTCCTCCCTGGCATCTCCAAGATAGGGCTGAAAGAGATTCCTGCCTGCAACCTTGGAGAAGCCGCTGCCAGTCTGAAGACAATACTGAGCTAGATGGACCAATGGTCTGACTCAGTATAAGGCAGTTTCCTATGTTCCTATCTTTAATTTTCTAAACGAGAACTATTTTCTGTCTGTAAGTAATAAGATCCAGTGTGGTGGAATGAATAAAGCACTAGATTGGCTGTGAAGGCCAAATTGCTGCTCAGCTGTGAATTAAGTGGAGGATGGTCTTGGGCCTGGCTAGTTAATTCTCTCTTATCCTCAGAGTCAGCAATTCCATCTGTAAAATTGGAATTTTAAGAACCTACTTCATCACATTGATGCTGACCGAGATAAGAGGTCTAAAAGCAAACTGCACCTGTGAGAAGAACTGCAAAAATCATTAACAGGCAAAGACTATAGAGACATTGGTGGTTCGGTTTTAAAGTTTTGGGGCTGGGGGAGGCAGGTCTAGGTTCTAGGGTGTGTGTGTTTTCTTTTGAGAAATTTGGACAAAATAGCTGCATGTTCCCTGTGTTGTCATTATTAGTTTTCCCCAAACCATGAAATACCATTCTAGACAACAAAAGGTAGCCTGTTTCCCACTGATAAAATAGCTGTTTTAGCACCTGTAAATCTGGTCTGCATTTCATGTAGACTTTTATTCCACCTTGATAACAGGATCAGAAAATGGGCTCTGACAGCATGTTGTGCTTTTACAGTATCCAGGGGTTAAAAAAAAAAAGCCAGCTAATTATGAGCACATGGTTTTCGAGAGTCATACTTTTATATTTAGCTCCATAAATCTGCCTAAGTGAAACTCCCCAATTTATCTCTGAAGCATTTGCTAGTCATTAAGCTGTTAATTGTTTGTGGTGCTATTCTTGTACAAGATGTGAGGAGGGGATGGGAGGGGGAAGTATTGGTCTTGTTGCTCAAGACATGACTTTAAAGTAAACCTGGGACGTTTCCTCTCCCCCCCCCCCCGCCCCCGTATCTTCACAGGAGGTGTTTCTGCCAGCACTATTGCTCAAACAAAACAAAACAAAAAGTCTGTTGGAATCTCACACAGAGGCCTCTGTACTGGAATTTTTTCAGCAGTGCAATTTATATGGTGTCTAGTTTCAGCCCCAAATACCAAGGTCATAATTTTCAGCCATAGATGGTTCTCCCAGATGTCTTTGGTCAAGTTAATCACAGTTTGCCTGAAGGTTATGCTTTCAGGTAATCCGTCAAGGCATAATTGTAAATCAAGGTCTCCTCCCAGCCCAAGAGGCACATATTAAAGAAAGCAGAGACCTGAGAATAAATTAAGCTAGGCCAGATTAACTACCCATACTACTTCTTATTGTGAGAATCAGTTCATACTTTCATTTAAAATCCAAGTCTTAAAACAGGATACACACACACACACACACACACACACACACACACAAATTGTTGTACTCTCTTCTTTTCCTAAATGCCACTGCACCTAAGATGTGGCTTTTTCCCACTCCTTTCACCCTGCCCCAGATGCTTTGCTCTCCCTTGTCCCACTGCTGTGTTAACCCCAAGCATAGAGGCTGGTCACTTACCTGGTGCCCCAACCCAATGAGTGGCACTGGCCAGTCCGCACACCTAGGGTTAGGGTGAGGTGAGGGAAGTGAGGTGAGCAAGGTGAGAGAGCCAGAGCGAGGGAAGAAGCATGAGAATGAGCCCAATCTACCGCTCGTTTTCCACCCACCTAGATGGGTCACCTCAGAACTAGGGGTGTGCATGGTCCGGTGGGCCCCTGGTCCGGCACGGGGGGGACTGTTTCTTTAAGCGGGGTGGTGGTGGTAGTACTTACCCCCCCCCCCCCGCCGCTCTTCCCCCTCCAGTGCTGGTCCGTTTAAACATCTTCTTGGGGCGGCAGAGTTCCTCCCTGCCGCCCCTGCCCCCGTCGTTGTTTGTAAAGGCTTTAAAGAGACGAGTGCTAGCGGTGCGCATGCACCCACCTTGGCGCGCGTGCTCGTCTCTGACGCTGCCGCGCGCGCCGTGATGTATGTGGCATGCGCGGCAGTGTCAGAGACGAGCACGCGCGCCGAGGAGGGCGCATGCGTGCCGCTAGCGCTCGTCTCTTTAAAGCCTTTATAAACAACTACGGGGGCAGGGGCGGCAGGGAGGAACTCTGCCGCCCCAAGAAGATGTTTAAACGGACCAGCGCCGGAGGGGGAAGAGCGGTGTGGGGGGGTAAGTACTACCACCCCCCGCTTAAAGAAACAGTCCCCCGCCCATCTGGACCGCCGGACCTCCGGAACGGTCCGGCGGTCTTTTCTATTGTGCCGGACCAAAACCGTGCACACTCCTACTCAGAACTAGATTAATCTGATGCAAAACATCCAATGTGACCTCCATCAGCACTACAGTCTGTAGACGAGAATGCACATGAGGCTTTCTGCGTGCTCCCACACCAAACAAGGGCTTGGTGCTTAGAAGGGAGGTCAGAAGACAGAATAATTGTAGAAGAAGAGTGAGAAAGCTGGGAGTTTGCAAAACAGGATAAGTAGGTAGTGTTGGAGCAAGGACCCAGGCAGCATCAGTTCTCAGCTCCAATGTCTCATAGTGACCACTTGGGGGGTTAGGGTCATGGATAAAAGTGCTGGAATTTTCCCCTCTTTGTTCTTCCAGTGTTAGTCTCCATTTTGTCTCTCCAGAGATGTCGGTTTGTTTAGTCTCTCTCCCCTTTCAGCTTTAAGCTCAGCTTTCCTATCCTTTTGTAACTTTCAAATCTTAGTTGTTCTTCAAACTTAAAGAACTGTCTCTAGACCTCTTGCTTGGCTGAATTCTCCCCAAACTGGCTTTGCTCTGCTAATGGGAGTTGAACTGCCAATCTTCCCCTCCTTCCAATTTCTAAAGCATAATGCAGTGGACAAAACATTCAATTTTCTGTAAACCCAGAATCACAGAAAGTTATAGTTGAAAAACTACATTATGTCTAATGCCACAATCCTAAAGATACTGATTAAGGAGTCTGCCCTGGTGAATACAGTGAGATTTGCTTCTGAATAAACATGCATGGAATTGCATTGTAATAATGTGATCCCAAATGTGATCCATGAAATGCAGGTTGTATGAAAGAAGTCTGACTTCTTTCTCCTTCATAGACACAATGAAACAACCATAGGATTACTTTGACAAATATCCAATTCCAATGTTTCATCACATGGCCAGCTATTACCACACCACAGTTTCACCCATCCTCTGAAGCTTTGGAAAACATAGTACGCTAGCTGACCGGGTGCATAGCATCTGCGCCCCTAGTTCTCCCTGAATATTCCCCCACTTCAGCCCCTTCTCCCTAACTCTTTCCCCCAGGCGTCTCTGACACCCGCCCGGCCCGCTTCTACCCCCCCCCGCTCCCCGCCCACAATTTCTGGCCGGCTTGCCGGCCCGTCGCTCCTGCTGCTGCCGCCTTCTCTTCCTGGCAGCCTAGCCACTTTCTGACCCTGGCGGCCACACAGGGAAGGCGCCGCCGCCACCTCCTCTTCGCGGCCAGTCCTGCTGCCCGCCAGCTGGCCCACTGCTGGCTGCCATTTCGCCCGGCAGCAGCTCAATGGTTTCCTGAGTCCTGCTGCGCGAGAGCCTCTGCTGCCCAGCCAATCAGGTGCCTCTGCCGCCTAGCCAATCGACTGGGTGCCAGGATGCTTTCTACACATCAGGATGGGCACGTCTATGAGGATTAAATATATAGATAAGAAGAATGCTGCTCGACAAGACCAAAAGACCATTTCATGCAGCTTCTTGCTTCCCATAGTGGCAGACAGATGCCTTTGGGAAGACCACATGTACAGGCTTGAAGGCAATGGGGGGTTCACACAACCCATCAAAAGTGGGTAAGTCTGGGTGAGGAAACTGGACGTTCCCATGGTGCACATGCTCCCTGTGCGGCATGTTGTCTGAACCCCACAAAGTCTGGTTGGCAAAGTCTGGTTGTCAAGCCAGCTTCAGCCCTTGGTTATGGACCTCAGGCTGAGGTTGGTAAAAAGTCAAGTTGTCAGTTGTCAGCCAGGCTTGGGGAGGTTCCAGTGACACACTGCATGGGAGTGCACATGCTGCTGGAACCTCTGGTTCCCTCTCCTGGACTTCTTGCTGACTTTTGGTGAGTCGTTAACTCACCAATAACTCTTTCCTGCTGTTGTTCTCCAGCAACTGGTCTGTATACACTCGCCACTGACAACTGAGGGCTGGTCCAGATGGCAATAAGAAGTGCTGTTTTTAGCCTACTTTCCAGTAGGCTTATGAAATCACCCAGCATTCTGTGTGTGTTTCCATGTTTCCCCCCCGTCAACTTCGCAACTCATGGACCAATATGAACCAAATCGGGTACACTTGTAGGGACAGACAGGGACACCTCAATGGTGTAGTTTGTGATGATGTCATCCACCTCAATCCAAGATGGTGGATGTGTAAACTTTTGAGGCACAAGTGGGCTAACGTGTGAACCACTTAACCAATTTGAACCAAATTTGCTACAGCTGTAGGGACACATAGGGGTGCCCTAATGGCATGGTGTGTGGTGATGTCATCCACTCCAGTTCAAAATGGCAGCCATGTGAACATCTGAGGCACAAGTGGGCTAATTTGTGGACTGTCTAACCAATTTAAACCAAATTAGGTACAGTTGCAGTGAATGACAAACAGGGACACCTCAACGGTATAGTTTGTGATGATATCATCCACCCCAATTCAAAATGGCGGACACATAAACTTTTGAGGCGCAAGTGGGCAAACTTGTGAACCGCTTAACCGATTTGAACCAAATTTGCTGCAGCTGTAGGGACACATAGGGACACCTCAATGGCATAGTTTGTGATTATGTCATCTACCATCCAAGATAGCAATAGCAATAGCACTTACATTTATATACCGCTCTATAGCTGGAAGCTCTCTAAGCAGTTTACAATGATTTAGCATATTGCCCCCAACATTTCTGGGTACTCATTTTACCGACCTCGGAAGGATGGAAGGCTGAGTCAACCTTGAGCCCCTTGGTCAGGATCGATCTTGCAACCTTCTGGTTACAGGGCGGCAGTTTTACCACTGCGCCACCAGGGGCTCTCTGGTGTGAGATGGCAGATATGTGAACATTTGAGGCGCAAGTGGGCTAACTTGTGGACTGTAACTGATTTGAACAAAATTAGGTGCAGCTGTAGTGAGTGAAACACAGGGACACCTCAGTGGTGTAGTTTGTGATGATTCAAGATGGCGGAACCCTAAACTTTTGAGGCACAAGTGAGCTAACCTCTGAACAGCCTAATCAATTTGAACCAAATTCAAAATGGCCTGGTCTTTCAGGGTTTTTAATTTGATGTAAATGTTATTAATTGCTGCAAGTGTTTGGCCTGGTTCTTCTGGGTTTTTAACTGTTTAAATGTTTTAACTGTTAATTAGTTTTATGCTGTTTTTATAGTTTTGATTTTAACTGTTAATTAATTTTAATTGTTTTTATTTTGATGTAAACTGCCCTGAGCCTTTTATGGAAGGGAGGTATATAAATAAAATAAAATAAAATAAAATCAATCAATCAATCAATCAATTCGCTACAGCTGTAGGGACCCATAGGGTCACCTCAACGGTGAAGATTGTGGTGATGTAATGCACCTCAATTCAAGATGGCAGACACAAAAACTTATGAGGCACAAATTCACTAACTTGTGGACAGTCTAACCTATTTGAACCAAATTTGCTACAGCTGAATGGACACATAGGGATGCCCCAATGGTGTAGTTTGCAATGATGTCACCCACCCTGATCGAAGATGGCAGGTGCATAAACCTTTGAGGCACAAGTGCACTAACCTGAGGACTATCTAACCAATTCGTACCAAATTTGGAACAGCTGTAGTGAGTGGCACACAGGGACACCGCAATGGCACAGTCTGTAAAGATGACACACACCCCATCCAAGATGGCAGACACATGAACATTTGATATGCAAGAGATCTAACTTGTGGACCTCAATTTGCACCAAATTTAGTCCAGATGTAGAGACAGTGAAAGGAAAGTAGGTTGATTAGTTCTTACTAGAACAATGTGTTTCAACCATGATTTTACAAAGCTTCCACACACACTAGCTGGCTGCCTTAGTCCTAACCAGCGCAAATCCACACTGTTCAGATGCAAAGCATGTTCCTAGTGCAATCTTCCTAGCAACATCTGCTGGTCAGCTCTTACTATCTGTGATAACTGCTTACTACTTTTCTGGCAAATGGTGGTTCTTTGAGGAAAGCAAAAGCTGGCCAGCAGGTGGCCCTGAGAAAATCCCACTAGGGCCCTGCTCTGCATCTGGATTCATGCTAGCTAGGACTACAGAAACCTCTTGGATTTGGTCCTGTGGAAATGAAGTAAAATTGCGCTTGGAACAGCACTATTCCAGTGCTTCTTGTTGCTGTTTGGAAGAGATCTGAGTAAAAGTAAAAGGCATTTTTGAAAGGGTGACTTTCTTCTATTTTGCAGTGGAAAAGCAAGTATCCCTATTCAACACAGCATAACATCTCTCCTGTGACTGTTGGTGTGTGTGTGTGTGTGTGTGTGTGTTGATTTTGAGGACTGGGAACCATCTTATTTTTCCCTTTATATGTAAGTCACTTTGAGAAATTTTTGTTGTTGAAAGCAGTAGACAAACAAATAATGCTGTCCTTTCCTAACGGTAAGGTACATCATAACAACAACCACATCCCATCGAGAGCCAGCGTGGTATAGTGGTTAGAGTGCTGGACTAGGACCGGGGAGACCCGAGTTCAAATCCCCATTCAGCCATGAAACTAGCTGGGTGATTCTGGGCCAGTCACTTCTCTCTCAGCCTAACCTACTTCACAGGGTTGTTGTGAAAGAGAAACTCAAGTATGTAGTACACCGCTCTGGGCTCCTTAGAGGAAGAGCGGGATATAAATGTAAATAATAATAATAATAATAATGGTCTGAGTGCATGCTGAATCATCCCCATGCTCCTAGAGGAGTGGGGGAATCAAGTTAAACTTCAGCCAGTCACCTCAGGCTCAAAAACAATATAACAAAAATGTGTCTTCTTTCTGTCCTCTTTCTCTATACCATTTAAGAACATTCACTTTGAGTGCCATCCTGACTTCCATTTGGTTTCTGAATCAACTAGCTAGAATTTTACATGCCTGGATAAAATGGTCTCCTTGTGGGCACAAGGCCAGCAATGCTATGAAGCCAAGTGAGAGGGCCACTTCATGCGGCAGATGTTGGGCTCCATTAAATAATGGCATAGAGTCCATAAAATATTGCTGTTTTATCATGGAGAAAAGGGATACCTTAGATACAAAATGTATTGAGCTGGAGTCACAAGACCTGTTGTCTGAAAAGTAGTAAGAAACCTATGGGGAGAAAGAAATTTATTCAGTGTTTTCATTGTTGTTTCCTTATGATAGATTTTGAAGATAGCGGTCTTTGGGACACTCTGTATGTATGCATTCAGAGGTACGGTGCTGTTCCATCAATGCTTTTAAAAAGTTGGTCCTCATCAAAGAGCCAATGCTTTGCACATGCTTCAATGTGCTGTCTTCTTGTTCCACTTTTGAGAATAGCAGCTACCTTATACTAAACCAGACCATTCATCCTTCATGGTCAGTATTGTCTAAACTGATTAGCAACATCCTTTCAAGTTTTCAGGCAGTTTTCAGGCAGGAGTCTTTCCCAGCCCTACCTGAAAATATTAGGGATTGAACCTGGGCAAAGGCGCTCTTACCCCTGGATTTCTGGGCCAAAGTCCAGGGCCTCCACAGCCCCTGGGGGCCCTCAAATCCTCTTTCGTCTGTCTGGGCGGTGTGGTCACCCAGCTGATCTTCCACATTTAAAAAACGCATTCTGCATTTATGTTCAGAGATGCTTTGCTATTTGGATCTTTTTAAAAAAAGAGTTGTTTCCTTTAGTGGGGAAGGCAGTCTGCATATGCTCAGAGACATTAAACTTCAGGTGCCAGACATTGGAAACCCTATTGGAGCCTTGTTTTTACCCTCACCTGCTGTATTGTGGCAGTGTACTCAGACATGGTCACTGGTGCAGACTTTGTGCTTATGTTTGATGACTCGCTTGAAGAAGAACAGACCCCTAATAAATTGCAGAGTCATTACCCTTTATGCATACTTGTTCTAATAGGTGTCGTGGATTCCTGCCTCCTAATAAGGAAAGGAAGTAGAAAAACGCATAAATTCTCCCAAGGGAGTCAGACAGCCTGAAGCCATATTTGACAGCTGTTACTGTTACCATGAGCAACAGGAGCAAAACAAAGATTGGAGAGGAGAGGAGTTATTACCAGAGATTCTGGCAAGATTTTCTTGGACAGGGAATGTGTTTTGCATTGTACCACTCTATGAAAGAGCAGCACTCCTACTACAGTGCAAGATGGCACACAGAGATTAAGCAAACACTGGCAGTAATTAGCTGAAAAGAAAGTTATCCAAAGTTTGAGTTTCTGAATCATCCAGGGTGGTTTTTTAATCCATTCACTTTAACCTTAGGCATAAAGAGCTTGGTATGGCAGAGGATTGCAATCTGCCTGAATTCTGTTTATTCAGATATATAACAGAATACCAGATATTATAAACTGTATTTTGTCCTCATGTATAGTGCAATATACTCCCAAAGTATTGGAAAGAAGCTATAAATCAGGGGTGTCAAACTTAATTGGGTGGTTTCCTGCATTTTAAAATTTATTTTATTTATCTGAAATATTTATACCCCACCCCTTCAGTACATTACTGTTTAGGGTGGCTCACAACCTTGATTAAAAGATACAATGTAAAATAAGACTCTTAAAGTTAACCCAATTAAAAGTAAAACCACATTTAAAATCACATTTTTTTAAAAAAAAGTTCCAAATTAAAAGTTGTTTTAAGAACTAAAAACAGAGAACTATAAAAGCTAAAGAACCTACCAGATATGAACAGAAATGAAACATTAAAAGGCCTCTTTAAAAAGATGTGTTTTCTATTGTGTTTTTTTAAAAAAACAACTCTGGGAGGGGAGCATGTCAAAGCTCTTCAGTTCCAAAGCCAAGAGGCCACAACCGAAAAGGCCCTGTCACTAGTACCTGCCAACCGGATCTCTGTTAGTGGTGAGGCCATAACCAGGGCCTAAGAGGATGAGCGGAGGGACCTGGCAGGTCCGTATGGGCAAACAAAGTCCAAGAGGTACCCCAGCCCCAAGTCCTGTAGAGCTTTAAAGGTCAAGACCAGAACTTTGAATTTAGTCCAGAAGCAGACTGGCAACCAATGAAGCTGCCGCAGGATGGGTGTGACACTCATGAAGTGACTTACACTCACGAGCATCCTTACAGCAGTGTTCTGGGCCAGCGGAAGCTTCTGAACCGTCTTCAAGGGCAGCCCCACATAGAGCACATTGCAGTAGTCCAATCTGGATGTTACCAAAGCAGGAGCAACTGAGGTCAGGTCTGATTTCTCCAAGTAGGGTTGCAGCTGGCATACCAGACGTAGTGGGTAAAAGGCACTTTTGCAGACCACTGCCACCTGTGCCTCCAAGGAAAGTATCAGGTCCAGAAACTCCCCCAAGCTGCAGACTTTGTCTTTCAAAGGGAGTGTGACTCCTTCCAAGACCAGATTTACCTCATTTGGATTACCAACTCAGAGCACTTATGTCTTATCTGGATTAAGTTTCAGCTTGTTTGCCCCCATCCAGTCCAGAATAGCCTCCAAGCCCCGGTTCAGAGCATCCACTGGCTCCCTGGTGTCTGCTGACTTAAAAGATAGGTAAATCTGGGTATCATCAGCACACTGATGACAGCACAGCCCACACCCATCGATGACCTCTCCCAGAGGTTTCATGTAGATGTTAAACAGCATGGAGCACAGAATAGATCCCTGTGGCACCCCATAGGCCAAAGGCCAAGGGGTGGAGCAGGCATCCCCCAGCACCACCTTCTGAGTACGACCCTCCATGTAGGAGTAGAGCCACCTACCTGGTATAACTGTGCCCCCAAGTACCAACCTGGAGAGACGTCCTAGAAAAATGCCATGGTTGATGATATCGAAAGCTGCTGAGTGGTCCAGGAGAATCAACGGAGTCACATTCGCTCTGTCTATTTCCCGGCGTAGGTCATCCACCAGGGCGACCAAGGCAGTTTCCATCCCCTACCCAGCTTGGAAGCCAGACTTGAAAGGATCTAAGTAACTGGATTCATCCAGGTCTACCTGGAGCTGAGATGCTACCACGCTCTCCCACACTTTGCCCAAGAAGGGGAGGTTAGAGACTGGTTGGGAGTTATTAAAATCATTTGTGTCCAAAGAGGGATGTTTTTGGAGTTGCCTAATGACTGCCTCCTTCAGCTAAGGGGGCATCAATCTCTGCTTTAGAGAGGCATTTACCACCCCAGCCACCCATGGAGCCAGTCTGCCCCTAGCAGGCTTTACAGCCATGAAGGACAAGGGTCGAGCACACATGTGGTAGGTCTCAACCTTCCAAGCAGCCTGTCCACCTCCTCAGGCAACACAGTCTTAAAATAATCCAATATCCCAAGACCAGATGGTGCATTGGCAACATCCATTTCTGTGCCGCAAAAACCTTACCATCCAAGTCAGAAGGGATGCAAGCGATCTTATCCACAAAATGAAATGCAACTTGGTCACAGCAGGCTGCTGAGGGTTCTGGATGAAGGTATTTAGGGCCCTCGCCTGGAGGTCCTGAACCACTCGAAAGAGCTCCACTGGATGACACTGAGCAGATGCAATGGTGGCGGAAGAGTAAGATTTCTTTGCCACATTCACCACCAGAAAATAGGCCCTAATATGGACTCTGTCCTGTTTGGTCACATTCATTCTGAGTTTTCCACCAGTAGCAGTTCCACCATCTACCAGCCTGCTTCATGGTCCTCAACTCACCTGTATACCAGGAAGTCACTTGGATTTGACCCTGATGCGCCTCGGGGAGGGGAGGGAGCACACATAGCCTCACGCTGCTTTCTGTTGCTGCATGCCCACCTTGCTCCACCTTCTGTTCTCTTCCTCCTCCTCCTCCTCTTCCTCCTGTCTTCCTCCTTCCTTTCTTCCTCCTCCCCCCCTTACTTCCTCCTTCCCTTGTCCTGCCACTTAAATCAGCTGAATGCATTGCTTTTATACCAGAATATGCTCAATGAAAATTTAAATAATTTTTGGTAGTTTTTTGAAGAAATTCCTGATGACCCACAAATATCAAATTTTGCTTTACCATCTTGCCACTGAAATTAGCTGAATGAACTATTTTTACACCAAAATATGCTCAAGGAATTGGGGGGGGGGCTGTTAGAAGAAATTCTGAACATAACCATGTTTTAATATTGTTCTCAATAGATTTTTAACACCCAGTACTCAGATCAATAATTTTAAAATAACATCATGCCCCAAGAAAAGCAGGACCCCTCATCCCCCCTTCACCCTCCACTTATTTCTTCTTCTTCCTCCTCCCTCTTTTTCTCACTCCCTCTTTCTCTCACTCCCCTCCTCTTCTCCCGCCTCCCTTCCTTGCCCAGAGAAAAACCACCTTCTGACTTTGTAAGCAGTAATTGATTCTTTTTTAGAAGGCTTTGTTAAGTTTGTTTTTATGAATAAGGATTCTAGCCGCATTTACAATTCCTAACTGAAGCCATTGTCTTTAAAAGTTCTGAACGATTGATATAATTATGATTATATGCCAGCATAGGCATATCCAGAAAGATCTGACATTCAACAACCTTTTATCCCTTGTGGAGGCCAAGGAGAATTAGCAAAGATACTTGAGGTGTCTAATGAGCACAAATGAGAGGGCAAGTATGGCTTTTTGGTCTTGTTCCTAACATTATCTTTCTTCCTTGGAATCTCCTCTCTGACACTACTCTGTGGCCAATACTGCTGCCTCAGCATTCCAAAATTAGCTTTGCAGTACCAGTCCTCTGGAGACCATCTATAAGTCATCTTGCTGTGCCTCCAACTCCCATCCTGAGACAATAATGTAAACAAAATTTCTGAATAAAATATCCTGCCAGAATCATCCAGCCATCATGTCACAGCAGAGCACATCTGGTCTATCATGCCGAGATAGCCTGAGAGGAAAGGCACTGAGATATCTCTCTCTTACAAAATGTCATTCATTTTATCTTTCATTTACAAAAAAGAGAGAGAGAGGGAGGTTATGATATATCATAAATGAGGTATGAGATGCCTGCAAATATTGCCTTTTATTTAATACTGAGTTACTGGTATTGAGAAGAGAACCTCAATGAACTCTACAAACTCTTAGAAGACCTCGGAGTACAGTCTATTTGACTTTCAGATTGTTTTTCTGTATATGATACAGATTATACAAGTGACAGCTTAATCCCCAAAGAAAAACAAGGTAAGAACTCCAAAGAGGATACCATTCGATAAGATCTTCCTTCCGGAATGAAGTTAGTTTAGCACTCATTAAAGGCACCATCATGACAGCCCTCGAGACAGAAATCCCTGCTCATTCACAGGAGCAGGTTCAACTCTTGGTGTTTTTGGAACCATGTCATGTTGCTGCTGTTGTGGAAAATGGAAATATCTTTGTCTCAGGAGAAGCAAGTACCAAATTATCAAAGGGAGAAAACACTGGCAGAACCAATGTTATTGGTCATGCTCAGTATCGAAAAGGACTTTATACAACAATAGGCAGTCAGCATTTCTTCAGGAACAACCATCTGTATATTAAGAAAAACAGAACTTCAACACAGCCAACTTGTAGGCTGCAGTAATGACTGGTTTGACAACAGAGATGTTATATTCTCCTACACTAAGGAAAGAAAATAGCAATGCTGGGTATGCCACATGTGAGCTCCAAGATCAGGTGTCAAGTGTTTTATGCATGAAAAAGAATTCATGCCAGATTTGTTAAAGTTTCCTTCCATACACATACACTAGCATCAGTTCTTCATTAATTCTTCTCATCCTCCAGAAACCAGGCCTCAGCAATGCAAAGAAGCAGCCCAAACCTCTTTTAATAATCATTAATTGTTTTTACAGTCCTCTGGGCAGTTAAGTGCTCACAGAAGGGATTCTGAAGGTTTTCAAAAGAGAGATTCACTCTTTTATTCTGGAATTATTAATGCAGAACAACTACCAGCCTTGATTCTATTCTTGTAACATTTATATGCTATTTCCAAAAGAACTGGAAACCTCATGATCCTTATGGATGGAGAACCAGAGGATCCATCTCCAACCATAAGGAACATGAGGTTTCCAGCTCTTTTGGAAATAGTATATAAAATGTTACAAGAATAGAATCAAGGCTGGTAGTTGTTCTACATTAATTAGAAGAGCTGGAGACCTCATGATCCTTATGGATGGAGATCCAGAGTACCTGCAGGTGAGTGGGAAGTACCAGAAGACTTGGGTTGACCCACAGATATGACAATGTTCAAAAAATCTGAAAGAAAAAAATGAAGGGGTGGAACCATCCAAAGCTGCCCCCACATTAGTCAATTGGTCAGAATATCCATGGGCTCAGTGAGGTTAACAGATATGCAGTTGGGCAGAGCTAATGGAACTTGGGCAAGTAGGGAAGGAGAGCTTGAACAATAAAAGTCAGAAATTTCTCAGGTTGAGGATCATTCCTTCAAAACAGTCACAAGCTCTTCTAGTTCTGAGGGGGAAGGTTTATAAAACACTTTTGTTTTGTCACCAGTCATTTCACAGCTTTGTGTTTCTGAGCACCAGTACGTCTCTCCACAAAACACCCAGAAAATGGAAAAAATAAAATTTGTATATGAAATAAGACCCAAGTTAACACAGGGACTCCTGTCTTTGTTGCTAACTTTAGTTTTTTCACCATTTTCAGCTACAGGCTCAAGTAATACACGCACTCCAGGGAAATACTGCAACATTTTGTTGTGGGTCCATACTTGTATCACCTGTTGACAGGAGTTATGGATTATGATATAGGATACCATTTTTAGCTAGAAGTCAGAAATATTGATATGGGAGAGGAGCAGAGGTTGCTTAGATAGGACAAATAAACTGAGGAGGAGTCTGTGAGAAGGCAGAGAGAGGAGCAAAGAGAGAGAAGAGGCAAGGATAGGGTTGCCAAGTTTGGCTGAATCCTTGAGATTCCCCCCCACCCCAATTCCCACCCCCACCCCAGCAATATGTTTCACAGTATCCAGATATTAAACTCTCCAGGATTACTTTCAAATAGTCACCTAGATAGAGACTAATGAAGATTCCTGGAAACTCCAGGCCAATTCTGAAGGACAAGCAGGGGACAAATGGACAAGGAGACATGACGAAAGGATTACTTTCACAGTGAGAAAGCCTTGGAGTACACGAGAAACAGATTTTATTTATTTACTTACTTACTTACTTACATATTGTTATACTGCCCAAAATTTACATCTCTGGGCGGTTTACAACAAAATAAAAACAGGAAGCAAAACATTAGTTAAAAGAAAAATGAAAAGTTTAACACATTACAACAATCCAAAAATTTTAAAAGAATATTTTAAGACAGCATTAAAACCATTAAATCAATATTAATTAAAAGCCTGGTTGAACAGATGTGTCTTTAAAGACTTTTTAAAAGCTGTCAGAGATGGGAAGGCTCTTATTTCACTAAGGAGCAAATTCCAAAGCCTCGGGGCAGCAGCGGAGAAAGCCCATCCCTGAGTGGCCACCAGACGAGCCGGTGGCAAATGCAGACGGACCTCTACAGCTGATCTCAGTGGGCGGTGGGGGTCATGACAAAGAAGGCATTCTCTTAGATACCCAGGGCCCAAGCTGTTTAGGGCTTTATAGATTATAACCAACACCTTGTATTTAGCCCGGAAACATATCGGTAGCCAGTGTAGCTCCTTCTACAACAACCCCCCTGCCAGGCTGCTGGAGCCTCTCTCAGTGCTGCCCAGCTCATGGAGCTCAGTTCAGAGGCTCCATGGCACCTATGATGCTTATTACCATTACACTAGCCCTTTTCAGATTTAGGTGAGTAGGGTGACATTCTGGGGTGTAGTGGAGAGAGGACACGCAGGGACAGAGCATCAGTACTTCTCGGCTTCTCTGGCTGTTGGGGTGGGCATGGCCATGGGGGCTGTCATGGAGAGCTCCTGGACTTCTGAATTTGCAACTACATCACTGTTGACATTGGGCAGGAGGACATGCCTGATTTATGCACATTTGTTTCAAGGTCTGAAGCAAACACAAGCAGAGCCCGCCTTCTCAATGCCACTCCCTGCCCACACAGGTTCTTTCTCCATGCTTACAAGGTTTGAAAAATCTGCATAGCTTCATTATTCCCTTGCAGTACACACATATAATTAAAACTTCTTCAATGCATTCAGCAGTTTTTGCCTGAGCCAGAAGGGTTCTTAACTCCTGTCCTCAGTAGTGACAGGTTGGAGCTGTAAGCCTAAGCACATTGTAATTGGAGGACCTTTCTCATTTTCACCTGTACTTCTTATATGCAGCAAAAATGGATGAGCTGAAGGGAGAGTGCCCTAACAACAGTTATCTTATCACCTATTACATTTTTGCTTTGGTGATTGTGCAGGTAAACAAAATGATAGCTCAGCATTCAGCTTATCACATTACAAACCAGCCACCCAACCAACAAAATGTTGGGGTGATTCTCACAATTGCCGAGGATGGATGGGCGGGGAAGACTCCAAAAAGCTTATCTTCCCCACAGACAATGGAGGGATTGATGCTGCAAATGCGCTACGCACATGAGCAGCCCTGCTCTGTGAAGCATGAAGCAGGGTAGAGGGATCCATGGCCAGAACTTGTTGTTATAGCCTCCATGAATCCCACAATGCAATGCGCGACAAGCATGTTGCATTGGGCGATAACTTCAAAAGACAGGCACTCTAGGCACCCATCTCTGTGTGCAGCCAGGCTGGGAGCAGCCCATGCTTGCACACGAGTAAGTACCCAGGGATAAGTGAGCACTCATTCCCTTAACCTTGGCTCAGCCAGAGCAAATAGTGGGGTTAGGTGGAGCTGTCCCACCAGGATCAGGCCCAGTTCACTGCCTGATCCTGCCTGTTCACCTCGACAGTTCACACATGCAGCCTAAACTGGGCTGGTGTCCCTAGCCCGGGTTAGGCTGCATGTGAGAACAGCCTCGTTGAATGGACAAGTCAAATTAATGGCCTCACATTTTTGTGAAGGTCAACCTTAATATGTTCGCCAGGCCCCAAGAGTTTCATAGAGAGGCCTTGCTGTTAACATTCAGTAACAAAACCATTTATGTCTAAGTGCTTTTGAACATTCCTAATTTAATTTCTGAGACATTCTTAAGACTGCTTAAAAATTAACTACCCACAGAGGGAAGTTAGCCATATCAATACCATATTTATGTGCGGAATGGTAATTCTAATCTTTGCAAGAATATTAAATGAGGTAAGGCATATTCTGGCACAATGTAGAGTGCATTCTGAAACAATCATTTTAAAAGGTGCTGCAGTGCTCAAAAAACAGCCAGAAGGTTTGCTTTGTTTTTGTTCTAGATTTAAGAATCACCATTGGCAGCTCAATTCTTGAGTGATTTTTTTCCTAAAGACTTTCTCTTAAATACCTTCAGTACACACAGGGCACTTCCTAATTGCTTTCAGCAGTTATGCACTAGTTTGTAAAAACTATGAAGGAACTGGCTCTTTGAAATATTACTTAGAAGCATATAGGATATTTAATCCGTTAGCAGCACTGCCAAGAAGCACTGGATACTTTAAAGTGCTGAGTATCTGTAAGATCTGTGGGCCACTGGTGGCCTGCACAGTGGGCCACTGTGTGAAACAGGATGCTGGACTAGATCGGCCTTAGGCCTGATCCAGTAGGGCTTTTCTTAAGTTCTTATGTTCTTAACCTGGCCACAGGCCTAGCATCATTCAGGGGTAATGCTGTGTGACCCCTGGCACCCCAAAATTGACTTTCCATATCAAAATCTCCCAAGCCTCTCTGAGACTGATAGATCGGAATCCCCGTAGCCTGTCTCTTGTCTGCTTTAATAACACGTTTGATTGCATTCCTTCCTGCATTCCTCAGAGAGCCATTAAGAGCCATCGATTCAGATCCTCCAGGACTCGTCAGTCCTTAGCTTAAACAAAAGAGATGCCATTTCAGAGCCATCTTAGCCGATGGCCCATTCACACACACTTCCCAACTACCTGGCGCCTTTCCATATCCTTTGCCTTCACCCATCACTTATTGTCTTGCCACTAGATGGGCAAGAGTTCTATGGAGTTTTCCAGGCACATGGTTTTTGCCCTATAAAAGGGGGCTTCACTTGCTCTTCGCTCTCTTTCTTCCCAAACCTGATCCTGGGTTTGTAACTTCACACCATCCCCGTCCATCCAACCAATATGTTAGGAGATGCCAGGGGCATAGCTAGGGGAGAGGGAGCCTGCATTCGCCCCTCTCCCTGGCAGCCAGAAAATAGGAGGGGTGGAGCTGGGGGCCCCTCAGAAGCTGGGCGGCCCAGTTTTTTTGAACCTATCTGCTCAGTTATAGCTACACCCTTGGGAGATGCACTGACCCACCCATCCCATATCTCAGGGAGTTTTCTATTTTTCTTTCCCAAGACCTCCTTCCTATCCCTGGTATAAATGATTGTGTATGGATGAAGAGGATCAGACTGTTTGGCATAGACTAGAATGGTGTAGGTTTACCCCCTTTGGGTTCTATTTTTTACTGGTTTTGTTGGGGAAGGGGCAGCCCAGCAGTTTCCCTGGGGTAAAAGCATGCTCAATCTCCAACTCATAACTAGACTGATCCAGGGAGGGAGGGAGGTTCAGCAAACTGCTGTTGGGCTGAATAGTTAATAATATGTGATGATTTGCCTTCTCCGAATGGACCACTCTCTCATGAGAGTTTTCAGCCATGGAGAGACATATGTGGGCTATTGGGCTTTTACTGCCCAGCCCGGTTGAGATTCCTTCTTGAGTACCAGGGAAGTGTCCCCAAATAATATCCTTCTCAGTCTCTGTAATTGCCCCATTCAGGGTCAGTTTTCCTGATTTGTAAAATCCCATGCTCCGTTCCGCTGGTAGTGCCCATCTGACTTTGCAGGAACTGTCTTCAGTCGCATGTACCCTATCCCAGAATTCCCCGCTGTATCTAATTTGCATGCACCGCAATATCGGGCCTAGTCAGGCCATTCAGATGAGAATGTAGGTCCCCTCCCTGGTACTCAGAGCATCCCGGACCCCTTTAAAATCTGGTGTGTTGAGTGGTGAGGGGAAGGTCCAGGGCGTGAGGTCTATCTTTAACCGGGAGTACCGGGATCCCCACAAAAGTGCCCCCCCCCGGATTACAGGTCTGCAAAAATTCATGAGAGGAGTTATTCACTGGGAGCACTTCATAACTGATGACCCCTCTCCAATGGATTCACCCTTTCATGAGAGTTATGATCCCCAGCCAGCAATCCAGACTGAGGCCATGTTGGGTTTTTCTGGTTTCTCTGCCCGGGTCTGATTAACTAAGGGCATTTCTGGTTACAGTGAACCATTGAACCAGCCCAAACCCAGAATCCTTTGCCCACTTTCATCTACATATGCATGCCTTAGGAGGCCAAGTGTAGGCCTTCCCATAGAATTCAACGTAATCAGTTCTCCCTGTCCTGTCCTAGATCTGCTAATTGAAGCCTTTCAGGTAGCGCGGGTCCCACAATCTGCTGGGTTCCTCCGCTTCAATTTAAGCTGTCATCAGAGAATCTAAACATTATTAATTAATGCCAGAGTCTACTCTTAGTTCCTATGCAATAATCCACACTAAATCAGTAGCAGTTATGGTTATTATTAGCAAAAAGGGTAATAATCACCTAGAGATATACATATCAGGCTGTATAAAATATGATAAATAATAATAATAAAATAATAAAACAGCATAAAACCTGCATTTTGGCACACAAGTTGACATGTGTGTACCATGTCATGAGGGAATGCCCTGCTGTTTATGTATTTCTCCTCTTCTTTTTAAATTTTAAATAACATTTTTTCATTGGATTACTGCTGTGTCCTTTATTTCTCTTGGAACAAATCTGCCTGCTTTATAACACCCCTTCCGATCCTGGAGGGGTGGGGTAGCACCCCTAAATCCCACTTGTAATACCATCTGCAGTCTGAACTGGACTGGTACAATCCAGAAAGTGACTTGCTTTTTGTAATGCTGTTTGTGAGAACAAGGCTCCCCAAACTGTGTTTTCTTATACACGGCTGGGCAAAAGCACCAGAGAGGTAGAATCATTTATAAAAATATCTCTCCAAATTGATTGCAGTTCTCATCACAGCAGATATTCAGTTTATAAAAACAAATTAAATGTAGAAATGAAAATGTACTTGTCAGTTGGTTTGAGCATACTTTCAAAATTGATTATGATTATTGTAAAAATAAATACATTAGAAGTATTTCATCTATATGCTAATATTAATGAAAGAAAAACCCACAGCTATCTCTATAGCACATATACATTAGCTACCCTGGATACCATCAAGAGGTTGCATGAAATTTCACATGACTGATAAGACCTACAAATACTTTCCTGTTTCTACTCTTAGAAACCCAAGAGACATTTTTGTAGCATTCATAAAGCTAAGATAAAGTGAAATGCCAGAGATGATCTGGAATTATTTATCAGTTAGCAAAAGCCTTGGATAAAGATAGAAGAGAAATATCAGACTCAAACATATCAATCACTTTTCCTCCTTTTTATAAGTTTCTAAGAGAAAAACCAGATAACAATTTTGTCAGGAACATTCTTTTTGCACAAAGTATTCAATTTTATGAATTAGGATTCATAACTGTGGACTGTACTATGCAAAGTTTAGGTGTGGTTAAGGTTTCAGTACTGGAAAATACCATCCATATTATGAATGCTCAAGAGGAGCCATCGTCTCAGCTGTAGCTGTACCTGCAGCTTTCATGATCACCATCAGATCCGTGCTTCCCAATACGTCAAACAGCTAAGAGGCTGGACCCACAAAAGTTCTACCCTTTACCTTCTGAAGCAGCTTTCTGGTTTGCATAGAGCCAAATTGTCCATTCCTCACTGCCCATCTGAAAAACAGGCAAGCTCTCCTTGCTGGCATGAATGTCCAGCCCTGTAATTTTAACAATGCTGTTGAAAAATTCACTAATCCACTCTTTTCAAATAGTTCTGTGGAATAGTTTTTCCTCTTGCAGAGAAGAGGAGACACTCTTTTAGAAATAAATAAATAAAAATTCTATCTACAATGTGTTGCCTTTGTCAGCCCTTCAAGCCAGAGAGCCACACTGGACTGTTTTTCCATATGAATACAAAAATGCAATACGGTTTTTATTTGCTCTGATCATCTTTTTTCTTTGCTTTTCCATTCCTTAAAAATAATAATGTCCCTATTGTTTGTATGACTAGAAAGGCTTCATTTCCCCATAATAACACAGGGCAGGAAAGATCCCAAAGCCTCCATTGATTATGCACAAAGGGACTGTTCTTATACTACTTTTCATGGCAGTTAAGTAAGTCGGCTATTAACCAGTGTGATGAAAGGGCCAAAGATGGGAAACAGGGAACCTGCACTATCATGAATAAGACCCGTCACAGTTAGGAAACTCAGATCATCACGCTGTAATCAGCAAGAAACAGGCTAAACTGTCAGGAGCTAAAATATTTAAATCTTAATGACAGGCAAGATATAAGCTGTGTGAGGGAACATTTCAAGCTCCTGTCTAGTTCAGACCCTTTTGCTTTAGGAATGAAATGATTTGGGTGGATGGAGGAGGAGAGGATGTGTCATTTTAACTATTCATTATGGCTCATCTACACAAACTTTGGACCCCTTTCGAAAAGAGAAATAGAACACAGGCTATTTGGGAATATATCATCAGCATGACTGTCCTCCTTATTCCTGCATTTGATTTATCTCATGACTCAACATTCTTTTCTTTCTTTTTTGCCCTTCTTTCATCTAAGAAAATGATGATGATGACGACGACAGAAAACTTATCAAGTTCTGATACATTTTCAGCTAGGCCTGTTTCCTATTAAAAAATGAACATTATTGGCTGTGCCAATAAGCTCCAAGTATAACTTAAATAAGAAGCCAAATACTAGGGGAAGAATGGCAGTTCACTCCCTAAATAGCAAAGCAAAACCAGTTTGGTGAAAAAGCAGCAAAGCAAGAGGTCTTGAAGAACTACAAGGATTTATTTAAAGAAAAGGTTACAAACAAATGTGAAAAAGCCTGCAGCTTAATTTCAGCTGTAGCTCATGGCTGAAGAGAGAGACCAAAACAAACAGCCATCTCTAGATAGACAAAATGGAAGCTAACAATGGGGGAACAAAGAGGGGAGGAGTCCAGCACTTTTATCCATGACTCTAAACCCCGCACCTCGCCCTCCAGCATGGACAATATGAGGCATCTGGTGCTGCCAAAGTCATAGCTCCAACAAATGCAAATCCAATAAGCAGGCCCAACATCAACACATTGAACACCTGGGAAACTGCCAAGGACCTTGTACTTCAGGAGCACCAAATGCCACTGATGCCATACCATGCACTGTCACTGGGCCCTCTCCTTACTGGCGCTCTTCTCAGTGCTGGTGTGACACTATATACATCCCACCACAATGCCCCCAATATAGCATTCCAGGGGCCATATTGTGTGGGAGGAATTAAAATGATTTTAAATAAAAAAAATAGCGCCATTTTTTTTGCCTATTCAAACCCAGCACAATGTCCTTCCAGTGGCTTTGCTGGTGCCTTCTTGTGTTTCTTCTTGGATTTTGAGCCCAATGGAGCCAAGAAGCCGTCATCTTCTTCTTCTTTTTTAATCTGAACTGCTTTGAGGACTTTTTCTTTGAAAAGTGGTTCACGGTTCCGCATATCTGCGGGGTGTCTAAGAGACACCCATTTCCAGTATCTGCTGATACAATAAGGTTAAAACCCACATATCCGTGGTTCCTAGAGCACTGGAAGTGACTGTGGAGGTCACTTCCACTCTCTATTTTGTCTAAAAGAGCTATTTTGTGGCTTTCTTCCAAAAAAATTGGACGTTCCCCCCATGATTTATCATGGATTTTGGAGCCATTTCATCCTTTGGGAGACATTCTTGGGCACATGGGGGACCCACCGAGCATGCCACAGTAGGTTCTTTTGATGTTCTAGGCTGTTTGGGGCCCTTTTTTGCTTTCCCCCTCCATTCTGGATCTAACCCCCCACTTCCCCATAGCCATAATGCCTTGTTACTCGTGGTTCTGTTACTCACAGTGGTAGGCAAAGAACAGAACCCCCCCGCAAGTAACGAAGTTCTCCTGTAAATAAATAATAGCAAAAAGGCAGACCCACCCATGATGGTGGGAGAAAGGAGTACCCACGGTGGTGGCGAAGCGCTAACCTGCGTAGATGTACTACAGTGGCTGCCTGAATGTTGATATCACTTGGTAAACCTGCCTGGATCAAACCAGACCAAACCAAATTGCGGGCCCCCAAACCAGCAATGGCATTGGGGGCCCGCAGAGGGTATTTTGCCCCAGGACCCTCAAATCTGGAGCCAATCCATCCAATGAGCATTCACACATTTATTTACTAGATTTTTAGCCCTCTATATATTCTGAAGACTTTGGGAAACTAACAAAATAGCTTAATTCAAAGGTTAGGCAAAACACTGGGGCTATTCTCACAATCCTATTCAGGGTAGGAGGAGTGGCCAGGCTAGGTTCGGGAACCATGCATGCGCCCAACTGGCGACAGTAAGAATTCTACATTCAAGGTAGGAGGAGGGGGAAATGATAGTCTGCGAGCTGGATACAGAGGCAGAAGGCGCAGGGAGTGCTTTCCCTCCACCCTCGCTCTGGAAATGGTTACAAGTTCTGTGCTCACCGCTGCCACCCGCCTCCATACCCAGCTTGCAGACAATCGTTTCCCCCTCCTCCTACTTTTTGTAGAATCATCATGATCACCAATCAGGAGCGCACAGGGCTTCCATACCCAGCATTGCCACTCCTCCTGTTCAGATAAGGATCATGAGAGCCATCCCACTAAGTATGAAAGCAGTACCATCACTTCCCAATTTAGCTCGAGCCACCAAAAGCCTGGGCAAATAAAAAAAGGCCTGCCCTTTCTGCCAGAAGATGGGCCTGATTCAAGCAACAAATGCATTTTGTGTTTGCTGCTAACGAAATATTTCCATGTGGTGAGTGCTCCATAGTGTCTGCAACTGACTTACCATGTGTGTCAGGCGGATCATGTGATATGTTTCTACACCAGCACCACATCCCCCTGGAGGCTGTTAGCACTGGCATGAAAACTTACAATATGCAATATGGCCAGCATACATGTTAAGTTGCTTACAGACATACAGGAGAACTGGTCTTGTGGTAGCAAGCATTGACCCTTTTGCTAAGCAGGGTCCACTCTGGTTGCATATGAATGGGAGATTACATGTGTGAACACGGTACGATATTCCCCTTAGGGGATGAGGCCACTCTGGGAAGCGCATCTGCATGCTTGCATGCTGAAGGTTCCAAGTTCCCTCCCTGACATCTCCAAGATAGGGATGAAAGAGACTTCTGCCTGCAGCCTTGGAGAAGCCACTGCCAGTCTGTGCAGACAATACTGAGCTAGGTGGACCAATGGTCTGACTCAGTATATGGCAGCTTCCTATGTTCATATGTTCCTATTACGCTCGGGTATAAAGCAATTTTTTTAACAACTGTGCCATGCTCATAAATGTTTGGATCAGGCCAAATCACCAGAGTGAGTCTCTCTTGAGTGAATAAAATTATGTGGTAGTCATCAAGAATGCATATGTATGTGGCCCCAGGTTAGATCTACTTTTCTATGAGATTGACAGCTCCCAACCGATGGGATACAGTCCAACAAAATCCTGCTAAAATCAGTCAAGGGTGCGGTCTAGACAAGTCAAGGGTCAAATCCAATAGATTAGGCAAGCCAAAAAACACATAACTAGAAGGAACATCAATAATCTAAAATCTTAAGGCAGACCTGACTCACAATGCAGGCAAGAATGGCTGGATTTCAAACCGGGGTGGAGGTTGGGGTGGAATCAACTTCCCATGTGTGTCATGGTGGGGGGAGGGGGGAAATCAACATGTGGCTATCTTGTGAGTAGCTTCTTCCTACTGGGTGACCAAGCAAGACAGGATGCAGATGAATGTAATTGACATTTCAGCTCTACTAAAAGTGTCTAGACACAGCAGGGCTATATGCAGGCTTGTCAAGTGACCAAAAAATAAATAAACTGGCATGACCTGTTCTTGTGCCAAAACAGTAGCTTGATGTGCAGAAATTTGCAAGTAACGGTTTTGCATCAAGCTACTATTTAAGGCACACTACAGCGGCTGTCTGGAATGTTGGCAACCTTAGAATATTTAAATACATGGTTGAAATAAAGAGGGTTTACTGTACTAGGGATGTGCACAGAACCGGCAAGGGGTGGCTTGAAGGTGGGGGGGGATACCATTAAGGATGGGGAGGGTACTCTTACCCCTCCCGCCATGTTTCTCCCACTGGTGCTGCACTGGTGCTCCCACTGGTCCTGCCGGGTGACAGAGTACCTCCCTGCTGCCCCGTTGCCTGGTTGGTCCAGAAGTGACTGGAAATACGTTGGACGTGTGCGCGTGAGTGTCAGACGCTCACCCGACGTGCAAGTGAATGTGATATACCCATGCGCATCAGGTACTTCCAGGCGGTGGGAGGAGTAAGAGCACCCTCTCCCGCCCTTAAAGGCATCCCCTCCGCCTTCATACTGGCCAAACCACCAGTCATTCTAACCTGTTCGAAGGCCCATAAAAGGGCTTCCAAAGAGGTCCGTGCACATCCCTATACTGTACTCCAAGTACACAATGTTGTAACCCAGGGTTCCCAACCTTTTAAAACATGTGTATCTCTACCTTTTGCAAATCTCCAACTCAGGTATCCCATAGAGATTATACTTGTGTATGTGTTGTGTACTGAGATCTCCGCCATGCTGATCGTGTGGGGCATGGCACTTGTGACGAAAGGGTATAGCACTTGTATGGGGGAAGGCAGGTATACTCCTATCTTCCTCCCAGCACTTGTTCCATTATATTTCAATAAGTCCCAGGGAGTTTGGTTGTTTGGGAGTTTGGTTCCCCCAGCGCTCTCTAGTCCCAGGGAGTTTGGTTGTGCAAATGATCTTACTGGCTTTCATCCAGGTTAAGTTACTCATAGGGAAGTTTCCCACACCTGGCTTTTAGTTCGCATCTCCTCCAGAATGGAGGGTGTGTGTTCACATATCGGCCAGATTTACCCTGTAGTCCCTGTGAGCTATCTGGGAGCACTTCACACACTATTTGGATTTTTCACTACACATTACAGTACAGCCTGATTTATATCCAGGGCTTTAAAAACATCCACTTTTGGGGTTGTTGTTTTTTTTGGGGGGGGGGGGCAACTTCGCAGTAAACCCACTGTAATGCCTGCTGTCTGGGAAAGCTCATTATATTTGAAAATATAAAGCCCATTATATTTCAATAAGACTGCTTATTGAATGACTAGAGAAGCCACTGCAGTAGCCAGGATTGTAAGTGTAACATTCAGGGGTGTAGCTATAATTGAGCGAATGGGTTCAAAGAACCCGGGCCCCTGAGCTCCTGAGGACACCCCTTCCCAGCTCCACCCCTCCCTATTTTCTTCATTATCTCCCTCACTCTGAGGGGCTGTCGGAGAGATGGACAAACACGGGCCCCCTCTCTCCTAGCTAGTCCCCTGGTAACATTTAAATGTATATACACACATATACATAAAAAACCAAATTTAAGTGGTATAATTAGGGAAGCAGGCTATTACAGTCACTGGCTCATATCCACACTAAGTTACTCATAAGCAGTCTTATTGGAATTAATAGGACAAGTTTGCTTCCTATTATAGTCCTATTGTTTATTTGTAAATTGCCACGAGACATCTGTATGAGGCAGTATATAAATGTAATAATGAATCAATATTAATTTCAATGGAGTATTCAGTGTTAACTGTTTGAAGCCTTAGTGAGGCAGAGGGGAAGTTTACACCGAGCTTCAGCACATAGCCAGCCAATCACAAGCAGAGGAGGAGGATCTTCACCGCCCTCACCGTCCTCCCTACACTTGTGCAGCAGGCACATCACTGAGGACACACTGGATTCAAGTTGGCAATCCTTTGATGAGGAACAACTAGCATAACTGCAGCATGGGGAGGTAGGAGGGTTCTGAGTACCTCCTAGGAGCCCGTTTAGCACCCCCTGTTGGGAACCCCTGGTGTAACTAATAACTAGACATTAAAACAAATTTCAATTGAATTTATCTTCAAGGAAGGCTGCAGTTTTATGCACACTTAACTGGGAATATGCCTCACTGAGCACTGTAGGACTAAGGAAACAGGCATAGGATTGAACTGAAAGTGTGCTTAGGATCGCAGTCCAACAGCTCAATCCTGCACATTTTTTCTATAGAAGCAAGTCCCATGAGTTCAGTCCTGGAACTTTTTCCTTAGAAAGTTTGAACATCATTGCTACCTAAGCATAAAATCCTAACCTGAGTCTGTTGTATAGTCTCCCTGCCTTTTTCTTGCTCCATATCTTATCTGCTGCATGCCAAATTCTCAGAGTCCTTTGCTTTTTGACGTTATCTCTAGTCATTTGTCAGTCATTGCCAAGAATGTTCTTTAATCACAGGGCTGTCATATTAATCTCAGTGTTCTTTGAAACATCTTTCATTGCTCTTCACTTAGAAGAATGTAAATCACAGGAAAGGCAGTGGGTGAGGTGAACAGTAAATGCCTACTATTTTCCTACAATGACCTGCAGGAGGTGAGGAAGACAGGCCTGGTGAGGTAACTATTCTGGCAGTTCTCAATAGCAAGGTCAATCTTTTTTGAGGGAAAGGGTCGGGCAACTTAGCACAAGCAGAGAAAAATAACATAATAGAGGTCCATTTTTTCCTTTCAGAAGTAGCACCTTGATTAATTTTAGTTTGTTCTGTAACAATTTTATATAAAGGCTGTCATGATTTGCCACACTAGAATGCTTAAAATTCCTTGTTGTTTCAGGGACCCCTGGGGTCCCAATTGGCTTCTAGCCCAGCTTTCTGATTGGCTGGAAGAGCTGCATAAAGAGCTTCTATAGGTTCCAGAAGATCCAGCATTGTGGAATCCATTCCTCCATTCCAAAAATCTTCCTACCAGACCCAATCACCCTCTAACTCTTGGCTGATGGGCAGTAGATGCCATTATCAATCAATTTCTATTCTGTCGCCAAGCGATATTCTGCTTGTATCCAAACCTCCCTGTTGTACCTTATAGTTGTATTCTCTTCCCAGTTTGTTTTTCAGAGTCAAAGGAGCTAGAACCAGGGCCAAGACAATGTAAGGGCAGAGCCTTCTACTCCAGAATGAGGGCAGTAATTTCTATAACTGGTAAATATTACTTCCATTGTTCCCCTGGGAGTGGAGGAACCCCGAGGTAGGCAGGAAGAAATGGGTGGAAGTGGGACGACATGGTGGAAACACATCACAAAGGCTCAAGCCTTTCAGAGTTGTTATTGGTACAGATAACCTGTACCATTTACTGTTTGATGCAGAAAGTAGGCAGCAACCCCAGGCAGAGACGTTAATAAGTGCTTGCCAACCCATGCATCCAAAAACTTGTTAGCCAATGGTTTTGTATCTTCTTCCTGAGCAGGGGTGGCCCAAGACGTTTGAGTGGCTGAGGCAGTGTGCCACTGCCAAATGCCGCCACATCTGTCAATGAATGGCCCACATGGCCTAAGCAGTTATGCAGCACAGTTTTGTAGAGAACAGGAGAACAAAGGAAAAATAATACTTGCAAACAAACCACGCAATAATGGACGTGATCATGCATGCTGTGCTCCCCTTCCTGGTGCGCTTTTCTCATAATCACATGGGAAGTGGTGAGAGATTGCATTAAAGCAGTATTAAAATTGCATGTGAGGGGACAGTTCAGACTAAACTGTTCACACATGTTTAGGAGAAACAGAATGGTGTTCCAGGAGGGGAAGCAAGGGGGAACTCTCTCAACTGTGTGTGGGCAGGGCCACTGGGGATGGATAATCTGAACTGGCCCATATGATATGGATTAAGAACTAGGTCCCCTCATACTAGTTCCCTTAGTAATGTTCCCTATAATGCCACAAATCAAGCTTATCCCCATGCACCCATTCTCTGAAGAGATTAAATGATGCACAAGACAGCACTTAGTACATAGGAACATAGGAAGCTGCCATATACTGAGTCAGACCTTTGGTCTATCTAGCTCAGTATTGTCTTCACAGACTGGCAGCGGCTTCTCCAAGGTTGCAGGCAGGAATCTCTCTCAACCCTATCCTGGAGAAGCCAGGGAAGGAACTTGAAACCTTCTGCTCTTCCCAGTGTGGCTTCATCCCCTGAGGGGACTATCTTACAGTGCTCACACATCAAGTCTCCTGTTCATATGCAACCAGGGTAGACCCTGCTTAGCTAGGGGGACAAGTCATGCTTGCTACCACAAGTCCAGTTCTCAAGCTGTTTGCATAGCAATAGGGTAATTTTTAGAGAACAAAGCTGATTTTTTTAAAATGGCAATGAAAGTATGACTAAATAATGTCACAGTGTTCTCTTCACTCTTATTCCTTTTCTTAATCTTTGATTGCAAAGCTCCCTTGTGTGAAACAAGGCCTTCTGCAAAGCTCTCTTGTGTGAAGCAAGGCCTTCTGACTAGACTTCTTGTTGTCTGGAGGTTTCAGCTCTGCCAATTTTTATTTCCCTTTATCTGCATCAATGGTTTGTGGGGGCAGAGGGAATATGAGTGAGTGCACAATACAGAAAGGTGATCCCTGTCAGTTCTCTTGTTGTCCTCCTCTCAGGAAATACCTGCTCCTGGAAGACAGGACACAGACAAAACGGAGAACAAAACAGCCATTGTTAGAAAGGGAGGAAATACAAGATGGCAAAGATCTGTCCTTCCCTAGGTCAAAAATGTTATTTGGAGGCAGCACCTAATGTGGAAAAAGCCTCTGAGGAATTCTCCAGCGTTTCTCCATGAAAGGAACCCTGAAATTCTATTTTAAATTCCACTTTGGATAAAATTCGGTTCCAGCCCTGCACAAATCACAGTATAGATTGCTAAAGAACAGGTTCAAATGAACAGCAGCCCTAACATGATCAAGTCAGGGCTGCTGCAAGAATGTGCCCACTTTGACAACAGTAAAAGACATGCTGACACATTCTTGGCATGTCCTTTAATGACGTCAGAACAAGTGCATTCTCACAACAGTCCCAACTTGATTGCGTGTTGGCGCTCCTGTTTGTTTGGTCTGGCTCACAGTGTATATTGAAAGGGAATGTAGGGTGTGGATAATGAATCATTAAAAATTATCATAAGGCTTCCAGCTCAAAGCAATGGGCAAATTTTTTGTTACAGGTGATCTGAGAGATATGGTCACAGATAATATGCATGTATATACACTCTGGGGGAATGACACAAAACTGCATGCTTTGTCATTGATGTACATGGTATGGAATTACCCCAACTTTTACAACATTTTGAAATTCAGTATATGAAGATACAAAGCCAATGACTGTTCAGTAACACATGAAGACTTTGGTGTAATCATGGTCTGCATGAGGTCAGTTTTTGTCCTATTCCTACAATTTATTTCTCCAGTCATTTCTCTTACAGTCTTTTCAGCAGAAGAACCCAACTGTTAAAAATAACATGCAACCTTATAACTGAGCAACAATATAGTACACACATACACACACACACACACACACACGCATACATACACACTTCAAGACACTTTTTACCAATATGTCAGGGATACCATCATTCAGCTTTTACATTTCTTGGGGGCTTCTTAATAGGTTTATAGCTTGTTGGTTTCCCCCTCAAAATGAGCAATGTGAGATTTATTTAACTTTCCATATAAATGAAACAACAACCATTTAACAATTAAATGATAACTGTGCACTTCAAAGTTTCTATCTTAAGACAAAATTTGCAAAATAAAATAAAATAGTTACAGAGACTTGCTCAGACTCATGTGTCCAAACTGAGGTTTTTCCTGTTGGTGTTGGCTTGTTTAGAGTTCTTTCATAAATATAGGTTTAACAAATAACCAGCCCACATGAGCTCTCAATGCAGGGACCTTCTTCAGCAGGCCTTTGGATCCTCTGAGAAGGATTGTGCCTTTAAAAAAACCCAAACATATATGGTAGTCAGGGGCATAGCTAGGGGAGAGGGCACCCGTATTTGTCCATCTCCCTAGTTACCCCTCGGAGTGAGAGAGATAATGAAGAAAATAGGGAGGGCTGGGGCTGGGGGGCCCTTAGGAGCTGGGGGCCCCGGGTTCTTTGAACCCAGCCGCTCAATTATAGCTAGACCCCTGATGGTAGTCCCTATTCAACTTGCAGCCCCTCCTGGAGAAGCCTATATCACCTGATATTTTAACTCTTAAAGAGCAGGGGTTACACATGCATAGCTTTTGTCTTTTACTATCCTTGTGTATGTCCTGAAAGCTTCCTCTGGTCACTTAGCAAACAGAGCACAGGTTCACATGATCAAATATAGAGCAGCTTACCAGAAAATCCCAGTCACTGAGTTGTGTGCAACTCCCATGGAGTGTGTTGTATGAACCCAGACATCTTTGCCCAGATCAGTGCTGCAAACACCTGACATTTAAGCAGGATTGACCAGCAGAGTTCAATTCTATGATTAACAGTCCTGGCTAAAAATTATAGCATGGATCTGGGATGGGCAAAGAAATCCTGAATTCTCACAATGCACTCTGTGGAAAGGTGCATGGGAATGGTCCAGGGGAATGGCTTGGCAACCAGGATTTTCCCATAAGCTATGCCCTTTTGATCATGAAAAATCATCCAGAGCCTCGGGTTGGCTCGTTCATGGCTCTCAGACATTCTACCATTCCCTAGCCCCAAGTTACTCTTGGATTATTCCTTAGCCAAGATGCCAGTTACTTCTCCTCACTATCAGAATAAGAATGGGCTTTAAAAAAAAAAAAAAAAAAAAAGAACATCAGGTCTCTTGGAAACCTCTGATTGTGAAAACCCTTCCTCACCTCATTCGTCATGCCTAGTGCAAGTTTGTTTGTTTGTTTGTTTGATTTATATACCGTGCTTCCAAAATGGCTCAGGGCGGTTTACAACAGGATAAAAACAATTAAACCAGTTAACAATTAAAATCAAAACTAAAAACAAAACAAAACAGAATAAAACCAATTAAACATCCAAACAGCTAAAAACCCTGGAAAACCAAGGCAACCATTTAAAACAATTTAAAACAGTTTAAAAACCATGGAAGTCCAGGCCAAACAGATAGGTTTTAAGTTAACGCCTGTCCCCGCACACATACTGTGGTTTGCACTGAGTCCATAAACTCTGACTATGCACTACAGTAATGAACTACCACTGCTGCTTACTATAGGGATTTGTTCCTTTGCCTCATTATTCTTAGCAGTTTGGTTTCATTCTTACAGGCAGGATAAGCAAGTTACCAATCACCTGAAGTCTTTGAGGTATCTTTAGGACTAGATAAGACCACACATAAAGAAAACAAGTAGTGACACTTCCAGAGTTCTGACATACAGAGATATGGCTTTGAGTTATAATAAGGTTCTTGCATCCAATTGAAGCTGGCACCACTTGAAAACAGGAAGCTAAGTCCAGCAGAACTATGGTAGAAGGTCAGGACCTGCTCCTACATGTCCAAAATTCCTACAGTGCCTGACTGACATCTGGCTGACATCTGAATGAAGCACTGGTACAACAGGAGAAGCACCAGTGCTCCTGTAAAGTTCAACTAACTCTGTTCAGCCATGGGGGCAAACTTCAGTGACTTCATCTTCCCCCAGAAGCGCTCTTTGCCACCCACAAATATGTCCCTGAGGGACATGCAGTTCTCAGGGACATATTTTCGGGTGACACAGAGGGCTTCCAGGGGAAGAGGAGTGTTTTTTTAAAAAATCGCTCCCCGACACACACATTAGCACCAGTGCTGAATTAGTTTGGAATTCTTCAAAAGCACTAGTGCCACACTGGCACTTCTCCCATTTCACCAGGGATTCATTAGGGTATCAGCCACTGAAACCAAAAGGACTTCAGATAATGTTACAAGGGTGCCAGTGTTAATCTAGAAGAGAGCGTCATTCTATTAATTATTGTTGCTTTCGTGTAAATTTAAATATTTTTAAAGCAGTTAATCAATGTTCAGACTCGTATCTGCTATTATTGAGAATGTCTTGATTTGTCTCCTGGTAAATAATCTCTGTATCAATTAATCAGATGTTAAAGTCATTCTCACGACCATTACAGGGGCAAGGACGGTGCATGGGGGGGAAGGCAGGGTTGAACCTACCTTTGCCCCAGATAATTGGTTGTCCTCTGTGCGGCGTGCAACTCACGCTTCCACATGATCCATGCTGCTCTGAGCAGTGTGGATCTCTGGAGGCTGGGAAAATAAAGCCTGACCTCCAGGTATCCGTAAATGGACCACATGAGGAGTGCTTGAGGGATTTTCCCTCAAGCCAGGTGATCTAGGCACCCGGTTCTGTGTCTGCTCAGGCTGCATACAGCCCGAGCATAAATACACATGGCCCTGTACTCCCGTACCCACTCAGGCCTTTTTATCCAGGTAGACAGGTGGGTAAAAATTCAGGTGCTTCACATGAGCAGCCCTATCCTAAGTAGGGCTATCCAAGTCTGGGTAGTACTGCTTGTGAGAAGCTAGCCGATCGCCGCCGCTCTAGGCAGCGCGGCTTGTTTGCCCCAGCCCCCTATGGAGGAGCACGTGACACTGAAGTTGCAGAGAGCGGACGTGGGTGGGTGGTTCTCCCAGGCCGGCCTCCAGCGCGTGGTTGGGCCTGCTGAGAACACGGCCAGGAGGAGGACGTGCCGCGGCCGAGCTCCAAGGCCTCCACGTGGCCGGGCCTTCCGGGAGCGGTTTCAGCTGCGGAGGTCAGGAGCTCGAAGGAGGACGCGAGTGGCGACGGAGGCCAGGAGCGAGCGGTTTCGGTGGCCAGGAGCGGCGGCAGAGGCCCAAGTGGTGGCGGAGGGCGCTTAAGCCCTGCCGCCGGTGGTAACAGGGCTGGGCAAGCTGGGATCGTCAGGGTAGCCGCTGTGGGCTGGGTTGTCAGCCGAGGCTTGTAGGCCTCGCTGCCCGCTGCGCGGCCCGTGGGCCAGGTTCTCGGCTGAGGCTTTTAAGCCTCGCTACTCCAGCGGGCCGATCGGCCCGGTAAAGGGCGGCCCGCTGCGGCCCGGGTTAGCGGCCGAGGCTTCTAAGCCTTGCTGCTCCATTGGACTGATCGGCCCTGTAGAGGGTGGCCTGCCATGGGCCAGGTTCTCAGCTGAGGCTTTTAAGCCTCGCTGCTCGTGGGCCAGGTTAGCGGCCTAGGCTTTTAAGCCGCGCTGCTCCACTGGGCACTGCAGCCCATTAGCTGTTTCGGGGGCCGCTCTGCCCACTTTAGGGAGGCCCGCCGGGCAGGCAGATACAGCCGGCGATGCTGTTAAGCCCCGCTCCTCTGGACGGCCGGCGGCCCAGCAGGTGGGACCCATCAGCGGGCGTCCATTGTGGCCGGAGCGGTCAGGCCCAGCCACTTGAGGGGCTGAGCGGCCCGCTAACGGGGGCCTTGCCATGGCTGGGGCTTTTAAGCCCTGCTCTATTGGGCTTGGGGCCCACAGGCCTTCCTCTGTTTACCAGGCCTTGCCCCGGCTGGGACTTTTAGGCCCTGCGGTCTTCTGTTTTGGGCCCATCCTTTCATTGAGGGTGGGAGTAGCAGTCTTGTGGGTGGTGGTCTTTCTCATCAAAATTGTCCCTAAGTGCCACTGCCAAGGAAAATAGTGGCAATGGATTCTCTTTGTTTAACAGGGAGAAAGTGGCTGGCCGTATTCACCCCCAGCACAGTAGCTTCAGTGAAAGTTGCTAGTGTCTATCTTACGTTTCTTTAGATGGTGAACCCTTTGGGGACAAGGATCCATCTTATTTATTTATTATTTCCCTGTGCAAACTGCCCCGAGCCAATTTTGGAAAGGCGGTATAGACTTCGAATTAATAATAATAATGATGATGATGATAGAAGTTGAATTATTATTCAGGTACTGGAATAATAAGTGAAGTTGGCATTTCGATAAAAATAAAATAAAATAAAATAAAATAAAATAAAATAACCCTGTGATAAGATTCAGTTCCTACAAACCAGTCTCCTGACTAGGTTGCTCCATTGATTTTGATGGGCACATTCCATTGATTTTGATGAGCACAGTGGTGGAATCCTTGATTACCGAGCAGAACGAGGACGTTTCGAATCCCTGCTGGTAATATACGAGGCAGTAGCAATATGGAATGCTTGATTACCAAGCAGAAGGATGCCAGTTCAAATCCCTGCTGGTAGTGTATTGGGCAATAGCAATATGGGGAGATGGGGAAGGGCATCATCTCATACTGTGCTGGCGGTAGCAATGGTAATGACCACATGGCGCCATGGGTGCCAGGAGTCAAACCGACTAGACGGCGTACTTCACCTATACCTTACCTGGTTTTCTATGGGGTTTGACATATGGCGTGTCAGACAATGAGATGGGAGCTACAGAGCTGACTTCTTTTTTCTTTTCTTTTTTATCTGAATCACAGCAAGTAAGCTCTGGTCATAGGTTAGAATATTAGCTCCTTGCAATTTGATGTAGTTGCCATAGACACTCACAACCAGGAGCTGAATAAAGTCATTTCTATGTGGGTGCTGGTGTCTAGAGCCTCAGCACTCAATGCCATCCAAATTGTGCTCGACCAACCAGTTTCAATGTGAAGTCTTGCAATAGGCTGGCAATGGCTCTCGCAACAAGTTAGGGATGGCTCGTGCACTCCTGATTAATTTCAATTAATCTTGGTTTAGAAGTCTGTCTGGCGAGGAGCTTGTTTCATCCCTAATGGTTCCTTTTCCTCTTCACTCTTTCAGTCAAAGAACGCGATGTAGCTGATGATTTTAGTCAATTATGACCACTCAGTTTCACATGTTATTTTCATAACCATAGGCACAATTATGGACAGCTACAATGGGGTTAAGGAACTAAATTTAGCAGACTAACTGGGGGGACTCAAAGCTGATCCCGCTTTGGAGCGTTGTTGGTTCTGCTGTGCTGCCAGAGAGGAGAGCTGGAGAGGAGAGCTGGTCTGGTGGTAGCAGGAATGACTTGTCCCCATGGCTGGGCAGGGTCTGCCCTGGTTGCATATGAGTGGGAGACTCGATGTGCGAGCACTGCAGGATATTCCCCTCAGACATTCTCTTCAAGGGGCGAGGTCGCCCTGGGAGGAGAAGAAGGTTTCAAGTTCCCTTCCTGGCTTCTCCTGGATGGGGCTGGGAGGAGCTTTGCCTGCAACCTTGGAGAAGCCGGTGCCGGGCTGTGAGGTCAGTACTGAGCTGGACAGACCAATGGTCTGACTCAGTTTATGGCAGGCTCCTATGGGCCCAGAAAAGGAGACGGAACAAGATAATATTCAATATGCCCTACCCGACAACACAAAAACAAACAAACAAGAAAACAAAACCACACACATTATGCCCTTCATGGTCAGTGCTGGTGACCAGGGAACGAATGGTTTCAGGGGAAGGGAAGTGGTCAATGCCTGCCTTAAGCAGGGGATGGTGCACCATCATTGGAAGGAAGACACCGCTAGGCCCCTTCTTTCGGGTCAGTGTTCGGTAGTTAGGATATGGTAGCCCACTACACGAGGCTACTGTAATTGCAACTTTAATGTGGGAGGCTGCTCTGGCTGGCATGCACCATGTGCCTGTACGGGGGGCTAGATTGCTGCACAGAGCTGGGTTTCTCCATCGAGGTGCAGCACCCACCCCAATGTTGGAGAAGAAAGTAGCTTTCCCAATGGCTGAACAGGATCTGCTTAGCTGGCCCCAGTGGCTGGGCAGTGTCTGCCCTGGCTACATGTATTTGGGTGACTTGAGGGGTGAGCCTCAAGATCAAATAATCATTCAGCCACTCCTCTCTTAGCCTAACCCACTATGCAGGGGAGCAAGAGCGATATAACATTGCAGAACAATAATAAGCAATAAGTATTAAGGAAGAATAATAATTTAGCTTCGTGCAGCTGCACAGGCTTTATTATAATAATAATAGCAGCTGCACAGGCTTTATAATAATAATAGCTATAATAATAGTGATTATAATAACCAACAGCAAAACAAAAACAAGCATCTTTTCTCAGAGGCTCACACAGTGGGCTCTACCCTCCCTTGTCCAGCTGCGAGCCTAGAGGGCGGTGGACCCCTGGCCCAGTGCCGCTTAGTTCTAGATCCTTGGGGGTCTGCCAGGGTCACTTGCATGACTTCACATGCCGAAAGGTGGGACCAGCCACGTAATGACGGGCTGGGTAAACCGCATGATACAAGGTGATGGCAGAGGTAGGGTTTAGAGCATTAGCACGGTACAGGTTGCCAATTGGCCTGGGACGTAGGTCTCAGCTACACGGTGAGAGCACTCAGGGGCTTGGGACGCGGGTCTCAGCCCGGAGAGGTGGCTTGGTAGAATGGTCCTGGGACGCGGGTCTCAGCAAAAGGGCGGAGAGCACACAGTGGCCTGGGACACGGGTCTCGGCTATGTGGCTTGGAGCACGGAATGGCCTGGGGCGCGGGTCCCAGCATGGTAGCTTGGAATGCCGTAGGGCATTGAGCACAGATGGTCCTGGAACGCGGGTCACCATGGTGGCTTGGAACACCGTGGGGCATTGAGCACAGATGGTCCTGGGACGCGGGTCCCAGCGTGGTGGCTTGGAACGCCGTGGGGCATCGAGCACAGATGGTCTTGGGACGCGGGTCTCAGCAACATGGTGGAAAACAACCGATGGCCTGATGGCGGGTCTCTGCTATGTGGCTATGAGCACAGAATGGACTGGGACGTGGGTCCCAGCATTGTGGCTTGGAATGCTGTGGAGCATCGAGCACAGATGGTCCCAGAACACGGGTCTCACCCACTGAGTAGCCAGGACAAGGGTCTTGGGCTGATCTCAGCGACGTGGCGTGAATGCGCACTGGTCTGGGACGCGGGTCTCAACCCGGTGGCACAGAACACGCGCATGAGACGCGGGTCTCAGTGGTCTGGCGGGGACACAGATGGGCATGGGACGCCATCTCAGCTACCGGTATGTGTTGTGGACCGCTTATTGGCTTGGACTGGATACAACCCTCTCACGATGGATGGGTTGGATACAACCCTCTCTTCTAGACAGCAACCGGGATTCTCGCTGTCTCAGCAGACCATGCAGGACCTGGAGGAGGTGCTGGCATGGTGCTGGTATTGTTATACCCTGGTCTGACATCACACAGCGTATGGTATGGAGGGGTGCCATAGAGCAGAATAAGATTGATAGGGCTAGACTTAGGGCTAGACTGGAGTTAACACGGCATTGGCACGCCACTCTACAGGGGTGATGGGGTACACCTGTCACCCGAGGGGATGTCTGGAAGCTGGGATTGGCTGAAGGGCTTGTGGGGTGCAGGGCATTAAGCTAGGCTAACACCAGCAGTGGCAGGTACAGTGTGGGTAAAAACTGGAAAATTATTGGTGCAGCACCTTAGGTAAGCTTTTGGCTTCAACTAGGAGGCGCTGATCCCCTGAGGCTTGACAGATCTGGGATGTAGCTCAACTCCTACCCCGCTAGGTGGCTTCCTTCCGTATGGCTTGACAGCGTCGGATGGATAGCGCCTGCAGCAGGGACCTGACATTAGGTCGGCTGAGAAGGGCATTCCCGCTTGTCAGCGGTCGAATCATCTCGAGCCAAAGTGCCAGCGCCATAGGCCTTAGGGTAAGGCGGCCACGCACGTGGCCAACTTGCGAGTGCCCGCACTGTAGGGGTGGAGCATCAATCCCAGCTGAATTCCTCAAGTCCACTGCAATTTAGAATGTTAATAAATGGCCAATTTCACCAAAAGTAACTGTGTCCGTGTCTCCTTGGGTCTGGGTGCAACAGCCTCGTTGTCATTTATTTATTTATTTATTTATTTATTTATTTATTTACGTTTTCTTGTATACCACCTCTTCCAAAGATTCTAGGCGGTGAACAACAACAATACCAATAACAATTTTTTTAAAAAAACTAGAGGGCAAAAGCCTAGTGAAACAGGTAGATTTAAGAAGGGCCTTAAAAGCAACTAAGGAGGGGGCTGAACAAATTGGGGGGGAAGTGTTCCAAAGAAGAGGAGTGGCCACAGAGAAGGTCCTGCTACAGGCTCATGCACCACGTACTACACCAGGGCCCGGGACACTAAGGAGGGCCAGTTGAGAAGACCTCACCGGATGGGATACAACCCATATTTTGGATCATATCTGTCAGTTCTGTTGTTTTTCTTAGTTTGTTCCACCACTGCATTTAGTAAGTCTCCATGAAAACTTTATTTGCCTGAATCAGAGAGGAGTTTAAATATGTATTGGCAGGCGCGTAACAATGATAGGGCAAGGGGAGACAGTTGTCTGGGGGCCCCACTGCCTGGAGGGGCACCCCAGAGGCACCTCATGTGACTCCCCATTGCCCCCTGCCCAGCCCCATAGCCTCTCAGCCACTTGCCCTCTTCGCCGTCTCTCCTGCTTGTTCTGCTGGCCCGCAATCGAAGCAGCAGGCAAGCTGCAAAGAGCTCCTTTTCTCCCGCCTCTCAGCTGATCGGCGGGTGGGCGGGGCTTCCACGGAGGCCTCCGTGTAGGCCGCAGTGAAGCCTGAACTCGAGTAGGGCCCAAGCCAGCCAGGAAGGAGGAGGCAGCCAGAGTGTTCAGCACTGCTCTCTGCAGCAGAAGACCCCTTGCTGCCCTGCTTAACCCAGACCAGCATTTGCCAGGTAGAGTGTGAACTCCTTTTTGTGGTTACCTTTCCCGCCCCCCCCCCATATATAGGGATCTGCTTGCCATAGGGCTTGGATATGGGGGGGGGGAGGGACCGAGAAGTCTCTGAATATTTATTTTGAAACAGCTTGGAAAATTTGCTGACTTAAAAAAAACTATCTAAAAAGTCCTATAAGTGGCTTGTTTCATGGCAGAAAATTACAAAAACTTCTGGAAGAAACAGTATTATATTTATTTTATTCATTCATTCATTCATTCATTTATAAATGCACTTATGTTCAAGTTGTTTTGCAACCCAGAAGGTCTGAGTGAGAACTGTGAAGCATGTGTGGTGCTTTTATTTTATTTTTCTTGTGTGTGAACTGCTCCCCAATAACTTGCAGGGACTTCAGGGTAAATCTGGCCAACATGTGAATGCAGCACCTCCATTCCAGAGGAGATGTGTCTTAAAGGGCTTTAAAAGCCTCCTGTGAAAAACCTCCTGCAATCAAACTTGACTGAATTTGTTCCGAATTCTGAGAAAACAAACATAGGCTCACCCTGCATGGTTGAAAGTCTCCTTTGCTAATCTGCAGCGAGGGGCCCATTTTAATCATTCATCTTTCTAGTGTGTTCTAGGCATTAAAAGTAAGAGAGCCAGCGTGGTGTAGTGGTTAGAGTGCCGGACTAGGACCGGGGAGACCCGAGTTCAAATCCCCATTCAGCCATGAAACTAGCTGGGTGACTCTGGGCCAGTCACTTCTCTCTCAGCCTAACCTACTTCACAGGGTTGTTGTGAGGAGAAACTCAAGGATGTAGTACACCGCTCTGGGCTCCTTGGAGGAAGAGCGGGATATAAATGTAAAATAATAATAATAATAATAATAATAATAATAATACAAATGTATAGTACTCAATGTATATCACTATATATTGTGACGTATGTGTGTGTATTCAGTGAAATGTATTTGCAGGCAGCATACTTATTTTGGAATATCAGACTTAAATCCTTGGGGGCCTGGGGTGTGCGGAGGCCCTGGACTTTGGGGGGGGGCCCATTTTAAAATCTTGTCTCTGGGCCCACTCCAACCTTGCTACGCCCCTGTGTATTGGGATCATTCAGATTAGCAAAATAGGACATAAGACATTTGGGTTTGGACCATCCTGTGAAAATGCTGAATTTATTATACAGTCACATAGTTTTCTGTCTTTTGATCTTTGAATAGGAATAATAATTTGATCTAACTTTTCCATGGAATTTTATTGGTTTGACCAAAAACAAATTGTATAAGTTGTACTGCAAAATGGCCTTGATATCTGCCCTAATTTTCTGCTGGATATTAAACTTAAACCTCCATATTAAATCTTCCCACAATATACTTGACTTTCTTTTAATGGGAATTTTATATATCATATATTAACTAGATAAAAATGGAAATGCACTTGCAGTCTTTTTTGCTGAGAGTAAGAAAATGTTTATTCCCAGTGATTCATAGAGCATGCAGATGTCTCTTGTCCCAGTCTTCTATCTTTAACTATTTTGCAAGTGAACAAAAAACAAAATATACTGGAGCAAAAAGGACAAAAAATTGTTTAACATCATAATTTTATAACTGTTTCCTTAGATAGTGTTTGCTATAGGAATGTTGGCACAATAAAAGAGAGTCATTTTATCCCTTTCATCATAAACCTTAAGCTCCATTCCGCTCCTGTAATCATCATTTAAACAATCACTACCAGCAACTTTCACCACAGAATGGAAACCTATGCATAGCCTTTAGGTTAGAAGGAAACGGTTTCTATGACTGATAGATAGATTCTTTGGACAAGAATGGATATTTTGTGGTTGGATTAAGAGCAGAATTACTTCTGATGTTCCTTACATATGAGAAAAAAAATGGGTGCAGCTCGTGGTGACTGGCCTTCAGTGTTTAATGCAGATAATCTCAGGATCTAGAGCAGACTCCAGATATGAGGGGCAAGATAGCCTGTGGGCCCCCTCCTACCTGGGTTGGACTTAATAAATCCACAGTTATCACTGCAGATACAAGTTCCTTACATTCTCAGGGGGGTGGCAGAATCATCAACAACATTCTAGTTGGTGGGTGGCTGCCATCTACCATGTCCCACACCCACCATAATGCCTCATATAGCATTGCAATGGTAAATGAGAGAGAGAGAGAGAGCGCTTGGGTAGCTTCCACAGCTTAGAATCTGTTGCTGCTACTGTTCTACTGAGAATGAAAGAAATTCTTGTCATTTGCCATGTAAAGGGGGCACCCAGTAGGAGCACCCAGTGGCAGCCAGCAATTCTCCCCAAGAGACCAAGGCAGGCATCAGCAGAGGGCCCCGGAGTGCTGGGCCACCAGCAGCTCCCCAAGAATGCCTTGCACTGATGTTTTGGATTTTAAATCCATTTTGGATTTGAGCAGGCTTGCCCCAGGCCTCACCAGTGTCTAAGGTGCTTGCTGAGCCACTGCACCCACCCCAAACATTGTGGTGTGCAAAGTGTGCCGCAGAGGAACCCACACCTTAATATAGTAGGGTATATTGCAGTCTTCAATTAGCAGCAAAGAGTATAAAACCAAAGATGAAACCAGAGGGTTTCTGCCATTTTGATTCTAGTAATGCAGAATTCATTTTAACTGCCCCTCGCCATATTTGACAAAGTTATTAAGACAGCTTTCCTTTTCTGAAGTCTACTGGGGTGGGGAAAGGAATGGGATTCCACGCACTCTCCCTTCTCAGAATTGGTATTGTGAGAAAGAAACAGTTTTGAAATATTCCCCTTCAGAAAGAATGCGAAGAGTTAACCTTGTACGCAAAAATAAGTCTTGTACATTAAATAAATATTGAAGTCCTAATACTGCTCTTGTAGACCATCTGTGCACTATAACTCTTAGCAAGGAAGACAGGGCAAGGCCAGGGATTGCTCCCAGTTTGGCTTTCCTTTTTCGGTTTTGCATCATCTTTCATCGTTTGGCAGTAAGACTCATGCTCTGTCTACAGAAAGTCTCCAGAACCTAGAGATGCCAGGTTCACATGCTGGCATCTCCAGTTAAAAGATTCTTGAGCAGCTAGGCAAGATCTCTTCCTGAGGCTTTGGAGAGCCACTGCAAGTCATTGTAGACAATCATGGGATACATGGACCAATGGTTATGCTTCTCAGAAGAGGAGAAACAAAGCATGGTGCTTTTGTTGTCCATCATACACTATGAGGCCATTCACACAATCCCTGCTGGAGCGGGGAGGGTGGCAGGTGGTGGGGAGGCAGGACTTTACCTAGCTTTCCCAAAACAGTCTTTTGTCAAGTCTTCAGCACACCAGCGCACACCCAGAAAATGTGCGCTGTTCCGTGCAGCATGGATTGTTCAAGGCTGGCACTCATTTCCACGTCCTCCGGATATCCCTCAATGCACTGCGTGACAAATGCTGTAAACTGGGTGATACGCCCATGAGATGGTCACTCTAGGCACCAATCTTTGTATGCGTTCAGGCTGCAAGCAGTCTGCCCTTCAGTTCTTTGTTCTCACAGCTTCTGCCTTTTCTGCCTCTTTTCTCCTTGCCCTCCAATTAAAAAAAAATGCATGAAAGGTCTTCGGCTCACCTAAAACAGTTCTTGGGATCCTAGCTTTTTATTCTAATAAATAAAAATCAGACCAGAAACCATATTATGTTCTAAGAGGGTATGGCAAACAAATTCATCCATTCTATGCAGTCCAACTTACATAAAATATTGTTATTTAACTGCACATCTAATATTGGATTATTAAATAAATGGTCCTTTGAACAACATGAAGGTGGAAGAAGAAGTATTATTAAAAGTGAGCAAATGCAGACCTATAGGTGACTCATTAGCCATGTTTTATCCTGAATATATCATAATAATTAGTCACCTTGTAAAAAAAAATCTGTGATTTTTAAAATATCTTTAAAATATCTTCAGTTAATGCTTGTTTCATTTGGAAATGGATTATGTTTGCAAAGATGAACGTGTTTCAATGGCTTTGATGGATACTCCCCTTGCTGCTCTCATCCAACATAAATTTTCATTATGAACAGTGTGGATTCTATGGCACCAGACACGTCCAGAGTTAGACTTTTGAACTGTAAGCAGTTTTTTTAGAGCTAGAGCCCAGTTTGCTTTGTAAAGGAAAAATACATTCTTGAAAATATGCCCACTTGTTAGATGGACACAGATGGATTTTCTCTAGAGATGGTTTCAGATAAATGCAGTTGTTCAATACACAAGTAACTAAGAACATACAAACTTTAAAATCATACATTTAAACAGCTTTTTCTATGACGAACAATAAAAATAGTTTTGCAAATGGTGCTGAGATAAGACCTGGCTAATGCCATTTATAGGTAGGGATGTGCGAACCGGTTCTACGTTGAACTGATGCGAAGTAGAACCGGTTCAGTTTGACTGTTCTAGGCTAGACCGAACCCCCCACCCCCACTAGGTTCAGCCTAGAAATGAGCACATACACACACCCCGATGATTCGGAAGGGTTTGTGAAATTTTTGAAGGGTTTTTTTTTTAAATTAACCTTCTAATGGCTCTTTGAGGTGGTGGTGGGGGTCCGCAGAGGTTCCCCCCCTCACTGGCCTTCAAAATACTCCCCTCGGGCCTTTTGGGCCCATATTTTGCCCATTTAGACCTTCATAAAATGGCGTGGTGGTCAAAATGGCAGCCGTCGCGCATGTGCAAATGGCCTCTGTGAGGCTTAGCATGGCCCAGGGCCTCGCAGAGGCCATTTGTGCATGTGCAGTGGCCTTTTTTAAAAAATTAAAACTTAAAAAATTTCACACACACACACACCCAACCATCGGGGGGATGGGTTTAAGTTCTAGGCCGAACCGAATTGAAGGGGCTCTAACCAGTCTAGAACTGTCAAACTGAAGCAGTTCGACATAGAACCAGTTCGACGTAGAACCGGTTTGCACCGGGTGAGAGGTGGTGTAGTGCACATAGGGTACCAACCATCCCTTACCCACAAGCCCATGGGGTACTGGGTTTTGTTGTTTCTAGGGTGTTCTGAGAGTAAATTCTCTGGTAGCAAATGAGAGTGGCTTAATTGATGATTCTCCAGATTCTCTGGTAGCAAATTGATAAATCCACTCTCATTTGCTACCAGAGAATCTACTCTCAGAACACCTCAGAAACAACAAAACCCAGTACCCCATGGGCTTGTGGGTATGGAGGTGGTTTGCACCATATATGCACTACACCACCACTCATTCTGTGCCCCCCAAGTGGAGTTATGGGGCTGCTGAAATCCCCATTATTCCCTATGGGGGGAAAGTTTAAAGACGCGCAAACTTCAGAAATTATTTAAAAATCACCTCTTTCACCAATTCCTTTGGACTCTGAATGGTAGCAGGCACCCATTGGGGCACTACCACCCGACCCACTCTTCTGCCCCTGAAGCCCCTTTTCTGCCCCAAATCTGCACAAACTTAAGAAATTCTTTTAAAATCATCATTTTGCCCAATTCCTTTGGAATCTGGGTAGTAGCACGCACCCATTGGGGCACTACCAGCCAACCCACTGTGGCACTCCTAGGAGGCACCCACAGGCAGAAATGGGCACTGTCTGTCCCCATTGTCCCATAGAGTGGATGCAACACACATCATCATCAACAACAGCAGAGCTTTGCAAAGAACAAGGTTTCCAAAGGTCACACACATCCACTCTGTCACTCACCACATCCACTGTGTCCCACCATCCCTCTGCAAGTGCAGATGATCTACACACAACAGTGTGAAACAACAATAATGAAATGCACTGCCCACGCACCCCCTCCCAAGGCAGGATAACAGCAGCAGCCAGCAACAAGCAAGCAAGTGTGATATCACAGATGCAGCCGATTAGGGGAGCAGACTAGGGCCAACAACAACATCAAATCTGCCCTGCCCTCCCTCAAACAAGCATTTCATCAACAAGCAACAGAGACAGCTACATCTGTGGCATCCGGCCATAAAAGCGGGTTAAGTAAGGATGCAAAGGGATGCAAAAGGTTAAGCAAGGAAGCATTCTGCCAGAGGAACAGCGAGGTTTGCCCCCACCCCACAACACAAGTAGAAGAGTGATGATGAAAACAATGGCACACAATTTTTGGTGCAATTTTTTTGACATTTCTGCAATGGGTCGGAGCCTGTGGCACCAGCACAACCTATTGTAGATGCAAGCAATCTAGTTTGAATAAATACGCTAATGATGTTAGAAGTCACAATATGACCCAGTCTTCATTGCAAAGAAGTCCACACACAGAGAGAGAACTTGTCCTGTGCCCGTCCATGAGGCCCTCAAAATACACAGGCACAACAAACCAAACCAAGGCATTTGAATTGCATTACTGCTAGACTTGAGATTATGTAGGAGGGGAACATAGTATACCTGTCCGTGCGTGCTCTGCGAAAGGGTTAGTGGATTTAGGGTTAATATTTTGGCCATGGCCTGAGAATGCATGTGCTCTCTAAGTCTGTGTGACAGACATGTGTGAGGGCACCAGCAGCAAGCTCATCCTTGGCCATGGCTGGGGGTAGGTGAGTGAGTGCATGTGTGTGTATGTGCTGCTGCTTCAGTCACAGTCCTTCCATGGGTGGAAAAAGGCACAGCAAGGTCTCAGACAACAAACATTAAAGAGACAAGTGAAAGCCACATTACAAAACAGATATGCCTGAACAACTCATCATCACATCATCAGCATCATATTATCACATTGACATTCATCATTTTCATTTCAGCATCAATTCAGCAGGCTGCACATTAGGGTTGTGCACGGAACCGGCTGGCCCAGTTCGGTTTGAGGCCGGACCGGCCTTAAACCCAACCGGGCCAGTTTGGTCCGGCACCCCTTCAAACACCCCCCCTTTCCGGTTCAGTTTGGTTTCAGGGGTTCGACATCTTTAAATTCTTTAAAAAAATATTATTATTATTATCTTTTACTCCCCTTGGCGGAGTTCTTGGAGTTGGCGGGGGGGTAGGGTTGAGGAGGTTCCACAACCCCCCGCCGGCCTTCTAAATCACCCCCTCACCCTATTCAGGCGCTCTTTGGCCAGTTTTCGGCCTACACTCGGTGGCCATGTTGGGGGCTGGGTGCCTGAGCACATGGCCTCTGCATGGCCCGGAATGTAAAGATCATGAACCCCCCGAACCCTCTGAGTCCGGACCAAACCAGGGGGGTTGGTTTGACCCCGAACCGTCCGACCCCCGAACCAAACCACCGAACCCTGAACCCGCAAACTGGTTCGCACATCCCTACTGCACACTGCCTTCATGTCCTTTTCTTCCCCTTTTTCTGCCCTGAATCTGTAGGCTGCTGGGCAAGGAATACTAGGCTCCTTCTGGGCTAGGGTGGTGGCTGAAGGCTGTCCTTGTTTAAGTCTGCAGTTGGTGCGGGGTGGTGAGTGGTAAGCTACATGTGCAGTAAGGAGGCTGGAGTGTGTGCCCACTCAGAGCCTGTAGGCTGTTGGGCAGAGAATATTAATACTGATCTATATTATGGGCACAGAGGGCTGGAGGACAGGTTTCTGTTGTGTTTTATTTATATATATATATATACATATATATATATATATATATATATATATACATATATATATATATATATATATATATATATATATATATATATATATATGGATGGAATGGGGAAAAAAGATAGAATTGGGTTTTTTAAACCATGAAGTTATGCTACCCTTCTAACCACCTATTAGTACTAGCTAACAGGGATCCCTCCCACAGACAGAACCCCTATTTAAACTTCTTCTAAACTAAACAACACAAATTCAATTACAATCCAAAACCTCCCTCCAAACAGGTGTGAAATGGGTACTCACTCAGTCTAGGGCTTCACCCAGCTGTGTGTCTAGTTCTCGACTTTTGTGGTCCAGGCTCTGAGTCTACTCTCTCTTCTTCAATCTTCAGTTCTTCTCCTTCTTCAGTCTTGGGACGGGGGGCAGGGCTGGGGCAAAAGCCTGGAAAATCTGGGGGGATGGGGTGGCTGGCCAGGTGGCCAGTGGCCACAGGGGCTCTGGGGCTGATGGCTGCCTGGCACCGACAGCACACACAGGCAGGCAGTGATTCTTTCAGCAGCTGGAATGGGCTGAAAAAAGAATTTTCTTTTCTATCAGCAGCAGAGGGGGGAAAGCAATGCAGCAGAGAATCCATTCCAGGCTGGCACACAGCAGAGACAGGCAGGCTGGGTGGCAAGGCAGGCTGGACTCAGGCTGGCAAGGCAGAAGGCAATAGGAAGGCAAAGCAAAGCAAAGCTCTCTCTCTCCTCCCATGAGGCAGAAAGACAGAATGGTGGCTGCTGCCTCTTTAAATCTAACTGAAAATCCCTCCTTGAACTCCCTCCCACCCTTGCCCCTTCTTCAACCCCTCCCTTGGCCAATGTGGGGTCAGTCAGGAGTGGCAAGAGCCAAAAGAGCCAATCTGGAACCAGGAGCAAATTGTCAGCAGATCAGCCCATGCTTTCGTTCACCGATCTGAAGCTTAGAAGGGCAGGAAATTCAAAATGACACCAAAGCACAAAATGGAGAATACACAGAGATTGCCACAAAATGGAGGTCCAAAACAGCAAAACATTCGGCTCCGAAATTCAGGTGATTTGTTTTGGAGCCGAATCTTGCCAGGCTTGCAGGGGGGTGATTTGTTTTGTATACAAATCACCCGAAACAGGTAGATACAGGTACAGATTGTTCTGTACCCAAAATGTTTTGCAAACATTCCTAGTCTATATATCCATGAATGTAAAACCTCCAAATATTTTATTATTATTGTTTTATTATTTATCAAATTTATACCTCACCCAAACCTACGTCTCTGGGCGGCTTTATAGCATTCATATACATCTAAAATTTGAAGCACAAATTTAAGAGTCATTTATTTTAAAATTCTTTCAAAATCCATTGAAACTACACTTTTTTTCTACCAGAGGAAATCACAGTGGCATAGAGTTGCAAGCACAGCATAAAAAGCAAGAACCACAGAATGCCACGCAAGTTCAAACAACTTGATATTAAATTCCAACAATATGCAATTACAAAAACCCCTCCAAAATACTAGAGGATTGTTTTGATTAGTTCTGGTTTACGAATCAGCTTCCAGTCTCCTATTACCATGGAATAAGTGAATCAGATGAAGTTAAAAAAACAACACCCTCTTACTGTTGAAAGTAGTAGTCCTTAAACTTTCCCTGCTATGAAATAAACAAACAAATAAATAAATAGCTAATTTTGGTAATGTGTAGGTTCTTATTCTTCAGATCTGGCAGAAACATCCTTGTTGACAGCTATAATAATGTGGGGCCGAGATATCTGTTTGATTTTTTTTACTGCATGCTGTTAAACGTTACTAAAGCAACTTTACATTAGATGTTATTAAAGCAACATTACAACCCTTGATTCTGTGATACTATTGCACAGCTCTACCTCCTTGTGCATTGTAAATCTATTGTTTGTTTGTTTTTAAATTGTTAAATGACTTGTGCTGGTTTTTTAAATAATGTGTGTCACCTTGGGTTGTTTTTGGGCAGACGGACAATTCATGCATTGGTGAATCTAGGGTGGAGCAGCCAGGGCACATGCTCTGGGTGCCACTTGGGGGGGGGGGGGCGCCAGTGCCATGCTGGCCCCACCCCCCACCCTCTTCCCAGTTTGTGGATTAAAAAAAAAAATTAAAAAAGATTTAAGGTTTGTGGGAATTCAAACTTGGAAAGTACCTGCCTTTATCCTGTGTGGTGCTTTAGGGAAAACAAACTGTTGTAAGAATCCACACCCAGAAATGTTGCATTTGCAATGTATTGCCATCCCTGTGTTGTGCAGTCTTACCATACTGAGAAATGGCTTGTCTTTTGAAATAAGGGGTTAACGTGCTCCAAATTATTTCTTTCAATTTAGCTGAGTTGCACTCGGGTTTTTATTGCCTGTGCATCTCAAGCAGATTTGCTCAAGTTTCCTTCCCTTCTAAAAAAGTTATATTTTAGAATGTCTTTTTAACTCCCTTTTTACTTTGAACAAAATTGTTTTTAAAAGACACATTGAATAGTCATGCTGTGATTCTGATTGACTAGTGCATTTGATTAGGGGTGTGCATTTTGGAATTTTCCTGTTTCGATTTGTATCCGAATCAAAACATCCCCATTTTGTTCTGTACCCAAATTTTCTGAATACGAATCAGCCCTGTTTTGTTTTGTAGCCAAATTTTCCAAATCCGAATCGATCTGGATTTTTAAAAAGGGTCCCAGGGCAAAAAGAGTGGGTGGTGGTGATAGTGTCCAATGGGTGGAAGCTACCACCCAAATTTCAAAGGAATTAGGCAAAGGGCTGATTTTTTTTTGGGTGAATTTTTTTTAAAGTTTACACAACTTTAAGAATTTTCCCATAGGGAATAATGGGGATTCCAGCAAATGTATCGCTTCAAATCAAGGGGAAAGGGATGACCCAGAGCAGAGTGTGGTGGGTGGTAGTGCCCAATGGGGGCAAGGAAACTTCCAGAATTATTTCAAAGGAATTGGGCAAAGGGCTGATCTTTTGTGATTTGTTGAAGTTTACATGTCTTTAAGATTTCTCCCATGGGGAATAATGGAGGTTTCAGCAGCTCCATAATTCCATTTGGGGGGCACTGGGGTTGCCGAGAGCGAGGGGTTGTGTAGTGCACACAGGGTGCCCACCACCCCCACCCCCACAAGCCTTTGGGGTACTGGGTTTTGTTGTTTCTGAGGTGTTCATTGAAGATTCTCTGGTAGCATATGCGATTTTCAGTGAAAAACAAGAATCCACTCTCATATGCTACCAGAGAATCTACACTCAGAACACCACAGAAACAACACAACCCAGCACCCCATGGGTTAGCAACCCTTCCCCTGGCCAATGTGGGGTCAGTAAAGAGTGGCAAGAAGCAAAAGAGCCAATGGGGAACAAGGAGGGAATTGTCAGCAGGTCAGCCCATGATTTAGGTTACTGATCAGAAGGCTGGAAGGGTGGGAAATTCAAAGAGATGTCAAACACAAAATGGAGACAGACTCAGAGATCACCACAAAATGGAGGTCCGAAACAACAAAACGTTTTGTAGCTGAAACAGGGACGTTTGGTTTTGTATACAAAACTTTTGGATCTGGAAAATGGGTGTTTTGTTTTGTCTACAAAACACCCGAAACAGGCTGTTTTGGGTACAAAACGTTTTGTATCCGAAACGTTTCGCACATCCCTACATTTGATAAACTAGACGTAAAGTTTACTGTCCAGTCTGCCTGTTGCCTCCCTCTGTATTGAACAAGGGAGGTGTAACTTATCCAAGGCACCACATTTGTGTACCTACTTGGTTCATTTATGGCAGAGCTCACTTTTGAAAGGGTTGTAATGCTATGAAGGTGGCTTACGTCCTCCATCCAATGCACACTATTTATTTGTTTGTTTGTTTGTTTGTTTGTTTAACTTGTATACTGCCCAAACTTTCATCTCTGGGCAGTTAACAATGACATACTATCACAGGCCATATGTTTTTACTACCTTAGTATCTGTCACAGCAACAGATAGGAAATGGAATATGTGTGAAATAAAATTGGAGGTTTTGGGGGGTTTTTTTTAACCTTTAAACCCAGGAACTGCAGGGGCAGGGGCAACCTTTTACCAAACCTTTGGTGTGTAGCAGAGACAGAAAACTGGTGACAGTAGTGCAGGGTAGATTATTGTTATAAATTCTCTCTCTCTCTCTCTCTCTCCCACACACACACCATTTTTCTGATTCAAATATTACACTGTTTTGCTGTTCTGTGGCTTGTTGCAACTTCCACCTTCTTCCTGATCAGGCTGATGGATCCAAGCCTACTGTAAGCTGCTAGGGGTGTGTCCGAACCGGTCTGGAAGCCATTGTAAAGGCCTCCGGACTTTCCAGACCGGTTCGGATCTGGCTGGTCCGGGTCCGGGTGGGGGGGTTCCTTTAAGGGCGGGGAGGATTTACTTACCCCCCCGCCACTTGCCCCCGTCCAGCGCGCGTATTTAATGTAATAATTGGGGCAGCAGGATACTTCCCTGCTGCCCCTTGTCCCTCTGCAATGCCGCCAGCTTTGACTCACAGTTTTGAAAATAAATTACTGCTGCCCAGTGCCAATAATGAAGTTGAAGAAGAAGCCGGCCTCCACCTCGGCGCCTCTCCGCCCGGCGGCTCCCCCAGGAGCCGCCGCCGCCTCCCAGCAGCCACTGAGAGCGGCTCTGCCATGGAGGACGCGCCGCGGCAACCCTCACTTCCGGCTACCATGCGACTTTCCCCCACATACAGAGTGGCTGCATTCTGCCACTCTGTATGCGGGGGAAGTCGCATGGAAGCCAGAAGTGATGCAACCCTCACTTCCGGCTTCCATGCGACTTCCCCCGCATACAGAGTGGCAGAATGCAGCCACTCTGTATGTGGGGGAAAGTCGCATGGTAGCCGGAAGTGAGGGTTGCCGCGGCGCCGCGGCACGTCCTCCATGGCAGAGCCGCTTCTCAGTGGCTGCTGGGAGGCGGCGGCGGCTCCTGGGGGAGCCGCCGGGTGGAGAGGCGCCGAAGTGGAGGCCGGCTTCTTCTTCAACTTCATTATTGGCACTGGGCAGCAGTAATTTATTTTCAAAACTGTGAGTCAAAGCTGGCGGCATTGCAGAGGGACAAGGGGCAGCAGGGAAGTATCCTGCTGCCCCAATTATTACATTAAATACGCGCGCTGGACGGGGGCAAGTGGCGGGGGGGTAAGTAAACCCTCCCCGCCCTTAAAGGAACCCACCCCACAGTGCCGGACCGCAGCTCTGCGGTTCCGTGCACACCCCTATAAGCTGCTAGATAATTTCAGATTGTTTGGGGCCCCTAGGATTTCCCATTGCAACTTTAAAGTATTCCCATCTCCCTTTAAAGCAAAAGCTGTTTGGACAGAAAAAACCCACCCCTGAATTTCTTGGAGGCACCAACTTGTAGTGAGGTGTGCTGAGGTGGCAGAGCATTTGCTAAAGAGAGCTTTCACTGCTTAGCTCTATGGAGGCATGCCCAGCACATGGATGTGCTGCATTTCCTTGGGAAGGCAACTGGCACATATGTGCCACATGTGTGGTTGTATGTGTGTATGCATGTGTGTGTTGCTTACAACCTGTTTCTCCTGAAAGTGTCTGAACTTGTATTTTTGAGCTGATATTATGGTAAAGTTATCTGAAAGATGGGTGACAGATGTTTGGACAGGGGTGCAATTTCAGTGCTTGCCCTAGGTGCTATTTTCCCTAGATATGCCCCTGGATACTATGGGCAGGTTTAGATGTTACAGAAAACTGGCAGCTGACAAATCAAATCACAAATCGATTTGGCACATCCAGTAGGAATGGGCTGAATAGCTTCAGCGCAGCCCATGGAATCGTTTTGGTGGGCAAGGAGTGGTACCTTTAAGCACAAATAAAGCTGGTCCTTACCTGCTCCTCCACTGCCCCACCGCATTTCCTGTTGCAATGAGCCACTCAGAAATCCACACACAGCTGTGGTGCTGCACCAAGCAGCCTGTGCGTGGCAAAAGGACACACATGAACGCAGCCATGTGTAAACTTCTGAGTGGTTCTGTGCCACATCAGGAAATGTGGGGGGTAGTGGAGCAGGTAAGGACCACCTTTACTCATGCTTCAAAGCTCTGCTCCCCGCCCTGCCAAAATGATTTGTGCACAATCCTACAGCTAACTTCAGGTGTTGGGATGAACATGCCATTGCCAACACCAGCATGTCATAAGATATCAGCATATCTTACTCCACTTGCAGTCCAGAAGCCAACATTTGTAACCAACTTCAAATCTTGGTTATAGATGTTGGTTTTCGGGTTGCAATTGGGGTGGGATATACCAACACTGATGGGTTTGAATGACATTCCCAAGGTTAGTATATCCGTCCCAACATAAGAAGCTGGTCTCACAGTCACTCTCTGGGAATTGGTGGTTCATCGGTTCATGTTGACTGTACTTGCCCTGTAAAATAAGAGACCGGACCAAAATAGATGCTGAACAGATTAACTTTGGCTGAAGACAGATGAAACATTTATAGAGCGATGGAGCTAATCAGAAGTAGCTTCAGAGTGTGCCCTTTGAGCATACCTTTTTGACTACAAGACTGAGCTCAGAAAAGATCCGAGTTTTGTACATTTGCAACAGAAGCCAGCTGTCGATGGTTTTGATTGGGTAGTGCTAGTGTTTCATGAAATCATCTTCCTTTCCCCCATTTCCCCAGCTTTCTTCCAATATAAGGCAAATGACAGGCATATTTGTTCATGTGGAGCTTTGAAAAAGGTAGATGGCACACATAGAGCATGTGGGTAGAGGCAAGACTGAGGGGCTGAATTTGCATTTGATTTGCTAATATATACATTTATCATGCAACTTGCAAAAAGCTGAAATGAAGTCAAGCTCACACTTTTATGTAGAGCCCCAGATTGCAGACAAAATAAACTCTTGCTCACTTTATTGTGTTCAAATATACTTCTGTATTAATGTATAGAACACATTACTTAGAAAGGGAACAGAACTTGAAAGAAAAGCCCTATGGCAGAATCTAACTCCAGCCCACAATAGAAAGGTCACATATATAACTCTTTATTGGTCATGTTACGACACACCATGACTGAAGACCTTTGAGTCTTCTGTTTATATTTTGTTTGTCTTCCCCTTTATTGCTACAAAGAGATGAAGCCACTTTATAGTGAGTCAGACCACTGGTCTATCTAGCTCAGCGCACTATGGCAGTATCTCAGGCAGAAATTTTTCTCAGTCCAGCTACCCAGAATTGTTTGAATCAGAGATGCCAAAAATTGAACCTGAAATATTCTGCATGCAAAGCATAAACACCCACTGAGTTCAGGTCCCTCTCATTACTGACTAATCTAACTTTTTTTTTTTAAGGCCTATGTATAGTGATGCTGCACATGTGCTACAGAGGAGGGGCGATTTTTGTCAGTTTTCTCCTCCCCTCTATAGTTGGCTACAATTCCCGAAAATAGGTCTCTGAGGATTGTGCAGCCCTCAGGGACATATTTTTGGCAGTCACAGTCAGTTTCAGAGGAATGGGGAGATAGACAAAAATCTTTCTCCCTGTAGTGCATGCTGCATGATTGCTACATGTATGCTTTTTTAGTCAGGATGTTTCACACTGTATTGAGTTGCAAACTATTGAACCACTTCATTTGCATATTGTTGAAGTACTACATAAATTATCACACTGGGAACACAGTTGAAATCAGTGATGTAAATCTGCTTGGGCAGGGGAGTGATCGTGCAAAGATTTTTTGAGAAGGTAATTGTAAAGTAATTTTCAGCATCCTGCCATGTTGCAGCAGTCATTTAGCAGTTATTTTTCAACACCTGCTCATAAAGTATGCTTATTAGCCATACTAAACAGAATAAAGGTAGCTCAACCCAAAATGTTTGCCAAAAAGGGCAAAAAGCCTTCTGGGATTACACCAGCTTGCATAAGGATATATACATTACTTTTCCAGCATACAGTCCATCCACAGATTTCCCCTGAGAATTTGTTCATGATTTTACATCCCAACCACAAAATTGCTCTTGCTTTAACACACTCTTGAAAATGAATCCAAGAAACATTGTGCAAAAGAGCTTGATCTCACTGAAACCATTCCAGCAGTTCCACATACATTACACAATATAAATGTTCTCCTGCTATAATGGATGTATAACAGGTAGACTATAAAACTGTGTATCAATCATATTTAAAGAACAGTTTTATTTCTTCTCAAGTATTTCACTCTCTTACAGGTTGTATTATCTATAGTAAATGCAGAAGTTCATAGGTAATTTCTTCATGTTCTAAATCCAGTGGCTAGAACACAGATGATATTACATAGTGCATATTTTTAGTTCATGTAAATTTTAAATCTAACTCTTGCCTCTAAGCTATGCATTCTTTAAGAGGCCTTCCTATAAGGATATTAATTATCAGATTGTTCATATGTGAGCAAGTTTATTAAAAGTTACATTTTGATTTTTTTTAAGCATTTCTATTTTAGTTTTGTTCTGGGATACATGTAAGGCTTTGTTGACACTGAGGTATTTAAGACCTCATTCCATCTCTGAAACTATGATAACCACAACTCCAGTCCTTCCTTCCTTCCTTCCTCAAGTATAGAAGTTCTATACTAGAACTATAGATATAGATATAACTATATAGAGTTATAATATATAATAGAACTCGGCTTTCAATCTCTCGGTTTTAAACTGAAAGCTGGTGACCCTGTAGCAGTCTATGGATGGTGCAGAGCAACATCATAGCCATATGTTTGTCATAAAATAATATAATCTGGACCAGGAAGTTAAATAAACTAAGGTATATTATACCAGAAAAGAAGGCATTCCACACTAGAGGTGCCTAAAGGATTCTCAGACAACTTCGCCTACAATCCTATGCACACTTGCCTGTGAGAAAGGTGCACTGAATACACTGGAACAATTCCAGGTACACATGGATATAACTGGACTTCAAGGCAACAAATAGTTTCACACAACAACAAAAAGATAAAATCTCAACTTTGAGCATACTAAGGACCTAGATTTAGAAACAACAACAAAAACACCTGTAGGCTAGGCCCATAGGAAGTTCATATAGGAAGGAATTTGATGGTGGGGGGGGGGGAATAAAATGGTGAGCAAAGGTTCTGAAACAAATTATTCCAGAACAACAAACTCCCACTAGCTGTTTTCTATTGGTGGAAGTTACTGGGCATGTGCATCAATGCCTGCAAAGCCAGTTATATGGCCAAGTACTTAAAAACCTAGTTTTGTTTGGGGAGCACAGTTCCTTCAGAGAAATCATTTTTCTGTATGTCTCCAGGGCTTAAAGATTGTATCAAGATCTAAGAACTAAACTACATGTTGCATGTAACATGTATGCAAGAAATTATGCAAGAAATATACATGCTTCGATACATGCAAGAAATCTATCATACCATACATATCATACCAGCCTTCAACCGCCCCTTCTTTCTTAAACTTTGCACTCAGAAGGGGGCAATTTGAAAAGAAAGGGGGCATGATGAAAGGAAATGCTGAATCCTTCTCCTGCAAGTTGCTTACCCCAAGCACCTTTTCCCCTGCCAGTCTGAATCCTTGTTTTACTCCCTTGCTATTACATTACCCCGGCCCAAACTGATGAATTTTACGTCACACTTTTCCTTGCAGACAAGAAATTGTCTATTACACACAAGGTTGCTAAATTTTGTGCAACAATTAATTTCTACCCTTTAGATCTTACCGTAAAAGATTTACTTTGTTGGTGTATGGTATGATAGATTTCTTATCTGAATGGTCAGTAATTTCTTGTGTTTATGCCTGTTCTGTGATTGGAATAAAGATATTCATTGATGCAATGGGAGTTGGTAATAATTTCATTAGGGCTATTAAGACAATTTATTTGGAGCAATATGCTAAAATTATTGTAAATGGGGAATTATCAGACAATTGCAAAATACAGAAAGGAACTAGTCAAGGATGTCCACTTTCCCCATTACTTTTTATATTAGTATTGGAAGTGCTCTGTAGAAATATTAGAGAAGATGTTCAATTACAAGGCCCAAAAATTGGGAAACAAGAGTATAAACTAAGAGCCTTTGCAGATGATATAGTGTTCTTTTTAGAAAATCCATTAGAGAAGATCGGAAGACTCTTGGAAAAAATACAACAATTTGGCCAACTAGCTGGGTTTTATATAAATAAGATTAAAACAAAGGTGTTGACAAAAAATATGGATCAGAGATCTAAGGACAGACTTTTTGAAATAAGTGAACTGAAAGTGGAGAAAAAAATTAAATATTTGGGCGTCTGGTTGCCAAATAATAATTCTCTGTTGTTTTCAAATAACTATATTAAAATATGGAATACAGTAAAAATCGACTTGCAAAGATGGTCTAGAATGAACTTATCTTTAATGGGAAGAATTTCAGTTGTGGAAATGAATGTTTTACCTAAAATGCTGTTTCTTTTTCAGACTATTCCTAAAATAAATACTTTAACTTGTTTTAAGCAATGGCAAAAGGACATAACTAAATTTGTTTGGCAGGGTAAAAGACCAAGAATTAACTTTAAAAATTTAACAGATGCTAAAGAAAGAGGTGGTCTTACCCTGCCAGACTTAAGGTTGTATTTTGATGCTGCCTGTTTGACGTGGTTAAAAGAATTGATAACATTAAGAAATCCTAGAATACTTGATTTGGAAGGATTTGATAGAAGGTTCGGATGGCATTCATATTTGTGGTATGACAAAAGTAAAATACATAAAGATTTTTTGAATCACTATGTAAGAAGGAGTCTAATGAGAGTGTGGCTAAAATATAAAAAATGGCTGGAACCTAAAACTCCGTTATGGTTATCCCCGATTGAAGCTTTAGTACGTAAAGAGATAAATATGCAATCGCAATGGGGTACCTATAGGGATTTGTTGTGTTTTCAAGAAAAGGGCTGTAAGTTAAAAAATCTAATTGAAATACAAAATCTGGTTGGTAATTGGTTTCAGTACCATCAGTTAAATGAAGTTTTAAAGAAGGATTTCAAACTTGGATTTGAGGATCAAATGTCAAGATTTAAGAAGGAGCTATGTGAAAATGATGAAAAACTAGTGTCTAAGATGTATAGGCTGTTGCTTTTGGAAGAGACAAGAGATGAAGTGGTTAAAACAACTATGATAAAATGGGCTCAAGATGTGGGTCATAATATAGATATGGCAGCTTGGGAAAAATTATGCAAAACTGATTTAAAGTTCACTGCATGTTACACTTTAAAAGAAAATTATTATAAGATGATGTACAGGTGGTATTTGACGCCAAAAACATGGCGATAATGTATAAAAATGTTTCAAACAAATGTTGGAAATGTGGACATTGTGAAGGAACTTCTTTTCATATGTGGTGGTCTTGTAGGAAGGCAAAGGCCTTTTGGGACATGATATATAATGAGTTAAAAAAATTTTTTTTAAATGACATTTCCTAAGAGCCCAGAATCTTTCCTGTTGGGAATAATGCAAGGAGAGTTTTCCACAAGCAATTTAACATTCTTCATGTATGCAACCACGGCGGCCAGAATAGTATATGCACAGAAATGGAAGGACAATGAACTGCCCACAAAAGAAGATTGGCTGATAAAATTTTTGGAATATGTGGAGATGGCAAAACTTACAGTACTGATAAGAGATCAAAATTTGGAAGGTTTTAAAGAAGATTGGAAATCATTCTTACTGTATCTAAAGAACTATTTTCCTAATATTGATTTTTCAACAGGGTTTGAAATTTAGTAATATTAGCAGGTTGAGTAGACTAAAATTGAGTTTGGTAAGATATAGGTTATATGTTTTGAATTATTATAGCAAGGGTTAATTGTATAGTTAGTGATTCGCGCGGATTGGTGAGCTGGAAGTCAATTTTTGTTTAATTGAATGTAATGAGATGTTTAAGATATTGTTAAAATCAATAAAAATTTAATGCAAAAAAAAAGGAATAAAGCTATTCATTCATTCATCCTTGTTTACCTTGTTACACAAGGTAACAACCTTCTCAAAAGGTGCATAGTGAGGGCAGAGAGAACCTGTGTTCAATGCCTGAATACAGGCAGCTCCTTTGCACTCTTTGGCACAGCTTCACACTCTGGTAGTGCAGAGGCCTCCACTGACCTTCAGCTGTGCCACACATTGCTCATGCCACCCCCTTGCGTACCACTACCTCTGCCCCCTTGCCAGGCTCCTCCCGGCTGGTGGGAAAGAGGGAAGCCCCAAACAGGCTCTTTCTGGTTCACAGTCACACTGGCCCAGAGCTGGCTAGGAATACAAACTGTGTATGCATATGCACCTTGCATTCCCAGCTGGCTCTAGGGATGTGCACGGAACTATGGAGGCGTGGTCCGGCACTGGGGGGAGTGTGGCTTTAAGGGCGGGGGGGTAGTACTTCCTCCCCCCCGCCGCTCTTCCCCCTCCGGCGCTGGACTTTTCTAAAACGTATTTGGGGCAGCGGAGTTCCTCCCTGCCGCCCCTGCCCCCGTCGTTGTCTTCAAAGTTTAGAAGCAGTAAAAGCTGGTGCCACACATGCGCCCATCGCAGCGCGGACCGGTCCAGAGGCCTTTTGCATGGCCCCGGACCGGTCCGTGCACACCCGTAGCTGGCTCCAGGTGGTGAAAAACAGAAAGAGCCATTTGGGGGCTTTCCTGCTTCCCACTGGTCAGGAGAAGCCTGGTGAAGGGGCAGTGGAAACGGCGTGTCAGGAGGAGGCATGGTGAGCAAGTAAATGAATGGGCCGTGGCAGCACTGGCAAGCTGGCTGCCAAGTGGGGTAAGGCAGGCATGGCAGCCCTGGAAGCAGGGTGGTATATGTTCTTTGGACACGTCTGCTCAATTATGGCTCTGCCCCTGCTTTGCATATAAAAGGTGCTGGGGTACTTCAAGGGGTAGAGACTCACAGTGGAAGAGGCAGCCATCCTATTTCTCCCCACCTCTTCTCTGTTATAAATCATATTCTGATGGTGCCATGCAATGGTGAAGTCTGCCAGGGATTTGTGGCTACAGTCTAATAACTCAATTGCGCCTGACTGACCTGCCTTCAATCTCGGGGGCCAGTTCGGGCAATATGTCCAAGCTGACCCACCTACTGCCTACCCAGCATGCCTTCCCCCTTCTCTTAATCATGCAAGGAGGAATTCATCCAAATCACCCTTTCTCATTTTATCGAAGTAGTACTTAGATTGCATGTGAGGGGTGCATGTGATTGCATGATTGGCAGAAGGGGAAAGGTGCATTGAGAAGGTATGTGCTAGTGAACGTCACTAACTGTGTAACAAGTTGGCTGGCTCAGAAGTATTTTCCAAATCAGCCCAGGGAGTACCTTCTTTCATATTACATAAGTTCCAGGCACTCAATAATGCCTATCTCAATAATGGAATTGAAACATGCAATATAAGTTATCTTTTCATGACTGAGTCAGACGGAACAGCCATTCTAATCGCAATGAGCCACACTTCATCTTACTGAGAATCTGCCCTGGTGGAAATGAAAGGTCTAAAAAGCATATAAAACGTGTTGCTTCAGGGAGATTGAAATATTCAGTTAAGTAGCTACTTAACCTACTTAATCACTACTTAATACTAATAGCTGAATCGCTAGTTCTACAGAATCACTGAATTAGTTGAATCACTAGTTCTGTGGAATGAATGATGAAATGAATGTTTGATCTGAATCCTTGTCTATAAGTGTTCCACAAATAGTGTGTTCCACAAATACTAATTTCTGAAAGGTTGGACCAATATGACTCATTTCAGTATTGCTTAAGCATCTTGTGGTCAAGCATTACTTTTGGAATAGCTATTGAGGTCATTCACACAAGTGAGAATTGTGTGAAGTGTTCTACTCAGATTTGGAAGCTGTATATGCTCCCAATTTTTGGTTGTGTGGGTGCAAAAAACTAGGTAGGAGAAGGGAGAAGTGATTGTGTGGAAGCAAGGTATGAGGTTGCTTCCACACAATCACTTCTCCCTTCTCTTACCTAGTTGTTTGCACCCACACAACCAAATATTTGGGAGCACACACAGCTCCCAACCCTGGGTAGAACACAGTTTTCGCTTGTGTGAATGACCTCATTGTATATTCTTAAATCATGAGTTGGCCACATTTTCTTGCCATGGTGAACTATAAAAATACACTAATAGCCATGATTAAATACAAGTGCTTATCACATAAAATGCCATCCATAAACTAAGAATGAATGATGTGGGTGACATCATACAGGGCTGTATTTTATAGCTTTGCCTTCTCTCAGACCATGGTTTAAAATGGGTGGGGTGGGGAGCTACTGTTTGATGTTTAATAGCCTGATCATTACTATAGTGCCTGTAAAACCTCATTCCTGCTGTTATGTGGATTCTTTTGTAACTGTAAAATCAGCACGTTTTGTCTACAAAATATTTTCCACAGCAAAAGAAGGCAAAATTAAGAGAAGTATTAAAAAGATACCTTATGGAGGTCTTTGTGTACAGATGCTGTAGTGTCATTCTAGCAATCAAATTTATTTTATTGGAGTATTTTGGTCTGTCTGTCTATGGTGGTGTTGGTGTGTGTGTGTGTGTGGGGGGGGAATCAGAGTTAAGTACATAAGAACATAAGAACAGCCCTGCTGGATCAGGCCCAAGGCCCATCTAGTCCAGCATCCTGTTTCACACAGTGACCCACCAGATGCCACGGAAAGCCACAGGCAGGAGTTGAGGGCATGGCCTCTCTCCTGCTGTTACTGCAACTGGTACTCAGAGGCATCCTGCCTTTGAGGCTGGAGGTGTCCTATAGCCCTCCAACTAATAGCCGATGATAGACCTCAAGTGTCTGTTGACCTGTCTGTCTGTCTGTTGGGTAGACTGGAGTCCTCCACAGAAAGCCTGTGGGTGACAATAAAAGGCCTGAAAGGGAACATGCTACTGGGGACATGCTATCACCCTCCGGATCAAAACGCTGACAGTGACTGGGAGATGCAGCAGGAAATCAGGGAGAGGCAGGGCTGTAATAATGGGTGACTTTACCCACACATAGATTGGGTAAATTCACAGTCAGGTCATGACAAAGAGGTCAGATTTCTAGATACCCTAAATGACTGTGCCCTAGAACAGTTGGTCTTGGAACCAACCAGAGAGAAGGCGACCTTGGACTTAATTCTGAGTGGCACCCAGGACCTGGTGTGCAATGTCAGTTTCATCTACCCTTTAGGGAACAGTGACCAATTTGATGGACCACAGTGCCATCAAATCCAGCATCCATGCAGGGAGAGAATCACCAAGGAAGTCTAACACAGACATTTTGAATTTCAGAAGAGGAAACTTCTCCAAAACGAGGAGTATGGTAAAAAGAAAGCTGAAAGGGAAAATCAGGAAAGTCACTTCGCTCCAGAGTGCATGGAGTTTACTCAGAGCCACAATACTAGAAGCCCAGTTAGCTTGTATACCCCAAAGGAGGAAAGGTACCACTAAGTCTAGGAGGATGCCAACATGGCTAAGGGGTACTGTCAAGGAAGGCATAAAAGGGAAGAAGACTTCCTTCCGAAATTGGAAGGCCTGTCCAAATGAAGAGAACAGAAAAGAACACAAACTCTGGCAAAAGAAATGCAAGGTGACAATAAAGGAGGCAAAAGAGAGTTTGAGGAACATTTAGCTAAAAGTATCAAGGGGAATAACAAAAACTTTTTAAATACATCAGAAGTAGGAAACCTGCCGGGGAGGCTGTTGGACCATTAGACAATGAGGGAGTGAAAGGGATTATTAAGGAAGATATGGAGGTTGCAGAGAAGCTAAATGAGTTCTTTGCATCCGTCTTCATGGCAGAGGATACTGAGCATATACCTATTCCTGAACCAGGCTTTTCAGGGATGGAGGCTAAAGAACTGAGTCAGATAGAAGTGACAAGAGATGATGTTCTAAACTGTCTGGAAAAACTGAAAACTAACAAATCACCCAGGGCAGGTGGCATCCATCCAAGAGTCCTCAAAGAACTCAAATCTGAAATTGCCAAACTCCCTGCTAAAATATATAACTTATCCCTGAAATCTGGCTCTGTACCAGAGGACTGGAGAATAGCAAATGTAACACTGATTTTCAAAAAGGGATCCAGGGGTGATCCAGGAAATTACAGGCTGGTTAGCTTAATGTCCGTTCCAGGCAAATTGATGGAAAGCATCCTCAAGGATAAAATTGTAAAGCACATAGAAGAACAGGCCCTGCTGGGAGTGAACCAGCATGGCTTCCGCAAAGGTAAATCTTGCCTCACAAACCTTTTGGAGTTCTTTGAGAGTGTCAACAAGTGTGTGGATCAAGATGATCTAGTTGACATAGTATACCTGGACTTCCAAAAAGCTTTTGACAAAGTTCCTCATCAAAGACTCCCGAGGAAACCTAGCGGTCATGGGATAAGGGGACAAGTACACGTGTGAATTGCTAACTGGTTGAAAGACAGGAAATCGAGGGTAGGTATAAATGGAGATTTTTCACAACAGAGGGAAGTAAGAAGTGGGGTCCCCCAGGGATCTGTTCTGGGGCCGGTGCTTTTTAATTTATTCATAAATGATCTAGAAGTAGGGGTAAGCAGCGAGGTGGCCAAATTTGCAGATGATACCAAACTCTTTCGGGTAGTGAAATCCAAAATGGATTGTGAGGAGCTCCAAAAGGATCTCTCCAAACTGGGGGAGTGGGCGACAAAGTGGTAAATGCGGTTCAGTGTTGGCAAGTGTAAAGTGATGCACATTGGGACAAAAAACCCCAACTTCAAGTATACGCTGATGGGATCCGAGCTGTCGGTGACTGACCAGGAGAGGGATCTTGGGTCATGGTGGACACTACAGCTCGTTGAAAGTGTCAACTCAATGTGCAGCAGCTGTGAAAAAGGCCAATTCCATGCTAGGGATCATTAGGAAGGGGACTGAAAATAAAATGGCTAATATTATAATGCCCTTATACAAAACTATGGTGCGGCCACACTTGAAGTACTGTGTACAATTCTGGTCACCACATCTCAAAAAGGACATTGTAGAACTGGAAAAGGTGCAGAAGAGGGCAACCAAGATGATCAGGAGCCTAGAGCACCTTTCTCATGAGGCATGGCTACAACACATGGGGCTTTTTAGTTTAGAAAAAAGACAACTGCGGGGAGACATGATAGAGATCTATAAAATCATGCATAGTCTGGAGAAAATGAATAGAGAGAAATTCTTCTCCCTCTCCCATAACACTAGAACCAGGGGTCATCTCATGAAATTGATTGCTGGGAAATCTAGGACCAACAAACAGAAGTACTTTTTCACAGAACGCATAATCCACTTGTGGAATTCTCTGCCACAAGATGTGGTGACAGCCAACAACCTGGATGGCTTTAAGGGGGGTTTGTATAACTTCATGGAGGAGAGGTCTATCAATGGCTACTAGTCGGAGGGCTGTGGGCCACCTCGAGCCTCAAAGGCAGGATGCCTCTGAGTACCAGTTGCAGGGGAGTAACATCAGGAGAGAGGGCATGCCCTCAACTCCTGCCTGTGGCTTCCAGTGGCATCTGGTGGGCCACTGTGTGAAACAGGATGCTAGACTAGATGGGCCTTGGGCCTGATCCAGCAGGGCTGTACTTATGTTCTTATGACCTCTCAACAGACATCTCATTTCAATTCAATTGATATTTTCATAGGTCAGATACCTTTCCCCCAAATTGTGCTCTAAGCAAATCACCAAATGCAGAAACATACTTTTGTGCACACACACACACACACACACACACACACACAACTGTTCCTGTCTAAGGATGCAATTCTAAACATACTTACAAGGACACAGTAATACTTACTCCTGAGTGAACATGCTCAGGATTGCCTTGTTAATTATGGATCATCATTCATGGATGATAAAAGAAGTTCTGATTTATGGAGTGCCACAGAAAGGTTAGAAGGTTGCAAGGTCATAAAGTTCAGGCCTCTTCATTCTTTGCACATAGCTGTTTTTGTGTGCTTGCTAGCCATATAGGCTTACAGTGTTTCTCTCCAGATCCCACTTGCCATTTTCACTCAGTGCTCCCTCTGCTTACTTTGGTATTTCATTTGCATAAGGTCTGTTTAATCTTATGTTTATCTGATAGCATGCCATCTAAGAGCACCTTATAATGAAGCAGGAGGAGAGGAAGAAAAGTGAATTTTCCTTTTTCATGTTTCTAGACTATGAGATAAAAAGGAATGTATGAAGGAAATGCTGTAGAAAACAGCTATAACATTTCACATGTGTTTGTGCATTATCCTAGAGGTGTGAAAAACAAGAAGTATGATTCACATGTTCTTCCTTCCCTCCCACATTGTTATTATGTATAACCCATACTTAGCACTGCTGATACTAGCAACTTTCCTAAGTGCAGAGACAGAATAGAAGATGAAATCTTATTCATCCCAATGCCATAATAAAGAGCTTACTTTCAATATGGCCAAATTCTGCATTGGTGAAAGCTCACAATTGTGAACATTTGCTCTACATTTGATGCCTGACAAAGGATCACTACACAGATAGCCTTGATCCTACACTGGAGCAATCGTGGAAAAGAATATTCTCCGATATGTCTGATAGAATGCATAGAATAATTCTATGAAATATTCTCTTCAATTTTAATTAATGCATTCGCAAATATTCTTTCCAATATGTGTAAGACACAACTCTTTCCTGTCTTTCCCTTTCCTCAATCACTCATCTAACTTCTTACTCTGCAGTAGGCACTGAAAAGTGGGGAAAGCACCAGCAAGAGGGACTAGTCAGGGTCACAATCCAGACAATTGAGGAGGGGACACAAATGTTCCTGGTTGGGATGTGCAGAACCTTGTGACTTAAATGTGACTCAACATGGGCCGTTTCGAGAGTTTCAGGCTTGAAACAAAACACCCTTTGAATTAAAGGGCTTGTTTCGAGCTTGGAGCAAAACAGCCCCATTTCAAGTTGAAAGGTTTTGATATTTCAGGTGCCAGTTTGGAGGTCTGTCTTGCCCTTGCTGATTGGTTTTCTGACACCGGCTTCAGATTGGCTAGCAATCTCCTTGATTCTTGGTTGGCTTGTTAGCATACAAATCAAGAGTTGTCATGGGCAACTGTGCTCCCATTGGCAGGGGGAGGGAGGGGAAACCCAAAAGGTGGGAGTTTCAAAATGTATTCAAAGGAACTGGGAAGCAGAGAGAGCCCTTAGTGTGCCTCTCTTAAAGAGGATACATCAGGATGGAAGAAAGGAAGGCTTGATTTTGTGATTTTCTCAGCACTGAGTATAATATGCTGTGCTATTGCTGCTATAACTATCTGGTTTTGCTGGATCTAAGATTGACAAAGGCAGAACTTGGGTGCCTGCCTTCCTTGAGTTGTGGTTTGTTTTGTCTGTGAGATAGTGTTGTGGCAAGTATTTGACAGTGGCAGCTGTGTCTGTGTGTGTAATATTTCTTGGTGATTGTTGTGATGAGCTCCATGTCTGGACTTGAGACTAACTTGTGCTTCCCTCACTGCTCTGCAATCTGTATTACAATGTGTTGTACTCAGTCACAATGTGGCCGAAGTTGCTCTAGTTGAGCTTATGGCTATGCTTGCTGCTAAGGGTGTTGCTGTGGCAGTTGTTGCAATGCTAGGAAGTAAGGAGAGCAACTTGTGCCAATTATGATACTGCAGTGCAGGCACTGTGGATGGCATTGGATTCTGGATCAGTAATTTATTTATTTTTTTGGCCATTTATGGACTGTGTTTGAAATGTGTGTTCTGTGTTGGGAGTGACAGGTTCCCTTTTACTGTGTGCTTCTGCAGTGTTTTTCTTTTTCAAGGCAGGGTTGCAAAATGCATTGCGATTGCAATGCAAAACTTGTGTGCACTCTGTGAGTGCAGCTTGTCCCAGCCATAGGGAACAATCAGGAAACTCGAAACAGCTCATTGTTCCTCATGGGTAGCTGCTAGGGATATCAAAGTGGATTGTGTGGTAGGGCATGATGGGTGCTACCTACCACGCAAGGTTGCAAAATGCATTGTGATTGCAATGCAAAACTTGTGTGCACTCTGTGAGCGCAGCTTGTCCCAGCCATAGGGAACAATCGGGAAACTCGAAACAGCTCATTGTTCCTCATGGGTAGCTGCTAGGGACATCAAAGTGGATTGTGTGGTAGGGCATGATGGGTGCTACCTACCACGCAAGTCACAAAATAAATGGGCAAGTGGATGATTTTTTTAAAAAGTTAACTTTCCCCCCAAACCCCCATAGGGTCCCACCCACTTGCTCTTTTCTTTTGTAGGATGGCCCTACCACTACCCACTATGTTGTCCCTAGGAGCATGGGGGACTATGTGGTGTTTCAAGTTTCCCCATTGTTCCCTCTGGCCAAAACACTAAAAAAATATATATTCAAGTTTTGTTTAGTCAAAACAGCTGGGTCAACCACTGTTTCAATGAAATGATTTTGGTTGTTTGCATTTCATTTCATGCTCAAAATGAAATGTAAGATCTGTTTTGTGCATATCCCTAATCCCTGGGCCCCTGGGGTTGGGGACCAGACAGCTGGGCAATAGCTTGCTCTTTGTTCTCCTTCTGGCACCTCTTTGAAGAAGAAGGTGTAGGAGACAAGAACCCATCTTCACTTTTTGTCCCAGGACCCACTCCAACCTTGCTATGCACCTGGGACTGGTACCCCTTCTTTCCTTCTCCAAAGTCTGGCATGAAGTGAAATGTTCCAGCAGATTCAAAAGACAGTAGAGGGTTGCTATGCTCTCACTATGCACTGGGTTTTTTCAGAAGGCAAAAGCAGCATGGATTTCTCTTGCTCCTCTGAATTCTGCAAAAGCCTAGCATGAAGTGGGAGATAGAGCCTACGGTACCATTCCCTTGGGCTCTCTTAGCTTGCCATAGGACTCAGAGGAAGTGAGGAGCCAATGATGATGATAAATAATGGTGGACCCGAAGCCAAATCAACATCTGTGAACCCCGACACAAAACTTCCCCACTCAAACTTACCTGGCAGCAGTGGTGCCAGAAAGGGCTAGCATTTACTATGTCTGATAACACTGTTACAATGGTTTCTAAGTCTAGGATGCCAGACCTCCTGGGAAATGAAGTTTCCCAGAGCTCCCGAATCCTCCCTAAGGACTCCAGACTCCAGTAAGACATTTGCTTCTAAAATATTGCAGTCAAATATTACTGAGTAGGTCATGTAACAGTGACATAAACATTGCTGAATATACAGTATGTGGCGCACCCAAACCCTGCCTTCAGCTGGAAATAGTAGGTTTGGGTGTTAAACTCGCCCTCAAGGTCCCCAAGTTCCATTGATGGCAATGCTCCCAAAGACCAGTGACACAATTATATATTTAACAGTTTTGCTGTCAGTGATGTCAGTAAAATTGTTTCCTGTTCAGCCCCCAAACTATCTGTGTTTTCTGTTCCTTTTGTCTCTCACTGAAAACTATCTTTTGTTTCAGGAATCCTTCTAGCTATAGCTGTACCCAGCAGCAACAGCAGTTTGTTTTCTCCTAAACCAAAGGAAGAACAAGCTTTTTTGCCTTATTTAGAAATAATCTTTCTATTATGAAATGGCCTGATTTGTTAACAAAGAGAAAGATGCAAGGAAGGCTTGGGAATGCTGGGTTTGTTAATCCTTATTTGTTTATGAATTTAAAATAATTTAAAGGCAGAAAGAAAATAAGATTAGAACATTAAACATTGTGGAAACAGTATACAAAGTCAATTTAGAGAATTAAACATTTAGATGTTCTCTCTGGTTCTTTCTGATAATTCTGTTTAATACAAAATACATGTTTTTCTGCAAAGGCCATCATTCTTGGAAACAGCAACTAGCATATTGTTGAGAATCCAAGATAACCTTGTATTTACGGGTTGGATTTAGGACTTGTTTACACTGACAGTTTATGATATGTAATTGCAGATTTGGGGCATCTGTTGTGCAATTCTCTAACTTTCTGGATGAATCCACATGGTATAATGTGTCTATCTTTCAACTTCCTTGTCTCCATCAACACTCTGATGAGAACTGGCAGGCCTGCAGTAAGCAGAGAGATACATAGAAATTCATTGTGGAGCTGCCACCTTCTATGTCTATGAGTCTGTGTTTAGAAAAACACTTTGAAGTTCCTGTAGTGGCATCAAGCCAGCAGTGAGGGGGGAACACAGACCTTGCTCAGTCTGTGTGGATCCTTTCCCTCAGCATCCCTTTTTGTGTCTTGTCAGACTCCTTTCTTCCCCCAAGAGCTTGGACCATTTTATCGAGGGCAAGTTCTTTGATCTGAGGAAAGGGGGTGGCTGTATACAAGTTCTGTAGTGGCCCTAGATCTGTAGTGGCCCTAGAAAATCTTTTAAGTGGCCCTCGAAATTGAAGATGCATAGTATAGTCCTACAGTAATCAAAACTATATTGGGTTGAAATGGAAATGCCTTTGCTTCCTATTACTTGATTGCAAAAAGGAGTTTGGATGGATACATTTGTGAAAACTTCTGGACTGTGGATTCCATTTACATCCTCTTACTTCAAAGGGAGATATTTGCAGGTGTTGCTTTCCATTATGGGAGTTTGTTTATTTGCCTGGAGACTGCTGGAAGCATCACCATGATGAGAAATATAAAATTGTGGTGCGTCTCCCTTTCTTGTGATTTGCTTAAAAAGCGGTGTTTGCTATGATAGATCCATTATGAACTGCAAATAAAAACTGGAGTAATATGCAGTTGTGTAATTATTCCAGAGGAAGAGGGATGTGGAGAAAATTCTCTAAAACTTATCCTTGGAAGGAACCCTAAAATTAGAAAGAATTTCAGTTTCTCTTTGAAAGGAACCCTGAAAAACTTGAAGTTTAGAGAGAATTTCTACTTTTGAGATATTTCGTCACATGGTGGTGGGGCAGGGGCAAAGAGACCAAGTAGTGACCCATATGGGTGGAGTGGGGGGGGGTGATGGCAAATGAGCCATAGGTGCAGCTCATTTCTGCTTTTCTCTTTGCTCCCTGCCCCAGCTGCTTGCCCTTTCTTGTTTCACCTGCTGCCGCATTAACCCTAGCCATGCGGGCTGTTTATTTGCCCAGGGAATGAGGCAAAGAACCAGCCTGCATGCCTGAGGTTAATGCAGTGGCAGGCAAAATGAGGAAGAGTGAGGTGGCCAGGGCAGGGAGAGGAGAGTAGGAACGAGATGTACCTGTGGCTCATTTACTGCCCCCCCCCCCCCGGCTTCCCATATAGGCTGTTCCAGCCAATGGATAAGCCAATTGCCTGGAGTAATCCAGCGTAATGTTGGCACAAGATGCAATTCCGCCCAGAGACTTAAGTTTGGGTAGGGTATAAATTTAATAAATAAATAAACAAATAAATAATTCCGGCTAAGGAGCAGGTGGCCAGATGAATGCCCATCAATATGCATCAAACCAAAGTGGATGAATAGCTTTACAGAAAAGCAAGCACATCCTTTCCAGATGTGATCTTGTAAGATACATTGGTGCAGGGGCATAGCAAGGTTGGAGTGGGCCCAGAGACAAGATTTTAAAATGTCCCCCGCCCCTGAAGCTCAGCTCATGAAGTAAAGAAATCTTAAATGAGGCTGAATAGTGGTAACAAAAAGCATAGTAAAATTTATATATATCTCCTACCGTGTTTCCCCGAAAATAAGACATACCCATAAAATAAGCCATAGCAGGATTTCTAAGCAGTTGTGCAATATAAGCCATACCCCGAAAATAAGACATAGTGGTGATCTCTCCTGGCTCAGTAGCAGACTGCTTGCTGAAGCTTTTCCCCTATCCCCCTGGTGTTTGTGTGGGGTGAGAGAGACCCACAGACAGGGGCGTAACGATACCGGTAGGGGTGGCAGGCTGCAAGCTGAGGCATATGGTAGAGGGAAGTACAGTAAAAATCTCCTCCTCAAAAATCTCCCCTCCTCCTGGCGGTGGCGGGCAGCGGCGAGAGTAAGCGCGGCGGTGGCGGGAGGCGGCGAGAGTACGCCGGGCCAGACGGCAGGCCTCGGCGTTGCTCTGCACACTCCCGCCCGCCACCACCGTGCTTGGAGTGCGCAGAGCGACGCCGAGGCTTGCCGTCTGGCCCGGCGTCGCTTCCCGGCGTACTCTCGCCGCCTCCTGCCACCGCCGCGCTTACTCTCGCCACTGCCCGCCACCGCCAGGAGGAGGGGAGATTTTTGAGGAGGAGATTTTCTGAGGAGATTTTTACCGTACTTCCCTCTACCGTATGCCTCAGCTTGCAGCCTGCCACCCCTACCGGTATCGTTACGCCCCTGTCTGTGGGTCTCTCTCACCCCCCACACACACCAGTAAAGCTGCTGCTCCCCAACACTGACCAGCAACAGTCTGTGGGTCTCTCTCAACTATAATTGAATAAATGTAGATTGTTGTACCACACTTAATAAAAATAAGACATACCCTGAAAATAAGCCATAGTGTGTCTCCTTGAGGAAAAATAAATATAAGACAGTGTCTTATTTTCGGGGAAACACGGTATGTGCCACAACAGAACGTCATCCTAAATTTTTTTTTTTAAGGTTTTGTAAATTGTGGACGATGCAAGTCATTTAATGGTACTAGAGAAAGACATGCTGTTCTGGTAGCTCCAGGTCTTAACACTCACATCAATTTCAGAGGATGAATACGACTGAAGGAAGCCCGGACGGATGCGCAACTGTGGGAGTCAGTCATGTGACTTGCCTCTGGGGGCCCCTGCAAAGGCAGTGGGCCCCCAGACAACTCTCTCCCCTTGCCCTATTATAGTTACGCCTCTGCATTGGTGACTATCTTTGAGATTAAAGGAGAGATCACCCATTATTGCAGGGCAATTGAGCTATTGCTGCTGAAGTGTGTTGACATAGCCCAGGTGGTTTCTGTAATCTGCCAGAGACTGGCAATGCCTTCCCAGCATGTTCCTGATAGCATTGTCCTAAGTTACATACATGCACACGTAGCAGTTGTTTGGCTGTGGATAAAGTCCATTTGTGTTCATTAATAACTATTATGGCCTTCCTTCCTTCCTTCATTTTATATATTGCCCTTCCTGGATTATTTGCGAACTCAAATGCCCTTTGCTTAACATACTTCAAATTCCGTTCAAGTTCATTTGCTACTAACATAGAAAGTTGTTGTTGTAACATTTTGATAGCTGGGCCCAAGCACCTTCCCCAGCTCTTCTCACCACTCCCCTAGTTTCCCCCACTTTCCTTAAAAAGTACCTGGAAGTAGCAATAACTATGAAGTGCTTGGGCCTCCATTATACTCAAGAATGCTGCTGCTGCTTGTCCCAGTGACAATGAGTCCTTAAGCATTTTTAGTTAGGTTCTGGCCTAACCATCTACTATCTCTAATTAAACCAACTTAGTTACAATTTGAGTAAGGTGGGTGCCCCAGGTCTCAAAAAGCCAGAAGTATGGTAGCTGCTGAACCACATGGCCCTAGCCACACATGGTTCATTGTGCAATGGCCTGCTAGTTCCCAAGACTACTCTGCCTTTGTAAAACCCCAAGTATTTTTTTAAAAGAGCCAGAGCCGGCACCAGAGCAGCTCCTAAACTTGATCAGCTTTCACAAAGTAAATTGTTACATTCCTCTCCTACACTAGAAGGTAGCACTGATACAGCGGCATCAATGACTAAATGCCTCATAGAGCCCTTCGGCAGAACAAGGGTCAGTTATAGATAAAATACAGAAGCAGATCCAAAGAGCGAGCTAACAAATGAAGAATTGCCTCTGTAAAGAACTGCATTGCTACAAAGATAGAGCAGCTATTTATGGCTTTAATCATTTTGGTAGTCTAGACTAGGCCACAGCTATGAAGAATATGTTATTTTGCTTTTCCACAGTCGAGTCCCCTTAGTAAATGGCAGAGATTTGGTTTTAGCTATTTTTATTTACTCACTAAAAGAAGAATGCAACATATGTGTCTGTGTGTGTATTATTAGTGTGTGTGTTCTATTATAACTTGACACTTCATTGTCTTTGGACCAGTTTTGAAGATACGTCTGAGCATGCTCTACCCACACATGATTAAGGACATGCATAAAAACATCCCAGTGTGTTGTTCTTTTCCTCCTACTTGTTTGAGGGGGTAGTTCATATTAGATCCCCCCCCCCACAGCATGCAAAATGCATGTCTCTAATCATGTGTGGATGGGGCCATCTCAGAGGTGTCATCTGAACTGGTCCTGTGTTACAAAATTGTGCAGAAGTTCAATTTGCTTTGATAAAATCCTACTGAGTGCAATGAATGTTAACTTGTAACTTGAACAGTCTATGAGGCAGAAGAGAAAGCATTGGGAAGAAATAGAACACTGAGGTTGTCGGGTCTACCTTGTATATCAAGGTACAACTTAATTTCCATTGGTCATGAAAACTTGCCATTAGCTGCTGAAAATAAGGATACTCTTTAGATTGTACACCCCAGTACACATTGGTGAAGTCTCTTCTCTACCTGCCACATGTTAAAACAGACCCTAACTGTTTCGTTATTAAAATATTTTAATGTTTTTCCTTGACTACCAAATCTAACACGTTCTTCAGCCAGATTTCTGTATGTGGCATGACTGAAGCTCTTCACCTTCTGAAGTTGATCAGAATAGAATGTCAGATAAATGTTTCACTTTATAATGGATCAGATTATGGAATAACTGAAACTATTTCCACAACAAATTCAGTAACATTTTTACTTTCTAGGTAGATGGTTATTGGCAGATGGTACGGAAGGGAAACAGTGAATTGGCATTTTGTGGCAGCATGTGCCTGGATTGATGTGCATGCACAAGATACAAGATGTTTCTGCCTCCACTGAGAGATTTAAGTGCTAGAGACCAAACATTTTCCCCAAATGGCAAAATAAAATAGGGATAGTGGTTTAGCAAGGGGGGGTGCCAGAAAACAGGGACAAAACCTGAGGAATGGGGCTGTAACTCAGTGACAGAGTATCTGCTTTGCATGCAGAATGTACCAGATTCAATAACTGGCATCTGCAGGTAGGATGGAAAGACTCCTGCCTGAAATCTGGGAGAGTTGCTGTCGGTCAGTGTAGACCAGGCCTGCACAACATAAGGCCCGGGGGCCGGATTCGGCCCGAGGGACTATTTTACTGGCCCCCAGGTATCTTGCAGCAAGACAGGAGCTGGAAACTGCCTTATAGCACCATCCTCAGAAATATGCTCTATGGTATGCCAAGTGAGGCTTACTCCCGTGTAAGCATGCCTAGCATTGCAGCCTGAAAGCAACAATTTAGGGAGAGGAAGGACTTGGCATTTGTTTGGGGCTGGCGTGCACTTCAGGGGCCCCACTGATGGAGCAGGGACAGGACCTATTCTGTGGCCACTATCCTTGGTTAAAACTACGGGTCTATTGAAAGGGGGAATAGATCCACAAGTAACTAATAATATTTTTAATTTGAACATAATAATGTGCTAAAAGTTAGACCTTGGCCCCTGCACGCCAAGTTGTGGATGGTTCCGCCCCACCAGGGCATTTGAGTTGTGCAGCCCTGGTGTAGACAATACTGATCAGGATGAACCAATGGTCTGAGTCGGTAAGAGGCAGCTTCCTATATAAATACAAACAAATGTTGCATATTGGCTAACATTAACTGCCCTTTATGATGATGAACAGCTGAAAGTCCGCTGCAACGCACTGGGGGCTATGTCATCTGAGATTTCCACTTCTAAGGGTGTACAACAGGGCTGCATATTAGCTCCCACACTATTCAATCTTTACATTAATTCTGTAGTTGCTCATGTCTCCATCCCTTCTATCCATCCCTCTAAAATTGCAAATAGGCATATCTCTGTCTTGTTATATGCTGATGATATTGCAATTTTATCTCAAACTCCAATTGGCTTGAAACGTGCTCTCGGTCTTTTATCAAAATTTTGCACTCAAGAGGCTATTGAGATCAACTATCAAAAAACCAAATTTATGGTTTTTGCAAAATGGCCCAGACAGTATAATTGGTCTGTTAATAGTCACAGGATAGCCCAAGTAAATTATTTTAAATACCTAGGAGTGGTATTTCACTCTTCAGGCTCGCGTAATCCTCACCTTAATTCTACTTTGATGATGGCTCAGCATACTACTAAACTTATTACTTCTTTATATTTTTCAAGGGGAGCTTCTTTTATCCCCACAGCCATTAAATTATTTGTCACCAAAGTCCATCCCCAATTGTTGTATGGCGCTCAATTAGGACCGGCCAGAGATATCCCATCTTTAGAAGCTCTGCAATCAAAACTTATGAGATCGATATTAGCTGTCCCTCACTGTGTTCCTACTGTTGTGTTGAGAAGAGAGGTGGGCTTGATTAAAATGGTAACCTGTTACTGGAGAACCATCATTCTATTTTGGTTAAAAATTGTGTTTTCCTGTCTGGGTTTGGCCTCTTATAAAAATTGATTCGTTCAGGTTTAAGTGGTCCACCCTGATAAGTGGCAAATTAGCACGTTATGGGTACTCTACAGAGGAAATCCTTAAAATGGATTATGACTCTGCCAGGAAGGAAATTAAGCAACATATTATAGATATAGATCTCCAGAAGGAAGTTGCTCTTCTGCCTAAGAATGTTCATTTGGGGGAGCAAACATTTAGTTTTAACCTTGCAAGTTATCTGCATCTTGTTATTGTCCCTAAATTTAGATGCGCTTTGACTTTAGCGCGATTGGATGTGCTTCCCTCCACTGTTCTGGAGGGTAGATTTAAAGGCATCCCTTTTCCCGCCCACCTATGTCCCTGCGGAACAGGCCAAGCGGAGACCATCGCGCATTCTATTTTATATTGTCATTTTTATAGGGATACCCATTTAGGATTAATCTCCCCCTTGTTGATTGATTTTATAAGGCATACCGATGATTTTTATTTGAAGTTTTTATTAGCCAATCCTGATGAGAATGTTATTAATAAAGTGTCCAGGTACTGTTATATAATTTGTAAAATCTGATCAGATTTTTAAAATGTTTGATCTTGATCTACTTGTATATATGTTCCTTGTTTTCGTGTGTGTGTTTCTTTTTGTGTGTGTGTTTTTTTTTACTCTGGTCTATGACCATAATAAAGTTGGATTGGATTGGATTGCTAACACCATACAGTTCCACAATGCCCCTTACTTTGAAATTTTATTCTCGAAAGCCTTCTTCATGACTTCTCAAACTTAATATACAAGACTTTATTTTTTCCCCTAACCTCAAGTGTTTTATTCTATATTATTATGGTTGCTCCTTTGTTTAGATAGTCAGCATTTATAGAAGTGGTTTACAAGTGTCTCCCCACACCCACCACACTGCATCATACACTGTAAAAATGATCACTTTCTGTGTGAAACAGGAGTGTGTCGCATTTCCCTAAATCAGAGAGCACCGTCCAAGTACTTTTCCTCCCTTCCTGTTTTCTGCAGCTTGCGCTTTCACAAGGTCACACGTATTGTTCTCTCTCTGCACTGCACAGCTGCCAGAGTCTTTAACTTGTGGCTGACATAAATGGTGCAGCTGGCCAGGACGTTCTTTCCCATTGTTTGCTTCTGGCAAGGGTTTGGGCAGAGCTTGGTAATCCTAACAGAATAATCGGTCAACAGAGTGATCAAAAATGCAGAACTGATCACTGTAAACATGTCCATTTCTCTTGACTCCTCCACCCCCAGTTAATAGGTTACATTTGTTGATTTCAGAGAATCTTTTTGAAAATTAAAGTCAAGCCAAAAATTAAATGATAGCATTTGGGGGTTGGGGTTTACCTCGGAAATCTGAACAAAGCCTTTATTATTTGAGGGAAATTATTTTAGTGGTTGTCTAGTAACCTGACTTGGGTAATAGTAATTGGATTACATTCCGTTCTGCTCCCATGTGTAATACTAAATAAAAGTTTAGCATACATTAAGGCCAATAATACAGTATCTGGGCTTGACTTCCTGCCCTGAACACATCAATAAACAGGTTAAATTATTGGGATTGTAGCTGTGGCAGTCTGCAGCCCTTATACATCAGCTGGAGAGCAGGAGTGAGCAGCAGCTGCTTCCACAGTGCCTTCCCTGGATAAATGCCCTTCGTCTTTCGCACTGTGGGAAGGCCACTACACATACTTGGGCAATTACATAGTGAGGCTGAGCCAGGTAGGCGCAAGCATATGGTGGCTACAAAAGAAGGTAAGAACTTTCTAGGCTTGCCAACATTTTCTGTTGGCCCTGGCAGATTAGGTCCTCAAGAGCCAAAGTCTGGGAGCTCCTAAGTCCTACAACAGCCCAGTACAAGTACAGTAGATATTTCACCTTTTCAGTTCCTAGGAGATTGCCATTTCCTCTGTGATATTCCCTTATTGCGCGGCACAAGAGGTTACATTACTCTAGTATCACTAGCAGTGGTGCACCCATGGAAACTGGGCACCCAGACGGCCCCTGCCATGAGGCACCCCCACCACTGCAAGCCGTCCTCCTCACTGCCGCCGCATGAGCCCTCCTCCTGATATTCTAGCCACCCATGTGCATGGCCGGGTAGTGGGGGTGAGGTGAGCAGACCTCCCCGCCACCCATGGCGGTGGCAGAAGGCAAAGCAGGAACAGCTGCTGAGCCTGACTGTCCAGCTCAGCGGCGCCTGAGAACTCGGAGGTGCTCCGGTGTGCCTGTGCAGTTAGAATACAGTGTCACAAGCCCAGTCTTTGAAGTCCCCTCTCCCTGGGCCTTAGAGGCCATGGACCGGGGCCCCAAGGTCCGGGGGTTAGAGCGCCTCTGATTACTAGCCTCCCAGTTGCCCCCAATTTTAAGAGTATTGTTTGGTGATGGAACCAAGCCATTTCTTCAGACTGGATCCTTGCTAGGGACTAAGGCAAATTTTTCATCAGTTTTGATTTTCTTACCAACATCGGCAGGTTTGATGAGGGCAAACTTTTCACTGAGCAAATTGCAAAGCATATTCCAGAAAAGTAAGCAATGTCTCTCTGCTTTTCAGTCAAGACCTGGACACTAATCATAGCTCAAACAAAGCTGTGCAAAAGCCCACAAACAAACACCAAAAAAACAACACCTGAGCTCTTTTTTAACAGTATCAGATGATATCCAAAAGGCAAAGTTTTGCCCCCTATTGAAATCCCCTCCCCCCGCCCCGGTTTGGTTCAGTTTCAGAGGGGGTGGGATTTGTCCAACATTTTTTAAAAAATCTTTTTTTTAACTTACTCCCTCCAGGGGCAGGGTGGCTCGTGAACGTGCCTCTGGGGGGGGGGGGAGCGGGTAGCTTCTTTAACTGTCAACGGAGCTGGTGCTCCGTGCCACCAAGCAGCCCCTGCAGGGGAATTGCCTCCGCCACTCACCTGGCCGCTGGTGGGGGCTCGCCTCCGTGGGAGCCAGGTGAGTGGCGGAGGCGATTCCCTGCCGCGGGGGCTGCTGGGCGGCATGGAGCACCGGCTCCGTTGACAGTTTAAAAAGCCACCCGCCCACTGCCCCCGTTCACAAGCCGCGCCTGTCCAGGGGGCTTCTCTGAGGTGAGGGTGGGGTCTGTGGAGGTTCCTCCTCCCCCTCTCAGCCTTCCTTTTTGTAAAAATCACCAGGCATCTTTGGCCATTTCCGGGCCTATTTTACATAATCCCCACCGCATGTTAAGGTCATCTGAGGAGGTCTGTTTCCAGTTACCACTAGTTTTAATACTTTATTTCTTATTATGAATCTTCTCTGGTCTGCTAGCCTTTGTTATGTTATTTCTGTATCTGGATGCTTCTCTTTCCAGATTTGGTACATTCTTTTAAAATAACCTCTTCTAGTTGGACTAGACTTGTAATAGCAGATCATTATTTCCTTGTTGGTATTTTTTGTATATTTTTTTCGGTTAAGTGACGTTTCTTCCAGTAACTTTGCTGTCTTCAGCCCTGGTTGCTCAACTGAAGATCCTGAGTCCTGTTGCCCACTTGCCACCAGATGTCCAGGGACTCCAGCACTTATTACTGTTGTTGTTGTTGTTGTTGTTATCTGCATATTGCTGACAACTCAGTCCAAGTCCCCGGATGACCTCTCCCAGCGCTTTCATGTAGATGTTAAAAAGCATGGGGGACAAAACCAAACCCTGCAGAACCCACAGGCCAATGGCCACGGGGATGAGCAGTAGTACCCCAGCACCACCTTCTGGACTCTGCCCCCAAGAAAGGAACGGAGCCACTCCAGCACAGTACCTCCAATTCCCATACTCAAGAGGCAGTCCAGAAGGATACCATTTATTTGTTTGTTTGTTTGTTTATTATATTTTTACAACACCCAAAATGTATGTCTCTGGGCGGTTTACCATGGTCGATGGTATCAAATGCTGCCGAGAGGTCCTGCAGAACCAACAGGGACGCACTCCCGCTGTCTAGTTCCCAGCAAAGGTCATCCACTAGAGCTACCAAGGCAGTTTCAGTCCCATATCCAGGGCCGAAGCCAGATTGAAAAGGGTCCAGATAATCCGTATCATCCAAGACCCTCTGCAGCTGGGACGTCACCAAAAAGGGAAAGGATTTTCATTAATTGGTTTTCATAGTTTTTATTTTGATGTAAACCACCCTGAGCCTTTTTTGGAAGGGCAGTATAGAAATCAAATAGATAGATAGATAGATAGATAGATAGATAGATAGATAGATAGATAGATAATATTCCCCAATGCTGTGGCCATTTTGGAGGCCACCGCACCTGCACAGTGGGACCCTGCATGGCCTGGGTCCCACTGGGTGATTTTCACAAAAAGGAAGGCCGGGGGAGGAAGGGGGAACCTCTTCAGACTCACCCGGTACCTCAGAGAAGCCCCCCGGAGGGGGTAAGTTAAAAGGGGAAAAAATGTTCTTTTTTAAAAAAAGGCTCGATGAAGCCCCAAACTGGAGGGGGTTGAGGGGTTGGTCTGGGGTTGAGCTGAACTGGAGGTGATTTGTCTCAACCCCGAACCTTCAAATCAAACTGGTTCGATATCAAAACATTTTGAATTTGAACCTGTTTGCACACCCCTAGCCATGCACAGCCTCACAATCCTGGCTATGCCTACCAACACAGGGAGGGTTCTTCCCTCTTCAGACAAGCCCAATAATAACTGTGAGCAGCAGGGCACGTGGCTGAGTGATGCAGTGGGGGGGGGGGACTTCTCCACCCTTCATCCTACCCTACAGAGGGACTTTTTAATGTTGTCTGAAGGAGGCTTGTATCTAAAACAAAAAGTTAACTAAAAAGACTGTCTCAGCTCAGATCTAATTCTTGCTCCAGTCGAAACTGATGTTCAGAACCTGGGCTGAGGCAGAGGGCATGAATCTAAGAGGCCATGATGACACTTGCTAAGTGCTAGGTCCACAATAGAATACAGCAGATATAAGCAAAGAAGACATTTAGGTCCGTGCAGCATTGCTAACGGATGAGAAATAACAGCCTGATCCATTCCTGTGCTTCCAACAGCAGCTTGATCTGCATAAATCAGCAGGTAAAGCTTTTCAGGGGATGGAGATAAACATTGCAGATCAAGCTGTTAAAGGCACCAGAGTGTCTAACTGGACATAAATATTTTGCTGAAAGAACCATAGATGGTAGTACCCAAAGAAGGACAATTGGCATGTGTATGACATATGAAAACCAGCAATTTTGGTTTATCTCAACATTCCCAGAAATGACAGTTAAATTCAGCAAGGAATATAAAGTGGGGCCTTTTAATGTTGAACAATAAGTCAGCTTCATTGCAGTGATTATTGATAATATGAGAGTCTGTGTTGGCATTTAGTCATAACCATATAAAATGAACTTTTTTTGCCTGAAATAATCAGCTATGCAGCTTCATGAAACCAATAATAATTTTGGAAGTACTTAGCAACAAAGCTCTCTTTTGTTGCATGTAAATGAAATGAATGAAAGCCCCAGGCTAACCCTACCGACATATTTATATGATGTCATTTCCTGGAAAGAAAGTACATAAAGCAGGAGCCATAACAGTTATACCAAATAACATGGCCTCCAGAAACATGTGAAATGTGTGCCTCAGAATCCTACTGAACATTCTCTCCATTACATGAAACCACTAGATTTGCCTTGAAATGAATCCTTCGGGGAAAGTGTTTCATTTTGAAGATTGACATTTTAACAATGGAGGATATTAATCTAAGAGGCGGACTTTTGGATCAGCAATATTAGTCTGGAACATTAATTGCTTGAGTATGCCAGGTTTGAGGATATGTTCTGAGCAAACACATAGTTTTGGTGACACCCCCGCCCCCACCAATGCATGTCCACATGCAAGTGAGTGCACAGAAACACACATGCACGTGGACACTCACATAGTAGGGCTGTGAACTTCTCACTTGAAGAGCTATGTTGGAGACCCCCTTACCCCAACATTAGATCCAGAGGTACCAACCCATAATTATATGGAATTCAGGCCTGTGTCTGATTCCATTTTATTAAGAAATCAATTAATGCCTGAATTCAGATGACCTAACCAGTACATTATACCCAGATCTCATGACTGCCTGGTAAATGATTTGTGAAGGCAGGGGTAATCTAGCATTGTTTATCAGTGTTTGTGGAACTCACAAGAGACACAATGGGTCTTGCTTGATTACCAGTCTCACACTGCTGAAACTAACTGCTTTCCAGTAATCCCCTTACCTCACTGACAGGATGCTTCTGCCTTAGTAAAATGTATTGATTAGCTCGCCTCACACATGTACCCCTTTTGAAGTTACATTAAATATTCTTTTGTTATAATTACACACTAGATAGATGTACACAAGAAGTAATTTAATTGCTGTCTCACACAAATAGAGCTAATTCTTTCACTAACTCTTGACTTTTAACACCTTCTGGGACCAGGTGCCAGAAATCTGGGGACAAGAGAAGATGCCCATTTGCAGCTCAGAGATGCAGATTTGCTTTGGGCAAAATAGAATGTCCCCTCCCCTAAATAGCAGCAAACAGAAGATGGGATTCAGATCTCCCTGGACTGAGCTAATATCCTGAATAATTAAAAGACAATATCCAGAAGGTAACAGCAAATTGCCACCTTTTGGGGACGCAGGGAGGAGGAGGACATTTTGAATGGACTCTATGGAGATCAAAGGGAGAAGCAACTACAAAAAGGGAGCAAGCCAAACAGAGAGCTAGCAATCTAGCCTAACAAGCATACTTGTTCAAGATCCATCACAGAGTTTGCTGCTAAGCCACGGGGCAACAAGCAGGAACTCTGTCCATGGACAGGAACTGTCTGTGACTTCTGCTGCGCAGTGAGAAGTCAAGACTTCCCTAGCCATGGTACTCTCACTCTCTGCCTCACTCTGAGCAAACTGCCTGCTTGACCATCGCTCCCAAGCTCCTGTCTCCAGCTACAGCCTCTCTCCTTCAGCTGAAAGACCCACAGCTCTCAAGCCTCTGACCCTGGTAATATGCTGCTCCACAAGCCTTAGATCCCTCCATCCTTTCCCCTTCTTCTCCTTTCCCCACTTCCCTCTACTAATTCCTGATCTCCCAAACCATGCCAGTCCTCAACCTTCCTTACCCCCGCCTTTTCCGCCTATATCTAAATTATATTAGGCTCTAGGAGGATTTCATACACACACATATGATAGTTAGGAACACTGGGTGAATGCTGTTGCTGGCTTTGGTTGAAATATTGTTAGTAATACTGATAGATTGTTCTGCTATCTGCTCAGTTAGATTGATGCTGTTATTCTTTTGTACTTAATAAAGCCCATTGAATCATTTAGGATTGCTTTGCTCTCCTTTCTATCTTGCTCCCAGACTATACATGGTCACCGTATAAAAGAACTGGTCATTTTGTGACACTGGTGAAGCCAGCCTAATTTCATCTGCTAGCTCCTGAGCACAAAATCAGGCTTGATTCACAACAGCTCCTAATCAGAGAGGAGTTTAGCTTATGTTTCTTTTCTCATTGGCATACTTCAGTAGTAGACCCTCATGCCATCTTCAACCTTAGTGTTATTTCAACATTTATTTCTGACATGGTGCTGTCCTCACATGGGAATGGAGAGAGAGAGAGAGAGAGCTCGTGAGCTCATTATGGAAGTCCCCCATAAACTCAAGACAAGCCAGTCACATCCAACTTATACTTCTCTCCTGCAAGATGTCACACTTCATGGAGAAAATGTGAAGTGTGACACCTCTTCACAAATCTCACCAGGCCATGGGGGAAGTTCAACCTTAATCCCCTTGAACCCAGCATGTATGTGAGACACAGAGACTCCAAGATACCTCTGGGGATCTCACCTCTTCAATGGACCAGTAGCTGTCAAACTTACCCAGTGGCATACCATTGACTGGAGGCAAAGACTCTCGCCCCTCCTGATGCTCTTCCCAAAGGGATGCTTAAAAGTTGTTTGTTTTTACCTATGATTGCCAGCTGTTCTTAGTGTCGCATGCTGAACCTGAAAAAACTCTGTTTGTAAGTACAACTCTTACTCTTAGAAAGTGCTAGGAAGTAGTAAGTAAGTAATAAGTAATTTTTTATTTTGGTTACTGACCAACAAATACAGAAGAGCAAAAGTAAAAAGAAAAAAGAAAAATACATAAATTCCTAAAAGTTCCTAGAAACATTTACACATATTGGGGAAAAACACCAGCATTGTTTATGGGGAAGCAAGTGGAGAAAAAAAACCTGACATCAATTTATAACAGCTGATCCCAATAGATAGTGATACTTAATTGTTCAGGTACATAACATGGTCTTACGAATTCTGCTAGCAATTAGGCAGAACTGTGCAACTGCATAAGAGATCTTATCATCATGATCTGAAAAAAGATAACATATGTAGAAATCATCAGCGCAGCCCAGAAAATTTAATAAATATGGAGTAATATGCACATTACGAATGTCCCTATAAAAATTACAATATAATAGAACATGCACTGTTGATTCTATAGCCCTTGAATTGCAGGGATGAAAGTGCTCTGCAAAGAGGACTGTTAAATCTGCCCTCAAGCACTGCAGTGTGCAGAACATTAAACTGTGCTTGGGTAAACGCCCTGCGATACTTGGTACTGTATTCTGGTTAAGATATCTGGCAGGGTGTATGTTCAAAGTTTGATTTCCCAGCACTACTCCCCTTGGGACAAAACTTTGTTCTGTCTGCCGTTCTGCATCTAAGATTCTTTGGGTAACCACCAGTTTGGCCCGGTCATAGCCCATCATGGTTAGTACTTGTGGTGATAAGCCATAAGTAAGCAGTTTCTGCTCAAATAAGCATTCCCATTTGGAAATGAATTCATCCCCAAGCATCAGCCCCAGAGAATATAAATTTAGCTTGAGCCACAACTTAAAAATAGAAAGCCAGATCTTGGATTCTACCTTGGAAAGACCCACCTCCAGGCGAAAAACAGCACTGGGGACACAATGGGCTGTTTGAAATAACTTCCTAAAAGGAATTTGGATTGTACTGCTTCTAATACTGCAAAATGCAATATGGGCTAGGGCTTTGGATTTGAACAGCTTTATTACAGCAGGAATGAAACAGGCCCACCTAGAGTAGAAGAAAGCCCAAATGGCTGATGTAGACTTATGTGCGTTATGTAACACATACTCAGAGCGGGCCTTACAACCGCCAGAATATTGAAAAACTATACCCAAATACTTATAATAACTGACTTGCTCAATCCTACATCCACTGATAGATCAAGCCAGTGTCCTTGGGCACTTTGCGAACTTCATAATTTTAGTTTTGGTGTGGTTAATCTGAAGGGCATGATCCTTGCAATAAAGAGCAAGAGAATTAAGTGCCCTTCTCAGGCTAATTGGTGTTTGAGATAGTGTCATGGCATCAGCAGCATAAAGCAATATCAGAATTGGTTTAGAGGCCAGTTTGGGGGGATGAAAATCAGAATTAGTTTTAAAAGCAACAATAGAAGGTATATAATTTAGATGTCTTGCATACATCTTGCTTATAATACTCAGAAGACTTATGGGGTGGTAATTTTCAGGTGAATCACTCTTACCCTTTTTATAGATAGGGATTATGATGGCTATTCCCCCGTCTTTAGATATACATGCAGTCCGTCTATGTATGGAAACAGTAAAACTAAATCAGGGGTCCACCATTCAAGGTTTTTCTTTATAAGCTCTGGAGGTACAAAGTCATTTCCGGGGGCCTTCCCGGTCTTAAGAGACATGACTAGATTAGAGAGAGCATGTCACAGAGGGCCATTCAGAGCATGTCACAGAGGACCATTCTAAAAGGGCATTTGCTGATAATTCCAGATCAAAATCTTGGACCCCTTCCTTAGCATAAAGCATATGGAAGTGGTTCTCCCATAATGAAGCTGGAATGTGACAATCCAATTGTGATGGATTGAGGTTAGGATCAGAATTCTAGGCAACACAGCACCAAAAGAGGGAGGAAGTAGCTAAACTCCCCCCCCCCATCTTTCTGATACTTGCTTCCTTCCCTCTCTCAACTCAATTTCTTGTTCCTGTAGTTCAGTGGTGCACAATTTAAATGCCCTGGTGGGCTGGAACCAACCATGCGGTGGAGTACAGAGGCCAAGGTCAATTTTCAGTGCATTAAATATCACATTAAATTTATTAAAAAGCAATATTTAAAATATTAAGCTAAATACTAATAAAATCTTAATTTAAAGTATTTAGGGTTAAATCTAAATATTTTATTATATAAATACTAATTATTTACTAAAAACTAAATATTAAATTAAAGAAGTAAATCCCAATGATGTCAAAGGGTCATTCTTCCAAGTCAGAATGGCAATGCAGAAGAGGCTTTGACTTGACCATGGGCCGAATAGGGCCTGGTTCATTTTGAGGTCGAGCCCTCAAACTGAACCAGTTTGAGCTCAAACTGGCTTGAGATCGAGCCAGTTCACACATCCCTATGTGTAGATAATATTGAGCTAGATCGACCAACAGTCTAACTCTGTATAAGGCAGCTTCTTATGTTCCTATGTTCCACTCTGAGAGAAGCCTTGGGTCATGTCGTCATCTTTGGGCCAAACTACAAGTGATGTTTAAATGCATCACTGGTGCGGCCATACTTCCATTTTATTTGGTAAATAGCAGTGATTGCCCCCATTTTTATCACCACCACAGGTTGGAGAGAAGAGTTAAAGCCCCACGTCCCACATCATGGTCCAAATCTGTTTAGGGCCCCCTGATCTAGTGCCTACTTACCAAAGCAAATTGAAGTACATCTTGGCCAGTAATAGCTTTAACATCATGTGTAATTTGGCCCAAAATGTGCCAATTTGCTAAAGCATGGGGGGGCAGGGGGGGAGTGTGAAGGGGCCAGTGGAAAATTAGGACAGGAGGTGCAGGATCTGCATACACTCTTGATGCCTTAGAGTTGTTAAAGGGACAGACATAGTATTTGGGGGAAAGGCTGACACTTTTCCTGGGCCTTTGACAGCTGTACAATATCAGCAATTCAGTTTTTCTATCACTGCATTTCTATACCAGAAGAGTTGCATCTGCTGAATTGCTTTCTATCACTTATGCAGCTGCTAAAGGTACAGGCACACTCATAACCTTTGGAACATCCCTCCACACTATCACAATATTGTAATACATGATATATGAGAAGAGCATATGTCTAGATTAATGTGGAGTTGGGTTTGTGTTATTGGCCAAAGAAATGCCTGCAAATATATAATTAGTTATACCATTTATTATACGGAAAAACATGAACCGTCATACATTGAACATTTATCTGGTGCCTTTAATCTTTTTCTGAATCTGAAACAGGAATAGATTCAGCAGGTATTGAATCTCCCCAGCACAGAAATGTAATCATGAGAAAAACTTGCCCTGCTGAATTTCTTTCTTGTACAGCTGTAAAGAACAGCAGCTCTGCCAGGAAAAAAAGATGGCAACTCCATCTTGGATGCTACTGTATATTCTCCAAACTGATTATGTGTCTGCTTCGATTTGTTTTAAAATACTGCAACAGCTACTATTTTTAACTAGGGATGTGCGTTTCGTTTCGGATAGAAAATGTTTTGTGCACAAAACAGGCCATTTCGGCTGTTTTGTAGCCAAAACAAAACACTCAATGCTCAAAACAGAAAATTTTGTAGCCAAAACAAAACGTCCCTGTTTCGGATACAAAACGTTTTGTTGTTTCGGCTGTTTTGGAACTCCATTTTGCAATTGCAGAAAGTCTTCCTCCTTCAGTCTCCATTTTGAGTTTTGTCATCTGTTTGAATTTCCAGCCCTTCCAGCCCACAGCGAAAGCGTGGGCTGATCTGCTGCCAATTGCCTCCTTATTCCTTTTCAGGAATAAGATTTTCTACAACAAACAATGTTTGTTTCTACAACAGATTTTCTACAACAAACAATGAATCCACTCTCATATGCTACCAGAGAATCTGCACCCAAAACATCTCAGAAACAACAGAACCAAGTACCCCATGGGTTAGCAACCCATGGGGGTGGTTGACACCCTATGTGCTCTACACCACCACTCACTCTGGGCCACCCCGTACCCCCCAAGTGCAGTTATGGGGCTGCTGAAAGCAACATCATTCCCTATGGGGAAGAACTTTAAAGACACGTAAACTCCATTAAATCTTTAAAAATCAGCCCTCTGTCCAATTCCTTTGAAATAATTTGGGCAGCTTCCTTGTCTCCACTTGGCACTACCACCCACCCAACTCTCCTCTGGGCCACCCCTTTCCTCCTGACATGAAGCTATACTTTTGCTGAAACCTTCATTCTTCCCTATGGGAAAAACCTTAAACCTCAAAAATTCACCAAAAATCAGCCCTTTGCCTCTGAAATGTGGGTGGTAGTTCCCACCCATTGGGCACTACCACCCCCACCCACTAGTTTTGCCCCGGGGCCATTTTTTAAAATCCAAAACGTTTCAGATTCGGATTTTGTAATTTCGAACAAAGAACAAAATTGGGGTGTTTCAGATTGGCTGATTTCGAACAAAGAACAAAATGGGGGTGTTTCGGATTCGGGCCAAAGGCAAAACAGAGAAAAATCAAAATGCACAACCCTGTTTTAATGAAGGCTTCAGGGGAGTGTGCAGACAATGATACATATATTGTTTCCCCCTAACACATAAGAACATAAAAACAGCTCTGCTGGATCAGGCGCAAGGCCCATCTAGTCTAGCATCCTGTTTCGCACAGTGGCCCACCAGATGCCGCTGGAAGCCACAGGCAGGAGTTGAGGGCATGCCCTCTCTCCTGATGTTACTCCCCTGCAACTGGTACTCAGAGGCATCCTGCCTTTGAGGCTGGAGGTGGCCTTTAGCCCTCCAACTAGTAGACAATCAGCCCTGGATTAACCATAAGGCCCTCCAACTAGTAGCCGAAAGCCGATGATAGACCTTTCTTCCATGAAGTTATCCAAATCTCTCTTAAAGCCATCCAGGTTGTTGGCCCTCATCACATCTCATGGCAGAGAATTCCTCAAGTGGATTATGTGTTGTGTGGGAAAGTACTTCCATTTGTTGGTCCTAGATTTCCTGGCAATCAATTTCATGGGATGACCACTGGTTCTAGTGTTATGTGAGAGGAAGAATAATTTCTCTCTATCCATTTTTGCCACACCATGCATGATTTTATAGACCTCTATCAAGTCTCCCTGCAGTCACAGATAAAATGGAAAAAAAAGAAAGAAAAGAAAAGAAAAAAGAATAAGGAGGCCTTAGCAATAATAATTTCTCTTGTCATAATGTTCTCAATCAATCAATCAATCAATCAAGCTTTATTACGGTCATAGACCAGCATAATAATGTCCTTTATGTCAATGCATCCCTTTCTGTTATTACATTTTTGCTTAGAAGGGAACTCCTTGACAAAACAAAGAAGGTGCTTGACGAAATTTAAACTCAAATTAAATGTAATATGAATACCAAGTACAATTTTTGAGCTCCCTTATATTGATTTTATAGATTCAAAAAAAATAATATAAGTTGCACATATATTTTTAAATCTCCAAGGAATTGCATGTCAGCCCCCTTTTGATATGAGGAGCAAAAACCATGGAAACTATAAATTCTTATGCCATCTCACCTTGTTTACTGAGGGTCTGTAACTATCTGACTGTCTTTGCACAAGTAACATTGAGAGTTAAGTCGAGAGCTCTTAGAATGTTTCTTTTTTACCTTCAAATTCTGAGGAAAATTGTAGAACTTGTGAACTGCAATGAATAAAAATATGCAAAATTATGCTATGTTTTTTAGTTCATTAATAAAAAAATAAAATTATATACATTCTCCCCCAAAGGGAATTTTTTTTTAAATTTTAAAAGGAAACAAAAATAGTGAAAAGTGTTGGATTTCTTAAAACACACCCATTTTAAAATGTGTGATCCTATGTCTCTTGTAGGGCTGCTTTTTGACTTTGCACTCCAGCTATTATAGAGACTTCTGGCACAAGCCATTGGCCATTTAATGCACCATCTGACTCACAATTCCTGACATCTTCTTTAACTAGAATAGCAGAAGGTTAAGAATGGGATCATGGCAGAGAATTAGCAGCAACTAGAGAGCTGGGTTGGAATGCCAGAGAAGACCACAAACTGGCCCACAACCCTTGTGTTTCTCATTATGATCTCTGCAGTAATGCTAGCTTCTAGCATTCCAGTGAATATTCAGACCTGTATTAAATTAAACTCACACACAAATCCCCTATATTTAAATTACATTTAATATAAAGAACTAAAATGAAAGAAAGACGGGGGAGAGGGGAGGAAGGCAAAATATATAGAATCAAGGCAGATGAGCTGTTCTTCTCATACACATGAGGGGGGGCATCGAAGGTAGCAAATTCCTTAGGGCTGTAGAATGCATTTTTGGCATTCTTGGCTTGTGGGGAATAAGCTAATTTCATCACCATGAGCCCAGCTCATACTATGTGCAGGGTGGGCAAGGTTCTTCCTTGCTTCATCAAAATGGGCACTACATTTATTTGGCATTCTCCCAGAAGAGATGGAATCTGAGGTGAAAAGGATGGCTGCTACAATTCTAGCCTAGTTCTCTGTTATGGTCCTAGCATGGAATTGGCCTTTTTCACAGCTGCCACACATTGAGTCGATACTTTCAATGAGCTGTCCACCACAACCCCAGGATCCCTCTCTTGACCAGTCACCGACAGTTCAGATCCTATGTATACATGTATAGAGCGTGGGTGTGCATTCACATATTGGCCAGATTTACCCTGAAGTCCGTGAGATATTTCAGAGAGCACTTCACACACGATTCGGGTTTTTCCTCTGTATTGGAACCTAGCCCAATTTATGTCCGGGGTTAAAAAAATTCTCTTTTTGTGTCGGAATATCCATTATGCTCCGAACTCGCAGTAAAGTCTTGAGGTAAACCCATGATAGAGCCTCTGAAAAGCCTGCAAGACTAACTTGTCCCATCAATTTCAATAGGACTAAAGTAAAGTTGTGCCGTTCAGTCTACTTGTCAGTAATTTAGGCCAGTAATGTCAGTCAGTAAGGTCATTCTCATGACCTTTGAGCGGGGTAGGGAGGGCATTGGGGGGAGGCAGGCCCAGTCACACACACACACACACACACACACACACACACACACCCGCCCTGGGCAGCACCAGGACTGGCCTCAATCCTAGCGCTTCACACAAGCAGCCATAGCCTGGCAGAGCTGAGCAAGCCTGGGAAAGGCTGCTCATGCTAACATCCTTACCATGTTTTACGAGGTTTTTAAAAATATCAGATCTTTTTATTTCAGTTAGTATTGTACAGGCATGTTTTAAAGTATTGTAATTTACCCAGAGACCTTGAATAGAACAGCTTCAAAATTCATACAAATAAGATCTAATTCCACCGTGCATATCAATGGTTTTGACCATCTTACCAAAAATAGGGTACTGCATGCAAAAACAACAACGCAGAAGCCTATGAGAAAAAGAAAATGGCCTGCACTGAAGAGGTCTATTTATGTATGTTAAGAGAATGTAGGAATAAAATAAAGACTGGTTTTTAAAAAAGAGTTCAGTTTACCTTTCCCATAAAAGGAAAGATAGAAGGGATGTTATATTAATCAAAAAGAAAAAGGACAGGAGAGAAAGGGCTGCTGTGCTGAGGATGGGAAACAGATTAAAGAGAGCTTGGGTAGTGCACAACTATTTGAATAATATTTGCCAGAGGTCTTCAGTACTAAATCTAAAGTTGAAGTTAAGTTCAAAGCTTTTGATATGCTCAAATCAGGGTGATCAGATCATCATCTTCCATAAGCTATAACAGTACTAACACATGAAACTGCACGTTTTGAATTCATCAGTTTAGTATAGCACTGGATAACTTAGACCCTGCCTAGTATTGGATAACTTAGCGTGTCTGTTTGAATTCATCCATTGTCTATCATTTGATAACTTAGAGTGTCTCATTTCTCTCCTCCTCCTTCTCCCTCTCTCTCTCCCTTTCTGCCAAGGTCTTCAGGGACAAAATTCTAAGAAACAAACTGGAAAGAGACCAGTTTCTCAGTAGTTTGTGCCTAGAGGGCCCTGGCAGAAAGGAAGAGGGAGGAGCAAGGGAGAGATAAAACAGAGGGCAAAGAGAAAAGAGAACGGAACCAAAAGAGCTGGATAAGAATAAACAATGTGTTGGTGTCCAGGTCTTCCCTGTTGTGTTCTTCTTCCCTGTTGTGTTCTTTAGGAACATGATACTAAAGTATCATATATTGAAAGTAGGTCTGATCTGGTTCACACACAAACATAATTTGATTTCCCTTCATTTCGTAACTGTCAGCTGAATGGATATAATGGATATAATTCAATAGCAAAGCATTTATTTCTGGTGCAATGCGCTGATACAAATGTAATGTTATTAATCCTGAACCAAAATGAGAGAGGGCTGCATTGAATGGGGGAAGCAGTGAGAGGCAGGAGCAATGCATCCCACCTCGTTAGTTACAGAGGAATTTCTGAGATCTGCCAGTCTTTTATAAAACCCCAACTTCAAGTATACGTTGATGGGATCTGAGCTATTGGTGACTGACCAGGAGGGGGATCTTGGGGTCATGGTTGTTGAAAGTATTGACTCAATGTGTGGCAGCTGTGGAAAAGGCCAATTCCATGGAAGGGGATTGAAAGGAGAAAGGGGAAGGGGATCATTAGGAAGGGGACTGAAAATAAAACTGCTACTATTATAATGCCTTTATACAAAACTATGGAGCGGCCACACCTGGAGTACTGTGTACAATTCTGGTCACCACATCTCAAAAAGGACATTGTAGAACTGGAAAAGGTGCAGAAGAGGGCAACCAAGATGATCAGGGGCCTAGAGCACCTTTCTTATGAGGCATGACTACAACACCTGGGACTAATTAGTTTAGAAAAAAGATGACTGCGGGGAGACATGATAGAGGTCTATAAAATCATGCATGGAGTGGAGATAGTGGATAGAGAGAAATTCTTCTCCCTCTCACATAACACTAGAACCAGGGGTCATCCCATGAAATTGATTGCCAGGAAATTTAGGACCAGCAAACGGAAGTATTTTTTCACACAATGCATACTTGAGGAATTCTCTGCCACAAGATGTGGTGACAGCCAACAACCTGGATGGCTTTAAGAGGGGTTTGGATAACTTCATGGAGAAAAGGTCTATCAACAGCTACTAGTCGGAGGGCCACCTCCAGCCTCAAAGGCAGGATGCCTCTGAGTACCAGTTGTAGGTGAGTAACAGCAGGAGAGAGGGCATGCCCTCAATTCCTGCCTGTAGGCTTCCTGTGGCATCTGGTGGGCCACTATGTGAAACAGGATGCTGAACTAGATGGGCCATGGGCCCAATCCAGCAAGGCTCTTCTTATGTTCTTATGGCTGCGCATGGATCAAGATATTGGATCGGATCTGATTCAAGAGATTATGGTATTGTTCATTTGATAGGATAGGAGGCACCCTAGAATGAATCAGTCCAGTGCATTGTCCCATTGGAAATAATAGTACGTAGAAAATAATGATAAATCACCAACATGCCTACTGTATATGTATATGTATCCACTATATAATTGTAAAATAGAATAGGATGAAACTTCCAGGGATGGTTAGCATTGATGGTGGACCCTGGTTAGGACTTGACACCATCTCAATTTTATTTATTTATTCTTCCATTTCTATACAGATTTTCATTAAAATAATCCCAAAGCAATTTATAATATAATGAAACTAATGCACAATTAAAAGTAAAAACAATTAAAAGTAAAAATATTAAATATAAAAATAATAGATCTCTATTTAAAAGTTTAAAAACCTATCTAAAACAGTAACACAAAAAACAAAAAGAAGCAGCAAAAGCAGAAAAAAAGTACTCTCATATAAAAGCCTGGGTGCAGAGCCATGTTTTTACATGCTGTTTTTTTTAAAACTGTGATGGAGGCTGAGGAGTGGGCAGAAACCCTTGGGAGAAGCAGCTCTGGCCACTGCCTGCACCTGAGCATCCAAAAGCAGAGCCGGGCCCAAGCCGAGCACTTGCTCTTTCAAGGGAAGTGCAACCCCATCCAGAACCATGTAAACTTGGCAAACTCACAGGTTACTCTATCCATCAGTGTGCTGTGACATACTGATGGATAGATTCACCATGCAGTTGGGATCTAGAATAGAACTTGTAACCCAATTCAAAGTAGGGTTGAAATGATCATCTAAGGCTTTGAAGAGCAGCTTCATAAGAATTGGCATCCCCTTCCAAGTTGGCAGGTAAGGACAAATGATTGTATATTATCTGGCCTTCAGGGCCCATGCAGGGGGTCCATATAAACTTCTGCTTTGCTGGTGTAAAATCAAGGGTCTGTATCGTGATGAGGTAATTGCAGAAATAGGCCCTCCATCGTTTCCAGGGAAAAGCAGGTTCTCCTGGAGTGGACAAGAAAAAAAAGTGGCGTTGGGATCTAAGCCATGATGCAGTGGGCATCCGCTGAACAACAGAGTCCAGATTTGAGAAGGGAAAAGTACCTTAAGGGTTTGTGCAGGTCAGGAAGCTGGAGAAACAAGCAGCAGCAGAAATATTAGAAAGCAGTGCAGGAAAGTAGGCCCAGTAATGCAATGGAACGAAGTTGCAGCAACATTCACAAGATTTGCAGGCTCACATGTCTAGCTGCTTCAAAATCTCATCAGCAAATGTTTTATAGCTGCTTCCCTCACAAACACAAAGTAGTCTCATATAGATTAAACTAAGAGTTTAATCACAAACAACTCCATTTTCTCCTTCTCCTTACCCTCTCTTTTCCTTTCTGACTCCACCCCCAACATTCTCTACAGGAACCCTAATGGGACAAACTTGTAAACTACAAAACATTAAAAAGAAATACTGGATAGAATATATTGCATGGTCTGATACAATTCCGTGTACAGTTTTTATGTCTATATTTTATATATTTTAAATTAGATTTGTTGTCATATTTTTAGCTTAATACTTTTAACTGTCATTTTTATTATGTTTTTTAGTTTTTGTAAACCGCCTTGGGATTGTTTTTAATGAAAGGCAGTATATAAATTTAACAATAAATAAATAAAATTTGGAAAATATCTAGTTTTTTTTATCAGATGGGCTTTACTATTAAGAAATTTGTATCAGAATTATACGATGCAAAAACCATGCAATATGGGCTGTTTCAAATTGGAAACAATTATTGTTCTGATTCAGTGCATGACCTAGCTAACATCTCATATAACTTAAACTATTTAATTATATTGTTTTTACTTTATTTTGTGAAATTTTAACTGTTTTACTCTGTTTTACATTGTGTTTTAATTTTTTACACCACCTAGTGATGTACATATCAGGTGGTATAAAAATGTGATGAATGAATGAATGAACGAACAAACAATCATAAATACAATTGGATGTTCCTGGCTGCCACTGGAAATCACCCCTCCTTCAGTCCAAGGATTGTTAGTGTGAAGCACTACCAGACCCCTGCCTTCTGTCATATATATGGCTTGTCCTGTTCTCTGTGCTATGTTCCAGTTACCACTGCAAATCTCTTGTCCCTTACATGGTGCTAATTGAAGTGCAATGGTAGAATTCCCATAGCCCTCTATTCCATCACGTGTGTCTTGGCTTTCTTGCTGCTGAAGTGCTGACAGCTGTTGTGAGGGACACTTCATTGGATTGGTTGTGACTGAGAGAAGTTAAAATTATTCCACTTTCAGAGATTTTCACTAAACCAGGCCACTTGGTCTGTGTATGCACATACGTACCAAACTTTAGCTTTCTGTCTATTGTGGAAGTACTTTAATAATGTGAAATCCATGCCTTTGTCTATCAATCAGTCAAAGTTTATTATGGTCTTTGACCAGTAAGATAACACAATAACATTCAATTAAACAATCATAGATTGGAGACTACTTGAATAAACTTTTGGTGTATCTTGCATGCAGCTACGCAAAATTTAGCAACATTTATTTAACACATGCCTTTATAACAACATAACAAAAGGATCTTATTTAATATGTTATAATATCAGGGCTCTCTTTTTGAATAAAATGGATGAAAATAGCACAGTAGCTGAAATAGGGAGGGGAGAAAGTTGTGGTGTGTCTCTTATTGTAAAAAGGAAGTCACTGTCCCAGCACAGCAAAAGTCACTTGAGTGACAAATGTTCATGCAGAAACTTGAGTGACAAGTGTTCATGCAGAAACTTAGAGCCCCACTCCATAGGAGAAATGCTACAGCTCCTTCAGTTTTTCATATCTTTGAGTAGGTTTAACTTTTCATAATCACAAGACAGATAGCTGAAGCACAGATTGTGGTCACCAAGAGGATGTAGCTGAAAATGGCCTTCTGTGGTGAATTAATCCTCACAGTGGCAATAATAACTTGGCCTATCTCATCTGATAATTATATTATCAGATAGGGTCTGATAGGGAGGGCAAGATGCCTCCTTGTCTTAAGAAGACTATTATTAGACCACTTTTGAAGAAACCTGCACTTGATCCCTCGGAGTTAGCTAATTAAAGACCTATTTATTATCTTCCATGGTTGGGCAAGGTAGTAGAGCGGGTGGTGGCCTCTTAGCTCCAGGCAGTTTTGGATGATGCAGCTTATCTAGACCCATTTCAAACTGGCTTTCATGTGGGCTATGGGGTTGAGACAGCCTTGTTTGGCCTGATGGATGATCTCCAATTGGCTATCAACAGAGGGAGTGTGACTCTGCTGATCCTCTTGGATCTCTCTGCAGCTTTCGATACCATCGACCATGGTATCCTTCTGGACCACCTGAGAAAGGTGGGATTGGATGGCACTGTTTTACAGTGGTTCCGCTCCTACCTCTCTGGTAGATTCCAGATGGTGTTGCTTGGAGACTGTTGTTCTGCAAAGTGAGAACTGAAGGCTCCATACAAGGAGGCTCCATACTTTCTCCAATGCTCTTTAACATCTACATGAAACTGCTGGGAGAGGTCATCAGGAGGTTTGATGCTGGGTGTTATCAATATGCTGATGACACCCAGATTTAGTTCTCCATGTCTGCTTCTTCAGGAAATGGCATATCTTCCCTAAATGCCTTCTTGGAGGCAATAATGGGCTGGATGAGGGATAACAAACTGAGGTTGAATTTAAAAAGACAGAAGTACTGACTGGAGGGTTGGGACCCAAGAGATGGTTTAGATCTGCCTGTTCTGGATGGGGTTACACTCCCCCTGAAAGATCAGTTATGTAGCTTGGGAGTGTTCCTGGACCCAAAGCTCTCCCTGGTTGAGGCGATGGCCAGGAGAGGTTTTTATCAGCTTTGTCTGATACATCAATTATGTCAATTTCTAGAGGTGAATGACCTTAAAACAGTGGTACATATGCTGGTAACTCCCAGGCTTGACTACTGTAATGCGCTCTACATGTTGCTACCTTTTTATGTAGTCCAAAAACTACAGTTGGTACAGAATGCTGCAGCCAGATTGGTCTGTGGGACAACATGAAGGGGCCATATAACACCAGTTTTGAAAGAACTGCACTGATTGCCAGTATGTTTCCAGGTGAAATACAAAGTGCTGGTTATTACCTATAAAACCCTTAATGGCTTGCGTCCAGGCTATTTAAGAGAGCTCCTCCTTTGTCATGAACCCTCCCACCTTTTACAATCTTCTGGAGAGGTCTGGTTACAGTTGCCACCAGCTCATCGGGTGGCGACTCAGGACCGGGCTTTCTCTGTGACTCCCCCAGGGCTTTGGAATATGCTCCCTGCTGAAATAAGAGCATCTCCTTCTCTGTTTGTTTTCAGGAAGACTCTCAAAACCTTCCTGTTCTCGCAAGCTTTTAATTAGAATTTTAATAATCTTAATAATTAGTTTTATATTGTTTTTGTCATGTTTTATATATTTTAACCTGTGTTTTAATATTAAAATTTGTACACTGCCTAGAGATTTACAAATCAGGCGGTATAAAAATATGATAGATCAATCAATCAATAATTGGAAATATCATGTGTCTTGCCCTACCACATTCAGAGTTTCCATGGGAATGTGGAACGCAGGTATGGAGACTCAAAATAATGTTTGTCATGTGATCAGTATGCTAGCACCAGGATGAGACTTGCTCAAGACAGGGAGGCCATTTTCAATAGTGTCCCCTTGGTAACCATAACATTATATTCTGGCCCTGAATTTTCATGTGGGAAAAAGTAAAAGAGCAAAACCTACTGAAGATTCTGTAAAAGGAAAGTGATGGAACAGTTTTCAGCCTGACATCAGAGAACCATACATCTGGCTTCCAAAGCCTACATCTCTTCATCACTCTTTCAAGTTTGCCAGGCTGCAGTCCAGTATGTCTCTGCCTGTTGCTTAACAAACTCAAGCTGTGGTTTTCAAGCTGATAAAATTTATGCTAATTAACAGGTTGAGGGAAAATGTGATGTTATTGCTGTGGAATGTTCTGAGAAGCTGGAAACATTTAACTGCAAAAACTGCATGTGGTGAAATAACCAATAATTTGCTTAAAAAACCCACATCTGTCTTTGCCTACTACAAACAGGGGTTAATAGTCTGTCGGGGGCAGGCAGTGGCAGTGAGTAGCCCTAGGATAAACAAGAGAGCCTTAACGGCAGGAAATAGGCTTGTTCTTGTAATGTAAGCATTTACATTGGCTGCTGACCAGCGAAAGACGTAAAAGGAGGTTGGTTTACACTTTGTTTTCAAATACAGATTGGGAGAAACAAACAGCCTTTGGCATTATGTATATTGTGGTTGCAGGGGAATCATATTACAATAAGACTCCCTCAGCCAGCGCTGATCACTATACTCATAAAATGGAACCAGGAGTATTAGCCATACCTACAAGAACTATGAGCTAATTCTATGGCGATGTTTCTTCTCATTGTACATGAAACTCAGAGGTCTTGGCTGACATCCAAAGCAAGGCAGTGATGGTGCAGTGAGAGGAGCAGCAGACTAACAGCAATTGCAGACTAAATGCCCCAGTGCACTTTACAACCTCCATTTCCCCAGGAAACCTGAAAGTATGCTACTGAAAGTATGACACTGGCACTACCCTCAGGGACATATTTGTAGGGGGCATATTCCTTTCATTGCCCTGGTGCTTCCTTGCTCTGGATATCAGTCAGTGTGGAAAACAGGCAGTGATGGGATGTAGAACATTTTTTGCTGCCCTGATAGTGGTCCAATTAAGATCAGACCATTAATTGGTACCTGATAGTGGTCGAATTAATGATAATGGGGACATTCTCCTTCTCCTTCTTCCCAACTGTATATATGTCAATTTGCCCATAGTTATCTGGAGAAAACTACTTTTGTGAAGCTGTTGGTTTAGGTCTGTGGACATTTTCAACACCATTGAATATAACCGCCTAATGAATGTTCAGTAATTGCTTAAAAATACTTACATATTCAGGAAGCATTGCTCTCACTCTGAAATGATTTCATTTCCCCTCAGTGGTATCAACAAGTACCCAACTTTGACTGGTCATAGTGTTAGGGTCCCTGATTGGCTAGAATTACATAGATGAGTAATGCAAGCAACATAAAGAAGCCTTATCCAGGGAAAAATTGTGTCAGCATCTGCTAGATGAAAGATTGGCAGAGAATAGGTTTTTAAAAGGTGCACATTCTCAAACATGTTTCAAGAGCAATTCTCCCTTCCTCCAAAATGGCTACTTTTTGCTTGTAAGACTAAATGGGATTACATATCGCACAATTTATGGTTTATGGAGACATGGTGAAATCATTTTTTGCAGAGCTATAGAAATTAAAGGCAGAAGTTGTTTTTTAGATGGGAAATTATATGCACGACATTTTTATTTGATAGTATTTCAGCAGAGGTGCTCTGTGTGTGGCAAGGGGAATCCTGTATTTATAGCAATTAAAGTCCCACACAAAGACAGTTTGGATACACTAAAGGCTGTGACTAATACTTTGTTAGTTCCCAATTCTCATTTTAAATAAACTGAAGATGATATACCAGAATAACTGGAAATAGAGCAACACACGCTTAGCCATACTTGCTGGGAAGTCTGCGTGCTGCTTTGCACGTTAGCTCGCGAGAATGATTGCATTTACAGTCCACACTTACACATCTAACACACCAACTTCAAACAATGTGCCATTCTGCTCATGTTCACTGTCTGCTCTTTATTACTTTCCCTACTAAATTTAGTTACTCCTGATAGTGAGAGAACCTCTCAGAGTCACCCTGTCATCAGTCCTCGTCTTTCAAGTCATCTTTGTTTATCTGAATGTATTGTAAAACAGTGATTGCCAATGTTCTTAATTTGGATTCCTACTGAAGGATTATTTGTCTCCCCACCCCCTGCCTAGAACCAGCTTCTGGGCTTCTAGTCTAGAGGGCAGCTTTTTAGATCTTCACATCTTTATTTCTAAACATATAAAAGATTCCTTTTGGGCTGGCACAGTGCTGTTATGATCCTACTGCTTTTATGAAAGCTTACAGAGCTGTTGATTTGTTCAGTGTTGTTTGTTCCAGTCCAGGGTAAGGACCCATGCACACAATTCTGAATGCAGGACCGAGTCTCAGAAGCCCTGTGCACAGTATCCTTTTCAGTGTATCCTGTCCAATCTGTCAGGGAATATGCAGCCCAAGGCTCACATATGCATGGCCCTTGCCTGATCAGAATATATGTATCTCTCCATATGAATATATGTATCTCTCCATATATGTATATGTATCTCTCCATATATGTATGGAGAGAATATATGTATCTCTCCATATGAATAATGACCAATACTTATTGACAGTTGTGTTTCTTCTTTCACAATGATCATATTAAAGCTTTGTACCTTTCTCCAAACAAAAACAAAAACACAGTAAGAATTACATAGTTCAGAGGATAATGTTCACGTAAGTATTCTAAATAGGAAGATTGGATTCCAGTCTGAAAAGCTTTCAATGATCTTGATGTCACTAACCCAAAGTCTGGAAGACAAATATCATCCTTTACCTATGATTCTGTGGATCTAGCTTAAGCTACCAGACCTCTGTGTAAATAGGTAAATGAGTAAAATTTAAGGAGCTACATAAATTAAGGAGCTACATAATTAAGGAGCTACATAAATTGTAAAAGCATTTTATAACACTCTGAATGCTATACGGTATGTGTCCTGATGGCATTAAATGATCATCTATGTCAGGGGTTCCCAACGGGGGTATTACTACCCATCGGGGTACTTAAAGGCTCCCAGGGGGTACTCAGAACCCTCCTGCCTTCCCATGTTGCAGCTGTCCCATCTGAGGATCCTTGGTTTGAAGCCAACATGTGCTCAGCAATGTGTCCACTACAGAAGAGGGAGGGAGGTGAAGACCCTGCTCCTAATTGGCTGGCTACATGCTCATTCTCAGCATACCTCTCTCCTCAGCCTGATTGACAGGTTTCAGAAAATTACCACTAAGTACTCATTGAAATTAATGGGACAAGTAAACTTGTCCCATTAATTTCAATAAGACTGCTTATGAGTGACTTAACATGAGTGTGAGTCAGTGAGGTGGGTCTCAGAATCCATGAGACCCGCTTTTTTAGAAACTGCGGGGAGAGCGGGCTAAGCCCGCTCTCCCCGCAGATGAGCGGGCAGGGAGCCCTGGGCGGCCGGATCGGCCATCCACACAGTTGCCGGCTCCGTGACAGAGCCGGCGGGGGTGGGGGAGTGGGGGCCGTGTGGCCCTCGCAAGCCCCAGTATGCCCTGCGTGGGCGCGCAGGGCATACTGGGGAGACCCCCAGAGCCGGGAGGTGGCTTTTTGCCTCCCGGCTGGGGGTCTACTCATGAGTAGGCACGGCGCGAAGGTGTGGCGCGGCTACTCACGATTGTAAAAAGCAGGATTGCGGAGCTCTTGCTCAGCAAACCTGCTTATTACCAGGGGTTCCAGAGCGGGTTAGCTGCTCCAGAACCACCGGGCTCAGCTGCGAGACCGGTGGTTCTGACGATCAGCAAAAATTGGGCTAGCATAGGCTAGCCCAATTTTTGCTGATCGTCAGAATAGCCCCATTGACTGGAGTAGCCTGTCTCCCTAACTCTAACACAGACACACACACACACACTTACTTAAATGTTACAATTATGAAATGGGCTACTCCAGTCACTGACTAGTTTACATCCAGATTATGTTAAATCATAAAATGTCTTATTGAAATTAAGGGGAATATAGATATAGATATAGATATATAACACTGAGTATATATGAATATATATTACTGAGTACACACAATGAGGCTCTGCACACAAGCAACCCAACTCAGCCCAACCTGGGTTGGACTGCTCATGTGCTGAGATGGGATCAAAGCTGATCCCTTCGCTTCCTCTGGCACAAGCCCAACTTCAAACCCTGGCCCTTAAGCCAACCTCAACCCAAGAGCCGGGGTCTTGTGTGTGTGTGCTCAGGCTGCCTGCAGCCCAAGTGCACACAGAATCAGGTGCCTAGAGCATGGGGGATTCCCTCAAAGCACTGTGCTTGTTGTGCAGTGCATTGTGGGATTTCTGGAGGCCAGGACGTATTTCTCCAGCCTCCAGAACTCTCCACTGCCGGGCACAGTGCAGATCGTGTGTGTGGGGGGGGGGGGGGGATGAGCCGCAAATCCCACACATGGACCTTGCTCATCTTGGAGGACGGTAAACTGGCTCTTGCCTTCTTCCCGAGCCAACAGTGGTCATGTGCACAACCTTAAAGAATATTCTCTCTCTCTCTCTCCTGTGATGAAGTGTTGTGACAGAAGGGGTACATTTTTTGAAAAGTGGTCAGGTACCCCATATCTAGGTAAACAGAGAATCTTACATTCTGCTAATGTTTAGGAACCTGATTCAGTTTGATGTTTTGCTAACTTCTTAATAAACATACCATTTGTCACACAACCCGGTCAAAGATAAACAGTTCATTGGATGAATTACACACATGCCTTAAACTTCTCCCATTAAATTTAGTAGGAATTAAAGTACTTGACTTTGGCTGGATTGCATCTTGCTGTATAAACTGATCACCAAACAAACCAAACTTTTAGGATCCTAGAATTTCCACAGTATCTGTGGTAAGAACCTGTGGATTACTGTGATAGTAAGCCTGCATCTGGGTTGTACAGCTGAAACTTCAGGTAGGGTCCCACATGACTGAATATTACTCCCTAAAAAATTACATTCACCTAGGAAACTTCTCCCCAACATCTCATTTTCTATTGGAAGGAGATTTTCTGAAGCAGCAACATGCAATCATGTGAGTCCTGCCTCCACTGCAGTCTGAAGTGATAAAGCCCAGACACAATTTCTTTACTGTACTATATCAAACTGAAGATGGAGGATTGAATTTTTGAATGTCTGCCCACATAAAACAATTCCCTGTGCAATTCCCTGTATAAAACCAGCATGTGGGGGAGAGAGTTCTAGGTTAGCCTTCTCTCTCTTAGCCAATTTTGTAGAAACCATTTGTTTGCTTTTTACATGCCTGGAAGTTTCCTAATTTTCTTTATTTCTTGTGGCACCATCAGAGTTTATCAACCAGTACAACAAACTCTGGAACTGTTCCCCAGGCCTTCTTTGTTTTTCAGTCTTTCTTAGGCCAGTTCCCTTTTGGGCAATATGCTCAGGTCTCAGCTGTGATACCCTGCTCTGAAGCAAAGGACAGTGCCTTCCTCTATAAGAGTGTTGTATCTCCTTTAATTTTACAAATATGACAAATATGCTGAATATTTATACACCACTTTTCACAAAGTCCCCAAAGCAATTTACATAAATATAAATAAATAAAATGGCTCCCTGTCCCCAAAGAGCTCATAATCTAAAAAAGAAACATAGGATATTCACCAGCAACGGCCACTGCTGGGGATGGATAGGGCCAGTTACTCTCCCCCGTTAAATAAAGAGAATAATCACTTTTAAAAGGTGTGTCTTTGCTTTATTTGCTTCCATTTTATATAATTTTTTTTTTTTGATCCTATGGTTTAAAATGAGAGTTAAGTTGCTTACTCTTTGCAATCCTGCTCTAAAATGCAAGGAAATTGCAAGTTGAGGTGGTTAAGGAGCCAGTTAAGGAAATTACAGTAAGTTTAGATTACTGCAATGCCTTATATGTGGGGCGCCTTTGAAAATGGTCCAGAAAATGCAGTTGGTCCAAAAATTGGGACACAAGATTATTTTTAATCTTATAATGCTCTTGCTTCATCAGCTGCACTAGCTCCCAGTCCATTTCTGGGTTCAATTCAAAGTGCTCGTTTTAACCTTTAGGAATGTGCACAAATTGATTTTTTTTATTTGTTTTGTGCCCAAATCGAATCACCCCTGATTAGTTTTGTGTCCAAATCTGTCCCCCTGAATCATCCCAGATTCAATTTAGATTTGATTGGATTCGGATCAATTGAGACCACTTACAAAAATCCTAGGGGCACCAAATTTGGAAGGTGAGTAGGTCCACCTACCATCTAAATTTCAAGGCAGTGGGGCACTTGGGTGATATTTAATGATTTTTTAAAAAAAGTTTCTGCGGATTTTTTATATTTCCACCATAGAAAATAATGGGGATTTGAAGTTGCCCTATCCTAACCCTGCCAGGTAATACTTACCTGGCAGGGGAGACACCTTGATCACGAAGGAGGTTTTCCCAGGGTGAGGCTCATCCATTGCACTGCGGGTGTGCTGACCCCTGCGATTTCCCCAAATGCGGGAAACTCGACTGCATAATTTGTATACTATCCTAACCCTAACATTGATCCTCAGCTTTAATTTAAAAAAAAAAAAAGCGCTCAGGTCTAGCCCTTGTAGAAGTTGAGTCATGGAGCAAAATATGTGGTCACTATTTTTCAAGTGTTTGGATTCTTTGGTGTATAATAACTTTTCCTCCTAATGAATCCCTATGGGGATGAATCCCTATGGGGATTCATTGCACACCTTCATATCTTTTGTTCATTTTGGCTGTCAATGGACAGTGCCAACTGTCAACTGCCATGTGCCAACTACACTCCCACACACATACACCTGCAAGGCAGTGGGGTACTCAGTTTATTTTTTAGGAATATTGAAGTATTTAGATTCTTTGGTGTATAATAACTTTTCCCCATAATGAATCCCTATGAGGATTCATTATACACCTTTATATACACTTCTTCTGTCAACTTTATATAACAACAAATAAAGTTGTTGTTAGCTTCTGCCCCATGGAAGCAGTAAAGACTTTGTGCAGACTTGTATATTATGTTGGCATTACAAATTATGCTCCATGCACCCACACATTGCCTTGGTTTTTCATAGCTTGACATTAGACTGGGGAATGATGAGTCCAGAAAGAAATACAACAGGTACAGATTGCATGATCACTTGCTAGCGGTGCAGTCAATGAATTTATGTAGGATACATCTCTTGCTTTAAATGCAATACCATATCTAGCCTGGGATAATTTCTGGGATGCCAATAATAATTACATTTAACTTTCCTCTTCAAGTTTTTCTAGGCACTGAGTTTATGAGAAAGGGGATATATTCAGTAGCCTTAATGCTGCAGATAAAAGGTTTTTTAAAAAAACAAACAAACTTGGTAATCAAAACATTCTGAGATCATACACACACCCTCTTTTCCTGGAGAGGGCCAGGTGGAAGGCAGGGTCACTCCTGCCTTTCCTCACATGATCACCACTGCCACTCTGCTCACCACACCACACTCACAGACAAGAGTCACTGTGGTGAGTAGAGCAGAAACAGAGCTGCCAGGGGAAGGACACTTGGCTTCCAGAAAGTCCACAATGAACCACGCTGCTTGAAGGCATTCTAGAAGCCGGGGTGCTTCTTCCCTCAGCCTCTAAGGTAGCTTGGGCTTCCGGGAGCCTAAATGGGGCTGGGGGCAGTCTGTGCTGCCACACAACCAGGGACTGAGACAAGAGTGTGCACCCATGCCCTCTTACAAGTAAAAGCCTGGCCGGCAGATGGGGGGAAACGGGTTACCAGGTGGAGCAGCCCCACCCTGGTAGGGCTCTGCAAGCCCAGGTAGAGCTGCTAGTGTTGCCTTTCTGCTGATCACTTCCTATATTTTTGAATGCTCCTCTTCCAAATGGGGTTGGAGCTTCACATGGTAGAATTCTGGACAATACCACTTGAATCTGCAGCTGAGGTGTTAGCGACTTTTTTAATGCTTCCCAGTGTGAAAAAGTTTAACATAGTCTTCTCTTTGCTTTACTACTTCACTACCTGGGGAACTTTTTTTTTTTTTAAAAGAAGACAACCTACTTGCAGTCTGATATGGCACATTCCAGAATTCTGCCACCTCATTTGGTATAATATGTCAGTCAGCTCTCAACCCCTGATAGACTTCGGATTGCCAGCAACTTGGCTGAATGGCAACTTGGCTGTTTAAAACCCCAAGGTTTTATACCTGGCCCTTTTCATGAGCGGTACACTAACTGAAACAAGCTTTAGTATATAATAGGCTGCCACCATATAGCTTACATTTTGTTTTTATGACCTGGCTTATTGGTAGAAATGTGCAACATACATTATTTTTAGAACTATTTCCCCACAATTTAAATAAGTAAGGAATCTGTTTTATCGGCTGGTCTGAAACATATTGTATTACATGGCCTGGTATCCATGAAATTGGTCCTTTCAATACAGAAATGCAAAAAGAAAAGAGAAAACCCCAAACATTTTAATATCAATCTTCATAAAACAGTGTTTTGTATATGATATTTAAACTTCAAATGCATTTCAGAGAGATGGTGTCCTCCTTCTTAATGACACTGACATTAATACTAGGAAGCATGGGTGAAAAACTGAATGAAAAATGCAGACATTTCACCATTGTCTTACAAAATAAATACATGTAGGGGGAAATTAAATGAACTCTTACAACCCAATCCTACACATGTTCTTAGAAATCTCACTGATTTCAATTGACCTACTCCAAGTCAATGTGCACAGGTGTTGTCAAAGGGCCATGTTTTGGAGTAGCACAGAAAGCACCCCTCGGTCAAATGTACTAATAGCACGGGAATATGGGATCATAGTCCCCATGAACCTTTCACCTCGTGGGCTGGCATGAGCTGGTCATTGAGCACAAGCTGAGGTTGGCAGCATGCCTTCAGGTTAAAGAGTATGCAAACCAAAACAGGACACAGCTGCCCCTCCCTAAGGAGGAAAGCTAGCTGAATAGACACCCATCAAAAGCCAATTTCTAAGGGAGGAGACACTCACACTCAGAAATAACCATTGGAATTCACCTCAGAAGTAGCACAGAAATTGCCATTTCTCACCCCATTAAACTTGATGAATTGGCTAGCGAAGACAAAGGAAGAAGCACATTAACAAACAAAAAAGACGTGTATCTTTGCACTGAGAGACACCACAGTCTTGAGATTGTAAGCAAACATGTGGCTGGGGATTATGGGAGTTGTAGTTCAAAAAACAGCTAGGGGGGCCTAAGTTGAGCAGGCCTGGTCTAGAAGGACCCACATAAAGTGACTAAGTACATCTAGCAATGGACACTTGTTTTGCAAAGAAACTCCTTGCCCCACAGGGTGGGATGGCCACGTGATTGAATAAATAGTTGCCTCAGGGCATGTTTGGCAGAATATTAGCCCTACACAAGCAACATGGCTCAGTGCTGTAGAGGAACCCAGACTCTGTTTGGATCCTGCAGTCCTACAGACTCTCACATGCTGAGAGCTGTGGCTGCCATCCCTCACGCTTCATCCCTGCTTCATCTCATGTTTTACCCTGGAGATACACCTTTGCCCAACCATCGTGCAACCAACGCACCAAGGAAGGATAGGTAATACTAACCTTTTGTCTCTTCCCAAATTCTCTTGCCACTTCTCCCTGCTTCCTTCCACCCTCTCCAGGCACCTTTTATTGTAAGCCTCTAAGCAGGCTTGTATTCAGGACTTTAGCCAAATTATTGCAAGCATCCAACCAAGACTCTCATTCAGAACACTAGCCAAATTATTGAATTGCCTAACCAAGCTCTCTTTTTGCTTTCTGTAACTCCCCATTTTAACCCTAAATAAAGCCTTGAAACTGCACCTATATTCCTTCCAATAAACCAGAGCTGCTAAATTGACACTGTGTCAGAACTGCACCCCCAATCCCAGCTAATTTCCCCATTTTAGCCCCAAAGCATAGCTGGAGTGCCTAGCCAATCACTCTGGGGCAGTTTTGGTAACACAGGATTATAGTTTTAGTAATAGTAAAATGTATATCACAGACAGAACTGCTCTATCATTTTTCCTGATAAAGTGGATTGTGTCTATAGATATGGCAGTCAGCAACAAGTCTACATAGGAGCTCTGGGATTTATTTTGAAATGTAGAATAATGTCTAACCCATTTAAGTTATAAATTAATTAGGGAGCTAGAATTTGAAATGTGATTTGAAAAGAATCCACCTTGCAAGTGAAGAGATGAGCATTCTAAGGCAGGTGGGAAAGGAAACAAAAGTTCCAAGGGAGAGTGAAGCCCAGTTCACATGTTATATTAAACATACACTCTATGTACAGGATACATGTGTACAGATCTGCACATATTACAGCTATTCACATATTTTGTTCAATGGATGTAAAGAAGTACATTTACAATCTGTACCCTGCATCTGAGGGGGCCTGTACCCCTTCTAGGGGTGTGCATGGAACCGGCTGGCCCGGTTCATTTCAAGTCCAAACTGGACCCAAACTGGATCGGGCCAGTTCGATCCTGCAACCCCTTGAAATCCCGCTCCCCCCGGGTTGATTCGGTCCGGGGGGAGTTTGTCAGTGTTTTTTTAAAGTTCTTTTTTCCCCACTTACCCCCTCCAGGGGAGTTGTTCTGGGGTGGGCGAGCGGTGGCAATGGCAGCCGCACAGGCTGTAAGCACTTTACATTACTTTTTTCACTGCCCCCCCCCCCGGCTCGCTAGCTCTCTTCAATGCTGAAGCAGTTCGCCTCGAACCAGGCTTGGTTCGGTTTGATAACAGACAGGACCGCCCCTGGTTCAGTTGGTGATCTAGCCACCAAACCCGCCCAGTTCGAGGTGAACTGGTTTGGTATAGAATGCTTCATGCACACCCCTAACATACAATAACATGATATTTGTGCATCTACAAAACAATCACAACAGCTGTGGATGAGCCAGCTGGTGTCAAGGTGTGGGTTGGAGTGGAGAATGCTTAGGTTGCAAAAAAAGTAATGTGATGAAGAAAACTGACCTATTAAGAGAAGATATCTGAACTGTTCACAACAAATGTGTTTACATCCATACATATATTATCCTGTAAAAGTGGAATGATTAATAGCAATAATAGCCAACATTCCCACTAACAAAGTGGAGGTATTTTTTGCAAGATGCCTTCACAACATTTAATTACCCAGAGTTCCACGGGGGGGTGATTTTGGCCTTTCTCTCCTTCCTTCAGCATGCTTTAACACGCATAAATATGTCCCTGACGGTCACACAGCCCTCCAGGAACCATTTCCAGTTTGCAGAGATTCCAGGATCAGGGAAAATTGACAGAAATTGTCAGTTGGTTCACTGAAAGTGCTGGTGCTTTATTAGTCAAGATTAGGGATATGCACAAAATGGATTTTACATTTTGTTCTGAGCGCAAAACAAAATCCAGACACCTGAAATGTTTTGTCAAAACAGCGGTTGACTAGGTTTTTTCAACTGAACGAACCTCAAAATGTTTTGAGTATTTCAACAATAAGGGGAAATGAGGAAACTTGAAACACCCTATTGTTCCCCATGGGTAGCCTAGGGGCACCAAAATGGATTGTGTGGTAGGGCATGATGGGTTCTACCTATCATCCAACCCAAAGAAATGCTTATCATTTGTGTGATAACAAGCCAACCAAGAAGCAAGGAGATTGCAAGCCAGTCAGAAGCCAGTGCCAGAAAACCAATCAGCAAGGGAAAAACAGGCCTCCAAAATGGTGGTCAAAATGTCAAAACATCTGAGTTCAAAACAAGCCCTTTAAAGCAGGCCTGCTCAATGTCCCAGCCCCCCCCAGATGTTTTTGGACTACAAACTCCCATAATCCCTAGTCACAGTGGCCAATAGCAGGGATTATTGGAGTTGTAGGCCAACTCTGGAGGAGGGCTGAAGTTGAGCAGGCCTAATTTAAAGGGTGTTTTGTTTCAAACTCAAGACACTCGAAATAACCCGTTTTGAGTCAAAACATTTTGATGTCAAAATGTTTTGCACATCTCTAGTCAAGATGTCACACAGCAAGAACAACAACAATGTTGTCATTTATCCACTCCTCCCCTTCATGCATGAGAAGAGCAAGATTTAAATTTCTGGTCCCAGCTTAGAACAAATCAGGATTTGCTGGGCCATCTGAACCTAGCAAATCCTGCCTTGTTCTAATCAGGATTTGAGGGCAGGATATGAAACTGGGATTCATAAGAACAGCTTGGCTAGATCAGGCCCAAAGCCTATCTAGTCCAGCATCCTATTTCACACAGTGGCCCAACAGACGCCTCTGAGAAGCCCACAGGCAAGAGGTGAGGGCATGCCCTCTCCCCTGCTGTTGCTCTTCTGCAACTGGTGTCTAGAGGCATCTTGCCTCTGAGGCTGGGGATAGCCTATAGTCACCAAACGATTCCTAGCTGGAATTTCCTGTACATCACAGCAAATCCTGATTTGTTCTAAAACATAATGGGAAGTTTAAAGCTTTCTCCTTGCATGAAAATGGGAAACAGGGAGTGTGTGGCCTAACATTCATGGACTGGGTGAAGAACCATAATTAAGCCATGGTTCTGTGCGACATCTGAACTGGGCCTAGGTTTAGGTGGGGATGCTGACAATCGAGAGCTGGTTTTGGTCAAAGGGAATTGGTAAGAATATGGTTGTATAGACATGTAAAGTAAAGACGTGACGGAGGGGCAAAATTTTGTAATGCACTCTATGTGGGGCTACCTTTGTATGTAGTCCAGAAACTCCAGTTGGTTCAGAATGCGGCAGCCAGGCTGGTCTCTGAGTCATCTCGGAGAGACCACATTACTCCTCTGCTGATGGAGCTTCACTCGCTGCCAGTAGGTTTCCAGGCAAAATACAACGTGCTAGTTATAACTTATAAAGCTATAAACGGCTTAAGCCCTGGGTATTTAAGAGAGCGTCTTCTTCACTGTGAGCCACACCACTCATTGAGATCATCAGAGGAGGTCCGTCTCCAACTACCACCAACTCGTTTGGTGGCTACACTGAGATGGGCCTTCTCAGTTGCTGCCCTGAGATTGTGGAATACATTCCCTGCTGAGATACGATCTTCCTCATCTCTGGCAATTTTTAAAAAAACACCTGAAAACCCATCTTTTCACCCAAGCTTTTCTAGCTTTTTAAAATTGTGTTTTTAATTTTATGGCTGTTTTAAAATTGTTGCATTGTTTTAATTTTTATGTGTTTTCATTGTTTTTATGTTAACTGCCCAGAGATGAAAGTTTGGGCAGTATAGAAGTTTAATAAACAAACAAACAAACAAACAAACAAAATTTCTTTAAATGTTCCATACAGAGTAGTTTTTAAAACATATTAAATTCCCATGGTATGATTCCAACTAAGGCTTTTCTGTATTCTGTTTTTCTGTTAGTGCAGTTTTCCCTTTTGTGAAACCCAAAACTGGCTGAAGTCCCAAGGTGGACATTTTACATCTGCTTGTCCAAGGTTGCTCCCTGCTCCACATATAAGCCATAAATCATCAGCATTTGGGCTCTGCTTTCTCAAAACATTCTTTCTCTCATTCCGAGGATGAGGCCTATCCGCAGAGATCCCAGGTTCTTACACAGCAAGCTCTGCTTTTCCTTGGTAGACACTGTGTCTTGCACAATTTCCCCAGCCATCTGCTTGCTCCCATCTTTACTGCAATCTTAAGTCCAATAAAGGGACAATACACTCCCCAACCATCCCCCTTAAAATACTTTCCTCCCCACTGGAATTCAAATGTGCTGATGCATTTTTCCTGCAAGCTTGGCTCAGTCCTAATCTCTCCCTTCAGCTCCTTGAAGCCTATGATGACGACAGCTGTTGAAAAAAGGCAACTGTCTTTTTTGCAGATGGAATTGAATATTCGCGTACACCACCACTTTCTGTCATCAAGAGGCTAATTGAATGTACTCTCTTTCCATTCTATGCAACTGCTTAGAAGGAGATCAAAATTCTCTTCTGCTTTCTTCATCCACACAAGAAGGAAAAATATACTGTACAGCATTTCAAAGCCTAATAGTATCATAGCATGATTTACTATCTCTTTTCTTAGAAGTTATAAGCCAAACTTTTAAATAATGGAGGTAATGTTATAAGCAAGCAGCAACTGTTAAAAGATCATAGCATTCATTTCATGGTATATGCATTCACACAGTTATGTTGGTCTCAATAGCAGACTGTCTAGCAGCACTGATTCCACTTTAAGCCAGCCAATAACCTTACGTTTACATGAAACATCAGTAGTGAGCCGCACAACTACATGAGACATAAAGGCCATATTCACACATAATGTGAAACTGGAGGTTGCCAGGCCCACGGCTAATTTTTCTAACTGTAAATTGCATCACAGAAGTTCATCCAACCGTGGTCTGGCAACCTCCATTTTCAGGGCAGGGGAGCCCCTCCCTCTTCCTGCTCTCTTGAGACTGCATCCCGTGGGAACCCGCTCTCTTTGGTTAATGATAGAATTTTGCACAGCAACCCCCTCCTCCCCAGGGAAGCCTTTGATGCACCCCAAAGAAATTTTGATACTCTGTGTGTCTGGGCGTAGCCAGGTGGGCAAACTGGGGAAACACCAGGACAGGGAACTGAACTTTATTCTATCAAAATTCCCAGGTCTGGACCAGTGTTGCACCATATGTAGATCTGCTGCCACTGGGAACTGCAGGAGAGGGGAACTCCCATTTCCAGCAACCCCAGGAGATTAGGGTTGCCATTCTGGGCAAAAAGAAAGATGGACATTCTCAATGGGCACATGGATTGGCAGAGGGCACACTTTGACAGCTTTTTCACAGCAGTTGCCAAGGCAGAGAGAGCTGTTGGCCGGGTGGGGGAGCGGTTGGCCCACCCCTGTGGCTTGCTTGTATAGAACAAACTGGCTGGGCCGCATCGGACATTCAGCCCCCATGGCCTCTCGTGAGAGAGCAGTCCATGGAAGAAAGGATTGTAGTCACACGTTATTAGAGATTCTGCCCCAAACCCCTGTCCCCACAGAAGGTTCTTCCCGTGAGTTGTGAAGTGGTATCCCCATGGCCTTACGCTCTCATGAGTGTAACAGCATCTGTCTCAGGAACAGCATCTGCCATCATCACAGATGTAAAATTGCTCCTCGTATTGGTGCAATGTTGATCCTGGTGCCTGGCCCTTCTCATGAGTAAGCCTAGGGATGACAGACATTCCCACAAGGGGAACCCCCTTCCCCAATAAAATTGTACAAAAAATAGACCAGAGCCATTCAATAACTCCTTGTTAGGCCGGTCTTTTAAACCCAACCCCAGGCGTGGCCATCCCTGCCATATGTTGCCATGCCAGGACTCTAATGGGGTAGCCCTGCTTATGTTGCCACCTGGAGTGCATGTGCTTGTTTACATACATCCCTGTCACTTCCTTTTCAGAAAGCAAAGCACATAGTGCCCAGCTTGCCATCCCATCCTCTCTCTTGTCGGATTGCCAGGCAAGGGGAGCAAGGGACAGAGTGGGAAGAGGGCATGCTCCTCTGTGATTTTGCCATTTGACAGGCTGACAAGCTTGGGATGGGATTTGGTGGCATCCCTGTTGCTGGGCAACTTATTTGCTGATTGGAGATAGTGGGGTGGGGCAAGTGCTCGGAGAGGTGGGCAGAGAAAATCACCACGGGAATGGAGCGGACGTAATCCCAGGCAGGCCTGCACCGCCATCTCAATTATTACGGCTCCAGAAAGTGAACAAAACCACTGTTAAAGTGCCATTCATGTTTGGTCTTGCGCCTCAAATGTTCATGCATCTGCCATCTTGAGTTGGGGTGGATGACATCATCACAAACTATGCTATTGAGGTGTCCCTGTGTGTCCCTGTGTGTCCCTACAGCTGTACCTGATTTGATTCATATTGGTTCAGGCATTGCAAAATTGATGTGGGGGCGGACACACAGAAGGACATACAGATGGAATGCTGGATGATCTCATAAGCCTACTGGAAAGTAGGCTAAAACCAAACAAAAACCCAGGTCCCCCACCCACCCTTCAACTGTTACATATGGGTTTAGGCTTGAACCAATATCAGGGCTGGTAAATAATATGGCTGGTAAATAATATTTGAGACTGGGAAGGAATTCCAACTCTTTTTTGGGCACAATTTACTGCTGCATGTGGCTTGGCTTACTTGCTTGAGTCTTCTGCTCTGCTTACGGCACATTTGGTCTGATTTCCATGAGTTAATTTGTGGGTGGCAGGCGTGTAGCAAAGTTGGAGTGGGCCCTGGATCAAAAGGCAAAATTGGGCCCTTCTTGGGAGAGATGGGAGGGTGAGAGCAAAAAGCAAGCTGCTGCCCAGCCAGTGCCCACCTACCCCGGGACCCAGGAACATTTGTCATAATCCCCCTTGTTCATTTATAGCTACACCCCTGGTGGATGATCATCAGGGCTGGCATCATGGGAAGAAATGTCTGGGCACCAGCCAATGGTCCATGCCCATCAGAATGGCCTCTAAAGCCCTCCCCTCCCAGGTACTCACCTTTATGCACTGGCAGCAACAGTGCAAACCTTTCCAACGCTCATGCCACCACCAATGCTTTCTGCCGCCCTCATAGGTGAATGGGCTTCCTCCCCATGACCCTGCAGATTATCCTCTTCTGAGGGGGAGGAGCTACTGTCATGGCAGCCACCATTCCAAGCACCAATGGGTAGGCTGGGGAGGAGGGAAGAACTGAAGCTGTTGGGGCTGTTGCTGCTATCAAACAAGATTCCCGCATCACCATCAGTAAATTGGAGGAATTTTATTTGGTGTCAGCAGCAGCTCTAGGTCCTCCCCCTGCACTCATTCATTGATGAGGGGATGTGAGGGGGAGCCACCACACACATGCATACCAAAGCAAAACTACTCTCCCCCATGGGGGCCCATAGTGCTGGCATCCTGATGGATGCCCCTCCTGACCTGGAGCCCAGCCCTGATGCTTGTGCATGACTATGCGAAACAAGGTGTGTGGACATGTGCAAACTCCCTGCAGTGGTTGCATATGTTCCCTAGTTATGCTCTGTCACTGTAGGCAAGCACTAGGGCTGTGTTTTGAAAAGCAAGTGAAGAACACACATCACATGCATCTGAAATAAAATACTAGTATTTTAGTAAACCAAGTAATGGTTTAGAAAAACATTGTCCACAGCTTGTCTACTTTACACCGCAATGGTGGGGGGAAGGGACTTCCCTTCTGTTTTTTGTTTTGTTTTAAGAATAGTTCAGTTTTTTCATTGTGAGTGTGAATTCCATCGGACAGTTTTGGAAAAAGTGTCACTCACGCATTTGACATATCCCCAGGGCCTTTCTGAGATATAGGGACTTTTTATCCAGTGCTTAAAGTATGCCATCAAGTCGATTTCGACTCCTGGTGACCACAGAGCCCTGTGGTTTTCTTTGGTAGAATTCAGGAGGGGTTTACCATTGCCTCCTCCCACGCAGTATGAGATGATGCCTTTCAGCATCTTCCTATGTCTCTGCTGCCCGATATAGGTGTTTCTCATAGTCTGGGAAATATACCAGCGGGGATTCTAACCGGCAACCTTCTGCTTGTTAGTCAAGCATTTCCCTGCTGTGCCACTTAAGGTGGAGCTATCCAGTTCTTACTTTCTAGAAAAAAGAGGGACTGTTGCTCAGGTCTATGTGGAAAACCAGGTTGCATATATCGGTTCGCTTCCTTTTCCAGAAGGAGCTTCCTCAATAAACCTTTGGATGCAGCCCAATAGCCAGAAGCCCTTTTTCTTCCTGATTCCTGCCTGTTGCATGTGGACTTATTTACTCAGCAGGGTGAGGAGCATAGAGTCTGCACCTGCTCAGCCCTGGGCACTTTCATTTATTCATCTCTGTTCCAGAATTGAGCCCCAGTATTGAAAGCAGATGCTGGGTCTAAACCCTGACTTCTGAATTATTGTTACAACAACATCCATCATGTTGTAATGTCAAGTAATTTTAAAAGAATGTAAGAAAACAGTATCTTAGGAATGTAAGAAAACCCATTCTCTTATTTCCATGCACATACCACAAGATAGTCAGGTGTGGGATTATACCTTGCCTAAGATGGTAAAATACCTTGAGGTGGCACTATCTGGGTTGGCAGGGGGAGCATTCGTTACTCAAAGAAGAAGAAATGGATCAGGAACACCTATAAGCTCACAAGAAACAAACACAGATACAATACAGAATGCCTACTAGGAGCAGTAGGGAGGATCCAGATGAAGTTAGTCATGACTAAATCCCATTCAAGTTAATAGCAATTAAGTTAGTCATGACTAACATAGCATTAATTCTAATGGTGCTTCGTCATTACTAACTTACTCTGGATCCTGTCCAGTGTTTCCAAAGTGTGTGGATGAGATCTTGAACAACCCAATGTTTCACTCCTTTACAAAACGGCATTGCAGTTACCTCTAGAATCCCTTGATAACACTTCTATTGAAGCATGTTAGGGACACTAATTATATCAGCAGCCCTTTCTGAGCTTGTTACCACCTTCTGAGACTTAGAAACTGTGGCCAACAGCCAGATGGGCACTGTGTGCGGCATGGCAAATTCCAGACTACTGCTGTGCTGTTGCGCAAATGGGGGAAGAAATGATTTTCAACTCTCTCTCCTTTCTTCTGAGACCTACTATGCATCAACAAAATATGTCCCCCAGGACTACTGCAGCAATGGCTGCAACCTCAGAATAGACTATAAATCCCAGGAGCACCCACACCATTCCCAAGACTCCATGGGAAGTGGGATTTTAAAAGGGTCCTTTTTAAAGTCAAGCTGTGGAAGCCAGCTGCTTGCTCCCTTATGGTGGGGAGTGAAGAGAAAGTCTAGAGGCTTTTCTCCTCACCCCCGTTGGTTCTGGTAAGTTGCTTGAGGAAGGCGGGTTGAGATGGAGGAGCAAGGGAGAGTTGAAGCAAAGCTTTGAGCCGCTGAAGTCCCTCACAGTGGGACTGAAGGGGACCAAGTCAAATAAAGGACCCTTCAGAAGCTCTGAAGTGGTCCCCAAAGCAAAGCAACCCTGCTTTTCTCAGGCCTATTATTCTCTGAACATAGATGCTCATATTTTCCAAATTAAATATGAAAGCATGGAGTCATATTTGTTCCCTCTGTCATAACATTGTGGGATATCTCCGTCTTCACAGGCTTTCCTTGGATATGAATATGCAGGCACTATACCTCCCCTTAGAGCGGCTCTGTTACGGACCATGTACCCCAACCTTAGACTTAAAGGTACCAACTCAGAAGTATGTGGAATTCAGGCCTGTGTCTGATTTCATTTTATATTAGGAGTTCAATTAAATGCCTGAACTCAAGACACCCCAGATCTCAACTGTTCTGTGAAGGAGGAAGCAATCCAGCATTGTATTGTGAAATGGATACTCAAGGGAGTACAAAAGCCAGGCCTGAATGCTGAATGCTATATCCAAATGCTAAAATGTGACTCACTACCAGATAATGTATGTGGAAGAGGTCAGAGGCTGACCTCCCCTCTCCTGTTGCAAGAAATCCATGTTAATCCTTGTCAATGATTAACTCAATTGCTCTCTATAGAAATCCAACATAGGTAGATGCATACAAAGAAAACACCTATAGACTTTAATTCTTACCTTACTAACACTTTAACACCTTTTGGGGTCAGACTGGCAAATCGAGGAAGATGCAATTTGTAGCTCTGAGATGCAGATTTGCTTTGGGCATTGTTCCCCCCCTTCTTAAGCGCACAGTTTACAGAAGATGAGATTCAAATCTCTCTCTGGACTGGCCAATATCCTGAATAATTAAAAGACATTGTCCAGAAGGTAGCAGCAAGTTGTCACCTTTTGGGACGCAGGAAAAGATGAGATTTGAATAGATCAAAGAAAATACAACTATAAAGAATGAGGCTACTGGACAGAGACTTAGCAGTCTTGTGCCTACGGGCATTCTTTTGCCTACAAGCAGGATCTGCTCACACGCGATCCCAGAGTTTGCTGCTAAGCTGTGGGGCTAGAAGCAGGAACTCTGTCCATGGACAGGAACTGTCTCCTACGAGCAGTCTTGTGCCTACGGGCATCTTTTGCCTATAGCAAGAGCTGCTCACAAGGATCCCAGAGTTTGCTGCTAAGCCGCTGGGCAACAAGCAGGAACTCTGTCCATGGACAGGAGCTGCCTGTGACTTCTACTGCACAGTGAGAAGTCAAGACTTCCCTAGCCATGGTGCTCTGGCTCTCAGCCGTGATCTGAGCAACTGAAAACGCTCCTGTCTCCAGCCAAAACGCCTCGCTCCTTCAGCTGAAGAGATCCACCACTCTCAAGTCTCTGATCCTGGTAATATGCTGCTCCTTACAAGCCTTGGGCCCTTCCATATTTTCCCCTCCTTCTCCTCCCCTCCCCTTTCCCTCTACTAATTCCTGATCTCCCCCCCCAAAAAAACCATGCCAGCCCTCTGCTTTCCTTACACCCTCCCCCCTTTTTCCATCTATATCTGAATTGTATTAGGCTCTAGGAAGATTTAATGCACACACATATGTTAGTTAGGAACACGTTGAATATTGGTGCTGGCTAGGATGTTCTGTTTAAAATACTGTTAGTAATATTGATAGAGTGTTCTGCTTTCTGCTAGATTATGTTGTTACTCTTTTATACTCAATAAAGCCCATTGAATCGTTGAGGATTGGTTTGATCTCCTTTCTTCCATGCGCCCAGATCCTACATGGTCACCATATAAAAGAACTTGGTCACTTGGTGACACTATGAGCCAGGCCTAATTTTGTATGCTCGCTAATGAGCATATTTAGTATATAAATCAGGCCTGGACCGTAACAGCTCCTTCCTAAAATCAGAGCCCAACGAAATTACTAGATGGTCTCATGCAAGCCATTCCTCCTGAACTGCAAGAGGAGACAATAATATTTCCTTACCTTACTGGGTTGTTGTCAGAATAATATATGCAAAGTGCTTTGCAAACTCCAAAACTGCTATTCAAATGCTAAGTAAGTTATGTACTCCACCAAGCGATACACATATCAGGCGGTATATAAATATGATAAATAAATAAATAAATAAAAGTATTATCACAGGGATTCCATAAACTTTGGCACAAAGGGAAATATTTAGTGTCAGGAAGAAGACCTATCCAAACTGTGATAACACTCCTTAAAACTGCAACATTTTCTTTGGAACGTAATCTGCTAGCTGCCTAAAGGGATTTCATAGAAATTTGCTTGCTTTGTCCAAAAACTGAAAAAATGAAGGAATGTTAATTCCATAATAGGAATCTGTGGTTGCTGTCAGACATAAAGAAGAGGATTATAGGAGCCAAAAGATGTCACTCAATAAACCAAACTTCCCAGTCAGTTCTATTTCGACATTAAATCTCTGTTTACTCAGCGTATTAGATGTAATATGTTTGTCAAACCAGCACCTTCTGCCTAAAGGTTCTGCTAAATCTCTGTTAAATCTGCTTTAAATTTATTTGGCTCAGGACCCATATTCACAATAGTTCTAAGAGCTGTTTGGCTTTCCAGGGTGTTATTACCCATACACCTTTGTTGGTATCTTTGAAAATATTGTCGTCAGCAGCTGTTACTGTTCTCTGCATTGAACTCACACAGGATGACAGGCTGGAAGTTGTCTGTTCAAACATGTATGGAGTCAATTGCAGTTGCCTCGCAGCAGGGAAATGCTTGACTAACAAGCAGAAGGTTGCCAGTTTGAATCCCCACTGGTATATTTCTCAGACTATGGGAAACACCTATATTGGCAGCAGCGATATGGGAAGATGCTGAAAGGCATCATATCATACTGTGCAGGAGGAGGCAATGGTAAAAACCTCCTGTATTTTAGCAAAGAAAAGCACAAGGCTCTGTGGGCGCCAGGAGCTGAAATCGACTGGATGGCACACTTTACTTTACTTTAAGAACCTGTTGGCACCAAGTACTAGATCACTTGACTGGTTTCTACACCTGAGCTGGGGGGGGGGGGTGAAGTTGCTAGCAGGAAGACTCTATTGCCAATTATGTCCTCTCTGTACACACTGAATAGTCCCTAACAAAATACAGTGGGATTCACTCTAATGGAACGCCTTGTTGTCCTTTGTGAAAAGTTTGTGAAACTTAAGCACCATAGAGGAGAGAGGAGAGCTGGTCTTGTGGTAGCAAGCATGACTTGTCCCCATTGCTAAGCAGGGTCTGCCCTGGTTGCATATGAATGGAAGACTTGATGTGTGAGCACTGCAAGATATTCCCCTCAGGGGATGAAGCCGTTCTGGAAAGAGCAGAAGGTTTCAAGTTCCCTCCCTGGCTTCTCCAAGATAAGGCTGAGAGAGATTCCTGCCTGCAACCTTGAAGAAGCCGCTGCCAGTCTGTTAAGACAATACTGAGCTAGATAGACCAATGTTCTGACTCAGTATATGGCTGTTTCCTATGTTTCCTATAGAGGCATATATTGCTTAGAACCCCTTCTAACTTGGCAAAGAGGCACCTTTTAATGTGGTGATTCTCTTTATTTAGCAGGGGGAGAGTAACTGGCCCTAGCCACCCCCAGCACAGTACCTCCAGTGACTGTTGATGGTTTCTATCTTATATTTCTTTTAAGATTGTGAGCCCTTTGGGGACAGGGATCCATCTTATTTATTTATTATTTCTCTGTGTAAACCACCCTGAGCCATTTTTGGAAGGGTGGTATAGAAATAGAATTAATAATAATAATAATAATAACAACAACAACAACAACAACATTGCACACACTGAAGTTAAAAGAAAAATTGGAAGTGAATACATCAGGAGAGTTCGAAAAATCCTCAAGTCCAAACTCAATGGCGGGAACACCATACAAGCCATAAACACCTGGGCTATACCTATTATCAGATACACTGCAGGACCCAGGCAAAGCTAGAGATGCTAGATCAGTGTTTCTCAAACTTTTTGGAGTCAAGGACCGCTAAATTCTTCGTGCAGAGTTTCAAGGACCGCTACATTCTTCATGTGCAGTTTCCCGGACCAGCAGTTAGTAAAGGGGTTTCAAGTCTATCTATCTATCTATCTATCTATCAGACTTCTATACTGCCCCAAGCATGCATCTCTGGGCAGTTTAGAATGAAAATAATATAAGCATTAAAATAATTAAATTTGGAATCTTTTGCAAACATGGAATATTAGGGGTTCTTAACCTTGGGTCCCTCAATTAAACTCCCATAACCCCCAACAACAATGGCATTTGGCCATTATGGCTGGGGATTATGGGAGTAGAAGTCCACCAACATCTGGGTGCCCAAATTTGAGAACCCCTGAATCTAAAAGCCTGGGTGAACAAATTTGTCTCCAGTATGTCTTCAGTATGTGCGGGGTGGGGGTGGAGGTGCTTCTGATTACTCAGTGGAGAGGGTATGTTGGGCCATTAGAAAAATTCAAAAGCTACATGGGGCCAATGAAAACAACATACAAGCAAGCCCCACTGATGCAAGAGGGAAACAGCGTTCCCTCTCAAGGCACCTCGACCACAACAGGCAGCTGGGTTTCAATCAACCAACCTTTGGCTGCAAATAATGAGCATGCAAGAACCAGCAGCCCTTCAAGTGGTGCCCACTGCCATACTTTTTCCTCCATGCCCCCGCACTGCATACAGTTTGAAGCTGTAAAGATAGGGAATAAGATAGATGTAGGAAGATCTCAGCAGCACATGGAGACAAGGCACAAGAAGGGTCCCATGCCTCCGTGATACTCTTCCTCTTCCGTGCCATGTGCAAAATTGAGGAAGTGAGTGCCTTGATTTCAGTTTGGGGGGGAGTTGACTCCCAGTCAGGGACCGGCACTCAAGCCTTCGGGGACCGGCAGCGGTCCAGGGACCGGTGGTTGAGAAACACTGTGCTAGATCATAACACCAGGAAAATCATGACCATCAATCATGCTCTGCACCCCCGCAGTGATGTAGATAGGCTATACCTCCCTCGCAGCTCAGGTGGAAGAGGAATGCTGCAAGTCCATCAAACAGTAGAGGAGGAGAAAAGAGGCCTTGAAGTATATATCAAGGACAGTGAAGAAGATGCACTTCAAATGGTCAATAATGAGAAACTATTCAACACCAGTGAAACAAAGCAGTCCTACAAGAAAGAACAAGTCAAGAACCAAGCAGAAAAATGGAAAAAGAAGCCACTGCCTGGTCAATATTTGCACAATATAAGTGGAAAATCAGACATCACCAAGACCTGGCAATGGCTTAAGAATGGCAACTTGAAGAAAGAAACAGAGGGTTTAACACTGGCTGCACAAGAACAGGCACTAAGAACAAATGCAATAAGAGCAAAAGTCGAAAAATCAACAACAAACAGCAAGTGCTGCCTTTGTAAAGAAGCAGATGAAACCGTGGACTACCTAATCAGCTGTTGTAAAAAGATTGCACAGACTGACTACAAACAAAGGCATGACAAGGTAGCAGGGATGATACACTGGAACTTCTGCAAAAAATACAAGCTACCTGTAGCCAAAAATTGGTGGGACCATACAATTGAAAAAGTGGTAGAAAATGAAGATGCAAAAATATTATGGGACTACCGACTACAAACAGACAAACATCTGCCACACAATACACCAGATATAACTGTAATTGAGAAGAAAGAAAAGCAAGTCAAAATAATCAACATAGCAATACCAGGGGATAGCAGAACAGAAGAAAAAGAAATAGAAAAAAATCACAAAATACAAAGATCTACAAAGTGAAATTGAAAGGCTGTGGCAGAAAAAGACCAAAATAATCCCAGTGGTAATTGGCACCCTGGGTGCAGTTCCAAAAGACCTTGAAGAGCACCTCAACACCATGGCGGCCACAGAAATCACCATCAGCCAATTACAAAAAGCAGCTTTACTGGGAACAGCCTATATTCTGCTACGATATCTATAATAACAGCAACAACATTGATAATAAAATTCAGCCATCCCAGGTCCTTGGGAACAGTCAATAACACTTGTCTGACTGTGTAAACAACAACAACAATAATAATAGAAGGCAGCAACTCCTGATTCCTGCACAATGCATGATCCATTCTGTGGCTGAATCCATCCACAGAAACACACACCTTTTAAGGCCTATCAGTGCCACTCACTGAATTTCCAGCATCCAGCTTTCCTTCTTGATGAGAAAATATTCTAAACAGTTGGCCAGCATGGAGATAAGTTGCTGTGAGGTTCTGCCAATGTTCTGAATTTCTCTAGACATGTTTAGAACAGGAATTGTGTATACTTAGAATAATCCAAAAAGTACAGCCCTTAACAAGCATTCTCCAGAGTGATTTTACGTATGGACCATTTTTACTCTGGACATGATTAGAACTACTCAAGGGCCATATTTACATGTAATGCAGATCTGTAGGTCCAATGGACCTGTAGTTCTACTCCCCACCCCACCTTGTTCTCCTGTCCGCATTCAGACATAATGGAGAGCTGGCTCTCTGCAGTCAGGGAGACTACAGAGATTGGGTGGGGAGGGGGAATGGCTATGCAGGCTTCCTTCTTGCTTGAAAAACAGCCCACACAGCCAATCATGGCCAGAGAGAGGGAGGAGCTTCCTCACTCACTCCCGGTTAGAGCGAATTCAGCCTCCAGTGCTACATTCGCAGGTCACACTCCCCAACCCCAGTTATGTGCAGTGAAACTCACTACAAGCCGAGGGTTCCAATTGGAGTTTGTGGAGCAAAACCTCGGGTCACTTTACAGATGGGACCAGAGGTCCATTCATTTGGATGTAACAATAGGGCAACCTCTGTCCCCTGCAACTCCACATTACATGCAAATGCAGCCATTGTCTCACCTCCGTCTCAATGTACTTTCAGATGGATGCCTTTCCCCACTTACTTCTGTGGGCTTCCTCATTAAACTACATGCAGAACAGAAATGCTTCCAGATGTAACCATTCTCACGGGTTTCTTTTTTGTACTCATGAAACATTATGGGGCTGCATGTTTCCAGTTAGTTTTCTGTACCTCCCCCAGTCCCTCTGACTGTTCCCACCTTCCCACCCAAGACTAGCTTTTAAAAAAAGAGCTCTGTTGTTTCATAGTTCTGGTTCTTGAACTCCTGCAGCATGCCCTTGTCTGGCCAGCCTTCTGTGGAGCTTGGAATGGGGAAGAGATGTTATTTAAGTCCAACTGTGCTGGTTAGAGGTACCTCCATTTTCAAAAAGAACAAATCAAACAGATGTCTGATGTAGTTTTAAGTGTCTCCTGCTTCTCTGAACATTGTTGCTGCTTTAATGAATCACTTCCTGAATTAGTTTTCCCCAGCCAGAACCTTCGCCTTTAATGATTTGGCTGCAATCCAAGGAGCAATCTTTCGTGGGAGTAAGCCCCATTGAACATGGTGCGACTTAACTTATTTGTCCCCAACCAAGACCACCCCTTGCCTCCCCACGAAATACTCCTGCCTGCCTGCCTCCCTATCTGCTTCTGCCGTCACTTCCTTCCAAGTATATTGTGCTATTGAGACCACCATTTCCTCTTTTTTAATGTTTAATTGGCATTCTTGTGCTCTTGTGGGTACTGGGGGAGAATAAGTGATATAGTGTGACTGTTGCTATGTATATCTGTGTGTGTGTGTGTGTATGTGTGTGTGTGTGTGTGTGTACGTACACATATATATGCTTGTGGAGCTACTCTGAATAGATGCTACTCTGAATAGATGAATTCAGATACTTTGAATATAAAAGCTACCCAGGTTTCCCTCCTACCTTGCTTCCATGCAATTACTTCTACCCAGGTTTTCCTCTTACCTTGCTTCCACACAACCAAAAATTGGGAGCAGACACAGCTCCCAAACTAAGGTAGAACACAGTTTTTGATTGTGTGAATAAGCTCAAATTGTGCTATGTCAGTCCATGGCTTTCCACATTGTACAAGTTGTTCCCTTAGGGTTTTCATGTCACAATATGTGGGCAACAAAAATAAATAGGTGTTTTACAAGGATAGTGAAAATCTCTAATAAGCTTAGAATTCTAGAAGAATTAGTTTATGCATTTTCAGAGATTTCTAACCCTGAAAGTTCAAAATTCTGTCATGTTTGTGCAAGTGCACTGCTACATGATAAATAATATAATTATAAATTTCAGCTATTGAAATTTTTGTATTTCTGAAACATGATTTCAGCATGCAGCAGTTCATTTGCAAATTAAACACCAAAGGATTACAGACATGTCTAACTTCTGTAGTTAGAAATCTCTAACTTTCCTAGCAGAGATAGTTAAAAACAGATTAGAGTTGATTCCTCAAATCTTGAAGGAATTTGTTAATCTCTAGCCCTGGACAATTTTGTGGTAGTGTGCCCAGAAGAAACCAAAGTAGCATCCTCTAGAGGTGAATCTATTCCAGTTTGATGCCCTGACATATGCTATGTTCAGAACAGCTGAATTTTGCATCATTGTATATGGAAATATTGCAAATGGCTTATGAAGCATATGCTTAATAACATGAAAGTTGGTGTATAATCAAGCAGGACTTAACCGTTCTACAACATCCCTGCTTCAGGGGGGAAGGTGCCATCACCCTCATTTAAGTCAGAATTTGGCTCTCCTTCAATATTGGATAAATGCCACCTAATGGCACAGTGAGGAAGCAACCTGCCTAGAGAGCAGGAGGCTGTTGGTTTGAATCCCCACTGGTGTGTTTCCCAGAATATAGGGGACTCCTATATCAGTCAGCAGTGATATAGGAAGGGGCTGAAAGGCATCATCTGATACTGCGTGGGAGACCACTCCTGTACTCTACCAAGAAAACCACGTGGCTCTGTGGTCGTCAGGAGTCAACACCGACTCGATGGCACAACCTTTCCTTTCCTTTTCATTATTGGATTCCTTTTCCTTCTTTTCCTCCTTTTTGTGGAACAAGGAAAATTGTACAGCGCCTTGTCTTTGAAATTGTATTATTGATTTTGAAACCATTTGTGCATTTACCATAGTCCCCCCCCCCACTGCTCCCGCCCCATATACACAGCAAACAGCATGAAGAGCAGAATGGAAACTATGAGGAAAAAACATAATATAAATAATTGTAGTACAGGTGCAGGCTGTGAACGCGCCTCGGAGGGCGGGGGGCGGGCAGCTTATTTGAGTGTAAATGGAGCCGGTGCTCTGTGCTGCCCAGCAGCTCCCGCAGCGGGGAATCACCTCCGCCACTCACCTGGCCGCTGGCGGGGGCTCGCCTCCATGGGAGCCAGGTAAGCGGCAGAAGCGATTCCCCGCCGCTGGGGCTGCTGGGCCGCCGCCCCCGCCCCCGGAGGCGCGTTCACAGCCTGTGCCTGTTGTAGTAGTGGATCTCAGGAACTGTTGATGGAACTTCTAAATTAGAGATAACTCTATAAGAAAAGAAGAATTGTACCTCTCAAAAAATATCTTGCAGGTTTCTGCAGGACAACTGCGGGATAATGAATAAGTGCTCTACTTTTAAAGTGCAAAAGACTCAGACGCTGCACCTGGGCACAGGAACACTGCCACATTAACCACACTTGTGGTCCCCTTGTTCTTGTTAAGTTAATTAAAGAAAGACAATCTTCCTTTACTTGCATGATGTATGTTTCTGTTAATGGCACTGATGAATTCACAGTGGGGCTTGTGTGCCGGCGTAAGGGGGAAGCCCCCAACAGACAGGGGCAGGACCCCCAGGTTAACTGTACCTCTCACCATTATTGGTGGGAAGAGAGGGGCCCAATTCTCTCTTCCCGGGGGGGGCGTCCCCAAGTCCCTTTCTCTCCAACTGGAGAAGACAGTTTGTCTTTCCCAAGGGAGGTTAAAAGAGGACCCTCCCCCAAAGGGATATGCAGGGATCCTCATGAAAAACCATTTTTCTGGATGTTTAGCTTTTGTCTTTCAACCCATCCAGATTGGAACCTATGTGCAGCAATGCTGCAAGTGTTCCCCTTAGGGAGATTTCACTTGCTGGTTGTGTAGGCTCCTTTCCAATGTTTGGGTATGGGTCTGTACCACAGTCCCTGCTGAGGGGGGTCTTGACGATTGCCCTTTCAAATCCAGAAAGTTCCTAGAATTTAGGAGGGGAGGAGTAATTACTTTTCAAATTGCATACTGTCAGAACATTTTAAAAAACAACCTTAGTTGTTTGCTCACTTAGTTGTTTGTTCAGACACAAGTGAAATTTGGGAGCTCACTCAGTTCCAAAATCTGGATAGGACACTGGTCTTACTCAGTTTTTGATTGTGTGAATGGCCATAGTGTGTTTCAAGCTGTCCCAATCTTCCCTTCCTGTTTAAATAGTGGTGAGAAGGAGATCTTTGGGATCTGAAATAGCTTCCCTTATGAGCAGCTGTACCATGTAGCCAAGCTCTCAGTAACTGAAGTGCAGAATAAATCCTACACAGTCTGGAAAGATATCTGAGTTTCATGCCAGGGTTTTCCTACTTACAACATTTTTCCTACTTAGTATGCACAAAGTAATATGAGAGGGAACAAATAATAATGAAGGGTCCCCACAAGGCAGATTTTGCAATGGTTTTAAAGGCCACAGCTACAGCTACAATCTTCCTTGGGGAAGTCAAGAGCAAAGTAACGGATGGTAAGACAGAGTGGATATTAGAATAAAGAGAGCTTGCATCCTGTCTTTAGTGGAAGACTTCTTAGAGAAATTATCCCCATTTATTGCATCTTCAGTCCTTACTTTGTAATATGAAGGGGGGATCTTTTTTTACTTTTGTACTCTAGATCTGCAATTTTTGACTAATCATGAATTTTCTGACACTTCCTATAACCTGTCAAATAAGGGAGCTATGCTTATTGCTTGCTTTGTAAACTTGAAATCTTCAATAATGCCCCCCCTTTCTTTTAAAAATGTAATGGAGCATTCAGTTATACATATACACACATACCAACACATCTGTTTTAAAAAACACTATATTTTTGATTATCTTAAAGTATCCCTTACCATATCTAAACTGTAAAATTGTCTAGAAATTTCAAGATTTCCAAATTTCAGTCCCCAAATAAGTTCAGCTGATCATGACTCAAAATGGAAAGCTTCTTGTTGAGGTCTACAACCTGCCCTTTTATTTCCATGAAGAAGCATTTTCTTCTAAGTACAATTTCTGGAGAGGCAGTCTATACTCTTTACAAAGTTTGGCCCAATATTTAGCTTTGGACAAATCAATTTCCTCTGGGCAAACAACTCAACAACCATCCTGGTTCCAACAAGCTCAGATCAGCTCAATAGTTCAGAAAGAGTTACAGTTACAGGGTGGGAAACTTAGAGATTTGACTTACTTTGAAAAATTAATCACCCAAAATACTGATCATTTGTTAGGCAGAATTTATAAGCTACTACTGAAGTATGAGACGGAGACCGAGCAGATCAAAGAATGTATGATAAAATGGATGCAGAACTTTAATAGATCGATCGATCTCTCTGATTGGGAATACCAATGGAAAAAAGAATGTGAAATTTACTTTGTGTACCAATCTAAGGGAAAATTGGTATAAGATGATCTTTAGATGGTATATAACTCCTTTGACTATTAACAAAATAGATTATTCATTTTCTAAGAAATGTTGGAAATGTAACTCACATTTAGACTCATTTTACCATGAGTGGTAGAGCTGTGGTAAAGCTCAACAGTTTTGGAAACAAATTCATATGAAAATTGAATAAATCTTAGAAGTTAAGATTCCCTTTCTTCCAGAATTTTTTCTTTTAAGTATGATAAAACCTTATATTCCTGCCAAATTAAATGAATTGTTTTAATATATGATTACAGTGGCTAGGATTATATATGCTTCTAATTGGCGTATTTTAGAAATCCCCTTCTTAAATGATTGGTTTTTTAAAGTGTAGGATTATGCTTCAATTTTGAAAGTCTCAGCTTATGTACATGGTATATCTACTCAATAATCCATGTCTGTCTGGGAACCCTTTATAAATTATAATATCTGTTATGGTCAAACTTTGTTCCCATTTTCTGGATTTGATTTATTGTGTTCTCGATATGTAATTTAATAATATCATCATCATCATCCCCCAGTGAAGCACTACCTTGGCGTGGTTGTGGGGCTTGCGTGCTCTGAGGAAGGTGAGAGCTATGCCAGAGGTCCAACCATACTGGACAGGTCTCACCAGAGATAATTCGATTTCTATACCGCCCAATTTACAAGAAGCTGATTAGATTTTACAACTCTAAGAGTTTGAATTTCTTTTGCTTTGTCTTGTTCTAGATATCTTTTCTTTACTGATGCAATTAATTAGAAAAATGATGTTTTTCATTATGAAAAACGATTTGTTTTATACTGTCTTTATGGTGATTTGTCTCTGTTTCCTTTGGTTTACTTCTTAATAAAAATTCTTATTATTTAAAAAAACAACCCACAATATTCTTGATTATCTTATAGTATCCCTTACCATATCTGAACTGTAAAATTGTCTAGAAATTTCAGGATCTAGGTCCCCAAATAAGTTCAGCGGATCATGGCTCAAAATGGAAAGCTTCTTGTTGAGGTCTACAGCCTGCCCTTTTAACATCACCTAGAATATTCAAGAGAATTCCTGACACCTACACAAAGGTGCCCCAGGTGGGCCACTATGTCACTTCATGTCAATTTCCCATGAAAAGTGGGAAATTGACAGCAATTTAGGATGGTGTGCGGAGCTGAAATTGGTGTAATGATTTCACATTGCTTAGTGACTTTACTCAAGGGATGCCGTCCAGATCCAAAACTTAATTTAAAAAAGAAAAACAGCCTGAGAGAGCCAGGTTTGGCAAGTGTTGTTCGGCAATAGTTCTTATTCTCATATACATGCTGAAGGTCAAAGGTGATTCCCTAGCAGTAAGTTAAAGCATGTGCTAATGAAAGTAGACAAGATTTGCTGCTGCTGAGTATGGAGAAAAGGTGATCACAAAATCCTGCTGGTGAGCTGTAAAAAAAGAGAATATTATCACAGTTTTTGACCATTCAAGAGCATTTCTCTTTCTCATCACATCCCTGTTTCTTTTCCTCCACCCCATGATATCCCCACCTACTTTCTGCCAGAACATACAGCATTAAATAATAAAACCTGCCACAAAAAAGCGCATACCTACAGTCACATAAACACATAAACACTTTCACTCACAGTAGTGCTCACATTATCTGGCCATCTGAGGCAGCCAACAATGAGGCAGGAGAGATGTTATTGAATTCTGTCTGTCTGCTTTGCACAGTCCCCTCAAGCAAGAAATGAATTCCAGATGTTGGAGGGCTATAAATGTGACTCTGTATCCTGACCCTCTATCCCACTGGACAATGCTGCCTTTGCAAGGAGGGGAGCTAGTTGGAAGAGATGTATAAAGGCTGCCTTTGGATTTGCATCACTTTTAATGGAATGAGAGCCAGGCTCAGTCGCTAAAGAATGCTTTCTATGGAAATGCCCTCTTGGTCTTGTAGGGGGGAAAGTGGTCTTAACAAAGACACAGAACCTTGTCTTCAAATTATGAACTGCCTTACATCTAGGAAAATCAAGTCAACTCAGAATTAAATCACACACACACACACACACACACACCAGAGAAGGACCGTAGCTTAGTGGGAGAATATCTGTTTTGCATGCAGCAGGTGACAGGTTCAGTCCCTTGCATAGGTAGGGCAGGAAATATCCTTCTGAAGCCCTGGAAAACTGCTACCAGTTAGGGATGTGCACGGAACCACAGCAGGGAGGTTTGAAGGCAGCGGGGGGTCTCTCTTTAAGAGTGCGGGAGGGTGCACTTACCCCTCCCACTGCTTTCCCCCCACTGGCATCCATTTTCTACAAAGCCGATTGGGGTGGCAGTGTGCCTCCCTGCTGCCCCGTTGCCCTTGTCTTCTGCATATGACTGGACATCGCTGATGTCGCTGGCTCACACAGGTGTGTCGGTGACTTCTGGTCATATCTGGAAGATGAGGACAATGGGGCGGCAGGGAGGTACACTGCCACCCAGATCGGCTTTGTAAAACATGGACGCCGGCAGGGGGAAAGAGGAGGGAAGGGTAAGTGCACCCTTCTCGCTCTTAATGAGAGACCCCCACCACCCTCGAACCGGCAAAACCAATGGTTCTTCAAACCGGTTCGGAGGCCCATAAAGGGCCTTCGAACCAGTTCTGTGCACATCCTTACTACCAGAGTGAGCACGGAGTCCTACTCCCTACACCCTACTCAGAGTGAGCTAGGAGACGCAGAAGCTGTCCACATGAGCAGCATAGAGAGCCTGCTGGGCTTGTGCGGGGTGAGCGGGCTTAGCCCACTCTCCCCTCACACAATCAAACATCTAGTCCTGGGCAGCCGGATTGGCCACCAACACTGGCTACTGGCTCTGTTACGGAGTTGGTAGGGGCTGTGGAGATCTGGGGCCGCCCTGCCCCCAGAAGTCCCAGGATGCCCCACACAAGTGCGCAGGGCATTCTGTGGAGACCCCTGAGACCGGGAAGCTTGTTTTAGCCTCTTGGCAGTGGTCTCATTGCGAGTTGCCACAGTGCAGAGTTGTGCTGTGGTGACTGACAATCACCAAAATTAAGGGGAGAGCTACTTTGGCGGGCTAGCCACCAGAGAATCACCAGACTCACCCGTGAGTCCGGTGGTTCTCACGACGGGGGGAAACCGGGTTGGGCTCCCTGGTTTTCTCCCATTGTAAGAACAGCTTCAAAATGTTTGCAATGTGGCAAAAGTAGTGTAGAAAAGGGGTGCTAAAATGTTTGCAGTGTAGCTGTGGAGCCTTACAGCTGTGCTGTGCCCCCTCCCCACCCACCCAATTTGTGCTTAATCCACCCAGGTTGCTCCCATGCAAGTACCTGAGATTTGGATAGCGGAGTGAACAGTGCTTTGTCCTCATCAAAGGCTACTGCACAGCCATTTTTAAAAATGTCTTTCCCTCCAACCCCATAATAAATGATTCCTCACATTTGGGAAACATTCTTGAGCTTTCCTAAAGCTACCTTTTGAGCTGAAAGTGTTTGGGTATGAATCTTCAGTGCAGCTTTATCTACTATATATTTTGAAGAATTTTGGGGTATGTATATTGGTTTGAATGCCAGCATGGTGTAGTGGTTAGAGTGCTGGACTAGGACCAGGGAGACCCAAGTTCAAATCCCCATTCAGCCATGATACTAGCTGGGTGACTCTGGGCCAGTCACTTCTCTCTCAGCCTAACCTACTTCACAGGGTTGTTGTGAAAGAGAAACTTAAGTATGTAATACACCGCTCTGGGCTCCTTGGAGGAAGAGTGGGATATAAATGTATAAATAAATAAATAAATAAATAAATAAAGTTTGTGCAAAATAAAGTCATACTTCCTAATGACCTACAGTTAACTAATGTTTTACACTGGAATATGCCTGGGGACATGTTCAAGTACTTTTTTAAAAGCAGAAATTCTGAATTAATCATATTTCAACTGTTATTGGTTCTAAACAGATTTTTAACACTCAATATTTAAATCAATAATTCCAAAATGACATAATTCCCAAGAAAAACAGAATATTTTTTCCCAATTCAAATTCACTGTGATACAAATTTACTACCGTATTTTACGGAGTATAAGACGCACTTTTTCCCTCGAAAAATATCTGCCCAAATTCAGGTGCGTCTTATACTCCGGAAAAGGAGGGAGGGCAGAGAGGAAAGCAAAGGTGCGGACAGGCCCTTCTGCGAAAAGCTTGACGCTTTTGCTGCTGCTGCTCCCTGTACTGGCTGCTTCGCCTCTAGCCCTGTCCTCCCCTCTCCACTCGCGCCGCTTGGTCTCGTCCACTCCTCACTCCCTGCTATGTTGGATTGTGCGGCCAGAGCCGGGGAGAAGTTGGAAGTTTAGGGCTTATCGGGAAAGAGGGGGGGAGGAGGAGGAAGGGCAAGCAGGGAGGATTTGCTTACCACCTCCCTTCCTCTCTCGCCGGGGCATGCCGGGAGCGGCCTAGTCAGTGCGCCTGCCGCCCCCCTCCCTGGAGGCACAAGAGGAGGTGGAGAAGGAGGTCCCGGGTGGGCCCTGCCGGCGGCTGCAATGAGCAATAACCAGCAGCAGCAGCCGCCGCGGTGGGTCACCAACGTGGGCTCGCTGCTGCTGGCAGAAGGAGGGAAAGGACAGAGTGGGGCACGGTGGGAGGGCTTGGAGGGGAGATGGAGGCGAGAGGAGAAGGAAAGCTCTAAAACTCTGAAAAACTGGATTAAAATTAAGGTGCGTCTTATAGTCCGTAGCGTCTTATAGTCCGTAAAATACAGTATATATGGTTATTATATAATAAAATTAATTATATTTGAAGTTGAAATCCTAGAAAATGCATAACTGTTCTTTTACTTCCCTTTTGCAAGCACATTAGTAAAAAATTATATTACCTATATGTAATTTCCTGAAATTTCCTTGAAGTATAATCTACGCAAAATGACTTTGCCCAGTCAATGATGGGCCTCACCTACTAGTTTTATATATTTCAAGATGCCAAAGGGTACAGTGACCTATATAGGAGTGTGCATGGAACCGCTTTGGCCAATTTGGTTCAAATGTGAACCAGATTCAAACCGACCCGGACTGCTCTGGGTCCATCTGAACCAGTTCCTATTCAGACTTCAAACTGGCCAAACCAGTTCACAGGCCGGTTCAGGTGATATACTTGTAAAGGGGACTTCAGTGAGGATTTCCCTTTACAAATACAGGGGTGGGAGGGCCTTCAGGAGATTAGGGGCAGCTGGGTGGCATGGCAAGAGATATAAAGAGCTGTTTATCCTGCTGGCATAGCTGCCCCAAGTGTGCTTACCCCTCCTTTTACCAAGCCACTGGCTCAGCGAAAATGCGGAAGCCACACAAATTGCCTCTGTGCATGCACAGAGGTCAGAACCAAGCTGGAGACTTTGTAAAAGGAGGGGGAGTGCACTTGGGGCCACAGCGCTGGCAGGATAAGCAGTTCTTTTCATCTCTCACCAGCCCCTCCTGGCTGCCCCCTTACTGTGCAGAAGCAGTTCACCCGAACTGGGACTAGTTTGGTTCAGTCCATGACCAAACCTTTGAAACAGCCCCGATCTGAGGTGAATTGGTTCTGTATGAACCATTCAGGCACATCCCTAACCCTATAGTGGTAGACTTATAGCCTGAATAGTCTTAAAACAGTGGTGCATGTGCTGGTAACATCCAGACTTGACTACTGCAATGCACTCTACGTTGGGCTGCCTTTGTGCGTAGTTCAGAAACTGCAGTTAGTCCAGAATGCAGCAGCCAGGTTGGTCTCCGCGGCTGCCCAAAGAGATCATATTACACCCATTTAAAAAGAACTACATTGGCTGCCAATACGTTTCTGGGCAAAACACAAAGTGCAGGTTGTTACCTATAAAGCCCTAAATGGCTTGGCTCCAAGGTATTTAAGAGAACGCCTTCTTCTTCATCAACCCCCCCACCTTTTAAGATCATCTGAGGAGGTCCACTTGTGGTTGCCATCAGCTTGATTGGTGACAACTCAAAACCAGGGCTTTTCTAGAGTTTTATAGAGTTGCCCCAGGACTCTGGAATATGCTTTCTTATGAAATTAGTGTTTTCCCTTCTCTGAATGTGTTTTAAAAGGACCTGAAAACATACCTGTTTAGCCAGGCTTTTAGTTTATACTTTTAAAACTTTGGGTTTTAGTGGTTTTTAATTGTATTTTTAAATTGTTCTAATTGTGTCTATGTTTTAATAGTTTTTAGATTGTGAACCACTCGGAGACTTTTTTGTATGGGGTGGTATTAAAATATAATCAATCAATCAATCCATGGGTTTCTATTACACAAAGTGAATAAATTTCTTCCTTGAGTGTACTGGAAACAGCTAGCTGATGGAGATAAAGGAAGCTGATTAATGGTCAGTCAGCTGTAGCGAGAAACCTTTCAACCTTAGTTGATGCATATGACCTAGGAGTCATATGCATCCACTTGTAAAAGATGTATATCAAGATGGCTGGCATGCTGGGAAGCAAGTACATACGAGAGCAAGATTATTTTGGTGGGCTACTTTGCTTGTTCAAGAAGTTAATAAACTTCCTTGAGACCACAAGCATACTTTCCCCCACCTTTTCCTCCCCTTAATTGTGTTACTGCAATTGCAGAGGGACGAGAACAGGACATGATATATTGATTACACATAACTCTGGAAGTCTCAAGTTCTTATTCTATTCATGTAGTAGAGGGAGAGACTGTGAGCCAGATATACCTCTTCTCTGACTTTCCTGGGGTATATGAGTTTAATCAACACTAGCAATTGCCTTAACAACTTTAATAAAACTGTTTGATTTCCTTTATTTTTAAAAGAAAATCTTAAGTATATTTCCTGGATATATACAGGTCTATATTCAAGCTACTCTGCTCCGGAAAATTGCAGCTTCAGTTCAATATGCATGAACACTGAAAACATGAGGTGTGATGCCCTAAAGCAATTCTGTATCATTCCACACCTGCTCCCCACTTCCGTCAGTAAGACATTCCAGGGGTCCACACTACTTGGGTTCTCGTTTCCTGTGCCGGGCAGAACATTGGAGGATCATGGTTCCAGTTTATTTACAAATATACAAGTTGAGCTTTAGATGGAATTAAAATAGCAGCACACTCAGCGACAGGCTACATCAGTTCCCCAGAGAGCAACCACCGTACTCTAAGGCGCTTTCTGCCCAGCTTCTAGTCTGTGTCTGTCTCACACACAAGCTGCCTGAAAGCCATCACTCACATACTTGGCTGAGAGGAAGATGGGGTCAGCTTACACTCACATCAGCCCCCTCCATCAGGAGAAGAGACGTACCAGCTTGCAAGATTCTGACGATTCCCCCCTCCAGAATTATTAGCTCACCTTAAGAAACATCAGTTGGCCTTCTGAACTACTAGGCAGTGATATGCCTCACCTAACTCATTACAGTGTGTCCGAGATCAGGGTCCTAATGGTGTGAGGGAGATGACAAGGGAAGCCCAAATGGCCAGTGTTTACTAGATTCTGGTGGGGTGGGACTGGGAAGAGAGACAGGGGCAAGAAAGCAGCATGGCAGAGAGAATGCAGACTCCAGGAGTGTCTGATGCCAAGGACTCTTTAGGGCAGAGTAGGGTAGTGCTGAGAAGGAGACAGAACGAGCTAGCAGCAGCCACTGGAGCTCCCAGGGAGGAGACAAGCCAATGGCGTGGGACCCAGAGGAGGATTGTGTGGACAGTGGCAGCACCAGAGAAAGAAATTGGGGGGGGGCGCAGAAGGGGGGAGTACATTTCTGGCTGGGTGAGCTGTGTCCCACATGTTTGATTTCTGAAACAGAAATAATAGTATATTCCACACTCATACTCTCATCCTGAACATATTTCCCCTGAAATAAATACTGTTGAGTTCATAAATGGGGGTGAGGGGGCAAGGGGGGACAAACTTGTTTGGGAGATGCTCCCCCCCCCCAGTGCCTCCTTCTGGAGCTGCTCCTGTATGTGGCTGATCAGCAAACCCTTCCTCCCCACCCCATAACTGAGGTGCTTGAGGGAAAAGTCAGCAAGTGAGCCCAGGGTGACTAGCCTTGGGCACAGTGACTGACATCCTGACTAATGATGGAAGCAATGCAGCAGGAGGCTGCTCTTAACACAGTCGGAGACTTCCCCACTTCTGCAGCATACATGTGGTAGGGGATTTTTACTGATCTTCCCTGCCTCTGACAGTGCTCTGTGCCTTCCAAAAATAAGTCCCTATGGGTCGTGCAGCTCTCAGGGACATATTTTTGGAAGGCACAAAGCTCTTCTGGAGGCAGGGAAGATCCACAAAAATTGCAGGAGCAGTACCCAAAACTGTAGCTCTGCATGAGCTTACAGTAATCTGGAGGATGCTGAGATGCCCAGGCAGTCAGGTAAAGGTGCTTAGGACATGGCAAGCCAGCTTCGGGAATAACTCAGCCTCAAAAGGATTCTCTCTGGGTTTCCAGATCAGGGAGTCCTGCACTTCTCAGCAAGTATAAACACAAGATAAATCTCGTGAAAGCCAGGTACAGAAAGAGTTCTCAGGGACTCTGGTAGCACATGTAATGGTACATGTGCACTTCATGTTCTAACTTTGAAAATGTAAGAATTCCAAGAGTCTTAGACAGAACTCATTGGTACTTTTAAAAATGGGCATAACTCAAACCATCCTGAAAACAAACTATTACTGCCTGACTAGTACATTGCAGAAGTTTCAGCTACTTCATTTGGCAGTGAACCTTGTGGAATGAGTAGAAAGGGAAGCAGCATCTTTTGTGATTCTTTATAAGCTTAGCCAAGGATTTCAAATCCTGTTATGTTGTTTATACTCATTAGCTGCCTAAAGGTATCTGGTAATCTCTTTATCTCTGCTTGCCTGAAGAGATGACACTGGAGAACGAAAATGCTCTTGATGAAATGAATTCTGATATTATTATGGTAGAAATCTCAATAAGGAGTAATTAAAAAAAATACTAGGCCTGTGCATGGCAAAAAAATGTCAGATCCATTCCTATCCAATCCAAAGAGATACAAAATACTAGGTCTGTATGTGGTGAAAAATATTGGATCCATTCTAATTTGATACAATCTGCTAGAGAAATTGTCAGGAGGGCCAACATCCCTCCTCCCACTGTCAAAGTCTAATGGGAATGGATCTGACATTTCTCCGACATTATGTCGGACCCTCCCCCCACTGCCTTCTCCCCATCCCGCTCCTTTCTCCTACCTTTCCTTGTCTGTCCGTCCTCTTCCCATTCCCCTCCCTTACTTGGACCTGAAAAGAGCAGCATGATGAAGATATCCAGAAGACTACATCACACTACCATCACAGATCTAGATAAGGGAGGTGAACAGGGAGTGGGGGAATTGGGAAATGGCAATTGGGGAGCTCCAATAGGTATGTCGGAATGCTGATAGAATTCCAAAACAGCAGGAGGGAATTTTGTCAGTATTCCAACTGTCACAGCTCCCTCCTGTCATTGCAGAATGCAGTATAATAGTGTCCAACACTGGGCATACCAGGCCTGACTGCACAGCCCTTCAAAATACTCAAAATACAGCTGATGTTCCAATCATAACTACATGGGTATCTCAAATAGCTCCTGGTACAAGGCCTAGTGAAAGGCAGAGGATTGTATCCCAATGCCACCATTGCTTTCATGTGGATGGGATGTCCACAGTATGTCTGCCCCCTACACTGGCACAGCTGCTGCCACCAGCTTAGCTTCATGGTTGCTTTCCCCTTGCCATAGTTTTGTGCCACAAGATAACTGCTACTCTGGAACTCTTCTACCATGGATATTTTCCATGAACATTTCAAGCCACAAAGGTCATAACTCACAGAAAGCATGGCAGATATGGATGGCTATTGCTACTTATTTGACTTTTTCCCTGACAATCCTCCCAGCTATGGGGGACATACATTATTTCCACCTTTTATCTTTGCAACAACACCATCAGGTAGTAGAAGCCATCACCTGGGTGCTTTCCAGACTAGCTGCTCATCAGCAACAAAATGCCTCCGTTTGGATGAGTAACATTTGGGATGAAACAGCAGGGGAAGCAGTCTCACAGCAACTAACAACCCGAAAAAACCAGCAACATTTTCGCACCAGATATGCAAGGTCCTTGCTCTATATCACAGTGATTAAATTCGCAGCAAGGCATTGAAAATGTGAATGGCACCCTGCTGTCCGCGTAGGGACTGTGTTGTCACAACACAGGAAGTGTGGAAGCATACTTCCGAGATTCGTCCTGACCCCATTGTAGAGTCTAGACTGGAAAGCGCCCTAGTTAATTTCATGAATGAACGATTATTTGAACCTGGGACTTGCTCATGAAAATCTGACTATCTACTGTACCACAACAGTTCTGCCATATTGGCAGTCTTATTATGTATTATCATATTATTTATATATTATGTATTATTATGCCGTATTATAAATATGTCATATTATTATAGGCCGTATTGAAAGGATCTTGCATTTCTTCCAGTTTTATACTACAACAGTTTGTGTACTGCTGCAGCAAAAACAAGTGTATGGAATCATGAAGTATGAGATCATCTTTGTATGGCACAGTAAAAGTTTAGCTGCCTTTCCACTGTGACTAACCAAGAAGTCGATGCAACTTTGAACATAAATTATCAATAGGCACTGGTGTAATAAAAAATATCCTCTTTCCATCACTTATTCTGTAAGGAAAGATAGGTTAAATGCTACACAATTTGCAGTCACTAAGGAGAATACCAGTCCCACTGTGACTGAACCTAAAAGCTTCAACAACAGGGGACATGATCCAGTTAAACCTTTGAACTTTGCATCTAAACATTCCAGTGATTTCAATGATACTTAAAAGTGCTTAACTTTATCAGGAGTGTGCCCAAAGAAAGGCAAGGAAATTATTATTATTATATGAAAAAGTTCCTAAAGAAATTTGCACAGAAAAAAGATAAGAAGAAAAAGATAGTTCTGTCCCACAGGGCTCACAATCAAAAAAGAAACATGAGCAACAGCCACTGGAGAGATGCTATTATGGGATAGGGACAGCTGTTCTCCCCCTGCTAAATACAGAGCACCACCGCTTTTAAAAGTGCCTATATGCACAATAAAAAGAGAAACATATCTTAAAGAAAAGATGGTTTGATATTTTAATTATCTGCTCTAGGTGGTGTGGTTGAGCAATCATATTGGACAGTTCAGGGACAGGGAATAAATTGGTCCTTTGTGACCCGCCCTAGAAACCTTCTCTCCTCAACTGCTCAGGGTTTGGCAGATGCAGTTTCACCTCACCAGCAGCTAAGACACGGTGGTTCTGATCAAATAAATCCTAACTTGACGGCAGTTATGTGAATACTCCAGCTTAAAAAAAGGTTACAGCTAAAGAACATGGTGCCTAGTAGGGATGTGCGTTTCCTTTCGGATACAAAATGTTTTATGCACAAAACAGGCCATTTTGGCTGTTTTGTAGCCAAAACAAAACACCCAATGCTCAAAACAGAAAATTATGTAGCTGAAACAAAACGTCCCTATTTCGGATACAAAACGTTTTGTTGTTTCGGCTGTTTTGGAACTCCACTTTGCAATCGCAAAAAGTCTTTCTCCTTCAGTCTCCATTTTGAGTTTTGACATCTGTTTGAATTTCCAGCCTGCAGATTGACCAGCAAAAGCGTGGGCTGATCTGCTGCCAATTGCCTCCTTATTCCTTTTCAGGAATAAGATTTTCTACAACAAACAATGTTTGTTTCTACAACGGATTTTCTACAACAAACCATGAATCCACTCTCATATGCTCCCAGAGAATCTGCACTCAAAACGTCTCAGAAACAACAGAACCCAGTACCCCATGGGTTAGCAACCCATGGGGGTGGTTGGCACCCTATGTGCTCTACACCACCACTCGCTCTGGGCCACCCCGGTGCCCCCCACTTGCACTTATGGGGCTGCTGAAACCTCCCTCATTCCCTATGGGGAAGAACTTTAAAGACACGTAAACTCCATTAAATCTTTAAAAATCAGCCCTGTGTCCAATTCCTTTGAAATAATTCTGGCAGCTTCCTTGTCTCCACTTGGCACTACCACCCACCCAACTCTCCTCTGGGCCACCCCTTTCCTCCTGGCAAGAAGCTATACTTTTGCTGAAACCTTCATTCTTCCCTATGGAAAAAACCTTAAACCTCAAACATTCACCAAAAATCAGCCCTTTGCCTCTGAAATGTGGGTGGTAGTTCCCACCCATTGGGCACTACCACCCCCACCCACTAGTTTTGCCCTGGGGCCATTTTTAAAAATCCAAAACGTTTCTGATTCTTTTTTTGCAATTTTGAACAAAGAACAAAATGGGGGTGTTTCAGATTCCGGCCAAAAACCCCCCAGAAAAAAACCAAAATGCACAACCCTAGTGCCTAGTTGAAGGTATTTCTAAAGCAGCTGATTGTTGTCATACTGGAAACACAGGTTAGGGATGTGTGAACTGGCTCAATTCAAATTGCAGATTGAATTGAACTGTCATGGTTCAGCCAGTCCAAGTTCAAACTGGACCAGCCTCCCAAAGGGGACATTTTAACACTTCATTTTCTTAAGCAGTAAGTATTGGCATATTCGTATTTTGGCATTGTGAACATCAGGAAGGTTATTTGGTTAGTTTAACAAAAGACAGTAAAGGCATACAGTAAAACTGAAGCAGGATAAAAGCACAAAATAAAAAGAAGAAAACAAATTCCAGCACAAATGCCCAAATCAAAAGCACAACAGAAATGTCATGTCTTAACTACGTACTTGCTTAACAGAATGAAGAGCAGGGGCCTTCCAGGTCTTGGGAGTAGGACATTCCACATTCCAGTATGGACCATAACTGCAAAGTGCAAAAAATATGTCTGACAACAAAAGGCCCTCAGATCACAATCTGTGTGCATGGGAAGGTATCAATGGGAGAAGGCTTTCCTTCAGGTGCCCACGTCCCAAACCACTTAAGGCTTTAATGGAAATAGCCGTCACCTTTATTTGAACTCAGAAACATACCCAGTGTGCAGATCATGTAGAACCAGGGTAATAGGATTCCAATGGGCAGCTCCAGCCAACAGCTGAGTTGCAACATTCTGTACCAATTAGAGTTTTTGTATTTGTTTCAAGGATAGTCCCATGTAGAATGCATTACGATAGTGCAAACTGGAAGTAAGTAACTAGTGCATGGATTACTGTGGCAGGCAGTTCAGACTTGGAAAATTCTCCAACGTTTCTCCCTGGGAGGAACCCTGAAATTTCTCTTCAGATTCCAGTTTCTTTTTGAAAAAACCCTGAAATTCACTTTCAAATTTCACTTTGGAGACATTTTGGTGCTTTTAGTCACCAAGACTACCTGAATGCACTCCAGCAGGAACCATGAATTAAGGAGTCCTCCCAAACTGCAAACCTGATTCTTAGTGGGGAGTGGGACCCTAAGCAGAACAGGGTCCATGTAGATGTTTTTTAAAAAGCATCTTACATTAACAGCATCATACATCATGTAGATCAAAGCGCAGATTACATTGAAGGGATGGTTCACAGAGCCCATTTTTAATTTATTTTAAATAATTGTATCCTTTTAAATTTTCTAAATTGAAAACTTTAAAATAGAAACTCAAATGATGACTTAAGAATAAAGATGACAAGTCTCAAGAAAGCACGGTGGGAGGGGAATACCCTTCCCAAGTCCCATTGAGTGCAAGCATAAAAAGAAATGTTTTGCAGGATCTTTGAAACAACTACTGGGCTGATGTTAGGTGGGCTTCCTGGCTAGCTTATTCCACAAAGTCAGCATCATTACCAAGAGGGCATCTTTTGTTTATTGCATCTGCATTGATTGCTTCCCTAATAGATAGGACTTTGGGTACAGCTATCTCAGCAGATTTTAAGAAGTGAATGTGCTATACAAGAGAAGATGCTCCCTGGTATAAGCAAAACCTTGTTGAGTTGCAATGTCCAAAAAGCATTCTTCTCAATGGGAGGAGAGCTGGTCTTGTGGTAGCAAGCATGAATTGTCCCCTTAGTTAAGCATGGTCCGCCCTTGTTTGCATTTGAATGCAAACTACATGTAAGCACTGTAAAACATTCCCCTTAGGGCAGTGGTTCCCAAACTGGGAGCCCTCAGATGTTGCTGAACTACGACTCCCATCAGCCCCAGGTACAGAGGCATATCTAGGGAAAATAGCACCTAGGGCAAGCACTGAAATTGCACCCCTGTCCAAACATCTGACACCCATCTTTCAGATAACTTTGCTATAATATCAGCTCAAAAATACAAGTCAAGCAACATTTCTGGGGGTGAATTCTTACAAGTATTTTTTTTAAAAGCACCACACAAGTTAAAGGCAGGCACTTTCCAAGTCTGAAATCCCAGCTACTTTAGTACAATTAGATCCCACCTTCCCCACCAACAAATACAAAATTAATGCAGCAATACAAGATTCATTGTTCTGCCATCTACTAATGAGCCTCATTTTAAAAAAAATCAATCTGAATTTAAACATACATGGGGTGGGGGTGGGGAAATCACACAGAGGTTGTTGGTGTTTTTTAAATAACCTTTAAAAATGCCAGAAGTTGGGAACATGACGAACAGAAGGATAGAGGTTACTTTTCCTCCCTTTTAAGTTGTACCCCTGGAAAAGCTTCTGCACAGCCCTTTAGTTTTTAAAAAAATGGACTCTACCCTGTTTTAAAACAAAATATGCTGTGGAGCCCAATCCCAGGCATGATTTCCCTGGAAGTAAGTCTCACTGAGTTCAATGGAGCTTACTTATCCCTAGAAATTGTGAGTAGGACTGCAGCCAGAGCTAACTAGGGTCTCAGCCAACACAGATCCAGATGTAAACAGAACCAACACGAGACCAAAAGAAGGAAAAGATAGTGTAAAAGGGAAGGAGGTAGGATGACCCCTAAGGTAGGAAGAGCTGGGTGGAGCAGGAAGAACAACGGGGACCCTTCCCTCTAGCTTTCTGCTAGAAATAACTTCTTGATCTATTAGCAAAACTGGTCCTCCTTACCCTATCTCCACCGCAGATCCAAGGGGCTGGGTCCCACTGCCCTCCTCCTCCTCTCCACAATGACTGGAAAGCTAAAGGGGTCACCCATTCCCCATCACACATCCAGGTTTGCAAACTACAGCTTTCCAGAAGGCATGCTTGTCCCTGTTTACACAGTAGGAGACTCACGAGCGGGCACCGCCGCCTGCCTCCTTCAATGAAACGGTGCTGTGATTCATTGAACCCAAGAAGTTGCATTTGGTGTTTGCAAGAGGAGAGGCTTGGATAGGGGTTGTACTGGAGACTGCCCCCCACCCATCAGAAGAGATGCAAGCCATTGCAAAAGACTGTGAGAAGCCACTGATGGGAGGCTTGTTGCCTCCCTCTATGCATTGCATTGCATTGGTGAAGGGGGCTGTGGCGGGGGGGAGGGAGGCTCCGTCCCCCTCCACAGCCCCCTTCGCCAATGCAATGCAATGCAAAGAGAAATCCATACGTCTGAGAAAGATGGTGATCATTTCCATTAAAAAAATAATTCTTTTGCAGCATAAAATGATCAGGGAATGGGGGGAAGGGAGCTAGAGACCATGAGAGATCTGGGCAGATCTTCTTTAATCCTAAAACGAGGAGGGAGAGGAAAGCGCCAAGGATGGAAAGCAGGGAGGGGAAGAAGTTTGATCATCAGAACAAAACCCTTCCGAGCTTACCATGTCTTCAGAGATTGCCCTCTTTTGCAGCTACCCAGCAGCTCAATCCCAAAGTGGGGGAGAAACTAAAGCAAGCCCCAGGAAGTGGAACAGCAGCTGAGGGGAAGGGCGGGCGGAGCTCTCTCTGCTGAAAATGAGGTCTGGCTGGCCAGCTCAGCAGCCCGGGCAGAGCGTCCGGAGGCGCGGCGGTGAGCAGCGTAGGGCACCAGGCTGGGCCCCAGAGGCGGTGGTGGTGAGTGGCATGGGGTGCTCAGATGTGGCGGTGAGTGGTTCAGGGTGCCTGGAAGTGGCGGTGAGTGGCGCCTGCTGCCCGCAGGTGGCGGAACCAGAAGCAGTGGCACTGGAGTGGTGGCAGCGGCGCCTTCCTCAAGTGGCACCCAGGGCACGTTCCCTTCCTGCCCCACCCTCGTTATGCCCCTGCCCAGGTACAATTTATCGTGGATCCCAGTTTGGGAACCACTGCCTTAGGGAATGGGGCTGCTCTGGGAAGAGCACCTGCATGCTTATATGCAGAAGGTTCCAAGTTCCCTCTCTGACATCTCCAAGATAGGTCTGAGAGAAACTCCTGCCTGTAGCCTTAGAGAAGCCATGGCCAGTCTGTGTAGAAAATATTGAGCTAGATGGACCAAATCTGACTCGGTATATGACAGCTTCCTATGTTCCTATGTTCCATTCGGATGATTTCTTCACCACATGCCTATTCAGCTTAAGCTGACAAAATAAGGAGTCAGAATGAGCAAAAAATGAACCCCTAAAGGAATTTTGTGATTGGGCCTTCATCAGGTCTTTCCCCCTCTGAAATACAACTTAAGGTGCCTTATTTCTGCTCATATAGGGGAAACCCTTAATGTTTTCCACCCAATATGCACAGGAAAAAGTATCTCCAAGATATTCTGGGTCATCTCTATCAATGCAAACACTGACATTTCCTTATTATGAAGATTATAGCCATTAGCTGATGACAGCCTGTAAACTACAAGCTGGTCCGAGGTTTATCTTTCCATTAACTCGCAGCACTGGTGTGTGTGTGGGGGGGGGAGTGTATTGAGAGTTTCCCTCCAGCCACTGAGACTCTTCAAGTTACTGTAGTTTGTTTGGATTTCACTTCTCCTAATTGCTGCCATTTCCACGGATGATTTGAGCTATGTTTGAAGTTGACGTACGATACAGAGAGTGTAGTGCATACCGCTGCTCTCCATGTGTCAGGAAATCAGAGAAGGGGGTACTGTGTATATGTATGTGTCTCTGTGTAAACACCTGCCATGCAACTTGCTTCTGCTCACTGTGGTATCCAAAAGTTCCTTCCACCAGAAGCATCTGGCTTGGTTAAATGCTTCCTCTGTGATAATCAGTCAGGACACTGCTACTGTGCAAATCAAAGCATGTCAGACAAAAGAAGAGAACTCTTATATTCAAGAAGTCAGAAGATATGTAATGCTTTCAAAACCATGTAGGGTGTAGAAGATAAAACAGAACCCTCAGTTGTCTGCACACAGTGGCTGACATCTAGACTAATGTTTCACACAATGAGAAATGTTTTGCACATACAATTGAGAAGGAGTAGTTTTCATGGATCCCCCTTTCTTTCTGTAGCCCTCTGTGCCTCCCACAGACATGCCCCTGAGGGTCCTGCAACCCTCAGGGAAGCAACCCTCAGACAACCTGCTTTTTGGGCAGTATAGAAATATGCTAAATAAATAAATAAATAAATAAATAATTTTGGAAGGCACAGAGGGTTCCAGAAAGAAGCGGGGGCCAAATCCTTCCCAGATGCATGCACACAATATTTTTCAGCACACATATCAGCCAATGATTCCCAACTACAATCATTGCCCAATGACATTTTGCTGATGTTTGCTGTGTAATTATTGAATGCAGTGACGTCAACTCTTGAATGGCCCCCAAGAAGGTGGTTATTAGTGTAAGAAAATAGACAAAGCAACTATTACACAAAACAGATGGCTGAATACTATTATGAAGAGTCCCAGCATCCTTTTCTGTTCTTCTCCAAGTGAAACCCACAGATGCTTTAATACAACAATGTTTCATTGTAACACTGATGTAATCTAGTTCATCATGGGTTTAACTGTTAATTTCATCACTGAAACTGGATATTTGAGTTGTCTTGACACATCCAGACACTTTAAATATTTCTTTTATTTCCCAGACATTACACAGTATACTTTACACCTGAGAAGAAAGGCATATCTTTAATTTTCATCTTATACATGTATTAATGCAGAACTCATTCTCTCTTATCCCTGCTAAACAAAATACATCTTGTTTTCACATCAGACCAACTGGTGGATTTTTCTAAAATCAAGGGTGGGAAATCCAATACAAATAGAAAAGAGTTTGCTTTGTGTGAGCAGGAACTAAAGTTGTTAGAGCAATCTGAGGTCAAGTGTGTATTACGTCAATCATTCTGAAGCATTGGTTGATGCCACTAGGCAACTATTTGTAAGGACCTACCTAATTAATATTGGCAGCCAGTCACCCGGTCCTCCTTGACAGCTGCAGAAATCTGGGAATAGCCTGAAGTGTACTGTCTCTTTAAATACTCCGTATGCACCGCTATTGCCAGGCAGAATGGGGAAGAGAAAGGAGGATGGCGGGGGCATGGCGATTTGGCTGAGATGTGGCCATCGAGAATTGCAGCATGCATAGCTGCCGCATGCCTGGCTGGGTCTGGGCCACCCTCTCTATGATTGTGGTTACAAAATCAGCACGAAACTCATCTGGGTTCAGGCATAATGCTTTGGCAGCCAAACCTCAGGTTTTGGTAGCAAACCTTACTACAAACTGAAGGTTCACATTGGAGTTTGTTGAGGCAAACTGCAGGTCACTTTTGGCTTGAAACCATGGTTGCACAAATTCGGACATAATAGAGATCCAACCTTTGCCCCGTTTAACTCTGGTTTCACATTACGTCCGAATTTGGCCAGAAAGGTATCTTATACTCATGGGGAGCACATTCTACAACTGAGAAAGCCTGATCCCAGGATGAATTGGGGGCACCCTAACCTCTTCTGATGATCTTAATGAGCAGTGGGATTTTGCAGGGAAAGGCGTTCTCTCAAGTAACCCAGGCCTAAGCCATTCAGGACTTTCAAGATGATAACCAGCACTTTATAGTTCATCCAGCAACATAACGGCAACCAGTGCAACTGTTTAAGAACAGGCATGGTGCGGCCTCTCCAAGTTACCCCAGAAACCAATCTGGCTGCTGCAGTTTGAACTATTTGAACTTTCCAAACTACATACAAAGGCAGCCCTACATAGAGTGCATTGCAGTGGTCCAAACTGGCAGTTACACATCCAAATGCTTCTTTATTCTGCTGCTTGTTCACATCGACATTTTTCAGTCTCGCTACACCTTGAATTGAAGTCTCACTCTGGTTTTTTCTTTCTTTAAGATTTTCTTCTTTAATAGAACCTTTCCTTAACCACCCTAGCCTCACTTGCCCTTCTTCTCCACTGAAACATGATTCTTCTCTTTTTACCAATTATCTGCCTTCTCCACCTTTCTGGATTTGTCCTTCTAATACAGAAGGTAAGCCCTCTGAGAAGAGACTATGCCTCATGGTACACATGGAGGGGTAAGGATATAGTGTGTGAAAGCCACACACTGTAATAAGAAGTGACTATTCACCATGTCCACAGACCCATCCCTCTACTGACTGGTACCTGTGTTATCATGTCTTGTTTTGCATGATTAGCAAATGCACCTGGAATGAAATCTGAGCATTCCCCTGTTAGTCCAATCTGCAGTCATGTGAAAGTATTCTTTGAATCCACCTTGATAAGCATTCATGATATGCCCATTACTTATGTTATTACATGGCTCAGCAGAGACCGAAAGACTTCATTTCCTGTAAGGATCCATCTTCAGCTCACATCTGTGCTACCTTTGATCAAAGAGCAGACTATAAGGGATTAGAAATCATGGAAAAGTGGCTCAGCTTCAGGTCATACAGGAGTGCAAGAAGCAATGGGGGTAAGAACCAATTAAAGCTTACTATGGACATAACAGTTAATTATCTTGATTTCCATTTTAGCTTTTAAAAAGCCCAAGATTTGCCTCTTCATTAGCATGTCTGGGTACAAGCCTTTGCCTCTGTGTACGTGGCTTAAGATTTGCTCCATACCATACTTTCAGGAAGCTGCCACTGAACTAATTATGCAATTTTGCATTCTGTGCATATGCACACAACATATAGAAGATGGAGATGGAATGGTGGGCCTTAGCATTGAATGGCTCAAGATATACCAATGTCAAGCAACTTTTTGACAGCCTCATTTGTGTTTTCCATGGAACCTGTTATCAAAAGTGGATAAAGAAGTATAGTCCTTTGCCACCCACATCCCAGTTCCACCACCAATATGTCAACACCTTTGGAGTGATCAGTGATTTCACTTGCAAAGTGAAACACGTACATCTCTAGTCCTTTTGCTCATGACCAAAGGCTATGCTGAATTGCTTTCACTGTTGCAGGGCATTCTGTTATTTTCCAACCCACCATCAATTCTTCAGTCTCTTCTTTCAAAGTGCTTAGTGTTTTCCAAAGATGTACGCTGCTGTCAATACACAACAGCACTGTGTACCCAGCACCAGGACATTCTGTCTCTACATCATGTAATGTGTGCTTGGCTTATTCACTGCACTTTTTGGGACTGGCAAAAACAGAAGCCAAAAGTTGAACTGACCATGGACAGTTGGGGACACCTCTAATGATAGATGGCTAATAGCAGTACTCTAAGTAATACTTGCAAATACAGTAAGCCTCCATTTGTAGATGGCTGAAGATGATTTGGATAAGGCAAATCCATTGAAAAAGAATTCAGACAAATGGGACAGACTTCGCCACATCAAAATGTGCTATTTACAGAATGAGATTCTTAGGGAACATATTCTGTCACTTAAAGGACACTGTCAGCTCTTCAGCAACTGCAAGGATCAGGGAATTAGTAACAGAAGAGAGGCCTTTTCACCTCTAGGTCACTGCCTCAATTCCATTAATTCCAAGCAAGTTTGGTAATGATGAAAATTGCTACCCAATGGCAGATGGCCACTGTGCTGAGCAGAATGGATTTTTCATCTTCAGTGGACAGTGTTATGTTCATTAACTAGCAAAGGTCCACCTTGCTAATCACACCAATTAATCACACTAAGGCCTACTTATTAATCACAGTAAGTTGGGTGTTGTTTTTTAAAGAAAGGCTGAAGCCCTCTTCAGTCATTTAAAAGTGCTGCTGTAACCACCAACAGCAGCACAAATGGGTCAGAAGACTCCCCGACCTGTCGCTCACAAATGCCACACCACTCACAGAGTGGCATATGTCTGAACATGGAAGCACTGTATTCGTGATGGTAGCTGCTTCCAAGGTTGCAAGGCTGGATTGCACAAACCATTTGTGCCAGTGTACATGGTTACAGTAGCACTTTTAAGCATCTGCACAGGGCTTGAGGAAGGCAAGAAACCCTAAGTGTCCCAGACATTCTCTTCCTATGCTTTGGGTGAAGGCACTGGATGCTGAGTGTTATGAAGCAGGTTGGCATACCAGTGAGTGGCAGAAAACACATATTAAATTTAGGGCCTGGACTGATTTGATAAAATGGTACTGTGGCATACATACAGTATAACCTTTCCCACATTTCCATCAGTTTGCATCTGTAGAGTGCTGTCTAGAAGAGCGCTTCCAGATAGTGCATAGCTTATTCAAACCCAACAGAGACCACCCAGAAAGGAAACCATCTCTGGCACCTGTGACATATTGCTGTTGGATAAAACCTTTCACTTTAAGTCCAACTTGGAGGCCAGAATTCTAACTAAAGCAGTGCCAAATAGTCTCCAGTTTAGATCTGCAGCCCAAAGTAGTGATTGAGGTGGGCAGAAATATTTCTTGAACACATTATGTTCAACACAATATGTTGAACACAATATTAAGACTGAAGTTCTGTGGCTGGGCCCGAAGCGGTCGGGGGGTAGTTTTCAATTACCAACCCTTGATAGTGCTTGTTTGATACCTCAGCCTACTGTGAAGAGCCTGGACATGATTCTTGATGCCTCTTTGAATATGGAGGCTCAGATCATGGAGGTCGCTCGAAAGGCCTTCTTTCAGTTATACCAAATACGGCAGCTGCCCCCCTATCTGTCCCCTCTGGACTTGGCCAGTGTGATCCATGCGATGGTCACTTCCAGGTTAGATTATTGCAACTCGCTTTATGTGGGGCTGCCACTGCTCCTAACTCGGAGATTGCAACTGGTGCAGAATGCTGTGGCCAGGGTCCTTACTAAGGCGCCTTGGTGAGCACAAGTGACACTTTTGCTCATTCAGTTGCACAGGTTGCCAGTTGAGTCCCGGGTTAAGTTTAAGGTATTAACCTTAACATTTAAAGCCCTACATGGTATGGGCCCTCCATACCTCTAAGACCGCCTGGTTCAATATGTCCCTCGCCAGGTCCTGAGATCAGCCACAAGTAATGCCTTGGTGATCCCGGGCCCTAGGGAGAGAGCCAGAGCCTTCTCAGTGGTGGCTCCGACTCTATGGAACGGTCTCCTGGATAATATCAGAGCTCTCCATGATCTGTTGGCCTTTCGTAAGGCATGTAAGACTGAAATGTTCCGCCGGGTGTTCGGTCGCTGAGATAGCTGGTCGTAGAGTGATCTTGCACTCCATAGTTATTATGTCATGTGGAATGAGTATTGTATGGGGTTGTGGTTTATGAGGCCATGTAAGATATTTTTATGAAATTGTGTTGCTGTGTACGTTATTGCTTGTAAGCCGCCCTGAGTCCTATGGGAGTAGGGCGACATATAAATCAAACTAAATAAATATTCACCTTTTCTGATGCTATTTGGTGCCGTTGTTTCCCCTAGCTACTGTCATTTTTTTCGTTCCAGGTACCCAAGGATTATATAGTGAATCAGGTGATGTTACAATGCTACCAAGTCAATTAGATTTGGCTATGCCCTGTTGTCTCTGAAGGCAAATGAAGTCAATTGCAAGGACAAAGGCTCTTGGATTAGTCACAAGGGTAAGCCCAGCCTATCAGGGATGACATAGTTAATGGTATGATATCCGTCTGCTGTGTAGCCAAAGAGATTTGGCTATGTGAGACATTATTGGGGGCAAATGAAATGAAGGGTAATGTAAATGAGTAGGTTGATTCTTCCCATGCAACACTGGAAAAATAATCAAAAAGGCTGGATGCAAAGTTTGTTTTTCAACTCCACAGAAAATGTTATAGGAGAAAATGTGAGTAGTTTCAGGTCTGTTCGAGTTCTAACAGGATCTAAGCCAGAACTATCATGAATGGCCTCTTATGGCAGTATCTTATATCAGTTTCACTCTGTTTTGTCCTCAAATGTTGACAGGCTGCTTGGGGAAGCGCAAGCAGCTACATGTGTTGGATTCTTACCTCTTATGGCTTATTGAAAGCTAAAGGGAGAGACTGAGGGAGTTTCATTATGGGAGGGAGGCTTTTCAATGCTGCATTGGTGAGCAGGCCCTTTCTTAAGGATCAGTGCAGGGGCGCAGCAAGGTTGGAGTGGGCCCAGAGACAAGATTTTAAAATCCCCCCCCCCCGAGCTCAGCTCATGAAATAAAGAAATCTTAAATGAGTCTGAATAGTGGTAACAAAAAGCATAGTAAAATTTATATCTATCTCCTATGTGCCACAACAGAACGTCATCCTAAATTATTTTTTAAAAGGTTTTGTAAATTGTGGACGATGCAAGTCATTTAATGGTACTAGAGAAAGACATGCTGTTCTGGTAGCTTCAGGTCTTAACACTCACATCAATTTCGGAGGATGAATACAACTGAAGGAAGCCCGGGCAGGTGCGCAGCTGTGGGAGTCAGTCATGTGACTTGCCTCTCCCCCCCCCACAAGGCAGTGGGCCCCCAGACAACTGTCTGCCCTTGCCCTATTATAGTTACGCCCCTGGTTCAGTGTTAGTAACAGATACCCTTGCTAACTGCTGCCTGCTTACCTCTGTGCCTAACTGTGTTTTTGTATGCAAAAGCTTAGTGTTTTGCCTGTAAATTCAAGTAACGGTGACTATTTGAGGCTTTTGGCTAAAACAGGGGTTTCCAACCGCTTGGAAAAAAAACAAGTGTACTTCTTCTGTTGCAGACTTTTAGCTCAGGTACCAGCAGTGATATAGGAAGATGCTGAAAGGCATCATCTCACACTGTGTGGGGGGAGGGAATGGTAAACCCCTCCTGTATTCTACCAAAGACAACCACAGGGCTCTGTGGTCACCAGGAGTCAACACCAACTTGACAGCACACTTTACCCCATACATAGTGTGTGTGTATACACACAAGTTTACTTGTCTCATTAATTTCAATGGGAGCACTCAGTGCTAATTTTCTGAAGCCTGTCAGTCAGACTGAAAGGAAGGTTATGCTGAGCCTCAGCATGTAGCCAGCCAATTGGAAGCAGAGGAGGAGGGTCTTCACCCTCCTCTGTCCCCTTCTGCAGCAGACACATGCACATCATTAGCTTCAACCCAGCAATCTTCAGATGGGGCAGCCATGACATGGGGAGGCAAGAGGGCACTGAATATCTCCTGGGAGCCACTCACATATCCCTAGGTGTACTAGTGCCCCCTGTTGGGGTTGGGAACCCCTGGGCTAAAACAGCAAAACTTAATAATATTGAAAACTACATCTCAGTAGATTCATACCTCCAGCAACTTAGCCTGTATCGTAAATATCCTGTCAGCAGTTGGGGCTGTCCAGAAGTAGGGAGGAACTTACCTGACTGTTTGACATCTTCCAGGAGAAGAAGCCACCCAGCAGCAGCTCGGGGAGAGGGGAGCAGACCAACAGCAGCACAGTGCCAACACGGAAAGGCTACACAGCTCCATTGGTGGCACAGGTTTGGAAGACTGGGGGGATAGCTAGCAGTTGGACCAGCTAGGAAAGGGGTGGAGCCAGCGGGGAGATGGGAGGCATCTCAGGGAGTGCACAAGGTTATTTAATTTAATATTTATTGAAGTATTTAGCTCTGTGCTGGTGAAGAAGAGACGTGCCCTGCAGGATTGCCTTGGCTCCCCACAAGTAGTAGGACTGCAGGATCAAGGCATGAGAAGGAGGAAAGACCAGGGTGGTTGAACCACCTTCCCACCACATATGAGCCATGACATGGACTGGGCATGCCAGCCCCATTGTATATCCATTGATCACTACACTTGTGTGCTCTTTTCTTTCCAATAACATGAAAGTAAAATAAAACATTAAGGGGGCTTATATGCATTTGAATTGTCTGGTTTGCATACACTAGAGACCAGAATATTTAAGTCTTGCATGTACTTTCCTTCCCACTCCTTTCAGGAGACTTCTGCAAAAATATAAGGAAAAGTGTCCCATGTAAACTACCTCTCTCACCATGTTAGCTCTCACTCACATCCACCCCACCACATACATGCATCCTGAAAAACTATGGGAATGCTGATAAATAGATTCCACTGACATCTAGAAAATTATACTTTCAAACCATCACATCATTTTATTTCAGATAAAAGCAAAAGTCCCATCAGGATCCAGGCATGTTCTGTGTCACTGGGCAGATGATATGATTTAAATGGCTTCTCCACTGGACAAATTAATCTGTGTCTTTGGGGTACTGGTTACTGGAAGAACAGTACTTGATGGATTTCAGAAACAGATCACCAGACCTTCGGCAATGACAATTACAGACGGCAAGATGGTAAATGTGTGTTCTATCTTGCTCTCCTCCCCCTGCCCACACACAATAAGACTGCTAAGGGATATGATGGAAGTGAAAGCTACAACAGAAGAGTCCTCAAAACCAGTTCAAACAATCCAAGGATCCTGATGGCAACTAACACATCTGACAGAGCAACCATGTAACCACTGTCTTTTTGCAGATACAGAATGTCCTATGAGTCACTTCAGGAAAGTTGCCAGAAGTGCAGGCTGGTCTGAACTTTCCCATATATTGGTAACATTTAAGGAATATTTAAGATGTTAAGACAATACAATAAATGCATGTACAACACACACACACAGCAAATTTCAAAGTTTTTGGAAACCATTTTTCCTTTGTATTCTTTATGCCTTACTTTTTTCCTCTTCCGGTGTTTATTGTCCTCTGAGTCCCTCTTTTTTTGGTGTTAGCAGACACAAAGAAGCCAAAGTGAAATAGTTGGAGGAGGAGTATTCTTGCACAGCTTCCATTTATTTCCTTGGTCTGTGCATGGAAAAACTGGAAGGTGTCTCTTATACTGTGTGTGAACACAGGAAAAGTGGTTTCATTATCAATGAAATGAAATTTCATTGATCCCATTAAATCTCTCATCTCATGATCCCATTAAAGAGGAAGGTCCTAACTTCCAGATCAAGGCAATCTTTATCTTCATCTTTATCTTTATCATCTACTACTACTACATTTGTATAAATAGTATCCAGGCTGTATATAAATAAACAATAATTATGAAAAAAATCAAAGGGTAAAAACCTTAAAATTAACAACTTTAAATAGAATTAAAATCAAACAGTTAGACACAATGGAATACCTGGATAAACAAATGTGTCTTCTTGACACTCCTGAAGCCAGATGAGGAAGTCCAATCCCGCATCTCAGTAGGGAGAATGTTCCAAACCTCAGGAACAGCTACCACAAGGGCTCAGCTCCGAGAAGCTATCAGTCCAGCCAGAAGCACCTGTAAATGAACCTCTTTGGAGGATCTTAATAAGCAGTGGAGTCTATACAGGAGGAGGAATGCATGCCTATATTTTTCCATGCTAAGTAAGCAAAGAGACATCTTTTAAAAGTGGTGATTATCTTTATTTAGCAGGGGGAGAACAACTGGCCCTATCCATCCCCAGCACAGCATTCCATTAGTGGCTGTTGTTGGTATCTATCTTATGTTTCTTTTTTTTAGATTGTGAGCCCTTTGGGGACAAGAAGCCTTTTTATTGCACCATGCACTCACACGGTGCTTTACTGGAGCTCCAATGTATCTCGAAACCCCAACCCTCAGAGCAATGGGCAGTAGCCAATGATTGTCTGGGTGGGCAGGTAAATCTGCTCGTCCAAAGGCAAGGAACTGCTCGTCTGTGTAGGAGGTAAGCTTTTCAAGGCGTCCTCCCCTTGCCCCATCAGAGCCCTTTCTCTGCTCGTGAGAAAGGGCTCAATATCTGTTTTTCTGAATCCTTTTTGTCCTGTGGCACACTTACAGTAGCCCCATCCCTGACACAGATATGGCCTTTTTGTGGCACCCAGCCATCACACAATGTTTATTCTTTGTTTGTTTGTTTTTGCTTCCTTTCTCCTCCAGCCTCACATCCCCCCTGGAAGTCAATACTGAGCTCGATAGACCAATGATCTGACTCAGTATATGGCAGCTTCTTATGTTCCTATGCATAAATGATAGAGTGAGCTCCAAAAGCAAGGAGTTTGAGCTGACCAGAGTGACATGCTGACCAGCATCCTTTCTGGCACACTAGTGTGCCATGGGAGATGCTGGTCTACATAGCACTGAAGGCTTTGCCAGTACTGACTGGTACAGAGGACAGCTTTTCCACAACTAAAGAGGTTTATTGCCATGGATTACTCCACATGGGTCTTCCATGGATACTAGATTACCCACAAGAAATAAACATACAGGCCATGAAGATGTCCATTGGGCATGTGCGGCGGCCTCCAAAATGGCCACCACCAGGCAGAGAGGCCTGTAACAGGCCCAAAATGGGCCAAAAATGAATGGAGATGGGGGGGGACATCAGGACACACACACACACACACCTGTTGCTACGACAGCACACACACACACACACACACGAAGACTGGCAATGGCAGTAAGTCTGCCTCCCCCCCTTAAAAAAAATTCCTCCTCCAAGCTGGACCCAAACTAGTTTGGACCAGGACCGGCTCTAGTGTGCACAGAACCAGACCAAACCTAGTTCAGTTCGAGTATGGTTCTACTCAAACTGAACTGAGTTTTCCTGTTTTGTGCACACCCCTACCCCCTGTGAGAAAAGAAACTAGGAGCTTTTATCTTTTCTCCCATGGATGGAAAAGCTGTTGGGAAGAGGCAATTTTGAGCAGAAAAATGGAAGGGCGGGAGATTTAAGCAAACCCTTCCCCTGCTACTTTTCTGCTCCTAGTCATAAGCTCCACAGCTGCTTTTTGCGGGGGGGCGGGGCACATCAGGAGACTGCTCATGCATCTTCTGCACAACATCTAATTTAACCCTTAGTGTATGAGCTTTGAGGTTGACAGCTTCATCATTCCTAAGGAAAGCAGCTGTCAGAAGCTTTCAATGTCATAAGCAGAAGGCTCTCTGTGATATTCTGGAGCAATTCCACTGAGAAGCATGAAGATTAACACAGTGACCTTGGACTTGACCTAACTCTTCATAGAGAGTAGAGCTAGTGAAACAAAAAGTTCACAACATTAAAGAGATATCTCACATTTTTGCACTGCTACAGATTTTTTTTCCTTTAAGAGAGCTCACATCCAGATACAAAAAGTATAATAGCATTGCCTATACAATGAAATAGACTCTTGGTAAATCATACAAGAATATTTTTCTTTGGAGGCACAGGTGAAAACAGTGCCTGAGCCTCATAAGCTCAGTCTTGGTAGTCCCACTGTCATGGCTGAGCTATAGGCAGCAGCAATTAGGTTGCACAAGGCTAGAAGCTGGGATAGGGATACCTAGGCAACCAGTTGGGGTTCTAGGATCAACATAACTAGCCAAAGGTCAGGAACACACTAGAGGCCAAGCCAAGCAGAGAGATCAAGGGAGTAAGCAAGGGCAAACACATCAGTAGCAAAGAGACCCTGAAACTGAGGCATGGTCTGCTTCAGACAAGACACCTCTTATAGGCTGCATTCACACATCACATGGATGGACCCACGGTTCTGCCCTCCTCACCGCCTACTGTGCAGTTACCTGTCCACGTTCAGACGTAACTTCCAGGACCTGAACTACAGTCAGAGAGACTGCAGAAAGGAGGAACTGGCTGCATGAGTGGGGGGACTGGCTGTGTGGCCTTCCTTCTGGAATGAAGAACAGCCCTGGCAGCCAATCACAGCTGGAGCGTGGGAGGAGCTTCCTCCCTCAACTCTGATTAAAGTTCGGTGGGACTCCAATGCATTGTTTGGATGCAATGACACCAACAATAAACCAAAAGTACAGTGGAGTTTGTGGAGGGGAGCCTTGGGTCACTTTTGTGTCCAAACCACAGTTTCATGCTTTTGGACATACAAGAAATTTAACCTCAGGCCCCTTCAACTCCAGTTTCCTGTTACGTGTGAATCCGGACATATTCCTCTTGGCAGGGCAAGACCAGCATAGGGCCTGGAGTGAAACTCAAATGCTGCTGCAGTGCAGCAAGTAATCACAAGGGGCAGTGGTAAACAATCTCAGCCTCAGGGAACTCTGCAAAATTCTGGTTTACAGAACCTCCAGAGACAAGTGTATGACTAGCCACATTCACACTGTGGGTCCCCCCCCACACACACACACATACCACTCTCCCATCTGAATCTGAATGTAACAGAGAGCTCCCTCCTCCCCATCAGCGAGACTGCAGAGTGGAGGAAGAACTGGCTTTTCAGGCTTCCTTCTTCCATGAAGGACAGCCAGTCATGGCCAGAATTGAGAGAGGAGCTTCCTTCCTCAGCTCTTGTTCCAGGGGACGCAGTCTATGGTTCCGCATTCAGATGCAATTCAGGCTGCGTCCAACCTCGGGTTGTGGTGACAAAACTCACTACAACCTGAGGGTTCAGATTGAAGTCACAAATCTGAAACCTCAGGTTCATAGGAACGCCAAATCCCATTTTCCCGCATTCAGATGTATTGCTCACAGAACCTCTGGCCCATTCAACTATGGTTCCGCATTACGTGCAAATGCAGCTACTGTGTAATCCACACAATTGCCTTTCTGAGTTTAATATAGGGGAAATCTACAGAGCAGGGGAAAGCACCCACTTTCCCCAGGGCACATTCCACACTTGGTTCCATGCTATAGCATTGAACTAGTCTCTATTTGGGCAAAGCCAAGAGAAGGCTTTCTCAGTTGTGGCACCCAAGATTAAACAGTCTTCCAAGAGAGGCATATCTGGTTGCGTCTTTGTTTGCCTTTAGATGGGCATTAAAGATAACTTTTCTAATGGGCTTTAATCAGGATTTAATTCATTGCTTTTGTTGTTGGGGTGTTGATATGTTTTATTTTGCTGCTTTAAGTTTGTTTGTTTTTACATTGAATTGTTTTTTAGATGGATCTACCATATTGATTATTATTTTGTTTGTAGTGTTATGCTGACTTTGTCTTTGTCAGGTGCCCTGAAAAGCCCAACATACATTAATTATTGTTATAGTTGTTAATCTAAACCAGACCCTCCTAATTGTAACATGTGATTCTGTAACTGTGTATCAGAGTTGATACTGGTACTGCCTTGCATTGCTCTCTCCCAACTGTTATACACTTAGATCAATGTACACCCACAATTACCTGCATATACCTCCTTCTACATGATCAACATGTTCTATATACCCTGGGACAAAGTTACTTTAAGTACTGCCTGTGCCTATCCTCCTTGCTTGGGTCGTAAAGTCCTAGTAACAGGCCTCGCTCACTAGGCACAGATCCAGTTTGTGAGGGACAAGCCCTTGTCTGTGGTGACACTACAGCTTTGTAATTCCATACCTGAGGAGATATGCCAGGTCCCCACAATTAAACAACAACAACAACAACAACAGGCCCTTAAAACATTTTTTCAACTGGATTGTAATTAGTTTTTATGGTAGTTTTATAATTTTTCATATCCTGCTGCTTTTGCTATCTTATTTACTTTTCTGTATATTTGGATTTCTTGTTTTTATATATTCTGTTTTATGTAAACTGTGTTGGGTAAAAATCATTCATAGGGGAAAAAATCTGTGTAGATATGTTGTATATGTGTACACTTAAGAATGTGTGTGAAGTAGCCCTTAGTCATGACTAACTTTCACTTAATAGGGTTCAGTGATTTCAACAACAGTTGAAATCTGTCAAAAGGTTTCTTCCCTGGAAGGTGTAGAGGCCCCTTGCAAAGATAATGGCAGAAATGTTGGAAACTCAGAGAGATGAGAAAAGAATCATTGTATTATACAGTCCAGACTCCTCTGCAAAGGCTACAATTGGCACACATCTTTTAATTAAGCCAGCAAATAGTTTCTTTTGATGGCTGTTTGCTTTCACTGGAAATGAAAAATGAATATTAATGCTATACTCAAGATTTGATCATGTCAGTTTTTGGATGTTGCTGCCAAGGTCTCCTGCTTTTTTCTTAACATAAATAAGCTAGAAATAGCACCGAGGTGCACACTAACCACTAAAAGGCTTTCTGTTTACATAGCAATATATATTTTCTGGTCTTGCCGCCAAGCAAGTGTCAAGAAGTACAGATAATGGAATTTACTGCATGTTCCTCCCTGCCTTGTAACATGCTCTGGAAAAAATAAAATAAAACAAAACTTAGATGACCTGTATTGCCATAATTCTTCAGCTAAGGTCTCAAGAAAAGTACAATTTGCTGGAGAAGTCTCAATACTCTGAAGGAGAAGCTAAATTGGAAATGAGGAATGGATAGGAGTCCAAAAACTACAGAGCTGTACTCTTAAGGACAAGTCCACACACTGAAATCAACCTGCAGCATCAAGTGGTCAGTTATATGTGTGGAGCAGCTGTCACGTGAGTCATCATATCATCCCAAACACAGTCTGAGTAATCAAGTGATGCCCAGGTTTGTGCAAGCCAACCCTTAGAAAATGTTCAGAAGATGATCATATTCACGCCACCACTGCCCCTTGTTCTCAAAGGCACCAACTCTTTATGCAGCTCTTTGCCTTGAACGAAGCTCCCGGACCTACTACACACCCAATGAGCAATGTGAGGATGCAGGAAGTGGGATTGTGACCAGTACTGATACCTGCTTCAGCAGGGGGCTGAAGGTAGACCTCAGAGGACTGGCTCAGATGAACACAGACCCCTACATGTGATAAAATTGACGCCGTGGTAAAAGCATGCCTGCCCCAACATTACTACGGATGTGCCAATGTACTCTCAGCACATCCTCTAATCTGTAGTGTGTAGGGGGTGATTCAGATGACCCCCCTCACATGCAATTAGAGGACATGCCACAAGTGCCTAGGCACATCCATAATGACGTCAGGGCAGGCACATTCTCACTGCAACCTCAACATTATCGCATATAGGGGTCCATGTTCATCTGAACCAGTCATGCGAAGGTGGTTGCTCCAATCTCATTCCAGATTCTAGTGGTTCTTTTTCTCACAGTTGCTACCACACAAGAGCCACACAAGTAAGAGCTACACAAGACAATATGAGGTCGAGGCCTGCCTCTTTCTTTTTAAAAATGTAAATAGCAGCTGCACAAGGATCTGGATTGGGACCACGGCAAGAATGGGAAGCTTTAACAGTTTGCCCTCACCATGGTATTGATTTGGATTCCCCTAATCCACCCCCACAGATGCTATTTGCCTTCAGAGAGAAGCTCTCACTGGTACCAATCCAATGGTATTAAAAAAAATAACATTAACATAAATGCACGCACACACATACCCAAAGAAAATGCCACAAGGCTATTTTCATTCTTTCCTGGTATGCGCCAATATCTAAGATCCTGACTGCTGCATTTCTCTAGACAAAAGGCATCATATCTAATAAATGAGAAAAGATCTAATTTTATAAAATTGTGGACAACAATACCTAGAAGGCATTCTAGTAATAGGATCCTTTCCAATTCTCCCATACGTGTTTTATTTATTAGATTTACATAACTATGCTCACAGAAATGGATACATTTCTTCCAGCCGAGGCAGGCATAATGAGCTTTAGATGATGTGTTATTACATTAAAATTATAGGTGAAGAAGTGTCACATTCTGTTGCTGGTTTCTTCAAGGCCACCAGGGCCTGCATGAGTTCTTCTAAACTGCTTGCATATTACCTACTGCAGAGATTAGACAGTAGAGTCAGCAGAAGGACACAATTTGTTTCATGAGCAAATAAACAAACAATATCTGGCTCCTTCTTTGGCTACTGTACTTAAAAAGAACATCTAAAATCAACACGGATGCTTTTGGCCATAAAATTATAAGGCAAGCAAATGGACTGAGATAACTCTATGAGCCTTAATTGCATGCTTGTAAAGTTACAGGCAGGGTTTTTTCACTCAAATATAGCTTGAACTCAAATACCGTTGAGCAGTGAAAGACCACATTCCCTGTTCCTCCTGTCTCCTTCCATGTGCTTCCAAGTGGCATGTGATCAGATAACGATCGCCCTGAGCCATTTTGGAAGAGCGGTATAAAAATCAAATAAATAAATAAAAATGCCATTCTTAGGACAATAATGTGTTGGATTTCTAGAGAGCCATCCTTTAGTAACAGAAGCCATCAAATATGAAGGATGCAAATTGCCCTATTGGATGAATTCACCCCTTTCATTTATAAGCTTTTTTGTGATTATCTGGACATGGGAATCTACTGTCATGAGTGGCCTATTGCCTCCGGAAATTACCTCATTGAAAGATGGAAAATCTAGCATTTGCTCTTACTTAAACAGATCATGTATATTTATTCACCTATTTTGCCCTAACAAAGGAGCATAGGGAGCTGCCTCATGCTGAGTCAGGGCGTTGGTCCATCTGGCTCAATATTGTCCGCACTGACTGGCAGTGGCTCTCCAAGGTTTCAGTCCGGAACCTGCCCAGCCCTACCTGGAGATGTGAGGGATTGAACTTGGGATCTTCTGCATGCCAAGCAGATGCTCTACCACTTAGCTATGGCCCCTTCTGATAGTACTCTGTTTTTGAAACAAATACTACCCTAGCATCTTTTAGAAGTTACATTAGCCCCGACAAGCTTAGTTTTCCCCTAGTAAATAGCAGCCAAATCAGAGGCCTCCACAGATTGCTTCTATGGTGGAAGGGGAGAGTTAGAAGTCCCAGCCCCTGCCATGGTCCCTATCCATTAGGCTCCCAATCTGGGGGTAGAAGGACGACCCTCCAGCTCAACTGCTATTTTCCAAGGAAAAACTGAGCCCGTCAGGGCTAATGCTGCTTTAACTGCCACATGTAAGTTTGACCCTAAAACTGTGGGCAGAGCCTTATTGTGTCTTTACTTTTTATATAGGGCCTAGCAATGACAATTTTTTGTTTATTTATTCTTGTGAAGCAACTGGTTCAAAGCGTGCTCCTTACTAAGACTGATAATACTCTGTGTGTGTGTGTGTGTGTGTGTGTGTAACCTAACCCATATAAGAGAGGAAGAACATTCGTATGTGTATGGAAGTAACAGCCTTTGGGTGTGCTCTTTGCCGTGAGCTCTTTTAGTATCATGATCTAAAGTTTGTCCTATCAGCCAATGCCTCAAAGAAAGTGAGGGTATGCATTTGGATAAGACTCAAAGCAACCACAGTTAGTTGCTTTGTGTCTTGGATTTAGCCACCTGAACCTGTTCACAAAACAGATTCAGTGTAGAGATGTGCAGAACCAGTTCAATTGTGAACCAAACTGCCACAAACCGGGCTGGGTTGAGAGGTTCAATCGTGAACCATTTCGAAGCTGTTCGACAAACTGACTGGTCCAGCCGACTGGTTCGACCAAACTGGTTCACATACCTGTGGTTCGGTCCAAATTTGATTCAATTCTGACCGAATTGCACCAAACAGTTTGTGGATACCCCTAATTCAGAGATCTACCTTTCCTCCACTTGTGCTCTGAGTTCTTTGCTATTGCATCAACATCTTTATGATTTCTGTCACTTGTGTCCACTGCCATCCTATTTTGTGCCACCATATTAATGTTCATACAATTGCCATTTTGACAGCTGTGTATGTATACTGGTATGTAGCTACATACCCCAGATGGTAGTAGCAGTGGCAGAAGCTGGAGGAAGATCCCAAAGATAGGTTCAGGAATAACAGACAGGGACAATACAGTATAATAAGCAGGTGTCCAGTAGAGAAGGCTGTTCCCAGTTATTTACATTTGTATTTGTGTGTCTAAATTCCTGAAAACAAATGCAAATATAATTGACCCCATTACTAATACTATTTATGTATGTATTTATTAAATTTATACACCACCTTTCTACTAGTAACCCTCTAAGCAGGGTGCAATAGTTAATAATAAAATACAGTGGCAGACATCCAGATCAATATTGCTTATTGCAGTGATATTGCGCTTGCTTGTTCTCGTAAGTCAGGAGCTTGCATTCCAGACTTGGTTGTGCTGGTGCAATAGGCTGTGCTGGTGCTACCTGTGGGGCACCTCTGGTTGTCTTTCTTGCTCCACATATGTTGCAAGGAATGATGCAACGCTATCAGCTAGCCTTGTGCAAAAACTCTTGCACAAGTAGACTGAAAGCACAACTATCTGGATGTCAGTCAGAAAAATACTATGCCAATTAAGAAATGCATTGTTAAAAAAAATTAAAATGAAAGCACAGAAGATTCAAAGACTGACAGTAACAAAACAACAAGAATCCAAAAAAGGCCAGTTAAGCACCAGAAGCTTGTCTGGAGAGGAGTATTGGGTGGTGTTTTTTAAACATACTGGTGAAAGGCAGCCAGCAAAGGGACCTGCTGGGTTAAGAGTGTTTCCTAACCTATGCACCACCACAAAGAGGCCCAGCATAAGCATCTGCAGAACCTTTTCCAGAGGTGGCAAAGGCATGGGTGATGCACCCTGTGCTGCGCTCCAGCTCTCTCTTGCTCATTTGCTCACTCGCTTCCCATGCCAGAGCTGCTGCTGCTGCTGCTTCCTGGGGCTGAGCTGAGGCTTGTGGTGCATTCTCCACCCCTTTCCCCTTCCTTCCCTTCTTCCAGCATTGCAGGAAGCCAAGGGGGACCATTCTTAGTCTGCATGCTTAGAATTGCAGGCTTGTCCCCACAAACCTGCCTAGGACCAGACTGTAAAAAGTTGCTCTGCAACACCATCACACATCTGTTGGAATTTTACTGTGAAACTAAGCATTGTCCCTCTTCTTACCTAAGGCATACTTACCTCCAGAGGCATATCTAGGGAAAATATCGCCTAGGGCAAGCACTGAAATTGCGCCCCTGTCCAAACAGGAATGATGGGACTTGTAGTCAACAATATCTGGAAATCCCTGTTAAAAGGAACACTGTACCATCTAGACATGGTTGTTGATCAAAACCTGAAAACATGAGCCATCTCTGTTAAAGACTTAGAACAACAGTCAGGAGTTATGTGAGGATTCCAAGCGTCATTTTCTCTGTCTCATCTCATGCTTTTTAAAAAACATGACTTTGTCCTAGAGGATCACCTCCCCAAATAGCCACTAGCAAAATAGGGGAAGAAGAAGGTGGCGGGGGCAGGGTGGGAGAATCTATAAACCTGTGAATGATTCCTGCCAGCCTTTGTCTTGTGATGACTGTTGGCTCATGATGGGGTATATGTGCATTGACCATTCTAGTGCTTACTTTGACACCAGGAGGAAGAAGGATACATTAGTTTGCCACACTAGACAGAGGAATTTGCAACAGGAGCAGACAGACAGGTTCTGCAAGGGCCAAAACCATCCCCTGCCAGACTAAGAAATCATTGTAATTTGCCCCTTCCTGTCACAAGCAGTGTGGTGTTCTTTTATTATTGACTCTAACTCTCAGATATCCCAGTCATGGATGGAAAATTCAGGGTCAATTAACAAGAGACACATTTTCTACATGGGAGTTTCTTCTGTGCAGGTGTTGTGCAGAAACCCATGTGTAGTGATCAATACATATGTATCTATTCTGCCAGGGGCATAACAAGGTTGGAATGGGCCCAGAGACAAGATTTTAAAATGGGCACCCAGCCCCTCAAAGTCCAGTGTGTCCACACACCCCAGGCCCCCAAGGATTTAAGTCTGATATTTCAAAATAAGTATGCTACCTGGAAATACATTTCACTGAATACACACATGCACACTTCACAATGTATAGTGATATACATTGAGTACTATATATTTGTGCTACTTTTAATGCCTAGAACACACTAGAAACACTAATTATTAAAATAGCCCCCTTGCTGCAGATTAGCAAAGGAGATTTTCAGCCATGCAGGGTGAGCCTATGTTTGTTTTCTCAGAATTCTGAACAAATTCTGTAAAGTTTGATTCCAGGAGGTTTTTCACACGGGGCTTTTAAAGCCCTATAACACACATTTCCTCTGGAATGGAGGAGCTGCATTCACATGTTGGCCAGATTTACCCTGAAGTCCCTGAGAGTTATTGGGGAGCAGTTTACACATAAGAAAAACAAAACAAAACAAAACAAAAGCACAACACATGCTTCACAGTTCTCACTCAGACCTTCTGGGTTACAAAACAACTTGAACATAAGTTCATTTATGAATGAATGAATGAATGAATAAATAAAATATTGTTCCAGAAGTTTTTGTAATTTTCTTCCATGAAACAAGCCAATTAGAGGGATTTTTAGATAGTTTTTGCTTTTAAAGCCAGCAAAGTTTCCACTCTGTTTTAAATATTCAGACTTCTCAGTCTCCCCCACCCCCACCCCACCCCCCATATCAAAGCCCTATGGCAAGTAGATCCCTATATGGGGGGGGGGTAAAACCACAAAAAGGAATTCACAGTCTACCTGGCAAAAGCTGTGCTGGATGGTCTGGGCAGAGGGTCTGCTGCTGCAGAGAACTTTGCCTGCCTTCTTCTTCCTGGCTTCTTTGGGGCCTGCTGAGTTCACGCTTCAGGGAGGCCTACACGGAGGCCTCTCTGTAAGCCCCTCCCACCCACTGATCAGCTGAGAGGTGGGGAGAGAAGAGCTGCTCTGCAGTTTGCAGGCCCAGCCAGAGGCCGATCCTAGGCCTCGCAGAAGGCAAGCAGGATGGCAAGTGGCTGAAACCCAGCTCTAGGATAATCAGCAGGAAGCACAGAGAGCCTGGAGCACTGGAAGAGCCAGTCAGTTCACCTTAGAGGTAGCAAGCGAGAGAGAAGCAAGTCTTTCTGGCAGTGGGGCAGCCAGTCCATCCGGTCTCCCAGTGCTCTCAATCCTCTTCCTCCCCTTGTGGGTTACCGATGGAAGTAGTACCTGCAGGACAGCCACCCGGTAGTAAAGGTAGGCAAAGTATGGGAGGCTCAGTCTGGGGGGTGGGGTGGAGAATGTCTCCCCTTGCTCTCCATCTGGACACCCATGGTCCCAGGTCACTGCTAGTTGGACTTCTAATGATGTCCTTTTATGCAGCCTCTTCACTGCTTTCAGTTCAGAAACCTGGCCATTCAGGCTACATTAGTATGTCCTCTTCAAGCTTCACTGTACTTTACTTGACATGTCCCTTTCCCTTCCCCCTTTTTGCCTGTGCCCCAGAGCTGCTCAACTTTGTACCGCCTGCACATGTTGGCCTACAACTCCCATAATCCCTGGCTATTGGCCACTGTGGCTGGGGATTGTGGGAGTTGTAGTCCATAAACAGCTGGTGGGGGCTATGTTGAGCAGGCCTGCTGTACACCCATCTTGTCCCTCAAATCTACTCACACAGGCTTGTATAGATAACAAAGATTCTAACTTTAATTTCAGGTGATGAGACAAGAAGGCTATTCACATGACCAGGAGGTGGGGGGGGGGCAAGGCTGTGCAAAATTTACCTCCCCCCCCCACCGATGATCCTGCAAAATTGGTGGGAGCACAGATTGCGCTCCCGCACAATCTGTACTGCTGCATGCAGAGTGGATCTCCAGGGGCAAGGATGATGCGTCCTGGCCTCCATGTATCCCACTATGCACTGCACAATGAGTATATACCCCGTTTCAGCCACCGCTTTTTGCATTTTATATATTTCACATTTTATACATTCATTTTTTTTTAATACAGCTGTTTGATAATCTCATAGCTACCCTCTTTTCAAAGGATAGCAGCTTTATAGTATTATAATATAGCTTTATATTATTAGAGTAGTAATTTTAAAGTAATATAGTTTTATGGTTTCATAATTTGTTTTTATTATTTTGAATCATGCTCTACAGTTCTGTCTTATGCTGGTCTTGGACAGTAATAAAGATGATTGATTGATTGATGAGTGCGTTGGGGAATATCCCCATGAAACAGGTGCTCTAGGCACCCATCTCTGTGTGTGTTCAGGCTGCAAGCAGCCTGAGCACACACACAATCCCGGTGCCAGGCTTAAAAGTGGAGTTAATAAAACCCAGCTAAACCCTGGGCTTAAAATTGGGTTAGGTGGGTGGGCAGTGCTGGGATCCGTATGGATCACAGTGCTGTGCATGAGCAGCCTAACCCAGGCTGGGCTGCCCTAGCCTGGATTAGGCTGCTCATGAGAACAGCCTTACGTACTTCTTTATATGAAATATCATTTCCAAGAAGGTGGTGGCAGTAACAGCAGACACATCTTTTCACACAGATTCAACTTGCATACCCAGAATGACTTTGTAGCTCTGCATAGTGTTTCCTAATGGATTGAGCACAGTCATGGCCATGGACTCATTCAGCAGCTCCTCTCACAGCTAGGTCGGCCAGATTCTCTAAGATCTGTGGGGAAACCACCATGCAAGTGTATGAAGTCTAAACCCTGTGCAGAGGAGTAGCTATAATTGAGTGGATGGGTTCAAAGAACCCAGCCCCGCCTCCAGCTCCACCCCTCCCTATTTTCTTCATTATGACCCTCACTCTGAGGGGCCTCCGGGGAGACAGGAGAACACAGGCCAGGGCCCCTCTCCCTTATTTATTTATTATTTGATGGATTTTTATACCGCCCCAAACCAAAGTCCCTAGCTACACCCCTGACCCTGCGTCTAACCATTGGGATGTTCTGGCTCCTCCTAGATTGCTGAACAGCAGGAATGAGTCATGACAATGAGTAGCAAGCAAATGCTAGAGAGACCGCTCTGGATCTGCATGTCTTTACCCTGTCTTTGGCAGTCTCTGACCTACTTCTTGAAGGGCCCTAAGTAGCAGAAAGAGAGAATGAGCCACCGGAGAGAAGCTGATGGGGGCCTGCCTAAGCACACCAGCCAGCAGTCATTACAGGAAAGTGTTTTGCAGAGGGAATACAAATTCATCCACAGAAAGCAAAATAAACACCAGAAAAATCAGCTGCACAGAGTAGCTCATATAAAATATGAATGTGGGCAAGGTTTGCAAGTCCTGAGGGATTCCAGCTCTATGAGCTTACCACTAAAAAATGCAGGCCCCAGCTCAGAGCTACAATAAAAATGCTGAAGCGAAAGACCAAAAAACTTTCTCAATGTACCAAGAGAGCTGTATAAGTGATTGCGGCCCACAACCTCTCAGCTGCTCTCACAGATGATGGCTGTTTGTTGGTGGTTTTCCAAGGTTGCGATGCCCTCTCGGCTGTGTTTGGGATGGGCAGAAAGGGAGACAAGATACATCAAAATGCATTCCGCTAACGAATGTTGAGATAATATTTTGCTAAGGGGTTTTCAAAAGCTCTCTCCAGATGTTTGACTTGGCAGAGAAGAGTTCAGCAGACTTGCTTGAAGCTCATACTCCTGCAAAGCTGCAGCTCCACATTTTACACATTTTTAATTCTTTTATATCACTTGTTCTTTGCTCCTCTGAAACCCATTAGTACGTGAGCCAAGGGCCCAGAAAAAATCCATTTGGCAACCAAACACCTTTTTAATGTCTTTATATATACCAAACTCGACTTTTAAATATATTTTCAGTCACCACAGAGATGGTATAAATTCACCCTACTGATGAATAGGATTCGCCCTAGTCCCTGACAGCCATTGGAAAACCATTCAGATGCACTATTTACCTTCTTGATCTGGGGGTTTCTAGAATGTTATCTGGTTATTATTTCCTGAGTTCTAACTGGTGTCCATATCTTAGTGTTCATATCTTTTAGCATGGTCTTCAGCTCAGATAGTTTTAATAACATGAGTTGGGAGGGGGTCATCTTCGCTGGAACCAAAATGGAATGCTCTTTGCATTCCTCCCACCACCACCACTTTGCTCCTTCATTCACTCCATTAACTCTAGTCAGGGCTACCCCATGATGGACCTCTTCATCAGAGTCTGAAGTTTTATCTTAGAGCTCATTCACTGCTTACTAGCTAAGACAGCATTCAGCCATAGCTTTCCCCCAAGGAAAATAAGATGTATGGAACTTGGTATACCCAAATGGGTGGTTTGAAGGAGTATTACTTCCAGTAAGCAACCGCCCACTGCTTACTAGAAGTAGCCCTAAAGTACCCCGTCCTGCTATTTTGGAACATTTGGAGGAACAGCCACAGTCCAAGCACCAGACGGGGGAAAGGGGAGAGATGGACACCTTCCTCTCTGCTTAGCACCACCAGGTAAGGGGGCTTGAGCGGAAGGATCAGACCTTGTCACACTTCCGATGACGTTAGTGGGAATATGATGGGGAGCTCTTTGGCTTATAATTGGAGTAGGAAATAACGAGACTTGTTTCCAATTTGTGAGGAAAATAGCCTGGTTAGCCAAACCCAGTTACAAATCAGGCCCAAGAGAGTTCACTTTCTGCTTACTTTTTCCTCAGTATTATCATGATCCCACTTGACATCATCTTTTGGCCCTTGACCTTCTGTCTCATATCAAGACTCTGCTTCCGTTTTGAACTTTATGTTGATACTTTTCTCCTTATCTTCTGTTTATTTAAGAACAATGTTCTCATGAATTCCTCCAAATAGTTAATCCATCTTTTGAAAATTACAAAGTCACTGATAGAAAATGAAGCTGCTGCATCCTCAGCATTAGATAATCTGCCTCTTACCTTGGTGTTTAGAGCTGAGCTTCTAAAATAAACTCATTCTTATTTTATTTTTACTTTATTGAAAATTTGCATCTAGGAAGTAGGCTGACTACCTGCATTAGCCAAAGAACATCACATTTCCTTTTGTAATATTTGTATTCATGGTTTGGCATATCTAGTCCTTCAAGTTTCTACTTGCATTGTTAAATGCACAGGAATTTTGACAGTTCATTGATTCCCACTTAAAGTTTACATAAACAGTATAGCACAAGATTGTTTTATTGCCTCTAGTATACTTTGATCAAGGGCATTCTGAGTCAGCCCTTAAATATTCTGAAACACGTAGCCTAGCTTAATCTGGCTTTTACAGTTTAAGTTTCACCTTTAATGTAAACTGAAATGTACTTTTCCTTGTGAGTTATTTCAAACTCCTGCCCTCTTCATTAAGGGAAAATAAATTCTTCAATTTGTGGCAAAAACAGACCTTTCAAATCCAATTTCTTCAGGCTAGGAAGCACTGTGAACTTCACCTGATTAATTTATATCTCAAACCAGCATGCAGTGTCTCCCAAGGTATAATCCCTAGCCACAGACTGGCAGCATCCTGCTGGGCATGTCTCTTTAGTGATATCAAGACTTTCCATAAATTAAACTTCTCAGTTTGGAGGAAATTCAAGTAATTACCTGAATTTCAAAATATTAAGATGCAACCCACCTCTAGTTCGTGGTTTGCTTGCTATTTGTGACCTCTGAAAAATCAGGGTGAGGAGGCTTGTTCTGTTCTTTCATTTACAAACTGTAAAGGATAAAGTATGCAGTTGCTGTAAACCACCCAGAGATGGAGGTTTGGGGCAGTGTACTAATCTAATCTAATATAATCTATTACAATACAATACAATACAATGCAATACTCTGCACACTCTGGGATGGAGCATAACTACTGTCAATATGTGGTATTTCCAGGCAACACTGGAGACAGTAAAATATGTGACATCCCATATGCCTTAGATCTCCATTACAGTCAGCAAGGTTGGGACTCAGTCATCTGAAACTGAGTTGCAAACCATACAGTGTGCAGAACATTCAAAATATACTAACCGTCTCTCAAGATCTTAATTAAATTCCCCTATGGTAATGGTGCAGCGGGGAAATGCTTGACTAACAAGCAGAAGGTTGCTGGCTTGAATCCCTGCTGGTACTATATCGGGCAGCAGTGATACAGGAAGATGCTGAAAGGTCACCATCTCACACTGTGTGGGAGAAAGCAATGGTAAGCCCCTCCTGTATACTACCAAAGAAAACCACAGGGCTCTGTGGGCATCAGGAGTCGAAATCGACTTGATGGAACACTTTACCTTTATGGTAAACAGGAAAAGTTGCCATTGTGTTTTGGAGTTGGTTTTTCATTTCTTAGTTATTGCAAAACATAGCCTATATTCGGTCAAGTGGCTGTCTTCCACAGATTTCACTCCACCCTTGCCATTTCCCCCCATCCAGAAACTGCTGTAGCTTTCACTTTTAAGTTTCACTATCCTGCCATATGCAGCAGTAGAAGTCTGATAATTGTCTTTCATGTTTTCTTACCTTCACTCTTATTATAAAACTAGTATTTTTAAGCCCGTTATGATAACGGGCGCTAGCTTTCTCTCCCGCCTTTAAATGGTTTTTTTAAAGTGGTTTTTTTTTTCCTTTGTCTCTCTCTCTGGTGTTTTTTTTTTTTTTTTCATTATCCCCTCCTCCCTCTGTCCTCCCGCCACCCGCCCTCCCAGCTTTCCAAAATCCCCTTCCCCGCTCCTCCCTCCAATTGATTACGGGCCAAAAGGGCCCATGAGAAGGCCGTCGCCCCCGCCTATCGCCCACCCGCCCACCCAGCTGCCCGAGCCCACCTTACCCGCTCCAGCCCGCGATAGTCGGGCGAAGAAAAAAAAAATTTATTTGCACAGTAGAAGTGAGGAGCTCAGGAACAGAGCTCCTCTCTGTGCTATGCTGCTGCCCAAACTGACGCTATGGACGAAAGGACGCAACGTCCTTTGCGTCCATAGCGGCAGTTTGGGCAGCAGCATAGCACAGAGAGGAGCTCTGTTCCTGAGCTCCTCACTTCCACTGTGCAAATAATTTTTTTTTTCTTCGCCCGACTGTCGCGGGCTGGAGCGGGTAAGGTGGGCTCGGGCAGCTGGGTGGGCGGGTGGGCGATAGGCGGGGGCGACGGCCTTCTCATGGGCCCTTTTGGCCCATAATCAATTGGGGGGAGGAGCGGGGAAGGGGATTTTGGAAAGCTGGGAGGGCGGGTGAGCGGGTGGCGGGAGGACAGGCTTCCCCTGCCGCCTCTTCCCCCCTCAATCACCGGCCGAGCGGTCTCTGGAGGCGCCGCTGCCATCCTCCGCGGCCGGCCCGGGCCCTTCACGGTCGGCTCTGTCCTGCCGGCCTCCGTTGGCCTCCATTCCATCCCCCGTCTCCCCAGCTTGGTTGCTGTCTCTTCTGGGCGAGGCGGCGGCTCTGCCGCCGCCTCGGCCAGTTTCCCCCACCGGCACTTCTCCGGCTTCTTCGGGGCGGCCGCTTCTGGCCGCCCAAGATGTCCGCCGGGTACCGGCGAGCGTGTCTCCCTTGCCCTGTTCTGCGCCTGCGCGAAGCGCAGGCGCAGAACAGGGCAGGGAGGCACGGACACACGCTTGGTGTCCGTCCACAGACGGACACCAAGCATTTTATTAGAGAGGATACTCAAAACAGCAGTGGGTGAGTGGTGGATCCTTACAGCCAGATGTCATACATGTAGCTTCAAGAGCTGAAGCACAGAGAATCTCACAGCAAGCAGACAGGCATGACAAGCTGCTTTTACTGAACTGACAAACAGAAACTGGAAGTAAACTCAAAGGTAAGACTGGATTTAAAGGAACACTATGGCCGCATTCGCACATAACTTGAAACCGAAGGTCACCAGAACCACAGTTAATTTTTCTAACCGTGAATCGCATCACTGACGTTTGTCCAACCGCAGCCTGGCAAACTCTGTTTTCAGGGCAGGGGAGCCCGTCCCTCTTGCTGGTCTGCCAAGGCCACATCCCTGCAAGTTCTGTAGCACGCATTTCTCCAGACTGTGGGCAAGGCATCAGCACATCACAAGAGTGGCAGCAATTGGCAACGATCTTGAAGGGGGCATGTTGAACACGATTGTGCCTTTCATGTTGAACACGATTGTCCACCCATCTCGGCAGGGAAAGGGCATTTAAATCCCTTTAAATGCCATGCCATTCAAGCCCTTCTTCTGACAGCAATTGCACTGCCGCCCCACAACAAAACCATCTTGTATACAAACACAATTTCTGATAGGTGGAGGCTGAGGGGCACTATTTTTCTAGTCATCAGGAAAGGGAAGGGAACATGACGACTTCCTAGAAGGGGAAGGGAATATGTATATGTTGGAGGGCAAGGGATCCTGGGTTCTGGCCCACTGTGACCAAGGATGCTCTTATGAGGGCTCACCCCAATAAAGCAGTCCATGGAGACGCAACCACACTCGTGCCCTGTAGTGGCTTGCTACCAGGGGACTAGCACTCTCATGAGAAGTCCAGTCTACTGGGAAGGACCTTAGGCTCACCAAAACCTTTGGTCTTCCATCAGACTGCACGCTCATGAATTGAGCTAAGCCCCCACTTGCATGGGGCCCCCACTTGCATGGAATACCTGCTCTTTCAGTTTAATGAAGCAAATTAGAGTTTTGCAAGGCAAACCACAGGCCGCTTTTGTCGCGAAACCGTGGTTGCACACATTCAGACGTCACAGAGTTCCAACCTCTGCCCTGTTTACCTCCAGTTTCACGTTATCATGAGATGGAAGTAGGAAGATGAAATGGTGCTTCCTTTGAAAACTGCTGCATAAAATTACATATTGTTTCATGGCAAAGCTGGCTTTCCTTTGGAGAGGCGGATAAATGAGATGAATTTCATATTCTTATGGCTAGAAAATATGGCTGCTATCCTCACTAAATTAACTTGAGGAAGTCCCACTGAAATTAAAAGGATGTTAGGTTTGTCCTTTTAAGCACAGCAAACCCCTCCTCTCCAGGAAAGCCTTTCACACACTCAAAGGAGATTGTGACACTCCATGTGTTCAGGTGTTGTCGGGTGGGAAGACTGGGGAAACAACGGGACTCGGGATGGATCTTTACTCTCATTCAAAATTCCCAGGTTCGGATTGACTTTGTGCTGTATGCAGATCTGCCCCTGCAGGGAATCGTAGAGAGAGGGGAGTCCTGATTTTCAGCTACCCCAAGAGAATGGGGTCACCATTTCAGGCAAAAACAAAGATTAACATGTTAAAATGGGCAGATGTGCTGGCAGAGGATACACTTTGACAACTTCTTTGTGGCAGTTGCCAAGACAGGGAGAGCTGTTGCCAGAGTAACCATCCCTGCTGCTTATTTGAAAAGATCAACCTGGTCAGGCAGCATCTGCTGTCTGGCCCCCATGGCTTGACACTCTTGTGAAAGAGCAGTCCATGAGAGAAGGGGTATTATCGTCACACATTAATTGAGATTCTGCCCAACAACACTGTCCCCACAGACAGTTCTTCTCATGAATTGTGAAGGGGTATCCCCATGGACTTACACTCTCATGAGTGAGCAGTCCGCTCAGGAACAGTATCCATCCTCATCACATATGATGAATTGCTCCTTTCAATGAGGCAATGATGATCCTGCTGCCCAGCCCTTCTCTTGAGTAAACCTAGGGACCGCACAGGTGCCTCCAAGGGAAGGGGCTGGGCCCCCCTCCCCCAACACCATTGCACATTCATTGTACATTGGCCATTCAAGAATTCCTGGTTGAGAATTTTTAAACTGAAGGTTCAAATTAGAGTTTGGCAAGGCAAACCACAGGCCGCTTTTGTCGCGAAACCGTGGTTGCACACATTCAGACGTCACAGAGTTCCAACCTCTGCCCTGTTTACCTCCAGTTTCACGTTATCATGAGATGGAAGTAGGAAGATGAAATGGTGCTTCCTTTGAAAACTGCTGCATAAAATTACATATTGTTTCATGGCAAAGCTGGCTTTCCTTTGGAGAGGCGGATAAATGAGATGAATTTCATATTCTTATGGCTAGAAAATATGGCTGCTATCCTCACTAAATTAACTTGAGGAAGTCCCACTGAAATTAAAAGGATGTTAGGTTTGTCCTTTTAATTTCAATTGGATTTCCTTGAGTAGATTTAGTCATGATGTCAGCCTATGATCTTTAACTCTGCATATTTAGAACGACCATTTGCAATGCTGAACTTTTAAATATGCATGCAATGCAGGATTATATGTGGTATGTGAATCATTTTTGTAGTTATTTATCCCCCAAATTATTTTTTCCAGAAATGATATTTGTTTATTGAATTAATAAACATTAAATGATAAATGTTTATTGCTTCCAAATGTTTATTGCTTCCAAATAACTCAGGGTTTAAAGTAATAACATCTACGTATAAGACTAAGAACAGTATCCATTATGCGAGCACAGTACAGAAGAAAGCTAATGAGGTAAAATTAAGGAAAAACAAAATTGCAAGGGTTTTTTTAAAATAAATAAATAAATAAATAAAAACCTTCCAGACAGTGAGGTATATGAGAATGTGGTTCAGACTCCAACAGGAAATGGTGGGAGCACTTAGACTTTTAAATCCAGATTGTACAAACTAGACCAGACTGGACAAGGAAATACAGGAAACAATTGTGCACTGGATAATTAGACAGTTTCTTGGCAATTTTTTCTGATGGGCCTTTTTTCCATCACTAATTTACAAGGCCCTATGAATAATTTTCCCTGAAATGAATGGGAATTATGTGTGCAGAGAGAATAACTGTATAGATCAAAACTGAATTCTTTACAGGAAACCTGTGAGTGAAATTGCAGGCCTGTATTCTCTTGGCAAGAATAGACATCTGTACAGAATATCACCTGGTATGCAATGAAAATGAAAATCTCTAGTGGCTTGCTTTAGCAAATAAAACCATGGCATCAGCTTAGAAGTACACAAGGATCTAGTTGACATGCCAGATATTCAAGCTGTGTCTAGCACTTTTCAGATAAGAAAGCAAAATAATATGTGAGGAGATTTAAAAAAGTAAAAGAGATAAATCAATTCCACTAATTACAGCTCGAGTGAAATAATAATACTTGTTATTTATATAGTGCTTGAAGTACTTAATATATATTATCATAATAAAAAGGTAAAGTGTGCCATCGAATTGATTTCGACTCCTGGCGCCCACAAAGCCCTGTGCTTTTCTTTGGTAGTATACAGGAGGGGTTTACCATTGCCTCCTCCCACACAGTACGAGAAGATGCCTTTCAGCATCTTCTGATATCACTGCTGCCCGATATAGTACCAGCGGGGATTCCAACTGGCAGCCTTCTGCTTGTTAGTCAAGCATTTCCCCGCTGCGCCATTAGGTGGCTGGCCTAATATTCTTGACAAAAACCCAGTCAGGCAGGTCAGTATCAGTATCTTTATTTTACAAATAGATGCCTGAGGATGATCAATAGAGGCAGGTTCAAGACATAGCAGGATGCCAGGGGTTTCCATTGTAGGAATGATCCTCATTGACCCCTGGGCTCCTATGCCATCTCTCTATTCCTCCTTTGCACACAATAAGAAGAGGGTGCAAGCATTTGCTTTCATCCCAGCCAGAAATGCACCTAGGTAATTTTGGAGCCTGGACCTAAAGGCCTTTGGAGGTCCCTCACTACAAGTTAAGCATCATTTTCAAACATGTAGGTTCTTGTGGGCACCAACCACACCACCCAGGACAGACTAAAGAGGATTGGGGGGCTCCCAGGGGATGCACTCTTGCCCCTGGACTACCCCGAAGTCCAGGGGTAAGAGCACCTCTGATCACAGCTCTGTGTTCTGTATAAACCCATGGAACTCTGGTTTGTTATGTAACTGATGGCCAGTTCAGATTAAGAATGGCCCCTACATGTGAACACGTTGAGGCCACCGCAGAAACATGCCGGCCCTAGCACCACTCAAGGATGTGCTGGTGCAATCTTAGCATGTCCTATACTCTTGTGAGCTGTGTTCTTCTAAATCTCCTCTCTGCAGACGCTACAAAACCCTGTTTAAACATGCACACTTACTTGGGTGTCAGGTCCACTGAACTCACGGAAACAAAATAAACATTCATAGAACTGTGCTGCAAATTACTGAACTATAGCTTCAGGGACATTTACGCACAGCAGGTTTTACCACACGTTTACCGCAAGGCTTTACTTCAAACTCAAAGTTGTCCCAAGAAACCGCTGCAAATAGTGGATTTTTTTTACTCCAGAGATAAATCAGGCTTCTAATGAGCATTGAAAAACCCAAACTGTGTGTGAACTGCTCACCGATAACTCACAGGGACTTCTCAGGGTAAATCTAGCCGTTATGTCAATGTACCCCCTCCATTTCAGAGATGTGAGTTAAAGGGCTTCAAAAGCCCTGTGTGAAAAGTTTCCAGGGCAATTTATCTACTAAATATATCCTCCAGTTTGGGTACGTTATTCCTTTAAATAAAACCCACTTATATCCTGCCTTATTTTCAAGTTACCTTACAGCATATTTATTTATTATTTATTAATTTTTTACATTTTATATCCCGCTCTTCCTCCAAGGAGCCTAGAGCGGTGTACTACATACTTAGGTTTCTCATCACAACAACAACCCTGTGAAGTAGGTTAGGCAGAGAGAGTGACTGGCCCAGAGTCACCCAGCTAGTTTCATGGCTAAATGGGGCTTTGAACTTGGGTCTCCCCAGTCCTAGACGGGCACTCTAACCACTACACCATGCTGGCTTTCTTTACGCTTAAAGCAGCAACACAACAACAAACAATTATTAAAGGCTTTATGCACAAACATATTTCAGCATCAGGAGATCAAATCACTGAGAGCCAGTAAAAGGCAATCAAAAATCCATTTGTGAAGAGTCTCATGGAAGAACTGAAGAACAAAGAGTTAAAGTGGTGGTTTGGTGGTTCTATTGCAGTGGCTATTAGAATGCTACAAGTATTGGCTCACAATATAGTGTTGCACTATATCCCCGGTGTGCATGCGCACCCTGTGTCTGGGCCCGGCGTCACCTGCAGGGTGATGGAGAATGCTCCTGGGGGTTGATGCAGGAGGCAAAAGGGAAGGAGACAATGCCACATCTAGGGGTCCCAGGTTTCCAGAATTCCAGGACTGCTCTGTGGGTGTGATCTGCTCTGGCTGCTCTGCTGCTGGTTCTGGTGAGATGTCCTCAGGGGCCAGGATTTGGGCTTGCGCTGACTCTTCAAAGGAAAGAGGCAAGGCTTCATCTGTGGGTTCCAGGTTCCCAGAGCCCCAGGACTCCTCTGCAGGAGGGGTTGGCTCTGGCTGGCCTAGCACTGCTGATTCCAGTGGACTGTCATCAGGGGCTGGGATCTGGGCTGAAGCAGGCCCCTCTTCTGCCCCATACTTGCTCTCAGAGTCACTGCCAGGGTGACCTCCAACACCAGCAAGGGAGTATTTTTTAAGCTGAGAAATTCCCTACTCCTTTTGTCAAAAGCCCTCTTTCCGCACTCCTAGCCACTGTTCCATTAGCTCTGCCCACCTGTAAACTGTCTGAGCTCAAGATATTCTGTCCCATTGAGTAAGATGAGGGAAGTTTGCGGTGGTTGGGGCCCCTTTAGTTTTTTTCTTCAGATTTTTGTTAAACTGATGTATCTGCAGGTCGCCCAAGTCAGCCAGTATCTCCCACTTGTCTGCAGGCACTCCAGTTTTCCGTCATAAGGATCGTAACAGTTCCAGCTCTTTCAGGAACAGATATAAGATGACTGCTAAGAAGTCTTTCAATTACTGAAATTACTCCTTTTCAATTACTGAAGGGGATGGGAGTTGCTCAATATTACACAGGTTGCTATTAAGGTTCTGAGTAGAGCAGTTACAATTCTGATTGATTGATTAAGTGCCATCAAGTCGGTGTTGACTCTTAGCAACCACAAAGATCGATTCTCTCCAGGATGATCTGTCTTCAACTTGGCCCTTAAGGTCTCTCAGTGGTGCATTCATTGCTGTCATAATCGAGTCCATCCACCTTGCAGCTGGTCATCGTCTTCTCCTTTTTCCTTCAACCTTTTCCAGCATTATAGACTTCTCAAAGGAGCTGGATCTTTGCATAATGTGTCCAAAGTATGATAGTTTGAGCCTGGTCATTTGTGCCTCGAGTGAACATTCTGGATTGATTTGTTCTATGATCCATTTGTTTGTTTTCCTGGCTGTCCATGGTATCCTCAAAAGTCTCCCCAGCACCAAAGTTGAAAAGCATAAATATTTTTTCTATCTTGCTTCTTCAAATTACAATTCAGTGGTTGGAAACTACAGTTGGAACAGTAGAGAGTTGAGCCGAGAGAGGGCAGGGAAGGGCTAAATAAGAAACAAGGCAGAGGAACAAAATGAAAAAAAAAACTGAGGAACAGGCCAATTAAAAGGAGGAGAGAACCACTGCAATATAGGAAGCAGACTTCCTGTTACTTTTAATGAGTGACACAGTTCCTTCAGAGTGCCTGAGCCTTCTGAAAGATTATGCAGTACAAAGTAACAAGCACTGTTCCCTCTAAGGCATGTGCACGTGTGCGCGCACTCACACGTTTTTTAATGCCCACTCAGTTAATTTTAGATCCCGCTCAGGTTTAATCAGGAAGGTCCCACTCTGAATGCCTGTGAGCACACACTGCCTTGAGACTGCTGCCCAGAACAAACATTCATTCCGCACACAGATGAAAAAAATTCGAGAGAACACTGGTAACAAGTTCTAGTAACAGTACAAAATAACAGTTTCACGAGAAGCCTGTGTAACGGCCAAGCCTACCATGGGTCCTGGAAGTTTTTCACCCAGGACTTTTTAAGCCCTTTAACTCTCATCTCCTCCAGAATGGAGAGGGTGCATTCACATATTGGCCAGATTTGCCCCAAAGTCCCTGCGAGTTATCAGGAAGCAGCTCGCACACAATTCAGGTTTTTCATTGCATGTTAAGAGTGTAACCCAATTTATATCCGGAATTTAAAAATCAACTATTTGTATCATTTGCGGGGGACAACTTCGAATTCGCAGTAAAGCCTCCCCATAAACTCACAGTAAAGCCTGCTGTGTGTAAAAGTCCCTGGGGAAAGTGGGAAATTTCAGAAGTTAAAAGTCTATGTTACAGTTCAACAAGGAAAGTAACTGAGTCCAAAGTCATGGTCACTACCAGTATTCCCTCTAACAGGGATTCCCAGTTGTTGGCTACAATTCCCAGAATCCCAAGCTGCAATGTCTTTTGCTTGGGGATTATGTGAGTTGTAGTCAACAACATCTGGAAATCCCTGTTAGAGGGAACGCTGGTCACTCCCCGTAAGTATTTGAGAAGAGAATAACAGTAAATCATCTGATTGAAACCTGTAAATAATTATATGTTTTCTTTTGGATCTACAAGAAGGAACTTTGGTTTTTTTTTTAAATTGAACTAGTAAACTTCTTACCTTTCTCATGATCTCCTTATTTGGTTTGCCTTTATAACTAATGCCTTAACCTGCTACAGAGTCAGACTAGGAAAAGGCAAGAAGCAGTTAATTAAAAATCAAATGGGGATCTGGATAGTTTCAACCAAATAAAGATCCTCCACACAGTTCTCATTAAGCCTGGGAAAACAAGACTGCTTTTACTTGACACCTAAAGAAGATATCAGCAAGGAGGCTTTATAGACAGGGCTTCTACCCCAAATCTCTTTCAGAAGAGAGCATGTGCGTTCACACACCAGCCAAACTTACCCCGAAGTCCTGTCGAGATCCTTGGACCCACTCCACACACAAATCAGGCTTTGTCTTATGAATTCTAGCTTATCTTGATGTATTTCCGGGTTTTTAAAATGCTGGTTTGAAGCTACTTTTTCTGAAAATGCCAGAGCAAATAGGGAGAGGCACTGATGCAGAATCATTAGCATGATAAGCGGGATACTCTCTTTACAAATGCTGATGTAACTCTTTAGTAATCGCTTTCTCTCCCCTCATTGGCTAGAAGAAAAACATGGAGGCATGCCATGTGAACTTGCAAAAACAAAAACTGAGAGCAGAGGGGAGGGGCTGCTTCCCTCAATGCCGTGAGTGTAATTCAAAGTGGCTTCGCTCAACATTTACCCCACAGCATGAAGCCATGTGCGAATAACTCCCTGGTTAACTGATACAGGAAGGGAGTTTCATGGATGAGGTGTCTCCATAGAGAAGGCACTCTTTGGTAGCCACTCCCCATCTCATCTCAAAAGGCATCTCTATGAAGGGGGGGGGGATTGCCTTGGTCCTTGGGTTTGTTTTTTCATTTTCTTTATAGTTCATTTATTTTCATTCTTAACTCACCCAAGCCCTAGAACTCAGTGTAGGTTTTCACACACTAAAAACACGGGGAAAAGTAGTACAGCAAGGTGCCCAATCCTCTCTAATAAAACGCTTGGTGTCCGTCCGTGGACGGACACCAAGCGTGTGTCCGTGCCTCCCTGCCCTGTTCTGCGCCTGCGCAAAGCGCAGGCGCAGAACAGGGCAAGGGAGACACGCTCGCCGGTACCCGGCAGCCATCTTGGGCGGCCAGAAGCGGCTGCCCCGAAGAAGCTGGAAAACCGGAGCCGGGGTAAACTGGGCGAGGCAGCGGCAGAGCCGCTGCCTCGGCCAAAAGAGACGGAGGCCGGGGGCGGAGCGGAGGCCACTTAAATATTTTTTAAAAGGCACCCGCAGCCGACGCCGCCAACCCTCCCTCCCAGCTGACCCCCCCCCCATTAAGGGCCAAATCGGCCCAGCCACTTGCCCCCGCAGCTTCCGCCGCCGACCAACCGCCCGCCCACCCAGCTGCCGATACCTCCTTGCCCCCGGAACACGTCCTCCGCTTGATCCGCTGCTCAATTAACAGAAGGAGAGAGGTGCTCGCATGCAGAGCTCCACTCTCTTTAAAGTCTCTTCCCGAACTGGCGCTTTGCGTCCTTGCCACCCAAACCGCCAGTTCGGGAAGAGACTTTAAAGAGAGTGGAGCTCTGCATGCGAGCACCTCTCTCCTTCTGTTAATTGAGCAGCGGATCAAGCGGAGGACGTGTTCCGGGGGCAAGGAGGTATCGGCAGCTGGGTGGGCGGGCGGTTGGTCGGCGGCTGAAGCTGCGGGGGCAAGTGGCTGGGCCGATTTGGCCCTTAATGAGGGAGGGAGGGGGAATGGCAGCGGGGGGACAGGAGAGCCGTTACTAGGGCCCGTTGTTCAACGGGCCAAAATTAACTAGTTGGAGTATAAAATTGTCTGTTCAAAAGCCAATTAAGATAATCAGTCTTTTCTTTACCCGGTTATTTAAAAGAAAACAGCCAAAACAAGTTCATATAATTTGCTTGCAATTTAGTAGTAATTTACACCAAGTGTTTACTGGTATTTTAAGTTACTCTGGTTAAGTCACAATTAAAAAAAAAACACCTCTCTGGTTATATGCTTATGATCACTGGACACCTCCTTGAAATATTGTGATCTTTCCAGAGTTACCACAGACTGTATAGCACTAGAGTGTCTGCATGGGTGGTTCCCAGTAACAGTATCTCCACCTGAACAGACTAGTGCCTTTTGTCAAATGTATTGTGGACATGCAGGTCCCCGATATTCCCTCAGATTGGCAAGAAGTAACAGCCTTGGCCTATTCCCTGAGATTGGCAAGAAGGAATTTTTGATGGGGGAATTAACTACTCATGTGGACATAATCGTGTTTGTGGTAACTCTCTGAAGATCAACATCAGGGGAGAGCCAATGACAACTAAAATCCAGCTTCTTCGAAAATCCCTGAATCTTATAGCATCCATAACTGTGACTCCTGAAGAATTTTGAATTAAGGAGCATTTTGAATTAACTATGAACATTGGCAAGCAAATTCAGATTAGAATAACTGACGTGATAATTTCCTGCTCAACATTAATATCACAAAGTCTTAAAGCCAGCTCTCTAGGCTCTTTTGTGGTTTTCCTAAGGACCAAACTACACATGACCTGCTAATTGGATAAAGAAGCACCTTTCAAAGTGGCGATTCTCTTATATTTAGCAGGGGGAGAACAACTGGCCTTATCCAAACCCAGCACAGCATCCTTCCAGTGGCATTTGCTGTGTCTACTTTGTGTGTGTGTTTTAGACTGTGAGACTTTCAGAGACAGGCAACCAGCTTAATGTTGTTGTTGTAGTTTTATTTTTCTTTGTAAACCACTTCAGGAACTTTGTTGTTGAAAAGTCGTATTATTATAATAATAATAATAATAATAATAATAATAATAATAATAGCGAGGTTTCTTCCAGTAACCTTGCAGTCTCCAGCACTGGTTGCTCAACTGAAGATCCTGAGTCCTGTTGCCCACTTGCCACCAGATGTCCAGGGACTATAGCACCTGGCACGGTCCTTGTTGACCCCGGCGGCGACCGATCCGGTATAGATTTATTAAAGTTACGTCTCACCATATTGTTGATGGGATCTACAAATTGAAATTGAAAGGCTGTGGCAGAAAAGGACCAAAATAATCCCAGTGGTAATTGGCGCCCTAGGTGCCGTTCCAAAAGACCTTGAAGAGCACCTCAACACCATAGGGGCCACAGAAATCACCATCAGCCAATTACAAAAAGCAGCTTTACTGGGAACAGCCTATATTCTGCGATGATATCTATAACAATTGACAATAAAATTCTGGCATCCCAGGTCCTTGGGAAGGACTTGATGTCTGGATAAAACAAACCAGTCAATAACACCTGTCTGACTGTGTAAACAAGAAATAATAATAAAAAATAATGGCATCTAAACTTTCTTTAGCTCTGACAGGCTTAGTTTTCCTTTAGTCAACAGAAGTTGGATATGAAGCCCTTCATGAATTAGATCATGTCAAGGGTTAGGGGAGCTTTAATTCACCCCCACCACAATCCCAATCCATGTGGGGCTCTGATTGGACTGCTATTTATTCCAGGGGAAAACTCCAGTTGAACGCCAGTTTCTGGGATCAAAGCTGAGGTTTCATGCATGGAAAGCATATACTTTCTTAAAGCATGAAAGACCAATCAATACAGATTCAGCTCAAAAGCTTGCATTTTCAAAGAACACCAAATGAAACTATTATCAAAAGCACAAGGGTGACGTTTGCCCTCCAGTGGCTTGCCAAGCCAAAATATAATTTAAAAATCTTTATGTTGGCATAAGTAGATAGCAGGAAAAAAAATATATATATAGTTGAGTTGTTTCTGGAGCCCACATTAATTTGACAAGGCTCCTTTTGTTTCGCTTGGTCTTTGGAACACAGGACATGTGTCTGTTAAACAGATCTGCTTCTCTTTTATTATAAACTTTGATGGAGTCTTGGCATTGAAATGATCATGACTGATGCATTACAAGAAGACAATAGTCTCTCCAAAGTCAAAATAGTTACTTCAGTTTTCCCTTATAAGAATAGTTTACTAACAAATCATTTTTCCTTTCTTAAATAATCCATCTGAAATGATGTCTTTGTGGTCCTCTTCCAGAAAGTTTATTGTCTATGGGACAAAATTGTGGGAGTGTTATAAATCTGGATTTTTGTGATGTATAGTGCTCTGTTATTTTACTTTGGAAAACTTAGGGGAGAGCCCTAAGGGGAGATGCCTCTTCCAGTCACAAAAGTGTGTGCTGAAGTCATACAGGCCTGGAAACACACCCTCACAGGTTGATTTTAAATCACAAGGGGGCCCCCACAAGTCACTGCTGTGGCTAAGACTGTAAAATGGAAATGTTTCATACATGTCTGCATCTGAGAGGGAGCCAGAGAAACTGTGGGCAATCCATTTGCTATTCTTTTTACCATTCTACAAGGAGGTGGGAAGCAGTGATGGCAGCAGGGGGGGAAATGAGGGGGCACATAAAGGGGCAAAGTGCATTTCTGGGCAGGTGAGCCATGTCCCACATGTTGGATTTCTGAAACAGAACTAGGAGACAGTTGCAGGGGGGATTATTTTTCTGAGGGGTGCACCTGCCCACCCTTGTGCCCCCTCTGGAGCCACCACTGGAGGGAGAGGGAGGTAAGGAAAACCACAGGATCATTTTTTGTGTTTCTTTTTCAAAACACATTCCTCTGCTCAGAATCTGTGTGACAAATCAGTCATGAGGACTGGTCAGCATATCATTGGCATCAACACTACAAGCTTCCGTTCTTGCAAGGACCCAAAAAGGGATGTAATTGAAGCTCTTGAGGTCTTCCTAAGTCCAAAGATGGTTTTGCCTGCTGTGCCTACTAATGTTTAGCAAAACACAAATGGATTAATGGAGCTAAGCCTAAGGCAAATATTGATTTTTTTTTCGGGGAAACCAGCTTGAATTGTGGTCTTCATGATCATGCTAAAGTGTGATCTCAAAGGTGAAGGCTAAACAGCAAAACAAAGAGTAGAACAGTATGTTGACATACACTACAGTTTAAGTTCTCCAAGGAGGTTTATTGTTGTGCCCATGTGGAAATAAATCACACAGCAGCAGATTATAATAGACACATTTCAAGTGATGGTGTATATGAGGCAAATTGTAAGTCATTGCTGATCAATGAAAAAAATATGCATTCAATATTTATAAATATGTACTCAAGGTAAATCTGGGCATAGGTCCCAGGGCAGGATCTAAGATAAGATGATACAGACACCTTGCTGAAGCTAACCTGGTCTATGTCTGCTTTTAAAATTATTGTTATTTTATTTATTGTTAAATTTATATACCACCTTTCATTAAAACAATCCCAAGGCGCCTTGGTGCCTAGATGATTGACCACCTGGGAATTCCATGTTCATTTTACGTTTCATCAATGGACAAAGGAAGAATATAAATGTAATAAAGAAATGCGACATGGCCCTCAGTTTCTGAGGCAACTAGCAACATAATTAAAGGAATACACATATTGAAGCCATTAAAACTAGAAAAGCAAGCAGCAGGGAAAGAAAATCTACTTACTTGTTTACTTGTTTTATTTAAAACATGTATATTTCATGTTCTGGTTAACTTCCAAGTTGAAAAGTAACAACAAGAAAATAGCTAAATAGCTAAAAACAATTGGAAGAATCCAATAATTATTCAGTGAACAAAAGATGTTCCACTTACATTAGGGGAAGGGGCAATCTCAGCCAATTCCCCCTTCCTTCTGCAGCTGCCCATATCCTAATCCCTGAAAAATATGTCCCTAAGTGGCGCAGCAGGGAAATGCTTGACTAACAAGCAGAAGGTTGCCAGTTCAAATCCCCGCTGTTACTATATCGGACAGCAGTGATATGGGAAGATGCTGAAAGGCATCAGCTCATACTGCGTGGGAAGAGGCAATGGTAAACCTCTCCTGTATTCTACCAAAGACAACCACAGGGCTCTGTGGCCGCCAGGAGTCAAAATCGACTTGACAGCACACTTTTCCTAATCCTCAGGAGCAGATTGGGGGTTTGCAAGGAGGTTTAAAAAGAAAGGGGGGTTCATGAAAATAACCTCTCTCCCTCTTGCAGAAGCAAAACAGTTTCCACTAGCAGAAGTACTAGCCAGGAAGCTGCACAAGTAAAAGAGCAATAAGATAAGTCCAGCCATAAAGCACAGAAACAAACCAGAAATAAAATGCTCTTTAAAAACACACACACATTTTAAAAACGTTCACCAACTTTAAAAACAAAGTTTAAAACAGCAGTAGCCACAAATAAAAATAGCCTGAGAGAATTAAACCCCATTATACTGCTGTTTATTAGGGGTGTGCACGGACCATGGTCCAAATTCAGACTGGTCTGCAGTCCAGTGAACTGGTTTGGCTGGACCGCAGACCAATCCGGCAGTTTAAGGTGGCACCGGTGGAGGATGGTGAGTGGCGCCTTTAAAAGTAAAGGCATAGGTCCTTACCAGCATGACCACTGTTCCAGGCAGCTTCCTGCTGCTGCGGCGGCGGCGGCACACACACACACACCCCCGCCAGCAGCCCACATGCTGCTGCCACACAGCTCTAACACTCACCTGGCCTCTGTGCATGCAACTCCCAGAGGTGAGTGCTTCCCTGCCATCTTCACGGCTTGCTGGCAGCCTTCTCAGTGTGCTCCACTGACTACTTCCATCTTTCACCCTGCTTTCCCCTTCTTCTGAGCTCCATCTAAACCTCCAGTCACACAACTGCAGTGTATATTCCCCCTTCTCTCCCACTTCTCCAGAGGCCTCACATCTCCCAGCAGTCTCTGATCTTCCCATAGTGCTGTTGGGCCCTGGAAGCACTGCATTGGGGAGAACCTCAGTGTCCTCTGTGGCACGCCAGACCGGTGAGAGACAATCTGGCTCCAGACACAAGTCTAACCAAAGTATGCCTAAAAGTAAAATGCCAAATGGAGTGTGAGGGAACATCTATATTCTCCTTACACTACTCTAATCTATATGTGATGTTCATTTGTTTCTCAATGAATGCAAGCTGGGCTAAGCTTTGGTGTACACACATCTGGATTTCACATATAACACACAAAGGACCAGGGTGATATACTGTTGCAAGAAGAAGGCTACAGTGCAAGGGGGCCCAGCCTCCTATAAGAAGTTTGCAAATTCTTGTCCTCCTCTAAGTTTGCAAAGAGGATGATTTCTTTATGCTTCTTTGAATAAATCTTGTTTCTTTTTTCTTAAGACTGATGTTCACTCTGTTCATTCAACCCTTCAAATCCATTGCCACTGGCCATAGGGAAAGGGGGTTCCTACCAGTGTTCCCTCTAACAGGGATTCCCAGATGTTGTTGACTACATCTCCCATAATCTCCAAGCAAAAGCCATTGTAGCCGGGGATTCTGGGAGCTGTAAACACCATCTAGGAATCCCTGTTAGAGGGATCACTGGTTCCTACCCATGCTGGGAGGGTGGGCAGATAACAGGGGGCTGCATGCCTCTGGCAGCATGCAAGGTCTTTATGGGCACCCTTGAAAGTATCCAAGAAGGAGCATAGAACACCAACAATTTCCTGAAGGGTTTCTAGGGGAAAGCAGAAAAGGGAGGCAAACTTGCCCCTCTTGAACCCACAGTAAGACTCACCATGTACAACAGATAAGACTCGCAATGTACATCAGGGACTGTGCACAGAGGGCTTGCTTTTGCTCAGTCTGGAAGTGTGTAGGCCCATTAGTCTTCAGGTGCTGAAAGCAGAGGGAGGGAAAGCTGAGGTATTTGGCAACTGTTAGGGGGGGATCAAAAGCAGCCCTCCCCCAGGACTCCCAGCCAAAAGCCACTTGCATGCAGCAGAATGCACAGAGCTTTCAATAAAACTGCACCCCCACTTGTGCCCACCCTGCCCTCTGCCTGCATGAGGATATGCCCCCTGCTGTCAAGTATTTGGCCCGTGATCCCATGTTCTGCTGCAGTTTTATTGAGACATAGGAACACAGGAAGCTGCCATATGGTGGTCTGTCTAGCTCAGTATTGTCTACACAGACTGGCAGCGGCTTCTCCAAGGTTGCAGACAGGAGTCTCTCTAGTCCTATCTTGGAGTGCCAGGGAAGAAACTTAGAACCTAGATGCTCTTCCCAGAGTGCTCTATCCCCTAAGGGGAATATCTTGCAGTGCTCACATCACTGCGAGTGCAGTAAGGAAGGGGTTAAGCAGTCATTGGCCCAAAAAAGTGGGCCAGTGAAGCCAGAGAGAGCTGAGCATGATCAGCTGAGTTCCCTTTGGAATGGCGGCCAATGTTGGCCGCCTGGACAGCGTGTGGACAACGTACCCTCAGTCTGGTGATGTAAGCCTGGGATCTCTCTCTATGGCCAAGAAGCAGGGAGTGACTCCCCTCTCCTGGAACTGGAGGTTGGTGCACCGCGGTTGGACCAACATCTGTGGAGAGATTTACAGTTTAAAATTGAAACCGCAGGTTCACTAATCTCTGGTTTCATGTTACATCTGAATTTGGACAGTGTTTTGTTCCTATTTATTTATTTATTTATTTACTACAGTACCTGACTCCAAAGTCTCTAGGCGGTTCACAAAAATAAATACAATAAAAACAAAATAAAACAAACTGTAAAAACAATATAAAACAATTAAAAACAATTTTAAAAATGGTCATTTGTCATAGTGATATACCAGCCTATATAAAACCTCTGGGCAGTTTACAATGTAATCAAATAACAACTTTATGTTAACCTAAGTGCTTGGGTCCTCACTCTGTCCTAGCCTAGAACATCTGATGAATCTGCATGTGGTGAGTGAAGGGCACTGATTCCTAGAGTTCCAAAGCTGTAACCTTTTTTAAAGTTATCATTAACATGCACATCGATGTGCTTGTGATTTATTTAAGTAGTCTTAGGTGAAAGAATAGAAAAAACTGCTGCTTGAGGATGAGATTTTGTTGTAAGACCATGGAGTGGTAGCCAAATCAATGAAGTGTGAACTGCATGTAATTGGTAAAGACTGCATTCCTCACAAACAACCAGCACGAAGTATACAGTAATAGTATCAGCTGGGTGATCAAACAGTGAAAGGGAGTGAGCATGAACAGGTGTTAATGTTGGCCCCTCAAGGACCATTAATAAAGTATGTGAACTGACAAATATTTGAAGATCACACACACAAATTCTCACAAGTGGAAATAAAAATGTGTCCAGTAAACAGGATACCCTTAAACCAAGAAAAGCCCTATATACTTTGTTTCTTGTTACATTTTAAATAACCTTTTACCCTTCTGGCAGCCCTCACCAAAGTGATTTCAGAAAACATGCTGATGCTTTTTCAGATGTGTTGATAGATATGAGTTGCGATGAGTATGATAAAATGATCCTGTGAATGCCTTGCTACTATAAGTCACTTCACACAAGCTAAATTTTCTACACAGATTCCTTTTCATGTAGAAAAATTTCATTTATTTCAAAATGTAAGACAAATACACATGTCCCTTTCACCACAAGTATGTGTGTGATTGATTTGTATCAATGGGAAACATGCAATAGGGGTGTGTGCATGAACCGTTCGATCGCGAACCAGTTCACCTCAAACCAGGCCGGTTCGATGGTTGAATCACAAACCAGACTGGAGCCAGTTCAGTCTGTGATTGAACCAAACTGAGCCCAGTCCGTTGCAGACCGATTTGGCACGGTTCAGCTGTTTGAGGGGCTATGCTTGTAAAGGGGGATTCATGCAAAGGGGTGGGGGAATCCTTGAAAAGTCTTCTAAAGGCAACCTGCCTGAGTGCGGTTATGGGCTCTGCAGAACTGCGGAGGCCAGAACTGCGCCACCACTGCACAGGTTGCTGGAGGGAGTGCCACGCATTTGGCTACATAGGGGGGCTTCAAGGAGTAGTGGAGCAGCCACCAGGCCGGTAAGAACCTTAATCTACTTTTAAAGGTACCCTCTCACCACCCCGCCCCCGGCTGCCCTTTAGAAGACTTTTCAAGGATTCCCCCATCACTTGGCTTGTAAGCAGGAATCCTCACCATACTCCACTTTACAAGCCTACGAAACCAGTTCAACAGTCTGCCTGGTCTGTTCCACCGAGCTGGGTCATGGGACTGTAGTCCAGTTCAAATTCAATCCGAATTAAAACCAAACCACGGAAACCAGTTCCATGCCATTTTATCACACCCAAGGCAAGTCATATCTATCAACACATTTGAAAAGGCCTTAGCACGTAATCTGAAAGCACTTTGGTGAAGTGAGGAGCTGCCAAAAAGGTAAAAACTTATTTAAAATGTAATAAAAAACAATGTGTATAGGGCTTATCTGGGTATAAGAGTATTATGTTCTCTGGACACATTCTTATTTCCACTTGTGAGGATTTGTATGTGGAATCTTCAAATATTTGTCAGTTCATATCATAAAGTATCATTTACACTTAGATCTTCCATTCCCAGTTACATCAATACACATGGCATGTTCCATTGGTCAGCTTCTTCCCCAAGGTCTCTAGAAATTACAGCTCTGAGTGGGGGGTGGGTTCATATTGTGTCTAACACACACTTGGTTCCCCTTTGCCTATTCTTGGGTGAGTAACAGAATGAAGTATGTGTTCTACCAGTAAACACAAAAAAAATTTCCTACGTTCTTTTAAAACCATCTCAGTTTTGAAGTTTGTCAGAACTAAATTATGGCTCCCTTGACTTCTGATCTCAAACTTTCCTCAAGGTGAGTTATCTGGTGCTTACTGTGCTAGGGAACTATTTCACATCTTGGGTCATCTTTGCTACACTGGCACAGCTGTATGTGTGACCTCAAAGCAGTATGACAGGATAAACATGCACAAAATGCTCATTATCACGTAGCACATACAGCCACAAGGTTTGTGTGTGTGGATGCTAAAAGTGAGGATTTTATCACTGAATATCAAAAAATCAGCAGGTTTTGAGCTCCCCAAGTAGGCAATTTTTGCACAGATAAGACATATCTGTCTGGCAGGCAGATGTTGGAATTAAGTTGTAAGTAGGAGCACATGTAAATAGGCCCATAATCCTAGGCTTGTGGAGAGTTATGGGGTATGGAGTAATAGTTACTACTTCCTTTCCTTCATTTCAAACATTTATTCTAAACAAAGAGGAGTTTGCTGTATTTTGTGGCTCCCCACTGAATGGCCATTTTAAACTTACTGTAAAAACTGATGGGATGCTGACCATTATTTCCCATCTTTTTTGCTTCAGGAAAATAAAATAAAATAAAATAAAAGGGCTCATACGTTGACCAGTAGCATATGGACTGAATCCACAGAATCACGTAACAAGTTCAGCACGGCCTAAGCAGGTTGAGGGTCTTCCTATTTCCTGAATATCAACCCCCATGCTACATGGCAAATCTCTTTTGAAACTGAGGGTTTTTTTTCAAAAGCAGTTTATAATATGGCATGGATGCCATCCATGTCAAAGCCCTTGGGCATACCTAACCTAGTGTGGTTCTTTGGATCCCAGCCCATATGTCTCTTAAGTGAAAAAGCTCACATTATACTCCAAATGCCTCACTGGCTGCAGTACAGGATAAAAGAGGAGGAGGCAAAAGCCCCATCCAGGTGTGCAGGAGAAGGCCACTGGATATGCTTAGAGGACTTGAAACAGGTTGCAAGTCCCACCCCCTGCCCGTCACTGACCCTCCCAGATCTGCTCTTTACACTTCCTGCAGCATTAGTCTGAAGAGACAAATGCTGTAAGCGCTATTACCTGGCTTTTCATTATCAGGAGACTGGGATGCCCCACTCTCCCGATCACAGAAAAGCACGTTATCATGTGTACAGCATTAATCTCTTCAGATCAATACAGCAGTAAGCATGAAGAGTGGCATGGGAAGGGACAGTGACAGGCGGGGGTGGGACCTTCGACCCATTTCAAGTTCTGTAAGTGTGTTCAGCATCATTCTCCTGAATACCTGAACAGGGCTAAAATCTCTCATCTTATGGGATTTTTTCTGCTCTCTCTTCTTCTCTAAGCATACATAGGAAATCTTCTGATATCGTAAGCATTGAATCTATTTATCAATGATAGTTCGTATTTTCTGGTTCCTGTTCCTGGCAAATTATTGCCCATTTTATCTGTATTCTTGCCTTCTAGGGATGCCTTGTTAAAATGTTGCTAGTCTTCATTACTAATTCTGCTATTTTTCAGCTCCCTTCCAGGATTACGAGAAGACAAATCTCTGCATGGACAAATACATGCATTTTGTCTCTAGTCAGGCCTGGCCGAAGCCTCACCGGTACCACTACATTTTAAATCAGTGGAGAGCAGACAGTGAGTGGAAAACCTCGAGCATTTAGTAAGAGCAGAAAGATGGGGCTCACAAAGTGATCCTTGGTATGGAATAAGGATAGGAACATAGGAAGCTGCCATATACAGAGTCAGACCATTGGTCTATCTAGCTCAGGATTGTCTTCACAGACAGTCAGTGGCTTCTCCAAGGTTGCAGGCAGGAATCTCTCTCAGCCCTATCTTGAAGAAGCCAGGAAGGGAACTTGAAACTTTCTGCTCTTCCCAGAGCAGCTCCATCCCCTGAAGGGAATATCTTACAGTGCTCACTTCTAGTCTCCCATTCATATGCAACCAAGGTGGACCCTGCTTACCTAAGAGGACAAGACATGGTTGCTACCACAAGACCAACTCTCCTCTCCAGAAGGACTTATCTTATGACCATGACATCAATTGGCATGTGTGAATGGGCTATCCTAATTTTAATATCACACATAACCTCAACCACAATGCTTTTCAATAGTCTGTTCACATATCATCAGGACCAGAACCACACACGATGCATGTGTATTACTTGATTTATCTGCACTTGGTTCAACTGGCTATAGGCGTGTTCTTATTTTCATCTGTAAAATGATGAAGGATTTGTAATATGAATAGAATAGAACTCTCTCCTATGTACATATACAATAGCATTAATATTGTAGAATGGATGATAGGTTGGGTTGGTGATATCAAAATCAAGCCTTTTCTCATTTGAAAGCAAAATCCCACACATGGCAGGAATTGTACATAATGTAAGTAACTTCCAGCAAATCCAAAGGAGTGTAAAACTCAGACAAGAACAAACAAACAAAATTTCTGTATTATCACACACTAGTCCAAGCATACTACAGTACTTGGAAGTCCCATTGAAGTTACTGGAACTTGCCTTCCGCATAAGTATCACATTTGATGTGCAAGAGATCTCTGCTAAGATTCTTCAAGCAAATCTTTCACTGGAACCTGATGCAGAAGTATTAGACTGCCCTCTTGAGGTCTACAGTAGACTGGCATATAGTAGCTTAGCTGATATTAAATGCAGTGTTTATATAGATTTTCCCCATTTGAATGGCAATATTCCCACTAAAGCCAAGATTACAATGAAATAAGGTTTCTGTGAACATGAGTGAAACATTCCCACAGAAATAGCATACTTTAAACTTGGGTTGGAATCCGTGGGGCGCGTCCTTTTATGTTGCCCTTTTTATCGTGATATGCACTCATCCTTTATTACACCCATTCTACAAAAAATTCCAGGCAGGTCAGAGGAATTTTATCTTTTTTCTCTTCTCTCTGATCAGAGCTCACAGATTACAGATAAAGTGGCCAAGTTTAGTGCAGCTGCTTGTGCCTGTTGCAGACTGTTGGTTAAGTAGCCCTTTTTTAATGGTTATAATATCTTATTATCAGCATTACTAATACTATTGTTATTTTTATTATCAGGTAGTATATGCAGTCTGAGCAGTTTGTCTTGTATAAACCTATGATACTATTTTTTTTTAATGTTACTTTTTATGTGCTGGTCTGTGGTTGTAATAAACTTACTACTACTATTATCACACTTGGGTAACATCCAGAGCATTTGTATACCTGGCAGTTTGCATTGTTAGATGTAATATTTATATTAGGCAGATGGTTTTGGAGTGACATGGTGCTCATAATACAATTATTTAATTTAATAATAAGTGCCTTTAATATTAATATTACATTTATATATTTTTAATAATTAGTGTAGATTTGGATATTACGATGTTTTTAAAACTTTTTCAATCAACAAAATACAAAGTTCTAGACAAAATCCTGCATCAATTGAAGACAACTGTTCACAATACCAGTCATGCATACTATTGGGCCCTGATATCCTCTGCAGTATTGAAAATAAAATAACAACAATGATATCTTTTCTAGTATATAGGGTGATACTTTAGGTGCTATTCAGGAAAGGGGAAAGGAACATGAATTATGTGAAGAGAATGACTACATGTTGTTGATGCTGCTGCTGTTAAAAATATGTATATTGCTTTTTGCCATAGTTTTGCAATGGAAGTAGCAATAGCAATAGCACTTACATTTATATACCGCTTTATAGCCGGAGCTCTCTAAGTGGTTTACAATGATTTAGCATATTGCCCCCAACATTCTGGGTACTCATTTTACCGACCTCGGAAGGATGGAAGGCTGAGTCAACCTTGAGCCCCTAGTCAGGATCGAACTTGTAACCTTCTAGTTACAGGGCAGCAGTTTTACCACCTCGCCACCAGGGGCTAAGTAGGTGGAAAGGTCTAGAGGAGGGCCAGAACCCACTAGCATTTTTAATGGAGTTTTCTTTGGGAGGTGGGATGTTTTATGGTGTTTATTGTTTAACTGATTTTAAAGTTTTAAATGCTATTTTTTTGGAGGTTTACTGTATTTTAACTTTTGTAAACCACCTTGGGGGGTCTTATGAAAGACAGTTTCAAAACTGAACAAACAAATACATAAATTTTAAATCAAAATAACAAAACTCTTGATATTTTATGATTTGCAAATAAGTGTGAGGTACATGTATGTTTAATCTAGTCTTTGGGATTCTTATTAGACCTGAGCCAAGATATCACTAAGATGATCTTTTGGCACGGCATTTGGAGGGGGCACTGAATGTCCCCAAAATATCCCCAAAGTCTACCTTCAGTTAACTTCTTCTTTGGCTGTTCACAATTCCTAAAGAAGTGAGGCAGCAAAAACAATCTGCCACTTCCCCATCTTCCCCATGGCTCCCAAGCTACTAAACATTATGAAACTCTCTGTCTCTCTCTCTCTCTCAAAATTCTCAAAAGCATACCCGTGACTAACCCTGTGTGTGGCAGCTCTCACAAGAGTTCACAAGCAGAAGCACCTGACTGGGCAGTGAGGATTCCATATGCAGATAGGGAGGAGGAGCATGTGAGAGCAGAAGCACCATGGTGATTGGGCAGTGGGGATTCCATATGCAGATAGGGAGGAGGAACCTGTGATGGGTAAGGACAGTTGGAATGCAACTGTTACTGGTCAGAAGATGTTCTTGATTGTAAAAGAGAGAAGAATCTATATATATAAAAGAATAGTGGGCAGGGGTCTGCAAAGAGAGGGGTCGTGAGGGAGGAAAGAGCCCCTTCAGGAGAAGGAGGCTGCTACTTTGCAAATTAGATGAGGAAACAAGATCTGTTCACTCAGTAAGGGAGAAAGAAAGAGAGAGAAAAGAAGGGAGGAGAAGAAAGACAGAGGGACAAGTGAGTAGAGGGGAGAGAGAGAGAAGGATGGGTGAGGTAAGGGCCCAAGCCTGTCAGTGGCTTGAGGGGAATGAGCAGCCGTGGCGGTAGCAGCAGCAAGGAAGGGCCCAGTCAACTGCTGCTGCTGTTGCTGCTGCTCCCTGTGGGGAGGAGCAGCAGTGGGGCTAGGGTGAGGGATGTCCTTGGGGATAGGGGGCTGCGGCTTGGCCAATAGGCACCACAACACTGCAGCCACAAACAAGAGGTGTGAGGGGGATGGAAGCAATGGGAGGGAGGAGGAGGAGCAAGAGTGCGGCTTAGGTGAGTATGAAGAGATCTCTGAGGTGAGGGGGGCTGTGGCAGGGGGTGAGGGGAAGTTTCTATAGCAGCCCTCAAGCACAGCTGAAGGGAGGACATGGCAACGGGTTAGAGTAAAGGCCCTCCTGTGGATTGGAAGCCTCCAGGTGTGTTTAGGTGTGGTGCAGAGAAGCCAGGTATCTAAGAGCTTCACTACTGGGAAAGTTCAGGGCCTCGGCTAGGTCAGATTGCTGCTCAATGTCCATAAGATGCTGTTTAATGGGCACTTTGACCTGGTTGGAGTCCATGCTAGCTAGAGAAAGATGGGAAAGGCCCAAAGATAATATTTTTATCTTATTTTTAATTTCGATTGCTCTTTTCCATTTGGAATGGAATTCATCCTGCAAGGTTATGGGGGCAAGGCCTAGGGGGCAGTACATTAGCCTGAGCCAGTAAATGAGTGTGGCCATCCACACTCCAGCTTCCGCTTTCAGCAGGCCTGTCTCCAGGAAGGCATTGGAAAGGAAATACATCTTAGGGTCATCATGGTTTGTTTCTTGGATGTACCGCCTTTGGATGGAAAGGTATAGAAATGTTATTATTTGTGTCGTGTGAGTGTGTGTGCGTGTATGTGTGTGCACACACACGTTTGTGTATGTGTGCATGTGCGTCTGCATTTGTGTATGTGCGCATTTGTGTGTGTGCATGTTTGTGTGTGTGCACGTTTGTGCGTGTGTGTGTGCACGTTTGTGCATGTGTGTGCGTGCGTTTATGCTTGTGTGTACACGCATGCATTTGTATGTGTGTGTGCATTCGTGTTTGTGTGTGGGTGCACACATTTGTGTGTGCACGTGTTTGTGCGAGCCTTTGTATGTGTGTTTGTGCGTGTATGTGTATGCGTGCACGATTGTGTGTGCGCACATGTGCATTTGTGTGTGTGTGTGTGCATGCATGTTTGTGCGCACAGTTTGTGTGTACACATGAGTTTGTGTGTGTGCTCATGTGTGTTTGTGTGTGCACATGCGCGTTTGTGTGTGTATGTGCGTGTTCGTGTGTTCACATTTGTGTGTGTGAGCGTGTTTGTGTGTGCGCACATTTGGATCGTTTGCGTGTGTGTGCGTGGTTTTGTGTGTTCCCGCCTTGTGTGCGTGTGTTTGTGTGCACACACACTTTTGTTTGTGCGCGCGCCTTTGTGGGGGGGGTGCGCGCGCGCCTTTGTGGGGGGGGGTGCGCGCGCGCCTTTGTGGGGGGGGTGCGCGCGCGCCTTTGTGGGGGGGGTGCGCGCGCGCCTTTGTGGGGGGGGTGCGCGCGCGCCTTTGTGTGCGTGCATTTGTGTGTGTGTGCATGCGTTTGTGACTGCGTTTGTGCACGCCTTTGTGTGTCTGTTTGCGTGCATTTGTGTGTGCGCACACACAATTGTGTGCGCACATGTGCGTTTGTGTCTGTGCATGAGCATGAGCATGTGTGTGCGTGCGCGTTTGTGTGTCCGTGAACAAGTGTGTGTGTCCGTTTGTGTTTCTGCGTGCATTTGTGTGTGTGCGCATGCGTTTGTGCACATGCACGTTTGTGTGTGTATGTGCGCATGTTTGTGTGTGTGCACGCATTTGTGTGTTCACGTTTGTTTGTGTCAGCACGCGTGCGTTTGGATCATTTGCGTGTGAGTGCATGTGTTTGTATCTCTGTGTGTGCGTGAATTTGTGTCTCTGTGCGCATGCGTTTGTGTGCGCCTTTGTGTGTCTGTTTGTGTGCATTTGTGTGTGCGCACACACAATTGTGTGTGCACATGTGTGATTGTGTGCGTGCGTGTTTGTGTGTCCGTGCGCAAGTGTGCATGTCCGTGCGCAAGTGTGCGTGTTTGTGCATTTATTTGTCCGTGTGTACGCATGCGTTTGTGTGTTCATGCCTTTGGGTGTGCGTACACACACTTCTGTTTGTGTGCACGCGTTTTTGCGTTTGTGCGCGTTTGTGCGTGCCTTTGTGTGTATGTTTGCGCGCATTTGTGTGTCAGGAGCTGGTGGCCCATTTTCTTTGAACCCTTTTACTCAATTATAGCTACGCCCCTGGGAGCTATCTCTAGAAAGTTTGTAGACTAAAATGACGTGAAGGTCTAAGTGCAGTGTGGGAGAACTGATCCTGGTATTGCACCAGGTAAATCAGATCAGCAAAGGAGTAAGACAAGGCTGTATACTTTACTAAAGAGAAGAGGAGGAGGACCAAGCAGCATGGTGGATGGACTCGATTACAACAGCAATGAATGCACTACTGAGAGACCTTAAAGGCCAAGTTGAAGACAGATCATCCTGGAGAGAATCTATCCATGTGGTCACTAAGAATCACCGACTTGACAGCACTTAATCAATCAATCAAATCAATCAAGAGAGGATGAGAAGCCTGTGACCACGGTGCAGGGAGGAAAGCCACAGGGAAGGGAGATTTTGCACATTCTCTGAAGCAGCAGCAGACTACAGATGCAGCAAATGGGGGAGAGAAAGAGCTATAAAGTCTGGAATTGAGGAGGGGCCCTGGACCATTTCAAAAAAGGCCACCATATGACCTTGCTCAACTCTGAACTTGGCCACTTGCAGCATTTTCAGTAATTTGGGGATGTGGAAGTCCCTCATGACATTAATAATGGAATTTTCTCAGGGCAGGCATTACAAGATTGGCCTAGAAGGAGGAAGGTGAACTGCAGAAGTTCCTTCAGCCAATCATGGCAAAGGAATGCAGAAACTCAGGAGGAGAGGGGCAGAGTGGAGCATCTTCAGTCAGTGTCCCGGGGCCAAAAACGAAGGGCTTCCCTAACTGCTGCACCAAGATAGAACTCAGTATTACTCACTGCCTGGCTTTGTGTTTTTGTTTTTAAATCCGTGTGTGTCTCCTTGGTTCCCTTTCCCTATATCCCAATTTGTGTGCAAACATAGACTTGGGGCAAATATGTCAAAAATATTATGGGCATATTTTCAGGGGGGAGAATGTGAAGTGGGAAATTCTGAATAATTCCTTCTGAGCTTTAAATTATTTGGAAAATCTTCTCTAAATAATTCTCCCTGTAGCCTCATCTGCAAATGAAAGGTTAACTTTTAACCTGCTAACAAATGCAGATATGGTTGATTGCCCAGCAGTTCTAGCTATCCTCTCGCATACTTAATTTACAGAATCACAGTAAAACAGACTCTTGGTTCAGCTGCACATGATTCAGTAAGAATTTGCTTTTTAAAAAATTAATTGCAGCCTGTTCAGAATCTTCATAGCATGAATGTTAGCATTAAGGAACACAAGTAGCCCATCAAGATGCACACATTTCTTCTCCTCTCCTCTTTCTGCAAGTTGACATTGAAAAGCAGAATTGTGAAATATAAGACACCACATTTGGTGTGCTGATTGCATCTGTCTACCACAAGACAGACCAGGGAGGCCCAAGTTCAAAATCCCCACTCAGCCATGAAAGACACTGTGTGACTGTGGGCCACATACTTGTCTCTCAGCCTAACCTACCTCTAGGGTGGATGTGAGGATAAAAATAATCATGTAAAAATAGCCATAAAAATAGGTCTCTGCTCCAAATCTGCTACATCTCATAGTACCAGATCAGATTTTTCCCTGCCCTCAGCACTGCAGCATTGGAGAAAGAAATGCTCTTCCTTCAATGTTCAGTGCCTCACAACAGCCTTGCAAGGTAGGTTAGGATAAGAGTGAATGTGCAGTTCTCTACCACTGTACCTCATTTCTTGCTCACTCCCATGCATGTTGAGATGCTCTCACTCCTGGGGCTCGCACAATCAAACTTCCATTTTAAAATATCATTTCTTTATGCAGTGGATCTGTGCAATAAAACAGAACAATGTTAACCAACAGCAGCATCTGACACTGTCTTACAGGCCATTGTCTTTCTTCTCCTCTGATTAACTTCTCTCCCTGTTAGGAATGTACAGGTGCCTTAAGTACCTGTGGGAGAGTGAACAGATGTGTGTAAAGAGATTCTGATAGGAATTGGCTTCACCTGCTTATTAGCAGTACCTTAAAGAGCTCTCTTGAAAGGTTTATGGAACTCCATCTCTAAAGGTGACGCCTGCAGAGTATTGGGGCATCAACGGTGTGTGTGGGGGGGGAGTTATGTTACCAGCTGAGCTTATTCTGCCCGCTCCCAGAAGCCTCCCTGGTTGCAACTGCATCTCCAGGCTTGGAGACTGCACTTTTGCTATGCTCAGGAGCTGCACTGCACTGCAAGTTCCCAGTCTATGTTATACATGGGGACAAGTAGCTTAGTTGGCAGTGGACTGGTGGTCCCTAGATTTGACTACAAGCCCCACAAATTGGAAAGGGGATTAGCTTCACACACTCTCTATGCGATGTACCCAGCTAGGCAGACTCCTAGGACTAGCTACTGCAAGTGTCTGGCATTCAAGATGATTTCAGCCTTGGAATGAAATCTAAACTCCCCTCTTCTTCTTGCAAGAAAGATCACTCCTGTTGTTAACAAAGTAATCAGGCCAGGAAGGGAAGGCGGAAAAGACAGATAAAACAAGTGCAACTGCAACCTCCATTACAATAGCGACGAGTTAGTGATGTAACTTTGAAAGTGTGCCTATTGACAGAATTATTGGGAAGCCCTCCCGCCACAGGATATTCTTTAAACACACTTGCACACTCCAATTGTCCTCACAATCAGCCTTGAATGCCATAGGCGATTCACACACAACTGGGCAACTGGGCTGGAAGGACTAAGACACAATGCTTTCCTTAGAAAGGTTGTCTGGGCTCCCCTGTTCAGCAGAGCAGGACAAAAGACAAATGCCCTCAAGGCACATATTGGGATATAGGTATCCCTAATTCCATGACCAAAACATTTCAGTGTTCCCTTGTGTCTCTCACTCTGGGCCCCAGCAGACTGCAACAAGAAACTCCACCTTGGTGTTCCCCTCTTCAGGACAGGTGATATAGCCTCTTGCCCAGCTTCTTCAGGGCTAAAACTACCCCTTTCTCTTATTTCTGAAATCTTGCCCCTCTAAAAGTACCTCTCTAGCCCAACTGGAAATTTACACATACTTTGGAACTTTAAGCTAAATGTGAATTCCCCACATTCACCCAAACTAGGGGGTGCAGGACAATCACCCTCGAGGCAGTTTCATTAACAATGTATATGTGGGTTAAAATTTGGGAGGAAAAAATCAAACCAAAATTCATACCCTCATCCTTTGCCAAAAGCTACTTCTAATTTAGATATTATATCAACTGCACTGTCCAATTGACTTGGGTCTAATCTGGACCTAATCCATCAGTAGAGATGGATTATGGTTTGATTTGGCCATGGGATTATGGTTTGACTTTTCCCTCACAAATTTAATCCACATGTGCATAAATGTACACTTTGTGTGACACACACACACCTCTATGCATATATTTTCTGTCTTCCAGGACACAAACTGTCACTAGTCACATACTATTAAATATTTGGGGATTGGACTGAAAGGTGTGTGAGAGAGAGTGGAAGAATATGAACTGGGGGTGACTTTTTACTTTCTCTTAGTTTTACTTTCTTAAAACAAGTTGGTTTCTTAAAACTCTCCTATCTCGTCTAGCCCACATCTGTGTATATCAGGGTTTCTTAACCTTGGGTTCCCAGATTATGTTGGACTACAACTCCCATCATCCCCAGCTAGAAAGCCCATGGGTGTGGATGATGAGAGTTGTAGTCTGACAACATCTGGTGTCCCAAGGTTAAGAAACCTGGTGTATATGGAGATTGTAGCAAATCCTGTGAGATGGGACTCAGGAGACCATAGGAAGCTGCCTTCTACTGAGTCAGACCACTGGTCCATCTAGACCAGTGATTCTCAAACTTGGGTCCTCAGGTGTTATTGGACTTCAACTCCCATAATCCCCAACCAAAGGCCACTGAGGCTGGGGATTATGGGAGTTGAAGTCCAATAACACCTGAGGACCCAAGTTTGAGAATCCCTGATCTAGACCAATATATTGTGTACATTGACTGGTAGCAGTTGAGCTACCAAAGCTTCAGACAGGAGTCTTTCCCAGCCTTTCCTGGAGATGACTGGGATGCCACCTGTGACTAATAGGCTGCAGTTATGAGGAGCTTTTTAGGCAGCAGGCTTTACTGCGGGGTTATCGCTAGGCTTTACTGAGTGTTCGGGGCATAATGGATACTCCAACACAAAAAGAGGATTTTTTAACCTTGGACATAAAATCAGGCTAGGTTCCAATATGGAGGGGGGAAACCCAATCGTGTGTGAAGTGCTCTCTGAAATATTGCACGGACTTTGGGGTAAATCTGGCCAATATATAAATGCACACCCACCCTCCCAAAGTCCCAGTAAAGTCGCCATCTGAAAAAACTCAAGGAAGCAGATTTAGGCTAGACATCAAGAATAAATTTGCAAGGGAGAGATGTCTCACAGAGGCATCCAACCCTATGCACATATAACATCCCAAGTACATATATGCATAGTATAGAGATGCATGCACACACATACTTGTGAATACTTTATTGTGTCAATAATTGGTAAAGAGGGACCAGTGATGACTACATTTATTTTCTGGTTGGCTCCCTTCCCCTTGTCCTTCAGTTAGCTGGGAATGATGGGAGTTGTAGTCCAACAACATCGGGGACCAACTTTGAGAATCTCTTGCCTATAGGCTTCCCAGAGGCATCTGGAGGGCCACTGTGGGAAACAGGATGCTGAACTAGATAGGCCTTGAGCCTGATCCAGCACTACAAAATCTTGCAGGGCTATTGCATGTATAGTGTTGACAAAAAGGGGAATCATGGCATGTTTGGATCTGAAGGCTCCTTGGAGGACTCCTAATCCAGGCCCCAACCCCACTCAGTGCAACAGCATCCTTGCCCAGCTTCTGTTTGAAAACCTGTAGTGAAGGGAGAGCTTGCCACCATACAAGACAGACTGCCCTACTGTCAAACAGCTATAAGAATTTGGTAATTCATCATAATGTCTAGGTGAAAATTGCTTCCTTGTAATTTCAACCCCTTCTTTCTACTCCTGTCATTTTCTGCCATTTTCCCTAAAGACTTCTTTGAAAATGCAAGTAGTCAGAACAAATAAACAGTACATCTTGTACTGTTGGAACCACGGGAGTCTATATGAGATGTGTGGGAAAGGCTTGGATTTCATCATAGCAGTAGAAGCCTCCTTCCAAATTAATACTACATTTTCTGTTAACACTAAACTTACTGCCAAATAAGAACGCTGAAGAAATGTGTATGTGGCTACAATAAAACTATCAGAAATTATCTCCACCCCAAATCATTCTGGTCTATTGCTACATTCCAGATTAAATTATATTAAGAAATGGGCATCATAACACAGCCATATAGTAAATAGCATTGTTGTTGCCTTTTTTAACTGTAGCACTCTTGAGGATAAAAAAACAAATTCTGACTTCTGAACCAGGGAGAACATCTGGTGGGAAACACTGTAAGAGCCATTAAATCTCAGAAATGCTGAAAATGGCCAGTGGTTATTGCTGGGCATTCATCTTGTTTGCTTGTGTTTAAGCTAGTAAGGTAAAGTGTGCCGTTAAGTCGATTTCAACTCCTGGCACTCACAGAGCCCTGTGGTTTTCTTTGGTAGAATACAGGAGGGGTTTACCATTGCCATCTCCAGCACAGTATGAGATGATGCCTTTCAGCATCTCCCTATATTGCTGCTGCCTGATATAGATGTTTCCCATAGTTAAGCTAGTAGATACCCTTTTATATACAAATGATGCTGCACCAAAGATGCTGTGTTGTGCCCTAAAGCAATACAATTCGGATGTTAGTAGTCATTGAGATATTCTTTGGGTGAGAATGTTCTTGTGCCAGATTGGATTTTTTGTTTTTAACAATTCTATCCTGCTGTATAGTAAGAATGTGCAAAAACAACAACCCAAAAAACCCTCTTCTTGCAGGATATTCTTTTCCAGGAGGCCCTGGCAATGGATTTGGGGAATGTCCCCCAGACATCTTGCTTGTGGGTGGGTGTCTGGGAAGCAAAGGGACTACGGAGAACAGATTGGCCACATCCCAGTTCCAAGAAAAGGGAGCAGATACTGGGGAGGTGGAATTGCAGTTCTGAGGAGTTTTGTGGGTGGTTGGAGTGGAACAAGAGCTGGACCACCAAGCCTGGATGCATGGGAAATGTTGGAGGGAAGTATAGGAGTAGTAGAGGAGCTGCCCTACTAGATTCCATGGGGAACTGGTGTTCACCTGCTCTGCTTATAGGTCTTACAAACATTTTTAGTTGATGTTTATCCTTTATTTCAAAATTATTTCTATAGTTCATATTGAAACCATTCTTCATTAAAGCACCCCAGGGTGGTGGCGTACAGCCCATCAGATCCCTCTGCTGCCTCTTGGTTTTCCCCAGCATGAGCTTAACAGTTCTTTCCACAGAGATCTGTTTCCAGAGACCTTATCACTTTTTCATGTGTCTTCTGCTTGCTTGCCATAACTACCACTTGAAGCACTGGTAGGTTTTTGTGTGGGGTTTTTTTTTTTTTTAAAGCCACAGGGGGATCTATTCACAGCAATTAGGCATTGGCCTACTTTGAGAAGTATAAAAAAGTAATTGTTTCAGGTGGGCATTTCAGAAAGACCGGGCAGGTGTTTCTGATGGGACCTTTATTTGTCTCCCAATTGTGTGTAAAGATGGGAGGCCCTGGCATTATATTTGGGGATTTCTCCCCACAAGTGGGGAAGAGCAGGTCTTGTAGTAGCAAGCATGACTTGTCCTCTTAGCTAAGCAGGGTCTGCCCAGGTTGCATATGGATGGGAGACTAGAAGTGTGAGCACTGTGAGATATTCCCCTTAGGGGATGGAACCACTCTGGGAAGAGCAGAAGGTTTCAAGTCTGCCCCCCTCCCACCCCGCCCCAGCTTCTCCAAGATGGGGCTAAGAGAGAGATTCCTGCCTGCAACCTTGGAGAAGCCGCTGCCAGTCTGTGTAGACAATACTGAGCTAGATGGACCTATGGTCTGACTCAGTATATGGCAGCTTTTTATGTTCCCAAGTCTTGCATGTGGGTGTTTCCGAGGTTTGAAGGTGCTTTACAGATGGCATTAGCCACATCCCAGTTCCAAAAAAGGGAGCAGATATTGGGAGCTGAAAGTATAGTTCAGAGGAGTTTTATGGATAGTTGGTTTGGAATGAGAGTTGGACCAAGCCCGGATGGATGAAAAATGTGGGAGGGAAGTGTAGGAGTGGAGGTTGGGCAGCCCTACTGGACTTCCTCAATCATTGGCACTCACCTGCTCTGCTTATAAATAACTTAAATATTTTCAAGTTGATGTTTACCCTTTATTTCAAAACTATTTCTATTGTTCATATTTGAGCCATTCTTCATTTGAACACTCCAGGGGGGTGTACAGCCCATCGGATCCCTCTGCTGCCTTTGGTTTCCCCCAGCATAAGCTTAACAGTTCTTTCCACAGAGATCTGTTTCCACAGACCTTCTCCCACTGCTTCCTTGCTATAGCTGCTACTAGAAACACTGGTAGCTTTTCGGGAGGGAGGGGGATGTCTATTGACAGAATTTAGGCACTGGCAAGGTGGAGGGGAGTGGTATAAAGATGGGCCAGCAGACAACCAAATTTAAGAGGAAAGGCACAGAGGGATAGGAACATATGAAGTTGCCATATACTGAGTCAGGCCATTGCTCCATCTAGCTCAACATTGCCTACACCAGGGGTTCTCAACATTGGGTCCCCAGATGTTATTGAACTTCAACTCCCATAATCCACAACCAAAGGCCACTGGGGCTCCCATAATCCCCAGCCTCAGTGGCCTTTGGTTGGGGATTATGGGAGTTGAAGTTCAACAACATCTGGGGACCCAATGTTGAGAATCCCTGGTCTACACTGACTGGCAGTGACTTCTCCAAGGTTACAGGCAGGAATCTCTCTCAACCCTGTCTTGGAGATGCCAGGGAGGGAACTTAGAACCTAGATGCTCTTCCCAGAGCAGCTTTATCCCTTAAGGGGAATATCTTACAATGCTCACACATGTAGCCTCCAATTCATATGCAACCAGGGCAGACCCTGCTTAGCTAAGGGGACAAGCCATGCTTGCTACCACAAGACCAGCTCTCCTCTCCTCTCCACTATAAGCACGTTCAACGTGGGGGTGATGTTTATGAAAACATCAGTGCTGGGGTAGGGTTCATGAGTGCCTTCTCAGGATGCTTTACTTGAGTGCATCACACACACACCCCCTTTTCGGAACATCTGAAGATGTTCCCAGAAATTGTGTCAATAGTGACTTAGGGAGGAACTGTGGGGTAGACTCCACCCATGATGTAGCATAAGGTTTCTTATCTTATCTTGGTGGTGTTAATGAAAAGAGATTGTACAAATGTAATGTAGGAAAGAAACTATAACAACTGTTCAGAGAGTGAGGAGAATTTTTCCACATATTTGCAACTCATTAAAAATCCAGGGAAGCAGAAAATTATTCACAGCGATTTGTGGGATATCACAAATGTTTAGCTGATCATGTGCGCTTAAGTGCAGAATGTGTTAAGTGACCACTTGGTAAATAGTAATTAGTACCCAGCCTCACAGAACCATTTTGTTTGAAATCATGTCTGTGGTGGTAAAGCCAGAATGAGGCAATTTTTCTGTTAAGGTGACTGGTCAAGAGACTGCTTTCACATGATCCATCCATATGTCATATTTGGCTGACCACATCCTTACTCAGAACAGATTTTGTAGGATGACATGAGCCATAATCACAAATAACAGGGTACTTGGAGCGGGGTGTTATCAGTATGCTGATGACACCCAGATCTACTTATCCATGTCAACTTCTTCAGGAGATGGCATAACTTTCCTAAATTCTTGCCTGGAAATAGTAATGGGCTGGATGAGGGAGAATAAACTGAGACTGAATCCAGATAAGACGGAGGTACCTATTGTGTGGGGTCAGAACTCCAGAGACGATTTTGATCTCCCTGTTCTGGATGGGGTCACACTTCCCCAAAAGGAACAGGTTCACAGTCTGGCAGTACTTCTGGATCCATACCTCTCCCTGGTATCTCAGGTTGAAGCAGTGGCCAGAGGGGTTTTCTATCAGCTTCGGCTGATACGCCAGCTGCGTCCGTTTCTTGAGATGAACGACCTCAAAACAGTGGTACATCTGTTGGTAACCTCCAGACTTGACTTCTATGAGGGGCTGCGCTCTATGAGGGGCTGCCTTTGTACATAGTCCGGAAGCTTCAGTTGGTACAGAATGTGGTGGCCAGGTTGGTCTCTGGGTCATCTCAGAGAGACCAAATCACTCCTTTGTTGATAGAGTTATACTGGCTGCCAGTAGGTTTCCGAGCAAAATACAAAGTGCTGGTTATAACTTATAACACCCTAACTGGCTTAGGCCCTGGGTATCTAAGAGAGCGTCTTCTTCATTATGAGCCCCACCGCCCATTGAGGTAATCAAGAGAGCTCCGTCTCCAGTTGCCACCAGCTCAGCTGGTGGCCACATGGGGACGGGCTTTCTCGGTTGCTGCTCCGAGACTATGGAATGCGCTCCCTCCTACTGAGATATGATCCTTTCCATCTCTGACAATTTTTAAAAAGCATTTGAAAACCCACCTCTTCACGCAAGCTTTTTCAGTTCTTTAAAATTTTAAGGTTTTAATATATGTAGGTGATTTTTAAATTGTTAAATTGTTTTAAGTTTTTGTATATATTTTAACTGTTTTATGTTATTGTTAACTGCCCAGAGACTAAAGTTTGGGGCGGTGGACAAATTAAATAAATAAATAAATACTCATATCACTGGATAATATTTAATAAAGGTGGGAACCAAAATTGTTTGTATGATTTGTTTCATTGAGCCCACTTTGCATGATCTACAATAAGTGTATTGTTTGACAGGAACATTTTAAATAAAATCAGAGATACATATCTGCACTTGTAAGCTTGAGTAAGTAGCACACTACAATCAAGATGCCATCTTAAATCTGTTGAAAAGTTGATATGCAGTGTAGATGTAGTTTCATGCACGGAGGGTTTAGACTAGGTGATCTGATTTTTGAATGTATGCTACCCATCAACCACCTTGAAACCTGCTGTTCTCTTGTTTCGGTATGACAGCATAGATGCTCAACAATGGTGCCACATGATGATGGCCATTTGAGAAGATTTGACAGAAATACCATTGTATTAATTTATGTCCTGCATTTTGTCAAGAGGATGATATAGCCACTCCTCCACTCCTGTGGAGGAGTGGCTATACATCACAGGATAATGTTTCAGTGAGGAAAAAAGAAGGGTCTTCCTTGCAAGATTTAGGAAGACTTGGGATTGAGCAGGGGGGCTCAGACCTATCATATGATCCTGGTCACAATAGTTAAGTTTCTATTTGAAACACCCTCTTCCTCTCTTACAGCTGATAACTTAGAGCCCTTTGGAACACACTTCCATCTTTTTTTCCATTGTAAGTTTATATAACAACTAATTATGGATAGGGACGTGACTAAATGAATACCAGTCCAGTGAGCAAGGTCATCTAGCCCACAATTTGCCAAAGAATACTTAATTAACATCTCCTGGATCTTTTCCAGGTTATTTAATATATCATTATGATCTGATGAATAAAATAATTCGTATTCACATGCTAAAAAGAAAGGCAGTGAAGAAATATTGATTGACTGTGAGAAAGCCTCTTCTAAGGAGTGTTCCTATCACCATGCAAATCATTTTGACAGTCCCAATAATTTGATTGTATTTTTATTCTTACTACAGGAAATGGTGTTGAGAGTACATTCTTAGAGCCACTAGCAGCTGTTTGTCACCATCCTGTCTTATTTTAGGTTATTAAAAGGTGGCAATGTCCGTTTAGAGCGACATTCAGATGACTGCTCTGTACAACTTAGTGGAGTCTTCTTATTAAGGGTTCAAGTAATTACAGTTTCCATAGCCACCAAATTGACCCTTTTTAACAGTGGTTGATATTCTCCAGGGCTGTAGTTCCTCTCTTTGAATAATGAATAGCATCTTTTGAAGATGGTCATTATGTTGGCTTCCACCCCTGTCATTATTGTATTATTTAGAAGTGTTTAAATCAAAGCAGTCTCTGCTAGGTAGGGGAAGAACTATTTGAAAGGATTAAAATGTGTTCAGAAAGGTTAATATTACCAATGAGTCATTTTGAATACAATATATTAGACTACAGCACACAGCTCTTTAACCGGTATGAATTGGAATCACTTTGCTGTGACCATTGAATCTGAATTAAATTATATCTGATGATATTTTTTATCTACTTTTTATCTTTGTAGGATATATTTTAACTATTGCTGCAGGTGGGAAGAGTATGTGGCACAGAAATCTTACGAGTGCACCCTGTGGAGTGCAGAGTTTGCAGATGTGACCTTTTCTTCGCCTGCTTGTCAGACAGCTCATGCGTATTCCTAAATCCCTAAGAAACCTTGTAAGCATAGGTCATGAAGGTTTTAAATCTTAGAAGCACTTGAAGTGAAGAAAACATGTAAGACAATACTTCTCATTGGATCATCTTCTGTTGATGGACCCTTCCAAGCAAAAATAACATGACAACCTGAATATTTTTATTTCCCCCCTCAAAATACTTTATGTGTATGAGCTTGCTAACTATTAGTTAAAAGATCTGTGGTAGTAGGAGAAACACCTCCACCAGCAGGATGGATTTGACCTGTTGCTTGTTGTAATTGAGTTAGAGCAACATGGATGGACCATTGGGTTGACTCAGAATAAGCACCAGCTTTATGATCAGCTGCTGTGGCTCAGCGGGGAAGCAGCTTGCCAGTGCAAGAGGCTGTTAGTTCAAATTCCCACCAGTGTGCATCCTAGACGGTGCCTAGTAAATATATCTGCAGTCACCTATATTGGGCAGCAGCGACACAGGAAGGTGTTGAAGGCATCATCTTATACTGTGTGGAAGGTGGCACTGGTAAACCACTCCTGTATTCTACCAAGAAAATCACATGGAATGTGATCACTAGGAATTGACACCAACTTGATGGCACAATCTCTCCCCACCCCTTTTTATGTCTCTTAAAGCCTGACTGTAGCCCTCAGACATTTATGGCTGGATAAATGACTCCAAAATTATTTGGCATGTCTTATTGTTTGCAATAGCTTTAAGCATGCAGCAGGATTTTGACAGTCAAAGTACACTTCTTGCCTATTTGTGTCAATATTCGCATTGGGCAGTAACCACAATACATGGGGCTGGCCCATATATTCAAAAGTAGTGTCTGGTAACTGAGAAGCTGAGATTACTGGTGTGCGTGCATTCTCATGAAGCATGTAATGTGGGAAGCAAAAAGCTTTCTGATCTTGAGTTGGTAGCACACTGAATGAAATTTAATCAACACTGACAGCTCAGGTCAAAATCCTAGATTACCAATGTTGGTTAAACGTTGAGTTGGTGCACTGCCAACCCACGATCAGGAGGGTTTTTGCCTCCTACATGACCCTCTCTGCAGGACTGCATGCCTGCTGGTAATCTCAGATTTCTTGCTACTGGGCATTACTTTTGATTGTGTTGAACTAGCTCAGTTTAGGAATTCAGACATAACACAAAACTACACCTAGCACAAACCATGGCTTGCAAGCCAACTTCAGACAGTGGTTTCAGAACCTGATTTGTTTGTTCAAACAAACAGCTGGGAAGGCTCAGATACAATAGTTTAGTAAATAAATTATGGTCCTGTGTTATGTTTAAATGCACCCTATATGTTCTTTGAAAGAATTACTTCATTGTTCTTTCTCTAGTAGGAATTCTCTTGTTCCTATTCACATTCCCAAAATTTCTGCTGTAACAAAGAACACTATAGAGGAATCAGATTATATAATGGCCATGTTATAATGGATACAGAATAACATCTAATTTCTACTTGCTTACCATCATCAGCATCCTTCAACCTTAATTTGCATTGAGTAATTATTTTGCCCTTCTTTATCTAAATTTCAAGATATGTAAATCAGAGTGAAGTGGGGAGTGAATTTTTGTCAAGTACTAATTAACTCAGCTAGGGTCCAATTTAGCATACATTAAAAGCAGCAGGAGTTCTGCAGGGATGCTCTGGCTTTTAGTGGTACATAATGAAAAAAGCTTATCTCTTTGACTAAACATGCAAGCTATCCCAAGGCCTTTGAAAAACTATATCTGATCATTTCTGATAGATCATTTCAGATAGAACAACAATTTACTGAAGACAGTTTTAGACAGAATAATCTTTGCCGAATGAAAGAAAATTCTTGTTTCATGTAATATTACATGCTCTTTGCACTGGTATAGGGTAATGGAGTTTTGGAATGTCTCCCAGGATATCGGATGGAGAAGTGTGGATAAGAAAGATAGAAAAACATGTTCTAAATAAGTAAATGATGATGATGATGATGATGATGATGATAATGGGATAGCTCAAGAAACAGAAAGCTAGACTCACTGCACTGGAATACTATGCTTTAGCTACTTACAGGACCAAAAGCAGTTTTGCATCATAGACTTGAAATCACATTAGTTTACTGAAAGAAAACTAAAGGCCCACTTTAAAAAAAAAAAAGTAATATTGGTAATTCAGGTTATATAAGAGAACTGGAAGGTGTGAGAGATGACCTGAAGGGTGAATATTATGTTAACACCAGGGCAGAGAAATGCAATGTGTGAAGTCATAAAGATGATAAGTGCCTCTGAGCATATGCAAAGAGATAACTGAAATGTTGGGCTTTTAATGAAATCCCTGTAAGAATAAACCTTCCAGTTTATACCTGTTATAAAAATTAGTATAACTTAGACTGAAATTTCTTAGACAATCCTATTATCAAACTTTTCCTTTAAAGTCCTAACTTCAGGTCTGCATGCTGTGGGTCATCTCTGAAACTTCACACAGAAAAGTGAAGGATTGTCTTGGGCAAAAGGAAGCATGTGGCATGGATACAAGGCCTTCATAAGATGCTTACACCAGACCCTGCCATGACCCATCTCTGAGCAATAGCTCAGAATCCTGAGGAGAGGAGCTGGATTGGAAGAGCCAACATTGAACCCAGTGCCAGCCCCAAACCCTGACACCAGGCTGGAGCCTAAGCCTGCCAGCCCGGAGATCCCAGAACTAGAGACCTCACAGCCATCTCTCCTAGTGCATGAGCCCAAACCCCTTGATGAACCATTCCCTTCCCAACAATGGCCCAGAAAGGAGGTGATGGAGTGGCAGAGGAATGCAGGACTCCAAGCCAAAGGACTGTCTATTTAAATCTATTCATTCTCCCAGCAGGAAAGGGTAGTCAGATCCTGGAGGCACTTAAGACCTCATTCTGCCTCTGGCCTTTGTATTGTCAAAGCAAGTGCTCACTCAGAACTTTCCAATTCTACAATCTCTTCTTGTCACCTTTTGGGCCTTATGAGTTCTTGTCTATGAGACAGGACACCCTGCCTCCACAACCATGATGATTTAATTTCCAGGATTTGTTTTGTTCACTTAGACTAATCTATTCACTGTACAGAGTCAAAGAAGAAGCACACCTGTTTGTTAACCGAATATTTAATTTATTGTATTCATTAGTTAGTTGCCTAGGAACAAGAACATCACTGAAGAGGTGTTTCTATTCAAGTGTTTTGTTCTCAGGAACTCAATACTGAGCTGTTTTTCTGTATTTGGTAAAAAGACTAGATGTCTTGACATAGAGACAGTACTTCTCCCATCTCATAGCTGTCTGACCCTACTTTTATAATTCATGCATCTGATGAAGTGAACCCTAGTTCACAACAGCTTATGCTGAAATAAATCTGTTAGCTTTAAAAAGATAGCTTTTAGCTATAGGAGTCCTTGTTTTTGTGGCACTATATTAACACAGCTATTCTATCCAGAAGTTTTGACACAGACAATTTCCAGTATGCTTCTGTTTTATAACTGCTTCCCTTATAAAACACAAAGAAATATTATGTTGGTTTAACGAAGGATTTATTCAGAAGCAACTCCCATTTTTTCTCCTTCTCGTTTCCCTTTTCCTTCCTGACTGCACCCCCCCAACCAACTATCTACAACATAGAGAGCCAGCGTGGTATAGTGGTTAGAGTGCTGGACTAGGACCGGGGAGATCCGAGTTCAAATCCCCATTCAGTCCTGAAACTAGCTGGGTGACTCTGGGCCAGTCACTTCTCTCTCAGCCTAACCTACATTACAGGGTTGTTGTGAGGAGAACCTCAAGTATGTAGTGCACCGCTCTGGGCTCCTTGGAGGAAGAGCGGGATATAAATGTAAAATAATAACATTCCCACTGGGACAAACGTCCAAACAACAAATCACAAAAGTACACTGGATAGAATACAACAGCATGATAATGACATAGTTTAAGGGCTTGAAGATATATTTTTGTTCAACAAGAAACAAGCTATGACCAGGACCTTTTTATGTGGGCCAAGGGAGAGGAGCAATTGCCTTGGGCCCCACACATGGAGGAGAGCCCCATCCAAAATATGGTTCAGTATTTGAAATGTTAACCAATCCTTTTTATTCAGGGCAACAAGACTAATCAATTGAGTTAAAATATAACTCCAGAATGAAGAATTAATTCCATATTTGTAGAGTCCTTGGAGGGGAGATTTCTTTACCTGCCCCAGCTACAGCGGAAGTGCACAGGCAAGGATCGTACTGCTAGTTAATATTGTCTGGAGACACATATGGAGTTAAAGTTCCAAATAAAGTAGTTTATTTAGGAAATCCATGAGAGAGATAACTTAAGGCCTACACATGCCTTGCTGCTAGTTATATGCAGGAAGTCAGAAGGGAGAAGGAGGAAGTCGCTCTCTCCAGGTGAGAGAATGAAACCTGAGACTATCAGTCAGTCTATCAGTCAGAAGTAGAGTAGAGAAAGCATGGTCGGAGGGGGGATGCCCCTACTGGCTGTCCCTACGCCTAAGGCCCCTTGTGGTCAATAAGGTTGCTGGTGCGAAGAGTCAGTGCCATCAGGAGCTGAATCTCCAACACATATTTTGGGTTATTACATCGACACAGAATGCAATGGCTGGCATTCTGCACAACTTCATGCACCTATGTGTGTGGTTGCACAAGAGCATTGTTGTGCAATTGCAAAAATTGTACAAATGGAGTTGCGTGACAGTGCAGCCATGATCCTGTGGTCGCAGTCTGGGCCAGGTCTCCCCTCTACCCCCACCAACTGCTATTTGTGCAGTTACCACAACACTGATAAAACAAAAATTAATGTAATGTGTAATTAACGAGACAATAAAGAGCATGGGATGAAGGCAGGTGAGGAGAAACAGGATTTCAATTAAAATGTTATTGAGAAATAGAAGCCCCAACCAAACCCAGGAAAATATTATGGACTGGAAATAGTGCTAAACAGAGCTGAAATAGGGGATTTGAAACGGTTTTGTCCACAAAGGCAAAGCACAAAATCTGCAAGTATTTTTCTGAAAAGAGCAAGAAACATAAATGCAGAATAAAACAACTGCATGCATTTCTCTACATCCCTCCCCTTGCCACTTTGTGATTGGAGGTTTCTGTGTGGAAAGAAGATCTATCAGATTGTTAGACCCTTTGGACTGAATTGTGTTGGAGTTGAAGACTGAAGAGTCTTCAACTCTTGTCAATTCCCCACCCCTCTCAAGTTATCGCTGGCTAGGGGCAATGAAGCTGAATGAAAAAATGAGACACAAAGGGGAATTAATGCACAACTGCTAATTTAGGATTTGTGGTGAATTGTAAATGAAAGATCTAAGTTCTGGGGTGGCAGCATCCACAGTTTCCCTGATTCTGGAAAAACCCTTTAATCCAGAAAAGAAGGCTCCTTGTTCCGGAGTTAGGAAAAATGTGGTTTTCCCATCTGTTGTGGTTTTTTATTTGCCCCAAAATGAATACACATATATCATAAGGGTCACACTTTATTAAGAATGGATTTGTTTTATGTAAAGCAAGCTAGATAGGATCCAACCCAGCACCACTGTACATATTTCCATACTCCCTTTTTTGCAGTGATCAGGGATACAGAAAAACAACTTGGCAGTGTTTTAGTTTTGCAGCTTCAAGCAGAGATGGCTGGAAAAGGTCACTTGTGTCAATTTAATTTGCATGGCTGTGTGCCATAAATAGATGTGGAAGGAACAGAGGCAAAGGCATGGAGAGGGTGAAGTGAATAGTTTACATTGAAGACCTTTTGTGATGAACTTCCGCCTTTATTTTTATTCATGCAGAGCAAAAAGCAGGGGCGAGACCCACCCCCACCATTTGACTCTTTCCAAATGGGCTTCCTGTTTTAATTCCTAGCCCCCATCTTTTCTTTGAAACTGGACACGAGAACCCACTCATTCATGCTAGACCCGAGGCAAAAATCCACTACACATACCCTGGAATTTGTGGCCTGATTACGAGAGAAGGGGCTTCCTCAGAATTCTGTGTGTGGCTTTTGGGGAAAGGGGGCTTCACATCTAAAGAACCAGATCGTGCAACCTAGCTCAGTCTGTTGATTAAAAAGTGGCAAGGAAGGAAAGAGAATACCTAAATCCGAGCGCATTCACAGGATATTTCCCATCTTCACTTGGATTCTTGAAACACAAAAGCCCTTTTTGGACGTTAAAGAGGGACACTCCATTGGCATAATGTCCCAAGAGCACCCTCACAAGCTCCACCCCTGACATACTCAGAAGCAGGGATGTAGTCACAAATTCAGAAGTGCAGGCACTCTTCATGATGGCCTCCATGGTCATGCCCACCCCAATGACCACACCCCTCACTTAGACAGATGCAATAATTTGTAGGGTTCTGTTACAAGAAGTCAAGGATCACGTAGACTTTAAAAAATATACTAGAATGAATGGTAGGTAATGCCCACTGAAATTTAGAAGGAACACTGGTTCCTTCTAAATGGCCATTTGGAAATTCAATGAATTCCTATAACCACTTGTAAGGAACCAGTGCATTTCAGTGGGCATTTCCTGTCACTTGTTTTAGGATGTTCCGACCCTATTGCACCATTGGACTTGCATGCTAATGGCCCCAGGTTCAATTCTTGGCAGCATCTCTAGGTAGGGCTTGGAAAGACTCTTGCCTGCAACCCTGGAAAGCTGCTGCCGGTCAGTGTAGACAATACTGAGCTAGATAGATCAGTGGTCTGACTCAGAATAAGCCAGTGCCCTATGTTCCTGAGACAGGAAGAATATTAATAAACAGTTGGAATAGCAAGAACAGCATATTATTTCCATGTAGAAAGCCAAGGGCTTTGCGTCCCTCCTGAGACCCTGGAGAGAGAGAAAAGTACTGGGGCTGCATGCCTACCCATCCCTGCAGCACTACACCACTTCTCAGAAGGTCTCACCCCTGCACTGTCCACATTTATAGTGTTTGTCTTCATAGACAAAAGCTGAAAGCATGAAGAGATTCTACCCGTGACTGGAATGCTAGGGTGCTACAGTCTTCTGATGATGGAAATAATCTCTTACAGGAATGCAATTCTTATTAAAAGGTTTTAGCAACATAACTTCTGAAAATAGTGCCTGTCAGTTGCCCTGTTTAGCACACCTATCTAGATTTTTTTTAAAAAATTTAGAATCATTATGTTGCATCAGTTTTGTGCGTCAGTGTGGGTTCTGTCATCCCATCCTGATTCCATAATTTCATCAGTCTACTATTTATTATTATCATTATCATCATCATTATCATTATCATTATCATCATTTACATTTTATATTCCGCTCTTCCTCCAAGGAGCCCAGAGCGGTGTACTACATACTTAAGTTTCTCCCCAAAACCACCCTGTGAAGTAGGTTAGGCTGAGAGAGAAGTAACTGGCCCAGAGTCACCCAGCTAGTTTCATGACTGAATGGGGATTTGAACTCAGGTCTCCCCAGTCCTAGTCCAGCACTCTAACCACAACACCACACTGGCTCTCATCTATGAATAACAAGGAGGAATCTTATGATGGCTCATCATGGGTGCCATTGCCATTTGGCTTGTGTAGATTAAATCCACTGCTTCAGTAACATTTGAGCTTCAAGAACCTGTGTGGGCATACTTTTACTCCATCTGCTGATGCTTACATTTTTGTGAGTTCAGTTGTAGCTGTTTACAGATTATTCATCCTGGTTTAAGACTTCTAAATATCAATGGGATATTCACTGTGATTTTTCAATAATACCCTTTATATTTTACATGCATTATATGCTAGTAATTTCCTTTGAGTCACTGATCAGGTACAATATTATATTTCTGGGTTTTTGTTTTTGTTTTAAATACTTTTCTGTGTCTCTATTAGATTCCAAAATTCCAGCTGCTTTTAGTGAGGTAGAAGCCATTTAGACTTCATAATGAATGCTACATCTACATTTTAAAATGAAAGTACTGTAGGCTATTAATATCCTCTTAAAATTCACACTTTCCAAAAATATCTCTTTAGGCAAACTAATGCTTGAAAATAACTGAGGATTTTAAGAGAAGAAAAGCAGTGCCAAAGTAAATGTAGAACTGTGGGTGACTATTCATAAGCTATGTCTTGCATTATTAATGCATGTAACATGTCTAGTGTTGAGTGCTTAGACTTGAAACTAATTATTAGGGATGTGCATGGAACAGATTTTGTGTCTGTTTCTAGCTCGAAATGAAATGCAAAATGGCTGCAACGTTCCATCGAAACAGTGGTCAAGCTGGCTGTTCCAACGGGACAACTCTAAACATTGAGTGTTTCATCCATATTATTATTATTATTATTATTATTATTATTATTATTATTATTATTACATTTATATCCCGCTCTTCTTCCAAGGAGCCCAGAGCAGTGTACTACAAACTTAAGTTTCTCCTCACAACAACCCTGTGAAGTAGGTTAGGCTGAGAGAGAAGTGACTGGTCCAGAGTCACCCAGCAAGTCTCATGGCTGAATGGGGAACTGAACTTGGGTCTCCCCGGTCCTAGTCCAGCACTCTAACCACTACACAATGGGGAACTCTAAACATTCTTACATTCTTCCCCATTGGTACCTCCTCGGGACACCGAAGTAGGTTGGGTGGTAGGGCATGATGGGTGGTACCTACTACCCAACCCACAAAATAAATGGGCAAGCGGGCAATATTAAACAAAGTTTTAACCTTCCCCCAAAAATCCCATAGGATTGTATTCAGCAAAATCAAAGGATAACATTTTCCTGGATTGTATCACTTCAAGCTGCAGATGTGTGATTTGTGCAATCCACCCCACAAAAGATCCCTGCAAGTAGAAAAATAGCAGTTAAGGAAAGGGATTACAAAGAGTGCATATGATTCCTAACAAATTGAGAATTTTCCTTTGCCAACCTCATACCCCTTGCCAACCTAATAACCCACACCTACTCACCAAACAACTTAATGAGTTGCTCCTCAAGCTTTCCTTCTGACTGCAGCTCTGAGCTGAACACTTCTTCCCAACATGCTATATATATTTTAATTATTATGGGGGGAGAGCATTCAAAAATCTAGTCCTCCGCTTGCAGCCTGAAGTGGTATAGTCTATGCAGAGCTTTGCCACTTGATTGTGTGGACGGGAGGACTGGCTCCCAGAGACTTGCTAGAGCAGAAGGAGCAATTCCCACTCCTCATTTTTGGATTCTGCCTCTTTGTAAAGCTTGTCTTTGTAGACCTATAGATCACACTCAATGCTACTTGAGAACATCTTGCAAGAGTTCTGCCACGAAGTTCCTTTGCACCCACACACCCAGAAATAAATGACAGGACACAGGAAATGGGTTAAAACTAGAGCCATAATTTTGACTAGTTTTAACAGAGAACTGCAGTGTAGCTAAGGCACATTGCACCTGCCACCCCTGGGTGTGGCACTGTATCCTCTCCTCTGACCTGCTATGGTGATAGCAATAGCAATAGCACTTACATTTATATACTGCTCTATAGCTGGAAGCTCTCTAAGCGGTTTACAATGATTTAGCATATTGCCCCCCAACATTCTGGGGACTGATCAAGGGGCTACACTATTTAGTGGCACCACTCCCAACATTAGCCAGATCAAAAATCCCTTCCAGTGCAACAGTGCAGAGTAGTCAATAAACCATCCACCTCCAGGCCAATCTGGGTGGATGGGGAAAATTCCTACTCAGCCCCAAATGGTGACCAGATAATCCCACACTGTCACCTGGGGGTTGAGTGGATGCCGAGGTGTTCCTGCAGAAGGTCAATAGAGGGAAGGGATCACTTTTATTAGTGCACCCTCTGCCCGCCCCCTGGTTGGCCCTATAGACCGGGGATGCAGCCACAGCATGATCCAGTATGTGGTCCAGCATTGTTTCTTGCACCCTGCAGGGGCTGGTTGCAACACTTGCACTCGACACTGTATGCAGAGCTAGGGGAAGGGGTGGTCTTGCACCCAAACTTGGAATCAAGAGATGGGGCAGAGAAAATGGGGGGAAACTTTGGCTACAACTTTAGTAAATAGTTTGAAGGGAGTTTAATAAACTCATCTGTGGCTTCCACTCCTGGGGTGAAGCAGTTTCCTGTGCAACTATGGCTCCCCTTCTTTGGGTGAGCACTCCAGGCTCTGAGTCCAGGCGCAGCCCAAATCCCTCCCTACCACCAGACTGGTGTCATAACAGAGGCCTTCTGTATCCCTGTGTTAAATGAAAGCCATTTCCCACGATCCCCTCTTCCACATATTTTCCTTTTGTAGTGGGGTCTTCTCTCAAGACCTTGAGCGTACATGAGGCATTAGGAAAGCTAGCCAGAGAGGGAATAGGAATCTGGTGTGGGGTTGCTCTAAGCCTCTTCCTGCTGCCTTGTCTAGGGCCCACCATTTAGGGTTGCCATATTCAAGCTTCCCAAATCTGGGTGGCCTCATTTGCACACTATGCACATTATGTGGCAACTAATTTGCATTTATTTATTCATTCATTTATTTGACAGATTTGTATACTTTCCCCTCCTTCTCTTCCCTCCCATGTGATTGGAGCCAGAGCAAAATCTGAACAATCCGGGAAGTGCATTTGAAATCCGTGTAAATCTGGGTGGGATTTTGCAGCTGGGTGGAGGAGCCAAAATCTGGGGGCTACCCTAAATTCCGGGGGACATGGCAACCCTACCACCATTCCACTCACCCACCAAGGAGATTTGTTATAGTGTTGATGCATATTTATCTAGCTGAGGCCACCCTCATTACTTGTGTTCTTAACAATGCTGAGAGTCAGAAGCAGGACAGGATCTTTTGTTATGTTTAAAGGGAAGCTCTCCTTTTCTGGTAAGATGGAGAGAGAAGAAAAAAGAAGCAAGCATGGGCTTTAGATTTGTGGACCTGCTATTTAAATAGCATTTTCTTCATAGCTCACAGTTTCAACTGCCTTGTTTTCATGTTGATTTCTTTATCCAACTCCAGACAATGAGCTGTCGCCCCAAACATCATGCTTTTCTTTATAAACACATTTGGATTTGCACCAGGGGGCTATATTTGTTATTGCAGAGGTGGCCAACCTGAGGTTTTCTAGCCATTGCTGGACCACAACTCCCACCATCCATAGCTGCTGCTTTAACTACAGCTCCCATCAACCCATGTGGCTGGGGATGCTTGGAGTACAACTTCTGTCATCCCCACCCATGGATTGTGGCATGGGGTGATGGGAGCTGCAGTCTCAAACAGGATCATCTGGGGATGATGGGAGTTGTAGTGGGACCCTCAGGTGGACCATCCCTAGCACAGGAGGAGAGCTGGTCTTATGGTACCAAGCATGACTGGTTGCATATGAATGGGAGACTTGCTGTGTGAGCACTGGAAGATATTCCCCTCAGGGGATGCAGCCACTCTGGGAAGAGCAGAAGGTTTCAAGTTCCCTGTCTGGCATCTCCGAGATAGGGCTGAGATTCCTGCCTGAAACCTTGGAGAAGCTTCTGCCAGTCTGTGTAGACAATCCTGAGCAAGATAGACCAATGGTCTGACTCAGTATATGGCAGCTTCCTATGTTCCTATGTAAACATTGAGGTTTTTCTCATGACCAGCCTAACCCAGCCTGGGGCAGCCCAGCCTGGATTAGGCGGGTTGTAAAAAAGAAGCAGGATCCACGCAGATCCCTCTGCTTCCCATCTGCCTAATCCCCCTAAATAACTCCGCTATTAGCCAATAGAAGCCCCGTTGGCTTCTCAAAGATCGTGAGAAGAGCTTCATCGGATGGCTACAGTTAAATTAAATGTACATTTTATTTCCAGGTCGATATTTTTCTAAAGCAAAAGGTTCAACTGAACTGCAGCAAGAATTTAATTCAACAAACCCTGCTGTACAGGAGGTCAGGCAGGTTAATTGTAGCATTCCTTTCTACCCTTAGTAGTACAAGACTGTAAATTTTATGTACTTCAGAAATGTTGTAACGAAAAAAAGAACAATCCTAAAGATAATCACATTATTACAACACATGAGGAAAGAAAAAAATGGTCATGCTTTGAATTGTGGCTAGATCTTTCTAATTGCCAAAATTAAAAAGAGAAAGGTTCAAAGAAAGTAGATTATAACCTAATGTCTTTACACTTATTAGGATGCCAACAAATAAATGCTTATTCACTAATTACTATATAGCAGGGTTACTCAACTTTGCGTCCCCAGAAGTTGTTGGACTACAATTCCCAAAGGCCACTGTGTCCAGGGATGATGAGAGTTGAAGTCCAACATCTGGAGACCCAAGGTTGAGATATAATGTCCAACAGCCATTGTGGCTGGGGATTATGGGAGTTGTCATCCAACAACGTCTGGGGACTGAAGGTTGGGAGACCCTACTATATAGAACTATGCCAGATTGGGTGCTAAGGAGGAGGAATTGTAACCTTGATTTCACTATATTTTGCAATGTCCCAGTTTACTTGTCATACATTCCTGTCTTTCACTTAGCACTTATTACAGCTGGGGTGCAGATCCCAACCCCCAACCCCCGCCCCAAGCATCTGAGGAGCCGCCACCTCTATTTTACTTAACTCCTGTACTTAATCATATAACCCATATCTTCAGTTCTGATGACCTATTTTTAATTGATATATGAAATTCTTATATGACCCTACAGAGCACATGGGACTATATTTTCCAGCATGCTCCACAGATCCTACATGGCAACAGTCAGTTTTTCCATTTAAGTGCAGAACTTAAATCCTCCCCATACCTTTTCATCTCCCCGACCTGTGTTTTTCCGCTAGCACAATTTAGACAATGTTTTTCTCTCCCCATGTGAAAACCTGATTTTCCTGTCCCCACAAAACATATTTTTCCCCAAAGTGTCTTCCCTTTCCCTAAAAAATATTAAGTGAGGAGTTGGCCCTCAAGTTTTCCCCCTTTGTCTGCATCCCTAGTTACAGCTACATAGCTCTTGCTTTCTTTTATGATTCTTCAGGCAAAGAGCAATTTTCCCCCAAATGTATGACTCAAACTCTTCAGTGACATGACCTTTCAGAAAAATGCATATTCCAAAAAGGATATGTTTTCCTTTGATATAAAATATGTCTGATTCCATCAGAATCCTGTCACTGATGTATGAGAAACTGTTCTTAGACACAGCCATTCTCTTTTCAAGTTTTGTGGTGTACCTCAGAAGGTTCATTTTCCAGACATCATTATCTGTGGAACCTCAAATGCCATCTCAAGCATCCTATGCTTAAGAGAAATTTTTTAAAAGTCAAGATTATACATTTTACTGGCTCAAGTACAGGAACATGACAGTTCTACAGTTTCAGAAGTCACTCCTGCATGTCTAAATGAATGTTTGATACATGGATATCTTTTTGTACATTTTTCTAATTGCCTACTACAGTACTCCAATACAGTACAGTACTGGGGAAAGAAATAGCCTTTCCAATTTTTCCATTCCAGATCTTGTGTAAACTTGCCAGCAGATGGCAGTGTTGTAACCTTGAGCACAAATCATGTGTGAAATAAAGATGGGGTTAACAATCAGATCACTGAAGAGAAGATTATTATGGTCACCTTCTGACATAACGGGGAAACTGAGGCGAAATCACCACAGGTTTGCCCCACATGTTGTCCGAATTATCAGAATCGCGGTTCCAGGACGCAACCGTGGTTCTGATTTTGCCGGCTAACCTAGGAATGAACTCTCAGTCTGTAGTGAGTTTCACTACCCAACCTAGGGTCCGTTGCCACCACCATATCATCTGGATTGGGATTGAACTTCCAGAGTTCAAGGAGGACGCTCCTCCTATGGGCTACAACACTATTGCCTGGTGTAGGCTATCTTTCCAGGGTCCGGAGGAAGCCTGTGCAGTCAGTCACACCTCCATTGCCAGCTTCCAGACTGGAACTGTGATTGCCTGGGAGTGCTCAGGTGTTAGGGTTAGATGCAAGTGTGTGCTCCCTGATGTTAATAATGCTATTACCAATCTTGATTGGATGCATGCTTCACTTAATCTGACTGGCTTCCATTTAGAAGATGAACTTAAAAACCTGAGGTGAGTGGCTGAATTCCACGATTTGGAACATCAGATTGTGTACAACACATGTCAATTTAACAATTCAGCTCAGATTTTCAATCATGTAGCCAAAGAGGTAAGGATGGAACGGGGGCAAATAAAGGAAGCAGAGCAAGTGTGTTCAAAGTGTCGATGGTCAGTTTTTTCCTGCAGTTCACTTTAATTCAGGCAGCAAGCTGCATTCTTCATTGATGCAAATGGGCTCTTTTTTGTAAAATTATCTTACAGGGGGAATGGAGGCAAAGTGGGGCTCCATTGGACCCATAGTTTGCCTCCATTCCCCCTGTAAGAGGTTTGCCATGGTTTGCCATTGTGTCCGAAGGGGTCCTAAGTATGGAACTTTTCAAGTATGGGAGGAGTTTGATACAACTGAATCTCTACCCATTTGAACAAACCATCCTTTTTTAGTTTTGTGGACAAAATCAGTTATGGCTGACCATGCGTGGTAATATATCAGATAGAAAGTTTTTTGTTGTTGTTCTATTTGCTGCTTTTGAACAAGACAGATTTTATTTTTATTTTTATGTATTTATTTAATGTATATCCTCCCCTGTCCCATGGGCTCAGAGCAGCATACTGCATTTTTTGTAAGTGCTAATAGTCCTGCTCCCAAGGACTATTCCCAAGGACACAATCTAAAAATGCTCCAACTTCATACTAGTGATCAGTGTGCTCTAATCATTGTCTGAAATCTTGGAGCACATAAGGCAAGCACATGCCTTAGGGGCAGGCACATGGTGGGTGGGCAGCACTGGCAGCTGTAGACTATACCACCAAAAGTATCAGTGTAGGCTTCTCTCGGGGAACGTCTTGTCATCTTTTTCAGAATCTTCTTGTATTCTGGAATGGATTCTTGCTTGTGTGACTTGGCATCTTGTCTGTCTGGTTATCAGGTAGTTTCTGTCCTGCCTTTCCACTTGAATAAGTTCCCAAGGTGGCTACCAAACTCAGTATAATTCAGTTCACATGTAGTAACTGAAAGGCACTCAGAACCAATGGGCAAACAGAGAATAAAATAAAGAGCAATTAAAACATCATCAATGTTAAATAAATGGGTTTTGCACCACTGTATTAATAGACAACCTGGTTCTGTCGACACTTGTGAGGCACACTAGACAATTTTGTTTAATATGAGACCAGCTTATATTCCTTTTGTACACACTTGGCAGCCACCAGGAACATGAAGGGATAATTTTCTAGCCTGGCATATTGCCTTCGCATGACACTTTCAGCTCTGTGATCACCCTCCTGAGAGTCCTATAGAAGGGAAGGGACATGGACGTCTATGGAAAGCCCAGGTGCAAGCATCAAATGGTACATACTTCCATTTGTCAACATAAATCATCAGATGACCACTTAAATATGCCTTCTTTAGCAACTTCACAACACTCATCTAGGTGTCATTTCATATGGTGACTTCCAGGAGGTCTTTTGAAATAAAGAAGGCATTTCTCTGCCCATTGTAATTGCTGGAGCATACAGAATCTCCCATATTATTATATATTATTTATATAGCACCATCTGCCTGCATATTCATGCAAAAAGGAAAACAGATCTGTTAAAATAAATATATTGTTAAGGGTGAGCAAACTCCATTTTCTTAGCACATAATGACACAGCTTTGTGTGATGTATTTTGCTTCAGATGTGTAATCGGGATCCCTGCCCCCTACACACACACACACACACACACACACACACACACACACTAAAAATAAGCAAACTGCTTTCAAGAAGCAAACAAAATGTTTCAAAGGGAGGGTATTACAGACTAAAGAGACTGCTGTGAACAACTGTGATGTGGGAAGTTGCCAGACTCAGTCCACATAATGCCACACGTTTCCAGTTTGTCATTGTGTGGCAACTGGTTTATGTTTATTTGATTTATAAGATTTATATCCCACTCTCTCCCATAGGCTCAGATTGGCTTGCAGCATCTAAAAAATAATAATTAAGCAATTAATTTATTAATAGTCCTGTCCCCAAGGGACTTGCAATCCTTTTTTTTTTTTTAAAGGTCTCAGAGGGGCGGGTCCAGAAGGCAGTTAGTTTTCCTCAGAAAGATGGAAGGTTGGGAACATAGGAACATAGGAAACTGCCATATACTAAGTCAGACCATTTGGTCTATCTAGCTCAGTATTGTCTTCACAGACTGGCAGCAGCTTCTCCAAGGTTGCAGGCAGGAATCTCTCTCAGCCCTATCTTGGAGAAGCCAGGGAGGTAACTTGAAACCTGCTCTTCCCAGAGCGGCTTCCCTGAGGGGAATATCTTGCAGTGCTCACACATCAAGTCTCCCATTCATATGCAACCAGGGCAGACCCTGCTTAGCTATGTGGACAAGTCATGCCTGCTACCACAAGACCAGCTCTCCTCTCCTAGACCAGCTCTCCTCTCCTTTTGCTTTGTTGTTGCTGCTTTGCCTCACCCTCTGCTGCAGCCTGATGGTCATGGCTGTAGAGGACTTAGTTCCTCTCAGAGGGGAGGGGCCTTTGACGAGACCGATGGTGGATAGGCCTGACTGCTTCGCCTCACCCTCTGCTGCCCATGCCCAACCCTGGACCTGGGTGTGCATGATTCCCTCTCCCCCCCCACCCCACCCGCCTGAAAGTGTGTACATACTTCTGACTCAGTGTTGGGCGGGGCAATATTTGTTTCTTAGTTTTTAAATCCATCCGCTTTGCAAATGCCTGAGGGAACATTCTGGTTCCTATGACCTTGTCAGATGCCAAGAGACAGAAAGGAAATGACTCGGCTAAGCAATTACTTATATGGTATCATTGCTGTGGGAAATCCTCCTCAGTGTAATACATATTAATCACAATTGATTGTTTAAAAGGTAGTTTTGTTTTTGTTTTAAATTACTTTGATGTGATCTCCCATCTTTATCCCCCCATCCTTCCCAAGTTACTCTGAATAATAAACCAGCAAGAAATCACTGGCTTACTAAAGAAGCCCAAGGGAAGTGAGCCATTTGGGAGATTTGTTTTCATTTGTTTGGGGTTTTGTTTGTTTGTTTGTTTGTTTGTTCAACAAACTATGGGGGACAAAAACAAAAAACAAGAAACCAACCCACTACTGTGACTATATAGCACTGGTTGGTGTGTGTTTTTACCAATAAATGAACCAACCAAATAAACATTTGCATGCAAGGGACTTCACTGAACAACACAGAATTCATTGAAGAGTGATACAATATGGTTGTGCCTAAGCTTCATTTCATTTCGTGGCAGGTAAACCTAGTAGCAAAAGAGAAAGGAGATACATTCCAAAAAGGTTCAAAAATGTGTGGGATTTATTACAGCATTATTTCCTCTATGCCCAATGCATTTTGAATTTTTGCCTTCTTCATGGGCACAACAAAAATCTCTTCTAATAGCATAGACACCCCCCCACACACACACACACTGTGGTGATTCGCAAAGGCAGCATCTAGGTCCACCACAGCTGATGGGATTCTAGGCCATTAGAAGATATTCTATTTGTGCCTCTGCAGAAGGCAAACAGCTGAGACACTTTGGACATAGAAGAAATAATCTTGTAATAAATCCCACATATTTTTGGATATTTTTAGAATTTGCCTCCCCTGTCTTTTGCTGTTGTTTTTGAGAGGCAGTTTCCCCCCTCTTTCCTTGCAGGTAAATCTGGTAAGCATTGGCCATTTGTGCAGTGTGTTCTGCACAGGCCCCTGGAAGATTATGAGGTGTCCTGAGACGAAACAGAAGTGCCCTCAGCAGCACCATGAAGGGGTAGGGGATGGGGGCATGGCAAGAAACTGGGTTGAGACCATAAAACTAAAGTGTTAATAGTTCACTAAATGTGTTAATGTGTTGATGTATTTGTAGGATTTAAAATTTGATGGGTTTTAGATAGTCCACCACTCTAGGGTCCTAGAATGAAGAACGCAAGCCATACATGCATACATACATACATGGTACCTTAGACCCTGCATTACCCCATGCAGCTGTAACTGCAATAAGTTCCCTTAGTATAGAGGCTCTACTCAGAAGACCATGGATCATAGGAACATAGGAAGCTGCCATATACGAAGTCAGACCATTGGTCCATCTAGCTCAGTATTGACTACCCAGACTGGCAACGGCTTCTCCAAGGTTGCAGGCAGGAATCTCTCTCTGCCCTATCTTGGAGATGCCAGGGAGTGGTCTCTGGATTGACGCATATTGCAGGTCACCTGCTTGATTCGATCCTTTACTCTGATCAGGGTGGTGTTCCTTGGGTGGGGACTCCTGTGATTTCCCCATTGTAATGGACAGACCACCATCTGTTTAAGGTTGGACTTACAACCACTTCCCACCTCTGCAGGGGTGAGGGGCCTATTAGAATGATCTGCCCGAAGAGGTTATTGGATCCAGTAAGATTCCAAGAAGCCTTGGAGGGATTCAATGTTGGCTTTGCCAGTGATCCTGTTGATGCCCTGGCGGAGAATTGGAACTTGCTCACCAGGGCAGTAGACACGATTGCTCCCAAGCGTCCCCTCCAACCCGCTTCAAAATTGGCCCCTTGGTATACAGAAGATCTATGGGGGCTGAAGCAGCAAGGTAGGTGACTGGAACACAAGTGGAGAAAGACTCAACTGGAATCCAACAGATTGGGACACAGAGCACATATAAAGATCATGCTCAGGCGGTCTTGGAGGAAACTGATTATCTAGACCCATTTCAAACTGGTTTTCGGGTGGGCTATGGAGTGGAGACTGCCTTGGTCGGCCTGATGGGTGATCTCCAATTGTGAATTGGGAAATTGGGAATTGTGAAAGTGTGACTCTGTTGGTCCTTTTGGATTTCTCGGCAGCTTTCAATACTATCTACCATAGTATACTTCTGGAACGTCTGAGAGTGGTGGGGGTGGGAGGCACTGTCTTACAGTGGTTCTGCTCCTACCTATCGGACAGATTCCAGATGGTATTGATTGGAGATTGTTGCTCTTTGAATTCTGAGCTTAAGTATGGTGTCCCTCAAGGCTCCATACTTTCTCCAATGCTTTTTAACATCTACATGAAACCGCTGGGAGAGATCATCAAGGGATTTGGAGCTGGGTGTTACCAGTTCCACACCAGTTCCACACTGGATCCACACCTCTCCCTGGTTTCTCAGGTTGAGAAACCAGGGGTGCTTTCTATCAGTTCTGGCTGATACACCAGCTGCACCCCTTTCTCGAGATCAATGACCTCAAAACAGTGGTACATATGTTGGTAACCTTCTTCAGGAGCTGGCATATCCTCCCTAAATGCCTGCCTGGAAGCAGTAATGGGCTGGATGAGGGAGAATAAACTGAAGCTGAATTCAGATAAGATGGAGGTACTTATTTTGCGGGGTCAGAACTCTAGAGACAATTTTTATCTACCTGTTCTAGATGGGATCACACTTCCCCAAAAGGAACAGGTTCACAGTCTAGGAGTAGTTCTGAATCCACACCTCTCCCTGGTTTCTCAGGTTAAGAAACCAGGGGTGCTTTCTATCAGTTCTGGCTGATACACCAGCTGCACCCCTTTCTCGAGATCAATGACCTCAAAACAGTGGTACATATGTTGGTAACCTCCAGACTTGACTTCTGTAATGTGCTCTACATGAGGCTGCCTTTGTATGTAGTTCAGAAGCTACAGTTGGTTCAGAATGCGGTAGCCAGGTTGGTCTCTGGGTCATCTTGGAGAGACCACATTACTCCTTTACTGATAGAGCTACACTGGCTGCCAATAGGTTTCCAGACAAAATACAAAGTGCTAGTTATAACTTCTAAAGCCCTAAACGGCTTAGGCCCTGGGTATTTAAGAGAGCGTCTTCTTCACTATGAGCCCCACCGCCCATTGAGGTCACCCGAGGAGGTCCGTCTCCAGTCCGTCACCACCAACTCGTTTGGTGGCTACACAGAGACAGGCCTTCTCGGTCACTGCCCCAAGATTGTGGAATGAGCTCCCTGCTGAGATACGATCCTCCCCATCTCTGGCAATTTTCAAAAAACAGCTGAAACCCCATCTTTTCACCCAAGCTTTCTCAGCTTCCTAAATTTTTTAGGTTTTAATCTTGGCTTATTTTAAAATTGTTAAATTGTTTTAAGTTTTTGTAAATGTTTTTAACTTGTTTATGCTATTGTTAACCACCCAGAGACAAAAGTTCAGGGCGGTGTACAAATTTGATAAATAAATAAATAGAATAAATTAAATAAATCCAAGTCATCTAGAATATGAGAGATTTTATCCACAAAAAATTCATTAAACACTTCACAGCAGGTAATAGATAGTTCCAAATTCTGATTCAAGGGAGGAGGAGCACTCACTAGCGCTCTCACAACCCTCAATAACTCCACTGGACATGAATTAGCGGATGCAATATGGGCTATAAAGAATCGCTTCTTTACAGCCTGTATTGCCAGAGCATAGATCTTCACATGTGCTCTATGTTGTAATCTGTTGGATTTGAGTCGAGTCTTCCTTCACTTGTGCTTCAATCATCAATCTCACCGCTTCAGCCCCCGTAGTTCTTCCATATACCAAGGGGCCAATTTTGAAGCGGGTCGGAGAGGATGCTCAGGTGTGATCATGTCTACTGCCCTGGTGAGCTTGCTGTTCCAATTCTCCACCAGGGCATCAACAGGATCACCGGCAGAGCCAACACTAAATCCCTCCAAGGCTATTGGATCCAATAACCTTCTCGGGAGAACCATTCTAATGGGCCCCTCACCCCTGTGAAGGTGGGGTGTGACTGTGAGTCCAACTTTAACCAGATGGTGGTCCGTCCATGACAATGGGGAAATCACAGGAGTCCCTACCCATGGAATACCACCCTGATCTGAGTGAAAGACCAGATCAAGTGTGTGACCTGCAATGCGCATCAGTCCCAAGACCCTTTGGGATAGGCCTATAGTTGTCATGGCCACTATGAACTCCTGAGCTGCCCCAGACAAATTGGTCCCAAAGTGGACATTGAAGTCCCCCAGCAACAAAAGCCTGGGAGACTCCAACACCAAACCTGAGACCAAGTCCGTCAGCTCAGTTAGGGACTCCATCAGGCAGTGGGGTGATTGGTATACAAACAGAAGTCCCAGTCTGTATCTGGTCCCCAAACTTAGGTACACACATTCAATATGGTCAGATACTTCCACAGGGATCCTGGTCAGGGAGAGGTTATTCTTATAGACCACAGCCACTCCACCTCCCCGCCCACGTCCCCACACCTTCTCCTCAACTGAATACCCTGGAGGGAGAAGCTGGGACCAGACTGGGCCACCAGGCTCCCCCAACCAAGTCTCTGTAATACATACCAAGTCTGCCCCTTCATCCAGAATCAAATCATGCATGGTTTCTGACTTATTCGGGACAGACCTGGCATTACAGAGGAGCAAGGTGAGGGTCTGTGGGAGGTTGGCACTGCTCCCCAAGGTGAAAGAGCTGGTAGGACAGCCAGAAGGGGAAACAGCTAGTAGATTCTGACTTCCTATCCCCTTTAATGATGCACTGACCTGCCAACTTTATGTCTTCTGTTCCCCACCACCACCCCATTGCCACCCCACAGTCAGTGGACACACCCCTGTCTCCCCATCTCGAGACAAACCAAGACACATCTGAAAAAAACCAGGACCAAAAACCAACGGAAGCCAAAAGATACAACCTGGCCCTCATCCTCGTTGCCCCCCGAAGTGGCTCCCCCAAAGGGGCAGCAGCCTTTTATAAGCCCACTCTTATAAACTCACTCCCTCTGGCCCCGATCCCACACAGACTCACCCACAGGGCAGCATCCACAGCCCCACATATTAGGGGGAACACAGACTGGCAGGCTGACAACAGCAGATAGCAACCACACAAGTTCTCACCACTGGGCAGCAGCTATCTCTGGGAAGCAGATGTTAAAGCTGCCGCCTCCTCTCTGCAAGGCTTCTGGCAACTGCGGCATTTTTCATAATGAAATATGATGGCCCCAATCCAGCCAAAATCAGTTGTAACTAAGCCCCATCACTATAAGGTTGTTCATCTAACTTGTTCCACTGGGGCTAATGGCATCAGCTTCAGCTTCTGCTGACAATCATGATTCCCAGGAAGTATGACTAAATGTACCTAAAGGAGCCACAAACTAGTTAAGAAATAGTTTTCAAAGGTTCATCCAAAGGACATCAAACTCTGTGGCTAAATCAATGTGAGAACCAAATCAGGGAGCTCAGTCCAGGAAAGCAAGGCTTAGGGTCCAGCAAGGGTGAAGATCAAGTTTGAAAGAGTGGGAACACCAGGACTTGTGAATAAATGCAGGGGCTGAAAGGATCAGAAACTGTGATTAAGGAACAATGGTTGGAGGAAGCAATGTGTTATAACATGAGGAAAGGGGAAATGAACAGAGATTATTACTTCTGATCACATTGTGCCCTTGTCCTGTACTCTAAAATGGAATTGGTTCACATCATGATCCGTAACTTCCAAAATAAACAAGCAGTTGGGACAGCCAAAAGACAAAGATCTTCCAACATTACAGATTCTGAATTAGAACACACCAGTCAGCTACAAATGAAATGAAGAATTCACAATGGACTTCACATGTGATAGATGTCAACACAGTATGTTTGCTTTTTTTTAATTTCCTCAAAATATGTTTCAGATTTGACATTTGAACAACAATGCCACTTTAAACATTATAAATGTGTAATTTGTTATTTGTGAGGTTCATGACTAGGTTATTTGTTTACATTTTATTTTTATTTTTTATATTTATGTCCCACTCTTACTCCAAGGAGCCCATTGTGGTGTACATGGTTGTATTTATCCTCACAACAACTCTGTGAGGTAGGTTAGGCTGAGAGATGCATGACTGGCCCAGTCACTCAGTGAGTTTCATGAATAGGGATTTGAACTTGGGTCTTCTCGTCCTAGTCCAGCACTCTAACCACTACACTACGCTGTCACCTATGGAGCAACCGGGGGGGAAGAATGATTGCTTATTTTAGCAAAGGTTGTCAAAGTCAGTCATTTGGCAAAAAAAATTTTTTTTGAACACCCGCCCCCGCCCCCCCCAAAATTAAGAAAAATTCATTTAAGATGAAATGTATTTGTAAACATTTTGTATTTAATTTCTTTACTCACTAGGTTTGAGATAATTTTTTTAAAAACCTAAATATATTGTTGGTCAAATCCTATACATGTTTACCTGAAAGAAGTCCTATTGAATTGTCTGGGATTTACCTTTGAGTAGATATGCATAGGATTGTGTTGTAAGACTGCTCAAACATGTTCAGGATTATTGCTCATATATACAACCACAGTCATTACCACTTCATATTTCAAAATGCAGATGACAGAAAACGATTCTTTTTAAAAAGGAACCTATATCAGTAACCTTTCTCCTAGGTAACCCACTGACCTTTATGTCTGTCTCTGTTCCACATGAAAAAGAACAAAGAGTATCACCTTCATTTAAAAGGTCACTTTTGGTAACAGAGTTTAAGCTATTCTTAAACTGAGATCTTCCTAGCACAAAATACTGAGCCCATGACCAGCTCTGGTAAGGCAGGGCTAGCCCGGGTAAGGTTGGTCGTGAGAAGCGCTGGGATTGCTCCCAATCCCGTCACTCCTCCCTTGGCTAGCCCTGCTTTTCTAGCGGGGCTAAAAATGAGGTAGGGGGACAAGTATGTGCCTCCCAGCTCACTCCCAGGTTGTGTGGAAGCTCAGGCTGCCAGCAACTCCTCCCAGGCTTCCAGCAGCCATCTTTGCCAAGGAGCCAAGAGGGCGACAGTGGACCAGCAGCAGGAACTTTCCCAATGCACTGTGTTGCTCACACAGTGCATTGTGGGATTCATGTCAGCCCAGTTTACACCCTGCCCGCTCCTGCTTGCCGTGCAGCTCACTGCCATGCCACTTGTCTGAGCATCCAGGTGGTGGAGCCCTGTTCGTGCCAGTCATGTGGGGGGAGGCATGTAGGCTTCTGCCTTTCCCCCCTCCCCAGCCCCAGCCACTTTGGTCATGTGAATTACTTTCTAGCATGATATTTAATAAGCTACATTTGTAATGGAGCCTCAGTTCCATTTTGTGTTCATAGTGTTATTGACTTCCGCATACGTTGGGAAATTTCTTCACTGGGGGGAAAAAGTCTATCTCCTAACTGAAAAGTGTGCACACAACTCTGGGTAAAATTCAAATTGATAGACCTTAGATGCTAAATGTAAGGTCTTCTCATAATGCTGGTTTCAGGATTTGGATCAGCCTGCTTCTCCCTGCTGTCACCACCATTAACATTGTTTAGTTTACCATTGAAAGCTAAAAGCCAAATAAAAATGAAACCCAATGCCTTCCTCCTGTAAAAGTTACTGTTCTCTGCCCCCTCTCCCCCAGATGTGCATTAAATGCTTCGTGCACATCCCTAATATTAATGTAATAGAAAATTATGAACGATAATAATGATTTTAAACCCTTCATCTCAGTTCAGTTTTCCTTAGTGCACAGCACCACAGAATGTTCACCCAATCCAAAATTTGATTGATTAATTGATTAAGTGCCGTCAAGTCAGTGTTGAGTCTTAGCGACCACATAGATAGATTCTCTCCAGGGTGATCTGTCTTCAACTTGGCCTTTAAGGTCTCTCAGTGGTGCATTCATTGTTGACACAATTGAGTCCATCCACCTTGCGGCTGGTCGCCTTCTTCTTCTCTTTCCTTCACTGTTCCCAGCATTATGGACTTCTCAAGGGAGCTGGATCTTCACATAATGTGTCCAAAGTATGATAGTTTGAGCCTGGTCATTTGTGCCTCAAGTGAAAATTCTGGATTGATCTGTTCTATGATCCATTTGTTTGTTTTCCTGGCTGTCCATGGTATTCTCAGAAGTCTTCTCCACCACCCAAGTTCAAAAGAGTCAATACACTTTCTAACTTGCTTCTTCAAAGTCCAGTTTTTGCATCCATAGAGTATCACAGGAAAAACCATGGTCCAAACAATTCTAATATTTGTAGGTATAGACACGTCATGGCATCTAAATATCCTTTCCAAGGCCTTCACTGCAACCTTACCAAGTGTTAGTCTGAGGTGTATTTCTTGACTGCTGGACCCTTTACTGTTGATGGTCAATCCTAAAAGGCAGAAGCTAACTACCACTTCAGTGACTTAATTACCAATTCTGAGGTTGGTTGCTGTGCCCATTGTCATTAGTTTAGTCTTCTTTATATTTAATTGTAGTCCCATTTATTCACTGTGCTTCTTGACTTTCATTACTACAGCTTGCAGATCATCCACATTCTCAGCTATCAGAGTGGTGTCATCAGCATAGTGCAGGTTATTGATGTTTCTTCCTCAAACTTAAAACAATGCTCACCTTCTTCCAATCCAGCTTCTCTCAGTATATGTTCAGCATATAAATTGAATAAATAGGGAGAATACCTATACCTTGTCTTACTCCTTTGCTGATCTGGAACCAGTCTGTTCCGTCTGGACTGTGGCTTCCTGTCCTGTCTATAGGTTTCTTATGAGAACAATGACATGTTCCGGGACATCCATTTTCCTAAGGATATTCCACAACTTGACATGGTCGACACAATCAAAGGCTTTTCTGTAGTCAATAAAGTACATATTGACTTATTTCTGGTATTCTTTGGCTTTCTCAATTATCCAGCGTGCATCAGCAATGATGTCTCTTGTTTCTTGGCCTTTTCTGAAACCAGCTTGAACATGAAACATTTCCCTTTCCACATAAGGCTCAAATCTGTGTTGGATGATCCTGAGCATTATTTTGCTAGCATGTGAAATTTTAGGATATTGTGCGATGGTTTGCACAAACGGTTAAGTCTCCTTTCTTTGGTATGGGTATGTAGACTGACCTCTTCCAATCTGTTGGCCATTGTGTCGTTCTCCAGATTTGCTGGCATAGTTTGGTTCGAGCCTTGACTGTTTCTTCTTCTATTGCCTTCTATATTTCTGTAGCTATTTCATCAATTCCTGTAGCCTTCTGACTTGGTAATGACCGGAGTGCTGATCTAACTTCATCTTCCCATGCTAGAGGTTCTTGCTCGTAGGGAATATCTTCTAGAGTTGTTTGTTTACATTGGGATTGAGAGATCCTGCTAGTGGAGATAAATTACATTATGGTGTGGTATGGTACAACTCAGATCATGCTTGGGTGTTGCTCTATGGAAGGGCTGCATAACTTCAGCCCTCTAGATGTGTTTGAACTACAACCCCCATCATTCCCAGCCACAGTGGTTAATAGTCAGGGATTATGGGAGTTGTAGACCAACATCTTCAGGAAGTCTGAAGTTGTGCAGCCCTGCTCTAATGGCAGTTCAGAATGTACCCTTGAATTTGTTCAACACTCCCCTGTAACTGTGTGTTGCAGGGGAAGATGCACACTTAACACTTAACCTTATTCATGGAAAGCCACCATTTCTCCAGATAGGCAGTGGACTGACAGCATATACAAATTACTGTAGGTTCTGCATCAGTTAGCCCTCTCATAAACCATGCAGGAAATCTAGCAACCCACTCACCTGACTCCTCCAGACTTAGCTGAAGGAGTACATTTTGTTTCATTTCTCTTTTGTCTGTGGTGTTTCATGGTACATTTTAGGTTTTGGCTCATACTTCTTGAAAAATGTGGCTTCCACAGTTTCACCTTGCAGTTAGAAATTACCTATTGAGGAAGTGAGATTGCCGAAAGATATTCTGCAGGTTTTATATGATTCAGTCCAATAAAAAGTCTCCCCCTACACCCCACACACATTTTATTCAAATGTGGAAATATTTGTCCTGATCTGTTGAACAATTTACCTAGTAAACATTTTCATTCTAATATCACTTTGGAGGCTTCTTTTGTCTCATACCTTTAGAAGCTAATTCTTTCTGAATGTTTCAAAAACAGAAAGATGCTGCAGGCCTGATGAACTACAGACTTTATATTCCTAACCTTTTGACTTCTGGAGACTTGAATATCATGCTAACTAAGATCACCAAAGAGACATTCCACTCACTCTTTAACGAAGAGTAAACACACGCCTTCCCCAAAGAGATCTATCAAATTGTTTAAAATGTGACAGAAAGACAGATAATATGCAATAAAATGGCACTTCACTGACTTCTCTATTTCTAATGCAAGAGAAGCCTGACACGGAGGCAATGCCTTGCATCTCAGACACCTTTACACTCTTCAGATGTGTGGAGTTAGGCTGTGGTTATTCACTGGTAATGAAAATGCACTATGCACATACAAAAGTAGACAGTGTGGGAGCTTCTACTGCTTTTAACCTCCCATGTACCATTATTGTGAGTAACTTCAATAGAACCCTTAAAACTTACTTCTTTAGTCTGGCCTTCCAGGGCTTTTAAACTGTTTTTGAATTGTTTTAAACAGGGGACTAGCAAGCCACCTCCCCTTGAGGAAAGCAGAACTGGTCTTGTGGTAGCAAGCATGACTTGTCCCTTTAGCTACGCAGGGTCTGCCCTGGTTACATATGAAAGGGAGACTAGAAGTGTGAGCACTTTAAGATATTCCCCTCATCAGAAGGTTTCAAGTTCCCTGCCTCCCTGGCAGCATCTCCAAGATATGGGCTGAGAGAGTTTCCTGCCTGCAACCTTGGAGAAGCTGCTGCCAGTCTGTGTAGACAATACCGAGCTAGAATGACCAATGTTCTGACTCAGTATATGGCAGCTTCCTATGTTCCTATGTGCCCCTATTACGCCCTACTGCTTGTTTGTGGGGGCCAGCACTAATCCCTCCGCACCACCTCCTGCCTTGCCTCACTGCCTCCACCTTCCTCCTCCTCCTCATTGCTGCCATTCCACTTCCTGCTGTTTCAGGGCGAGCGAGGGGGAAGCCATGCATCCTCTCTCACTGATAACACCTCCCATCCCTTCACTTGCCTCCAAAAGCTTGCCAGGAATTCCAGAAGGGATGCTGCATGGCACTGTTTCATCCAAAAACACACCAAGACTACAATTCTAAACACACTTATTCGGAAGTAAGCCCCACTGAACACAGTAACTGATATTCAGATTAACAAAGCACTACTACTTCTGAAAAATTAGCTCCACTGCTCTGCTCATGCAAGAGATGAAGCGAGGGGTAAACATTGATGATCTCCCCTTCCACTGAAAGTATTCTGTGCTACCCATAAATATGTCCCCGATGGTTATGCAGCCCTCAAAGACATATGTTTGGGTGGCCCAGAGTGCTTCCAGGGGAAGGGGGGCATCAAAATCCACACACACACACACACACACACACACACACACACACACACACGCACAAGCACTGAAACTGCAAAAGTGTGGAACTTCAGAAGCACTGGTGGTACACCAGTGTCTCACCCATGGGACCGATGTTTCACTAGTCTGGATGTCAGCGAGTGCAACATGCCAGGATTATATTGTATGAGAGGCAAATAGCAACAGGGCAGCAGTACTGGGGGGAAATATTAGGAAAGAACATTTCCTATGCTCACTTTGTGTGGGATGTTATGCTTTGGTGCCATTTTTTAACAGCAACAGCAAAATCATGAAGATGAATGCATAGCTCCTTATTAAGATGCTTTACACTCAGTATTTCAGAACATGTGGATCTGCCAGATTTTTTGTTTTGCCCTAAATGCTCAACACTGTAGAAATTTGCAAAAACAAATCTTTTTTCTGCTTTCTATGCTGAGCTGTCAAATATATATGTACGCTCACAAGAGTTTTGTCTCAGAAACATTTATCATAAAAGTGCTGCCACTGCATGCCAGAATGTTTTAGAAAATGGCAAATGAGCAGTTTATCTTCACCTGCAAAATACATTCAGTAAGCCTGCTCTAGTTTTTCCAAGCTTGTACAATCCCAGCAGGAGGTTTATTATCAAAGGATAGACAAAGTTACTATCAGGTCTTATTCTTTAAACTCTAGAGATCTGGTGGGGGGGGGGGGGACGGGGACATTAAGCATTCAGCCTCCTAATTGTATTCCAAATTGTAATGTGTACCATTTCCCCACAGGTAATTCAGTGGTAATTTTACCCCCCACCCCCCCCCCGCGCATTAAGTGAAGCTAACTTTGCTTTTAAGCAGATAATTCTGGATTTTAAACTCCCATGTAAAACTTTGATTTTATATTTAATGAGGCTATTCTCACGGCCAGGTGAGACCAGGCTAAGGGAGCCTAGCCCAGTTTCACCTGGTCGTGCGCTGCAACGAGAGCCGTGCAGCTCCCAGCAGCAAGCCTCCCTAAATGTCTCTCCCCTTAAACGAGGTTAGCAGAGTGAGCATTCTGCTAAACACATTTATTGGATTGTGTGTCACAGCCAATCATGAGGAGACCCCCGACCGGGAGGCTATAACAAGCCTCCCGGCATTGGGGGGACTCCCCAGAATGCCCTGCGCACTCACGTGGGGCATTCTGGGATGTCCGGGGGCCAGGAAGCCCCCGCTCCCCACCACCCCAACTGGCTCCATGATGGCCGACCAATGCGAGCCGACTCTTTGTGTGCCCCTCATGGCTCTCCACACTGCCCATGTGGTGGGTTTTATAGCCTTACTATGTTTTTAAGACAAATACAATCAGCTGTATGAGCTACTGCCCGGGATGTTCTCCAAAGATGAGCCAGCTACCAGCCCCATTGGGCAGTGTGGCTATTTATCTAGGGCAGGGCTTCCCAATCTTGGGTTCTTGGATGTTGTTGGACTACAGCTCCCATCATCCTCATCATCCCACAATGGCCTTTGACCTCATCTAGGATATCAGCTGTATTGGGGTGTCAAGCAGTAAGCTTCCTGTCATTCCCACCCAGTCAATAATTTCCATTGGCATCCACAAGACCAAAATAGTTCTACAGTCCCTGGCTCAAGGTTTGACTGTTTGCTGAGAGAGGAAACGTGTGCCCACACTCAAGTGCATGGTGGAGGAACAACTGTGGAGGATTAGATACCTCGTAGTTGATTGTGTTTGTTTGCTGAGGTCCTAGGATAGAGGTTTGGGCATAGCAACAGTTGCTAAGAGAGAGAAGGATGTTCATGGTTGCTAAGGGGTGTGTCTCTGGAAGGTTGCTTTGAGTCTAAGGAGAAACAACAGTTAGAAATGGACAGTTGAGCTTTTGGCAATTGGCAAGAGAGAGTTGGAGCTTGGATGAAGAAGAGCTGAGGGCTGGAGGCTGGCATAAGGAAAAGGTTGGAAGTGAAGTGACAAGACAAAGGGAAAATGGAGAGAGAGGGCTGGAGTTAAATTAAGGGAGTCAAGCTCTTTGTATGCATTAACAGTTGCTTCCAGAGAAAAACTTAACTAGTTTGTATTGCCTGAGTGTGTGACCAGAGGAAAAAGCAACAGTATCTGAAGAATTTGGGGATCTGATAATCCCTGGGAGAGAAGAACCTATTTAAAAGAAGACTTCAATTCCAATGCAGTCAAGAACCATTGACAGTGTGAAAATGTGCCAGAAGGAAATTATCCAGCATGGTGTTTGTGTTCACTGGAAAAGGCTTAAGGGGAATCCAGTCAGGGAATATTTAGGAGAGTGACTCGACCACAGTCATAGATACTCCTTTTAAGCCTGGTAGGCCAAATTCAAAATAATACTGGATTTACACCAAAATCTGTAAACTAATTTTGAAATTTAAAAGATAGCCTTTTAGCAAATAACTATAACTAGCTGATCCCACACAGAACATCTGTGTGGTAGTAAAATCCCCCAAGCCTTTTGCCCCAGTCTCCCCTGCCCTCCCCCCACCTTCTGCCCGAGTCTCCAGTCCCCGATGCCCACCCGATTCTCCCCACTCCCCGCCAGGCCGCTTCTCCCCATCCACTCCCAGGCCATGGTTTCTGGCCGACTTTCCAGCCTCTCCGCCACTCCCCCCCGCCTCAGTCTGTTCCCCGTTCCTGCTTTTCAGGCTTACCGCCACTCCCCTGCACCCCCTGTTCCTTCTCCTCTTGCCGGCACCTCCTCTCCTTTCTTCTCTCCAGGGCCAGGCTGTCCCGCCACCTCTTGCTCCCCACAGCCAGGCCAGGCTGGGTTGCCACCGCCTCCTCCTTACCCAGGCAGGCCAGGCTATCCCCCCACCGCTGCCTCCCACCTCCTCCTCCTGGCAGCCAGCCCAAGCCACTTCCTCAGGCCATTTTGTGATCCACCACCTCCCGCCGCCATTTTCTTCGCTCGACTGCCAGAGCTTGCAGGGAACTCTCACAGCATGTCTTGAGAGTTCCACGTGAGAGTTCCGCCGCGAAGACATGCATCCCCATGGTCCGGCCAAGTGAATTAATAACAGAGATTCCTTTTAATCTTCTTCTGAAGTCTCCCAGGTGAATTATTTGCATGTCTAATGCCTATATCTCCTAATAAAGGAGGATTTTGAGACAAAATTAGTACTGGAATTGTATAGATGACATAGACTAGAATATTATTAGGATTTTGTTGGTTTGTGGTTTGTTTACTGGGGTTAATTCACCTTTGGGGTTAACCGAAGTGGATGCATGTCAGTAACTACATTGCCTTTCATCTCCTATAAACGATTCTCATGAACTACTCAAGCTGAATCGACTCGATTCTGACCCAGTTCAGCCCTTGGGGGGAGAAATTATCTGACTGGTCCAACCACATGTGATATGGACATGTGCACTCCATGAGTATGCATGTCTCACACACAAACACACACACACAATTGGGCCAGTCAGAGAAGTATTCTCTGAGAAGTATCATCTGAATTGGTCCTCTGATACATGTGAATATAACATAAGAAGAGCCCTGCTGGATCAGGCCCAAGGCGTATCTCGTCCAGTATCCTATTTCACACAGTGGCCCACTAGGAGAGCCAGCATAGCATAGTGGTTAGAGTGTTGGACTAGGACCGGGAAGACCCAAATTCAAATCCCCATTTAACCATGAAACTCACTGGGTGACTCTGGGCCAGTCATGTATCTCTCAGCCTAACGTACCTCACAGGCTTGTTGTGAGGAGAAACATAACCATGTATACCACTCTGAGCTCTGAAAAGCAGGATATAAATGTAAAAATAAATAAAATAAAAACTCAAAAGATGCCCCTGGGAAGCTCAGAGGCAAGAGCTGAGGGCATGCCCTCTCTCCCACTGCTACTCCCCTGCAACTCATATATAGAGGCATCTTGCCTCTGAAGCTGGAGGTGGCCTATAGCAGTGTGCACAGAACCAATTCTGGTGGTTCGGTTCGAGTTCAAGCTGAACTAGAACCAGATTGCTGGACTGCAAGGCAGTTCAAGCCAGCCCCTGATTCGGTTCAAGGGCTGAGTCTGGTTGGAACCAGGTCGATTCAGCTCAATGAGGCATGCTTGTAATCCAGTGAGGATTCCCCTTTACAAGCAAAGGGCAGGGGGGCCCTGCCTACCTTTTAAAAAATCCTAATATGGGCGGCAAAAGGGCACCTCGTAGTTGCAGGCAGTGGCAGCAGCTCCTCTGAATTCTCTGGACCGGGCCTGATGCTCCAGTGCAGCCCAGTCCGGGTACAGGTTATACCCGTGTGCATGGTATATATGCAGAATTGCAGTAAACAGTCATCTGGAACACATGTAGAAGTGCCTTTTGGACATCATCCCCAGGGATATGAGGAATGGGAGTGTGCTGCCTAGCCATGTCTTCACTGGTGCCAATGAGCTCCATAGCCTCACTCCCTGCCCTCCGCAGGGGTCAGCGCTTGCCTGCAGAGGCAAGCACGGAAAGCAGGAAGGGTTTCTCTGCATGGCTTGGAATGCTGCCTTCCAAACTACAAGGAGGAACTTTCCTGTCTCCAGTGCTTGCCTCTGCAGGCAAGTGCTGGCCCGTCTGGAGAGCAAGAAGCATGGCTATGGGGTGCACTGGCACCAGTGAGGGCATGGCTAGGCAATGCATGCCCATTCCTCCCGTACCTGGAGATTATGCGCACACGATGAGGGCTCGTAAGCAACAGCAACCTGCATTCTGCCTCCTGGGGATGTTTCGCAAAGAACAATGGCACACGAGTTTTCTTTTTTAATCCTTGATACAACACATAAGCCAGAACAAGCTGTTCCGACAGCAAGTACATGAAACTGTTTTGGATTATACACATTACAGTGCATTTCCTTCCTAATTCTGCCTGGCAGCAGTCAATGTGTTGTCATGTGATTCTTATGCATCTGGCCTGTGAGAGCAGCCTTGCCTGAACGTGTCTGTGTTTTGTCTTCGGACTCCATACAATGGATTCAGGATAGGTGATGCAGCAATACAGGCTCATCATCTTTAATTAATTATGTAAGCACCTTACATAGGTGCTGTGCAAGTGAACATACTTCTAAAAAGCAAAATTCTGCAGTAAAATGGTCTACCGCTCCTCCTTTTTATTCTGCCTCATCTTTTATTTCTCTTATTGAGATCAGACACTTCATGTCCAGTCACAGTCTAGTAATGATTTTGCCCCCACCCGGAGCATGATTATCCCCTCCCATCCAAGTGAATGCAGAGGCAAAAAACACTCTTCTCCTTTCACTCCACCCACTCAGAGCATCCCTTCTGACTAATTTTGCAACCAATCATGCCACACCAATAGCAATACAAAGACCTCTTCTCAGAAGCCTATAGCCAAGATGATAGGATGTGGAGCATAGGACTCTGGCTTCATGTCATGGCAGTGTAGACTGTAGAGCATGCTGAGGGGGATGTTGCTGCTAGGAAATGGAGCAAAGGCACTTGGCAGAAAAATGGAGGGCTTTGCACATCAGAACAAATGCACATATCTCCTTAGAACACCTACAGTCATTCTGCCTTGGGCAGGGGCATAGCTACAAAGATGGGGGCAGCAAATGCCCCAGGGCTACTAAGTGAGAAGCTCTGGGTGGGCAACAGCTTGCTCTTGGTTCTCCTCCATGCCTCTCAAAGAAGGAGGAGGGGGGGAAGGGATGCTGGACTAGATGGGCCTTGGGCCTGATCCAGCAGGGCTGTTCTTATGGAGGGGGGGGGCACTTCAGGCTTGCTATGCTCCTGGCCTTGAGACTCCAGATACAAATATCCCTCAAGAGATTCTACTCCAGTACTGCAACTAGGATGATACCAGAGCAATGCAGCCCAGGCAATTTATGTGTTGAATTAGCTGCCTAATACATCTGGGTCTTTTTAGTTAAGAAAAAGGCAACTAAGGCAGTGGAACATAGTAGAGGTTTATAATGTCCTAGATACTAGTTGAGCAGGAGCAAGGTTCCCATTTCTTGCTTGTGGACTTCACAGAGGCATCTGACTGGCCACTGTAGGAAATAGGATGCTGGACTAGATTTGTTTTATTATATTTAGCCTATTTATTTTTATTTAACATATTTGTATACCACCCAAAACACAAGTCTCTGGGCAGTTTACAGGTTTACCACAAAACAATACAAACAACAAATAAAAAAGTTAATACATTAACTTTTACATTACAAACATTACAAACTTTTACATTACAAACATTGTTACAAACATTTGCAACAATGTTCCAAAACATTACAACAATTTAAAATTTAAAACCACATTCAAACTATTAAAAACCATCAAAGCCGACCAAACCATTAGGCCGACCAAGGCAGTCTCCATCCCACAGCCCACCCAAAAGCCAGTCTGAAATGGGCTTCTTCAGAAGAGGTCTAATAATTGCCTCCTCCTCCCTGCTTCTTATTTATCTTAGCCATCTTCAGGAGGGGAACCCCAATTAAAGGGAGCCTGGGGGTTTCTACACTATTGGAGCTGCATTTTCTACCTTCTGGTCACAAGCTCCAGCAATGATATGGCAATAGGTTCCTCATAGCATATAAGGCATATATGTTCCTCAAGCAATCCCCCTAGTTACTACTGGTGCAGTAAATCACACAGATGGTCAGTAGGGAAGTAGGGAAGGAGGAGGAATAACAACATCAGCTGGTGCAATAAGCAGCAGGCATAGCAATCCAGCAAATGAGCCTGAGCTGGAGGCACTGGGTAGGCCAAAAGGCATCCATAATATTAATCATGCAAGAGGCAAGCAACCAGGTGACCGACCTGGCCCATTTCCTGCACCATGCTTTGGTAGCAAACCTCTTCAGATGTGCCTGTGTATGGAACTTCTTCCAAGCCTTTTAGAGTAGCAGATCACACCCAGGTTTGAACTGGAGGCTTCCTGTATGTGAACCCTGTGTTGTTCTACAAGGTCAGGATTCCCTCTCAGTCCTGCTGTATATGGCTGGGTCTGTTAGGTGGCAGGTCGGCGAATGTCCCATATATCGTCTTTGCTGTTGGCTCCTGCAATTGTGTGCTAGGGAGCTGATTGGCAGAGTGTGGGTTCTAGTTCTGCATTATCAAAGTCCCCCAGAAGGTCTTCAGCAAGATTGGAGTGGGCCCTGGGACAAAAACTGAAGATAGGCTCCTTGCCCCTCCCTGGGTCCCCCTGCCAATGATCCACTTCCTCCCTTCCCTATATCTTTGCTCAGAAGTACTGAGCAAGTACATTTGCAGTAATTTTTCTCTTACTCCTATACAAATAATGCCACACACTCCCTATGCATGCAGACACTATTCACACTTGGGTGTGCACATTTAACTGGGTCAGAAACATTTTAAATATATATATACTTCATTAATCTTGAAGCCAAGATTAATCCTCCAACCAGGAGCCAGCCACATGCAAATAAATCAGGAAGGTAGGAGGGAGAAGTGAAGAGTAAACTTTCTAAAGGAGCTTTTTAAAAGGAAAAAGGGACTTTTTTCCTCAGAAAGGCATTGTTCCCACAGCAGGACTTTAATATTTCTTTTAGGGATTCTCCACATGTGCTTTCTGCCCAGCAAACTGTCACTGTCAATTGGGTGGTTGTTTTCAGGATGTAGCCCTTTCACACATGCTGTTCAATGCATGTAAAATCTGTGTGCAGTGTAAAGGTAAAGTGTGCCATCGAGTCGGTGTCGACTCCTGGTGACTACAGAGCCCTGTGGTTGTCTTTGGTAGAATACAGGAGGGGTTTACCATTGCCATCTCCCGCGCAGTGTGAGATGATGCCTTTCAGCATCTTTCCTATATCGCTGCTGCCCGATATAGGTGTTTCTCATAGTCTGGGAAACATACCAGCGGGGATTCGAACAGGCAACCTCTGGCTTGCTAATCAAGTCATTTCCCCGCTGCTCCATTAGGTGGCTTTTGTACAGTGTATGCATCAGCGTATGCATCTACAAATCTATAGACATGTACAGATATTCACACATTATGTTGACAGCAGTACAACTTTTATCTGTATCCTGCATTTCAGGGGTCCTTTTCCCAGGTTAACATTTAAATGTGTACAGTCATTCACACAAAAACATGTACATGTATGCGGATGCCTCAGTGCATGTACAACATAATGTCTTAAGAGGATTGTGTGTGTGGAGATTAAGGGGAAACTCCTCTCTCTCTCGATAGCTGTCTGGAGCAGAAGTGCTCTTACCCCTGGACTTCTGGGCCACAGCCCGGGGCCGCCACAGCCCCTAGGGGCCCCCAAGCCTCCTAGGGGCCCCCCTTTTGTCTGTCCAGGGTGGTGTGGTCACCTGGCTGAGCATGATGATGCTCAATTTGGGGGGGGGCGCCTCCAAAGGCCTTTAGGTCCAGGCTCTAAAATACCTAGGTGCACCTCTGGTCTGGAGCTGTGCCTTCCAAGAGCTGGTGTAGTGCAGTGATAAAGATACAGTTCAGGGCCTCCTTGATTCCAGTCTCACTTCTGCTAGGAACTCACTAGGTCATCTTAGGCAAGCTACTCTTGTAAGTCTCACTCCCAAGTTCCAATTGAGAGATAGTACTTACATTGCAAATTGTTGTAAGGATTACACGACCCTGCTAACTGAGCGAAGAGGCATCTTTTTAAAGTGGTGATTCTCTTTATTGAGCAGGGGAAATGCTTAACTTTGGAAATGCATAGGACTCTGACAAAGTTATGCCAATGTAATACTGGTGTTGATAGGCCACCAATATAATAGAAGTGTTGGATTGCTCTGTCACTCCAGCCCTGTTTGGTCATTACAAATTGAATATACTGTAATTGTTGGAAATTCTCTGTGGTGAGAGAATCCCTTTCTCATTATAGTAGAGTGCACAGAGGCACAACAAAGCAGATTTAGTTAGGCATGCATGTATGCTGAGAGTAAAGTAACTTGGAGCCAATTCATAGTTTCAAATCAATATATAAGGCATTTATTAAGGAACTCCATTCTAGATAGGAAAGTGAGGAGTTAGGATCTCTAATCTATCTATCTAGCTGGATGCAGATGGATTCTGCATCTTCTCTGCATACATGGTGCAGGGAGAGAGGCTTGCCATGTTGCAAGGTAGAAGGGCAGGAAGGCAAGAGAGAGAGAGGAAGGAAGTTAATCCCTGAGATTAGCAATCTACATATCCAAAGGGATAGTGTCAGAGCAGTAGAGAAGGGATGACCAATGTCTTGACCCTCTAGCCCTCTGACTCACTAGTCTGTCCTCCACTGTCTGAGACAAGAGACAGCGCAAAGTCCTTTAACTTCCAACAGTAATGACATACAGGAGGAATGGAAACAGACCTGCTAACCATGCCCCTCCCTCATGCCAAGACACTTCCCTGAGTATATTTCTCTGCAGATACAAACGACATACCCAGAGAGTTTCTTCTTGTGATCTGAAGCAGGGCAGCCAATGTTGAGAGAATGGGAAAAATCTCTCCCTGGATACAGCATCTGCCTCGGCAGACAAATGCTGCACTCAGGGAAAGACAGGATTGTGGCTAAGAGGTGCACCAGCATGGGGGCAGAGCTAGCCTGTACTAGGAATGAGTACGGAACCGGTTCAGCACACCTTTTCTTGAGTGCTTAACTGGTTCGAAATGCCAGTGTTTAAGCTGGTTTGGAGGCTGGGGGGTTACTTTAAGGGGCAGGGAGGGTGCCTCTTACCTGCCCATCCCTGCCACGCCACTTTCCCCCTGCTGGTACTCTCCCAAAATGCATGGGTGCGGGACTGCAGCATTTGTCCTTGCTGGCTCCTTGTTGGGAGAGTGCCAGCGGGGAGGAAAGCAGTGGGGCAGGGATGGGCAGGAAAGAGGCACCCTCCCTGCCCCTTAAAGTAACCCCCCAGCCTCCAAACCAGCTTGAACACTGGCATTTCGAACCAGTTAAGCACTCAAGAAAAGGTGCACCGAACCACCCTGTCCCTTAAAGTAAACCCCCCCCCACACACACACAATCTCCCAGGAGTGCACAGAACCAGTTCTATGCACATCCCTAGCCTGTACCTGGGTATCCAGCTTGTATAATAACCAAACAGGGCTTTCATTAGGCTGTGTTTATACCAGGGGTCTTTATCTTAACCTCTTTTCATTTATTTTCTGCTTGTGCATAATTGTTCTGAGATATTACTGAGTTCCTTTTATGTGTTTATATTCTGCACGTACTTGCTCATGGGTACATTTTCCATGCAGGGTTGCCCATTGCTCCTTCTTAATATTACACACACCGCTGCCAGCAAACATAACGAAATATCATGAATATATTTATTATGTCTCTCCTTGTCTTATGCTTCATTAATTTTTCATTCTTATTAACACGGAAGGGTACAATATGGCATTTGTAATATATGAGTGGTCAAAATACTGAAAGAAGATACCCTCATGTAGGAATTTCTCAGCGAATAAAATGTAGCTTTCTCACTGTGAAGCATATTGCTCAGCAGTCGTCAATTATGGGTACTGATGCAAACTTTCACAAGTTGAGAAGTCACAATGATTCATTCACCAGGCGGAGGCAAAAACACATATCAGGGACCTCCTCTTGTTTCTGAAATCCGTTTTCCTCAGCAATTGATGTCTTCCCCCTGCTGAAATGAAAGAAGTGTATATCCCGACATAATCCACCTCATGTGGAAACAAGCGTGCTCTCTTCCTCCAGCCTGGGGCACGAATGCGGGGGGGGAGGGGGAATGTGATCCTCCTATACAGAAGTGAAGCAAAAAGAAAACATTTGCTGACTTGCAGTAGCTGTTTATCCTTCCTTCCTTACATCACTTTATTTCCAAATTCATTCCTCTCAGTGGTAGGCTTCTGTAAGAAAAGCAGCAGCTTAATGTGCAGATAGCTAACAAATATGGATTCAATGAAGTCAATATTTCATTTGAGTTTTCTAAGGTGGCGATAACCTAATGACCCTCATCTGCAGGGGCTAGAAAATGCTATCTGCTAAGATACCATCTGCTACAAAGAGGATGATAGTCTAATGTCCCTAACCTGCAGAGGCTAAAAGGAAGCAGAGTTGCCATCTTTTAAAAGGGCTACTCTGATGTACCACATGACAGAGGATTGAACTGATGAAAGGTGGTGGTGAATATTTGTGCCTACTGATAGGAGTAGGAAAAAACTAGGAGTTATCTTAATGTACCATTTTCCCCACAGCCCAACAGAACTCTCTTGCAAAATTCACACAGTTCACTAGGCTTTTCGGACTAAGAGACCCCAATATCCATGCCAAAGCTACTGTGCTGGTATGACTCAGGACTTTATGGCTGCCATTCCAGCCATGGGGTTTTCCCAGTGTGTTAACAGATCCATTAGCACTTAACCTGACCACTAGGGGTGTGCATGGAACCATCTGGCCCAGTTCGGTTTGAGGCCAGATTGGCCTCGAACGGAACCAGGCCAGTTTGGTCTGGGCCCCATCGAACACCCGCCCCCGGTCCGGTCCCGGACTGGTCCGCGAACTTTTTTTTAAAAAAATCAAAAATGTAAAATGAGGCCACAGCCTCGCAGAGGGCATTTGTGCATGTGCAGCGGCCACCAAAATGGTGGCCGCTTGCTTTTACGGAGGCCCGAAAGGGCCAAAAAGGCTTTGCCTACCCGGCTGCAGCAGTGATGAGGAAGGCAGGTGGGGGGAGAGGGAACCCGCACAGACACACACACCCCCGCGGCTACAGCAAGCCCCCAAAGGGGCTACAGGTACTTGTTTTACGTTGTTGTATTTTGGTTGTTTTTTTAAAAAAAATAAGTTTGCGGACCTGCTGGACAGGACCCAGCGGTCCAGTTCCGGTCCGATGGAACCCAAACCCACGAACCTCCGGACTGAACCATTGGACCGCGGACCGCTGGACCAGTTCCTCACATCCCTACTGACTACAAGCCAGCAAGTTAGGGATCTGGTGGGAGTGCCTCCATTGTCATGGACATATTACTGTAAATACATAAGAAGAAACCTGCTTCATCAAGTCCAGAATCCAGCTTCTCAGGGTAGCCAATCAGATACTTCTAGGAAGCCCAAAAGCTTCAATGCCATAGCTCTCACCTACTGTATTCATTGTCTGTTGACTATGTGGTCAGAGTACAGATTTATGGAGCTTCTCACTGCCACAGGGTCAGGGGTCAGTTAGGATGGTTTGCTCCAGGATCTAACTGGTTTCCAGAATGCTGATACCTAATGGAGAGGAGAGCTCATTTTGTGGTAGCAAGTATGACTTGTCCCTTTAGCTAAGCAGGGTCTGCCCTGGTTGCATATGAATGGGATACTAGAAGTGTGAGCATTGTAAGATATTCCCCTCAGGGGGTGGAGCTGCTCTGGGAAGAGCAGAAGGTTTCAAGTTCCCTCTCTGGCTTCTCCAAGATAGAACTGAGAGAGATTCCTGCCTACAAACTTGGAGAAGCTGCTGCCAGTCTGTGAAGACAATACTGAGCTAGATAGGCCAATGGTCTGACTCCCTATATGGCAGCTTCCTATGTTCCTATGAGTGCCTCATCCCACATTCTGCCTCTCAAATACAGCTCACAAGGATACAGAACAGAACATTTTCAACAGTGTTTCTTTCTTTGTCGAATGCTCTGTTTTGGATATTCATCTGGCACCTTCCCTACTGTCATTTAGACAGATGCTGAAAACTGCTGATTTGACATTCCCCTGAGGTAAGCTATAGCAGAATTGTTTATATTTAACTATCACATTGTGAGTATTTTATTTCATTGGCTTTTTTTGCCTAGAGTTTATAGTTTTATGACAGCTTCAGGGGTTTGAATTTTGTATTTGATGGCATTTTATGATACAATGCTTTGAGCATTGTTATGGAAGAAAACATGACATATAAATATTTGAAATAAATATGGTTTTAGGAGTCAGTGGATTCAGGTCGTATCCTGGAGCTCTATCCATTACCACCAGCAACCCCACCAAATTATAAAAATATAGAACTTTTAGAACTTTTTTAGAATCAAGTTCCAATGAAAGTGTGAAATAACCTTGCCCTGTTGATGATGGTATCTCATTCCAGTTCCATGCTGTGACAAACACAGTTCTCCATCTTTTCCAGAATGTCTGGCAATTCCACTCCTCCCTGAGGGCTTTGAATGGGAGACATTCCTTCCTTTTGTTACCAAATGAGGACAATATTTGCCTCTTGCACTCAACCACCAAAGTATAGTCTTAATCCCGTTTTTCACAATAGGTAACCAGCTCAAACTAGACCTACTTTTGGACATGTAAGTTAAGACCCATTCAGGAGGAGGAGCTCCTGTTTGAAGGGACACCCTCAGCCCCAGATTGGCCTGAAACCAGTGTTTCTTCCAAGATATCCTGGTTCTTCTCTTTTTGGATCTAAGAGCTGTCTATCCCTGGAACAGGGGGGAAACCCTCTGCTTCTTTAATTACTTTAAAAAGAGGTAGAGCCTAGCCATTTTATCTCCAGGTCACCATTTGCCATCTTCTACTGGTGTCCGAAAGCTGGACTTTGAAGAAGTAAAATAGAAGAAGTATTGATGCTTTTGAACTTTGGTGCTGGAGAAGACTTTTGAGGATACTGTGGACCGCCAGGAAAACAAACAAATGGATCATAGAACAACTCAATCCAGAATGTTCACTCGAGGCACAAATGACCAGGCTCAAACTATCATACTTTGGACACATTATGTGAAGACCCAGCTCCCTTGAGAAGTCCATAATGCTGGGAAAATTTGAAGGAAAGAGAAGAAGAAGACGACCAGCAGCAAGGTGGATGGACTCAATTACAACAGCAATGAATGCACCACTGAGAGACCTTAAAGGCCAAGTTGAAGATAGATCATCCTGGAAAGAATCTATCTATGTGGTCACTAAGAGTCGACACACACTTGACAGCACTTAATCAATCAATCATTGGTGTCCAAGAAGAGAGACACTGTGGAGATGAATGCTCTTTCAGTCAAGGTTAAAAATTGTTTTTGTTTGGTATTTTCCTTCTGAATTCCTATGTGCCTTTCTTTACTCCAATTTTATCCAATTCCTTCTGTATGCAACTCATATTTCTTAATAAATTTCATATACTTAGAAGTTACTTCAGTCTGGTTTTAAAAGGTTCTGGAGGGTTACTTGCAAAACTCCTCCCCATGTGCCTTGTAAGATCATGTACTATATACTATTTGCTTTTAGATTAATCTACTGTTTGTCTAGAGGTAGGTTCCATGGACTCTGGCTGCACAGTGCTAGTAAGTCCCAAGCCATAGGTGGCTCTAGATCAGTCTTCAGCTGGTGGCAGCCTACCTTGAAGGAGTGATGTGCTCCTAAATTGGGATCAAAGCAATCTCTCTACTAAGGCTAGATCCCAGGAAAATGTACATTAACATTAACCCATCCACCCGGTCCATCACAAGTGCATAATTCCATCCTCCAACTTCATAATATACATACTAAACAGCATAGAGGAGAAACACATAAACCCTATGAGTATATTACTGAGGTGATGAAGTGCCATCATCTGTCACCATCCTCAGCCACTTCTGTGGTAAAGATCAGTTGGCCACTGGGGAGTGATCCTCTAAACAGGTTCTGCTGTTGTGTCTCTACCACACAGCTGTGTTAAGTGTCACTGAAAGATTAGCAAAAGAGCATCCACTTCAGTTTCCAGGTATAGAAGCACAAAGTGTCAATGCCATACCCAGGCTGAAATGGATAAGCAAAGGCCTAGGAATCAAACATGCTAAACACACTCTTCTCTGAATAGCCACAATTAATAATTGCACAACCATATGCAAAGGAGTGGCAGCAACAAGAGAACTGATTTCTTAAACAAGGACTAACTAACTATAAATCTAAATATGATGGACACCTGACCTTGATGTATCTTCCAATAGTTATCTTATCTTCTCCTGGCTAACCTTCAGCATCCAGTTTTTGTAGAATCCAACATACAATTGTCATGATGCAACTCCTATTTGGCATCACAGAGTCTTACAATTTAGCACAGGTTTGTGGTATAAGGTTCTTATAGGATAGGATTGGCTGCATCTTGCTATTCCGCAAATCCTGGGATTGCCCATCTGGAAAATTTTGCAGATCTCCCAATGCTCAGGAACTCCTAACACCTCTATAATAGGATAATGTAAAGAGTGTCCATGTATGGCAGGTTTCCAAATCTTCACCCTGCAAGGCATATCGGAATACTATAACTTCATCTGCCATGCAACTGGAATTCCATGAGTTAGACCTGATGGCATAGATGCCAGTGTGGGGTCACAAAGCACAGGGGATCTCAGGTCATGGGTCAGAGGATAAGACTCCCTTGAAACCTTGTTGCACAAGGTTTTTATACTCTTCCGCCTATATAAGTATGATCTACCCTCGGTGCAGACATTTTGCTTATGTCTGTAATAAATGAACCCTGCTTCAAAATTAGAGCAGTTGATATGCTCAGTTACTTAGTATTCAAAGACATTTACAAAGAGAAAATAGCTTTACAAGAGCTGTAACTGATTTTGGAATTACTGATTTTGGAATTAACTGGAAAACAACTGTATACTGTAACTGATTGTGGAATTACTGGAAAACAACTAATGAAGGGTGAAGGTCATATGGCTGTTGCTGCTTGCTAAATTTTAATTTAATAAAAACTGAGATAGTGCATGGGGGCAGGGGGGGAAACCCCGGAGATTTGACATTTATAATCACCTTATGGAAGCCTAAACAAAACAAAACAAAACGCACTCTTTTCGCTTTCATGGATTATACAAGAAAATGGGACATTATCTTAGAAGTCTTCAGTCAAAGAATTGACTGGTTAATCTCAATAACATGTGACACTGGGCCTCAATTCTTTGGCCCATCTTCCTCAAGCCTAATCCTACTGTACATGCCTCTCATGTTCCTGTTCCTTGGTCAGCTGCCTACTTTACATCCTTCGTTCAGCCCCTTGTCTCTGGACTCCCTGCTCTTTAGCTTCCTTTACACTTGGGGCCATTTCTAGTCCTTAGTCTGCCTCACAATGCTAGCTCTGTTACTATAATCTGTATAAGGTTTTAATTCCACCCAAACTGACAGCTTTCCCTTATTTCACAGATATTTTATAATCTTCAGATCGCTCCATTCTCTGAAAAGATGGAATGTTCATGAACATTCTGTGTCTTTCCAGATCAACCAACAGGTCCATCCTTAGAGAGCCCTGACGGGGTGCGGGGCCCAGAGCAAAGCAGCCAGTGTGGGGCCCCCTTCCAGTTAATTCTAATGGGGGTTAAAAGAGTGGGGCCCAGGGCGGTCACTCTGATTGCCATGAGCTAAGGACAGCCCTGACAACCAATCAGTATGAGAGTCTGCATTGTCAGCCTAAGTAATTAACCTATTTCCAAATCTCTACCTTCTAAAATGTAGAATGAACTGCCTACTAAATAGGTTAAGATCCCTTGAGAATATTTCCAGCAGAATGCAAGCACCCTTTTAGAGACACTTCTGACACTGCATCTTACATTTCAATGCCAAGAAATGCAACAACAAAAGGTAGAAACTGGACGCACCTTAACAATGAAACAGCCATTCTTATCTACACAGGCATGCATAGTGAGGCCCAAGCCTTAAGATGTGTGTCAATGAAATGCAGCATAATAAACGACTGATAAACTATCAATGTTTGGTCCCATTCATATTGCTATTCTAAGGCTGTGCACAGATCTTCTTCATCTGGCTTTTCGGCTTTTGACACTATCGATCATGCTATCCTTCTCGACCGCCTGTGTGGGTTGCGTATCGGAGGCACTGTCTTACAATGATGCCGTTCTTACCTTAGCGGGCGTGTCCAGTCGGTATGCATTGAGGGCAGGTGCTCTGACCCATGACCACTCCTTTATGGAGTTCCCCATGGTTCAATTCTTGCCCCTGTCCTTTTAAACATCTATATGAAGCCGCTGGGTCAGGTCATTTCCCAGTTGGGGGTGAGATTTCATCAATACGCTGATGATACACCATCCTGGACCATTCTGGGGATGCTGTTTCTGTGCTTACTCTATGCCTGGAAGCTGTTAAGGGCCGGATGAATCAAAACAAGCTCAGACTGAATCCCACTAAGACTGGACTACTTTTACTCAGCCCTCGTACCAGCCAACAGCTGGATGTGAACCTTGTTTTAGCTGCGGTGGCACTGCCCTCAAAGGAGCTTGTTCAGGATTTGGGGGTCCTTTTGGATTCATGCCTCCTGCTTGAACAGCAGGAGGAGGCTGCAGCCAGAAGAGCTTTTGCCCAGCTTCATCTGGTTTGCCAATTACACCCTTACCATGACTGGCAGGCATTAATGACAGTGACCCATGCCCTTGTTATCTCCCACTTAGATTATTGTAATGCTCTCTATCTAGGATTACCTTTGAGGACGATCGGGAAGCTACAACGGGTCCAGAATGCAGTGGCTCGCCTCCTCATGGGTGCCAGAAAATATGACAGGGTAACACCTCTCCTGCAGTCATTACACTGGTTGCCTATTCGCTTCCGAGTTCAATTTAAGGTCCTGGTTCTGACCTTCAAAGCCTTGCGGGTCTTGGTGCCTGTCTACCTACTGACCCGCCTCTCCCATCCAGTTACATCCCATCTGGTTAGATCATCTCAGATGGCCCTCTTGTTGGTCCCTGATTTCCAAGAGATTCAGAGCTCTCGGACCTGCAAAAGGGCCTTTTTGGTTGCTGCCCCACTTCTTTGGAACTCTCTTCCCCTCCAGATTTGTTTAGCCCCTTCCTTACTGATCTTCAAATCTCTATTGAAGACTTTTCTTTTTCGCCAGGCTTTTGCCCTGTAGTTTACCTATTTGTTTTTTGTTCGTTACTTTAGTTTTACATTTAGAATATAATTTTTAATGTTGCCTTGTTTGCATGTTTTTGTGCACTGCCTGGAGTCTTCGGAGTGGGCAGTATATTAAATGTTTTAAATAAATAAATAAATGTTTTAAATAAATAAATAAATAAATAAATAAATAAATAAATAAATAAATAAATAAATAAATCTGCTTCAACACATGAGGGTACTTCTGTAACATATTGGTCGCAGGTTATATATATTTATTATTATTATTTTTAAAGCATACTCTGCCTTTCCATGCAAAACAAGCACAAGGCAGTTTACAATAATAAAATCACAGAAAAACAATATAAAACAAATAATAAAAATAGAAAACATAAAAGCCAAACAAATAATACCCCAATAAACCAATCCAAAAGCCTAGCCAGGAAACTGTTTATTTGTTGAGATTTTCCTTATCTCACAGACTTTTTTATAACTTTCAGATAGCTACATTCTCTGAGAAGATGAAATGCTCATGAACCTTCTGTTCCATTTGAGTCAACCAATCAGTATAAGAGTCTTATATAAACACAATGCAAACTCCAATATAACATGTCTTTGACTATGGCTTAGGAATCAGAGTACCCAACATACAGTAGCTCCTGGGGGCGGGTATTCCACAGATATGGCACCATTACTGAAAAGGCCTTGTTTCTACTGCCCACCAAATGTATCTCAGTTAAAGGCAGACCACTGAGCAGGGTCTCTGAAGCATGGACAGGTTCATACAGAGGCAGGCTGTCCTTCAGTCTGGCCCAAAACTATTTAGGGCTTTAAGGGCCAAAGGCGGTACCCTGACTTGAGTTTGGAAGTGAATGGACAGCCAGTGTAAATCAGACATCTTCACTCCAGAGTTTCCAGCACTTTTACAGCTATGGTAACTCCTGAAAGGCAACTAGTTAAAATATTCAGTTATTCCTCCTGCCAGAATCTCAGTTGCTGGTACATTGTTGTGTTTTAAGATGGCTTTGCAGATGCCATGGCAACTGACTGGATAATTCAAGTGACTCCCCTCCATGTCTGGATAATTCATTGGGGGGGGGGGTTACCTTCCAGGATTAGCACTTATCTTCTGTAATGTATGAGTGCTCATACAGCCCTTTAAGGTTGTTGAAAAATGGTCATCTTGAAAATGATTACCCACTCAACACTCTGCATCAAAGCTCTGCTATTTTAGAATGTTTTGTTCATATGTGATATTTTCCTCACAAGAGCATACCACTCCTATTTGGGGTGTGTGTGTGTGTGTGTGTGTGTGTGTGTGTGTGTGTGTGTGTGTGTTAAAGCAACAAGCAGGATCAGAGCTGTGCTTATGGCAGGGCAAGCAGAGTGACTGCCCCGGGACCTGCTCTTTTAGTCCCCATTAAAATCAACTGGAAGAGGGGCCCACACTGGCTGATTTGCCCCAGGTTTCACACCCTGCCAGGGCTCTAAGGACAGTCCTGGATTTCCCTACTCTGAAAAGTTAATCCTAGAAATGGAAGAGCCCTATCTTATGGACATAGCACTGTCACAGACTCTTGCATTTCAGAGCTATTTGGACCTCCTGTTTACATTTTTTTTCTTTTATAAAATAATATTCATGGAAGAGGCAAATTCGTGAAGGACGGGTCTATCAACAGCTACTAGTCTTGATGTCTATAGGTTACCTGCAGCTGAAGATTCATGCTGCACACACAGAAGAGATCTTCAATAGATTCACATGTACAGCTGCATCTGCTTCTTGGTTTTGTGTGTATGCATGTACACCATCAGCACTCACTGCCACCATAATCAACAAGGTTAGATACACTGTTTTCTTCTTTCAGAAGGAGACACTGTGATGGTGCTGGATAGGGAGGGACAGTCAGTCATCCCCTGCTAAATATAAGAGCTACCACTTTCAAAGTTGGCTCTTCACCCAGTTAGCAGGGGTTGTGAAATAGTAATGAAGAGAAACACATCTGGCAGTGGGACTGAGTGGGTGCTTGACCTGTCTGCAGTTATTTAGTTAGTTTTAGTTTTAGTTTTAGTTTTAGTTTTAGTTTTGTTAATAAATGCCCAGTACCGAAGTCTCTAGGCAGTTTATAGATGGATCTGGCACTACCTGTGTGTCTGCTTTTGCAGTCTGTTTAAGCTGTTAATATGTCATTTACATAGTGGATATGTTACATAGTTGACATGTTATGCATATACTGATTGCATTGTCCCTTTTTCTGCTTATGCTGTAAAACACAATATACATTGTTATACAGGGCTGGCCGGTTCACTAGGCAAACCTAGGCAGTCGCCTAGGGCATCAGTTTTAGGGGGTTGCTGCAGCTCCCTTGGTGCAATTTTGAGTTTGTAGGGCCTGCCTCCTAAATGGTCTCTGGCTTACTCTCCTCCTCAGTGCACTTTCCCCCCACCCCTCACTGCCTTGTTTTTCTCTCTGTAAGTATTGTGGCTGTTCAGATAGGTTTCTCCATCTTGGTTTCTCAAGTGCCTAGACTTCAAACAGGAAGGTCTGTGGTGTGTGCAACAGTTGTGTGCAACGGTGTGTGCAAGTGGTGTGAGCAACAGTTGGTTTGGCTGCAGTCAGGCCTAGTTGATTATAGAGGGAAGCTCCTCACAGCACCATTAAATGGCCTGTTCCAATCACCTGTTCTAACCAATCATCAGAGGAACTTCCACATAATGGGCCAATTGGCTTGATACCTCCCCACCTCACACAATTAAAAGGAGGACACACTGAAACTCTGCATATGATCCGTGTGTAGAGCCTTACCGTGTAGAGCCTTACCCCGCAGATGAGCAGGGAGCTTGCCCTGAGTGGCCAGAGCAGCCGCCCACATGATTACTGACTCCGTTATGGAGCCAATAGGGGCAGCCACGATCAGCGGCAACCCGGCCCCTGGAAATCCCAGAATGCCTTGCGTGAGTGCACAGGGCATTCTGGGGAGCCCCCCGACACCCGGAGGCTTGTTGGAGTGACTTGGAGCCTCCTCGTGACTTGCTGTGGTGCAGAACCATGCTGTTGCGACTCACGATAGTCAAAACAGGGTTAGTGGAGCTCTCACTCCACTAACCTCATTTAAGTGGGGGGAATTAAGCGGGCTAACCTCCAGGAGCCGTGCAGCTCCTGGAAGTTCTCACAGTCACCCGAAAGTGGGCTAAGGGCTCCCTTAGCCCACTTTCGAGTGGTCGTGTGAATAGCCTCACTGAGTGTGCAGCCATCATGACATCTTTCGAGACATCTTGATGCCCTCCTAGCACATCCCTTTAATGTGTGGGGGATCTGTATGTCTGAACGGCTCTTCTACATATGCTCCAAATTCTAGTTTAAACTAGTATTTGAAGCACGTCTAACACAGCTGCTCAGATGAATGAATCCCCCCTCACACACAATAAAGGGGGCACACTGGGAGGGCATCAGAATATCACAAAAGGTGTCACAATTGGCAATGCACTTGGCACATCCTTCTTTTAAGGGCATGATCTGAGGAGGTATCATCTCAACTGGCTCAGTGTTAATGCTGAGGCTGCCTGCTGCCTTAACCCTACCCTAAAGATGTGCAGTTTTTACAGTGCAATCCTTGCTTGTTTACTTAGAAGTAAGGCTCACTTTATTCTGTGCAGTTTTCTCCCATGTAAGTGTAGACAGGATTTCAGCATTACTCATGCAACATTAAAGTTTCCCTGGAAAATGCACTTTGCAGTGAAAGTAAGAATGATTGGCAAAGTTTGCATATATATTGTTCCATCTGTAAATCTTATTCAATGAGTGCATAATGACTTAGTTCACTTTTATTCATTTTGCTGTAATGAGCAACAAAATACTATAAACTTTCTAAGTACCGAAATCTTACACTGACTTCTGACACTGCTAACAAAGCTTGAGGTATATTATGTTAATTTCTGAGAATTCTTGTTCATTGTCACCAATTGCCACATTAAACACATCTGTCTGTTTTATTTCCACATCAAAGGCATTGTTATCTTCATCAGTCATCTCCAGTTGGATTGCCATTGTGTCCCACTGATTGCTCATTTAACGAGTGGTGGCCAAATTCCATATGTAAACCATAGTGGCCTATATTATCCATCCACCCATTGTCCTCTGGTTAGATTGTAATGTCAGTTCTGGTCCGTGTGCCATTTCCCACAGCAATGGAATGGAATTTACACGTCATACAATTTGTGTCAGTGTTGATTTGCATAGGGGTATGCAAATTGACCTGGCATCTGATCTGTTAATGTGCAGCAGCTACAAAGCACAACATAATCCTTATTCATAGTAATGGGCATATTCCCTGCTCACTATTGCTTCTCAAGAAGCTTTCAATTGCACAGACAATATATTTGCACAGACACAGGGATTTCCCAGTGAAGTGCACAAGAATTAAAGTAAAGTAAAGTGTGCCATCAAGCTGGGCTTTATTAGGATGGAAGGAAAACTCTTGTGCATGTGCAGAATATACAGTTTTGATCTATCTTCCATGTATATACTTTTGGGCATTTCATAAAAGGAAGAATTTTGGTCTTTTCATAATTAATTACCAATTCCTCCTCCTTGCAGTATGCCGCCAAATCATGAAACAACCGCCTCAGGCCTACAGGAGTCAAAGACAATACAGTTTTGATTCATAGGCATATGGACATTTTATTTTATTTTATTTTATTACTTTTACTTCCTCCAAGGAGCTCAGGGTGACAAACATGGTTCCTTCCTTTTATCCTCTCAGCAACCTTGTGCAGGGGATAATGATTGGCTCAAGCTCACCCAACGAGCTTTTTATGGCTGAGTGAGGATTTGAACCTGGATTTTCCCAGGTCCTCTAATCTAACTTTCTCTCTTGCTCTCTCTCATAGCCTAGAAGTGCAGCATAACACAACACGCATGGCATCCTCAAGGGGCGGGGGGGCAGTATTTTCCTCTATGGCAGAGCCCCATCCTCAGGATGAAAGCCCACATACCATTTCTCTAAAAATGGCTATTGATCAACAAAAAAGGGGGAGGGGTTATATTGATCAATAAAGTTCATGTTGAAGATGGCATCTGTTCATAAATAGAACAAAATGCATATCTACATTATATTTAGAACTATATAGCCAAACTTCTGAGAATGCTATGAAATACTTGTTTCTGCATTATATGGTGCCAAATTAACCAAATTTTCGCATTTCAAAAAAGCCATTTGGGAAAGCAGGTGGGAAAGCATTTTACCATATTTTGGGGATATTTTTGTTTTACTCTATTTTTATTACTGAAAGCTAGATTTTTTTCAAGCCTCCACCAGTTGTATGAAAGAGCTCATTGAGCATATGTCACTCACCTTCAGTGGCAGCATCAGACAAAATATTTGGGAGGCATGGAAAGGACAACCCACATATCTGGGGTGCAAACTTTGTTCCACACAGATTTCTGAAAGAGAGAAAACACAATAGTGCATTTCACATTAATACTCCTATCCTAAACTTAAGTAGAAGTAAACCCATGAAGCAACAGGAAGGGCAAGATACTTATCTGGGAGCACCTCCCTCCCTCCCTCTATTGACATCACCTATTAACACTACCTCCCTCTATTGATGCTCACCCTTGTTCTAAACATGTTGTGACTCTACAGGAAATATGATGTGTTTGCTTTCATTTTGAGTGCAAAACTTATGCCCTTCTTTTGTTCACACCACGTTCCAGCCCACTGCTTTTCTAAAAATGAATGTTGCAAAATATGTCCTTCTCAGACACCGCTGTTCTTTCTTTCTTTCTTTTTAAGGGTTTTTAATATGAATGTGGTTCTGCCATCTCTCATGTTCAGAACTTTATTTCCAATGTTGGGACTCACTGAAGCCTTGAAGTCACCCCACCCCACACCTTAGACCTTGGCACTACTTCCTAATAATCCCAGTTGTAAGGGGAGAGGTCGGATTGTCAGGTTGTGTATGCTCCAAACTACTCTGCTTTACCATTACTCCTTTATCATGGTTTCACACACCCAAAGCTGATCTTTAATCTGAAAAAAGGTTCTAGGTCTAAACACCAAATCTAATTAAGCCATAACTAAGCTTAAATGTGAGACAGAAGTATAGGCAGACTAACATGCAGAAGGTTCCAAGCTCCCTCCCTGGCATCTCCAAAATAGGGCTGACAGAGACTCCTGCCTGTAACCTCGGAGATGCTGCTGCCAGCCTGTGTAGACAATACTGAGCTAGATGGACGAAGGGTGTGACTCAGTATGAGGCAGCTTCTTCCCATGTTCTTATATAACATTTGCTTTGCTTGCTACATCTATCTATATTTGGAGTAATGCTTTGGTTTTTAGACTTCTTAGTCATGCCAAAGAGAAACTGCTGTCTTGCAGAAAATAAATTGAAGATGACAGAACCACTTCCATGCTGTGTCTGGCTTCCATGTAAATAAAATTAAAACAGAAAAACTTCTTGGCAGAGACCCTTTAGTTTTGATGCCTTGGATCAATCAATATTTTTTTCTCCAGATATTTAAATGAATAAAATATAAACCAGTGAGGTTTTTTTTTTTAAGGCTTCAGTTATGCTTTTGTATTACTTTTGAATTGGACCCTTAAAAAAACCAACTCTGTTCTTTGTTGCCATAGCAATAGATTCCCAGAGTGAAATTATATCATACTGGCTTTCTTTCAGGTTTCTGCTGCAGTGTGCAATCAACTCCCACTCCTCCTTCAGTCTGTCAATAACATTATTTAACAACTTAACAGACTTACATTTGGGGGAGGAGAGTACGATGTATCTGTACAGGCGGTCAGTGGTGAAAGAAGGTGTCTCTTGGAATGGTTAAAAGGGCAAGGTGGGCTTCTCCTGCAAAATGCAACCCATGGCCCAGAGGAATCCTTCCTTCCATCTTTTCACTTATAATTTCAGAGGCTCTCTCTATACAGTAATTGCCAGTGTCAGTTATTCAAGACTGTACACAGATTTGGTGATGGGGAGGAACAAACGCATCTATTAGACTGGCTCTGCCAAGGCAATTTCACATTTTAAGCTGAGTGGTGTTCTCCTGAGATGAAAGGCTATTGCCTTGACACAGTGTGCCACCTCACCCTGGCACCAGCATGGCTTCAAAATTACTACACATTTAACATCTTTACAGGCTTATCGGGACTGTTAGAAACCTCCCTTTGACTAAAAGAGAACACACTTTTAATTCCAAAGATCTGAATTAGCTCCAAGAAAAAGAATGACAGCCTATGGTTTATTTTCATTTCAGAGATCCAAAGTTAGCATTTCAGCACGTTAGTATGAGACTGCACAATTAATCAAGCAGTACTCTCTTTCCCCCCCCTTTGGGTTTAGCTCCAACTTCCCACAACACACAGAAATGGCAATTTACTCCTTGGTCCCCAGTGTTTTCCTATCCATTTATTTTTAAAGGAAATATTTCTACTGAAAGGAGTTTTTCATTAGGAGTGAAAAATAGATCTTGCCATATGTGGTGGATATGTGACTTAGCAAAAAAAAAAGGACAAAAATTATTGGAGCTATCGAAAATAGCATTAATCAAAACCTCGCCCTTAAATTGCTGTGCCTTTCCATTTTTGTTATATTAGCCTTGGGATGGGAGAGAATTATTCATTTTCAACTGATCTGGAAGGAAATGTCAGTTTTTAGCATTTATTTAACTAATAATTTAGTTAATTATTGAATTAACTTTTTCCAGGGTTAGGAAAAGTCGGAGAGTGGATCTTTGATATGATCTGCAGGAATTTCTTATGCTATATTAGAAAATATATATGAGAAAACAGAGTATACGAGTAGCAGTCTATTATGTCTAAATTTTCTAGTTCTGATTGGCTTAAAGAAATAAGACATTGATGTAATACAATGGCTTCTTTTATTAGAAGCTGGCAAAACAAAGCACATCCATTTGCAGATGTGGCTCATACATACTTGTGATTTGTTGTGAGCCCAGGCTGTTAATTGTGTGTTAAATATTGAGACAAATTCCCTACCCTCCCTTCTTCCTTTACAAGTTAGGGAAGGAAGTTCAAAGCTTCCATTTGCAGTTTGAAACATTTCTTGCTTTAACCATAGTTTCTCACATTCACACAAAACAGGAAACTGCAGTTTATTCCAAAGCACAAATGAAACTTTCAACCCTCTCTCCTCATGCACAAAGAAGGCAGAACGGGGAATGGGGATCCAAGCTCAATGTACACATCTCCTCGTGCATGTAACACTGAGCCATAGTTTAGCATTACATCTAAACCAGCTCTTTATGTATTGATAATTATGATTTCATCATTCAAATTAAATTTACACGTAATTTTAAAAATATACTGAGTAAACATGAATACTGTTGTGATTCTTATGGCATACTCTGAGGCATTATACTTGAGGGCATCAAGCCTGACCAGAAAACTATCTTTCCCCCATAGTTTGCCCAGTAGAAACGTAGGGGCTGTTCACATGACTGTACACATGCACAGTCGGGCGGGCCGGGGGGGGGGGGAGGCAGGGTTCAACCTACCTTCCCCCAGATGACCGCTCACAGCCTGGGCGGCACGCCAGTCATGCACCCGCACAACCAGTGCTGCTGAGAGCAGAACAGATGAATCCCCACACTGCTACCAGCGGTGCTAGTAAAGTGAATCCCACAGTGCACTGCATGATAGACGTGATGCATTGGGGGATTCCCCCAAGATCCGTCCGGGGGGGGCTAGTAGTAGCCCAGCTTGCATATGAGCCCATAGCCTGGGTTAAGGGAGTGCTCTCTCCCTTAACCTTGGCTAACAGTTGGGTTAGGAGGCCGGGCTAGGCAGAGCTCCCGAGATCCCTGTCGCTGCCCTCAATGATCAGGCCAAATCCCAGAGGATCTCATACGCAGCCTAACTCAGGCTTGGTGTCTGTAGCTTGAGTTAGGCTGTACATGAGAGCAGCCTCGTATTCTGCCAAATGTTGTGGACAAGCTGTGAATCCCTCCCATGGATACTCTCCTGTCTCTAGTACTATTCAGACATTATGTTGTACACTTTATTATTTATTTATTTATTTATTCATTCATTTCATTTCATTTCATTTCATTTCTATCCTGCTCTTCCTCTAGGGAGCCCAGTGTAACATGGTTATAGCTACCCTCACAGTAGATTAGGCTGAGAGATACATGACTGGCCCAGAGTCATCCAGTGAGTTTCATGGCTGAATGGGGATTTGAACTCAGGTCTCCCTGATCCTAGTCCAACACTCTAAACACTACACAACACTGGCTCCACATGTCTGTGAATACATCTGTGGATATGGATGTCTGTACTTTAAGTGGCGCAGCGGAGAAATGCTTGACTAATAACAGAAGGTTGCCGGTTCAAATCCCCACTGGTACTATATTGGGCAGCAGTGATATAGGAAGATGCTGAAAGGCATCATCTCGTACTGCATGGGAGGAGGCAATGGTAAACCCCTCCTGTGTTCTACCAAAGAAAACCACAGTGTTCTGTGGGCGTCAGGAGTCAAAATTGTCTTGACGGCACACTTTACTTTACTTACAGGTGTGTATGTTTTTGTGTGAATGACTGTATATGTGTTCACTTTAAAAGTGAATCTGGTTACAAGCCTCCTCAAATGCAGGTCACAGGTAGGAAGTGTACTATTGTACATGTGTTCAACAAACCATGTGAATAATAACAACATAGGAACATAAGAATAGCCCTGCTGGATCAGGCCCAAGGCCTATCTAGTCCAGCTTCCTGTTTCCCACAGTGACCCACCAGATGCCTCTGAGAAGCCCACAGGCAAGAGGTGAGGGCATTGTACATATATACAGACTATCTGTTACTATCTGTACTTTGTCATCCCTTAACATACCCATTCGAGGTTTGAACCTCCCTCTGAGTTCAGAGATCTTTTGAAAAACATGCCTTGTTTTCCCCTGTCTATTTCCATCTTCCATCTTCAAGGTCTTTACAGATGTCATTGTTGTATTGCTCCTTGTCTCTTATAACAACTTTCTGAAATTCCCTATTAAGTTCCTTCCTGAGGTCTTTATCTTTCTTGACTTTGGCTTCTCTCCTCTTCTGGGCAATTTCCACTGTCTGTTCTGACATCCATTTTGCTTTCTTCTGTTTCTTGGTCTTTGGCAGTCTCTTTTCACATTCATCCTTAACAACTTCTTTGACTTCATTCCACAGTTCCTCTGGTTCCCTATCAGTGAGGTTCAGAACTTCAAAGTGGTTCCTGATGTTTTCCTTGAAAATGGTGGGTACATTCTCAAGATCACATCGTGGAAGCTGGATAGCTTTGTTTTTCCACTTTAGCTTGACTTGGAACTTGCATACAAGCAGGTCGTGATTGGTTCCAAAATCGGCCCCCGGCCACATCTTTGCTGTTATAGCTGAGCTCTTCCACCTCCTTGCACCAATAATGTAATCAATTTGATTTCTGTGCATTCCATCTGGTGATGTCCATGTGTATAGGCGCCACTTTGGTTGTTTGAAGAATGTGTTAGCAATGAAGAGATCATTGGCTTGGCAGAAACTAATAAGTCGTTCTCCTGCTTCATTTCTGTTCCCTAGGCCATATAGGCCAACTGTGTTTTCCTCCTTACCTTTTCCAACTTTGGCATTCCAGTCTCCAATCATCAGCATCACATCTTGCTTGCATGTTCTGTCAATTTCAGACTGAACTTGAGCATAAAATTCACCAACTTCCTCTTCTTCTGCATCAGTTGTTGGGGCATAGACTTGAAGAACTGTCACGTTAAAGGGTTGTCTACAAAATCTAATTGATATTAGTTGGTCACTGACCACACTGAACCCAAGTATTGTCATTTCTATATCCTTCCTGACTATGAAAGCAGCACTATTCCTCCTTTGGTTTTTGTGTTCTGAGTAGTAAATGGTATGATTTTCTGACTGAAAGTGTCCCATTCCACTCCAAGATGCCCAAGATTTCAATCTGTAGTCAATTCATTTCATCTTTCACTGTGTCGAGCTTTCCCATATTCATGTATCTTACGTTCCACATTCCCTTTGGAATTCTGTCTTTACAGCTTCGGATTTTCATTTCCTTCATGGCAACATCAGCTGCTAGACGTCCAAAAGGCTTTAGTCTAACTGCTTCATAAACACCATCGGTACTCTGAGAGATCCTCAGCTCTTTCTCAGTAGCATGTTGAGTACCGTCTGACCTGAGGGGCCCATCGTCTCGCACTACATTGACAATCATTCCATTTTGTCTATCCATTTGGTTTTCTTGATAAAATACAGGAGTGGCTTACCATTGCATGCCTTTGTCATTGTCACTGAAGTGATCGTCCACCTCCAGCACCTTCCTGTATTGCTACTGCCCAATATAGGTGCCTGCTTGCTTTAGCTGGGCAGCTGGGATGACCTTCACGCTTTGGGTGACCCTACTGGGAGTATACCTCCCAGCGTACTTTGCTCATCCCTCCCAAGAACACACACACACCCCGCCACGATGAGGCAGCATAGCAGGACTTGGCGGGGGCGGGGGGTATAATTGGTCCTTGCCAAATCAAGGATTTTAGTTCATTCTGTTGGAAATCAAGGGTTTTAGTTCATCCTACATGGCACTGATTCTGTCTGAATATGTTTTAAAATGTTGCATCTTTCTGATTGGTCTTTGTTTGAACAAAATAATGTCTATTTTGTTTTCCATATCTTTCCTGAACATTGAAAAGAATAGAGAAGTCCTTGTCAGTGGGGAAATTTTGAAACAGAACTTCCACACTCCCAGGAAGCATTGGATTAGGGCAACGGTTCAGCATTGCCAGCATTTGAGTCTGTTAAACAAAGTCTTCTTTTGCATTACAAGAGAAGCTCATCTAATGAAAAATAAATGTCTCCTTTTAGCTAATATTTAATGCACTGCTTTATACATGACTCCTGTGCACACTAATTTATATTGGATCTGTTGCAATTACACAAGGTCTGCAAGTCTAAAAAGATGCAAAAGAACCAGAGGATGCACTGAGTTCCTATTGCTTGTCCTTTTAAATCAATGATTAAATGAAAGTTCGGGGACCAAAGAAATCAATATTAATGCATGGCTTTTTATAACTTGGCAGCATTTATACCTCACTATAAGCTGTCTTGCTCCTTCAATGCACATTAAGAAGTTTCGATATGGATGTAATGGACTCTAATTAAACAACATATATGTAAATAGTTCAGTGTGACTGTAATTAGCAGCATATTGGAGTGAATCCTTTTATCCTGAGAACAGCTGAAAGGGCACTCATCTCTTTTTAACAGAAGGCAAAATATGGCCTGACCTTGGATGTAAAAGGCAACCATGTGTATGAAAAAGATCATTGTATCTCCTTCAGAGTTTGTTTGCCTACATCGATTCCTTCAGACAGAGGTGCACCGAGGTAATTTTGGAGCCTGAACCTAAAGGCCTTTGGAGCCCCCCCCCCCCCCGCAAATTAAGCAGCATTGTACTTTGCCGGGTGACCACACCACCCGGGACAGACTAAAGAGGATTGGGGGGCCCTCAGGGGCTGTGGCGCCCCTGGACTTCGGCCCTGAAGTCCAGGGGTTAGAGCACCTCTGCCTTTAGACTTAGTTTGATTATGTTGGTGCCTTTCCCCAGAGAGAAGTTATTGAGATCATCAGTAGACAACCGTTTACTTCTTTTGATGTTTAAACTATATGAAAACTCTCTTGTAAGGGTGTATTGCAGTGCACAGGGACACCTCACCAAGGAAATACCATCATTCAATGGATTCAGACAGGGATGTATCCTGGCCTCACTGCTATTTAACTTTTATAGTCACTCTCTTGTTCCCCATTTAGTCAATCCAGACCATCATCCACCAAAATTAGCAAACATCTTGCCATACTTTTATATGCAGATGATGCTGTCATCCTCTTGCAAACACCGATAGGCCTAAGAAGATCTCTGTGCTCCTTTGCTACCTATTGTGTTGAACAATCTTTAGGAATATAACAAAACTAAGATCATTGTGTTTGCAAAAAGACCAAAGAGTCAGAACTGGTCACTAAATGGGCATAGGTTAGAACAAGCTAAGTGTTTCAAATGCCTTGGTGTAATCTTCCAGGCTTTAAGAAGAAGTGCACATAGAGAATATGTAAGGCAGAATGCACACAAGAGTGCACAAGCAATTCAATCCTTCCACTGCTCAAGAGGCACCCAATTTATCCCCTCCACAAAACTTTTTTCCACTAAAGTATGAGCACAGCTCCACTATGGAACCCAACTTGGTATGTACTCTAACTTCTTTAAGGTGGAATCCATGCAATCTAAGTTCCTGAGGAACATTTTTCAAGTACCCCAGTGTGTGCCCAGTGCTGTCCTTTGTATGGAAGCAAGATTGCTTAAAGTAGAGGCCAGAACATGGATTAATATCTTTGAATTCTGAATAAAGCTGGTTTTCCACCCCATAGATTTAGCTCCACTTGTGCCAATGGATACCTACCACGCCAGGTGGAAAAGACTGATAAAGGAAAGGCTGCATCATTGTGGTTTCTCCCCTTCTGCATTGATAACCTTGGGGTATGACAATGCCAGGGCCAACCTCAGGCAAAGGCTATATGATATGGAGTGTCAAATTGACCAGGGCTCCATTCCTGTTGGTGTCTATTTGGGCAACCAAACTCTGAACTTTAACCCTGCTAGATATCTAAATTTGATAACTGTACCAAAATATCACAGAGCATTGACACAGGCATGATGCAATGCCTTGCAAACAGCAGTCTTAGAAGGGAGATACCAAAAAATCCCCTACAAAGAATGTACTTGTCCCTGCAACTCAGGAGAGATTGAAACAATGGCACATGTGCTCTTTGACTGTCAATTTCACCAAGATATATGCCATAAATATATATCTCCTTTTATTAGCTGTCATCCAGGTTGTCCAGATTCTTTTTATCTCGACTATCTTTTAACTGACCAGAATGATTCAAGATCTTATAATGTGGCTAAATTCTGTTTTAATAGCCAATAAAATTCACCAGGAGCTCAATAAGAATCATTTCTAGTTGATCTATGTGTTTAACCACTGTATAATAACCTTGTCAGTTTATTTTGTTGGGCTTCTGTTTGTAAACTGTACTGGTCTGTGACTATAATAAAGGATTGATTGATATGTTGGTGCCTTTGACAAGGTTGTTGCCTAGGACTGAGTTTGACTACAGAATATTGGAAAGAGGTTAAATTAGTATGGAGTGGAGGCCAGGTGCTAAAATATGAAATAATAGAACAAAGAACTGTTATACAACACTCTCTCTCTCTCTCTCTCTCTGGCTGCATCCGCACATAACACAAAACTGGAAGCCCTTATTCTCCAGTTCTGGAAACTTTACGTCTGAATGAGGGCAACCACAGTTTTGTAAAGAAATGGATGTGCGGTTCCCCCCGCCCTACCCCAGAACTATCTTTTGTACCTTCAGTTTGTAGTGAATTTCACTGCCTTTAACTCCAGTTCTACAGTGCCAACATTATGTCCGAATGCTGGCACCACAGTTTCCCACCTTATGCAACTGGAGTTGAGGAAGGAAGCTCCTCCCTTGCTCCAGCTGCTGTTGGCTGCCAGAGCTGTTCTTCATTAAAGAAGGAAGCCCCGGCAGTTTCCCCCCCCCCCCACTCTGCAGTCAGCAAGATTGCAGAGAAGAAGCTCTTCATTTTGTCCGAATACAGATGGGAGAGCAGAGGGAGGGGGCATGGAACCGCAGTTCCACTGGACCTGCGGTTCAGCATTGTGTCACAAGATGGCCTTTCAGTGACATCACTTCAAACCACAGTGTTCACATCCAACCATGCTTCGCAAGCAAGAGAACTCTGCAAGTCTTCCTTTTCACTTCTATGGCAAGAGTAGCTGCATTATACCTTAGGATGAGTCAAGAGCATCCTTTAGAGAAGGTGGGGTGAATTCACCACTATCTCTCTGGTTCTGGTTTCCAGAGCACATGTGATTACTCCTTAGCAGTACCGGTTATTATGTCTTTTATTATTATATAGTATAAAAACTTGTATAATACTATGTGAAAAATGTGTGGAGCTGCATGGGGAAGTACCGGACAGCACACAATTTTGGATCAGGACCCCATAGCTGCAGCTCTGCCTGCAAGTGATGTGCACTTAAGCCAGTAATCTCCAGTGAGCTGAAGGAATACATTCCATACCTCTGAGAAACTGTTTCTACATCATCTTGGACCGGGTCTCATGCCGGTATGGGGCGGTGAGCGGGAAGAGTGGGCTAAGCCCGCTCTCCCCACTCATGAGCGGGGAGGGAGCCCTGGGCGGGCGGATCAACCACCCACATGATTGCCAGCTCCGAGACGGAACCGGCGGGCACTGGGGAGCTCGGGGGCCACGCGGGCCACGCATCCCCCGGAAGCCCCCGTATGCCCTGCGCAAGCACACTGGGAAGACCCCTGGAGCTGGGCGGCGGCTTTTCGCCTTCCCTCTAGGGGTCTACTCATGAGTAGGCACGGCATGAAGCCGCGCCACGGCTACTCACGATTCAAAAAACCAGGTTTGCGGAGCCCTCGCTGGTTTTGGGGCAGGGGTTCTTGAACAGGTTACCCGCTCCAGAACCACCGGGCTCGCAGCCAAGCCCAGTGGTTCTGACGATCTGGAAAAATTGGGCTAGGCTTTCCTAGCCCGATTTCCCCCGATCATGGGAATAGCCCCCTTGTCTACCTTAACCAATACATCTGCCATGGAACCTTAGTGCTTTGCATAGGATTCTGGGGTATGATGTTTAAAGCACACACTCATGTAGGCACTGGCCAGTCCTGGTGGCCATCACTGCTGCCCTGCTGAGAACTCATAATGTGACCTAAAATATTCTTAGTAATCACCTGTGTCTGCACGCTGCAGAGGAAGATCAATATTGATAGGCAAGCTGTCTTCCAGGGGTCTTATCTACCATGACTGTCATTTGCATTGAGGAGCCCTTGAAAAACTTCCAAGGAATCCCACATTCCTTGGGATAGACCCTGGAAACCACAAGCTACAACCTATATTCCACAGCATTACAGCCTGTATTTTGGACCATGCGTTTATTTTATTTACTAAATTTCTGTTCTGCCTGACCCAGAGTCTCTAGGTGGTTCACATGAATAAAAACAAGATTAACAAGCCATTTAAAACAATTACAAATTAAAACTATTTAAGAATCACTAAAATCCAAGCTAGAAATGTGCCTTTAGGGTTCTTTTAAAAGGCTGGTAATGATGTTAAGCCTCTAATATCTATACTTTGTTCAACTTCTGATTAGGTCAGATTTGTAGTAATAGTATCTTGCCTAAAGTAATTAGCAGCATAGGGTAGAGCTGAAAGCATAAATCAAATTCATAAGATGGTTGAGCATCTTATTATTGAGCAGTTCATTAACCCCCTAAAATGTAAAATTTAAATCAAATTTATTTGGTGCAGAGCCTAGCAACAGAGTTCTCTAATTAAATTTCATTATGAATTGCTTGTATTTACATTGATTTTTCAAAATAAGAAAGTGGTAATGAAAACTTGTCTTTATTACAATCCTTAATGTGGTTATAATATGAAGAAACATGGAATGTGAGTCGAGAGGGTTCAACACATTGGTGTCCATCAGCACATCTTCTCAGTGATGAATTTGCTGATCAATAGGTGACTTGGAAGTGCAATCCACCAAGCACTGTTGTGCTACCAGGTCCACTCATTCCAAAGGTAGGTGGGTGGGTGGGATGCATAGTGTTCTTTGAATGAAGAAAGGAACTGCTGCATGGTTCTGAGAACCAATTAATTTGTTTTGACAATTAAGCTTGCTTAAATGAGATTGACCTATATTCAAAAAACTTGGTCAAAGTGGGGGAGGGTCCAGTGGAGGAGAAAGTAGAATCATTATTTTCTGCTTCAGTGGACAAGTTTTGAAAGCTGAATTTTCTGTGAGGCTAAATGACACCAGGAAGGCCACTTGCTACACATGTAAATGCAGGTGACAGGCCTCCAGGACATACAGCGATGGAAGACCTTAGCAAGGCTCAGGAGATGACAGGGAAAGTGACGCTGTTGCTGCACCATTTCAAGAGAAGCCAGGATTGCATGCCAGCAGAAGCCCTATTCAGGCAGGAAATGCTGTACCACATCCCCAAACATGTGCTTTGGAGCCCCATCCCTGACATGATAAAACCCTACCTCCCTCTCCATGTTTGAAGCATTTGTTTTTGTACTTGTGGGCTGATTCTTCCCATGATCAGAATGCTGGAGTGTTCTGCATTATGGCAAAGATCTCTCCATAACCCTATTCAGACACTGAGGCACTTCACACAATTAGTGTGAAGCGCCATTAGGATTTGTGCAGGGAGCCGTCCCTGGGCAGCCAAATCAGCCACCCACACTGCCAGGCTCCATCATGGAGTTGGCAGGGGCAGTGGAGATTGGGGGCTGGCCAGCCCCCAAAAGTCCCAGGATGCCCCACGCAAGTGAACGGGGAATCCTGGAGAGACTCCTGAAGCTGGGAGGCTTGCAGGGGTCTCCTTGAGAGTTGTCACGGCGCAAAGCCAAGCCACAGCATCTCACAGCCGCAAAAACACGGTTAATAGAGCGAGCACGCCATTAACCTCATTTAATGGGAGAGGTTCCTAGGCAGGCTAGCCACCATGGAACCACCTTAGTCCAGTTTCTAGTGATCGCCAGAATAGCCTCATTATGTATCTTCATTCATTTATCTGCACTTGTGTACAGACTGAGACTATACACACATACACACTGAGGCATACACACACGCAAAACCGGGCTAAGGAAGCCCTGCCCGTTTAGGAAAGCAAGTGCTCTCCTAACTTCGTTTTCCCAATTGTCTGTCAACTGTGGGTGCTTGCAGTCATGGCTGACAGACTGTGGAGAGCTCGGGGAGGGGAGGGGAGGAGGGGGGGAGGAAGGGGAAGGGGGAGGGGGAAGAGAGAGGAGGGGGGAGGGGGAGGGGGAGGAGGGGCATAATGGGATTTCCAGGGGCTGGGACAACACATCCTGGCCTCTGACCCGCCCCGCTGCCTGAGTCAGAGGGGAATCATCTGGGCACGCAGAGAGCACACCCAGCAATGGCGGAGTGATAGTCTGCAGGGAAAGTAGGTTTAACATGCCTTCCCCACAACCCACCCTCAAGCCCTTCTTACTGTTCGTGAGAAAGGTCTCACTTTCATGTGAATGACTATACCTGTGTTCATTTTCAAAGTGAACCTTGGTACAGGTCCTTCAAATGCATGGTAAAGATAGGAACATACAAAAAACATATGAATTAATATACCTGTGTACAGGTCTGTACCTGTGTACACTGTACACAGATTGTACAAGTGTTAAACTTAATGTCTGAAGAGGGCTCTTGAGTATAACATTTGTCTCTTCAGACAAATGCTGTTCAGTGTGGAGAGTGTGTCAGTGAGCCTCCAAGTGCACTCTCGGGTATTTTGTAGTGACCCTGTTTTCTATAACACCCAAGCAGGGCTAGAACCTCCTAGTGATCAGGATTTGGCATGTTTTCTTCCATTCTCATCCTTTGCCCAAGTATGGTTCTTGGCCAATGCACTCTCTTATCCATATATCGGTTTGTGCAATGACTGCATCCAGTCTATGTTTGCATAAAAATAAGTGTTCATTTCAGAACTCTGTCATCCTAAGAGGAAAGCTGCACAATGGCTCCCTGTGTAAATAGCATGCTCCAGATATATATAACCGGCCTGTGTCTTTGTGTGCAAGATAGACAGGTGGAATATATGTCCATGAAACATGTCATGCATGATTATAGTATCTCCTAAACATCTCAGAAAGGCTATTTTCATAGACACATTTCTTGTCACTTCACATATATGAGTGTTTATGTTAGAAAATGCCCAAGTACTCTGGGTAAAGACTCTCAGAAAGGAGTTTATTGATATGCTAATTAAGACCATGCAAGGAGCATTTAGCTAGCAGCTGCCTGGTGCACAGCTTTGGACATTCTTTGGATTGCCATTTACGGTTCCTGGGTGCTGGAAATAGTCATCCATTTTGGTTTCCAAAATGCTATTTTCAGCTGCTCCAACATTTGAAAATAAAGCAACCTTTCAGATACTAGCACTGTAAGAGAGCAAAACCTGCATTCTCCTTCTCTCTCTATCTCTCTTTTTACGTGTTACCCAAAAGTCATCATGTTCCTTTTAACTCCATTTAATTCCAGTCTGGACCTTAGTTTAAGTGTGAACTAATCAGGAAGATCCAGTTAATAAATGTATGACCCAATTATTAACTTATGAATTACAGGACTTCCGTGCTAATTATTCCTCGATGGAACTAGTATCATGCACATATATCACTTTGCTGAAAATAAAGTGCATCATTACATTAGAACTGCAGAGATTCCAAAGATTTGGAACAGGTACAATCTCATTCCATGAACAAAAATCTCTATATAGCTGGAAAGCGACAAGAATATGATAATGTGCAGGGCTATTTAGAAGCTTGTAAGGAGAATTGTGGTAACTTGAGCAGAGGTTTCCAACACTGGCCACATTCACGTGTAACGCGGAACCCTGGGTCCAATGGACCTGCAGTTCTGCTCCCCACCCCCACCCCAGTCTCCTGTCGACAAAACGGAGTGTGTCTCCTCTGCAGTCAGTGAGACTGCAGAGAGGACATTCTCTGTTTCAAGATCAATCTCTGCAGTCAGTGATACTGCAGAGAGGAGGGGAAACAGGCTGTGTGAGCTTCCTTCTTGCTTGAAGGACAGCCCACACAGGCAATCATGCGGGGAGAGAAGAAGGAGCTTCCTCTCTCAACTCCAGTCCGGCCAAATACAGCCTCCAGTGCTGCATTCAGATGTAATGGAGGCTTGGATGTAATGGAGAGCCGGTCTTGTGGTAGCAAACATGAATATCCCCCTAGTTAAGCAGGGTTCAGCCTGGTTGCATTTGAATGGGAGACCACATGTGAGTGCTGTAAGATATTCCCCTCAGGAGATGGAGCCACTCTGGGAAGAACAGAAGGTTTCAAGTTCCCTCTCTGGCTTCTCTAAGATAGGGCTGAGAGAGATTCCTGCCTGCAACCTTGGAGAAGCCACTGCCAGTCTCTGTAGACAATACTGAGCTAGATAGACCAATGGTCTGACTCCGTATACAGCATCTTCCTATGCTTCTATGTTCCTCCGTGGAACCCCGGTTTTGAGCAGCGAGACTCACTGTAAATTGAGGGTTCAAATTGGAGTCTCCAGAGTGAAACCTTGGGTTGTGGAAGGAACAGGACCAGAGTTGCTTATGTTTGGATGTAACAGTAGGGAAACCTCTGGCCCCTGCAACTCTGGTTCCCTGTGACATGCAAATGCAGCCTTTGGGTCCCCACTGTGGCTGGGTGTGATGGGAGCTGCAGTCCAACAACATCTGGGGACCCAAGGTTGGGAACCCCAGTTCTAGAGCCAACCACCATAAATCAAGGCAAGAAAGGTGCCCCCAGCTACCCCTTCACTGCCTGCTTTTCTTTTAACTCACCACTCTCCTGCCCCCCACCAATCTGCAAACTTACCTGGAAAAGTGGAAGGCACAGCCTTGTGCTGGTATGTGAAATAAATACATCTGGAAAAACCAACTAAAAACAAAAGAGTAACTCTTTTTTAAAACTCTGGGGGAAAGAGTTTGGTTCTGAACTACTTTAAAAAAAATAAAAGATTAACATGTAGTGCAAAATGCTTTAGTATGTCATGTCTCTGTGACTTCTCCATAATGCAATGATGGAACTAAGCTTCAAAACGTCAAATGGTGATTCTGCTTCCCTCCTCTAAGTTGCTTCATTAGTCTTGTAAGCAAAGTACACGGGCATGACAGAGCCTCAGTTAATGAGTAATGTTACTCATAAATTACATATGAGAACAAATAACATTTGTATCCTTGAATTCCTTTAAGTAACTTTTTATTTGGTGCTACTTTGGGTCAACTCCCATGTCCTTCTTTTTGCTCTTTGCTCCTTACTTGCCCTGATGCTCTTCTACTCTGGCCTGCTCCTTCTGGAATGCCAACTCTATGCTGATCAAACATCATATGGTATATTATTTATTCCTCTTCCACTTTGCTTCACTCATTTGAGCCTACCAAGACTTGGCTCCATCAGATCCCAAAATCTATATCCTCACAAACTCCATGTCCTGGGATTCTCCACCATGTTGCTTTAATCTTCCTGTTTGGACCTATATATCTAGCCATTTCCCTACACTCCTAAGTAATCTTCCTGTTTGGACCTGTACACTTGGAAGGAGTGCTAGGGTCTGTGATGAAAAGGATCCTTCTGACAGAACACAGTGAGAGACAAATGATGCTGTGTCCCACCTAGGGTTGCCACATTTGTTAGAAAGAATCCCTGGACACAACTGTCAAAAGCAGTGGGGATCTGTGCGCAAATTTTAAAACCCTACTATTTTACCTGGTTAAGACAGAGTGCTTGACAGTGGAGGTTGGTGGCTGTTTCACACATTGTTTTCTATAGCATTCTTTGCACAGGAGAGGGTTAGGAGCATTTCACCTCAATAAAGACAATCAAAAGTACAAAATAGATATAATGACAGTAACACAAGGGCCGGTGAGAAATTAAAGGAATCTTGTTCACTTGTGAACGCTTTTATGAACATAGAACTCCACTTAACAAACACGTGTTTAAGATCATGGGGGAATGCAGATAGGGAGCAGGCCATGGTTTGCCTGGCAGTGAAGTATAAGATGGACACAGCTATGTAATTTCTTCCAGGGGGAGCTGTGGTTTGTGCTATTTGGATGCAGTTTTGGCAGCAGTAGCTGGGTGTGGAACTTCTACAGAGCATCATCTTTCATACTGTTACAATAAAAGATAAAAATTGTGTTTTAAGGACTGTTGCTTCTTGCATTTCTTCCTGGATATACTTCCAGTTGACTAAGAGGGACCTTCACAAGACTGTAGGTGCTGCATCATGCAGTGGGTGTTCCAGAGAGAAGTGGGATTCCAGCAATGTCACTAGAGATAAGGGGGCTCTCTCTATCCATATACTTCACAGCTAAACCCGGAGGCCCACTACCACCCTCACTAACTCTAGTGATGAGCCAGAAAAGAGGGAAGGAGGTTACTGAGCCAGAGAGAGAGAGCCAGAGACTAGCTAGCCAGCAGCACTGGTGCCAGAGAAAGGGTAAGAATAAAGGACTTTTAAATATTGGCACAATATAGTTGCAATGCTTGGTGAAAAACACCAGAAAAATTGGTAAAATTCATTAAAACAAACTTACTGCTCAAATTCCTGGACATTTCATGTCCAGGATGATACTTTTCCCTGCACCTTGGACAGGGTATCTGATTCCTGGACTGCTCAGGCCAATCCTGGGCATGTGACAACCCTAGTCCCAAAGACAAGGCTTATTTGGAATTGACTTTCATGCAAATCATAATGAGGCTATTCCCACAACCAGCCAAAACTGGGCTAAGGGAGCGCAGCCCTGTTTTGGCTGGTCATGTGCCACCATGGGAGCTGCACTGCTCCCGACAGCCAGCACTCTAAAATGCCACCCTTTAAACAAGGTTAGCAGAGCGAGTGCTCAGCTAACCCCATTTTTGAGATCATGAGGAGACCCCCTGACCAGGTGGCTGCAACAAGCCTCCCAGTGTTGAGGGGCTCTCCAGAATGCCCTGCATACTCACATGGGGCATTCTTGAACTTCCAGGGGCCAGGTGGCCCCTGATCCCCAAAACCCCGTATGGCTCCGTGATGGAGCTGGTAATCATGTGGGCGGCCAATCCAGTCACCCAGGGCAAGCTCCCTGCTTATGTGCTGAGAGAGTGGGTCAAGCCCACTCTCCCCACTCAAGCCCTCATGGCACTTCACACTGCTCATGTGAAGTGCCTCACTACCTGATGGTAAGAGAACAAGATTTTCATTCAAATACTAAGGCGATTCTCATGATCACCATTGTGTGTGGGCAGGCCAGGGTGGGGAAGGCAGGGTAAACCTTACCTTCCCCACAGATGAGCGATCTTAAGGTGGTGGGAATGCGTTCCACACTCCCACATGGGCAGAGGCGTATCTAGGGGAAATAGCGCCTAGGGCAAGCACTGAAATTGCGCCCCCTGTCCAAACATCTGACACTTATCTTTCAGATAACTTTACCATAATATCAGCCGAAAAATAAAAGTCTGAAGGTCACATACAAGTCACATATCTGAATATGTGTACAGTGACATATATTATATTATTTTTTTTTAAAAAAAATTACATGTAGCCCTTTCGGGGGGCTTCCTAATGGCCATGGAGGTCTGCAAAGGTTTCCTCTGCCCCCCGCTGGCCTCTAGGGCCTCACAGGGACCATTTGAGCATATGCGGTGGCCATTTCTAATTTTTGTTTTTAAAAAATGGCCCCTGGAAACAAAATGGCCACCATGCATACTCAAATGGCCTCTGTGAGGCCTGGCATGTGACAGAGGCCATTTGAGCATGCACGGTGGCCTTCAAGTGGCGCCCGGGGCACGTGCCCTGCCTGCTCTACCCTAGATATGCCCCTGCACATGGGCAGCCCTGCTTTGTGCAGCTCCATGAAGCATGGAGCAGGATGGAGGGATCTGGGGCCAGAACTTGTTGTTCCAGCCTCCGGGCATCGCACAATGCAACACATGACACATGTGCTGCATTGGGGGATCCCCCCATCAGATGGGCGCTCTATGTGCCCAACTCTGTGCCTCTTCAGGCTGAACTCAGCCCAAGGAAACACATGATACCTGGCAACCAGGTTAAAGGTGTGGGTGCACCTTAGCCTCGGCTAACTGCTGGGTTTCTTTAGAGGGTTATGTGGGTAAGGAGCGGAGGGATCTGTGAAGATCTCATCACTTCTCACAACCAGCCTAACCCCGGCTGGGCTGCCCCAGGCTGGGTTAGGCTGGTCGTGAGAACAACCTCACTATGCTGCTGCAGGGGGGAAAGTGTAACTTCTTAGCCTGAATGATCAGTTAACAAGATGGCAAACAAGAACAAAACATGTGGATGCTTTTCAGCTAAAACACTATTATAATGACTGTTCTGGCAGTCAATATGACAGATAAAGCACTTGACATCCATGCAGGAAAAAGATTCACTGTGTGCTCATCAGAATTAGTAGTATGAAGTGACCTTTACATGAGAATTTATGGAACAGATCGTGCCTTTTTAACCCCCAAATGGAGTTATTTGTGTTGTAAATTAATCCTGGAAGCATACGGAACCCAAGGCACAAGGACTGGCATAGAAGTAGAAGTGAAGGTTGGAGTGGGTGAAGAAAGCTGAGGGCTGCTTCACACATGATGGTCAGTGGAAGGAATATGTCATTTCAGAAAAGAGAGGGGATGCCTATACATTTATTATCTGCCACTAACAAGTGGTGTCCAAGAAACGGGTTGGAAAAATAAAAGAATTCACATTCTTAGGGAACACCATCTCTGAAGGAGAGAGGGGAAGAGAGGGTCTAGCTATTATTGCCTTTGAGATCTAGTAAAAGTGCTTTCCTGTAATAAGGGAAGCATTTGTTGTCAAGACTGGGGATTTATAGTGCAATAATATTATTGTGTATGGCCATTATCTTTGAAGACAAGTCAGTCACACTTGATGGCTTAACACAATTGCCTGTAAGTATGTAAGTAGAAAGTAAGTAGCTGAGAATCTGAGGTTCCAGAAGGTGCGTTCACCAAAACCACCAGCATGCCCAGTTACCAACTTCTGCGGGCTCTAATGCATGCTTTTTTAGAACAGGTCTAATAATTGCCTCCTTAAGACAAGGAAGCAACTGCCCTCCCTCAGAGAAGCATTTATGATTTCTACCAGGCTTACTACAACAGCCTCACTGCTAGACAGAACAAGCCATGTTGGACAAGGGTCAAGAGAAAAAGTGGTAGGCCTTATTGCTCCAAGCAGCTTGTCCACATCCTCAGGAGTCACAAACTGAAACTGATCCAGCCAAACCATATAAGAGGAGTTGCTAGACACCGCCAGTTCAGACACAGCAATGATTGTGGTGTCTTCATCCAAGTCAGCCCGAATATGAGAGATTTTGTCTGCAAAGAACTCATTAAAAACATCACAGAGGGTAACGGGTGGCTCCAAATTCTGATTCAAGGAAGCGGGGGCTTGTACTAGCCCCCTCACAACCCTGAACAACTTCTCTGGATGTGAACTCGCAGATGCAATATGGGCAGAATGAAGCACTTCTTTGCTGCACGTATTGCCTGAGCATAGATCTTTAAATGTGCTCTATGTTGTAATCTGTCAGATTCAAGTCTTTCTCCACTTGTGCTCCAGTTGCCTACCTTACCACTTCTGCCCCCCGTAGATCTTCTATATATCAAGGGGCCAATTCAGAAGCGGGTCAGAGGGAACGCTTATGTCGTAAATCTGTAAGCTCGGCTCACCCAACAGGATTTACAACCCCCTTCAGCACTTCCCATGTGAGTTAACAGAAAGCAGCAGTGAAGCTACACAAAGGAAAATAAAAGGCTCACAAAGAAAACAGTAAATGAATTAAGTCCCCCTGAACTGAACTAGGTACTCCCCTCTAACAATGACTGAGTGAAGGACACCAGGAAATAAAGAACGAAGGACACCAGAAACAAGGAATTAATGGAACAAAGCAGGAAAGCATAAACAAGGGCAAACTGGAATTCGGAAAAGTCAGGAATTCAGAATAGCACACGGACTGCGGTCAGCGACGTTGCTAACAGCATCTGAGCAATTGACAAACTGCTAAATATATATGGTTCAAGAGAACAGCAGCCAATCAGGCTTCCCTGAGTCAGCACTTCTGCTTCCTCTCTTGTTATCTCCTGTGCCTGCATGTCTCCCACTGAGCCTGCCTCTTGAGACATCTTCTCAAGACAGGTGAAATCCCAGGCTCCTCCTCAAACCAACCAACTGGGGAGTTTAGCAGGGGCTGTTTCTCTCTAAGGGGTAGGTCTTAGTCTCTCTATCTCTCTGTGTATTACTTGTTAGGGTTACTTGTTAGGGTTAACATATAACAGGGCTAGGAGTTCTTAGGGTTACCTAAAGGCAGTGTTACTTAGTAGTGGGGGTGGAGTCAACTAGGGCTGGGAGGGGCCCCACATTCCTTCCTTTGACGCCCATCCTGTGTGACAGTTGGAAGCCTACTCTACATATGAGGTGTAGGCCCGAGAGCATAGCGAACAGAGCATAGCGAACAGGGATAGCAAACAGGACATAGGAGTTTTGCAGGAGTTTAGCGGGAAGTGTGTGGGGGAGCCTGGAACAAGCCCCCGCGATCACAAGGATCACAAGGAGCCTGGTGGAGAAGAGAACGTAAGTACATATCCCTCCCTCGTATCCTTCATATTCTTGGGAAAGGCTGTTTGGACAGTTAAATAGCTGACCATTACAGCTGAGACCTATCCTAGTAAACTATCGAATAAACGGACAATAAGCTCCCTAAATACTGTAAACAGCCAACTAAAACAGTATGAAGATAGAAGGTCAGCAGGGGAAGGGGCACTTCCCAGTGTATTGCACAGAGTGCCACATGTGCGACTACTTGCCCCATGGGCAGAATCATAGGTGTGTGCTCGGTGCAAGGAGCTTCTGGCTCTCAGGGAACAAATCCGTTCCCTTGAGACCAAGGTGGCGGATCTGGAGAAGCTCACAGAGACAGAGAGGCATGTGGATGAGACCTTCAGGGATGTGATAGAGGCATCCCACTCCAGGGCTGGTAGCTCCTCTGCTGTCAGGGAGAATGAAGGTCTTGGGCGAGGAGGACATCGGTCTGAGGAAGAGGGAAATGCTCCTTTAGAAGGGACCCCTTCCATGGATGATGAGCCCATATCCAGGGGCGTAGCAAGGTTGGAGTGGGCCCAGAGACAAGATTTTAAAATGCCCCCCCCCCGAAAGTCCAGGGCCTCCGCACACCCCAGGCCCCCAAGGATTTAAGTCTGATATTCCAAAATAAGTATGCTGCCTGCAAATACATTTCACTGAATACACACACACACACACGTCACAATATATAGTGATATACATTGAGTACTATACATTTGTTTTACTTTTAATGCCTAGAACACACTAGAAAGATGAATGATTAAAATGGGCCCCTCGCTGCAGATTAGCAAAGGAGACTTTCAACCATGCAGGGTGAACCTATGTTTGTTTTCTCAGAATTCTGAACAAATTCAGTCAAGTTTGATTGCAGGAGGTTTTTCACAGGAGGCTTTTAAAGCCCTTTAAGACACATCTCCTCTGGAATGGAGGTGCTGCATTCACATGTTGGCCAGATTTACCCTGAAGTCCCTGCAAGTTATTGGGGAGCAGTTCACACACAAGAAAAATAAAATAAAAGCACCACACATGCTTCACAGTTCTCACTCAGACCTTCTGGGTTGCAAAACAACTTGAACATAAGTGCATTTATAAATGAATGAATGAATAAATAAAATTAATAAAATACTGTTCCAGAAGTTTTTGCAATTTTCTGCCATGAAACAAGCCACTTATAGGACTTTTTAGATAGTTTTTTTAAGTCAGCAAATTTTCCAAGCTGTTTCAAAATAAATATTCAGAGACTTCTCGGTCCCTCCCCCCGCCCCATATCCAAGCCCTATGGCAAGCAGATCCCTATATATGGGGGCGGGGGCGGGAAAGGTAACCACAAAAAGGAGTTCACACTCTACCTGGCAAATGCTGGTCTGGGTTAAGCAGGGCAGCAAGGGGTCTTCTGCTGCAGAGAACACTCTGGCTGCCTCCTCCTTCCAGGCTTGCTTGGGCCCTACTCGAGTTCAGGCTTCACTGCGGCCTACACGGAGGCCTCCGTGGAAGCCCCGCCCACCCGCCGATCAGCTGAGAGGCGGGAGAAAAGGAGCTCTTTGCAGCTTGCCTGCTGCTTCGATTACGGCCAGGAGAACAAGCAGGAGAGACGGCGAAGAGGGCAAGTGGCTGAGAGGCTATGGGGCTGGGCAGGGGGCAATGGGGAGTCACATGAGGTGCCTCTGGGGTGCCCCTCCAGGCAGTGGGGCCCCCAGACAACTGTCTCCCCTTGCCCTATCATTGTTACGCGCCTGCCCATATCCTCTCGCACAGGGGATACTCCTCTGGGGGGTGGGGGCCTCCTTGTAGTTGGTGATTCGATCATTAGGGGGATAGAGAGATGGGTTTGTGACCGCATGGTGACTTGCCTGCCTGGTGCGAAGGTTGCGGACATTACGCAGCGTCTAGACAGGCTCCTAGGCAGTGCTGGGGAGGAGACAGCTGTCATGGTGCACGTCGGCACCAACGATGTGGGGAAATGCAGTCGGGAAGTCCTGGAAGCTAAATTTAGGCCGATAGGTAGCATTTTGAAATCCAGGACCCCCAAGGTAGCATTCTCAGAAATGCTGCCTGTTCCACGCGCAAGTACAGTGAGACAGGCAGAGCTGAGGGGTTTCAATGTGTGGATGAGATGTTGGTGCCGGGAGGAGGGCTTTAGATTTGTTAGGCACTGGGACACATTTTGCGGCAAGCAAGGCCTGTACAAAAGGGACGGGCTGCACTTGAACCAAGATGGAACCAGACTGCTGGCACTTAAAATCAAAAAGGTTGCAGAGCAGCTTTTAAAATGACACCTGGGGAACAGCCGATGGGAGCTGGACAGTATCCCGTTTGGCAAAAGCCATCCTTTAAAGTGTGAGGCTGCTAAGAATTCAAATAAAACAGATGGGGACAGAGCAGAACTGCATAAAGAGCAGACGAGAGGCTGTGCCAGCAGGTCAATGAGTCAAAGGAATAGCATACATCAGGGGAAAGATTCAGTGTATAGGTGCTTGTATGCCAATGCCAGAAGCCTCCGAGCCAAGATGGGTGAGCTGGAATGCTTGGTTGCTAATGCAGAAATAGACATAGTGGGCATAACAGAAACATGGTGGAACAGTGAGAACCGGTGGGACACTGTTATCCCTGGGTATAAACTCTATAGGAAGGACAGAGAGGGGCGCCTTGGAGGAGGGGTAGCACTGTATGTTAAAGAAGGGATAGAATCTAACAAGCTAGAAAACCTAGGTGGACTGGAGTCCTCCACAGAAACCCTGTGGGTGACTATACAAGGCCGGAAAGGAATCGTGCTACTGGGGACATGCTATCGCCCTCCGGATCAAAATGCCGACAGTGACTGGGAGTTGCAGGAGGAAATCAGGGAGGCATCAAGGAGAGGCAGGGCTGTAATTATGGGTGATTTCAACTACCCACACATAGACTGGGTAAATTCACATTCAAGTCAGGACAGAGAGGTCAAATTTCTAGATACGCTAAATGACTGTGCCTTAGAACAGTTGGTCATGGAACCGACCAGAGAGAAGGCGACCTTGGATCTAATTCTGAGTGACACCCAGGACCTGGTGCGTGATGTCAGTGTCATCGACCCTTTAGGGAACAGTGACCACAGCGCCATCAAATTCAGCATACATGCGGGGAGAGAATCACCAAGGATGTCAAACACAGACATTTTAAATTTCAAAAGGGGAAACTTCTCCAAAATGAGGAGTATGGTGAAAAGAAAGCTGAGGGGGGAAATCAGGAGAGTCACTTCGCTCCAGAGTGCATGGCGTTTACTCAAAACCACAATACTAAAAGCCCAGTTAGATTGTATACCCAAAAGAAGGAAAGGTACCACTAAGTCCAGGAGGATGCCAGCATGACTAACGGGTACTGTCAAGGAAGCCATAAAAGGGAAGAAGACTTCCTTCCGAAATTGGAAGGCCTGTCCAAATGAAAAGAACAGAAAGGAACACAAACTCTGGCAAAATAAATGCAAGGTGACAATAAGGGAGGCAAAAAGAGAGTTTGAGGAACATTTAGCCAAAAGTATCAAGGGGAATAACAAAAACTTCTTTCAATACATCAGAAGCAGGAAACCTGCCAGGGAGGTGGTTGGGCCATTAGACAATGAGGGAGTGAAAGGGATTATTAAGGAGGATATGGAGGTTGCAGAGAAACTGAATGAGTTCTTTGCGTCTGTCTTCATGGCAGAGGATACTGAGCATATACCTGTTCCTGAACCAGGCTTTTTAGGGATGGAGGCTAGAGAGCTGAGTCTGATAGAAGTGACAAGGGATGATGTTCTAAACTGTCTGGAAAAAGTGAAAGCTAACAAATCACCAGGGCCGGATGGCATCCATCCAAGAGTCCTCAAAGAACTCAAATCTGAAATTGCCGACCTCCTTGCTAAAATATTTAACTTATCCCTGAAATCGGGCTCTATACCAGAGGACTGGAGAGTAGCAAATGTAACACCGATTCTCAAAAAGGGATCCAGGGGCGATCCGGGAAATTACAGGCCGGTTAGCCTAACGTCCATTCCAGGCAAATTGATGGAAAGCATCCTCAAGGATAAAATTGTAAAGCACCTAGAAGAACAGGCCCTGCTGGGAGTGAGCCAGCATGGCTTCCGCAAAGGTAAATCTTGCCTCACCAACCTTTTGGACTTCTTTGAGAGTGTCAACGAGTATGTGGATAAAGGTGATCCAGTTGACATAGTCTACCTGGACTTCCAAAAAGCTTTTGACAAAGTTCCTCATCAAAGACTCCTGAGGAAACTTAGCTGTCATGGAATAAAGGGACAAGTACATGTGTGGATTGCTAACTGGTTGAAAGACAGAAAACAGAGGGTAGGTATCAATGGAGAGTTTTCACAATGGAGGGAAGTAAGAAGTGGGTTCCCCCAGGGATCTGTACTGAGACCGGTGCTTTTTAATTTATTCATAAATGATCTAGAAGCAGGGGTAAGCAGCGATGTGGCCAGATTTGCAGATGATACCAAACTCTTCCGGGTAGTGAAATCCAAAACGGATTGTGAGCAGCTCCAAAAGGATCTCTCCAAACTGGGGGAGTGGGTGACAAAATGGCAAATGCGGTTCAATGTTAGCAAGTGTAAAGTGATGCACATTGGGACGAAAAACCCCAACTTCAAGTATATGCTGATGGGATCTGAGCTGTCGGTGACGGACCAGGAAAGGGATCTTAGGGTTGTGGTTGACAGCTCGTTGAAAGTGTCGACTCAATGTGTGGCAGCTGTGAAAAAGGCAAATTCCATGCTAGGGATCATTAGGAAGGGGATTGAAAATAAAACGACTAACATTATAATGCCCTTATACAAAACTATGGTGCGACCACACTTGGAGTACTGCGTACAATTCTGGTCACCACATCTTTAAAAGGACATTGTTGAACTGGAGAAGGTACAGAAGAGGGCAACCAAGATGATCAGGGGCCTAGAGCACCTTTCTTACGAGGCAAGACTACAACACCTGGGGCTTTTTAGTTTAGAAAAAAGACGACTGCGGGGAGACATGATAGAGGTCTATAAAATCATGCATGGCGTGGAGAAAGTGGAGAGAGAGAGATTCTTTTCCCTCTCACACAACACTAGAACCAGGGGTCACTCCATGAAATTGATTGCCAGGAGGTCTAGGACCAACAAACGGAAGTTCTTTTTCACACAACGCGTGATCCACTTGTGGAACTCTCTGCCACAGGATGTGGTGACGGCCAACAACCTGGATGGCTTTAAGAGGGGTTTGGATGACTTCATGGAGGAGAGGTCTATCAATGGCTACTAGTCAGAGGGCTGTGGGCCACCTCCAGCCTCAAGGGTGTGCCTCTGAGTACCAGTTGCAGGGGAGCAATGGCAGGAGAGAGGGCACGCCCTCAACTCCTGCCTGTGGCTTCCAGCGGCATCTGGTGGGCCACTGTGCGAAACAGGATGCTGGACTAGATGGGCCTTGAGCCTGATCCAGCAGGGCTATTCTTATGTTCTTATGTTCACTTAGGATAGGCCCATAGTTGTCATGGCTGCTATGAACTCCTAAGCTGCCATGGACAAGTTGGTCCTGAAATGAACATTTAAGTCCCCTGCACCAAAGTCCCATTTAAGTCCCAGCACCAAAAGTCTGGGAGACTCCAATGTGAGTTCCGCGACCAAGTCCGTGAGCTCAGTAAGGGATTCTGTTGGGCAGTGGGGTGATCGGTACACCAACAGAAGTCCCAATCTATCCTTGGACCCCAAACTTAAGTGCTCATATTCAATATGATCAGATACCCCAACAGGGACCCTGGTAAGGGAGATATTATCCTTATAGACCACAGCCACCCCACCTCCCCACCCACGTCCCCTCTCCTGCTCTTCTACAGAATACCCTGAAGGGAGAAGCTGGGACCAGACCTGGCTACTAGCCTCCCCCAACCAAGTCTCAGTGATGCACACCAGGTCGGCCCCTTCATCCACAATCAAATAATGGATGAGTTCGGGTTTATTCTTGACTGACCTAGCATTACAAAGGAGCAAGGTGAGGCTATGTGGGTTGTTGGCAGTGCTCCCCGAGGTCAAAGAGCTGGCAGAACAGCCAGAGGGAAAGACAGCTATTAAATTTCCGACTCCCCTTCCCCTGGAATGGCCTTTTTTGCTGCCAATGTTACTTCTTCTATTCCCAACCATTACCGGAATAGCTGCCCCACAATCAATGAACGCGCCCCCTGTCACAGCTAACACATCATTATAGTTCTTTGATTTTCGATACTTAGGTCCATTGGCAGCTTTGAACTACATGAAGCAATGCCACAGTATATTTTTGCTGTGGGGTTTTAAATCACCTTTTACCTTTCAGGTAAAGATTAGGTTGACCTCTCAGAGTCTCTTGCCAGAAGAGAGGATAGCACTTGCTGCTTAGAAGGCAGGGGAAATAATTCACATAATATAAGATGTAGAATAAAGATAAAGCTACTAGCATGTGGTAGACAGACTGGGCAGTTTGAATGGCTCTATCTGCAGCTTAGAAAGTCTGCAGGACTGCTCCTGGCAGTCATCACTAGTTGTGATTGATACATTAATTTTCAGCAAGGTACTTCTTGTGCCTTTCTTTAATCACATCCTCTTGACTTTACAATGATGTGCATCCTTATGTAACTGTCTGAATCACGATCTCTGATGAGACTGGAGGTGGGAAAGCCAAACTATGGATCCTCAATCTGACCTTGGAGTGGACAGTGCTTACAGTGTAAAAAACAAAAGGTGCACTGCTGTATGTCTGGGTTGGGAAAAGTGCTCCTGTAGTTATGCAGAGGAAGCATTTGCTGTCAAGATATGGGTCTCATCCCATGTGCATATGGGGAATGGAGATAATTTACTTCAGTATAAACAATGGCTTATAAACAATATAAACAATAGCTGCCAAATGCTAGCTCTGATTAATTTTGAAAGTGAGGTATTCCAGAGCCAAAGTGGTATAGTCATTAGACCAGGCCTAGGGAAATTACGGTTCAAGCCATGACTCAGCCATGTTGTGTACTGTGTAACCATGGATCAGTCACCTGCTTCTAGCCTATCTTATCAGAGTTGTCCTGAGGATAATGCAGTGGGAACTATATGCCATTCTGGGCTCCCCAGAGAAAGAAAAGGATAAAAATGCACCATGCAAATAAAGTTAAGTTGTTTGAGTTTTCTCTCTGCATGAAAGAAATGAAGATCTGAGTAGTTCATGGGACACTGATCTACCACCAACCAGGACCTATGCTCCACTAGGCTTGTTCCCCATCATCCAAAAGTTTCCATACCCTTGTTGCATGCATTCTCAAACTGCTTCTTCTCTCCCCCACCCTCCTTTTCCCTACCCTTCACTCCACTGACCCAACTGCAGCTTTCTGGGAAAGGAGCAGTGACAATTTTTGTAACATTTGCCTGGTATTTTGACCCTTGCTTACATACTTGAGACCAGATCCTCTGGTCCATCACGTTAACTTTGTGCCACTTATGCAAGACCAAGTGTAGTAGCAGTTTTGGAGTGTCTCCTAGAGGCAATAGCTTTCTCTTATTTGCTATAGCTTTCTTTTTCCATTCTTGGAATTCAGGGTTAAAAGAGTGAATATTATCAGTGTATTGTTTCTGATGGCATTCACTTTTGGACTCACAAGGAAGAAAGGATGATTTAGTTCAGCCAGAACTTGGGGTATTGTGACTAGATACCTAGAACAATTGGGTTAATATTCTTCTAATAAATTATCAAAGATTCAGTGCAACAAACATTATTCCTAATCCTACCCAGCTTTTATTTATTTCTACAAGACTTTATCTTGCATCTCTGAAAGTCCCACTGAAATGGAAAATATGCAGTGGAATTGTCATCTAAAGACATTTTAGTTGGTTAATCAATCACATCTGCATATGAATACACAATTGCTGAAGAAAAGCATCCATTATAGCTATTATTTATTACTTTAAACTTGTCTTTCTACATGGTATTCAAAGCAGCTCACAATAGGATAGTTTATAAAGCAACATCATAAAATAAACGTTAAGAGAAAAACAAATACATTTTAGGGGGGAATAACTAGCTGACCCAGTGCAGAGCATCTGTGCCTCTAGTTATCCCTATCTCCCCCACCCGCAACCAATCCAGCTCCCTGCCCCATCTTCATTTCATCTCCAACCCTTCAGTCATTCTTCCCCATCCCTTCAGCCAGTTCGTTCTCACCCCCTATCCATTCAGCCAGATCGTTCTTCCCTCCCCACATCCCTTCGTCCAGTTCATTCTCGCCCCCATCCCTTCAGCCCCGGTTTCGCCGCCCGTGTTGACACTCATAATTTTACCAATTGCTTCCTTACATAACTTGCAATGTGGCAAAATTTTGCCACCTTGGTGAAAACATTAATATCATTATCGGACAAAAGAGAGAGACACATGAAAGGCCAATGGCCTACCTGGGAATCTAGACAAAATAGGTGACCAAAGTGCTAGCCAAATATCTCTATAAAATAAACAGTGAAGCAACATATGATCAATGGTCTCAACCACTCCTGACTGACACGGGCATAACCTTTGAGCAAAAGGAATAAGAAGATCGCAGCCTTCTAAGAGAGCTGAGGACAACGCATTCAAGCATGCCAAGGCAGATGCCCTTCTCAATTTGGCAAGAAAAAGCTCATGTAAATATTTAGCTGGTCAATGAGGGTGAGTTGCATTACCTAAGAAAGGTAAATGTCTGACTCAGGTCCTGTCTTCCTGAGTCACTATGTCCCAAATCCCCTACCTTATTATCTCCATAAGGAGACCAACATGGGGATACTTTGCCCATAACTTTCTAATTTCCGCTCAACTCCCTCTTTCCATGCAGATGCAAAGTTGTCCTACCCGTCGCTAATCCCATGTGTGGCAGCTCTCGTGAAAGTCTGCAAGCAGTTGCCTAGATAGCAGCGGAGCTGGGGTGAGAAAATGGCAGTGGCAGCAGCAGCGGGCAGGTGGGGAGGCCAAGCTGGCCAGCAAGGGAAAGCACCACCAGCAGGCAGCCGGTAAGGGAAAGTGCTGCTGGCGGACTGGCCAGGCTGGCTGGCAGGCGGGCGTGGAGGGAAAGCACCAGCCAGGTGGGCCAGGCAGGAAAGCACCTCTTGTGGGCAGGGAGGGAAAGCACCACTGGCGGGCAGGGAGGGAAAGTGCTGGCCAGGCGGGCAGGGAGAGAAAGTGTCGACTGACTGGTGAAGGAAAGCAGGCTGGGAGGGGGAGAATGGACTTGGGCTGAAGGGGGGGGGAATGAAGATGGGGAGGAGAAACAGGGAGAACTAGGGGTGCAAATGCTCTGCACTGGATCAGCTAGTTTCAAATAATAATAGAATTTTGCAACCCAGACATGTGCTTCAATTGGTACTAAACCCAGTTCCAGCCTTAATGCTGCATTGGGCATCCCTCTTGGCACCACAAGGATTGTTCTAATAAATTTGGTTTTTACCAACTCTAGGAGGCAGACAATAGTGGGGGGCCCTGAAATCTCACCCCAGAGCCACCTATCACTACAACATATGTAAAGTGCCTTTGGATATGATCCTGTACAGTTAGGCTATATTAAATCCAATGTATTTGATATGTGTAAGATTGCAGCAATTGTTTATATCAGTTTTGAAGTAATTCATTAAGATGTTTAGCACCCATCACAAGAAACACTGGCTGCATTCACACATAATGTGAAACCGGAGGTTGCTGAACTCAAATTAACCCAGAGGTTAATTTTTATAATTGTGAATCGCATCACAGATATCCATCAAACTGCAACCCGACAACCTCCATTTTCAGGGCAGGGGAGCCCCTCCTTCTTCCTGGTCTCTGAGGCCACATCCCAGCAAGCTCCATAGCGCTCGCGTTGCTATACTGTGGGCAAGGCGTCAGAACACCTCCAGGCCGACAGCCATTGGCCACGATCTTCAAGGGGGTGTGCTGACTGAGACCATGCCTTTTCAGAATGGTCCACCTGCCCTTTGGCAGAACATTCCACCAAATCAATTTAAATGCCATGCAAGCCCTTCACCGGACAGTGATTGCACCGCTGCCCACATAAGAGCCATACAACAAAACGGTCTCATACAGGCACAATTTCTGGCATATGACACATGGAAACTGTTGGGAATTCTCTCTGGTAGGAGAAACCCTTTTTCATTATAGCAGAGTGCACAGAGGCACAACACAGCAGAATTTAGTTAGGCATGCGTGTATGCTGAGAGTAAAGTAACTTGGAGCCAGTTCATAGTTTCAAATCAATATAAATGATATTTATTAGAGAACTCCATTCTGGATAGAAAAGTGAGGAGTTAGGATCTCTAATCTATCTATCTAGCGGGATGCAGATGGATTCTGCATCTCTGCACACATGGTGCAGGGGAGAGGAGCTTGCATGTTGCAAGGTAGAAGGAACAGGAAAAGAAGAGAGAAGAGGAAGTGCAAAGCAGAAAGGAAGGAAGTTAGTCCCTAAGAGTAGCAATCTACATTTCAAAGGGATAGTGTCAGAGCAGTAGAGAAGGGATGACCAATGACTTGACCCTCTAGCTCTCTGACTCACTAGTCTGTCCTCCACTGTCTTTGAGACAAGAGACAGCGCATATAGTCCTTCACTTCCAACAGAAACAACTAGGGAGGGGCAGGTGCATGGCTACAGCTGGGCACTTCCTGGCAAGAGCTACATTCTGCAAGCTTGCTGAAGGATGCTGAGGGACACTATTTTACTGTTACTCAGGAAAGGGAAAGGAACATGATGACTTCCTAGGAGGAGATATGCATATGAGGGAGGGCAAAAGATCATGTGGTCTGGACCGTTGTGACCAAAGATGCTCTTGTGATAGCTCACCCCAGCAAAGCAGACTATGGAGACCAAACCACAATCCTGCCCCCATGGCAGCTTGCCACCTATCATGAGAGAGCCAAGTCTCCTGGGGAGGACCTTAGGCTCACCAAACTTCAGTCTTCTGTCAGACTGCATGCTCATGAGTTGAAACATCAAAAGGGTGGGCACTTATGTGGGGGCCCTGTTCTCTCTGGTTAATGATAGATCTTTTGTGTAGCGACCCCCCTCCTCTCCAGGAAAGCCCTTGATGCATCCAAAGGAGATTTTGATGCTCCATATGTCCGATCATAGCTGGTAGGCAGCCTGGGGAAACACCGCGACCAGGAACAACTCTCATTCAAATTTCCTGGGTCCAGACCAGCATAGCGGCATATGTAGATCTGTGACTTTGAGGAATCGCAGGAGAGGGGAGCCCTGGTTGTCTGTGACCCCAGGATAGTGAAGTCACTGTTCCGGGCAAAAATAAAGATGGACATGTTCAAATGGTTGCACGGACTGGCAGAGGGCTTGCTTTGACTGCTTCTTTGCGGCAGTCAGCAAGACAGGTAGAGGTGTTGCTGGGGTATCCATCCCTGCAGCTTGCTTGTAGAGAACCACCAGGCTGGGTGGCATCTGCTGTCTGGCCCGCATGCATATTTCCATGGCCTGACACTCTCATGAGAGAGTGGTCTGTGGGAGAAATGTCATCACACATTATCAGAGATTCTGCATGACACTCCTTTCCCCATAGATTGTTCTTTTCATTATTTCTGAAGTGGTATCCCCATGGCCTTCTGCTCTCACAAGAGGGTGGTCCACTAAGGAATAGCATTCTTTGTCATCACAGAAGAGGAATCGCCCCGGTCACTGGAGGCAATGCTAATCCTGCTGCCTAGCCCTTCTCATGAGTAAGCCTAGGGATTGCATGCATTCACCCAAAGGGAAGGGGCTGGGACCCCCTTCCCCAACATCACTGTGCAAAAAATAGACCTCAGTGATTCAAAAATTCCTAGGTGGGGTTGCTTTTTAAACCCAACCCTGGGTATCGCCGCCCTGCCATATATTGCCATCCCAGCAATCTAATGGGCTTGCCCTGTTTATGTAGCCAGTGCGACTGCATGTGATTGTGAGTATACATCTTAATCGCTTTATTAAGAGTGGGGCAGAGTGGGAAGAGGGCATGCCCCCATGTGACTTTCCTGTGTGACAGGCTTGGAAGCTTGGAATGGGACATGGCACTGTCCCTGTTGCTGGGCAACTGATTGGAGACAGGGGGTGGGGCAAGTTCTCAGAGAGGCAGCCAGTGAGAAGCACCGCAGGCATGGAGTGAGTGCAATCCTGGGTGGGTCTGGGCCACCCTCTCTATGATTACGGCGTCAGAAACTGCATGAAACTGTGGTTATGATGGTGTCCACATTCAGATGTAACACTGCCACCGCAAAACCTCAGGTTGAGTCGGTAAAACTCACTACAAACTGAAGGTTCAAATTGGAGTTTGACAAAGGAAACCACAAGTTGCTTTTGCCACTAAACCACAGTTGCACGCATTTGGATGTTCACAAATTCCAACCTCTGCACATTTGGATGTTTACAAATTCCCCATTTAACTACGGTTTTGCATTATGTGTTAATGTGGCCACTATATGATCAGCCTAACAGGATAAAGCAGAAGAGAAAATGGAACCAAAACAATATCTTCCCACATATTTTGTGGCCATCTGGTATCAATATTAAAAATAAAGCTTTTATATTAATGTGCAGCAATATTTATCTTCTGTCTGTACAAGGTTTAGCATTTTCATTTGGCATTTACTAAATGAATGTGCAAAATTAATAACGCAGGGTTACTTGACCTGATCTTTACATGCCTTCCAACATTTCACAGACAGAAATAGAGACATTTGTATGACTTTTATAAACAGCCCATATTCTCATAGCCAAGAATATCGGCCAGCATCCCACCCCATTCTCTTTACTTGCTTTACATTAAACTGTCTTGGGGGGGGACAGGAATATTTAACCTCACAATGCATCTAGTTATATTTTTGTTATAATTACTGCAATTCAAACACTTTCAGTAACATTTACCCTCTGAACTTACAGTTATGGAGGGAGAGGAAATAATGCACTGGAATTTAGTGTTCATGTTCATCAGTATAACATGCATCCTCCCTCCTCCCTTCAGATATTTAACTTCTAAGCCAAGGGGAGGGGGCTGAAACTTGGAGGTTTCAACAGTTATCCTTAACAACCATCCCAAATATATTACCAAATGGCAAAATAGAGACAACATTTCACCAGAGACAAGAAAAGTACCAGGAAACAGGGACTGTCTCTGATAAACAAGGATTACTGGAACATGTTTTTAGATGGTCAGAGAAACTAAGACATAAGCAACTACCTGTTGTAAATGCAGCATTACTTTTCTAGAAGTAAATAATCCATCAATGGCCCTGAAAGAGCATTAGTAGCTTAAGACAGTGGCATATTTCACAAAGAAAGTTCATGTTATAAAAAACATGAACAACATGGAGAAATCTAAAGTTCAGACCGATGGTAAACATCATCCAATTAAAAAGTATGTTTGATTCACGGAGGATGGAAATATATGTTACAAAAAACATGCAAGTTCCTTGTCAGGTTTGCCTTTCCTTCTCTGTAATACCTTGTTTAACAGTGTGGTGCAGTGGTTAGGTTCTAATCCCTACTCTGGCATAAAACTCAATGGGCAACCTTGGGCCAGCTGCTTTGTCCCAATAAAACCTATCTTACAGGATAGTTGCAAACAAAGGATTAACTGTGGGGGACCGTGTACACCACCTTGAGTTCCTTGGAAGAAGCGTTGGATTAAAATGCAATGAATAAATAGTAAACAAACAGATTGATCCCATATCCTGACATCATTATGGTGAGTGTTTCCGTGCCCTCACCAATGCGCAGCCAGTGATACGGAGTAGGAATGGGAAAGTGCACATACTAACAATATCAGTTTGCGAGGAAAGTTAAAGTGGTATCACAGGCTTGCTGTTTGTGAAGGCAGTTCCATGCTTATTATAATGTGTAGCTCTTCCTTCATTGAGGAAAAAGCAAAAAATCCTCTTTAATTTTTGACAAAAAATATCCAGCAACGTATTTTCCCATCCATTAAAAACCAAGAAGGATTAAAAAGCCAAAGAGGAGGAAATGGCGTTGCTTTCTTGGCTAATGATCAAATAATGAAAGCAATTGTACAGGAAAGCCCAAATGTATGTGCCTGTTTGCCTATTATCACCCCTGCTAACTTGGCAAAGAGGCACCTTTTAACATGGTGATTCTCTTTATTTAGCAGGGGGTGAGTAACTTACCCTATCCACCTATCTTATGTTTCTTTTAGATTGTGAGCCCTTTGGGGACAGGGATCCATCTTATTTCTCACTCTGAGCAATTTTTGGAAGGGCTGTATAGGAATCAATCAAACAAACAAACAAACAAATAAATATTATTTGTATGTAAAGATAGCTGTGTAAATTGTCCATAAGTGATACTGAAGAAGGCTGTAAATCATTTGCCTAGTTAAGATAATGGGACCTTTATTTCATTGGACCATGTCATAAAGGCTTTCAGCCAGATTGAATTCCCTGTAATTAATAAAAGCCATTGTACAGAACCAAACACAATTCTATAATAGTTGGAAATGGAAGATGGCTACAATACATTAGCCCAATTTGCTTGTTTAGAAATGCAGAAGTGTCCTAATGGTTTAGACACTTCTGCATTTAAATTTTTTTTCTGTAATGTTCAATAAATAACAAGGTTCCTGTGCCGGCAGAAGTGTGTGATACAGAAGTGTCCTAATGGTCTAGACACTTCTGTATTTAAATATTTTTTCTGTAATGTTCAATAAATAACAAGGTTTCTGTGTGGGACAGAACGGGCAGCAGATGAAATCCTCCTTTCTATGCAACTATTAAAGGCATAGCAGGCCTAGGAACTTTGTCCATGCAATGTCCTTATTCACTTCCATTGATAAATAATACAAATATAATTCAATGCAAGCCTGTTTTGAATGTACATAGTCTCACAGTTTTCAAGGCACTGAACTGTTGGCAGGACACAGATTGTTAGTCAAAAATAATTCTTATGTCACATGTTTAAAGTATAAAATGCTTTACCATTTCTGGCTCATCTATCTTCATGGCAAGAGGTAGACTTAGAGATAGTTGTTTGGACTCAGAGATGTGTCTGGGAGAACAGGAAAGCGGGTTTGGTGTGAGGGCAGCAATATCACTGGTAGTGGGCAGAGGGAGATATGGCGGTGGGAGTTGGGCTGGCCGTTACAGGGGGAAATGGTCCAGGCAACTGAGGCCTGTTCCTTTTCCCAGCTCTTCTCCCAACCCTCTGACCCCTGGGAGCTCTGAGAACACCCCCTCGAGGATTAGGGTGCTGCTGAATGCCAGGTCAGTTAATGCTAAAACATCTCCCATCCATGATTTGATTGTGGATGAGCATGCTGACCTGGTATGTGTGATGGAGACCTGGCTGGATGAGCTGGGTGAGGTTGGTCTCTCTCAGCTCTGTCCTCCAGGTTTCCTGATTGTGCAGCAGCCCCGCCTGGAGAGTTGGGGAGGGGGCATTGCAGTCATCTACCGAGAGACCCTCCCCATTTCCAGGTGCCCAGTCAGGCAATCTCAGAATGTTGAGTGTTAGTCCTTGAAGGTGGGCCTCCGAGATAGGCTGGGGATTCTGTTGGTGTACCAACCACCCCGCTGCACTTCAGTCTCCCTTCCTGAACTGGCGGGGGTGGTCTTGGAGGTGGCCTTGGATTCCCCCAAGCTTATTGTTTTGGGGGATTTCAATGTCCATGCTGAGGACCCCCTAGTGGGTGCAGCTCAGGATTTCATGGCCTCCATGGCAACCATGGGCCTGTCTCAATTGGTATCAGGCCCTACCCACATGGCAGGACATACTCTGGATCTGGTTTTTGCCGACCGGGAAATAAATGATCTGGAGGTGGGGGAGTTTGAGATAACTCCCTTGTCATGGACAGATCATCATCTGGTGGGGTTTAGTTTGACTGCTCCATCTGCCCTCTGCAGGGGTGGTGGACCGATTAGAATGGTCCGCCCCCGGAGGCTTATGGATCCGCTTGGATTCCAGAAGGTCCTCAGGGAGTTTCCAGTGTCCAGAGCTGGTGACCCTGTCGAGGCCCTGGTTGATCTCTGGAATGGAGAGACAGCCCGGGCTGTTGACACAGTTGTTCCTAAACGCCCTCTGCTGCTTGGTGAAGCCCATTTGGCTCCTTGGTTTTCCTCATAGCTTAGGGTGATGAAACAACTTGAGTGATGGCTGGAACGACACTAGAGGAAGAGTTGTGACGAATCTGGCCAAACACGGGCTAGAGCCCATTTTAGGGACTACTCCATGGCGGTGGGGGCAGTGAAGAAATGCTTTTTCTCCACCTCCATTGCATCTGCTCAGTGCAGACCGGTGGAGATGTTTCGTGTAGCTAAGACATTGCTGCACACATCCCCCCAGGTAATCGGGGAGGAACCATCCACAGCCCACTGTGATCAGTTTGTGTGTCACTTTGCAGATAAAGCTGCTCGCATCCGTGTTGATTTGGACTCCAGAGTATTGGCAGTTCCGGCAGACGTGCCTCTGGTACCATCTGGTCCCTTTGTGTTGGATTCTTTTCAGTTGGTGTGGCCTGAGGATGTGTACAAGATCCTGGGCAGTGTGCAGGCGACTTCGTGCACTCTTGACCCTTGTCCTTCATGGCTCATAAAAGCTGCCAGGGAGGGGACAGGTAGATGGTTGGAGTGTCACACCCTCGATCTCAGATAGCGAGGAGGAAGGGGAGGCTGACAGCCTTTCAGCCGATGCGGGGGTGCCTGAGGGGCAGAGCCCAGCTGTCAGTTCCCAAGAGACAGCTGAGGAAGGTCCCGCTGATGTTTCAGAGCAGGCACAGCAGTCTGGGGCAGTGGAGACAGCAACGGACAGACTAGAGGATGAGCTGTGCGGGCAACCCCTACTGACTCCACAGCAATGGCATGTCACAAGGCGGAGAGCACAGCTGGAAACTATCAGGAGTAGTAGTGTGCAAGGTTCGGTTCGGGGCAATGGAAAAGCCCTCCGGACTGGTCCGGAATTCCGGCAGTCCGAAAGGGCGGGGGACTGTCTCTTTAAGCAGGAGGGTGGTAGTACTTCCCCCCCCCCGCTGCTCTTCCCCCTCCGACGCTGGTGCTTTTAAAAATCTTCTTGGGGCGGCAGAGTTCCTCCCTGCTGCCCCTGCTCCCATTGTTGTCCTTCTAAGCTTGAAACGAAGAAGAGCTAGCGGCGCGCATGTGCCCTTCGCGGCGCGTGCGCTCATCTCCGCGAAGGGCGCATGAAGATAAGTCTTTTGTCCTCACTGGAGATGTCATCAGGAGCACACGTCTCTAATGTGTTGTTTACTTATTGCGATTTCTAACAGCCCAACATGACATCCCAAATTGCCAAACTATATCTACATATTATTTTGTGATCTGGTGAAACTGGACAGGAAGAGCAGCTCTATATAGTGTAAATCCCAAGCAGGTATGGAGAGTGCTGTTCCTGTTAGTATTCCTGCTCTTCAACCAGCTGTTCACTGCCCCTGTTTGTCCCTCCTCAAGTCCAGAGGCTTTTCACCACACAAAATCTTCAGCTTGGGGTGCTTCTGGACCCAACACTGTCCAAGGAGGCACAGGTGGCAGTGATATGCAGAAGTACTTTTTACCATCTACTTGGAGAAGTTGCTTGTTACTAGCTATTTGGAGAAGTTGGACCTGATCTCAGTCACTCAGGCTTTGGTGACATCCAGACTGGACTACTGCAACATGCTGTATGTGGGGCTGCCCTTGAAGATGGTTCAGGAGCTTCAACAGGTCCCAGAAGCTTCAGCTGGTCACAAGCATGCTTGTGAGCACGCTTCATGATTTGTACACCCGTTTTGCAGCAGCTTCACCAGTTACCAGTCCACTTGTAGACTAGATTCAAGGTGCTGGTCTCAACTTTTAAAGCACTACACAGCTTGGGGCCAGGGTACCTGTCAGACTGCATTTGCCCATATGAACCTGCCAAGGCCCTCCATTTGGCATCTCAGGCCCTGTTCATGGCCCTACCACTAACGGAGATCTGGTTGGCGGCGGGGACTAGAAACAGGGTCTTTCTTGACTTTGGAATGCTCTCCTGGAAGAGCTTCCCCATGCGCCCTCCCTCAGTGTTATTAAAAAACAATTAAAGACAGATCTTTTTGGAGAGACTTTTTAATGGTTTTATCTGCTGCTTATATCTCGTAGATTTCTTCGTTTTTACCTTTGTACTTATCTTTTAATTTTAAACTTTAAAATGTGTAACTTTAAAATGTGGTTTTAGCTTGTTCTTTTAGCTTTTAAAATTCTATTCATTTTTATTATTTTATATTGTATCAAGTTTATCAGTGTTGTGAGTCACCCTGAGCAATCGTGCACTGGAGGAGGGGATTAATTAATGGCTGTGAAAGTTTCAGAAAACAGATAGTCAAGTTTGCATTGTATTACTATTTTTTGTGTTTTCAGCATTTGGCTGCCATTATAACATGATAGGCAGCAGAAAGACAGTGTAGCATGGACAACCCAGTTGCACTGTAATGGGTTGTCCAACACATAACATTAGCCTAGGACAACAGTTGCAACAATAATCATGCCCAATTGCCTTCTGCATTTTGTAGATAAGTTGTGCATTATGGTTGAGCATCAACATGCAGCTGTTAATCTAATCCATACTTTTGTAGAAGTGTAGAAACAGCCTTAAGGCCAGTTAATTATTATTATTTTTTAATTCCCCAGCCTCCAAAGATCCCAGAAGTTGCTGCCAATAAACAAGACCTCACAGCTTGCATTCAATATTTATTTGCATGAGAGAGCACACTTTGAAATAGCACTTAAGCAAGTGGGAAAATATCTGAATTGGGCTTAAGTGCTTAGGTCTAAGAAATAAGACTTCCATGTGATGCGAACAGTCTTGCTAATGTTCATGAAATTAAGTGTGGGTTTTTCAGTACCCAGCCCTTGAGTTGGAATAATTAATGGTTACTGTTGCACAGTTCTACAGCATGCTGTTACACGGTTCCAACTATTTCTGTTCTAGCTGGTGATGCTTCGCAAGGGTACACATAACAATCCTTCAGATGGAAGAGATTAATATAATTGCCAAGGTATTACTGTTTGTATCAACCACTTGAGTTCGATTTTATTGTTTTAGCCATCAGCAATAACAGTAACTATTTATTTTTATTGCTGATTAAAAAATGTATTGTACTTAACTTCTGCACTAAAACTTCATCTCGTGCCTTCAGAAAACTCACTGGGTTATTGAATCAGCTTCTGCCCTATCACAATGCAATTAATTACTTAACAATATTCAGTTTATCATATTGTGATAAGCCAGTTCGAAGAAGGGGTGAAACAACTTTAAGGGGAGGGTGAGGGTGCATTTACCCCTCCCGCCGCTTTCCTACCGCCAGTGCTAGCTTAAAAACCAGTCCGGCAGGACTGGTTTTCAAGCACGCACTGACGGCCGGGTGGGGGGGTGGAGGAGCAGAGGGAGGGGTAAGTGCATCCTCCCCCAAAAGTTGTCCCACCCCTGTCTTCAAACCCCTCAAACTGCCATAAAAGAGCCTCCGAACAGCTTTGTGCACATCCCTAATTGTGACTTTATGCAAAAACAAAAGTGTTCTAGTTAAAAGAACACAGGGCTATCCTTTTAAATGGCCTCTCCATTCCTGCACAGAGGCCATTTAAAGAAGGCTGCTTAGCCCAGCGCTGTTAGTCAGTGTGAGTGGCCAGCAAGGCTAGTCACAAGGAGGGATGGTGGGTCCCGTCTCTGCCTTCCTGTGGCTGTCAGCTCTGCACTTGTTACCGCTCCGCCAGGATCGGTGAAAAGAAGCCTCTCCATTACACTTCTTCGTCAGAGAAGCGACCAGCGGCCACAGGGGGATAACAGAGTTTGGTTGCCGCCGCTCTATTGCCCCCACTTCAGGCTCTGCACAAAGTAATCTCAGATTTGGGGGCACACAGGTGCCTCTTTGATTTTGTTTTTAAAGGCAGTTAAATGAGGCTCTCCTTCCTCTTCCTCCCCCCCATCCAGTAAAAGTCAAATCAATTCGGCTAGATTTGCTCCAAAGCTGGAAGATTCTATTTTATTTCTAATCAAATCACCCCTTTTTGAGGTGATTCGATTCAAAGTCAAAGTCAAAGTGGGTGGTTTATGAGAGGACCCAGAGTGAAGCAGAGGCCAGCGGGGATGGTAGCAGCAGGACCTCATGGCTCCCCCACTAATAATGGGGTGTGGTGTGGCTTGGAGGCCTGTGTTCAAGGCATGTGACTGTGCAATTATGGTCCCAATGGCTCCAATGCATTGCCTATAGGAAATGAAGGGAAATCATGCTGATTTCTGCTTTGTTGTTGTTTAAACTTAGAACAGGACATTTCCTGGGATGGTACACCTGTGATGCAACTCCATTTTCAGGCAAATAGATGCAGAGGTTTCTGAGAAGGTAATTTTTATACTTTGAAGTATACTTTTTAAAGTTATAAAAGGCAGTCCCTCCTTAGAACCTTTTTGCTTTGAATGTTTTGAGGCAGCATCCTTCTGAGAGGAATTTGCTTTCTCCCCATCCCCAAGTTGAAGGCAGATAGATGTCAGCGGTTCTGAGAAGGAGGTGCATCCCCTTTTTTGCTTTGTTTGGGAAGCCAAGTTGAGTTTGATATGTTATTTCTATGTCTTTCCTCCAAAGCACTGTGATTGGAAGGGAACAAAGTTGCAGATCAACCAACTGTAGCATACATTTGGCAGCTGTAAGCCCAAAAGGTCATTCCACACCAAGGCCCCAATAACGATGGGACATGTATGATTGGAAGAATTAGGGCCACTTTTATTATTTAAATTTATAATTAACCTGCAATGAGGAACAAACTAAATAGAGTGTGGGTGCCACCCATGTGGGTCATAAGGAAGAGTGCCCACAGCAGGGCGAAGAACTGGGCGTTGATTCAGCCCAGCTCCAGGTCTTGACATCTTCACAACCATGAAATTTTATCCCCGCTGAGGGGAGGCCAGCCTGCCCCACCCCACCCAAGCCACAAAATACTGAGAGGTGGGTCGAGCCAGCCACCAAGTAGGGGCAGATTCCAGCCCAAGGGACGCAAAACCCGCAAGGCCTGTTCCTCAGTTTCCTACTCACCTTAATCATTCCTCCAGTCAAATACCAATATGACAACCTACCCCAACTCACCTGCAAAGTGACCGAACATCCTAAACAATGAAACCCTACCAGGAGAATCAGTGAGTAGGCAAAAAAAGGCCACCCCCAAAACCAATTGTGTGTGACTCAAAAAAATTCCTACTTTGGCCCCTCAAAGGCAACCAGATAATGCTCACTGAAATGGGATAGGTGGGTGGGTGCCTTGCCCCAGAGCAACTGAGCGAAGGGAGCCGGCCACTTATGCAGCTGCTCCCCTACTCCCACTGGCTGACCACCATCACATGCCGGGGGAACAAAATGGTGGCCTAAATGCCCATCGATGGGGCCAGGTGCACAACTCCAACCCTCGCTTTATCACAAAGTGCAGTAGCTGGGAGCAATCTGGGAGCAAACTCAATGGACAATGGACAATTAAGGATATCAATCAGAGAACTCCTCTAGTTTCTTTCCCTGCTCAGTATTTTCCATATATGAAAGATAAACCCATCCCCAGAGAACTGGAAAAGATACAAAGTTAGACCAAAAAGTGGGAGGAGAATGTGATGTCCTCTGCTGCACTGGTTTGATCTGAGGTATATCTGATAATTTTGCATCAGATCAGACCCACTGCTGCATGGAAACTGATTGAATGCAAAACTATCTGATCAATCTGCATTAAATCAAATCCATTGATTGCTCTAATGCATCGTACAACCCTACCAACCATCTTTCGCCCCATCTTCATACCTTCCCTCCCCAAATGAGCAATTCAGATAAGCGAAAACTCTGTGTGGATAGAATGTACATGTAAATATGGATAATTGGAATTTTAAAAAGCAGTGATTGCTGAATTTTCATATACATCTGATGGTCAGTTTTTATTTTGATGAGGTAATTTAAGAGTTCACACAGAAGTTAAAAGCTGTCCATCTGCTTAGATGATGTGTTCCTTTGGGACTGTGTACTGTCTGAACAATGTGTCTCAAATATAAAAGAAAACAATCAAGTGAGAACTGTGTTTAATGGATGGGAAAGCATTTCGTAGAACTGCAGAGTCCTAATCTAAGCTTTACTGTGCACATTAATGTTGATTAGTGGTCTAAAATCACATTTGAATTTTTCATTTTGGTAATACAATGTGAAACATAATAAATATGGTAATATTTCTGTATAGTTAGGAATGTATTTTGTTTTCCAAGATGCTTCAGTTTGGTCTCCCTCCCTCAATCCTGAGTCATACCAAGAGTCTCAGAATATTATATAAACCAGCTGGTGCAGCAAGCTACATCTAATTCTAGGCAGTTCTCTTGGTTTTGTTTTGGCAATTTAAATTTCACTACTGTCAATATGATCAGCATGCTGAAATTGTATTGCGCAAATTAAAAATAGTTCACTTTGTTTGAAAACTAAATAGGTATAGGGTTTTTTTTCCCCTCAAACACCTCATAGTCTTTCAATAAATTTCTTAGACCAAATTAGTGTTCCTTCACAAGATTTAAGTCCAACAAGCCTTAGGAATTGCCTCTGCCTCCATGTTCCATATTGATTTTTTAAATCTAATGGGGGTACTCTTATCTATACCACATTTCAGTATGTAGACATGAACTGTCCCTGGTCCTGGTTGTGGAACCCTTGGAGACTCACACATAAATATGCATTATAAATCTATCTAGATTATAAATCTATTTGGATTCATTTTCAGGGTTCCAAATAAACTGATAGAATGAGAATGTTATGATGTAATGAGATTGTTGTGCTGTTAGAATAACCCAAGCCCTAGAATGGTTGCAACTATAAAATGAAATAAATATTAGTCCCTGGCACTGCAGTATTCATAGTACCTGCTTCTATCATCATCTCACATTATTCTAAAGCTCTCACTAATTATTCCAAACCAATCCTTTTCAATTTCTGGCCCTCTGAACCTCAGCAGTTCATAAAGGCTTATTTGCCACACACACCTGGAAATCTAAAACACTTGCTAGAAGTAATTTTCCATTGCTCAAAAGAAAACAATAAAGCTCTGCTAGGTATTCTGGGATACAAATGGCTCAAAGTGTACTTTATATAATTTTTATATTTCAAAATTATGTATTTTACAAAAATAAAAAACAAGACACTTCATGCTATCACATTTTAAGATTAAAAATATAGGCTGATGTCCTTGATGGTTTTATTGTTCATCTTTGTAAGTTCCAGTAAGTGTGTTCAAAGTTTATGTTTGTATAGGTTAACTCACATTAATTATGCCACATTACTTAACCTATTGGACAAGTGAACTGTAAGAAGGCAAACTTCCTGATATGGAAACCCATCTATTGCAAAGGTGATCTTTCTTCTTAGAACCAAAGCAAATAGGAGTTTAGTGCATAAGACACTGGTAAGCAGAGGCGCTCTTACCCCTGGACTTCTGGGCCGAAGTCTAGGGCCTCCACACCCCCTGAGGGCCTCCAAATCCTCTTTAGTCTGTCCTGGATGGTGCTGTTGGAAGTGGGGAAAGAAATATGTGGGATGAAAATATGTTAAGTTGTGTGTTGAAATGTTTCTGCTAATGCATATTTGCATAAATATAGCTGTTTATGTTCTTACATTCTTGTTAGTTCAGTTGTGGTTTGTACCCTCTAGAACCCACATGTTAAAAAATAGTGTGTGAGTTACTGTGTGCGTGGGGGGGCCCCTCCAAAGGCCTTTCGGTCCTGTTTCCAAAATTACCTAGCTGCACCTCTGCTGATAAGGATGTCGAGGGCTCACCAGGACTCAAATTCTTTAAATGCTACCATTCAGCTCTTTATATTTGTGATGTAAGAGGATTCCTGCCGTTGGACATGTGCAGAGTAGGTTTCTCTCGCTCTCCATTGATCGCAGGCAGGTCTGGCACTTCTCTCCACCAGATAGATCAGCCCTTACAGCAGTCTGCTACTCATTTAGCTGGGCTGTAAAGCAACCTAGGACCGTGCTCAAATTCCAACGAGGCAAAGGGGCCCCCACAGTGCCTTCGCCTTTGTGCCAGTCCTCTTAACTACTGCTAGAAGGAAAATGGGGGGGGGGGACAGATGATCAAGAGTGGGGAGAGCATGTGGATTGATTTCATCACCCTTTCCCTTATAATCCGAGCACTGATCCCAGGGTGATGTTCAGCATGTTCTGCCTTCTCTTCTGACTCGGGTCCAAGCCTAAAGGCAGATGAGACTGAGGCAATTTGTACAGGACTGTGCAACGTAGCCTTACACCTGTACGCCTGTGTCGTACGCGCCGGGCACTTTTCTCCCCCCACCTCCCGCTCGCCTTACCGCCGTGGAGGGCAGGTCATAGGAGGTGGAGGAGGGGTGTGAATGCGGCTGCTTCCCCATTGGCCGCTTGCCGGAGTCCCTCTCCCTTGTGCGGCTCCAGAGAGCGAGGACGCCTGGAAGGGGAGATTGTCGCCGCCTACTAGTTCCTAGTGCGGCCGGTGAGTCGCGGGCAGCAAGAGGGTGAGTGACGGGGGTGGGGGGAGAGCCCTGCTGGCTGTCTGGTGCGGGAGGGAGGCGCGTTTTCTTGCTTCTCCTGCTGCTGCTGCCCCGGCCGGGGAGGCTGGCTGCGCAGAGGCGAACTCCTGGGCGCGCGTTCCCTCCCCCTGCAGCAGGAGAGATCGAGTAGCGGAGGGGAGGAGGCGGCGGCGGCGGAGGGGTTTCCTTCCTTTCTCTCCCTCGGTTTGTTTAGCTGGGCTGCGGGCTGCTTCTCTCCTTCGCCAGCGCCGCTGGGGGAGGTGTGCAGGAAAGGCCTTGGAAGGGAGAAGAGCGAGAGGATCCCCCGCGCCCCTTTAGTCAGTTTAGGCGCGTGCGGGGATGCCCGTGCTGCTGGCTGGCTGCCTCAGCCGCTGAAGTGGTCTTCGCGGGAGCAGGCGGGTTGGAGGCTGCTTTACTCAACGTCGCGTAGTAGCGGCAGCAGCTCCTCCTGGCAGCACGTCCTAGTTGACCGGGTAACCGAGGGGGAGTCGCTGAGGAATGTGGCGTCTGTGCGGCTCGGAGGCGCCTTCCTGAGGTGAAATGGTGGCTTCTGGTCCTCTCGCTGTTGCTGTGCGGGAGAAAGGTGAGGTGTGCATGAAAAGGCTACGCTTGGAGTTTTGGAGACACGGCCCTGCCCGTCTCGCTCGCTCGCTCTCTTCTACAACGGCGTTATTTTAGGGGGAAACATTAGCCCTTTCAGATGGGTGTGTTTCCATTTTGCAGAAGAGAGGAGAGGCTATCGCCTATGTACGTGAGGCGGGGGAAAAACTGGAGCCTTCCATTTGTTGTGAGCCAGATTGCTAACCCAAGCAAAGGGGTTCTTCGAGAGCGAAGTGAACCAGCCAGTGGCCACGCAGGGTTCGTGGCTGAGTGATCTCTACTATGAGTCTGAAACCTGGCTTATTATGACACTTGGCACCATCAGTGATGTGTGTGTGTGTGGTGTGCACATAACCACACCCCTCTTGCAAATACAGGCATTTTAATTAACCCCACTGCTTTTCTCTCTCTCTTCAGGGCTAGCAGCCATGCATAAAGTGTTGGAGGATCCTACCAGGGATGCAGTGATGAGCTGAAAGGCAAAGGCAGGGACCTCTGTGTTGGGTTGTCTTTCTGAGGAGTGGCAGCTATCATGACTGTCTTCAGGCAAGAAAATCTGGAAGATCACTATGAGATTGGAGAGGAACTTGGAAGGTACTGTACTTGTTGGAAGAAAAGCCTATGTGCAAAGTCTTTTTATAAATAAAAAGCCATGGGGGGGGGGGAATAAGAACTGTATAACATGTGGGATTACATGGGAACCCAATGGTGATGTGGAATGAAGAGGGAACCTGTTCACTCCACAGGTTCAGGAACAGACACTGTATTGAAATGTGTATACACTTTCATTAGTGCCTTCCAATGAGCTGTTGTGCAGAGCAGGTTAAAGAATACACTGTGATATCTTAGCAATCTCCTGGTTTATAGGAGTGAGTACCTAGGCCAGAAGCCAAATATGTTGGACTAAGATTGGGGAATGAATATTAGCATTACTAGTACTGCCTTATAGATGGGTCTCATCTTAGATAAGTACCAAATCGGATGGCATTGTCTTTGAAAGGTGATTAGAAGCAAATGACATTTGCTGCTTTAAAAGCATAAGGCTAGTGGGTTGAGGAGCACTACAGTCACTTGTATGACTGTTTCATGCTGTGAGTAATGGATTATAAGAAAGGTTTGCATGGCTGGTTAATTTTGGTGTGTGCACTACATTTTGATGATAACAAGCTCGATAACAATAGTAAATATTAATGTATGTGGAACAATGCAAACTGGCATGCAGTATTAATAACCTATATAACTACATCTTGTTTTTCATATTAAGCCTTCTGAATTCAGATAATTTCTAGTATTTGTTATTAGTCTAATGAAGATCGATTGCTTTCAAGGTATCAGAGTTGAATTATTCCGTTCCAGACAAATGTCAGATCAAGAGATTTATGGTCATTAAGCTGTGTAGGTTTAACACGGTCTCCATAAAGCTTGTTAGTTGAATAGTACAGAATGCTGTGTCTGTGCCACAGCTTTGTGATGGAAAACCCCAACCACTGACTAGCGATTATAGTTTGCCTTTGCTTTTAAATCTCCCAGCTTAATTGCTAAATGAAGTGTGTGCTTTATATTATGTGGGTGCCAACATTCTAGTTCTAAAGATATTGTTAAATTTTTTTAAAGATGGAATTTTGGTGCTTATTTTAAAGACATTTTCTGGTGTACTATTTAATTTACTGTTCTTATTCATCTTCACAGCAGCCCTGTTGTGAAGATGAACCTTGAGGAAGGTTCGATAAAGAGATTGTGACTCAATTCAGATGTAATGCCAAGCTGTGGTTTAGTTTAGTCTCCTGGTTGGCTTCATATGCTTGCTCCCTCCTCCTCTTTCTTACAGACTCCTTCATTTGCTTCCATTTTCTTGCTAACCATCATGGACCCCAGAAGGGTGCGTGGTGGTGGTGGTGGGGGCACTGAAGATCCTTCTAAGATTGCCAAAGGGCTGAGCAAAATGTCAAGGCTGGTTGATAAAAGAGAAGGGGGAGATGCAACCTCTTCTCTATGATCCAGCAGCTGACTTCAGAACCTTGCTTGGTGTGCTTTGGAGCAGAGCTTCATGTGGAGGGAGAAGCCGAGCAGAGCTAAGGAATGTGTGGATGGAGATGTGATAGAGAGTGAAGACATAATTGACTGTGGAAAGGCTGAGCTTGGAACAGTGAGCTGCTACTTCTTTTGTACCATTCTCTGTTGCCCCTGCTAACTGAGTGAAGAGATGCCTTTTTAAAGTAATTATTCTCTTGTATTGAGAAGGGAAAGAGCAACTGGCCCCATCCAATCCCAACACAGCATCCCTCCGGTGGCTGTTGCTGGTATCTGCCTTATGTTTCTGTTAGATTGCGAGCCCTTTCGGGACAGTGGACCACCTTATTTAGGTATTACTTATTTTTCTATGTAAACTGCTTTGAGAACTTTGGTTGGAGAGTGGTATTTATATATTAGTAGTAGTAGTATTCATGAACTTTGTCTTTTCAGTACAGTTGGGAATCCTTTTTTGAATTCAATTTGAATTTTATGATTAACCCATTAACTGACTGCTCACCTTCTGAAAAAGCGTAGGTTTATTATCTAGCTGCCCAATCCTATGCATGTTTACTCAGAAGTAAGTCTCACTGAGTTCAGTGGGCTTTATTCCCAGGTAGGTGTGCACCTAGGCTATTAGCTGATTAAATAAATAACTATGCTGGCTCTGCCCATGCTGGGTGAATTGTGTATTCTGCAGATTATAAGAAAGCAAGGTAGGCCCCAACACATCCTGGAGCAAGAAAGTCAAAGTAAACAAAAAGTGGACCCCAGACTAGATACAATACCTCTGTCAGAACCCACATGTCATGAGAAATCTGTTTGTAACAGCAAGGGAGTGGGGAGAAGTACAACAAAAAATTGACATACAGTTTACTCTTCCTGCCCACTTTCTAAAGATTAGCCTTTCCCCCGCCTTGAGAATGGTGGTCGCCAAATAGGGATCATGTAAAAATATATCTGTTCTTTGGGGAGGGAAATTGAATTTATGTAAATTGCACTTAATTCCTGCTATTTTGCTCTCTTGACACATTATTGGCATGATATATGCTCCTTTTCCTTGGTTCCTCTGCTTTGTTGGGTTGAACTCAGTGATGCTTGATTCTGAGTAAATTTTACCGAATCATGAGTGTGTCTTTTGTGTTTTTGTAGGTTGTTGACAAGCAGGTCAACTTTATCATGCAAAGGGTTCCATAATTGAATTCCATAATTGTTCTATAATTTTTACTGTTAGCTGTTACCAGTTCTTAGATTTATTGTATTATACAAATGTACATATGGCTTTGATAAACTCATTTCAACAGTATTGAGCACGGTAGAGTATAACTTTATTATATACCCATTGTAAAAATGAGCCTGAAAAGTAGGCAATATTCATCCTGACTATCTTGAGCCTTCCCATTTTAAAAACACTTCATCTAGGTCCCTGCTAACCATAGTTTGCCATGTTGTACAAACATACAAATTATACTTGAAATGTTGCTTTCAAAATGCTATTTGTTACCACAGTTAGAAGTGGGTTCTGTAAACTGTGGTTTGAAATTAGCGTTAACCATAGTTTGTCAATTTTAGATGTCGCAGCTTCTAGTTAGCAAGAAGAACCCAGAACTGGAGTAGGGAGCCAATGAGAGCTGTTCTTGTGGTAGCAAGCATGACTTGTCCCCTTAGCTAAGCAGGTTCCGCTCTGGTTGCATATGAATGGGAGACTTGATATGTGAGCACTGTAAGATATTCCCTGTAGGGGATGGAACCTTCTGCTCTTCCCAGAGTGGCTCCAAGTTCCCTCTTTGGCATCTCCAAGATAGGGCTGAAAGGGACTCCTGCCTGCAACCTTGAAGAAGTCTCCGCCAGTCTGTGTAGACAATACTGAGCTAGATGGACCTATGGTCTGATTCAGTATATGGCAGCTTCCTATGTTCCTATGAATCAAGAGGAAAGAGAAAGCATGGAAACCCACAGAAGAGGTGCTCCTGGTTGCTAAACCATAAGTGACCAAAGTCTACATGAATGAGTGAGAATTTGAACCTGGTTTATCTAATGCAAAACATAATCAGTTCCATGTTGTTAAGCTGATGGTGGCTTTCTCTCTGTTCTTTAAGGAAGAGTAACTAAAACCTGTAAGTTTTCTGTGCTCATTTAAATGAAGAGTTTCTTGAATGTTGTTTTTGCTGGGGATATATAATGTCAAATGGATATTCAAAATAGGAATCTGCTATGGCTTATAATTGAAATGCTGTCAGATAAATCTGGGGGAGAGACTTTTCTGAACAGCAAAAAAATGCAATAGATAGGTTTGAATTCAGTAATGTTTAAAACTGATTTCTGGTGGAAAATATTATGTAGGCTAATGTTAACAAAAATATTTATAATAATAATGCTAACATAGACTTCACACCATCCAGTTTAAATTTAAACATTGCAGTTCTGCCATTTGCTATTGACAACATCCAGCCCCTTTTTATATGAATACGGTGGATATTTATATACTGTTTTTCAACATTTTCCCAAAGCAGTTTACATAGAGAAATAAAAATAAATAAATAAAATGTGAGCCCCAAAGGGCTCACAATATAAAAAAGAAACATTAGATAGATACCAGCATTAGATAGACACAGCCACTGGAGGGATGCTGTGTGGGGGATGGATAGGGCCAGTTGCTCTCCCCCTGTTCAGTAAAGAGAATCAACACTTTATACAGATGTCTCTTTGCTCAATTAGCAGGGGATGTTGATGTTTTATGTTGTTCATATTAGTGCTTTTTTCTGAGTATCTTCTTAAACTCTTAAATTTCCTATGTAAACACTTAAACCATATATTGAACAGAGCTAATTGGTAAGTATAGATGAATGTGTGTTTGAACATGTGCAGAAAATCTTAGAACAATTTTGTGGATGGCCCAACAGCTCAAAATGTTTTGAGTTTAGGTTTTTAAGTCCTGAGACTCATGACCAAAATGTTATGTTGGCAAAATGGTATTTTGGATTTCTTACCCATTCCCAATGTTCAAAAATCATTCCCAAAATCAGCAGATTTGATGCTTTTCTTCCCCACAACCCATTGATTTTAATTTTTTTCCCCTCCAGTGCTTGCTCTAGGGATGCTAATACTGCCAAAAATAAATCTTCAGCAAAAATGTATGTAAACTAGTGAAATGTGCTGATCTTGTTAGCTCTCGTGAAATCTGCTATGTCTGACTGTATTGATCATAAGCTATCAGCCATTTTAGACGATTGTCTAAAGATTGCTTTCATTATGGATTTATGAAAGTGCCTTATATTGAATCGGATCACTGGTCCATTTAGCCAGTCTAGTCTGCTCTCTGATTGGCGGCAGCTCTCAAAGGCCTAGCTTTTTCCTAACTTTCTTAACTTAGCTCCTGTTAACTGGCAGTGCCAATGGTTGCAAAGGATGGGCTTGATCATTGAGCAGGGCAATGGGGAATTTGAACTTGCAACTTCTGTGGGCAGAGATCAAGCATTCTTGCCAGGATTAAACTAGTAAGTCACAGAGTCCTGGATAATTACCTAAACTACACTTAAATTCATTTCACACAAATACTGTGTTGAGCTACACTCATATAGTGTAGTTTCAGGTAGCTGCCCATGTGGGTGGATGTAACTGTGAATCAGGCCTCAGTACTGCAGCCTTGAGAATAAATTCCATCGAAACTGGTGAGAGTTCCAGATAAATTGTTTGAGATTGGAGGGTAAACCTTTCACTTGTCACATTATCTACATTAAAATACCAAACTTAAAAGTAAGATTAGTACTCCCTGATTTATCTCTTAAACAGATGTCATAAGCAATCAGCTAACCATGCCATTTCATAAGGCCAAAGCAGATTTTAGTTCTATTTTGGGTGGAAATGATTATGAAATAGCAGCAAACATAAGCCTTTTTTTCCACATTGTTTCACTTGTGGTTACAAGCTGTGTGACTATGCATTTTAAATACACCATTTTGCAGTTCCTCTATTATACTTTGTTGTTTCAAGGACTCTGTGTATTTGGTTGCCAGAGTGCTGCATTCTTCTGAGTCTCTTATTACTCTTGATAAAAACATTCAAACACTTAATCACTATGAAGGTGGCTTATTTTTGTAAAACTATCAAAGTTAATGTTACTTAATTTAGAGAAGCCCTGTGTTATAGTGGCCTTCATCCTTTAACCCTGACATGCATGTAAGAGAGAAAAAGGAAATGCCTCAGGAAAGGCAGCCAAGGCATAAGAGCACAGGTCACCCATGGTATACATTTTATGATAAAAGAATTCAATGAATTAAGCATGTAGAAGATTTTCTTGAAATGTTTTACATATTTCAGAGCTATGCACATGACAAGGATTGAAAGATAACCGCTGCCTCCCACCCACCACCCTCCCTCACTCCCTAATGCATACAAGCAAGGTTTGTACAATCAGGCTTAACACAACGCCTTCATGCGCTTGCTCTCTCTCCCCCAGATGTTGTAGACAAACAGGAATGCAGTTGGCCTAATACCCTCCTTGGTAGTTTCCCAAAGGTATTTGGCTGGTCAGTGTTCTAGACAAAGTGCAGGACTAGGCCAAACCCAAGTCTGCAAACTTAATACAAGGCAGAGGTGGAGTCTAGACTCCAACCAAATTATCCTCCAACCCACATTTGCTTCTACATCACTATCAATTTTTGCAGAAGACAAACTGGTTAATTTCCTACAAGGTCCCACCCCAAATAAATCCCTCTTTAAATCATTTAGCATGCACACACACTCCAATTTTTCTTACCCATGTAAATCATGCAGTTAGGCCATACCTCTCTCCTTCTCAGTAAGTTGGTGAGGCAATCAGTCCCCCTAGTGGTGCCATCCCACTGATGGGTGGAGGCCCAGCCTTCTGCATTTATTCCTCCATGATTCAGAGGCCCCCAAATGCAGGTGTCCATGAAATGTTTTGAGCAATTCATGGGGCAGGTCGTGTATCCTGCTAACTAAACTTGTGTTGATGAGCCAGCACTAGAATATCATAACCTTAGATTCTGCCTGAGGGCAAAATAACCAAAACAAAAAACAAAACAAAACAAAAAACCTGAGGTAAAATTAAAGCCACACAAATTTATACTGGGGTTTTGTTTTTTGTTTTCTCACCCTCAATATGGCAGTGCTTTGTGCTATGCAAACTGGAGTCACTGGGGTTCTTTGCAAAGACCATGTCCTCTATACATAATGCTAGAAAATGTGGGAGAGCCAGCCTATGCAAAAGCAAAATCAAAGTGTGGCATTGCAAGCAGAATAGAAATATTATTGAAATCAATATTGAAGGACATAGGTTTTTGAAGAGAGATGTAAATTCATTCTGAAAGAGAAGAAGCAACATTGTAGCACATTCTTATACATATAAAGGTTTTACATTCTGAACAGCATAGAAATGTTAACTCAGCTGAAAAGAAACCAAGTGCTTGTGACTGTGGTGCCTGGTATCAGTAGGAAGTCAACAAACTTCTTGCATGCACTAGTTTCATTCCAGTGAAAAGTCTTCTATTCTCCTGCCGTTGACTTCTTGAAGCCTGTGTCAAATTAATACAGGTTACAACCTGGCACCATAAGATCTGTGAGAGGTTTCTGGTTATGTTTCTGTGCTCCTGGATGAGTCTTGATATTTTGAGGTGGGCATATTAGCCCTATGCATACATTACATTGTAAGTGTGTTCCAACATCTGTAGCCACAAAACACATTTTTGTATGTGTGTTTGTTTCAAAAATGAACCTGTGTACAGGCCCCTGAAATGCAGGATACAGATAGGAAGTATACTGCTGTATGTGCATTCAGCATAACGTGAATAACTATGCATGTGTACAGATTATACATGTGTTAAACATAATGTGTGACTAGGGGTGTGAAGAGCTGAAATTCTGCCTGACTAATGCTGCTTTCTCATTAAAGTGTTAGAAGTGAATGACAATAGGAATTGGCATTTGAAGCTAAAAACCTCAGTTTTTAACAAGGCTTACAATACAGAATGTAAAAGCACCCTGTACAGGAGGCCCTCATTATCCACAGAAGGCTAATATATACCAAATCTCATTGTTCGCAGTACACAGTTTCACGTGTCTGCTATTTTGGGGAGCACGGTTTGCTCTTTTACAGGGATGCTCTTGCTGCATGTGCCTGTGGGTTGAGAGAGAAGTTTGGTAGACATTGGAGTGTTTCTGTGAGGACTTGTATTTCTTTCATTTTTTAGTCTTTTAAAGCCATTTTGAGTTCCTTTGGTATCCTTTGGGAGCCATTGCTCCGGAGTTTTTTGAAGCTTTTTTGCACTTTTTGGAGTCATTTCTGTGGTGCCTTTTCAAGTCTGTGGGAGCCATTCCTGTGGGGCTTCTTGGAGCCATTTGGACTATTGTGCAGCCCTAGTAAGATGCTAATTATCAATTTTCCTTGTTAGCAAGATACATTGCTGTGCACCTTACTTATTTCTGCTTTCACCCTTATTTTGTGGGGTTTTGGGGTGATTTTTTTCCAGTCATTTTCCTGGGCTCAGGAACCTAACCAACCCAATTCCCGTAGACTTAAGGTTTCATTGTTTGCTGTTTCATTATCTTTGGTTGTAGGCCAGAACAAAAACCCATGAATAACAAGCGCCTCCTGTACTTGTTGAAGATCATATTGACATTTAAGTCAAGGTAATGCCACTGACAAATCATTCTTATATTGTCAATGCCTAGTGTTGGGGAAGTTCTCCAGAGATTATTGTGAGTCTTGATTCTTTGTCTTCTTTAAAAAAGAACAAACTACTATGTGTTCATTATGATGTGGCTGCAGTTCTGTAAAATTCTGTCTTTTGTCCATTAAGATGAGCAAACATCCTTTCTTGATTCACTAAGTTTCCACAGCTATCATCTGCTTTGCATTACTTGCTTTGTGAAGGTCTATTGAAAATAGTGGAGTAGAATGTGCCTTTGTGCTTGTAATATCCTTTTGGGAATATGGTGGAATTACTTTTTTTTTCCCCTTAAGCTTTTGCTAAATAACAAGGTAGACCTTCAGTAATAACTGGCAGCCCAAGCTACTCTCAACATAAAGTTGTGCTGTATGTTGTATGAGATGTCATTTCGCTGTTTGGGGTGTAATATAGAAATGGCAGCCTGGGAAAAATTATGGAAAACTGATTTAAAATTTACTGCATGTTATGCTTTAAAAGAAAATTACTATAAAATGATGTATAGATGGTATTTGACACCAAAAAAATTGGCACTAATGTATAAAAATGTTTCAAACAAATGTTGGAAGTGTGGACATTCTGAAGGTACTTTTTTTCATATGTGGTGGACCTGTGGGAAGGCTAAGGCCTATTGGGATATGATATATAATGAGTTGAAGAAAATATTTAAAATGACATTTCCTAAGAAGCCAGAATCTTTCCTGCTGGGAATAACACAAGGTGTAATTTCTACAACTAATTTAACATTTTTTATGTACGCTTCTACGGTGACCAGAACAATATATGCACAGAAATGGAAGAGTAATGAACTGCCTTCAAAAGAAGATTGGCTGATAAAAAATTTGGAATATGCAGAGATGGCAAAACTTACAACATTGATAAGAGATCAAAGCTTAGAATGTTTTAAAGAAGATTGGAAACCATTTTTGTTGTATTTAAAGAACTATTTTCCTACTATGGATTTTACAGCAGGGTTTGAAATTTAATAATAATTGTAGGTTGGGTAGATTAATTGTGTTTGTAAGGGTTTAAATTTATGTTTTGAATTATTATTATAGCAAGGGTAAATTTTATAGCTGATGATTCACGAAGAGATGTGAGTGGGAAGTCCACTTTTGTTTGTTATCAATGTTAATATTATTATTGTTAAAATCAATAAAAATTGAATTTGAAAAAAAAAGAAGAGATGTCATTTCGCTGTGCTGTATGAGATGCCATTTAGACTTGGCCAAGACATGTACTATATTGAGAAGGGAGAATGGACTGTACTACTTCAGACTGCAGGTGGGGAAATACAGTTCTGAATGTTTCTTCACATAAGCAGCTCACTGCAAGGCGGAGGGGGGTGGGGAGCTAAAACAACCACAAGAAAGATTCTAGACCAGTCTTTTCTTAGTTATGCCAGTTTTTTGCTTGCGCCAAATCTTATTTACATAGTGGAAAATTAAAAAATGTGATCCCCCACCTGCAGTCTGAAGTGGTACTTCAGACTTAACATTCCTTCTAGAAGCTTATGGTGTCTGCAGTTCCATTAAAATACTCGTTTCTTTCAAAAATTCTGTTTTAAATTTCATGGTGATGGTCATGCTAGACAAAATTCCTGGCATCTAGTTATATAACTTTCTATTTCAAACCTACTTTTAATCCTTTTACACAAGAATTGTGGTTTTTTGGTTTGAAAATATTCAGTTTTAGCTTGTATTACATCCTATTCAGAATTGATTTTGTCACTTAATATATCAGTGACAAAATGTCCTATATAGATCTAAATTACAGTTAAAATACAATAAAATGTGTGTCAGTTCATGTGCAGTTAAGAACTTTTAAGCTCCATTTATTTCAATGAAATACTTAGTTCAAATCAATAGCTTATTTATTTATTTATTATATTTTTACACCGCCCAAAACTTATGTCTCTGGGCGGTTTACAACAAGATTAAAAAGTAAAACATTAATTAAAAACAAAAGCAAAACAAAACAAAAATTTAAAAGCAAGAAATGTAAAACACAATTTAAAATTTTTAAAACAATATTCTAAAAACAACATTCAAAACATTATCAGTTAAAAGCCTGTGTGAAGAAATGTGTCTTTAAGGACTTTTTAAAGGATGTCAGAAATGGGGAGGCTCTTATTACACTGGGGAGTACATTACAAAGCCTCGGGGCAGCAATGGAGAAGGCCCGTCCCTGAGTAGCTACCAGACAAGCCGGTGTCAAATGCAGATGGACCTTTCCTGATGATCTCAATGGGCGGCGGGGTTCATTACGAAGAAGCCGTTCTCTTAAAAACCCAGGGCCCAAGCTGTTTAGGGCTTTATAGGTTATGACCAACACCTTGTATTTTGCCCGGAAACATATCGGCAGCCAGTGCAAGTCCTTCCATACAGAAGTAATATGGTCTCTCCGAGATGACCCAGAGACCAGCCTGGCTGCCGCACTCTGGACCAACTGTAGTTTCCGGACTACATACAAGGGCAGCCCCACATAGAGCGCATTGCAGTAATCCAGTCTGGAGGTTACAGCAGATGTACTACTGTTTTGAGGTCGTCTAACTCAAGAAACGGACGCAGCTGGTGTATCAGCCGAAGCTGATAGAAGGCACCTATGGCGACTGTCTCAACCTGGGACACCAAGGAGAGACTTGGATCCAGAAGCACCCCCAGACTGCGTACCTGTTCCTTCTGGGGAAGTGTGACCCCATCCAGAACAGGCAGATCAAACTCGTCTCTCGAGTTCCGACCCCGCACAATGAGTATCTCCATCTTATCTGGATTCAGTCTCAGTTTGTTATCCCTCATCCAGCCCATTACCAACTCCAGGCAGGCATTTAGGGAGGTTATGCCCTTTCCCGATGATACTGACATGGAGAAATAGATTTGGGTGTCATCAGCATACTGATAGCACCCTGCACCAAATCTCCTGATGATCTCTCCCAACGGTTTCATGTAGAGGTTAAACAACATTGGAGACAATATGGAGCCCTGAGGCACACCATTAAAAAGTTCCAATTTTGAAGAACAGCAGTCTCCAAGGGACACCATCTGGAACCTGCCCGAGAGGTTAGGAGCGGAACCACTGCAAAGCAGTGCCTCCCACCCCCAACCCCCTCAGACGCGCCAGAAGGATACTATGGTCAATAGTATTGAATGCTGCTGAGAGGTTCAAAAGGACCAACAGAGTCACACTTCCTCTGTCAATTGCCAATTGGAGATCATCCATCAGGCCGACCAAGGCAGTCTCCACCCCATAGCCAGCCTGAAAGCCAGTTTGAAATGGGTCAAGATAATCAGTTTCATCCAAGACTGTCTGGAGCTGTGAGGCCACCACCCTCTCAATTACCTTGCCCAGCCACGGAAGGTTGGAGACAGGCCTGTAGTTGTTCAAACCTGAGGGATCCAGGGTAGGCTTCTTCAGAAGCGGTCTAATAATTGCCTCCTTAAGTCAAGGAGGCATCGTACCTTCCCTCAGAGATGCATTTATAACCTCTACCAGGCCTTCTACAACAACCTCCTTGCTAGATTGAACAAGCCATGTCAGACAAGGGTCAAGAGCACAGGTGGTGGGCCGCACCATTCCAATCAGCTTGTCCACATCCTCAGGAGTCACAAACTGGAACTGATCCAGCCTAACCACATAAGATGAGTCACTGGATACCTTCGCATCAGATACTGAAGTAAGTGCAGAGACAAAATCCAAGTCGGCCCGAATACGAGAGATTTTTTCCACAAAGAATTCATTAAACACATCACAGTGGGTAATAGATGGTTCCAAATTCTGATTCAAGGGAGAAGGGGCACATGCTAGCCCTCTCACAACCCTGAACAACTCCGCCGGACGTGAACTTGCGGATGCAATACAGACAGAAAAGAATCGCTTCTTTGCCGCACGTATCGCCTGAGCATAGGTCTTCAAATGAGCTCTATGTTGCAATCTGTCAGATTCAAGCCAAGTTTTTCTCCACCTGCGCTCTAGTCGTCTACCTCACCGCTTCAGCCCCCGTAGTTCTTCCGTATACCAAGGGGCCAGTTTTGAAGCGGGTCAGAGAGGACGCTTAGGAGCGATCATGTCTACTGCCTCTGTGAGTATGTTGTTCCAATTCTTCACCAGGACATCAACAGGATTGCCGGCAGAGCCAACACAGAATCCCTCCAAGGCTTCTTGAAATCCTATGGGATCCAATAACCTTCTTGGGCGGACCATCCTAATAGGTCCCTCGACCCTGCGAAGGTGGGGTGTGACTGTGAGTCCAACCTTAACCAGATGGTGGTCCGTCCATGACAATGGGGAAATCACAGGATTCCCCACCCACGGAACACCACCCTGATCAGAGTGAAAGACCAAATCAAGCGTGTGGCCTGAAACGTGCGTCGGTCCCAAGACCACCTGAGATAGGCCCATAGTCGTCATGGCCGCTAGGAACTCCTAAGCCGCCCCAGGACAAATTGGTCCCGAAATGAATATTGAAGTCCCCCAGCACCTCAAGCCTGGGCGACTCCAACACCAAGTCCGAGACCAAGTCTGTCATCTCAGCTAAGGACACCAACAGAAGTCCCAGTCTATCCCTGGTCCCCAAACGTAAGTACACACATTCGATATGGTCTGATACTCTAACAGGAATCCTGGTAAGGGGGATATTATTCTTGTAGACCAAAGCCACTCCACCTTCCCGCCCCCGGTCCCTCACCTGCTCCTCAACAGAGTACCCTGGAGGGAGAAGCCGGGACCACACTGGGCTCCCAGCCTCCCCCAACCAGGTCTCTGTAATACATACCAGGTCGGCACCTTCATCCAGAATAAAATCATGGATGGTTTCTGATTTGTTCTGGACCGACCTGGCATTACAGAGCAGTAAGGTGAGGTTCCATGGGTGGTCGGCACTGCTCCCCAAGGTCAAAGAGCTGGCAGGATAGCCAGAAGGGGAAACAGTTATTAGATTTCTATGTTCCCTTCCCGTGTAATGGCCTGCTGACTTGCCAACGTTACTTCTTCTGTTCCCCACCATCACCGGAATGGCTGCCCCACAGTCAGTAGACACGCCCTCTGTCTCCCCATCTCCAGATAAGCCCAGACACATCATACAAGTCCCTCACCCAGGACAAATTAAACAGAAGCCCCTTTATTAAAATTCCTCCCACATACAAATACCTGGACCAAGAGACCTGGCCTTCGCCCTCGCTTTCCCCACCGAAGTGGCTCCCCCAAATATAGCAATTCTTATCTTTGGCTGAATGGTTTTCCAGTGTGTGGGTCCCAATGTTTAGATCCAGAAGTTGGATGTTATTGTACAGTGCAAATACTGAGGAATTAGAACTATTTGAGTCTTGCTTTGATATGATATATAAGTGCCAGTGGAATTTTCATCATCATTGGAACAAACACTTGTAGTGGTGCACTTTTCAGTTGGCTGTTCAGCTCTGTATGTCGTAACGTCGTCTATTGTAAATAAGAGTCTTACAAAATAAGATCACGTTTGAAGTGCGTGCTTATTTTAAGTTAAATGCCTGAAGAAAATGCAGACCCACAGCCTGATGTGTGAAGATCTAGTTTTGGGAATACTTGCAAAAGGGATATACCATGCAAAGACTGACCAGGTTACTGGAGTGGAGTAGTGCTCTGTTATAACTTATATAAAAGTCATCTTATAACTATATTTGTATACGAGGAACTGTGTATTGAGTGGGACTGTGCTATTACTTCAGCCTAGATTCCTGCCTAGATTACTTCTGCCTACTCAGGAGAGAGATTGCACAAAACCATGGTTAAGGAAACATTTATTATTCATTTATTGCATTTACTTATGGCCTAACACCTAAGTCTCAAGGTGGTATATACAGCTTAAAACAATAAATAAAACTCAATAAAAACTATCAAAACAATTTTAAAATCAGGGAAGTGGCCTGCCTAGAGAGCAGGAGGCTATTGGTTCAAATCCCTGCTGGTTCCCCCCCCACACTTATATCGCAATAGCGATATAAGAAGGTGCTAAAAGGCACCATCTCATACTGCATGGGAGATGGCAATGGTAAACCCCTCCTGTATTCTACCAAGTATTCTACATGGCTCTGTGGTTGCCAGGAGTTGACACCGACTTAACGGCACAACCAATCAACCAGCCAAAATCATAAAACTTTTAAAAATAGTTTTAGCAAAAGGCCTGAGAACACAGGTGTATTTTTTTTAAAGGTAGCCAAAGATAGAGACGCTCTTATACTGACAGGGAGCACATTCCAAAGCCCTGAGGCAGCCACAGAGAAGTCCTGGTCCCACGTCGCCACCAAACAAGCTGGTGGCAGCCATAACGGAACCTCCCTATGTGATCTCAGTAAGCGGCAGGGTTCATGACAAAGAAGGTACTCTCTAAAATATAACATAACTATAAAATCATTAAAAAAACATAACTATAATTTGAGATGATGTCCAAATTGACAAACTATGATTTGCGATTGGGTACCAAATGGGAATAAGAACACATGGGTTGAGGTAGATGCAACCATGATTTTTGCTGTGATTTAAGATGTATGCATTGACAAATCACAGTTATGGCTGTTGCTCTATGGCACCATAGTGATGGGAATGCAGAGCAGATGGAAAGAGAAAACCAACAAGTAGCTTTTATGTTTAGAGCAAACCATGGTTTGGCATGTTTGAATTGAACCATTAAATGAAATAACAATTGGGACTTGTATGTGACAAGAGTTATTTCTTGCAGAACTTAAAATGATTAAAATGTTAGGTTTTTTAATTTGTTACTTTAAAGAAAACATAATTTGTCTAACAGTGGAAATCAGGAACTCTTCTTAACCTAAGCATTACATAATTAATGTTTTAGTAGATGATACTTTTGGCCTGGGGATGAATAGGTGCAGATGAGCTTATGCATATGGACTTGCACGATCTGTTACTCTCTGTAATTGTAAGTCCCGCTTTAGGAGACAACAGTAGGTGAAGCTTCTGGTCTCTTCCAGATAAGCAAGCTAAAACAACATGGGATGCCTCCTGCCCAGAACAGGTTCCTGTGTGAGAGGAATTCAAATATGGGTGTGATTTCTGAAGAATATAGGTCTCATGGGCATTTCCCCAGGAATACTGAGTCTCTGTCTCTATGGCATGACTATTGGATTCTTGCTGTACTAGCATTTAGCAAGGTTCTTTTATCTTATTTAGCAAGGCTCTTTTATCACAATATGCAGTGCTCATATGAGGATATTGTGCCCCCAAAAGCTGTTTTCCTTTCAGTTGGGCTGGTGTCTAGTTTCAGAGCTTGGCTGGGGAAACATAATTTTCAGACTTACTGGTGGGGTGGGGAGGTGGATTGATTTTAAATGCGTAATTTAAATTCTCCAGAAAAAATGCAAGTCTGTACTGAATTGATGCCCTCGGAGCCATTTATTTTAACCTCTCTTCCCCCATCCTTCCTTCCATCTGTAAAATATGAATAATGAACTGCCTTATAGAGATCTTAATAGGGACGTGCACAAATCAAGATTTGTTCACTGATTCACACAGCCAGGGCAGCTTGGAGATCAGGTCTGTACCTGCTCCGCTCACCACAGCTTCATGCTGGGGGCTGCACCACTACAGCTGGAAGCTGCAGCGAGTGGCTGAGGAGCAGGTATGGACATGCTCTCCTCCTTTTTAAAAAGGTGTCCTGGCTGTGCTTCGAATCAGTGAACAAATTGCAATTCATGCACATCCCTAGTTTTTAAGAAGATGAGTGTAAAGCATATTGAATGCTGAAATGAAGTGACCCATTGATCACACGAGATGTGGGTGTGGTAGTTGTACTCTATTGCACTGAGCCCAGTTATTGTAGTTGCGTCATTCCTTTTTGAGAGAAATAGCCCTGTTCAGGCAAGCTCCACTCACCACAGTAGCATGCTCTTTATACATACCTCCCCAACCTATTTTTCACACTTGTAGCATTTGTCTGCAGATACAACCATTGTTCTTGGGGTGAAATCCTCCCTTGATTAAGAATGCTAGGCACCCAGCATTGTCAATAATGGGGAGGATCTCTCCTCAAGTACAGTGTTTATCTTGGCAATCAAATGCTGTATATATAGAGAGCGGAGGTATGCGGTTAAGGAGCAAGTTGGCACATGAGGTGGTGCTTGCCAGAACACTCCTGTTGGCACTGCAACAGCATATGTAACTACATAATGCCTGAACAGGGTAGCCCACCCCAGAAACCATATATGCCCACTCTGTGTGGAGAGAGTGGAAGATTATATGCAAGCTAAAGTGTTTGACAGGGATACTTGTGCAGCAGGGAGAAGCCTGCAGTGTATGCAGATCTGGTGTTGGCTGCCTTTTACCTACTGTGTTGGACTTGTTAAAAGGTAGGTAATGTTGATGAAGAGCAAGGAATCTGACAAGCAGGGAGTCTTGCCAAGGAGGAGTGCTGCTGTGCCTGCATCTGCATTCCCATTTCCTTCCCAGATCTAAACACCAGGCTGTTGAACAGCCATGTAGGTACAATAGCCCTGAAGCACAGTTTCCACACAGCAGCTAGAAGAATGGCTAAGTGGGTAGGCTGTCGGATGTGCCTAGATTATTATCATCATCATCTCCTCTACTCATCTAAATACTGGCCTGGATTGTAAAAATTAGAATTCATAGTATTAAAAGTCTGTGGTAACTCAGATCCTATTTACATGCAGCAGTAGTCTGTAAGGCACCTTTCCATGGTGTAATGCCATATTATCACACCAGAAACACGTGGGCATGGGAAGTCATTGGTGATTCCTACCAATCATTGTTCCCATGCTGCTGCAAGGATAGAATTTACAGGTATGTAAATTGCTCTTAAATGTGATGTGGTGTTCAGCAGTTCAAGGGCAGCGCCAGGACAATGGCGAGCAGCACCTTTAAAAGTGAATAGAGCAGGTCCTTACCTGCATGCCACTACTCCATGCAGTTCCTGCGCAGCAGCAGTAGTAACATGCACATGGCCTCCATGCATGCATAGAAGCCCTTTGCATGGTCAGCATGGTATTGTTGACCATGCACATGGCCTCTGCACATGCACAGAAGGCCTTTTTTTGGTCATCTGTGTGCTGCTGACCACACACATGGCTTCCGCACGTGCATAGAGGCCATGTGCCACCACCGTGCATGCGCTGCTTGGAGGAGCACAGCAGCAGGAAGCTGCGTGGAGCAGTGGCACGCAGGTAAGGAACTTCTCTACTCACTTTTAAAGGTGCCACTCTCTGCCCTCAAACTGCCAAACCAGTTCGTGGTTGGGTCAAACTGGCACTATCTGATTCACAGAACCATGAACCAGTTCATATTTCAACCTGTGCATGGACCGAGGTTTGTGTTCATCCTCACTATTGTCTTCACTGATGCTTTCCTTGGCTTTCATATATATCAAAATAACTTAGAACAAGGCTTGACCTAATTGCTTAGCGCATGTGATCATGGTTGTTCCCTACATCTAATCAGCTAAGCCTCTAGTCATAAGTTCTTTTTAAAAAGTCATGTTTTCCAGTGAGTGAATTAACTATATCAGTAAGAGATCTACGTTACAGCTTCTAACAGCTGTACAGTTGCCCATAGCTTTATTTCATGTGTGGCGTTATTGTCCCTGACATATATTTGGACTTCATTATGTTGTCCTCTGATTCAGTGAGTGAACTGGATGTTTTACTTTTGTGAGCAGAGTAAAACTTGCCTGAAAAGATCTGAGCAGATGGAATGACAATTGTAGACTGCATATTTGAAATTGGTCAGATGAAATAGGCCTGTAAGTATTTGCAGACCACGATAGCTAGCTAGTTAGGTTTCAGTGTTCACTCTAAGGTATGCACATGTGTGCATGCTCACAAGTTTTTTTTATGTCTACTCTGTGAGTTTTAGATCCTGCTCAATTGAACCAGGAAGGCTGCACTCTGAATGCATGTGCGCGCACACTGCCTGAATATTGCTGCCCAGAACAAAACTCATTCTGCACACAGGTGAATAAAATTAGAGAGGACAGCTAGTCTTTCAGGACAATAACTTCCTACCTGTGGGTTTCTTCCTCTCAGATACATCTTTGTATAAATGCTATATACTAGAAGCAATTCAACTTATATTTCCAGAGTAATCCTAAGCATGTATACTCTGAATAATGAGTTCAATGGGATTTACTTCCCAGTAAGTGTGTTAGGATTAGATCTTCAGTCCTGAAGAAATGGGTTGGGAAGATCAGCATGTATTGCTGAAAGAATTTCTAGTTTCAGCCCAGAAACTTCTCATCAGCAGGCATCGGTCTGATTCCGGCATCATGCCTAACCATGGTTGACACTATAGTTTAGTTAGCAAACAGTCGTTTGAGCTTGCAACTGTATTGTCAAAGCATTATTTAGCTCACTGTTCGACACCTGTGCCTTGCACTAGACATCCTTTTGACGCACTTGCCACTTACTAGAGTTCCTGGATGCTGTCCCAAACTGGTCTACCTTGCCTGACAACTGCTGAAGTTATATTACATGTGCTGCCACAGTATCATTCACTCCTCCGCACAGCTCCTTTTTTACACCCTGCTTTTCTGTCCCTGATTCAGTGCATTTATTCATAACTAGGCAATGACAGGAAACCTACCAGCATGCTTGTTCCAGAAAATTGCTGGCTGTTGTGTTGCCCACTGCACATTCTGTATAGTTGATCCCCACATGCTTATTATTGTGGCAAGCCTACTGTACATTGAAAGTGCAGTTTATTTTCTGAGGCTATTTGCCTCTTTCCCCACCAGACTCTTTTCCCAAATTATTCACATGTGCCTAACAGATGGTTCAACCATACTTCTACTATGTCTAGAAATAAGTTATAGGAAAGCATTTTGAACATTATCTGTTTACTAGGAATCAATAGCACATTTTTCTTCACAAATCCCAGGGTATATGAATGGAACTAGGATGAGTACAATCCATGTTTACTTGGGGTGCCAATATAGCAAATGTGCTGCCTTGGAGTATTGAAACTATAGTAGTGATTTCCAGCCAAACTGGGTTCAGTGCTGCTTATTATTTATATGTACAGGAGGCAGGAACAAGGTTTCCCTAACTATATTTATATAGTACTATATTAGTATAGTGTAGTAGTAGTAGTAGTAGTAGTAGTACTACTACTACTACTACTATTATTATTATTATTATTATTATTATTATTAATCTTTATTTGTTAGCCACTCCATAACAAATTAAGACATACAATTTTAAAAAAACCACCACACATTGAAACTATTCTCACAAGCAGCAAAAACTGGGCTAGTTAAGCCCAGCCCATTTTTTGCTGCTTGTGAGAACCGCCAGGAGCTGCGTGGTTCCCAGCGGTGCGGCAGCAAGGCCTTTTAGGTAGCCCACCGCTTAACCCATGCTTTGGGCACTAGCACACCAAAATACTGGGTTTAATTGATCATGTGTCTCTTGGGGGGGGGTTCCCAGTAGTCCCACCACTCATGGTGCATTATAGGGGCTCCGGGGGCAGTGCACCGCACAGTGGTGCTTCCCTGAGCCTGACCCCTGGAGCGGCCAGGTGAGGTGCGAGGAGGCACAGGCAGCCTGCAGGAGAGCTGCTGCTCATGTGGGTGGGCACTCCACCTGCCCAGCAACATCCTTCTGGTCATCTGCAGGTAGATAAGTGCTTTCGGGCTTCTTCCCCGCAAAAGTGGGTAGTCCTTCTCACTGATCATGGGAAGGGCTTCACTAAATCATAAAGACAGAGAGAAAAGAAAATACAAAATACAATACAAAGCAGTTTAAAAATTCATTTAAAAATTAGTTAAAAATCAAATAAGATCTGAATATCAGGCCTGGGTGTCTTTACCTGGTGTCTAAAAGAACAAAGTGATGAAGCCACAGGTGAACCTCACTGGGGAGGCTATTCCATAAATGGGGTAGAACCACCAAAAAGGCCTCATAGCCACCCACCTCACTTTGGCTGGGGATCCCGGAGGAGGGCCTCGGAAGAAGATCTTAAAGGGAGACATATGGGCATGGTGTTCTCTCAGGTAACCCAGTCTCAAGCCATTTAGGGCTTTAAAGGTTAAAGCTAGCACTTTGAATTGGGCCTGGAAGTGGCCTGGGAGCCAGTGCAGCTGACAAAGCACTGGTACAATATGCTCAAACCATCCAGTCCTGATTAATGATCTTGCAGCCCTATTTTGTACCAGCTGCAGTTTCTGGAACATTTTCAAAGGCAGCCCTACATACAATGCATTGCAGTCATCTAAGCAAGGAGTTATCAGAGCATGAGTAACTGTGGCCACGCTATCTCTGTCCAGGTAAGGTCACAGTTGGCATATCAGCCAAAGCTGACAAAAGGCACTCTGAACCGCAGAGGCCACTTGAGCCTCTAGTGACAATGCTGGATCAATGCGCATCCCCAAACTGTGAGCCTGGTCCTTCAGGGGGAAGGTCCAGGATATAATATATAATATATAACCCTAACCCTAATATATAATATAATAATCACATTTATATCCTGCCTTTGTCCCATGCTGAAACTCAAAGTAGTGCACATGGGATTCCTGGGTGGTCTCCCATGCGGGGACTGGTCACACTCAGACCTGCTTAGCTTTAGCACATGTGCTGCCTTGTGTCTTCTCAAACCAGACCCTGGAACCATATAAAGTATGGGGTGTGGAGGAGGGAAGCTGTTACTGATGAACTAGCTGATAGCCTTTTGGATCTCCTTCACTTTCTGATTACCATGTCATGTTAGGCAATACATCAGTGTTTACTACAGTTGTTTTTACTCTGGCCATTGAGTTGTCAGGATATCTACCTCCTATAGCAACAAGGCTCTTTGCATTTGGCAGAGGCAACCATGTTGTCTTCCATGATCTCATATACCAGGTCCAAAAGCATGTGGAGGGACCTTGCCTACAGATGCTGAAACACTTTCTCCAGAAGCATTCTGCTACAGCTGAAGTAGTAATTAACATTATTTTCCCTGCAGGTTTGAGGAGCTATGCAAGCAGACATGCACCACATAGCCTATGCATGGTTGGCAATAATCGGCAACTTGACAGGACAGCCTCCAAAGTTCCAGAGTGCCAGAGGAGATTTTGCTTGCCTGGAGTTTCACAACCAGTAGAAAAATCCAGAAGGTGGTTGCATTGTGGCTGTACCTGGAGCTCCCCATATACACATGAACCTGTGGAGATAATAATTGGAATCTTAGATGACCATGCTGTAGTAGCACTTTCTGCTGAGTCCTCTGTTGTATACTTCCTTTGTGTTTCTGGGCCAATCTTTATGTGGCAGCTGTTCAGACAGCCCTTGCAGGAACCCCAATTTGAAGAAGCCACATTTTCTTGCAGTTTCATTGTCTATATCAGGTATATCTGTGTAGAATAATCAATCAAAATTCTCAAGCCACCTTCCTGAAAATATAAGTGGTGGGTGTCCCAACAGCAAATGGCTCACTGAGGTTCTTGAAGCTGCATTTTGTGACAAGTTTGAAGCTGATCCTTTGAGCTAATGGAGCAGTGCCTCTTGCCAGCACAGGACAGTTTCTTCTTCCTGAACCAGGTGCTTAAGTGTCATAGGGTGCTCTGAAATGGCTTGTGAGCCCTGCATGATCTGATTAAAACTGTTTACCATGTATTCACCAATTATTGGCTTGTACAGTCGCCTTTCATTATCAAATGTCCCCTAACTTCTTGTGCTCCAGAAGGTTCCAAAGCAGTGTTTGAAGTTACCTTGTTGCCATGATTCCTTCCTCCGTGGATATTACCTGAACTGAATATGAACTGATGGTGAGGCACACATTCCACTTCTGTTGCACTGCTTTGCTCAAAAATTGCTAACAGGATTCCAACATATAACTTGCAAGCCATTCTGCCTTGTCTCTGGAAGCAAGAAACACAGTGGCCTACGTAATGTGCAGTCCACCATTGTCCTAAACAAGATGCACACACGCAGATGCATTCTACTGAAAAGCACAAGGGGGCTGTACACAATTACAGGATAATAGATTTTGATTGAGCATTAGCAGAATTCAGTTGAACCAATTATTTGTTTAATTTATATGCCGCCTGACTCCAAAGGCTCTAGGCGGTTCACAAAAATAAGTACAATAGATACAACATAAAACAAATGGTTAAAACATCAATTTAAATTATTCAAAGGTTACTAAAAGCCAGGCTAAAAAACTGTCTTAAGGGCTCCTTTGAAGGCTGGTAAAGATGTTAAACCACGGACATCTATAGGGAGCGCATTCCAGCACAGGAGCGATTACAGAGAGGGCCTGCTCCTGAGTCACAACCAGACAGGCTGGCGACACACAGAGATAGACCTCTCCCAATGACTCTAAAGTGCGGTGGGGATCATGCAGAAGAAGGCACTCTCCCAGGTAACCCAGTCCTAAGCCATTTAGGGCTTTACCATCTCTTCATCCAAGCTTTTTAGTTAGTTGGTGTGTTTATGGATATTTTAATCTGGTGTTATGTGTTAACTGTTAATTTCTTGGGTTGTTTTTTTCTTTTGTTTTATGCTGCAAACCACCTAGAGACTTCAGTAGTGGGCAGTATACAGATGTATTAAATAAATACCAGCACTTTGTGTATTAACCTTAAATCTGTTGGTAGCCAACGTGATTGTTTTAAAAGAGGCATAATATGGTCTCTCCGAGAAACCCCAGAGAACAATCTAGCCGCTGAATTTTGGACCAACTGAAGTTTCCGAACTACATACAAAGGCAGCCTCACATAGAGTGCATTGCAATTACTGGGGTTGGGCTGCCCTCACTAGAGGCCTTCAAGCAAAAGCTGGGCAGCCAATTGTTGGGGACATTCTAGCTATGGATTTACTGCATTGGATTAGATGGCCTACAGAATTATGAGTAATTATTGTACCTAGCAAATTATCTATTTCTTAGCTTGTGGTGTCAGATTAATACTTGCCTAGTGGTGTTTGATTCCCAGTCCTCACCAGAACTATAGAAAGTCAATCTACCATCCAAAAAATTCTGCTGACTACAAAACTATTATTCTTATTACATGCTAAGATCATTGTGGGTTTGTGATGTTGGAATCTATTCCTCATTAGGAATGAATGAGGGAGGAGGGGAAGGAGCTCTACCCTCATTAAGATCAGAAAACCAGCTGCCAATCTAAATATCTAGGAATTCTTGGATTATAAATAAATTACTGTTACAGGGCAAATGTATGAATTCTTCACAGTTGCAATTGTGCAGCTCAATCCTAGGCATGTTTATTTGGAAGTACAGTATGTTCCACTGAGTTCAGTGGGGTTTATTCCTGAGTCAGTGTGCGTAGGATTGAGTCTTATTCATGTACCACATAACTTTCTTCCTTATGCAGCTGCTACTAATACGAAGACTCATTTTAGCATGTTCTCAGTTCTCCAAATAATGGTTTAAAGGATTGGGAATGTTCTACAGACTCTCACACTCCTTCCTTTCCTAGTTTGCATAGTTGTAGTTGCCATTATGTCCAAAGTGGGCAAAACAGTTAGTGATAAACAGGATTGCTTTCAGGAGATGGCTGCAAAGCCACTTCATATTTGTAAGCTATGACTTGGGAGTCAGTCTGGCTAGCACTCACCATAGTTTGCCTGATTTGGACATCATGCCCAAATAGTTATGCAAACCAGGGGGAAAAGGAGGGAACTTGCAGCACATTGCCAGTCCTCCAAACCATATTTGAACAATTAGGAACCTGGTGTCTGAACAGGTGTATTTCTTAATTTTTATTAATTAAAAAATCATTAATTTTCTTAGGTTAACCAGTTACTGCATTGAATATCTTTTTAATTTCATAGTATAAATTAACCAGCTACTGCATTGGATACTTTTTTCTTGTTCCTGTCTGTATTTAGGGAGGAGGAATTCTCTAAATAAATTTTCCATCCTCTCACACTAAATTATAGGTGTGGGCATTGCCTCAGAGCTGGGGGAAGAGGGAAGCATGTTCAGTCCACTCCTTCACCTATCAGCAGGAGCAAAAAGCCTGAGCTCCTCTCTGGGAGTTCACCAGACCAACAAACCCCATCCCTGCTGATCCTCTCATCTTCGGCAGCCGCTGCCTTAAATAAAGCCCTAGGTTTAGGACACTCCTCCCCCCTTCCAGCTTGCTTCTTCTTCCCTGGCCAGACAAGTGGATTGGCCAGCCAGTCACTGGCCTCCAAAGGAGACTTGTTCTCCTTCATAAGCCTCTCTACACCCATTTGCAGCTGTGGAGCTGATATCATCACTGTTCCCTCTCCACCATTCTGCTGCCTCTTGGGCTGCACCCGCCCATCCCCCAGCAGCTGTTGCACACCTCTCTGAGCCCTTCCTGACTCCTGAAAGATAATTACTGGGGTTATCCTGGTGTCTGGAGCTTCTCCCAGCATACTGCCGCTTGACTGGGTAAACAACCCTGTCTCAAGGAGGAGGGTAGGAAATGCCGACAGTTCCATAGCATAAATATAGAGACACAAGGTAAAGGTGATTGATTATATTGAGATGCCAACCAGAGCTTTCCTTCCTTGTTGCTAAAGAATAAATTGGAAGGATAAATTAAGTAGTCAGTATATTCTGAAAGCCCACTCTACAAACATTAGGATCACTTACTGATCAAAGTATAAATTTGGAAAAAATAACAATGCTGTCTCCATCCTTATCGGGATAAATTATAATTGTATTCTAGGTAACTGTTTTTATAGTGAAGTAGATGCTCAGCAAATCATTCAAATTTGAACTGGCGAGATGGGATCTACAATGTCTCTTTTTAAACTGTTTGTTTTAATTTTCTTAGGGCTGTAGGATAAGAATGGAGGTCACAATTCTAGTCATTTATCTCTCTATACCTATGCTCTTTAATTTTTTCCCCTGTCATCCAAGTTTAGGATAGCTGTATATTGTCAAGTCAATCTTTATTACCATCAGTGACCAGCAAGACAATACAATAAAGGCATTTATACAAATCATACATACATCACTGACTATCATTGTTCTTCATATTGACTATACAAGAAAACAATATACCCTAGATGCAAAAAAAAAATAATTAAAAAAAAATAATTAAAAAAAATTAGCTACTTTGTAGGTAACATAGGAATCTTTATCCTCTAAAAAGAAATTTAACATAAAAATCATTCAGATGTTCTGGGAATTTCACTAATAATAGTAAAAATCAAATCTTGTTAGAAACAGCAGTGCAAAAGAACCTGAATGATCGTTTTGCTCTCACCAGTGCCACAAGAGTATTGCCACTGTGAAACAGGTATACACTGAAATCTACCTTCCGGTAATGCTGAAGGAAGGGACTTGTACTGTCTATAGTTATTCATTCTTTGCACACTGCTATGGCAAAGATCAAAATGCGGAACACAACAAAGCTGGATTATCTGTATTTGTTTAATCTTAAATTGAAATCTCAGTAGAAGAGAGGGGACACAGAGGCTTATCTGCATTTCAGACTTCAGCCACTACAAATCATCACCACCCTGTGCTTCAGTATGAGTCAGTTGTGTCTTCCAAGTTGTTAGCTAGCTGGTTTGCATGAGAGAGACTATTTTGCAAGTTACATAGAACCATAAGGACTGAAAGTCACCAAGTGTTTGCCCTAAGCAGGGTCCTCCACATACCTTTCTCTGAGGTTAATCCAGATTATGTTGCATATACCACAAGCAGAGAGAAGAAGCAAACCAGACTCTGCAGAACAAACCACTCCTGATGATCAAAACAAGTGAGCCATGTTTTATGCTTACTACTAAATTTCATATATTATGACAGTGCCAAGTTTAAGTCTATTTGGGAGCACTTTCCAAGAGAGTGTTTTGTCTGTGGTGATTATGTGGTTAGGGGGAAACATTGCATATATGTTTGTTTGTACTGAGGCAGAGTGAACCAACTCGTTGGCACTCTTTACAGTGAATCAGCTGTTCACCATCTCATTAAATCCACCCTCAAAACTCAATCCTCCTCCTCTTCTTTTAGGCTAGAAGAAGCTATGCTTCAGGCTTGTGTTAGGTCCCTGCCAAGGAGCTCTATAACCATACACGTGAAACTCAAAAAATTAGAATATCGTGCAAAAGTTCATTAATTTCAGTAATGCAAATTAAAAGGTGAAACTGATATATGAGATAGACGCATTACATGCAAAGCGAGATAAGTCAAGCCTTAATTTGTTATAATTGTGATGATCATGGCGTACAGCTCATGAGAACCCCAAATCCACAATCCCAGAAAATTAGAATATTGTGAAAGGGTTCAACAGTCTAGGCTCCAGGTGTCCAACTCCAATCAGCTAATCAATCCATAACACCTGCAAAGGGTTCCTGAGCCTTTAAATGGTCTCTCAGTCTGGTTCATTAGGAATCACAATCATGGGAAAGACTGCTGACTTGACAGTTGTGCAGAAAACCATCATTGACACCCTCCATAAGGAGGGAAAGCCTCAAAAGGTAATAGCAAAAGAAGTTGGATGTTCCCAAAGTGCTGTATCAAAGCACATTAATAGAAAGTTATGTGGAAGGGAAAAGTGTGGAAGAAAAAGGTGCACAAGCAGCAGGGATGACCGCAGCCTGGAGAGGATTGTCAGGAAAAGGCCATTCAAAAGTGTTGGGGACTTTCACAAGGAGTGGACTGAGGCTGGAGTTAGTGCATCAAGAGCCACCACACAAGGACGGATCCTGGACATGGGCTTCAAATGTCGTATTCCTCTTGTCAAGCCGCTCCTGAACAACAAACAATGTCAGAAGCGTCTTACCTGGGCTCAAGAAAAAAAGAACTGGTCTGTTGCTCAGTGGTCCAAAGTCCTCTTTTCTGATGAGAGCAACTTTTGCATCTCATTTGGAAACCAAGGACCCAGAGTCTGGAGGAAGAATGGAGAGGCACACAATGCAAGATGCTTGAAGTCCAATGTGAAGTTTCCACAGTCTGTGTTGATTTGGGGAGCCATGTCATCTGCTGGTGTTGGTCCACTGTGCTTCATTAAGTCCAGGGTCAATGCAGCCGTCTATCAGGAGATTTTGGAGCACTTCATGCTTCCTTCCGCAGACGAGCTGTATGGGGATGCTGACTTCATTTTCCAGCAGGACTTGGCACCTGCCCACACTGCCAAAAGTACCAAACCTGGTTCAATGACCATGGGATTACTGTGCTTGATTGGCCAGCAAACTTGCCTGACCTGAACCCCATAGAGAATCTATGGGGCATTGCCAAGAGAAGGATGAGAGACATGAGACCAAACAATGCAGAAGAGCTGAAGGCTGCTATTGCAGCATCCTGGTCTTCCATAACACCTCAGCAGTGCCACAGGCTGATAGCATCCATGCCACGCCGCATTGAGGCAGTAATTGCTGCAAAAGGGGCCCAAACCAAGTACTGAATACATATGCATGCTTATACTTTTTAGAGGTCCGATATTGTTCTATTTACAATCCTTGTTTTATTGGTTTCATGTAATATTCTAATTTTCTGAGATTGTGGATTTGGGGTTTTCATGAGCTGTACGCCATGATCATCACAATTATAACAAATTAAGGCTTGACTTATCTCGCTTTGCATGTAATGCGTCTATCTCATATATCAGTTTCACCTTTTAATTTGCATTACTGAAATTAATGAACTTTTGCATGATATTCTAATTTTTCGAGTTTAACCTGTATATACAAACCAGTTAAATTACCAGTACCTAATTGGTGGACCCTGAATTCAATATTCAAGACTCAACAGGCAATGTACTATACAAGGCATTTTTGTCTTCCTTACTACTTCATACCTTGAATATACCCTTAGAAACCAGCCATAGGGTAGAGCCATGATACAAATAAATTATACCCATCTTGTGCTTAGAGAAAGTTAGCAAGACCCTCTGCATAGCCACTAGCCTATATGGCCAGGAAAATGTCTTTGTGGCTTCCAGATGGAAACTAAATTATATTCATCCATAGACCATCTTTCCATGTGGAAATTATATTGTACTTCATGTAGCCTTTAAGTCATAAGGTTCCTCCAAGTGACACTCCATTCTACACAAAGATGACTGCACTGTGTGCGCATCCCCTGAGGTTTCCCATGGATTTCTAAGAAATATAAATAACAGTAGCATATCATTGGAGTCTTCACATGGCTGTTTCATCTCCACATTACCATTTCCAAAAATGGATCTTTCCATTGCCAAGCAGCAGAACCAAAACATTTAGTCTATTTTCTTAGGACAATGTTTCATAGGAACGTAGGGAGCTGCTGTATACTGAGTCAGACCATTGGTCTATCTAGTTCAGTATTGTCTTCACCAACTGGCAGCAGCTTCTCCAAGGTTGCAGGCAGAACTCTCAGCTCTATCTTGGAGAAGCCAAGGTTGGAACTTGAAACCTTCTGCTCTTCCCAGAGCGGATCCATCCCCTGAGGGGAATATTTTACAGTACTCACACTTCTAGTCTCCCATTCGTATGCAACCAGGGCAGACCCTGCTTAGCTAAGGGGACAAGTCATGCTTGCTACCACAAGACCAGCTCTCCTCTTCATTATTAATTGCTTTGTATAGTGCAAGTTGTGTTTTGTATCCCAAGAATGGATATATTCTTGTGATGTATGCCTTGACACAAATAAGTTTGGCAATACCTAGAATAAAATATTGTGTGTACTGTAGTCTTAATACACCATTGTCTCCTATTTATTTATTTATTTATTTATTTATTTATTCATTCAGTTTCTATAACACCCTTTCAAAAATGGCTCAGGGCAATTTACACAGAGAAATAATAAATAAATAAATAAATAAGATAGATCCCTGTCCCCAAAGGGCTCACAATCTAATTAACCTATTGACTTAATTGCCCCTGGTGTGAAATATAGAACTGAGGAACAGGTGTTTGGATAAAACAACCTGTGAGGGCCAGCAAGGAGTTTCTATGGGTGAGCACTGCCTAATGAAACAATTGCCAGAACATTGAGACTGTACAATAAATTACACAATGAAGACCATGGTGTTTGGAGAAGGGACTGGACATTTTGAGCATATTACACCAGTGCTTCATCAGCACCACTTCAAAGTGCTGGTTTTAACCTTTAAAGCTCTCCTCTGAGTGCCCCGCCAAATGAGGTGAGGCGGGTGGCTACTGGGAGAGGGCCTTTTCGGTGGTTGCACCTCATTTATGGAATAGCCTCCCCAGTGAAGTTTGTCTGGCTTCATCACTTTATTCTTTTAGATGCCAGGTAAAGACCTTTTTGTTCACTCAGGCCTTTCAAGTTTTCAGTGTCAAATGTGACTTTTAACTGATTTTAAAATAGTTCTTAAATTGCTTTGTATTGTATTTTATATTTTCCCCCTTTGGGACTGTTATGGTTTAATGTGTTATGTGTTTTTACTTGATGTTTTAATGCTGTGTTGTGAGCTGTTCAGAGAACAATGTATTATGGGGAGGCTAACAAATAAAATTTATTATTTATTTATTAAAGGGCTGTAGCTCAGTGGTAGAGTGCACACTTCACATGCAGAAAGTGCTTGGTTCAGTCCCTGGCATTTCCAAGTAAAGCTGGAAAGTGCAACTGTCTGAAATGTTCAAGAGCTGTTGCTAGTCAGTGTAAACAATACTAATCTAGATAGAACTGTCTCTGTAGAAGGCATCTTCATATGCTCCTATGTAATTTATGAAAATGGTACCATTAAAATGTCATTTTAATCTGAGGTGGTATGATATGCTTGTTTTGTGTTATGTTTTTTGGGTGGTGTGTTGTTTGTTTGTTTGTTTGTTTGTTTGTTTGTTTGTTTTGGACTTTTTTGCACACTCTGCATCTGGGCAGCAGCACATAAGTCTGTGGAAGCTTATTGTTGAGCACAAAAGCATGAATAGACACGTATTGACTCTTTTTCTCTTTGCTATTGATTATGTGTTCATTGAAGTAAGGGAAAATTGAAAATTCACACTGGGGAAATTGGATGTAGGCAGTGCATCAAAATCTCCCTCTGGTTGGTTCCATATCTGTGGTTTTATGGAGAATGTGGGAAGTAAACAGCTGTAGGAACCAGCAGTAATTTCTGCAATTGTAGCAGTATTCAGTCTTTTTGTTCACAAAACATACTATTCTTGCTGTGTTTGTGGATGGGTCAGTTTTTATTTGATAGGTTCTTCACGCAAATGTTATCCCCAGGGTGGTCAAGACATCCTTACAGTCTGATAGATGTGTGGACTTCTTATCAAACTCAGTAGTAAAAAAAAGAAAGGAAAAGATTTCTACTAAGGACTTCATTTAGTAGAAATCTAATTTTTTTTTAAACATAATTAGTAGTTTTTACTTCCTTGTAGAATAAAGTAGCTCTTTTAAAACTGACTCCTAATGTGGTTATAATAAACTTTAAACAGGAAAAAATGTAATAAAAGAAGGGTACATTTAGTACTTCACTGAGCTACAGGGAGTAGAACATTCTTCAAAACTTCTTGAACTTGGAAAATACTGTAATATAATTTATTTCACAAAGACAAGAATGTGGCATAGTTATCTTGAACTAATAACTCAGCTATTTAACTGAACCCTTTCAGAAATGACCCTTTTTGAACTTTGCCTCTGATATATAGTATAATAATGTTTTATAATCTCATTTGATTGTGTTAATCATTAGCACTGTTGAATTATTCTGGAGATAATGACTGGCAGAGGTGCTGCTGTAGAATAAAAGTATTCTTTATGTGAATATATACACATGTATTCATAGAAGACATTTTATTTCTGTCTAGTTAATTTGTGTTTTTGAATTAGCCATCCAAAAGAGTGAAACCTAGAAAGGGAATTGGTTTTCCTGTTAGTTTAACAGTAGTAGAAATAATATATCAAGCATAAAAATATACAGTCACTGCCTCAAGATGATGTTCTGAACTAAAGAACTGTAGGATAACTACTATAGTAAATATCTATTTTATTGTCTTTAGGGGAGTTTACTGAAAGGTAAACACAAATGATGTGGTCAGTTGGTGTTCCCTGGTTCTGATATGGCTAATCCCCCTTTCTTCTACTGTTCCCAGTGCTCTCCCAAATATGTCTCTGAAGGTCCTCCCCCCACCCAAATCCCACCAGCAGAAGGAGGAGGAATTGGTGAAAATCACCCCTCCTCCCCTCTTGTCCAAGCAAAACGTTCTTCCATAAATGAGTCTGGAATTCTGTCATTTTTTTAATTCATTCAACTGTCTCATAGTTTATCTGCGTTGTATGGGTAAAAAGCTGAAGATGTGCCGTCGAGTCAGTGTCGACTCCTGGTGACCACAGAGCCATGTGGTGTTGTTTTGGGGGTGTGTGGGGTTTTTTTTTTGTAAAATACAGGAGTGGTTTACCATTGTCTTCTCCCGCACAGTATAAGATGATGCCTTTCAGCATCTTCTTCTATTGCTGCTGCCTGATATAGGAGTTTCCCATATTCTGGGAAACATACCAGTGGGGATTTGAACTGGCAACCTCTTGCTTGCTAGTCAAGTCATTTCCCTGCTTCGCCGTTGTATGGGTAGGTGTCAATTTTACATGGTGGTGATGGAGGTTGTATGACACTGTAGTTTGGGAGTCTTAATCCCCACCTATATTATTCCCTCTATTTTCTTGATATACTTCTGCAATATAAGCAATAACGTAAAGATTTGTTTGTTTCCCTGGCCACAGTTTTTATGTTTGCAGGTGTGGTTATTTGACTTATCACAGCTACCTATCACCATCATCTAGTAACATTATTGTGAAAATACTTCTATAATTGCATACCAAACACTTGGTCCCTGAAAAAACTGTTTTTAAATTTTGCCTTCAGTCAGACTTGCTTTACATTTTTAGCTTGCAGCACCTTGTGATGACAACTAAGATGAGACCAGCTATACTGTCATATATTACTTCAGTGGTCATAGAAGCAAAGAAGAAATTATGAGTTTAGGTAAATGTTGTCTTTCTGCGTAGAGTTATGAACTGAACTGTGCATGAAGTCTAGCAGTTTCTTAATTATTTTACTTCTTTATTATTTCACACTGCTTTTGTCAGTATCAAACTTCCCATTTTGGGGCAAGCTGATGGAATAAGTGGTATTATCTTAGCTCTGAAAGACCCTGGAAGAAGCAATTTACTTGGATCCTTTGCAGTCCTCCTTCTGGCTCAAGTTCAGGACAGAAACTGCCCTGGTCACCCTAGTGTATGACCTTCACCAAGAGAGAGACTGAGAGAATGTAACCCTGTTGATTCTCCTGGACCCCTCAGTGGCTTTTTATACCGTTGACCATGGTATCCTTTTGCTTCATCTTTCCAGGGCTAGATTTGTAGGCACCCTTATATGGTGACTCCAGTCCTACTGAAGGGTCATGTCCAGAAGGTAGTGCTGGGGAAAACATGTTCTACCCCTTTACCTTTGGTCTAAGGGGTACAACAGGGTTCTATTCTGTCCCCTATGCTGTTTAACATACACACAAAACTGCTGAGAGAGAGAATCCATGGATCTGTTGTGGTGTCATCAGTATGCTGATGTCACCCAGCTCTGCCTATCTTTTAAATCACCAGATACCAGGAAGGTGGCAGATGTCCTGAACCAGTGTTCGGAGGCTGTTCTGGATTGGATGAGAGCAAACAAGCTGAAACTTAATCCAGACAAGATGGAGATGTTTGTCAGGGCAAGAGTGGGGTGGACTAGGTCGGGGCTCCAGTGCACACTCCAAACATCGGCCAGACCCAATTGAGAGTCCACATGCCCTGTGTGCCACCACCTTCCTTGGGGTAGCGGTTGGGGCAAGCATGGCAGATTGGCCATCAGGCTGCCTGGGAGGACTGCTGTGGCCTCAGGAAGCCCCAGAAGAGTGGTTGTGATGCCCCACCAAGCTCTCGTGATGTCTGGAGATGAGATCCACAAGACCTTGGCTCTTGCAAGAGCTGTGGGGAGGTGCACACAGCTATATAAAGGCAGACTGGCCTATGATGAAAGGCCAAGCTCCATGGAGGTGACTGGTAAGAGGTGCCCCAGGAGTCATAGCGACCAGACTCTGGAGAAGGAGATGCAGTAACCTCCCCTCTCTGTCTTTGGCTTTGGAGTGATTCAGAAGCAGCAAGAGGTATTCTTGTTGCTTTTGAGTGTCTCTTAGACTTTTAGTTAGTTAGTTAGTTCTATTTATATACCGCTCTTCCAAAATGACTCGGACGGTATACTCTAGGCCTGATGCAAAGTAAGACTGAACCCTCCCATGAGTTCTCTCTGAATGTCAGAGAACTTGAGGGAGAGGAGACTTGGTAGAGAGGTGTGTGTGTGTGTGTGTGTGTGTGTGTGTGTGTGTGTGTGTGTGTGTGTGTTAGCAACCGTTGACAGAAAATCTTCCAGAATGAGATCTATGGTCACCCCTGGCCATTTGGTGACTATATTTGTGGACCACTTGAGTTCAGGTTGTAGACTTTATCTGATTTGTTTAGCAGCAAGGGAGATCAGAGGGACAGAGTTGACCTGTGTAGTTCACATGATCCATCTTGTCTGCCAAGTTTGTACATGAATGTCTGGCATCTAACAGGTAACCTTCCCAATCCTGCTACATAGACTCTTGTTTAAACTGGACATGCTGCAAATTTACCTTGGGACCTTTTTTTCATTTGCATATCCACTAAGCTGTTGCCCTTTCCTGAAGAAAAAGAGAATGTGATATCAAAAAGAGACCTTCCACATAAAAAAGTCCATGGTTGGTAACTCTAGCTGAACTAGTATATTTTGGCAAACGGTATAGTATAGATACACTTTAAAATGGAAAAAGGCCTTTGAGATGGTCCATGTTCACAAATAAAATGCAAATGTCAAATAATGTGCTAATTAAATCATATTATATGTGCCTATCAGTTTTGTCTACCACAAATTGTCATCTGTGGTATGGATAGGAACATTGGTCTTACCTGTGAAGGGTTCTTTCTCACAGTGTCTGAGGTCATCCTTAACAATCGGTTGTGCGCCAATCATGCCTCAGGAAGTAGATTTTCAAAGCAGAAGCTCATCTCTGGTAGTTAGGTCGTAGATGCCAAACCCCTAGTTCGGGAACTGTCAAGCTAAGAAAACGTAATGATCCCACAACTACAGAGAGAGAGAGAGAGAGAGAATAAGAAAGAATAAGAAGAGGAGCAGCCCAAGGAAGGAAAAAGCAGAGTAGGATAAAGAAGTGACATAAAAGGGGAAACAGAACCCTGGGAGTCAGCCACCTCCCACAACTGACACCCAACACCCGTAGAGGGAACGAAGGAGAAATGATGAACGAACATCCACAGGTAGGTCAGATGACCTCAGACACTGTGAAAAAGAGCCCTTCACAGGTAAGACCAAATTTCCCCCCCGCAGTTGTCTAAAGTCATCCTTAACAATGGGACATTCCCAAGCAGAAAAAAGTACCGGGAGGGAAGAATGGATATGTTACACTCAGGGGCATAACAAGGTTGTAGTGGGCCCAGAGACAAGATTTTAAAATGCCCCCCGCCGTCACTGCCTTCTCTCCTTCTCCTGGCCCGATGTAGACTCTGCTAACTATCCCAATTAGTTAAAAGGTGTAAATAACAGCACAGCAGAACCAACTAATACAACAGAAGAACTATCATTGCACATATCCCAACTACAGTTACAAGGTGTGCATAACAGACCCAACTAAAAATAGTATCAATGAAGAACAGTAATCATTGCACACATCCCAACAAAAGTTACAAGCTGTAAATAACAGAACCAGATATTACAACAGTATCAATGAAGAACTTCAGCCATTGCACATATCCCAACTATGACATCTCACCAACACCCATATACTGATATCTCACACCACCATCCAGAACTTAAAGCAATGGCTTCTTTCATGCTTTCAGTTCAGCAAAGTTGTCTATGATCTTTTGTATATCCAGTTTCTTTGCTCGTTCATTTCCAATGGATAGCAAAGCAAGGCCGCTGAGTCTTTCCTGAAACATGGAACTCCTCAGTTAGGAACATAGGCAACATAGGGAACTGCCATATACTGAGTCAGACCATTGGTCTGTCTAGCTCAGTATTGTCTTCACAGACTGGCAGCGGCTTCTCCAAGGTTGCAGGCAGGAATCTCTCTCAGCCCTATCTTGGAGAAGCCAGGGAGGGAACTTGAAACCTTCTGCTCTTCCTAGAGCGGCCTCATCCCCTGAGGGGATAGGGGTGTGCACGGAACCGCAGAGCTGCAGTCTGGCACTGTGGGGTGGGTTCCTTTAAGGGTGGGGAGGGTTTACTTACCCCTCCCGCCACTTTCCCTCCTCCAGAGCTCATATTTATTGTAGTAATTGGGGCAGCAGGATACCTCCCTGCCGCCCCTTGTCCCTCTGCAATTTCATTTCATTCTGCCCCTTTCCACTCCCCAGAGCAACACTAATCTAATCAAAATTACTTTTGTACGTTTCCCCAAGACTTAAGATCTCTAAAAAAACATTTGGAATATAAAAAATGTGCATATATGTACACAGCTGCCTCCAGGACGGGGTGGGCGCGCGGGCAGCAAAGTTGTCTATGATCTTTTGTATATCCAGTTTCTTTGCTCGTTCATTTCCAATGGATAGCAGAGCAAGGCTGCTGAGTCTTTCCTGAAACATGGAACTCCTCAGTTAGGAACATAGGCAACATAGGGAACTGCCATATACTGAGTCAGACCATTGGTCTGTCTAGCTCAGTATTGTCTTCACAGACTGGCAGCGGCTTCTCCAAGGTTGCAGGCAGGAATCTCTCTCAGCCCTATCTTGGAGAAGCCAGGGAGGGAACTTGAAACCTTCTGCTCTTCCTAGAGCGGCCTCATCCCCTGAGGGGATAGGGGTGTGCACGGAACCGCAGAGCTGCAGTCTGGCACTGTGGGGTGGGTTCCTTTAAGGGCGGGGAGGGTTTACTTACCCCTCCCGCCACTTTCCCCCCTCCAGAGCTCATATTTATTGTAGTAATTGGGGCGGCAGGATACCTCCCTGCCGCCCCTTGTCCCTCTGCAATTTCATTTCATTCTGCCCCTTTCCACTCCCCAGAGCAACACGAATCTAATCAAAATTACTTTTGTACGTTTCCCCAAGACTGAAGATCTCTAAAAAAACATTTGGAATATAGAAAATGTGCATATATGTACACAGCTGCCTCCAGGACGGGGTGGGCGCGCGGGCAGCTCTGTGAGGGAAGATCCTGTTGCTGAGGGACTCATGTTTTAAAAGGTAACTGCTGATGCCAGTGGTGAAGCCGGCCTCCGGCGCCTCTCCACCCGGCAGCTCCCCCATCCTGAGCCGCCGCCAGCAGCCACTGAGAGGAGCTCCGCCAGGGAGGATGTGCCGACGCACCCAGCCCACCCTCACTTCCGGCTCCCAGGCGACTTCCCCCCACATACAGCGTGGCTGCCTTCCTTCTCCTCCTCCCATCGGGCCACGCTGTATGTGGGGGGAAGTTGCCTGGGAACTGGAAGTTAGGGTGGGCTGGGCGCGGCGGCGCATCCTCCCTGGTGGAGCTCCTCTCAGTGGCTGCTGGCGGCGGCTCAGGATGGGGGAGCCGCCAAGCGGAGAGGCGCCGGAGGCCGGCTCAGTGCTGTGCCAGCTTCACCATTGGCATCAGCAGTTACCTTTTAAAACGTGAGCCCCTCATATTTTTATGCTGCCCAAAACTTACGTCTCTGGGCGGTTCACGACAAGATAAAAATAACAGTAAAACATTAGTTAAAAACAAAAACAAGAAATTTAAAACACAACAATTTAAAAATTTTTAAACAATATTCTAAAACAACATTAAAAAAAATCAAAAACAGTATCAATTAAAAGCCTGGGTGAACAGATGCATCTTTAAAGACTTGTTAAAAATTGTCAGAGATGGGGAAGCTCTTACTTCACTAGGAGGCACATTCCAAAGCCTCGGGGCAGCAATGGAGAAGGCCTGTCCCTGAGTAGCTACCAGACAAGCCGGTGGCAAGTGCAGACGGACTTCTCCTGATGATCTCAATGGGTGTTGGAGTTCATAACGAAGATGATGTTTTCTTAAATATCCAGGGCCCAAGCTGTTTAGGGCTTTTCTGACATTTTTGCTACAGTTTTGCGGAGGGAGTCATACTCATTTTAGTTCTCTTGCAAATTAGTATGAATGGTTTGGAGATAAGTTGCTGCTTTGTGGAGGTTGGTTTGTGAGGACTGTAGCATCTTTGAAATAGCATTAACAGGTTCTAAAATGTTAGAGAAAGCACAACAAGGAACACAAACTGGAACTGCTCCATTTTGGATTTCAGAGCTTTGGCTTCTGAAATTTCATCTTCTTGCTTAGGAGGATTATTTCAGTAAGCACTTTGAGAATATCTGTGAAGCGGCACTGAAGGGCTACTAGAGCCTCATGACGTGAAGACCATCTGGTCGGACAAAGCTTCTTCAGTGTGGTTTTTGATCCAGATGTTAAGTGAGGTAGTGTATGCCAGTGTTTGATGCTATGTGCAAAGAAGATGTAGATTCTTTCCACAACTCCAAAGAAGTTCCTTACTTCTGGAACACTAGACATAGCATCATTCACAACTAGGTTCAAGTTGTGGGCAGCACAATGAACATAAGTTGCCTTTGGCTGTAAAGCCTGAATTCTAGCTTGCACGCCACTGTAGACACCACTCATGGCTGCAGCTCCATCGCAACCTTGGCCTCGAAATTTCTTTCCTAATCGCAGCTTCTGCTTCTGCTTCCACTGTTTTTTTCCGCCTGCAGTGATCCAGAACAGTGCTACACTCCTGATTGCCAACAGTGCTTTCATGGACTTCTATCTTCCTTTTCAGCTTATGCCAAATCACAAATTCCTTTCATCCATCCTACCTCTCTGTCCTGAGAAAAATGCCAGCATGGTTGACAGTAGGCTTGGTCTGAAGTTGGCGAGTAGCACAGTCATTTCCGCTGAAGTTTTAGACCACATTTACTAAATCCTGAATAAAAAAATTTCAAGAAACGTCTGTTTGACTGGCTGTGCTATGGAAATGGACCTCATTTGAAATAATTAAGCTCTTTTCATCTGTAATAAGGGGTTCACTGAAGAGTTCTTTGTCAGTAGGAAATTTTTTGGAGATCAAATCCACATTAAATTCCTTGCTAACATGTTCTCTTATCTCTCCTTCACATCTTCTCATTTGAATGTGTTCACTTTGCTCAGTAGGTATTGACTGCTGAACTGTCATATCTGCTGCATGTTCACTTTGTTCCTTTTCTACAGGGCTTGAGCAATAGCAAATTGCACTCACTCTTGCAGTTTCTGCAGTCCGAGTCACCTTATCTTCCTCCATTGAAGTGTTTTGGCTGGTCTTCGTGAAAAATGATGTGATCTTTGGTAGCTTGGCCTCCTTCTCTAACCTTGCTTTCTTCAAGCCATGCTTTTGAGCACTACTCTTCTCTTTTTGTTTACGACTGGAATGACTGGCACTTGGAGTTTCCATTTCTAGTTTATGTGAAAGAGGAGGAATCACTAGTCCACTCCATTTCTAGTGCAAGTGAAATAGGAAAAGGGCAGAGGCTCTCTTTCCCCTGGACTTCTGGCCAAAGTCCAGGGCCTTCACACACCCCAGACCCCCAAGGATTTAAGTGTGATATTTCAAAATAAGTATGCTGCCTGTAAATACATTTCACCAAATATACACAATGCACACTTCACAATATATAGTGATGTACATTGAATACATTGAATACTCAATAATGCACACTGAGTGTTCAATGTACATCACTATATATTGTGAAGTGCTGTTATTAATGTTTGTGCTACTATTAATGCCCAGAACACACTAGAAACACTAGAGGTTACAGTATTTATTCTGCTTAGCTAGATAGATGCTAAGATATCATGAGCTAGATAGATGTAATTAAAACTCACTCATTTTCTTCTTGCCTTCAGTCAAATTCTACACACTGTTGCATTCTACAAGTTCAGCAGTTTGTAACATCTCTGCAAGATTAACCCATAGATAAATCACTATCATGGTCCTGGAATATTATCATGTTCACCAGTAAGATTACTAGCTATACTCCTCAAACAATTGACTCTTGAGTAAAAGCATAAGCTGTAGCTCAGCTTATGAGGTAAAGAAATCTTTAATGAGGCCAAATAGTAGTAACAAAAAGCATAGTTAAATAATAGTAATATGATGTGTATATATATGACCTATGTGCCACAACAGAATATCATCCTAAATTATTTTTTAAAAGGTTTTGTAAATTGTGGACATTGCTAGTCACCCCAGATTATGAAATGCGATTATGTATTGTATGTCCTTCACCCAAGTACAAACTCTGTAACTTCAGCTACAGAAGCTATTCATACGATACTAACAGCTTTAGCAGGCTATCATCAGGTACCGTATTTTACGGACTATAAGACGCTACTGACTATAAGACGCACCTTAAATTTTCATCCAGTTTTTGAGTTTTCGAGCTTTCCTTCTCCTCTTGACTTCATCTCTCCTCCAAGCCCTCCCACCGAGCCCCGCTCTGTCCTTTCCCTCCTGCCAGCAGCTGCGAACCCACGTTGGTGACCCGCGGTGGCTACGGCTGCTGCTAGTTGTTGCTTGGGACCTCCTTCACCTTGTGCCTCCGGCGGCTCCTTCGGGCTGGCGCTCGCCTGCACAGGCTCGTGCTGCCCCTTTCCAGGTGTGCAAAAGGCTTCTTAAAGCCTTTTGCAGCCAAGCAGGGAAAGGGGCGGCAGGGAGGTATCCTGCCACCCGATTTCTAAAAGGAGCCCAGCGGGGAAGGGGGCGGCAGGGAAGTATCTTGCCACCCGATTTGAACAGAACAAGGAGGAAGGGGCGGCAGGGAGGTATCCTGCCGCCCGATTTGTAAAGGAAATACGGCGACGGAGTGGGTAAAGCGTGGGAGGGGTAAGTAAACCCTCCCCCGCCCTTAATGGAACCCCCCACCCCAATCCTTCCGAACCCTTCCTCCTCCTCCCCCCTTCTCTTTCCCGACAAGCCCTAAACTTTCAACTTCTCCCCGGCCAATCGGAGTATAAGACGCACCTGAATTGGGGGGGATATTTTTCAAGGAAAAAAGTGCGTCTTATACTCCGTAAAATATGGTAGACAAGTTTTCAGTTCATTCTGAGGGAATACACCCTTTCATCTTGGGTAAGTTGTGTGTCTGCTAGCTACTATTAAAAAAAAACGTAATCATTGCAAAGTGTACCCATTTTGCCACTGAACACAACGCTCACAATAAACAATATAATACTAATAGGCAATAAATAGACAAAATCTGAAGGGGAGCTTCTGATTTTCATTTGTTTCATTTTCAGAAGACTTAAAGATACAAGTACAATTGTTCCCCCTTCCAGTGGCATTATAGACAAAAGGCACATAAATATGGGAAGGTGCTAGAAATAGGAATGTAGCCTAATAAAAGCAGTGAGCACACAACACCAAGAACAGTTCAGAAGGTTGAGCACTTGCAAAAAGGAGTTTTGTTCACTACTGGAATAGGGTTTTGTTTTGTTTTGTTTGCATTTTAAAATTTTATTGGTTTTTACAATATCTTTACAGCAGGGGCGTAACAAGGCTGGAGTGGGCCCAGAGACAAAATTTTAAAATGGGCCCCTCGCTGATACACACACTTCACAATATATAGTGCACTCACACTCTCATCCCCATTATGCCAGCTTCTCTAGAAAACTCCACTCCCTCGCTTTAACCCCGTCCCTCCACCCTCCCATGGGGAAGAGCACTCCCGGCTCAGAGTTGCTTCTGCAGACAAGGACTTTGCTGCATGTGTGCCGCCTTTGCTCCGAACTTGAGGTTGGCTTTTCCACGGCACCGAAGCTCTGCGGGTGTTGGGGAGTCATGTGACTTGCCTCTGGGGGGGCCCTCAAGGCGTGGGGGCCCCCAGACAGCCGCCTCCCCTTGCCTAATGGTAGTTACGCCCCTGCTTAACAGTCAAATTACATTTAATTAAGTAAATATTGACTTCCCGCTTACTGGTCTGCACGGTTCATATTAGCTATACAAATCTACCATTGCTATAGTAAACAAAACACATATACTCCACATAGCAAACTCTATTTTGCCCTAACCAACCAGCTGTTGTTACTAAATTTCAAACCCTGCTGAAAGGTCCATATTGGAAAAATAGTTCTCTAAGTAAAGTAAGAATGGATCCCAATCTTCTTTGAAACATTCCAAGTTTTCATCCCTTATGAGTGCTGTAAGTTTTGCCATCTCAGCGTATTCCAAAATGTTAATCAACCAATCTTCTTTTGAGGGCATTTTATTATCTTTCCATTTCTGCGCATATACTATTCTAGCCGCCATGGTTGCATACATAAAAAATGTTAAGTTTCTTCTGGAGAACTCTCCTTGTGTTATTCCCAGTAGGAAGGATTCTGGCCTCTTAGGAAATGTCATTTAAAAAATTTTCTTCAACTCATTATATATCGTATCCCAAAAGGTCTTTGCCTTCCCTCATGACCACCACATATGAAAAAAAGTTCCTTCACATTGTCCACATTTCCAACATTTGTTTGGAACATTTTTATACATTAATGCTAATTTTTTCGGTGTCAAATACCACCTGTACATCATCTTATTATAATTTTCTTTTAAAGTGTAACATGCAGTGAACTTTAAATCAGTTTTCCATAATTTTTCCCAAGCTGCCATATCTGTATTATGACCCACATCTTGAGCCCATTTTATCATAGTCGTTTTAACCACTTCATCTCTTGTCTCCTTATAACTTATACATCTTATACAACTTATACATCTTAGAGACTAATTTTTCATCATTTTCACACAATTCCTTCTTGAATCTCGACATTTGATCCTCAAATCCAACTTTAAGATCCTTCTTGTAAATTTTGTTTAGCTGATGATACTGAAACCAGTTACTAACCAAATTTTGTACTTCGATTAGGTTTTTTAATTTACAGCCCCTCTCTTGAAAATATAACAAGTCCCTATAGGTACCCCATTCAGATTGCATATTTATCTCTTTATGTGCCAAAGCTTCAATCAGGGATACCCATAATGGAGTTTTAGATTCCAGCCATTTTTTGTATTTTAACTACACTCCCATTAGACTCCTTCTTACATAGTGATTGAGAAAGTCTTTATGTACTTTAGTTTTATCATACCACAGATATGAATGCCATCCAAACCTTCTATCAAATCCTTCCAGATCAAGTATTCTGGGATTTCTTAATGTTATCCATTCTTTTAACCACGTCAAACAAGCAGCATCAAAATACAACCTTAGATCCGGCAGGGTAAGACCACCTCTTTCTTTAGCATCAGTTAAATTTTTAAATTTAATTCTTGGCCTTTTCCCTTGCCAAACAAATTTGGTTATGTCCTTTTGCCGTTGCTTGAAACAGGTTAATGTATTAATTATAGGAACAGTCTGGAAAAGAAACAGTTTAGGTAAAACATTCATCTTCACAACTGAAATTCTTCCCATTAAAGATAAGTTCATTCTAGTCCATCTTTGCAAATTCAATCAATCAATCAATTTATTATTACGGCCGTAGGCCATACAGAAAACATACAAAAATTAAAGAGAATTAAAAACAGAATATACCAGCAGTAGTATGGTACATAATAATGAACAATAGCTGCTAAAATTTGGATCTTAAACTGGATCTTAATCTAATAGCAACATAGAAGAATTTTGCCACCACCTTGGTAATCTCATTGTCTTGATCTTCCAGACAGAAATTCAAATAAAAGGGGTCAGCTCTTCCTGGGAAATGCTCCAATAGAGGAAATATAAGTTCTTTTCTGGTATCAGAATACAGGGAGCAATAAAGCAGCACATGCAAAACAGTTTCAGGTAGGCCTACACCACAAGGGCATAGGCCATAATCTGAAGATCCCTTATGAAATCTTTTTTCTAGAAGGGCTGAAGGCAACACATTCATACGGGCCTTAGTAAAAGCTATCCTAAACTTGGGAAAGTGTAGGGAAGCTAAATACTTGGCACTTCTATTCCCCAAAGGGGGCATGATGCCGAAAAATAGGGGAGAACAGGTCCTGTTTCCCCTGGAGACAAGATTTTGGTGGTCAATATCACGAAGGCGTTGTATAAGTGTAACCTTCGCCTTCTCAATTCCCATGAGTAGAATTTCAGAGGGAGATAGGCCCATTTGCATTATTTTGTTGTTAACATATGACAACCAAGGGCTAGGAAAGGAGTCTTTCCATAGAAACAAAAAATAGGAGCGCTCCTGGGTATCCAAGCAGAGTTTAATCCATCTGGTAAAAGTAAGCTCCCATGCTTTAGAGAGAATAGTAAAAAGTCCAGATTCCAAACACAATGCAGAGTAAGGTACACACCTGGGAACCCCAAAGATAGCCCTAAGGAATAATAATTGAACCGTTTCCATCTCTGATGTTACTCCCTGAATACAAAGTGGGATGCCATAAAGTAACTGTGCTACAATCTTTGCTCGAAAAACTTGGAGGGCCACAGGCATATACTGGCCTCCTTTAGAATAGTAAAAACGCAGAAAAGCATTGAGGGTTTTACGGGCAATAGAGATAGAATACAATTGTTGAGATTTCCAGTTGAGATTATGTTGGAAATGAATACCAAGATATTTGAATTTATAAACCTGCTCGATATTTTCCTTATTAATCGCCCACTTATAAAGTTTCCTAGCTTTAGTAAAAACCAGGACCTGTAAAAGTAATGGGGAAAGTGGACAACCTTGTCTAGTTCCTTTTTGTATTTTACAGTTATCTGATAATTTCCCATTTACTACTGGAATAGGTTTTAGGAGTGCCAACTATTCTTATTTTTTAAACAAGAATCATAAGCAATAATATAATATATTATTTTAGGAACATCTCAGGTCCAAGAATCTTTACTACAAGCAGCACTAAACATTCATAATGCCCATTAAAAAAGAAAAAAAAATTATTATTCCATCAAGTTGGTCTTATGATACTTCCAGAACCAAACAAAAACAAACACACTTAGGATCTGGAATATTTGGAAGGAAGACCAATACGACTCTTAAGTAACCAAACATGAATCTTTAATAGAAGGATCCCTTAGTGTGTGAGAGTGTGTGTATGTGTGAGAGAGAGAGAAGGAGAGAGGAAGGGAGAGGGAGCGGGAGAGGGGAGAGAATCATAAGATTATGAATGAGCTAAGAGCAGGTCGTCATGCATTCATAGTTCGGTTCCACTTTATTACAAAACCAGCCATTTCAGAAGTTGTACCCCACTAACACTGTCCCACTGGGAAGCACGAAGGGAGGGACAATGACTTCAGCAGCTCCTCCTCCTACTACTACTACTACCACTACCATCTCCTTCTCCTCCCCAAACTGGAAGGAAGAAAGCAAGGTGCCAAAGCAAAGAAAATTTAACTTGCAGTAGAAGGATGTGCCACCCCCTCCACCACCCTCAGGTGCCTCTGCATATTGTCACACTCCCCCGTCTGCTGGGTGGAGTGTCTGCTTGGCAATCCCCTCCCCACTCCCTCCTTTCCTTTCCTTTCCTTTCCTTTCCTTTCCTTTCCTTTCCTTTCCCACTTCCTGGAGCTGTAGGAGGGCTCCGTGCAAGGCAGAGAGCACCTGAGGGAGTTGGGAGGGGCACGCCTAAGTCTCGGCTCTCCCCTGCTGTGGCACCAAGAACTCGCCCCATCAACTCTCTAGCCTCCTGCGAGTGAAGCCCAAGCCCAGCGTGGCTCACACGGCATCTGCAAGGCCCCGGCTGGGCCGGCCACAGAGGTAGGAGTGCAGGGTGAAGACACCCAGGTGGGCTGTGCGGATGGTCGCCATCACCGCCTCACCTCCCAACTGCAGCAGAGCCCCAGCTGGCTTGCCTGCCTGCCTGCGGCTGGCTCTGCCCACTAATCAGCTCGCCCTAGCGGATCCTAGAGATGGGCGATTAACATGCACCAAAGCAAACGGGACCAACGTGAAAGGATCTGGTGTCACATGGCACCACTGACTGAAGCCCCCACGCGGTGCCTCCAGGGATCACCCACCACGCTCCTGCAGGAAAGATGGGGATCTAGAGGGCTTGGGGAAGGTATTGGGCTGGGGAGGAGGGGGACAGTGGTGAATGTGAAACTAAAGCCAGGCAAATGAAGCACTCTGAGTCTGGTGGTCGGGGGCAGAACTCAACCAGGCCAGGCAGGTCACTCAGGAGAACAGGATCTCTCATCCACTCACAGAAGCAGCAGCAGGGTGGGGTGGGGCGGGGTGGGAGGCGGGAAAAACTGGCTGACTGCCATTCCAGCAGCAGAAGGAGGAAGAGCATTAGGCGACACATGAAATAATCATATATGCTGCTATGCTTCCAGTCCTCTGCCCCCTGTCAAGGTTACCGCTCGGCCCACCCCACATCCTGCACCCCTACTCAGCAGCGGCAGGAATCTTCAGCTGATGAGGAGGGCTGATGAGGCTCCATATCTTCTTCACTGTCTCGAGTCGACTCTCTCTCACTCAGTCTCCGTCTGTCCCAGTCAGTCTCCCTTCTAGACTAGCAAGCGGAAGGGAACACAGCAGGCCAGGGATGGTCAGTCAGGCGGCGGCTGCGGCTCACACAGACAGGCTGCTGTGATGATGGTGTATCGCTTGCTAGCCTCCCGCCGGCAGCGTGTTCAACTTGAGGTTCACGTGAGGCAGCCCAGCCAATGAGAGCCTCAGTCTGGATGGCGGGGAAGAGCCTATGCACGACGATGCAAAAGGGTGTGTGGGGAGAGGAGGAAGGAAAAGAGAAAAAGGGTATGTGAGGTCCCACGGCATGTGGAAAGAACGAGGGGGATCAATTTTTTTCTGAAATAATGAAGCCCGCCCGCCTGTGCAGGAGCTGGGTGGGGGAGACAGTCAAGTGACTTGACTCTGGAGGGTCCATCAAGGCAGTGGGGGCCCCGAGACAACTGTCTCCCCTTGTCTAATTATAGTTATGACCCTGGTTACACCACCTGTTGTGAGACTGTATGCCAAGGGCTGCCTGGGCTGAGTGAAATGAGGAGATCTTGTAGTGCTTAATGAACAGTGAGGTAGAGGACTAGGTGGCCACATGACATATGTCCTGGAAGGGAGCATTAGCTGAAAATGTGGCCAAGGTGCTGGCGGTACAAGTAAAGTGAGCGGTCACGCCCCTTCAGACGGGGAGACGGAGTGACTCATAGGCTAATGTGATGGTGGCTCTAATCCATTTGGCTAGAGTGGTTTTGGAGACTTTATTCACCAATGAAGTGGGATGGAAGGAAACAAAAAGGGAATCAGAGTGACGAAAAGTTTTGGTACACTGTAGGTACATTCATAGAGCAATGCAGATGTCTAGGGTATGCCAATGCTTCTCTTTGAGATGGACAGGAGAGGGACAGAAGGAAGGAAGGGCCGTGTCCTGCGATCTGTGGAAAGGAGTGTTAATCTTTGGTAGGAAGATCGGATCTAGTCAGAGAGTTACAGCGTCTTGCTGAAAGGTGCAGAGCTCCTTGCATGCGGAAAGAGCCCTAAGCTCAGACACTCTGTTTACAGATGTAATGGCAACAAGGAAGAGGACCTTGTAGGAGAGGATCTTGATGGGAACCGAACAGAGGGGTCCGAATGGCGTTTGGGTGAGGGCATTGAGGATGTATTTATTTTATTATTTGTCAAATTTGTACACTGCCCCAAACTTTCGTCTCTGGGTGGTTATCTTTTGTTGAGGTCCCAGGAGGAGTAACTGTGCGCAGGAGGGGAAGGCAGGTTGTTGGCCCCTTTGAGAAAATGTCTCAGGTGAGGATGAAGTAGGGAAGAGCCCTGGAGGTTTGGGTCCAGGGCCAAAGAGAGGGCTGGAACTTGTCTGCGCAATGTGTTAGGTCGAAGACCGATATCTTAAACCCTACTGAAGAAATGAGAGAACCTCCAGAATTCCAGCTGAGGTGGGCATGAAGTGTTTTGGGTCACGGGAGCATCTATTTTAACTGTTTTGTGGTATTTGTGAACCGCCCTGAGCTATTCTGTAAGGGCGGTCTAGAAATCGAACAAACAAACAACAGGACAGACCAACAGAGACATAAAACCATCAGGACAAGAATAGAATTTTTTAGGACTGGTAACTGTGGGCTTAACCGTGAAGGGAACCTTCCATTCTGCCATCATAGCATCTCTCAGTGCGGGGGGGGGAGAAAAAGAGGAGGAAGGATCTGGTCTAAATTCGCCTGCTGTTGTGACACAAGCTCGGGAGAGACATCCTTAATGGCTCTTCTCACTTTGGTAAAGGTAGGCAGGCTTGGGTTTGGTACTGAAGGAGCAGGAGCAGGTTTGGGATGGGAAGGTCTCTTAAGTGGGGATCCTCTTGTGAAGAAGAGGCGGGCAGAGGCCTTTTGTTACATTGACACCTGAGATGCCTAGGTAAGAAGCGCTCCCCTTATTAGAAGGAATGACCTACCCCGCCCCCAGTAGGGCTGGAGCCTGGAGAGCAGGATAAGAAGAGAGGCTTAGAGGGATGTTTGGGGTCTCTGTGGCACAATGGCAGCTGGGGGCTGAATGGGAATAGGAGGGGGAGGGGAAGTGTAGGAGAGGACATAGCTTTCAACTCCTTTTGAATAAACTCCCTCAACCAAAGCTTCATGCGAGGAGTAAGCAGTTCACTGGGATTAGTGTCCCCTGAAGGGATATTACTCACATCCCCTGCAGGCAGCAGAGGTTGCTCGTTAGGAGGTTGATCCGGCAAGGCAGAAACAGCCGGGGGATCTGGCTCCATTGAAGATGCTGGCTGGGATGTGGGGGAATGACCGGTGAACTGGGTTCCCCTCCCCCTTGTCTTTGCCAGTTATTTTTGGTATGGGCGTGAATAAAATGCCCCTCAAGTTTCTGTGCTTCCTGGAGCATTCATGAGATTGCTTTGGCTTTTGGGGAGGCTTGGAGCTCTCCTCCTTGCCTCATCTTTTGGGGGGCTTTCCTGGATGTTTTCATGGGCTACAGAATCGTGTTAAACTCTGCTACAGGGACAGAAGGGAGCGCCACGTTTGCCACATTGGCAATGGAAGGGGAGCGGGAGCATTTGGAGCCACACAGGAAAGATGTGCTCTTTTTCTCCGACTTGGCAGGGCCTTTGCTTTCCGATTTTGGGCCTTCAAAAAGGGAACCCCACACACAGAGAGGTCCCTGGAGTGGGCAGGCTAGGGAGCAAATGTTAAAATGGAGGGAGGAGGGAAGTGAAAGGAGAAAATGGAGCCAATGACTCAATTTAGTTTTCTTTAAAAAGTGTTAGCTTTTTGAAGGAAAATGAAAGAAAAGACTCCCTTCCCACCCTTGCACAATGAAGGGGGGAAGGGCTGGAAAAAGACTAGCCTTAAATCAGGCTGATCAGAGCTCTTTCAAGTAGATGGGGTTTTTTGTTTGTTTGTTTTTACATTTTATATCTCACTCTTCCTCCAAAGAGCCCAGAGTGGTGTACTACATACTTGGGTTTCTCTTCACAACAACCCTGTGAAGTAGGTTAGGCAGAGAGAGAAGTGACTGGCCCAGAGTCACCCAGCTAGTTTCATGGCTGAATGGGGATTTGAACTCAGGTCTCCCCGGTCCTACCCAGAATGTTGGGGGCAATATGCCAAAATCATTGTAAACCGCTTAGAGAGCTTCGGCTATAGAGCGGTATATAAATGTAAGTGCTATTGCTATTGCTATAGTCCGGCACTCTAACCACTACATCACACTGGCTCAGGTTCACTGAAGTGAGACAGGAATGGAACTGGGGGTTTGGAGCCTCCTACCTAACTACCAGTGATAAGCTTCTGCTTTGAAAATCTCCCCGCTGTCTGATGCACTTGGTGCTGCTATGTTCTTAGGTTTTTTAAACCTCTGATATACATTCATTTGTTCAAAATAGCTGCAAAGAAGATGGAGCAATTTGCGCCTCCATAAACCCAACCGGAACAGCTGTAAAATATGTTTTTAGGCCCCATTGCCAATCTAGCTCTGTCACCCATGTGGCCTAAAATGAAGCTCAGGGCATTTTAGCTGAAAATGAGGCTGATGGTTTAGCATCTTAGTGCAAGGTCGGGGAAGTGGCTGATCTCACATGATGGAGCAGCTTAATTTTATCACTGACTTGTGATTTTTCTTGGGAAATGATTTGTCATCTTTAAGCAACAATATTTCTGTTAAGTGTTCTTGTGGCTTATTATGGCCATGAAAAAGCAGCTTTATGGAACATGTTGCAGCTGAGTAAATCACCCAGAGTTTGAAATTATGCTGTTGTATGCAGTGGTCTTTTAAAAAAAAATGCTGTAGAATAGGAATGTAAGGTAAAGTGTGCCGTCGAGTCGGTGTCGACTCCTGGCAAACACAGAGCCCTGTGGTTGTCTTTGGTAGAAAACAGGAGGGGTTTAGTTTATTTTATTTTTATTTATTTAACATATTTTTATACTGCCGAAAACTTACGTCTCTGGGCAGTTTACAACAAAATAAAAACAGATTTACCATTGCCTCCTCCCACACAGTATGAGATGATGCCTTTCAGCATCTTCCTATATCACCGCTGCCCTATATAGGTGTTTCCCATAGTCAGGGAAACGTACCAGCGGGGATTCAAACTGGCAACCTCTTGCTTGCTAGGCAAGTTACTAGAAGAGGAATGTACTAATCCATTATTTTACATAAAGTGCATTTGCAAAGAACATTTTCAGTTTTTAATAATTAAGTTTATTCTATTTCCTTTTACAAGTTTGGGCAAAGAAAAATCAATTTACATCTCTTAGAATACATAGTTCACTGATTATTGTACAAAGTACATTGCAAGATGGATATAACAGTCTTTAAATAGGAGTCTGGAGTCCTAGTAGAAGATGAAATGCCTCCTATTTCCAGTTTGATGGCATATGAGTAGAAGTAGAGCTGTGTTAACCCATGCACAAACTGTTTCTTTTTAAAGTAGCACCAGTATTATGAATTAGTATAAATCCATACAATTTATCTGCAGAGTTCCTAGAAACTACTTGGGAAACATACCTCGTTGTCTTCAGGTTTGTGTTTATTTTTGTTTTAAAAGAGAGCTAGTTTGTTTCAAAGTTGGGCTTCACGGACACATATCTATGTTGCATTAAAATATATGAAGTTTTTTCACAAACACCAGAAAAGAAGAGGACATGAAAAGGAGTATTTTGTATTAATATTAACTGAGTGGTTGCTTGTGGCAATTAGTCTGGTTTTCTGTATATCGTGTGGCTGACTTCAGTTAGTTGAATATAAGAGGAAAATCTTGAAAAAGTAAAGCATGTCCAAGCTTCATTGACATCAACAGCAAGCAATTTTAAAGTCTGTTGATGGCAATGAGGCTATAAAAAATTCCACAGTTCATTTTTTAAAATTTATATCCCACTCACTCCGATTCAAAGCTCTCTAGACAACAATTTAAAAATAATTTAAAAACCTAGCACTTATGGCTGAAATCTATCAACTAGATCAGGGATTTTCAGCGTTGGGTCTCCAGATGTTATTGGACTTCAGAACTCCCATAATACCCAACCAAAGACCACTGGGACTGGGGATTATGGGAGCTGAAGTCCAATATCATCTACAACCCAATGTTGAGAATCCCTGATCTAGATTGTATCCTAAAGTGAGGATACTTACTCCACATGCAGTTTAATTGTGCAGAGGTATAGACTTAATCATTATTGGCTATTTATGTGCTATAACTTAATATGTTAAGTGAAAGCCTTTTTTAAACAATATAAGAGAAGTACTGTAATCACTTGAAATGCCATTCATGCTGTAGGTTTGTTTTTAGAGCAAATGCTTGCTACAGTTTATGCCTCTTGGAGCTGGATCACCTGCCTTGTACACAGGTGATTTGGAGAAATCATCAGCCCTCACTCTCTTCCCCCCACCCCTGAACCCTGGGTCTGCTTGCTTTCATTATGTTTGAATGTAGGAAACCAAATGTCTTATTTGGAGACCTCTGAACAAATAACTTCTGTTATGCAGTCCTGTTTTCATTTCTGTACTTTTGTATAGAAATTTTGTATTGTGTTTTTAAAAGGAAGAATTTGTTATTGAAAAATGAAATGTAACTACAGAAATAATGCACAACCCCTTATTAATTCCATATATCTTCTCTGTCAGCACTGAAAAACTCACATGACTAGTCATAAGGTAACCAAGGCACCTAATAGGGAATGAATTTAAGACTACAGGAAGTCCCCAACTTATAAATGGGTTGTGTTCCAAAAGTTCATTTTTAAGTTGGATGTTTGTAACCTGGAACACTTATAGTTCCCAAGAGGGCTGAGTTGTATGTGTGGTTTGGTTTTTATAATTTGGGGACTTCCTTAATGTAATATGTTGTTAGAGCTTTGTTTATAAGGTGGTTTTTTTGTGCGGGGTGGGTGGGGGTTGCAGGTTGGGTATGTGAACTCAGGAATTGCCTGTACTTGTGCCAAGATATATCAGTTTAAACGAGTTTGAGTAAGAACTAACTTGCCTAACTTCCTTTCACTATCCCTACAACTGGACTAAATTTGGTCCAGATCAGTTAGGCAGTTCACAAGTTGGCCCACTTGCTCCTCAAATGTTCATATTTCTGCCATCTTGAATTGAAGATGACATCACAAACTATGCCATTGAGGTGCCCTGTGTAGTACTCACTACAACTGTGGCAAATTTGGTTCATATTTAGGCAGTGCACAAGTTAGCCCTCTTGTGCCTCAAAGTTCCTGCGTCTGCCATCTTGAATTGGGGATTATATCATCACAAACCATGCCACTGAGGTGTCCCTATGTGTCCCTACAACTGCACCCAATATGGTTCATATCCTTAGTTAAAAGCTTAGCACAAATCAGTGTTTGGATCTGATTATTATGCTTGTTTCCCCTCTTTGAGCTAAATACATTTAAAAAAAGAGAGACACTTAGAACTTGAACTTGATATTAATTCAGTAAGTTAATATATGCTTTCATACACTCCAAGCAACTGCATTTTAAAAAATTCAGTTGGTAGTTTGATTTCCTTTTGATCTCTTTCCTCCATTTGCTTCATTTTATAGTATCAGCTAAAGATTCTTGTGTCATTTATTAGATTTAAGCTTGAGTTTAGTAAAGCCTGGAGTGCCACAGCCTACTGCATGACCAAAGGAAGGGAGAGCCTTCCCTCCATGGAGGTACTGGCACGCTAAGTATCAATGAAGATCTTTTTCAAATATTTACATGGTGTAAAATGAGTAGGGTGAATCATTGTAGATGATTCTACAATGTCATTTATCTCTCAGCCTAACCTACCTCATAGGTTTGTTGTGGGGATAAACATAACCATGTACACTGCTCTGAACTTCTTGATATAAATAAACTAAAAATCATATCAGTTCTCATAGACTTGTTGCAGATAAAGGTATTTTATGACATTCTAACTTCATTGCAAATGATTTTTTTTTAAACTATTTTTGGTGTCCATATATTAAGTAACTTATACTTGTCTTAGAGAAAGGTCAGATTATACACAGACATGACCAAAATTATTGATAGTTTCAGGTTTTTTAGCTGCTGATGCTGGTTGCAGAATCATTGAGTAAAGAGTATTCCTGTCATTCCTCAGAAGTATCTGTCAATGTACTTTGTTTCAAGAATTCTTTTCAGCAGTTGCTCTCTTATGATTAAGTAGATTATTTTAGCACTGGATCCAATATTGTGCTCTTTTTTAAAAAACAACATCGTATTAAGATCAGGGAAACATGAATATGTTTGTGTGTTTATATGTTTATACTCATGAATGTTTATATTCATGAAACATGAATAAATATTTAAAAACATTTTTGAATGTTCCTTTTCAAAAATATAAAGTCTCTATCTATTATTTTTCATATACAAATTAAACTGCCTATAACCTATGATGAATCTGCAGTACAACTGGAGAATTAATATTAATTCATTCCATGTATAGTATGTGTTGCAGTACATTTGGACAGCAAGCTATTTGAGATAAACCTGCCAGGCTTCTGTATTACATTATCCTGCTTCTATATCCACTGATCTATCCACTACCGCCCCCGTACCTTTTCTTACATTGCCTCTCTGCAACTTAGATAACCTTTCTCTCTGTACCCCATAGTACAGTATACAGTATTTTCTTTTCCTGCATCCCCTTTTCCGATACCACCCTTTCTTTTTCTCTTTCCATGCACCATAGGCCTCTCTGCACCCTATCTCCATCCTGCCCTTTTATTTCATTCTCTCTTGTTTTGTCCCCCCTGCACCTTATCTTACCTCTTCCTCATGGAGTTCTGCAACAACTGCATAGTTGCAGGGGTTTACTTCACTGCTGTTCACGCTGATGGAGTATCAGTTATAGGTGGACCATGTAGCGTGATTGCAGTGGGCTGGAAAATGTAAAGATTCTTTCGTTCACCACTGAAAGGGAGAGGAATACTGCCATAGTGATTCAAGCAGTCTCCCACTTCAGCTCCTACTTTGGAAAGGCTTGAGAATATCTTGGATACTCTCTGAAAGATGTTGGCAATGGCCACAAACTATAATTACTGTATTTTGGATTTCCACAAGGAGCCCAATAACATTATGTTCTGAAGACCTGTTTTAAAATATTCTCAAATGACAGAAGCATGGCAGTATGCACATAATTTTTGACAGGCTGCAATAGTGGGGGTTTCTAAGCTAAGATAATCATGAGAGAATGATAAAATTAGATTCTCTGTTCTGATAGCTACACATTATTTATGGAAAGAGAGAGTTAGAAGACTTTTTAAATATATAATCTGACAAATTTCCTTAATATTCCTGTGGGCAAAACGTAAACCCCAGTTGCTTTGTTGCCTCTATGTTATAAAGAACTTAAACTGTTTCCTTTCTTTGATGTCATATACTGAACATAAAACACTAGTTTTCTATATCTGATTACAAATCTCCTGGGAGCGCCAGCCTTCTGAATTTACTTGCTATGGTTGAGCTTATGGTTTCTTTGTCAGTTTATGAAATCTGATATTTCTTGAATCTGTGTGCATGAAACTTCCAAACAGAGGAACTTGGCAGAAGTCACTTTCTTTTTCTTTTTTTAAAAGATTTTAAAAATGCTTTTATTAGTAATATTAGTAAAAAACAGAAATGTTATATCTCTGAGATTTCAACAAAAATTCAAGTTTACAAACAAGAGCTTATCCTTCCAAGAAAAAAGAATCCCCAATCATAAGAAAGAAACAAAGGTAGTCATATTTTATATAAGAAGTAAAATAAATGTAGTTAACTAGCCACACAGAGTCTAAATCTAGGCACCCATATAGAGTTTTGGGCCTCCCAGGGAACCAGCCAGACGGAGAGAAGAGAACCAACCTTGACCTAGGTAAACACCGTTGTGTTCTGCAGTAAAAATACCTATCACAAAAATTAAACTATATTCTTTATTCTTTAGAAAGTATGTAAATTTCCTCACTGCCAATTCATCCTTCATCTGATTTAAATCCTATATGAAAGAAAATAATAGAGAGAAAAAGAAAAAAAGAAGAAAAGAGGGAGGGGAATCTAAAAGCTATTCAGAAACTTTCAAAATCCTAAATCTAATGAATCTGATGGGAAAAGGTAAATTTTAAAAGTTTTACCATACTAAATAATAATTTTCTAAATAAACCGAGAGATTTTTAAAAGGTCAAGGATCTTTTTCATCCCATCTTCTCTCTGAATAGCAAATAAAGGTTCCATACAGAGTAATGAATGATTTATGTAGTGATTATAAGTTCCTTTAATTATGTTGTTCATTAAGTTGATGGGAGAACAGAATCCTAAATAATCAAAAAAGAATCCAAAAATATAGAGTGGGGGGGACCCAGAAATATTCAGTAGCACTAGAAATAATTATTCTGGTGGGACAAGGACACTGAAAAGCTTCTGTTACAAACTTCTGCAGTAAAAAGCTATAAATTCACATACAACTATCTCAATGCTGTAAGTAGCAGATGGAGAAATTCATAAATTCAATGCTGTTTGTAAAATCTCTAAGATAGGGATGTAATTTTCATAATTCCATCAGAGTGAAACACAAGCTGGATATAATAAATATCGAACTTTGTATGCAAAATCTTAGGAAGATCACATTAATCACTTCATATTGGCTCTCCTCTCCATAACCAACCTCATTGGGAGGTCCAAAAGAAATGGGAACACAGAAAAAGAAACAATGCAAATAATCATATTGAAATCTATAAGCTCAGAAGGTGTTATCTATAAGAATGTCACTAAAAACAAAGAAACAAAGGAAATAACTACAGAAATGAATCTGTCTGACAATAATATAAAGTTGCTTGCCAAGAGGAAAAGACTGCTCAGCAAAAACCTGAAGCTTAAATACTATAGACATGAGGCCATAGTTGAATTCTCATCCCATACAGCCCAAGTGCAAAACACATTGACAAATGTTCATGACTGGTATCCAAAACCTGTTATGTATGGAAGAAATGAATAATAGTATGGGCTTTTAAAAGGATGGGGGGAAAGAAGAAAGGGGAGAGAGAAAAGTTAATTCCAAGAGGAAAAGGGTTTTATGGAATGTTAATATAAAGTCTGGGACTCTCAATCTTCTGAAAGTCAGATAATTAACCTATAGTTTAAAAAAATAAAGAAACAAGAGAGAGAGGAGAAAAAGGAATTTTATAAAATACTAATATAAAATCTAGGGCTCTTGATCTTCTAGAAACCAGATAATTGACCCATGATTAAAAAAGAAACCAAATAAAATAAAATAAAAATAAATAAATAAATAAAACAAATAAATGAATAAAGTAAATAAATAAAATAATAATAAATAAATAAAGTAAATAAAAGTAAAAAGAGAGGAAAACATTGCCCTTTGGTATGGAGATTTCCCTCTTCTTAAATTCTTGATAGCAGCTGTTAAATTAACAGGGAATACATAAGTCAAATCTTCATACTGAAAATAGCTAATTACATGCACAAGACAATAATATAACAGTAATTATAACCATAAACTGAATGTATACCTATATAAACTAATTTCCCTAGTCCTTATAATACTTCTGCAAATAATAACAGGGAATCCAGTGCAGAAGAAAGATAAAAAATCTACTTTCAGTAATATCTATTCAACCTCATAATTTCAACTAAAAAGTTCAGCTGTATGCCCTTAAAAACAGATCTCCCTATCACCAGTATCTCAGATTTACTATTGCATAAGAGGGAATGAAACTGAGTATATTCACATTGAATAAGCTAAACAATAATAATAACTAAAATAACAGATTAGGCATATATGTCTGTTGTGTATCAATTGATATAGCCTAGGTATATGCAATTTTTTTTTCTTGAAATAAGTCAGGAAATTAAATTTGAAGAGAGAGAAAAACCCTCACTTGTGGAGAAAAAAGATATTGTGGGCAATGAATTTACAAAGGAGGGAAAAGGAAAGAAAACCCTGTTACGCATTTCCAGAAAATAAAATCAAGTCAAATTGGATAGTATTAAAAATCTTTGGAATACCACCAAGGGGTTAACAAGAGAGCCTTGACAAACATTCCCAATAGATATCAAAGCTCTGCAGGGAGACTAAATAATGCCTGGACTAGACAAAGATAAACTTGTGCGTGAGAAAACGTGTTATTCGGTTACATGTAATGAACATTCGCTCCCCCCCCCCCGCACCCTTAGGCAACCAAAAAAAGTCTTAGTTCTATGTGTAGTTATTCCAATTTCCGGATGTTAAGTTTTGGGGCTGGCTTCTAAGTAAGATTAACAATGCAGGATGATGTTTGTACTCCATCAGTAATGTATTCATCCAATAAGCAGAGAGACAAAATAGTCCAGAAAATGCCGAACCATCCCAAATTATGTTTTCTCCCTCATTTTCCATCATCATAGTTCATAATAATTACGACTAAGATTTAAGAAACCCCTTTCCAAAAAATATACTTCTATTGCCAAATTTCAAAGTAATACTGTATTTAAACCATCCACTCCATCCCCATTTCAGTACTGTTAAAGGTACGAAGCAAAAAATAAGCAAAGAGCTTAATTACCAGTCAAAAAAAGTTTTATCAGTGCCAGGAGTCAACTGCTGTAAAGAAAGTAATTAATCACTTGAGCATCCAACGTTTTCCAAGGCCACTTGCAGGAGTTCTTCAAAGTGAAAATAAGAACTAATTAAAGTTCACTGACATTCATGTAAAGTTTCTTTTCCTCTTCAGCCAGCACTCCGCTAATGCTGTTTACCTCTGGCAGAGTCAGTGGGAGGCTCAGAAAATAATGGAGACAGGAAAATAGAGAAAAGCAAAGAGAAAAACAGAATAGATGCCAAAAATCTTGCAAGCACAGAAACCATGGTCATCAAAGCCGTTTTCTCTCCAAGCCAATCTTCTTCATTCCTCTTCTCCACTGAAGATGCCATATGTTGCTGCTGAAAAGTTCAGGAGGGATTCTCAGAATATATGAAATCCATAATCATCCCCAGCTAATGGTACAAGTGGATTAGAGATCAGGATAAAATAAGTAATTGCTGGAGCCTCAAACGTTTTAAAAAATTCTTCATAGTAAAACTGAAAGCTGATAACATTGGAGTGCTGAGCTCTCTAACGAAGTCCATAGAAAGATTCAAAAATAGAAGATAGCGGAAAATAAGCAAAAATTAACAATAAAAAAGCCATAGATTCTAACACACTTGCGGCCATAGTCATCTCAGAGATTTATTAAAGGAAAGTAGATAGGAATATATATAGCAAGGTCATCCTTAATGAGGCTGTTGGAAACCTCTCCCGTTCAGCCTGATGCTTGAAGCAGAAAGGTCTCTCCCAGGGGGGTCATCCAGAGTCCTCCAGGCTTTCTCAAGCCTGGAATCTCTCCAGACTCCCCTTCTGTCAGAGGGGGGAGGCCAAGCTCTGCATACATTCTGATCTTCATATTATTAATGAAGATAATTAGACCAAACGGGAGTGAAAACTCCCGAGAGGTTAATCGGGGGCTTCCTTACAGGACGCCATATTTGCTCTCTCAGAAGTCACTTCCTTAATACTCACTCTACCAAGCCTAGTGGTAGATATAAGACCATGTAAAGAAATTATTGCACTTATTTTTTCGCTCTTATGTCTCCTGTTTCCCTGGGCTTTAATTTAAGGTGGCTTCCAATAAAAGCAAAATTTCCAAAGTTCCACAACTTTATAGTTAACATCATTTGACCCAAGCTGTACTGGATGTCAGTAATTTTTACCAGCAAAATAGGTAACACAAATGTCACAAAAGGTCTGCAAAGGACTTTTCCTCTAGGTAAACTAGTCTGGCATGGTAAATCCCCTCACCTTTTTGAAGGAATTATTCTGGTCAATCCTCTTCCAAAGAAAAGGTGTTGACTCATCCATGTATCTAAGATAGATAGATAGATTAGAGAAAATGTAGCTAGTTGCAGGAATTATTTGTAGGAGTCATTTGTTACTGAAAAAATGCAGGAGCTGAACTGGTGCCCAGTGTCAGGTTTTTTCTTATTTACTAAGTGTTTTAGTGTGCTCTGGTTAAGTGGTAAATCCACAGTCCGTCATTCAAGTTATGAACTTGACTATTGACATAAAATAAAATATATTCACCAAACTGTGCAGATGGGTGGGTGTGAAGCCATTTTAATATTGCTTTGAAGCATTTCAATCATCTTCATTATGGTCCAAGACCAGCATAAGATAGAACAGTAGAGCATGATTCAAATTAATAAAAACAAATTATGAAACCATAAAACTATATTACTTTAAAATTACTACTCTAATAGTATAAAGCTGTATTAAAATACTATAAAGCTGCATTATAATACTATAAAGCTGCTATCCTTACAAAAGAGGGTAGCTATGCGATTATTAAATAGCTTTATTAAAAAAATTATGAACATATAAAATGCAAAAAGTGGTGGCTAAAATGGGGTATATAAAATAAGTCATCCAAATAGGAACACTAAAAAAAGATAAAATAGTCAGCAGTTTAACACTATGCAGCACTGATGCCAGGGAATGGCCTGGCAGTCACGACCTGTCGGATACTACATGCTGCCACGCAGAACTTGGCGGTGTAATACATTAAGGCCAGGTCTTCATCCAAAAGCAGCAACCAGGTATAGACATGGTTTGGGCAGCCAGGGTACTCATGAAGTAGCGGAAATATAAGTTTGGCTTGAATATCTCTGTAAAGGGGGCAAAAGAGGAGTGCATGCTCTGTGGTTTCTACCTCCCCAGTGTCACAAGGACAAAGTGTCTCTGTGATTGGGATCTTTCTGTATTTGCCTTCCAATACAGCGGAGGGAAGTGCATGACAGCGGGCAAGGGTATAAGCCTTTCTGTGGCTTGAGATTTCTAGCTGTGACAGGTATGTGGTGTGGGAGGCAGAGTATCTGAGCCTTTCCAAGGACAGGATGGATGGAACCCTGTCTAGGTCAGCCTGTCACTCAGTATCCCTTATTCTCTGTTTGATGACTGCTTTCATCTGGTCATGATCCATAGCAAGTGGGGGTGGGGTAAAGCCCAGGAGTGACAACTTAGTCCATATGGCCCTTTTCCCAGGAAGATTGAAAATTGTCCTGTAGGGTCAGAGGGGCCAAGCCCCAAGGGCTGAGGGATAATTTAAGCCAGCGGTTACGAATGGACAACCACACTCTGGCCTCAGCCTTTATCATGCACGTTGTAGTGTAGTGCAGCATTTGAGACACAGCAAGCCACTTTGAGGGCTGCTCTTAGAATTTGGACTGCACCTGCTCCAAGGGGGCCAGATTGGAGGAGGGGCAATTGGGCACCATAGAGAAGTGCAACCAATGTCTTGGCTGAAACAATTTGAGTGCTGCGGGTACGTAATAGTCCCCTCTAGTCCGTAGGAATTTTAGGGTGGCGGTGGAGCTGGTAAGCGGTGGAGCTGGTAAGGGAGCTGAGTGGTAAGGGTGACATGGTCGCAGTGGGCCTCTCTTGAGCCAGAGGCATGTAGGATCACTCCCAGACATTTAAAACCGGCGACCTGTCCAACCTTGTTGGTCATTTATAGTCCAGGGATGGGTCTTAGGTCTTCTGGCAAAAGCCATAACTTTAGTTTTTTGATAATTAATTTCTAGATGATCATTATTTCAGTACTGAGCTCGAGCCTTCAGTGCTCTTCTGAGACCTATGAGGGTCCTAGAGAGAAATGCAGCATCCTCTCCATAGAACAGGGAGGAAATGCTTCTATCTGCCAGCTTGGGAGGGTGAAAGTCTGGGCTAGGGTGAAAGTCTGTCTCACCTTGTGAGTGATATAAAATTTGAAAAGGATCGAGGCCAGGATGCATCCTTGTTTGACTCCCTTCTGTGATGGGACAAGGTTTATGAGGTTTCCTTGTGGGTTGTACCTTGCCTTGAGGGTCATGTCCGCATGAAGAATGCAGATCAGACAGAGCAGATGCTGGTTGATTGAGGAGGCTTCCAACGTCTCCCAGCAGCTTGACTTGGGAGATGGAATCAAAAGTGGCCTTAAGATCAAAGAAGATAGTGTAAGGGGAGGCTGAGTTGCTAGAATAACACTTTTCAATCAGGTGCTGAAGCACCAGGCACGTGCTTGTTGTGGATCTACCTTCCCTAAAGCCGGCTTGCTCCTCTGCAAGCAGATTTTCTTGGTCTTGTCAGCCCTTAAGTTTCCCATGCAGATGTCTAGTACAGAGCAAACTGACGGTGTCGAGGAAGCTGACGGACCTATAGTTGGTGGGGTCATCCTTTCTTCCCTTTTTGAATATCACAGTGCTTGCATCTCCCGCTGCTGCCTCTTAGAGGAGAGGAAGGCATTGATTTCCATTTATTTCTTCTTTAGAACATAAGAACAGCCCTGCTGGATCAGGCCCAAGGCCCATCTAGTCCAGCATCCTGTTTTGCACAGTGGCCCACCAGATGCCGCTGGAAGCCACAGACAGGAGTTGCCCTCTCACCTGCCATTACTCCCCTGCAACTGGTGACTCATTTACAATGAGTCCTCCCCACCGTTGTCAGCAGGACTCTTGCTGGAAGGACTCTTGTGAGATCTTTTCTTTCCTCTGAGGCATGCCCAGGAAGAGGGGGGAAAGCCCAGGTTGGGGCAGGAGCTCCTGGGTTAAGCTTAACCGTCACCATCTTGGCTGCACTTCTGCTTTGGAGGCTAACGTTAACATAATGTTAATGCAAACACTTTTGGTTCATTTAAAAAATGTTTTATATGTTTTTGTAGCTTTTAAATGTGTTGTAATCCATAGCTTTGAGAACTGGCAGGTATTAACATTTCAGAAATAAAGTATCAGATATGTGGCACATCCTTTGACACTACACCTTCCCTCAGCCTTCTCAATCTGAACATTTGTTTGCTTGCTTGCTTGCTTGCTTGTTTGATTTATATACTGCTTTTCATTAAAATCATCTCAAAGCAGTTTACAATATAGTGAAAACAATACACAATTAAAATACAAAAACTAGAGCTATTAATATAAATATAAAAATAATCTCTCTTTAAAAATTTAAAACCCTCTATAAAACAATAATACATAAAACACCAAGCAACAGCAGTAAACACTAAACTTATTTAAAAGCCTGGGTGAAGAGCCACATCGGCTTGTTTTCTAAAAACTGTGGTGGAAAGTGAGAAGTGGATGCCAGCCGGAAGAGCATCCCAAAGCCTGGAAGCAATGACTGAGAAGGCCCTGTCCTGCATGCTCGACAGCTGAGCCTCTTTCACTGTGGGTTCACGGAGCAGAGCCCCCTCTGATGATCTTGTCAAACAGGCAGAAACCTAGCTTGTTCGGAATAGGTGTAATATGCTCCAAGTGAGCAGTTCCAGAGAGAACCCTGGAAGCTGCATTCTGCACCAACTGAAATTTCTGAATATTCTTCAAGGGCAGCTCCACACAGAGCCCATTGCAGTAATCTAGGTATGATTAGATTATGATGTGGGTAACAATGGCCAGATCTGTCTTCTCGAGAAAGGGCCACAGCGGGCACACTAGCCGAAGCTGTGCAAAAGCACTTCTGGCCACTGTCTCCACCTGAGCATCCAAAAGCAGAGCCGGGTCTAGCAGTACTCTCAAGTTACACACTTGTTCTTTCAAGGGGAGTACAACCACGTCCAGAACTGATTTAAACCCTTCATCCTGATCAGCTATCCTACTGACCAGCAGTACCACAGTCTTGTCTGGATTCAATTTCAGTGTACTAGCCCGCCTCCAGCCCCCAATTCAGGACATCTACTACCTCCCTAGGATCAGATGATAAGCAGAGATATAGCTGAGTGTCATCTGTATATTGCTGTAACTCAGTCCAAGTCCCCGGATGATCCCTCCCAGTGGTTTCATGTAGATGTTAAACGGGGCAAGACTGAACCCTGCAGAACCCCACAAGCCAGTGGCCAAAGGGCCGAGCAGTTACCAGCATCACCTTCTGGACCCTTCTCCCAAGAAAGAACCAAAGCCATTTGAAAGTAGTGCCTCCAGTCCCCATATATTTAAGAGGTGGTCCAGAAGGATACCATGGTCGATGGTACTGAACACCACTGAGATGTCCAGCAGAACCAACAGTGACACACTCCTCCTGTCAAGCTCCCAGCTTAGGTCATTACTAGAGTGACCAAGGCAATTTCAATCCAGTGTTCCCTCTAACAGGGATTCTCAGATGTTGACTACAACTCCCAGAATCCCCAACTGCAATGGCTTTTGCTTGGAGTTTATGGGAGTTATAGTCAACAACATCTGTGAATCCATGTTAGCGGGAACACTGTTTCAGTCCCATATCCAGGATGGAAGCCAGATTGAAAGGGATCTAGATAATCTGTATCATTCAAGACCCTCTGCAGCTGAGATGCCACCTCACACTCAATCACCTTGCCCAAAAAGGGAAGATTAGAAACAGGAATGTAATTGTTCAGGTTGGAGGAATCAAGGGAGGGCTGCTTTAGTAGTGGTCTCGTCAATGACGGTGGCGGGGAAAAAACCCTTAAACAATTACTGTACTTGATTATTTTATTGTGCACTGTCATTCCTGTAGTTTATTGCTTTTATCGGGAGTTTCAAAGTTGATTGTTTTTGTTGTTGTGCAATGTCACCTGCCACTGTTTTATCGCAATAGCATACTGACACACAATCCCAGTGTGTCATCACTTTGCAATTTTGGATGTAAAATGTAGATTTAATGCTGCTGATTTCTTAACCATGGTTATCAAAAATTTCTGGTAAGAACTAATCAGCCTACATTCATTTCACTATAATCTTAATTGATAATTATCATCTTCACAAGTTAGCCTACTTCCTCTCAAATGTTCATGCATTGATCATCTTGAATTGGGATGGATGACATTATCACAAACTATGCTATTGAGGTGTCCCTACAACTGTACTAAATATGGCCCAATTGTGCCTCAAAACATTAATGTCTTCCATCTTGGATTGGGGTGGATAACATCATCAAAAAACAATGCTTTTGAAGTGTCCCTATGTGTCCCAACAACTGTTCCAAATTTGGTTCAAATCGCTCCAGGCATTGCAGAGTTGATAGAGAGGAAAGAACACACACACACACACACACACACACACGAGCGCGAGAGAGTGAGCTGGGTTATCTCATAGACTTACTTTCCTTAAGGAAAGTAGGCCAAAACATTCCTTTAAAGTTTTAAGGAAACTTTAAAACTTTAGGCTTGCACATTCCATCTCCCTACTTACATATGAATTCCTTCACTTTTAAGTGTTAACCATACTTATTGTCAGTGCCAACTAATGCTACAACATGGTTAATGTTAGCTAAATATTAAATATATTTATTCAGAAATAGTCCTGTTGAGCTTTATGGGATTTATTTCCTATTAACTGAATTTACCAGAGAGGTTTGAAGCTAATACTCAAACTCAGCTAGTAGTGTAGATTTAACACACACTATGGTTAATGCTGGCATGGGATGGAAGGGATGAAATCTGAACTGGATTTTGAACTTGGTTTTCTCTAAACCAGAATTGGAAACCATGTTGAAACTGCAAACTTTGCTTGCAGACAAATTCTGCATATTTTGCCCACTTTGGATGTAACAAGAAACTATGCTAGACAAGAGGAGCATGTGGGAACTAAGGACAAGAACAGCCAGTCGTGTTGCCATTTTTGTGAACCGAAATTAAACTTTCCAGCATGGCAGTGACACCTGTTTACCAGTGACACATTTACCACAAGCACGGTGTAATTACCTGCTCACTTGGGGTACTGAAAAACATTACTGCAAACATGAGAGTAGATGGTTGTGTTTGATAAATAATCAGACTTTCAAATACTTTTTTGGAAGATTTTTCTTGAGCATCTCATTAGCTTTCTCTTTCCAACACACTGAAGCTGTTTTTATGATTAGCCAAAACTTGGGTTAGGAAGCCAAGCCCAGGTTTGGCGGCTTATAAGAACTACCAGCTACCAGCAGCGCTTTGGTGGCAAACCTGCCTGCGCAGTCACCATCTTAAATGAGATTAAGGGAGCGCTCGTTCCCTTAACCCCATTTCCCTGCTCATGTGTAACACTGGCTTTTAGCTGGTGCTGCAGCAGCGATGGGCACTTGCCTATCACTGCTGGGATACCCATAATACACTGTGCACTTGCGCAGTACATTGTGAGAGTTCCGAGGGCCGGGAGGATGCATCTTGTCCCCTGACCCCGCACACTGCCGAGGGCTGCCAGCAGTCATCTGATATACCCACCCAGGGAGAAATGAGGGGTTTTTCTGTGGGGAAGTAAGCAGCCTCCCCCCCACACACACACTCCTTCAGGCCTCACACAACTATGAGCTAAGGGGGGAAGTTGCCAAATCATCTGCTTCTCATTGCTCTGGGTTTTGATCTTCTATCAAACTGCTCTTTTAAATAATATCACTTTCTGTCAATGTGTTTCAGTGAAAAGACCTCATGCAACCATGGCAAAAATGATGCATAATACATTCTGTCAATAAATCAGTAGTAGTCTGTAGCATTTTCTTTTTTAACTTTCTTAATTTCTAACTGCTCCTGTCAATTCTGCCTCTTTTAAAAAAAAGATTTACATAAAACAATGATGTATTTTTTAAAAAAAACAACACCTGTGTGAGAGAGTGTGTGTGTAAAAATTAGGAGGCTGTTGGAAATTCCCTTGCAGCTTTTATTGCTATCCCAACATAATGGCTTTTCCATTAGAAGACTGGGGACCATACTACATGTGATGTTTAAAGCTTAACTGTTGTTGTTTTAGTTTTTCAATAACAGCTGATTTCGCTTCTCACAGATTGGTACCACAGTGTGAACAGGGGCTTTTACTCTACCCTTCTGCCATAATCCCATTTCAATTGGTGCCAATAGGAGACTTGCCAGAGTAAATCTCAGGGACTCCTGATCAGTGTTCCCTCTAACAGGAATTCCCAGATGTTGTTGACTACAACTCCCACCATCCCCAAGCAAAGGCTATTGCAGCTGGGCATGCTGCAATATTAAGCAACATCTGGGAATCCCTGTTAGAGTTGTAGTCAGCAATGTCTGGGAATCCCTGTTAGAGGGAACACTGTTTCTGATCAGCTATTGTTTGCCAGTGAAGAGCTAAGCCCGTCAGGGCTGCTAACATTTTAAACGTCATGTGTAGTTTGGCCCTGAACTACGTATTTTCAAGACTGAGATATATGCAGTTGCAAGTCTTCATCCTTGGTTTTTTTCTCCTAAGAGACTAGATGTAATTTTTCCAGAAGTATAAATCCAAGATTGTTAATGTGTAATACAGTCAAGGCCATGTAACATAATATGTTCATCACACACACAATTTGGCACATGCAAATCCCTTAAAATATCTGGATTTAAGCATGTTGGATTGTTGGCATAGTCTCAAGCATATTTGTAAGCAAGTTTCCTGTAGTCTATATAAACTCCTAACATAAAGGCTTACAGAATTTTAATTGTACTTTGACTAGAAGATGGAGGTAATAACAACAAAAGAGTTGGAATCTGTAATAACTAATACCTTTTTTGATCTCGGCAGTCACTGTGATCATTTCCTATGAGGAGGTGGATGAATGCTCATTTGTAAGGAATTTAAATTGGTGCCTGTGATTGATTTTAGGAAACCTGCCTTATAAGCAGTGGCAGCTTGTGGGGGTGAGGGAGCACTAGGCAGGGCAGATGATAGGTGGATACGTGGTGAGAGATGGAGGCGATTGTGGACACCTGCAGAGGTGGATCCAGGACTAGGTGGATGCCTTAGCTACAAATCTGCACTTTGCCAACTATTGCTAATGATTGGGATCAAAATACAAACACACGCACACACACACCTCAATTGTTCATCAGCAGAGGTATAGAGAAATATGGAAAACATCAGTTGCTTTATAATGCTTAACAGGACTAGAGTAGTAAGTAGACTTGTATCTAACAAGGCAGGATCAAAACACACACGAAAAGAACTGTACAAGCCACAAGTAAAGCATGGACCAGCTACAAAAAGCTGCTGCTGTGGAGAGTAAATGCACCCTGAAGTCACCAGGGCAGCTCTGTCTGCCTGATTATTTTAAAAATGAAAACAGCAACCTCTGAGCCAGAGTGGTACAGTTAGTAGGGGTATGCATGGAACCAGCTGGCCGGTTCGCCTTGAGTCCAGACCGGACTCAAACCTGACCGGCCAAATCTGGTCTGGCCCCAATCGACACCGCCCCACCCCCCGGTCCGGTCTGGACAAGTCCATGGAGTCTTATTTTTTTAAATAAATAAATAAATAAAATCAAAATATCTCTAGCCCCTTTGGGGGGCTTCCTGAAGCCTGGGGGGGGGTTCCATGAAGGTTTTTCCTCCCCCCCCACGGCCCGGGAAAATGCTTACCTCTGTAAGTGCGCATGGCAGCCAAAAATGGCCACCGCACATGTGCAAATTACCTCTGTGAGGCCCTGGGTCATGCCAGGGCTCGCACGGGCCATTTATGCATGCGCCGCAGCAGCCAAAATGGCCACCACGTGCACTTACAGAGGCCCGAATGGGCCAAATACAAGCATTTTCCTGGGCCACTGAGAGGCTGGGGGGGAGGGGGAACCTTCATGGACACACACACACCCATGGCCTACAGGAAGCCCCCCAAAGGAGCTAGAGGTATTTTGATTGATTGATTGATTGATTGGTTGGTTTAAAAATTCTAATTGCGGACTTGTCTGGTGGTTTGGTTCTGGTCCTGATGGAACTGTGGGGGGGGGGGGGGTTCAATCTCGAACCCCTGGACCAAACCTTTGAACCTTCAGACCGGTCCACACATCCCTAGTGGTTAGTATGATGGACTAGACTGGAGAAATCTAAATTCAAATCCCCATTCAGCCATGAACCTCACTGGGTGACTCTGGTATAGTCACTTATCTCTCAGCATAATGTTCCTCAGAGGGCTGTTAGAAGGATAAATGTAACCATGTGTACCACTCTAAGCTTTTTGGAGGAAGCATAGGTTATACATGCAAATGTGAATAAATCTATATAAGCCACAGGCAAAGTAAAGACCAACTACAAAAGTGGAGAACAAATGCATTCTGAAGTTACAAGGGCAGCTCTGCCTGCCTATTTCAAAAATACATACATAAATTATAGAAAAATCACAAGTTTTTCAATTATGCTTGCTGAAGCTATGAACCATCTCCTGTAACTTAAAAGGACACCATGGGAAGCACAGATGCATGGCGACACCCTCTCCCTACTCCATGCTTGCTGAGCAGCTGGGTGCCACTCTCTGCCCCCCTTGGATACCCATCACTTAGCCTGGGTGTACATCCTAGCAAGCAATGAATATTTTTAATAGAGTTCTTAATTCTTGCCCAATGAACCATAATCTCCAGTGTACATATTAATGTTACAGATATTGGCCCCAATCCAGAAAAAACACTGGTTAGCTCTCTGCATAGCAAATGCATTAAAAAAATTATTTTCCTTCCAACAGAATCCATTCCATCTCTGCACCACACCCATATGGAAAGCCACTTCTGCAACTATTTAAAAAGCAGCTTGGACTCAGAAATCCATGCATATGCCCTAAAATAACATTCTGGATTCTTATGCCAGTTTCTAATCTAATTAGTTCTGTCTTATAGTTTGCTGTTCCTTCCAATATTTTATTGCATGTCATTTTGGGAATGGGCTTTAATGCTTTTCACGCAGACCAGATCAGAGAGCAAGGGAGAAAAAACAGAGGTTGCATTCCTCCCCTCCAAACACAAAGAAGTCAACAAAAGATCAAACTTACCAAGAACCAACCTGCCTACATACTTTCTAACCAAAATGATTGTATTCTTCTGAGTAGCTAAAAGAAAAATTTCCCCACTCTCTGGGCACTCCAGCTGCCTGAGAAGTCAATCAACCTTCCCGCTCTGATTGGTTTATAGGGTAGTTCTAGGACTGCCCACCAGGGATATGCACAGAACCAGTTCGGAGGGACTTTATGTTCCAACGACTGACAGTTCAGCCGGTTTGAAGGCAGGGCACATACCTTTAAGGGCAGGGGAGGGTGCCCTTACCCCTCCCACTGTGTTTCACCCACCTCCTGTATTTCCCCCACCGGCACTAAATTTAAAAAGTGTACGGGCCGGCAGCATACCTCCCTGCCACCCGTTGTCCTCCTTGGCCGGAAATACCCAGCACACCTGTGCATGCCATGCTCGCTCTCACACTGGCCTGACTGACATGTGTGCAAGTGAGCATGATGTGCACATGCCAGGAGTGTGCATGTGCTCCGGGTACTCCCAGATACTTCCTGCAGAGGAGGACACCAGGGCGGCAGGGAAGTATGCTGCCGCTCTGCCCAACACTTTTTAAATGGAGTGCCAGTGGGGGAAACATGACGAGAGGGGTAAGGGCACCCTCCCTCGCCCTTAAAGGTATGCCGCCTGCCTTTGAACCTCCCCCCGCCAGTCCTGTGCACATCTGTACTGCTCACTTTGCAAAAACAAAAGTGAGCATTAGGGATGTGTACGAACCCCTGTTCATTCAATGACTGGAATACAAACTGGTTTGTGGTTCAGCCAAACCATGAACAGGTTCGAAAGTGCCACTGGCGTTGGGCAAGCAGCACCTTTATGAGTGAGTACAGCAGGTCCTTACCTGCATGTCCGCCTCTCCATGCAGCTTCCTGCTGCAGCGGCACTGCCTTCCAGAAGCCCATGTGTGGCAGCATGGCACCAGCAAGCATGTGGCCTCTACACATGCGCTGAAATAATTTGTGTGATCAGCATGGTGTTGCTGTTCATACACATGGCTTCTGCACATGTGTAGAAGCCATGTGCATGCCAGCTCTGTGCTGCCATACGCGGGCTTCGGGGGGGGGGGCTGCATGGAGCAGCGGCACACAGGTAAGGATCAGTTGTACTCTCTTTTAAAGGTGCTCCCCCATGCCCGGCACTGCATTCAAACCGCTGATAGGCTGAATCAGAACAAACCAGTTCACTGAGCCATGAGCGGGTTCATATTCCAACTGCACATCTGTAGTGAGCATAATTATTGGCTCCTGACCATTATTTTTTTGTTAAGACCTGGGGCTTTTCATTGGTTCTTTGAGATTGATGCTACTGTCACCCACCTCACAATTTTTAAAACAGGAGAGCCAGCATGGTGTGGTGGTTAGAGTGCTGAACTAGGACTGGGGAGACCCGAGTTCAAATCCCCATTCAACCATGATACTTGCTGGGAGACTCTGGGCCAGTCACTTCTCTCTCAGCCTAACCTACTTCACAAAGTTGTTGTGAGGAGAAACTTAAGTATGTAGCTCTGAGCTATTTGAAATAAGAGTGGGATATAAAATGTAAATAATAAAAATAATAATAATAATAATAGAGGAGCAGGCTTCAGGCAAGAGCAGCAAGAAGCAATGGAGGGAGGAAGTAGGCACACTAAATGGAGACAGAAACAACATGGCTGACTGAGAAATTTAAGATGAGTGCCATCCACTTTGCCCATAAATAAGATCCACCCCTGCTTACAAGTTGTTATAAGTTAATTAGTGTTGCATATGTGTGCTTGCTGTCCATCTGAAGGAGCAATAATGTACAGTAGATGCAGACCATCTTTAAGTAAACTTGTGAATGGTTTTTTTCACTGTTCACACTTCATTTTCATCAGCGGTTTATTTCATGGCCTGAATACTAAAACAGAAATCTAGCTGTCAGATAATAGGATAACTAGTCAGAAAGATAGTTAATGGTTTTTCGGACACAAAGCACTTTGGTAGATTGATACCAAGTGCCTTGCATAAAGTAGATTTGGAGCAGCAATTATCCGCTGGTTCAAAGAGAATTACAGGAGCACAAAACAAATTACTGTTATTAAGAGGGTACTTATTCTTGCCATGTGTTGTCATAGTGTTTCACAGCCTTAAACTTGCCCCATGGGGAGGATAGAATTATATGTGTTAATATTATTTTAAATAGAATGCTGGATGTTTGTTTTTTAATCATCTCTGTTCTAAGATAAGTCCATGCCACTTCAGAGAGTAAAAAAACCTAATTTTGTAATTTGGTATCACCTGTGTTTGCAGCACAGGCAACTGTGAGAGAACATAGTAATTAAATGAGTACAACAGGTAACATGTCACTAATGTAGTGGTTAATCTTATAAAAATGGCTTTAGGGGTTTCTTCCCATACTTGGAAACCACACTTATGAAAAAGTGTTCTCACTTCAGTTTGGAGGTGATTTGCATGTTCTGTCTTTAAAAACAAGTCATGAATTGTACAATAACTATTTTGTTAATATTTCTTCATAATGAATATTGCAAAACAAATGAACACTCCCCAAAAAAGCAATGTTCAAGCATACAATTAAGTTCCATATATTGTACAAGTATACATATCCATGCGATGCAATGAGAGTAGTGATATCTGGATAGGAAGGGGTTAAAGCCCAGTAGCTAAGTCCAGGAAACCCTGAGGGAGAAGGGATCAGTTGAAGCTGAAACTTCAGAGTGTGTGTGTTTGATATACAGCCTGGAAGAAGGGTGGGTTAAGAAGAACCAGGCTCGATTCTTAAAAAATGAATATTGTTTTAGTTCTAATATATGAGCTCTGGGAGGAAAGAATATGTAAACCCAGACTCATAGACATGTTTAAACCAGAAGTGAATGAAAGTGTACTGTTCTGTAGAGATGTGCATGAAATTGATTTTGTGATTCATTTCGAGCTCAAAACTAATCACAAAATCCTTGAATTGATTCGTCGAAACAGTGGCCAAGTCGGCTGTTTCAACAAAGCAGCCTCAATATTTTGAGTGTTTTGAGCACCATCTTGGGACCTGTGTTTTCTGAGAAATCTGATTGACCAATTGTGGTTGGCACTTATACCAGGCCTCTGCCCTGGACGTAGTGCATTGGACCGCCTTGGAGGACTGGTCTACCCACCAAACCCTTTTGATAGACCAGCTCTCTCTGGAAAAACAGGCCTCAAAATGGTGCTCGAAACATTTTGAGTCAAAACAGGGCTGTTTCGTTTCAAGCTCAAAACAAGCCCTTTATTTTAGGGGTGTTTTGTTTCAAGGTCAAAATGCTTGAAACAGCCTATTTCGAGCTCGAATCTATTCGAGCTTAAATCGTTCAACACATCTCTACTGTTCTGTAAAAGACACTCTTTTATAACCAAGCAAGAGAACTACCCTACTTACTAAGTAGAGAAACAAGCAAACCTTATCAGCAACTGTAAATTAATAAACCTTTATTTGTTTTATTAAATAACTAAAAAGTGTGTCTCTGTACTATCATGCTACCTTCCTGCAATAGCAAAGCTGAAGACCGCAATAAACAGAGTTCTTCATTATTCAAAGAGTCTATGGTGTCAGTGAAACAAGACCATGTTGGAAAATTAGGAAGCAAAAGCACACATAATCTTCCCCTCTCTCATCACAATCCAAGGCACCTTTTAAAGCAGTCTTATATTTAGGAGTGGGAGAGCAACTGACCCTGTTCAATCCAGCATAACTAACTCTGCCATTTATGGCTGTTGCTAGTGACTCCTTTCTGTTTCTTTTTAGATTGTGGGCCCCTTTGGGACAGAGCCATTTTCTCACTCCTTTTGCTGTGTAAACCACTTTGTGATTATTTGTTCAAAAGCTGGACATAAATATTATTAAATATGAAGCAAGGTACACTTTAGAAGAGGCAGGACAGACCAAGGTTTACTGATCATCTGTAGCACTAATTGAGATTTAAGTAGTTAAAATTAACCATGACAGTTTGATTACTGAACCATTGGCAGTGGGGGCAGTGCGGGGGGGTTGTTGGCGTGTTAACATATTCAGTGATCCAACACAGAATGTTGTTTTGTCTTTTGTCTTTAGAAAGTTTAGAATAATAAAAAGCCTTCTGAAGGCAGTGTGTGTTTCTGGAAAAAAACCTTCTGTGTTGGTAGAAGGCTGTTTTTCCCACACTGCAGTCAAGGACTTTTTGTTTTATGTGCAAGTGTACTGTATTTAAAAATTTATCCCGTTAATGCTAGCAATGAGTGTTTGGAGAACTGTTTCTGCTTTAAAAAATACAATAAAATCCTACTGTCTTGTGTCTCTTAGTGGGCAGTTTGCTGTAGTAAGAAAATGTCGTGAGAAGACCACTGGTGCACAGTATGCTGCAAAATTCATCAAGAAACGTAGAACAAAATCTAGCCGTCGGGGAGTGAGTCGAGAAGACATTGAGCGAGAAGTAAACATATTAAAAGAAATCCAGCACCCCAATGTGATCACACTGCATGATGTTTATGAGAGTAAAATGGATGTCATTCTTATTCTGGAACTGTAAGTAGTTTTTAAATTCCTATGGGAGGGCAAAAATATTGTGTTTGTGTGAGAGAATCCAGCTTCTCCAGTGTTCTTTAAATTCTGAGTGGGTGGTGGGGTGGGGAAAGATGGTAGACAGCTCACTGAGAAATGTGCAGCTTTTTGAGAAAACTTTTTGGCTAAAGAGCAGAACATAAGTACTGTATGGAAATAATATTATTGAACTAATTAGTACTACACTGCAGATGGGTGCTAGGCCTGGCCCAGGACTTGAAGTAAAGACTTGTGCACTGTGTTATGTGCTAGAGTTTAATATCTAGCAAATCAGGAAAATGAGTTCTCTTAGATGAACAGTGAGGAAGCAAGAGAATGTAACAGAGATGAACTGTAAATTCCTATCATGTTCACAAACATGTGGCAAGCAAAAATATGTGTCAGTTTCTTATTGTTTGCTTATTCATGGAACATGGAACGCAACTTGTTCAGGACTGAAAGCCATATTGGAAACTTATGCTGTCTGTACTTGCAAACACAGCTTCCACTGAATTTTCAAAATTATTGCACAATGATGTGTTTTCAAATCATTGCTCAACAGTGCTGGTTCCTCCTGGAGAACATTGCTTTGGATGTCAGCCAGTATTGTTACTTATTTACTTATTTACTTTTCAACAAAAAAGTGATCTTGCTATGTGTGGTTTGATGTGATTATAAATGGAGTTGTTTCTGCCTTTCCCTTAATGTGTGTATGTGTTAATTTGGAGATATAAAGGAGATGTAAAGTCAGTTTTGACACCATTCGGTTTGACATCTGTTTTCCACCTAGGTTGCTTCTCATGATACTATTTATATTTTCAATTAGGGATGGGCCCAGACCGGTCTGGAGGCCATTGAAAAGGCCTCCGGACCGTTCCGGACCTGGGTGGTTCGGATCGGGAGTGGGGAGTAGCTTTAAGAGCGGTGGGAGGGTTTACTTACCCCTCCTGCCACTTTCCTGCTGTGGCGCCCATAATCTTCAGAGTAATTGGGGTGGCAGGATATCTCCCTGCCGCCCCTTCCCCACTGCTGGTCTGCAAAAACTCCCAGTAATCCTGTGCGCGCGTGCGCGCACGTCAGTGACATGGAGCACGCGCACAGGATTACTGGGAGTTTTTGCAGACCAGCAGCGGGGAAGGGGCGGCAGGGAGGTAGCCCAGAGCCTATCCATGTAGTACACCGCTCTGGGCTCCTTGGATGAAGAGCAGGATATAAAATGTAAAACAACAACAACAACAAACATAGAGGATTTTTTTCCCCATCTAATAGTTCAGTTCAGAAATCATGGTAAGTCATAGTCAAATCTTGGTTCTGCATAATGTCCCCAGTTCTCAAGAGTGTGTGCTCCCCTGCCTGCACAAGTCTTAGAAGAATTCTACTTCCACAAGTCTTAGAAGAATTCTACTTCAAGTTCTGGTGGTAAAAATAAATCAAGATTGGTTGTAATATCCAAACCAACCAATTGACACTTTATGTAATCTTTTTTTGAATTCATAAATGTTATACTTTAACTCCTCTCCTGACTATAATGTAAATGTATCCGTCTTCTATAACTGCCAAGCTTAATTCAGTATAATTATTTGTGGGAATAGTATGCACAGGCTTTAATAAAGCCTGCAGTTCATTACAAGAGTACAGTTTGACTACTTATGTTAAGTATGTGTGCACATACTGTACCATGAAGTAGTTATGTGGAATTCTGTTGATACTGCATTCCAAATTCCTAAGACACTTTTAATATTGAGCCTATATTGTTCTTTGTATGTTAATAGTTAGCCATTACAGAACTAGGCTGCAATTCTGTGCATGAAGTCCTACTGATCTCAGTGAGTTGTCTGTATTTGAAGCAACATTCTCCTCTTGGGTTGATTATTAAGGGAGAACACCTGGAACAGTCTACCAGCAGAGGCCAGATGTTTCTTTGCTATCAAGCCCCTTTTCTTCTCTCTCATCAGGAAGTAGTATTCTGTATGTTACTTCAGCACTTAGATAAAACCAGGTCTCATCTGGCTCTGGGAAGCTCATTGTCCTCAGTCTTGTAGGAGAAGCGGTTGGCCTCCTGCAAAATTTCCATCAACTTGGAAGTGGGAAAGTATAGAAAGGATATGATGAAACTGAGAGAGTCTTAAAGAAGCAGCTGAGAAGAGGCTTGAAAAACTGAAGGTTTCAAGAAGCTTGAAAAGGTTGAATAAGATACCCACCTTAAACAGCACATTCCAAGAGCATTAAGATGTGACAAATGGAGACAGTATGACAGATGGAAATTGCATTAATGAGATTTATATCACATGTTTGTAACTACTTTTATACTCATCCAGCATCACCATCAAACATGACCCACCATGAAATGACTTGGAAGAAAACCGCCATGTAGTATGCAAACAAGTGGAATTTGCAAATCAGTTACATGAGATGCAGAAATTATGGTTAACATTTGGCCTTAACATTTCAAAGTAAACATACTTCTTCTAAGTGGTCTCTGTCCATCACACAGATGGGCTTCGCACCTGCGGGAAGACCAGTCCAGAAACCTATCAAGCTGATAAATTCTTTTCTGCTTTCCTAGCTAGGTAGCTAAGGACATCCCCTTATCCTTAGTCACATGACCCAAACCCCTTCTCCTCAGTTCTAGAGTCCACCGAGAAAAAACACCTCTGAAGAGGGGTAGGAAGGGCGGGTGTGACTCGACTGGACAGATGACCACCAGAAGAACTACAGTTACAGTTAAGCAACCTGCAGTTCTTCTAAGTGGTCTCTGTCCATCACACAGATGGGCGCATCGCAAGCTCCAGAACCAAGGAGGAGGGTCAGAGCCGTGGACCAAGGAGGTAATCTTGAAAATGGTGACTTGCATTCCCTGGAGGAACACAGACAAAAGAAGATTCAAAGGCCAAAACTTTTATTAAATTACAAACATACATGTCCTTTCCTTTCCTTTCCTTTCCTTTCCTTTCCTTTCCTTTTCTTAAAGAACTCCCCCACACCCTTTTCAAACTTTACAGAGGAAAAAACAAACAAACAAAACAGCAAGGCAAGCAGTACAGCAGTGAGGACAGGTTGGGGAAAGAGAACTGAACAGGCAATCTAGCCGAGTACTGATTGTAAAACCGATGTCCCAAAGGACGCATCCTGTCGAGACCTAACATCCAAGGCATAATGCTTAATAAATGTAGAGGGGTTAGACCATGTCGCAGCCTGGCAAATTGTCAGTAAAGGAAGACCCCTAGCAAATGCAGTAGAGGTAGCCACTGCCCTGGTGGAATGGGCCTTCAAAGGGACTGGTGGGGAACAGCCAGCAAGCTGGTAGGACAATTTAATGGTCTGAACCACCCATGAGGAGATGGTCTGAGAGGAGGCCCTACCACCTTTAGAAGGCATGCCATATGTTATGAACAAGGCCTTCATTCTGAAAGGTGCAGTATGGTGTACATAAAAGGCTAAGGCTCTTCTAACATTGAGTAACTGTAAGGTGCGATCCAAGGAGGAAGCGGGTAGGAAAGAACACTGGTAGTGAAAAAGGCTGGGACCTACGAAAAGTGGACACAACCTTGGGAAGAAAAGAGATGTCAATGCATAAAACAACCTTTTCCTAATGAAACTGGAGGAAAGGGGGGTCACATCTTAGGGCCCGCAATTCTCCTGTCCTCCTGGCCAATGTAATAGCAACTAGAAAAACCGTTTTAAAGGTTAAAAGTCTCAAGTTGCAGGATGCCATATGTTCAAAGGGTTTTTGCATCAGAGCAGTCAAGACGCACTGCAGGTCCCATGCAGGGGATTCGTGCCCTATAGGATTCGTCCCCCCTACAAAGACAGTAGAGATGGTGATAGGGGGAGACACAGGAAGCGGTTGTCAGAAAGCAGTCGAAGGCGAGGGAACCAGGGTCTCCTCGGCCACCAAGGGGCTATCAGGATGCCATTGGCGGAGTCCGTCATCATCTTCTGGAGAACTCGACCCAGCAGAGGCACAGGAGGAAAAAGGTACAGGAAATCTCCAGCCCAGGAAATTGCAAAAGCATCCCATATGGAGCCATGTCTGACACCTGCCCTGGAACAGAAGCGTGGACACTGGCAATTGGTTTTGCTGGCGAAACATCTATAGACATGTATCCCAACTGGTCGAATAGATGGCGAACGACCTGAGGATCCAGTCTCCACTCGTGGGAGGCATGGTGAGTTCGGCTCACCAGAAGATAGGTTTCCAGACTAGTCTTCCCGCAGGCGCGAAGCCCATCTGTGTGACTGGACAGATGACCACCAGAAGAACTACAGTTACAGGTAAGCAACCTGAAGTTTTTTGGATGATCTTGTACAGCACAAGAAGCCATCATCACTGAATGAAGAATACCAGCAAAAACCAAAAGAGAATTTTACCAATTTTATTGACTTCCAGCCTACTGAAAAAAAACAAAATTTATCTTTTTAGCCAATATGAGATCTACATGATTCTCAGCAAGAGTGGGGTGATGTGCTGTGTTCATTGTCTGCTAAATGGATCCGTAGGCCATGCACAATGTAGTGGAAAATGTATCTTAAAATCAGTTCTTGTATGCTTTTTCTAAAGGTTCTTAATTTCTGTACCATTTTTCATGAACATAACATGTTTTGGCCAACATGTTATTACTTCAAGGATATATACCCCCATATATCAGTCAAATGATCCCTAAGGTGCCTTGTTAGATTGAATACAGGAGGGGAGAACATGCAACAGCAGTGACAAAGGTCAGAGTGTGATTCTGTAGTACTCTGAAAGTTGCGGCCAGAGCAGAGTGACGTTTCTAGCAAGAAAGTAAAAAGCAAATCCTGTAACTGCTCCTTCTCTAGTCAGTGGTTGGAGTCAAACTAGTATTTCCTTTATCATCTTGCTCTTTCTGGTAAGCAGAGGGTACAGCCTCCCAGTTAGCTTTAGTTCTCTATCCAATGGCAAAGGCTAGAGTGTACTGCTGTCTTTTCCTGGTCTCCCACAGAGGCCTGTGAGGTGAGCTGAAAGCCTGAGACTGTTCTGCAGAACCTTGGAGAGCTCCAATGAATCAAGTTGATCCAATGGAGTCCCAGCTCTAACTGAACCCATTTTATGTCTCTTGGTCATGACTACCTCCCTCAGGCTTCACCCTTTTGTTGCAGAGTGTGGCTCCTTAAAGGGGCGGCTCCTGGGCTGGTGGCAGGGCATGCTTACCTGATGTATTCCTTGAGTTGGTAAGTGGGCACTGAAAGCTAAGCAGCTTCTGGTACATCATAGTCTAACTCATTGGGTGAGTCTGGCTTGTAGTTCTCTCTGAGAGTCTGGGTTGCCCGGTTTATTCTTGTCAGTAGGACCTGAGTCACACCTAGCAGCTAGGTGTCAGTGATGGGTATTTTCCTGACTCTTCTTCAATGGGATCTGAATCCTGGCTGTTGCTTGTCATCAAGGTCATAACACCTACCCTTCAGTTCTAAACTTCTGGGCAACATTTTGGCTTCATTTAAAAGCTATCATTTTAAAAAACAAGAGGCATACTTGAAAAAAGCAGGCATAAAATACATAAAAGTAGAATAAAGCAGAAACAGTTGTATTTTGTCAATTCCTTGACAAGAGATGTGGAAACCTAAAAGTGATTTTAACTAGCAGGTATTTCCCCCATCCCTCTAAAACAAGCAAACAAAGCATTAACTTCTTAAAGAATCACTTACATTTAAATATAGTTGAATGTTAACAAAATGTTAGTATAGCTGAGTTTTGGAGATAGTTTATTAAACTAAAAGCTGAGGCTGCAATACTGTGCACGTTTACTTGAAAGAAAGTCACATTCAACTCCAGGGAGATACTTTTTGCACTGAAGATGCATAGGATCAAACTGAAAAGCTACTACTCATTGTATATTGTTTTCATTCTCTATAATGCAACCTACATTGAACAGTAACAACCTACAGTATACAACCTACAGTATACCTTTCACACTGAGCCTGCCTGTATAAAACTTACTCATATTGATTGGAATTGATTCCACCACTCGTGAATTCTCATGTACTATTAATTGTAAACCGCCCTGAGCCATTTTGGAAGGGCGGTATATAAATCAATCTATCTATCTATCTATCTATCAAATAAATACATATTGAAAATTATTCATTCTCACATCAGGCAAAAATGGAATTATTTAATTGCATTTTAATATATAATAGGATGGAGATATTCCATTCTGAAACAAAGTGTTATTGTTTAGATCTTAAGAAAAAATCTAGCAACTAGAGTGCTGGACTAGGACCGGGGAGACCCGAGTTCAAATCCCCATTCAGCCATGATACTTGCTGGGTGACTCTGGGCCAGTCATTTCTCTCTCAGCCTAACCTACTTCACAGGGTTGTTGTGAGGAAAAACTTAAGTATGTAGTACACCGCTCTGGGCTCCTTGGAGGAAGAGCGGGATATAAAATGAAAAATAACAATCACTATAACTATAAGTTCAGAGTTCATTTTTCCAATAATGTACCCAATGGACTGTTTGTCATGTTAATATGTGTGTTTTATTTTCTCAGCACTTCAAGTGTAAGCCATTTTGTTAACAATGTATTGGGATAGAATTTTTTTTTTTAAAAGTTAAATGCACTGGGATTAAAATTCTCCATGGCACAATAAATCTTTAGCTGATGTGATGCCTTAATAATTTAATCAGTTCATTAATAAAGGCCCGTCAGTACAATAGTACTAGCTCATTAAGGAAAGAGGTTGCTGTTCTTTGAAGCTAATCCATTTTAGGTTACTGTTCAAGATCTATAATGATATCTTAAGGGATGTAGCATTTAATCCCAAAGCTTGGGTAAAAAGGTTTGCTAGCTTGAAAAAATACAGTAATTATTTTCTGGCACTGTGTGATGCATTTTTCTTCCCAAAGGAAGACAGTGTCACTGCAAACATCTTTTCCCCCTTTCAATGGTTTATTTAAAATCCATGCTTTTCTCCACAGAAGATATAGTAAATGCATGCATAGAAAATCTAGCAATTCCTCCTATAAGATTTCTGTTGATATATGTGTATTTTTAAGTACAAATGAAATCTAGACTTATTTCCAAAGAACTGTGTGCAGAAGAAGAAAATGTATTAGTGCTGTTGTATGAACTCTTGCTCAAGCACTAATTGAAGACTTCTCACAATCCACCAGGAGTTGTACAATAAATGTGATAAAAAGAATATTATGCAAGGTACAGCATTGTTCATGCAAACTATTGCAGAAATGGAAGATTTGAGAAATGGACTTGGGAAACACAAAATTGTAGGTGACCGTGTTAGAAAAACTGACAAGATTTTAGATTTATCTACGTTGTTGCCCTACTCAAAAAGTTACTAAAAGGTTACCCTAACTCAAAAGTCACAAAGCATTAAACAGTGAAGTTTTTAATTCTGCAAAACTCTTCAACTGGCTAAATGGTAAACAAAAGGACAGAGGGGGAAAGGGGGTATGTCATTCCTACACAAGACTCTTCTAACTGCCCTTCTGTGAGCACTAGTGTACTACTTCAAGTACACTGCAATTAATATTTATATAACACTTTTCAACAAAGGTCGCCAAAGTGGTTTTTGGATATTTAAAGAGTTCATAATAGTAATAGTTTCATACCCTCCCCTCACAACATAATCTGGAGTACCATGCCACATAACAGTTTGAAAGGCTTGTGGTAGTAGTCACCACTCTTTCAAACTAATGAGTGATCAAATCTGCTCCTCAGTAACAAACCAATGAGGGTTTCTCTTCTCGATATGTAGTTATGCTGAAAAGGAACAGGGACCTATGCCCCATTTCAACATAAACATGTTCATATCCCACTAGTAGTTTCAGATTATCTCTATTTTTACCATAAGGTTTATCTGTATCAACCTTACAGATACAGTATACCTTTCACATTACTCTAAGGCCAGAAATGTCTACATTTTTTCAGTGGGTCCCAAAATATTCCAGTATCAAATGCTATCTTTTGGCCTCTTTACCACACCTTGTATCTTCATGAAATGCTGGTGGTTGATTGCTCACCTCCATTGTCACTGTATCATTATTTGTGATGACTGGCTACATCTCACCGGTCACACCTATGTAAACTAACATCTCCTCATACAACAAGAGCATAGATCAGAAGAGGTCTCTCGTTACCACTCCAGATGTATTCAGTTCATAGGAGTCCTTGATAATTCTGCAACAAAGACTTCCCTTCCATATGATCGTGCTTGCATGCTGACCCACCTCCCAACACAAATGGTAGTTTCCTCCTGCCACCTGTACTGCCTTCCCAGTACAACACCGCAATGGCTTCATGTTGGTTACTACAGCAATGGTTTCATTTCCACATCTCCAAATGTGTCCACTACAGTGCTTGTTCCTGAACTTTTTCCACTTCAACCCCAATCTGAGACATTCTACATCTCCATACAGCTTCAGCTCTTATCTCTGTTGAGGGCAGTCCCATTGCAACCTACTTGTGGGAATTCCCTTCAGGACACCTCACAGTTTCTACCAAGACCACCCTCTCCCACTGTGGCGTGCATACAGTTAATACTTTCAGGTCTCAACCTGACTTCATATGCCGTATCAAGTATCTAGATCTCCTTGCAGCCTTCAAGGCATTGAATCCCTTCCCCCTACCATCATCCTTCATAGAGAGGTTGATATGGAATTGTCACACAATAATCCTACTTAGCCATAATGTAGTAATGCATAGCTATCGTACAAATGTATTGCATGCATTCATTGTAAAATCTAACCTAAGTATAGGACCTAACAAATGCAGAGTACAGATAGAAATTGTATGCTATATTGTGTGTTGAATATAATGTGGGAATAACTGTACCTGCATACATTGTGCACAGACTATGTGTGTAAATTTGATATTTTACTCTGATCAGGGTGGTGTTCCATGGGTGGGGACTCCTGTGATTTCCCCATTGTCATGGACGGACCACCATCTGGTTAAGGTTGGACTTTCAACCACTTCCCACCTCCGCAGGGACAAGGGGCCCATTAGAATGGTCCACCCGAAGAGTTTATTGGATCCACTAAGATTCCAAGAAGCCTTGGAGGGATTTAATGTTAACTTTGCTGGTGATCCTGTTGGTGCCCTGGTTGAGAATTGGAACAACTTGCTCACCAGGGCAGCAGACACGATTGCTCTCAAGCGTCCCCTCCAACCCACTTCAAATTTGGCCCCTTGGTATACGGAAGATCTACGGGGGCTGAAGCCGCAAGGTAGGCGACTGGAGCGCAAGTGGAGGAAGACTCGACTCAAATCTGACAGATTATAACAGAGCACAACTAAAGATCTATGCTCAGACAATACGTGCGGCAAAGAGGCAGTCTTTTCTGCCCGCATTGCCTCTGCGAATTCACATCCAGCGGAGTTGTTCAGGGTTGTGAGGGGATTCGTATCTGCCCCCCCTCCTTGAACCAGAATTTGGAGTCATCAGTTCGCCGCTGTGATGTGTTTAAAGAGTTTTTTGCAGATAAAATCTCTCAGATTCGGGCCAACCTGGATGGAGACTCCACAATTAATTTGATGCCTGAACTGGAGGTGCCCAGCAACTCCTCTTATGTGATTCGACTGGATTGGTTTCAGTTTGTGACTCTTGAGGATGTGGACAAGCTGCTTGGAGTGGTGGGGCCTACCACTTGTTCCCTTGACCCTTGTCCAACATGGCTTGTTCGATCTAGCAGGGAGGTTGTTGTAAACAGCCTGGTGGAAATCATAAATGCTTCTCTGAGGGAGGGCAGGATGCCTCCTTGTCTTAAAGAGGCAATCATTAGACCTCTTCTAAAGAAGCCTGCATTAGATCCCTCAGAGTTGAGCAATTATAGGCCTGTTTCCAACCTCCCATGGCTGGGCAAGGTAATTGAGAGAGTGGTGGCCTCTCAGCTCCAGGCGGTCTTGGAGGAAACTGATTATCTAGACCCATTTCAAACTGGTTTTTGGGTGGGCTATGGGGTGGAGACTGCTTTGGTCGGCCTGATGGATGATCTCCAATTGGGAATTGACAGAGGAAGTGTGACTCTGTTGGTCCTTTTGGATCTCTTGGCAGCTTTCAATACTATCGACCATAGTATCCTTCTGGAACGTCTGAGGGGGTTGGGGGTGGGAGGCACTGTTTTACAGTGGTTCCGCTCCTACCTCTCGGATAGATTCCAGGTGGTGTCAATTGGAGACTGTTGCTCTTCAAAATCTGAGCTTAAGTATGGTGTCCCTCAAGGCTCCGTACTTTCTCCAAGGCTTTTTAACATCTACATTAAACTTCTGGGAGAGATCATCAGGGGATTTGGAGCTGGGTGTTACCAGTACACTGATGACACCCAGAGGTACTTCTCCATGTCAACTTCTTCAGGAGCTGGCTTATCCTCCCTAAATGCCTGCCTGGAAGCAGTAATGGGCTGGATGAGGGAGCATAAACTGAAGCTAAATCCAGATAAGACGGAGGTACTTATTGTGCGAGGTCAGAACTCTAGAGATGGTTTTGATTTGCCTGTTCTAGATGGGGTCACACTTCCCCAAAAGGAACAAGTTCGCAGTCTGGGAGTACTTCTGGATTCACACCTCTCCCTGGTTTCTCAAGTTGAGGCGGTGGCCAGGGGTGCTTCTATCAGCTCCGGCTGATACGCCAGCTGCACCCCTTTCTCGAGATCAATGACCTAAAAACTGTGGTACATCTGTTGGTAACCGCTGGACTGGACTTTTGTAATGCACTCTATGTGGGGCTGCCTTTGTACATAATCAGCTTTAGTTGGTTCAGAAAATGGCAGCCAGGTTGGTCTCTGGGTCATTTCGGAGAGACCACGTTACTCCTTTACTTATGGAGTTACACTGGCTGCCAATAGGTTCCAGGACAAAATACAAAGTGCTAGTTATAACTTACAAAGCCCTAAATGGCTTAGGCCCTGGGAATCTAACAGAACGTCTTCTTCATTATGAGCCCCACCATTGAGGTCATCTGAGGAGGTCCGTCTCCAGTTACTGCCAACTCGTTTGGTGGCTACACAGAGACGGGCCTTCTCGGTCACTGCCCCGAGATTGTGGAATGTGTTCCCTGCTGAGATACGATCCTCCCCATCTCTGGCAATTTTCAAAAAACACCTGAAAACACATCTTTTCACCCAAGCTTTCTCAGCTTCCTAAATTTTGGGGGTTTTAATATCTGGTTTACTTTAAAATTTAAAACCTGATTTTGGGTTTTTAATCACTTTAATTGTTTAATTGTTGTTTTAAAATGCTTTTAAATTGTTAATTGTTATATTGTTTTTTAATTTGTTTTAGCTTTTTACTGTTTTAGTGGGTTGTTTTAATTGTAAACCACCCTGAGCCAGCCATTTTGGAAGGGCGGTATATAAATCAAATAAATAAACAAACAAACATAACCTGTGAAGATGGCTGTTGTAACTACCAGATGCTATATAAACAGGCAAAGTAGCTCAGGATCTCGCCCACTTCCCCCACCCCGGGATTGATGCCTTACCCACTATATTCTACCTTTTAGCAATTTATGACCAAGTTCACAACAATGCTCAGTCTCCCTAAGCAGGCACCTCTTCCTTTCTCATGATTGGACAACATCACCTCATCTTCTTTACCTCATATTCCAGTCCTGGGGAACCTTGTCAGTTGACCTTTTGCAACAAGGATCAACTCAGCACACAGTGCCAACCATTTTCCAGCTGAGCAGGCGATGATTCCTGCTCTTTTGGTTATACTTTCCTTCTCTACCCTTTTTCCTCTTTTCCTACTACCACCACAAGTTCTGCAAAAAATTCTAGCTGACAAAGCAAACTGCATTTTGATTGCACTGTATTGTCCCATCAACTCTTGTTTGATGTTCCTTCACATCTCTGGATATAGATGAATGTACATCCATCTGCCCAACATTCCACATAACCTCTCTAGGAACAATCAGTGGTGCATTTACAATGAAACCAATCATGTGGTGGCACAGGACCGCTGAATGATAGGAGGACCTCCACATGACTACTGTGTGTGTGTATACATGCACATCAATGCCTGTGTTGAAACTTAGCTTTTTTTTATCCTCTACTTCATCTAAATGATTTCTTCAAAGACACCATTGGTGGATTAATATGTGATAATACCTGCTAAGTTCTCCTTATGCTTATCCACCTTGTGCTATTGAGTGCGTTGTTGTTGTTGTTGTTGTTGTTGTTTTGGGGATTACTGTACTTACTCCCAAAAGTACAGTACTTACACCAGTAAAGTTTATGTGGCTTACATAGCAAAAGAAATGGTTGCCAAGTGGTTACTAATTCAGACTAAAGCTACTCCTTTCCAAAAAAAACCAACCCTCCCTCCCATTTTTTTGAGCTTTCAGCAGTCAACTGTCTAATGACAGATGTCATTAATGTCAACAGTCAACTGTTGAAATGAATGGAATTTTTCTATATGTTCTGTTTTCTATACATCTGTCAGAGTTTTCAAGTAGTCTGGAGAGGGAGCAAGTGTACAAAAACAATCAAGGTAAGTAGCTCACTTTATCTGAGTCCAGCCAAGTGAGACTGTGTTCAAGAGTGAAACTGAGCACAGGGCCACACTATATCCACCTCTGAGAATAGTGGACAAATCTTATACCCAGATGTGCGCATTCTCCACTTGACCACATGGAAAATCCTGCCCTGACCCACCTTCCAAGAAACCTCCAAGTCCTCCTGGAATCCAAGAAACCTTGTACCCACAAGTAGTCTAGGTTCTCCATCTTTATTACAGTCCATAGCATTGACCGAGTCAGTCCCCTATAGCCATCATCCTGTTCTGCCTACTCTTCCCTGAAAGCTCACTATTCCTCTCTTCATGTTTGCCTTTCCACTTGGCATTCTAACAACCACATGCCATCTTCTCCTGCCCCCTGGTTAAATGTTTCTTTAGGAAGTTGTCTCACTTATACCCCACCCACAATCCAGAGACTCATACCTGTTTCATTACGACAAGGTTGTCCTCCAACTCAGTATTCACTTTCTGCCTAAAGAAAGTGGATACTTCCTCCATATTCCAAGCAACACAAAACATCTACCTCCCTGTATCGTTTCCTTGGCCACCCTTGGATGGTGAACAGGCATTACACTCACTTGACTTTACAGGTCCTGTTCTCCTATAACCACAGGACAGTCTCTTCTTGACAGATTGTTCCTCTTTCTCTGCTATCCTGCCCCCTCTCAAAGAACTCTGCACTGCCTTCCAGCATCTCTTGGTGAATCGCATCCATGATCATGCTCACATACCAGCTTCCTTATTGCCTGCTACCAACATTAATTCAGCCTCATTCCACAAGAATTGCAATGGCCTTTTGGGGGCATACCAGTTCTGGAATTCTGTTGAGCCATCACATGGACATCTGTTCTTTTTCAGACACTTTGCCCTGGATTTGTGTTTTTGTTTTGATACTAACTTTAGCACAGTTGTTCTTCCTTATTTACCTGAGGATGCTGCACCCTTCTTGCAGGTTAGATAGTTTGAGCACATACAGTAGGAGTGAATGCACAGAGACCATGAAGAAGAACACTTGCTTACCTATAACTAATGTTATTCAAGTGTCCATATGTGCAGTCACACAACCATTCCTCCCTGCTTATGGCCATTTCTTTCATTACCTTGTTGGTATTTCTCTGTTATGGTCTATTTAAGCAGCAGCAGCAGGCACACATTTGTGTGGTCTTTCATTTTCAAGGGTATCTTGACAAATTCTTAAACCAAAATATTTGATAGCATTCTTGATATGGTAATTCAAGCATAATATTTATAATATTTTGAAATTTAATACAACACTGAAAAATATTTTGTAAAAATGACCAAAATGGGAGGGGTTGTGAGCACATTAAAAGGTCAGCTACCTAGAATTATAGGCTAACAATGTATAACCATCCTAGGCAGGGGGTGTAACTATAATAGGGCAAGGGGAGACAGTTGTCTGGGGGCCAAATGCCTTGGGGGGCCCCCAGAGGCAAGTCACATGACTGACTCCCACAGCTGCGCACCCACCCTGGCTTCCTTCAGTTGTATTCATCCTCCAAAACTGATGTGAATGTTAAGACCTGGAGCTACCAGAACAGCATGTCTTTCTCTAGTACCATTAAATAACTTGCATTGTCCACAATTTAAAAAACCTTTTAAAAAATAATTTAGGATGATGTTCTGTTGTGGCACATAGGAGATATATTTAAATTTTACAAATTTTTGTTAGCACTATTCAGACTCATTTAAGATTTCTTTACTTCATGAGCTGATTTTCGGGGGCGGGGGACATTTTAAAATCTTGTCTCTGGGCCCACTCTAACCTTGCTACTCCCCTGATCCTAGGGTTTTCTATTTAAGGTCAAAACATGTGGTAAGTGTATTTAAAATAAGCCCTTTGCACAAACATTGGTTCCTTATTTGTGTATATAGATTAGTTACTGTGTTTGCCAATAAAATTGCAATCCACAAATGGTTTGCTGTTTCAGTTCAATAAAATCAGTCTCCAAAGGGAGAAAAATCAAGATATGTATAACTGTGTTGTTTCATGGCTATCAAAGCAGACTTGCTAAATTTTAGCTTCCTGTTGTTCAAAAATAATTCCCTAAATGATTTTTAAAATCATTTAAAACTTGTTTTAAAATTCCTGAATTAGTTTTGTTGTTTGATTACTTAAATTGTCTATACAATTCAGCTAGAAAAAATGCATTAGTAGCAGCAACATTTTATAGAAACCATAAAATATCTAAAACCTGGAGAGCTGGTCTTGTGGTATTAAGCATGAATTGTTCCCTTTGCTAAGCAGGGTCAGCTGTGGTTTGCATTTGAATGGGAGACATGTGAGCACTGTAAAATATTCCCCTTAGGTGATGGGACCGCTCTGGGAATAGCATTTGAAGTTCCAAATTCCCTCCCTGGCATCTCCAAGATAGGGCTGAGAGAGACTCTTGCCTGCAACCTTGGAAAAGCTGCTGTCAGCCTATGTAGGCAATACTGAGCTAGATGGACTAATGGTCTGACTTGGTATACGGCATCTTCCTAGAATGTTTACAGGTCCGCAATGCACTGAGCAGACTGAACAGTTGTAAAATATAAACATAACTGAATTGGCAATGTCTGTGTTTAGATTTTATACAGAAAGCTTAAGAATTGATACCCTCTCCTAATATAGCTGTAAAGTAAAGTGTGTCGTTGAGTCAGTGTTGACTCTTGGACACCACAGAGCCCTGTGGTTTTCTTTGGTAGAATACAGGAGGGATTTACCATTGCTATCTCCCATGCAGTATGAGATGATACCTTTCAGCCCCTTCCTTTATCACTGCTGCCCAATAAAGGAGTTTCCCATATTCTGGGAAACACACTAGTGGACATTCGAACCAACAGCCTCCTGCTCTCTAGACAGGTTGCTTCCCTGCTGTGCCATTAGGTGGCTCATAATATAGTCAGTAGCAGTGGTTAAGTGTTCAGTGTCCAGACATGTGCTGTATCTTGCATGTAGTGTGACATGTAGGAAAGCCCTGCATGTTCCATTCATTTCAAGCCTCACTCTGTATACAATAATATATATTTCTATATATAATATATAGTCAAGTCATTTCCCTGCTGTGTCAAATCCTTAAGCTTAAAAAACTCAATAGGTTAAAGTGTTTGTCAATAATTTCTGCTCCTATTCACAGTGTTGCAGGAGGAGAACTCTTTGATTTTTTAGCTGAAAAGGAATCTTTGACTGAAGAAGAGGCCACTGAGTTTCTCAAGCAAATTCTTAATGGTGTTAACTATCTGCACTCTCTGCAAATTGCACACTTCGATCTCAAGGTATGTTGGTTAGAATTTAAATTAGATATGCTACATTATATAAAGTGTCTTTTAGACCTACAATATCCAAAACAAATCCCTCAATGTTGATGTGATTTATTGTTTTGAAGAGGAGAAGTCTCATGGAATCTCTGTGCTTTAAGATTACTGTAGGAAACACTGGTTTTACTAAGACTGGCTTTCAGTTATGATTTCCTAATATGAGAAAGATCCTTGAGAGCCACAGGTTTGTGCACTTTCCCGCTCCTCCTATGAGGTAAAATGTAAAGTGTGCCATCAAGTCGATATTGACTCTTGGCACCCACAGAGCCCTGTGATTTACTTTGGTAGCATACAGGAGGGGTTTACCATTGCCTCCTCCCACACAATATGAAATGATGCCTTCAGCATCTTCCTATATCGCTGCTGCCCAATATAGGTGTTCCCCATAGTCCGGGAAACATACCAGCAGGGATTCAAACCGGCAGCCTTCTGCTTGTTAGTCAAGCATTTCCCCACTGCGCCAGTTAAGGTGACTTCCTCCTGAGAGAGAGTCTGGAAACCTTCTGCTTTCACTCTTAAGAAACAAAACGCAGCTCCATGATGCATATGAACTTAGGAAACTTCAGTTTTAACTATCTAATTTTAACGATTAGAATAAGCCCGTATGTCAAACCATGATTTGATAATTCTGGCTTCTTCTAGCTCAAGTTGTCTAACAAACTGAATTTCCACATTCATAATGCAGAACTGCAGTTTATTCTTAAAATAAAACAAAAGGAAAAGCATTCACTTTGAGAGGGGAGGGGGAGTGTCAGGACTACTTGGAGGATAAGATGCAGATCCCATGGGATAAGATGAGGTGGGAGGAACCTATGATCAAGGCCCCAGATGCTACTTGCTGCTGTGATGCTTTCCACACACAGACACCAGGGGACCCAAGCTAACACCTCCACCACAACCCAAGCACACAGCCCTCTTTTATCCTTCCTCTCAGAGGAGTTCCCTGAAGGACCTATCAATATTAGCAGAGGACCCCCAGCATTGCTGGAGCCAGTGCTTATGCAATTATGCAATACCCCTTTAGAAGTAGTTGCTTTTCTAGGAAAAGGGTAGGGTCAAGTCACTCTGTCTGGGCAGCAGCCTTAAAAGCTGGCAGTCTGCTCTAAGAAGCTGCTAGAGCAACATTCCATTAATGTTGCCATATCCAGCTCCTGTGATCCTGCTTGGTGCTAACCAAGGTTCTGACTACTGGACCTCAAAGCTCTCCCAGGTTGGTGGCATTCCACAGCCGAGATGCCAGCTCAACACAGAACCAGATAAGGGGGTTTGCGAGCTTATAACTTTCCAGAAATAGTTATCATGGTGGGAAACCATGGTTTCCTGTTTCATCTGAACCTGGCCACTGATGTTTTCCTGCAGCAAACATGTAAAGTGTGCATAGAAATGAATCATGTATGTGCAACTGAGAATCCTACCTCAGTCAGGTTGCAACCTGTGTTTTCTCACAGCAGTTATAATGTGTGCAACTTTGTGTGTGTGTGCGCGCGCACGCGCACGTGTGCTCACACACACACACAGTATGTACAGTATAAAGCATATAATGTCGTCAGACTTCAATTTACTTTAGAAGAGAACCACAGAGACATTTCAAGAAGAGGTGTTGCAGTTTGGAGGTGCTTGGAATACATGATTTTTAATAGTTTTCTGAAAAAAAGATCCTTTTCTAAACTGATGCTGTACTTTGCAACTGTTCATATACAAATATTGTTTTTCTTTCAAAGCCTGAGAACATAATGCTGCTGGATAGAAATGTACCAAAACCTCGTATCAAGATCATTGACTTCGGCTTGGCACACAAAATAGACTTTAGTAATGAGTTTAAGAACATTTTTGGAACACCAGAATTTGTTGGTGAGTAATTTCCTTTCCTTTTCCTTTTGTTGTTGATGTTCCTGTGGAATGTTTGCATTGACAGTGTTAGTAACAGCCAGTGTAAAGATGACCTCCACAGTCCTCAAATTCTGACCACCTCAGCACACATTGACTCTTATTTCTTAAGTAATTGACTTCTTACTATTTTCAGTGTCCATGGTAAAGGTGGAAGCAATTGCTGCACAAGCTGTCCAGTTTGCACAACAGAACAATATTTTTGGCATGATATCGTATATATAATGTTACTATGGGTGTTCTCTGGTGAGAACCAGTGGGACATTGTTATTCCTGGATACAAACGCTACAGAAAGGATAGAGAGGGAGGACTGAGAATGCAGCAGCACTGTATATTAAAGAAGGGATAGAATCCAACAAGCTAGAAAACCTAGGGGGTTTTCAACAAGCTAGAAAACCTAGGATTGGTCTTCCACGAAATCATCATGGGTGACAATACAAATGAGCCCCTGGTGGCACAGTGGTAAAACTGCCACCCTGTAACCAGAAGGTTGCAAGTTCGATCCTGACCAAGGGGCTCAAGGTTGACTCAGCCTTCCATCCTTCCGAGGTCGGTAAAATGAGTACTCAGAATGTTGGGGGGCAATATGCTAAATCATTGTAAACCGCTTAGAGAGCTTCCAGCTATAGAGCGGTATATAAATGTAAGTGCTATTGCTATTGCTATTGCTAAAGGAAATGTGTAACTAGGAGCATTCTATTGCCCTCTAGATCAAAACGCTGAGAGTAACCTAGAGTTGTTGAAACAAATAGAGAGGTGTCAAAGAGAGACAGAGCTGTAATAATGGGAGACTTCAATTACCCTCACATAGACTGGGCAAATTCACATATGAGCATTGGCAGGGAGGATTAGCATCTAGACATGCTAAATGACTGTGCCTTAGAATAGTTGATCACAGAACCAACCAGAAAGAAGGCAACCTTGTACTTAATTGTGTGTGGTGCCCAGGACCTGGTGCAAGATGTCAGAGTTGTAGAACCATTGGTTAACAATGACCATAATGTGAACCAATTCAGCTTATATGCGAGTGGAGCACTGCTAAGGAAGTCCAAGACAGAAGAGGAAACTTCTCAAAAATGAGGGGGCTGGTAAAAAGGAAGCTGAAAGGGAAAGTTAGGAGGGTCATCATTCCAGAAAGCATGGACCTTATTTAAAATCGCAGTCCTAGAAGCTCAGTTGGAATGTATACCAAGAAGGAGGAAAGGTACCACCAAGTTCAGGATGACACCAGCATGGCTAACAAGTAGAATCAGGGAAGCTATAAAAGGGAAGAAGACTTCCTTAAGAAAATGGAAGTCCTTCCCTAATGTAGAGAACAGAAAAGAACATAAATGCAAGGAGACAATAAGAGATGCAAAAAGAGAGTTTGAGGAGCATATAGCTAGTATATATTCAGGTGGACCCTTAGATTATGCAAGAGATTATTAAGGAGGATAAGGAGATTTCAGAGAAGCTGAATGCGTTCTTTGCATCTGTCTTCACGGTGGAGGATACTAAGCATATACCCGCTCCAGAACTGAGCTTCTCAGGTTTGGAGGCTGAAGAACTGGGTGACAAGAATGGGTACTCTAAACTGTAAGCAAGTGTGAAATGATGCGTACTGGGGCAAAAAACACCAACTTCACATATACACTGATGGGGTCTGAGCTGTCAGTGACAGGAGGGACATCTTGGGGTCATGGTGGACAGCTCATTGAAAGTGTCAACTCTGTGCGTGGCAGCTTTGAAAAAGGCAGATTCCATGCTAGGGATCATTAGGAAGGAGACTGTAAATAACATTGTTGATATTAAAATGCCCTTATACAAATCTATGGTGCAGCCACATTTGGACTACTGCATACAGTTCTGGTCATCGTATCTTAAGAAGGACATTGTAGAACTGGAAAAGATGCAGAAGATGGCAACCAAGATGATCAGGGTCCTGGAATATCTTCCTTATGAGGCAAGGCTAGAGCATCTGGGGCTTTTTAGTTTGGAAAAGAGGTGACTAGAGGAAGACATGATATACAGCCATCCCTTGCTAATTGCGGTTTTCCCAATTGCGGATTTGAGTATCCACGTCGGGGAAATTGTGACCACCTTCGCCAACTGCAACCGAGTATCTGTGGTTTGGTGAGGTTTTTTTAAAAAAAGGTGATTGGGGGGTGATTTCTGAGGGGGCAGGGGGATCTGTTGATATTGGTTGGCAAGGGACAACTGTACAATTATGCATGAAGCAGAGAGAGTGGACAGAGAGAATTTTTTTCTCCATCTCTCACAACACTAGAACTAAGGGTCATTCCATTAAACTGAAGGCCAGGAAATTTAGGACCACAAAAGGAAATACTTTTTCACACAACACATAATTAATCTATGGAAATCTCTGCCATGAGATGTGGTGATGGCCACTAGGTTGGATGGATATAAAAAGGGCTCAAACAAATTCATGGAGAACAGGTCTATCAGTGGCTACTAGACTAGTGGCTATAGGCAAGATGCCTATAAATACCAGTTGCTGGGGAGCAACAGCAAGAGAGAGAGCATGCTCTCACTTCTTGCCTTTGTGCTTCTCAGAGACATATGGTGGGCCTCTGTGTGAAACAAGATGCTGGACTACAGAGGCCTTAGGCCTGATCCAGCAGGGCTCTCTGTGTGTGTGTGTACTCTCTCTCTCTCTCTCTCTCTCTCTCTCCATGTATCTCCTTTGCCCACTTGTGTTAGTGCAACCTTGTGGAAAAAATATTCAAAAGTTACTAGTCTACACATTTACTTTTCTAACCTCCTACCCAAATATTTTAGCAATTTGTGGCCCATTTATTTATTTATTTATTTATTTATTTATTTATTTATTTATTTATTTATTTAGCATATTTCTGTACTGCCCAAAACTTACATCTCTGGGCAGTTTACAACAAGATTAAAACATTAAAACATTAATTAAAAACAAAAACAAGAAATTTAAAATACAACAATTTTAAAAAATTTAAAACAATATTCTAAAACAACATTAAAAACAATCAAAATAGTATCAGTTAAAAGCCTGGGTGAACAGATGCTTCTTTAAAGACTTTAAAAAAATTGTCAGAGATGGGGAGGCTCTTATTTCACTAGGGAGCGCATTCCAAAGCCTCGGGGCAGCAACGGAGAAGGCCCGTCCCTGAGTAGCCACCAGACGAGCCGGTGGCAAGTACAGATGGACCTCTCCTGGTGATCTCAATGGGCAATGGGGTTCATGACGAAGAAGATGTTCTCTTAAATATCCAGGGCCCAAGCTGTTTAGGGCTTTATAGGTTATAACTAACACTTTGTATTTTGCCCGGAAACATATCGGCAACCAGTGTAACTCCTTCAATACAGAAGTAATATGGTCTCTCCTAGATGATCCAGAGACCAGCCTGGCTGCCGCATTCTGAACCACCTGTAGTTTCCGGATTACGTACAAGGGCAGCCCCACATAGAGCTCATTACAGTAATCCAGTCTAGAGGTTACCAGCAGATGTACCACTGTTTTGAGGTCACCTATCTCAAGAAACAAGCAGCTGACGTATCAGCCAAAGCTGATAGAAGGCACCTCTGGCCACTGCCTCAACTTGGGACAGCAGGGAGAGACTCAGATCCAGAAGCACCCCAAGACTGCATACCTGTTCCTTCTGGGGAAGTGTGGCCCCATCCTGAACTGGCAGATCAAAATCGTCTCCCGATTTTTGACCCCTCACAATGAGTACCTCCAACTTATTTGGATTCAATCTCAGTTTATTATCCCTCATCCAGCCCATTACCGACTCCAGACAGGCATTTAGGGAGGTTATGCTCTCTCCCAATGATGCTGACATGGAGAAATAGATGTGGGTGTCATCAGCATACTGATAACACTCTGCACCAAATCTCCTGATGATCTCTCCCAGCAGTTTAATGTAGATGTTGAACAACATCAGAGACAATACGGAGCCCTAAAGGACACCATACAAAAGTTCAGATTTTGAAGAACAGCAGTCGCCAAGGGACACCATCTGGAACTTGCCCAAGAGGTAGGAGCGGAACCACTGCAGAGCAGTGCCTCTCACTTCCCAACCCTCTCAGAGGCTCCAGAAGGAGACTATGGTCAATAGTATCGAAAGCCGCCGAGAGGTCCAAAAGGACCAACAGAATCACACTCCTCTGTCATTTGCCAATTGGAGATCATCCATCAGGCCGACCAAAGCAGTCTCCACCCCGTAGCCAGCCCAGAAGCCAGTTTGAAATGGGTCTAGATAATCCGTTTCTTCCAAGACTGCAGCTCTGAGGCCACCACACTCTCAATTACCTTGCCCAACCACGGACGGTTGGAGACAGGCCTGTAGTTACTCAGCTCTGAGGGATCCAAGGTAGGCTTCTTCAGAAGCAGTCTAATAATTGCCTCCTTAAGACTAGGAGGCATCCTACCTTCCCTCAGAGACGCATTTATACTCTCTACCAGGCCTTCTACAACAACTTCCCTGCCAGATAGTATAAGCCATGTCAGACAAGGGTCAAGAGAACAGGTGGTAGGCCGCACCATTCCAATCAGCTTGTCCACATCCACAGGAGTCACAAACTGGAACTCATACAACCTAACCACACAAGAGGAGTTGCTGGACACCTCCACATCAGACACTGAAGTAATTGTGGAGACAGAGGCCCAAATACAAGAATTTTTTTCCACAAAGAATTTATTAAACACATAACAGCGGATACTCAATGGTTCTAGATTCTGATTCAAGGGAGGAGGGGCACATACTAGCCCTCTCACAACCCTGGACAACTCCGCCGGACGTGAACTTGCGGATGCAATACGGGCAGAAAAGAATCGCTTCTTTGCCGCACGTATCGCCTGAGCATAGGTCTTCAAATGAGCTCTCTTTTGCAATCTGTCAGATTCAAGCCGAGTCTTTCTCCACTTGCATTCCTATCGTCTACCTCACCGCTTCAGCCCCCATAGTTCTTCCGTATACCGAGGGGCCAGTTTTGAATAGTGGGTCAGAGAGGACACTTTGGAGCAATCATGTCTACTGCCCCGGTGAGTTTGCTGTTCCAGTTCTCCACCAGGGAATCAACAGGATCACCAGCAGAGCCAAAACTAAATCCCTTCAAGGCTTCTTGAAATCCTATTGGATCCAATAACCTTCTCGGGCAGACCATCCTAATAGGTCCCTCGCCCTTGTGATGGTGGGAAGTGATTGTGAGCCCAACCTTAACCATATGGTGGTCCATCCATGACAATGGGGAAATCACAGGATTCCCCACCCACAGATCACCATCCTAATCTGAGTTGAAGACCAAATCAAGCATGTGACCAGCAATGTGTGTCAGCCCTGAGACCACTTGGGATAGGCCCATAGTCGTCATGGCCGCTATGAACTCCTGAGCCGCCCCGGTCAAATCAGTCCCAAAGTAAACCTTGAAGTCCCTCAACACCAAGTCCAAGACCAAGTCCGTCAGCTCAGTTAGAGATTCCGTTGAGCGGCGGGGCAATCAGTACACCAACAGAAGTCCCAGTCTATCCCTGGTCCCCAGACTTAAGTACACACATTCGATATGGTCCAACATTCTAACAGAGATCCTGGTAAGGGAAAGGTTATTCATATAGACCACAGACACTTCACTTCTCTGTCCACGGTCCCCCACCCACTCCTCAACAGAGTACCCTGGAGGGAGAAGCTGGGACCACCCTGGGCCCCCAGCCTCACCCAGCCAGGTCTCTGTAATACATACAAGGTCGGCACCTTCAACCAGAACCAAGCATGGATGGTTTCTGATTTATTCTGGACCGACCTGGCATTATAGAGGAGCAAGGTGAGGTTCCAAGGGTGGTTGGCACTGCTTCCCAAGGTCAAAGAGCTGGCAGGACAGCCAGAAGGGGAAACAGATATTAGATTTCCAAGTCCCCTTCCCCTATAACAGCCCCCTGACCTGCTAACGTTACTTCTTCTGTAATGACCTATCAAAAAACCAAAAGTGAGATGGGGATGGGATTGTAGCTCAGTAGTAGAGCACAAGCTTTTCATGCAGAAGGTCTGAAGTATCCCTGGCATCTCCAGGTAGGAGATGTTTCCAGTTTGCAAATAACTCCCTGCATGGTCACTTGGAGGAGAGTCTTGTGTGCCAGTAAGTTGCTATTTATTATTTATTTATTTTTTAAACTAATCGCATGGGAAGCTTACATGCTATACTAATACTAGTGTACATGCTAAACTAACAGCATGGACAATCTTATTTTTGGACCTGTTAGTAACAAAGAACTAGAAACCATGTGGTCTTGATAGCATTATGGTGTTGCAGGATCTAATGGAATTTCCTGCCTTCTTCCAAAATCTGAAATCTCAGCTTTTGATTTTTTTTTTTTTAATGGAATAGCAAGTTTGTAGATTTCATTGATTAGCTGGGGAAATGTTTTTCTCAATAAACATCAGAGGAATAGAATTTTGTATACAACAGGCAGGTCCCCCCCCCCTTCAAGTTTGGAAGGTTGTTAAACTTCAGATTATAATTAAGTGTTCTCTGCTGCATGCACATTCCTTTGACTATTGGAGGACATAGTAGGATTCATAGAAAACCTTATTCATGGACCCCCCAGAATCTGACTGGGATGGAAAGCAGTTTTAATTGCTTTTCTCTTTGAATGTTAATATCTTCTTATCACATTCTTTTCATTCCAATCCCTATTGAAAGGCAAATAATATAATAAGAGCTGGGTGCATGCACAGCTTCCATAGTGTTGTCTATACACTATACATTTTTATTCCACCTGTATGATCACATACAACTATCAGTCCACCCAAGTGGATTTTCTGTGTGTGGCTGGACCATTTGCTGCAGAAGACCAAGAGAAAGTGAATGTGGTGGGGAAGAGACCTCGGAGATTTGTGGTGCAAATGTGTGTTGGTTTTTTGAAAAATTTTAACATTTCAAATCTTTACTTTTTTTTTAATTTGACCTCTATAATTATCAGGGGATGGTGAAGAGAGAGGCTGAGCAAAATGGTTCCACTTGTCTATGCATTCTACTCAGTTTTTCATCAGAAGGGGGAAAGAGGAATACTGAGGGAAAATTGATGCAGAAAGTTGGTCCAAAAAGCTAGAGAGAGATGGGTCTGTTACAGACCAGGCCTGATTTATATACTAAATATGCTCATTAGCTAGTATACAAAATAGGTCTGGACCAAGTTCTTTTCTCTAAAATTGAGGTGGAATACAGCAGAATGACTTTCAAAAGAAGGGAAGGGGGAAAGGTCCTGACATATTAAAAAACAAGTTAATTGAGCAACAATTATTTATAACAATAAATGTAGTAAGGAAAAAATAAAGACATGAATAGGAATGTAAAAATAGAAAAATGCAAGAGGAAAATGGTTGACAACAAAGCTTTTATTGAAGAGAAAGAACCACTAATTTAATCAAATACATTAAGTGAAGGGGGAGGGAGTATAAAAGAGTGTTCACATACTCCCCAAAGGTGGTGATGAGGAGAAAAATATGTTCAGTTTCAGTTCAGTTACCAGGTGCTAAAATTAGTCCACTAAAAGCTGACACAAAGCTATGTGAAAAAGAAGAAACAATAGCCACACATTTCTAAAATAGAATGGTGAGTTGTTTGAAAGTAAATTTTTGGTAAAATACCAATAACAGTGTAGAAGCTGTGTACAGTATAGTGAACAGAAACCCAAAGAAGCATTGTATAAATGCAACTTTAAAAAAGAAGAAGAAGAAGAAGAAATGTATAGGCAGTTCAACAAAGCATAAACTTAAATAAAGGGGAGTGAAATCTAGAGCAAAGGCAGTGATATGGAAAAAACTTAAAAGTAATCCTGAAGTGAAACATTAACAGACCAAAACAGAATGAAATAAAGGTGGCAGGGAATGAAACCTGGTAGAGTAGAGGAAAAGAAAAAGCCTTTCTGCAATAGAAATCCAAAATGAAACAGTAAAAATGATTATTCGTATAGACATTTTGTACGGAGGGAGTTAAAATGTCTTATATTAAGAAAGCAAACCTAGAGAGTGTTTGGAAAATGCCAAAAGCAAAGAAGAAAACAGGATTTTCAAGGCATATATGCTACATATGTTAACAATCAGAGTAGATCAGGAGAAGTATTGTAAAATTAATCATTATTATTGAAAATAGTATTATAAAGAAATAGAATTGAACATATACATGTTCAGCAAGCACAAATAAAAAATAAAAATTTAGAAAGCAGCTGTGTTGCTAGAGCACACATTTATTTTATTCAGCCACATTCATTTTATTTGTTTAAAAAATCTCAACATCCCCTCAGAGTGACACACACATCATCAGTCAGTAATGTGATATGCTGTTCCCATGTGAACCTGTTATTCATTCCTATTGCTTAGCCATACATTTCAGGTGTGACAAAGTGGTGATTATACATGGAAAGTTCAATGTCCCTTTCATAAGATGTCCAAGATCTTTACAAAATCTTTTAACTTGTGAGAATTGTGTTCATAGTAATGTTAAAAGAATAAATTAAAATCAATATATAACACAAATCAAATTATCTTCATCTATTTCCCAGGAGTTGTTAGATTAGATGCCATGTGAGTGTTTTTGAGGAGGGCATTCTTAAACTGGAATATCACCACATAGAAAGCCCTGTCTTCAGTCAACACCCATCTAATCTGTGCAGGAAAGAACATCTGATGTAAGGTGTTCTTTAATATCTCAAAGTATGTACAAGTTCACATGGGAACAGATACTTTCCAGATACTTTCCTTCCGGCTCTGTAAAGCAGGTCAAAAAACAGTGCTTTTAATTGTGCCTGGAAATAAATTAGAAGTCAGTGGTTGACATCTCACTAAACATGTAGAGGCATGGTGTGTAAAGTGCCACCATGGTGTTTAGTAATTCAGAGTTCAACTGCACAAGCTGGGGGAACAATCTCTTCTTCCCTCAGAGTCAGAGGTGCTCTTTAACACCCATAAATATGTCCCTGAAGATTACATAGTCCTTAGGGACACATTTTTGGAAAACAGAAAATTTCTGGAGGCCAAGAAGATCAGTGAAGCAAGGAAGCCTCTGCCTGGATAAGGAACAGCCTGCCACTGTTAGAGGTGTGCATAAAACCGTCTGGCCCGGTTCAGTTTGTGTATGAACTGGACCTGAACCAGACAGGGCCAGTTCGGTCCAGCACCCCCTTGAAACCCACCCACCCCAGTTGGGGGGGGGAGAGTTGAGAACTTTTTTGGTGAAAAACAATTAACTTTTTTTTTAACTTACCCCCTCCAGTGGGCTTCTCCGAGGGCATGGAGGGCTCTCTGGAGGTTCCTCCTCTCCCCGAGGGCCTCTGCATGGCCTGAACCATTGGGCATGTGTGGCGGCCTCCAAATAGCTGTCACAATGGGGGTGAGGCCCGGAACAGGCCAAAAACAGCCCAAACAGGGCGATTTGAGCAATAATGGAGGCCTGTGGGAGGAGGGGTACCTCCAGAGGACAACCCCTGTGGCTTCAGAGATGCCCCTTGGAGGGGATAAATACAAAAAGAAAATTCAAAATTTACCAGAAAAGCTTGAAAACTTCCTCCTAAAGGCCAGCAGAGTTCGGTCTGATGTTGAGCTGAAACGGTGTGGGTGGGTTCAGCTTGGCATTGAGCCATGGTTCGATGTTGAACTGAACCGGTTCAACATCGAACCAATTGTGCAGCTTCTGCTGAATCTTTAATTCCATTGTCGTCTTAGCCAGCATCTTAAATAATGGGGTTCTCTTCAATGTATAGTTAAAGGGGATGGGGTGGGATGTAATATGAACGTTCATAGATGCCAGCTTGTCTAAACTTTTGATGAATTAATACAAATTATTCCAATTGCAAAGTTAGTTTTTCAGACCTTCTCCTTGTGGAATGCATTGTTTATACTGTGTTTTTGTGGAATGCATTGTTTTTAGATATTTTGTACAATTTTAGCTAGACAGTTAAAAATTATTATAATACTGTTCAACTGATTTGCCTATGTCCTAAAGCTACTACTTCATTTCCTAGCTCCTGAAATAGTAAACTATGAACCACTGGGACTTGAGGCAGATATGTGGTAAGCTCTCAGTCTTTCTGACATCTGGATTGTTTGTAATGTTGCTCTGTGTTTGAATGCTGACAGATACTCTTTTTTTCCTCCCCCCTACAACCTTTCTTTGCAGGAGCATTGGTGTAATAACTTACATTCTGTAAGTATTAAAACTATAGAGCATTTTATATAATTTTCCATATTAATGTAATGCCACAAACTGTGATGTCCAAAGAGATCTTATCCAGAACTGTTTTAAAATAGTTGTACATCAGTTTTAGAAAATATGCTTCAGTATATAGTGGGTCACGTACTGTCTAGGGTCCAGTAACTGATGGTTTGTGCAACTCCAGAAGAGCAATCACGGTGGGGGACTACAACTTTAAACTGCTGTGAACTTGCCCACCACTAGTACACAGCATCCTGCGTGGAATTCTCTGTGCATATCCCTTTCAGTGACTAGAGCCCTGCTCAGACATTACATGTGTGCATACAAGTATTTTAACGCACATACATATTGTGTGAATGTCTGGATTTGTAAACTTTGGTACAGGCCCCCTCGAATGGAGGGTTCCAATAGGAAGTGTAACGTTGACTATAATATCTGATTGGCATACTGATCTATATGCATGCACTTTAAAGATTATATAAGCATTGAACATAATCGATGAATAGGGGTTATGAGATAATCATAGATAAGGAAATCTTGTTTAGGTTAATAGGTCATGTTTTCAGAATCCTCACATTTTCAAAAAGATCCATGTTAGAAAGAAATTGTTAAAATCACATTTTTTATAAAACATAGTGATTATTTTGAATAAACTTCATTTTAACAGTCTAAGTGGTGCATCACCATTTCTTGGAGAGACTAAACAAGAAACATTAGCCAATGTGTCTGCAGTGAACTATGACTTTGAAGAAGAATTCTTCAGTAATACCAGTGCTCTGGCTAAAGATTTTATAAGAAGACTTCTAGTTAAGGATCCAAAGTGAGTTTGTGTCCATTGTTTATGTTGTGATGTTGAATATAAGCTAATGGGAATAACTGATAGACACACTTAACGCTTTTGGGATATAGGAAATTTCCCCTGCCCCATTGCCTCTAGCTCCACCAAATAAACATCTCCATTCAGTTCAGTTTGCATTTGTCAGTCATCTATAAATTAGCTGGTGATGATTATAAATACACAAACCAAATTTACACAATAATAATTTACACAATGATAACCAGACAACCACACACACAAAGTTTTGTAATGTTTCTTTATCCCATTAAATTAAGAACCTGTTTGATTCACAAAACCAAATTTAACAATCTTACAAAGTATAAATAGCCTACAGTCCCCCTTGTCACTTATAGTAAAATTTAATATTAAGTTTTACTAAATAAAATTTAAAAATGGTAACCAAGTTACTAGAAAAAATATCAGTAGGACTAACATGTTCTAGGTGATATGTAATTATATTGTAGTGGTAAGAGCTAACTCTGTTTTGAAGAATACTCATGTTTTTCCCTTTAAGGAAAAGAATGACCATTCAAGACAGCTTGCAACACTCATGGATCAAGGTAAGTCTTGGTTTGCTATCTTCTTTTGATATCTTCTATTGCTCATGTTTTTCCTCTGCTTTTATACTATACTTTTAGTTGTTCCACTCCATAAAGAAAAAACTAGGAAAGTTAAAGCCTTCCTATTGAATAGAGTTTTTGCTGTCCAAGCTGAAGACTGCTGTACCCCGCTCTAGGTTTAAATAATGTGCTGACAACATGCTATACTATGTATTATCATCATTAAGCCAAGAAAATGCACAATATAGCCTTGTCCATTAAATATAACCTTTTAATACTCCACTTACTTACAGGCTCATAAAAACGTTCCCTTGTGTTCCTCCAACTTCTGTGTTCTAATGCTTCTAGCATCTATGCCAAAATAGCACATGAGACTTGCTGGTGGCTAGAAAGACTTGAGTGATGTGAATCTGTGCTCCATCCCTTACAAATGGCCAAATTTCCAATGGTTGATTCTAACATTTTTGAATAAACCAGTTTATACCAAACAGATAAAACCAAAATGTCAGAGGGGAGAAATGAAAGCAGAGAAGGATCAAATTTCACTACACACCGTTTTCAGTGCAATTTTCGGTGCAGTTTTCAGCAGTCCCCCAGCCTTTTCCTCTGCAGCCACCTGTACTCCCAAAACTATTCCTTTGGAGGCTCCAACCACTAGGGACATGGTTTCAGGAGGCACAGGGAGCTGCAAAGGAAAGTACTAGTGAAAATTGTGCCCCCACCCTCATACAGTGGAAAACTGTGGTGTGTTAGTGCAGTGTTAGTCTAGATGTCTGTGATCATTCTTTTTAATATGTACTTTGAGCAGTGATGAAGAAATTGGGCGGTGGGGAGCCTTTAGGTCAATTTTTAGTAAATAAAGGGGGTGGGGAAATCCCAAAGTCTTGAAAAGCAGTACACATGTCAAGGACACTGTTGTAAGTAATATACTAAAAGTCCTGACTTGAGCTTTGGCTGCCATTTTGGAAAAATGGCCACCCAAAATAATTTTTCTCATAATTCAGAATAATTGAATGTCTATACCTGAGCAACGTCAGGTACTTAAAGCTAGTTCTCTATAAAAATGTGGTCTTCATTGTATATTTTGCCATAATGTGAAGGTTTCCATGTGAACCTTCATGGTGACTGTGCCATCCCTCTTTTGTCTGTAGCTCACTAACTTTTCATGCAAAATCAAACTTAAATATAATTAAGAATGAAATATACTGTTGGTCACAAGAAGGCATTTTCTCCTTCTTCTTTTTTGCTATGTGATTCAAGGAATGCATAGAGGACAGAGTGCATGCAGATCATGAAACATGCCTCCTACACTCTCATTTCCACACCACCCAAGAGGTAGAACACTGGCACATTTTTAAAATGTGGTATCCCCATTAGGCCTAATGCACAAGCTAAAATTTAGAAAAATATTATCTTCACAGCTTGGTTGAAATCAGTTGAAGGTCAATAGCAATGCTGGACTTTCCTTCTTCGTTTTTAGTTCAAGTGACTGAAGATGTATAGTTGTGTTATTCCAGTCAATATCTTTACCTGGTACAGACAAATCTGGTGGGTTTGTGTTAAGGCATGACTGTGCATGGCATTGGCCACAAATTGTGGAACATTTCAATCCAGTTTTTCTACAGTCACATCCCAGCCCAAATCCTTTCAAGTAATTACAGGCAAATCGCAGGAGAGTGTCTGGGGCAGGTGGCTTTAGCATAGGAATTGGAGTAGGGCTGGTGGCTGATGGTTTCCACCCCCCAAGTTCAGGAAAACCGGAAGAGGAGGATGAGCTTTGAACTACTAAACAGTTTCTGAATGTCTGCATCATCACAAGCTGTGCACGGTTCCCTCATATCAACATGCTGTTCTGTAGTACTAAAGTGTACCCCGCAGAAATGTTCTTAACTATCACATAAACAGCATCATAATTGCTTGGTGGAAGGTCAGTAAATGGTAAGAAAAGTACATGAGCCATCTTCGGTCACTTGAAACTAAAAAGCAAAGAAGAAAAGTCCAACATGGTCATTGACCTTAAACATTCTGATTTAGATGAGGGTGATGTCCCCGAGCAAAGTTATTAATTGGATACTCCCAAACCAAGCTGTGAAGAAAATAAAATTTTTCTAAATAGAAACTTGTTGTCAGTACTGGGCTTTGACTGGATCGGGGGGTGGGGGTGGGTCACACAGTCCTAGGAATAGCTGGAGGAGTTCTCAGGAGGCAGACAGGAGTCAGGTTGGGCCAGCCCAAGAATGACAGCAGGAGAGTCGCTTGAGCAGAGCTGTGGCTTAAGGTACGAGCAAAGAGTCAGAGATCAGGGTTAGGAACACTGAATACAAGCAACTGGGGTTGGAGAGTATGCAGCCATTCAAGAAGCAGGTGAATTGTTGCTTTCAGAAGAGACTGAGAGGACTGAGAAGGCTTATGTAACCAAGCAAGGGCCACACCTTTTCCTGTCTGAATGAGTTGCTGGAAATCCTCTGAGTAGGCCTTTCTGGCTCTTATTTCTCCTCCAAAGAAGATCCATCTTGTGGCAACTGTCATTCGCCAGTTGTCTACCTTGCTTGCAGGGCTTCCTGATTGCACTGGAACCTGAGGGTTGGAAGCCTGTGGAGTAGTTGGTGGAAGCTGAGGAGTCCCAGTGGTGGTGGTGGTGGGGGTTGAGTGTCTGCATCTTCCTCCGGCACAGAGCCAGGGTCATGGAGGGTTCAGAAAGGAGCTGAGGTGTTGTTCATGAGTGTCAGCGCCTCTGAACCTGGTTCTGATTCTATGAACTCCCTGGAGTCAACAGGGTCCCTGATACTCATTGGGATTGTCTGGCCATGCGGGAGTGGGACAATCCTCCATGAGACTGCTGGGGAACAGCTCTTCATCGGACAAGGAGTCCCCTTCCTCTGGTGGGATGTTCAGGGAGTTAGGACTGATTCCAGAGGGGGTCCTGACAGTTGTGGATTAGGCCTAATGAGGATCAAATCAATCTTTATTACGGTCATGAACCAGCATAAAATATAAGGTTGGTTACATATTAAAAGAGAAAGTAACTAAAAGTATCCAGGACTATACAATACCTAAAACCCAAGCGGCAGTTGCTGTTAAGAACATAAAAACAGCCCTGCTGGATCAGACCCAAGGCCCATCTAGTCCAGCATCCTGTTTTGCGCAGTGGCCCACCAGATGCCGCCAGAAGCCACAGGCAGGAATTGAGGGCATGCCCTCTCTCCTGTTACTCACCTGCGACTGGTACTCAGAGGCATCCTGCCTTTGAGGCTGGAGGTGGCCCACAGCCCTCCCACTGGTAGCCATTGATAGACCTCTCCTCCATGAAGTTATCCAAACCTTTCTTAAAGCCATCCAGGTTGTTGGCTGTCACCCCATCTTGTGGCAGAGAATTCCACAAGTGGATTATGCGTTGTGTGAAAAAGTACTTCCGTTTGTTGGTCCTAGATTTCCCGGCAATCAGTTTCATGGGATGACCCCTGGTTCAAGTGTTATGTGAGAGGGAGAAGAATTTCTCTCTATCCACTTTCTCCACACCATGCATGATTTTATAGATCTCTATCATGTCTCCCTGCAGTCGTCTTTTTTCTAAACTAAAAAGCCCCAGGTGTTGTAGACTTGCCTCATAAGAAAGGTGCTCTATGCCCCTGATCATCTTGGTTGTCCTCTTCTGCACCTTTTCCAGTTCAACAATGTCCTTTTTGAGATGTGGTGACCAGAATTGTACGCAGTACTCCAAGTGTGGTTGCACCATAGTTTTGTATAAGGGCATTATAATATTAGCCATTTTATTTTCAATCTCCTTCCTAATGATCTCTAGCATGGAATTGGCCTTTTTCACAGCTGCCACACATTGAGTCAACACTTTCAACGAGCTGTCCACCACGACCCCAGATCCCTCTCCAGATCAGTCACCGACAGCTCAGATCCCATCAGCATATATACAGTACTTGAAGTTAGGGGTTTTCGTCCCAATGTGCATCACTTTACACTTGCCAACATTGAACCGCATTTGCCACTTTGTCGCTCACTCCCCCAGTTTGGAGATATCCCTTTGGAGCTCCTCACAATCCGTTTTGGATTTCACTACCCGAAAGAGTTTGGTATCATCTGCAAATTTGGCCACCTCGCTGCTTACCCCTGCTTCTAGATCATTTATGAATAAATTAAAAAGCACCAGTCCCAGTACAGATCCCTGAGGTCCCACACTTCTTACTTCCCTCCATTGTGAAAACTCTCCATTTATACCCACCCTCTGTTTCCTGTCTTTCAACCAGTTAGCAATCCACACATGTACTTGTCCCCTTATCCCATGACCGCTAAGTTTTTTCAGGAGTCTTTGATGAGGAACTTTGTTGAAAGCTTTTTGGAAGTCCAGGTATACTATGTCAACTGGATCACCTTGATCCACACACTTGCTGACACTCTCAAAGAACTCCAAGAGGTGTTTGAGGCAAGATTTACCTTGCTGGTTTTAGATTTAGCCATGCTGGTTCTCTACCAGTAGGGCCTGTTCATTTTTGTTGCTTTACAATTTAATCCTTGAGGATGCTTTCCATCAATTTGCCTGGAATGGATGTTAGGCTAACCAGCCTGTAATTTCCCAGATTGCCCCTGGATCCCTTTTTGAAAATTGTTGTTACATTTGCTACTTTCCAGTCCTCTGGTACAGAGCCCAATTTCAGGGATAAGATATATTTTAGCAAGGAGGTCGGCAATTTCACATTTGAGTTCTCTGAGGACTCTTGGATGGATGCCATCCGGCCCTGATGATTTGTTAGTTTTCAGTTTTTCCAGACAGTTTAGAACATCATCTCTTGTCACTTCTATCTGACTCAGTTCTTTAGCCTCCATCCCTAAAAAGCCTGGTTCAGGAACAGGTATATGCTCAGTATCCTCTGCCGTGAAGACGGATGCAAAAAAACTCATTTAGCTTCTCTGCAACCTCCATATCCTCCTTAATAATCCCTTTCACTCCCTCATTGTCTAATGGTCCAACCGCCTCCCTGGCAGGTTTCCTGCTTCTGATGTATTTAAAGAAGTTTTTGTTATTCCCCTTGATACTTTTAGCTAAATGTTCCTCAAACTCTTTTTGCCTCCCTTATTGTCACCTTGCATTTCTTTTGCCAGAGTTTGTGTTCCTTTCTGCTCTCTTCATTTGGACAGGCCTTCCAATTTCAGAAGGAAGTCTTCTTCCCTTTTATGGCTTCCTTGACGGTACCCATTAGCCTTTAAAACCTGTCTATTACATTTTAAGAGCCAGGATATATAATGATTACTATACAATTACTGCCACCTTAAGTGGCACAGTGGGGAAATGCTTAACTAACAAACAGAAGGTTGCCAGTTCAAATCCCCACTGGTATGTTTCCCAGACTATGGGAAACACCTGTATCGGGCAGCTGCGATATAGGAAGTTGCTGAAAGGCATCATCTCATCCTGCACGGATGGCAATGGTAAACCCCTCCTGTATTCTCCCAAAGAAAACCACAGGGCTCTGTGGGTGCCAGGAGTTGAAATCGACTTGACAGCCCATTATAAAATTGCTAATATTTGCAGAGTGTATTAGATAATTTCCTAAAAAATCATAAAAGGCGTCATTAAAGGGAATTATAAAAAGAAAGTAACAAATATATTATAAAATGATAGTCATAGAAGTATAAAATGAAGACATAAAAAGTATATGGAAACATAGATTAAAAACCAGATGATGGTCATACCAAATGGAGACATAAAAAGTACTTCGGGTTAGATTAAAACCCAGATGCATCATATTTTATCATTCAGGAGAACTATAGGTCTGCAAAGCAAAGGCACAGGAATGGTTGTAGGGCTGTCATGAAGAGTTCTGGGGCACCATGTGAGACTATACTCTAGTTCATAAAGAACTATACTCTAGTTTGCCATGCACTAGGCACGACGAGGAGGTCATCGTCCACCGGATTTTAATCTCTGCTGCGCAGAATCTGGCCACTCTGTAAGTCGTATCAGGGTTGAAATCAGAAAGGCCTAATGGGGATAACATTTTATTTAAAAATGTGTCGGTGCTCTTCCTCTTGGGTGGTGTGGAAATGTATGTAGGAGGCACGTTTCATGAACTGATGCACTTTGTCTGTCATGCGTTCCTTGAGTCACATAGCAAAAAAGAAAGGGGAAATTTCCTATTGTGACTCCACTGTTCCATGGAAACCTTCACTTTATGGCAAAACTGTTGTTTGAGATCTACAATGAAGACTACATTACTCTTTATAGAGAGCTTGATGCTCTACATTTTTTGTATTTAACATTTTCCCTTTGGAGCAGTGTATGTAAAAAATTATTTTTGGCGGCCATTTTTCCAAGATAGCAGCCAAAGCTCAAGTTAATGATTAGGACTTTTAGTATGTTACTTACAACAGCAGCCTCAGCATCTGTACCAATTTTCAAAATTTTGGGATTTCCCCCCCCCAAAAAATTGACCTAAAGTGACTGGACTGATACATTTGCTGGTAAACCAGGATTTCAAATCCTTCTAAGCTTCAGGGCAAAGAAAATGTATCTAGCTGCCAGAACTTGGCTTTCACTCTAAACAAGTTAGTCATTACTAAGCACCACTGAAATAAATGAAGCAAGTTGTCTGGTTAATTTCAGTGGAGTTTACAAATCCTGACTTTCTTAGGATCATCCCAGTATTTTCTGCCATCTTTCTCCTGCACTGTATAATATATCTCTTCAAAATATTCTTTTAATTTCCACAGCCTAAAGATACCCTGCAAGCACTTAGTAGAAAAGCATCTGCTGTAAATATGGAGAAATTCAAAAAGTTTGCAGCACGAAGAAAATGGAAAGTAAGATCTAGCAATCTTTTACAACATTGTGGTATGGCATAAACATGTGTCAACAATATGTATTTTCATATGAAAGCTTGACTTTTAAGTTCATTTATTTATTGCTTTGCTTTGCTTTAATTTGATTTATATACCGCCCTTCCAAAAATGGCTCAGGGCAGTTTAAATAATGTTGTCTAATAATTCAGTCCTGAACCTCTTTCATGTTTCATTTTTTAAAAAATGAAATTGGTGATGGTGGAAGGGAGCTGTTTGTTTCAGCAGTGCAATGTGTAGTACTTCTACTGTGATGAGAGAGGATCAGCAGGAGATGAGATTTCTGCAATATGTGAAAATAGAGGCATACATTACATTGGGAATAGTAAATGTGAGGAGGGGTAAAACCATTGCTGAGGTCCAAAAGTAGGCAAGCAGGATATACCCTGAAATAAAAGACAGGCACAAATACATTCTATTTGTTAATGACTTCAGTACAGATTCTATTACGGTGACAAAGCACCATAAAATGATTTTGCCACATCAGGTTTTTTGTTGGGGTTTTTTTTGGGGGGGGGGGAATTGCATTCAGTATACCTTGTGGTATTTACTTTGTGACAGGAATGCATTAAAATTAGGTATGTGTCTGATTGCCTATGAGTACCCATTGAAACAAAATACATAATACGTGCCACACAGTACTACTACTGCTTGGTGAATGTTTTTTGTTGAGAGGATTATTGATTGCTAATAGTCAAGGATGATCAGTGGATACTTTTACTGAGGAATATATTTATTTTATTTATCTATTTATTGTTAAATTTATATACCGCCTTTCATTAAAGCAATCCCAAGGCAGTTTACAGCAAAAAAAAATTAACAAAAGATGGTAAAAAAGACACAATTAAAATATTAAGTGGGGGGGGAGAATATTAAACAAATCTGATTTTAAAAATTTAAAACAAAAAGCATAAAAGCAATAAAGATTATAAAGAGCAGCAGCAGAGAATCAAATAAATGCCTGGGCAAAAAGCCAAGATTTTACATTTTTTCTGAAAGCTGTGATGGAAACTGAGGAGCGAATAGCCACCGGGAGAGCATTCCAGAGTCTGGGGGCAGCAACAGAGAAGGTCCTGTCCCGCGTACACGACAACCGAGCCTCCCTCATTGTTGGCACCCATAGCAGAGCCCCCCCCCCCAGATGACCTTGTCAAGCGGGCAGCAACCCTTGGGAGCAGGCGGTCCCTCAGGTATCTTGGGCCCAAACCGTTTAGGGCTTTAAAGGTCAAAACCAGCACCTTGAATTGGACCCGGAAACAAACTGGTAGCCTGTGCAGCTCTTTCAAAATGGGTGTGATGTGCTCCCACCGGGCAGCTCCAGATAAAACCCTAGCTGCCGCATTTTGCACTAGCTGCAGTTTCCAGATGTTCTTCAAGGGCAGCCCCACGTAGAGCGCGTTACAGTAATCCAGCCTTGACATGACTAAGGCATGGGTAACTGTGGCCAGATCTGCCTTCTCGAGAAAGGGAAAGCAAAAGCTATCTTTATTGCTTTTGCTTCTCGAGAAAGCTGGCTCACTATCCGAAGCTGTGCAAAGGCACCCCTTGCCATGGCCTCCACCTGAGCTTCCAAAAGCTTTATATGGGAGCTAACAGTTAGGAGATTCAGAGGTTTAACTTGACGTAACTACTAAATGTTCTGTAATGTTGCCTCCAGAATTTTAATGTTTCCTGTCATAACTCCTTATATTTTCACTTTAAATATTTATCTTCTAACAGCAATCTGTGCGTTTAATATCATTATGCCAAAGACTATCAAGATCCTTTTTGTCCAGAAGTAACATGAGTGTGGCTAGGAGTGATGATACTCTGGTGAGTAACTGCTTGAATATTTATGTATTATAACCTCAAAAATGTGCAGTGTCCCGTGTAGGTGGTTCATGGTGATATACCGGAGTTGACTGATGAATACAGGCAAGAGACATCATGCAGACAATACATATAATCTAAAATTTCATAGGTTAATAAAACATTGTTCAGCTACTTCTGCTCTGTACTTCTAGATAATATTCCAGTGTCACAGTTTTATTTTGTAATGTAAATTTGAGCGCCATGAACAGATATTATTTGGAAACTAGCCATGTGTACGCAGCCAATTGGAGAGGCAGCTGGTTTGCTCATTCTTCATAGTCGTCTTCAGTGGCTTAACTAAAAGGTATACCCTCTTATTTGTCCTCCATCCATTAACCAAGCTGCCATCTGTGTGATGAAAGTGAAGACTTGTGTGGAGACAGAAGATTCCTTGCCAGTCCCAAGGAGCCGTTTTTAGCCACAAATGTGGTTCATTAGTATATGCCTAGAGCAGGGAGAGAATCTCACATACAACTTCCTAAGACCAGTTTGCTGGAGTTGCCGTCAAAGCATTGTGAATGTCGGGTTGGTCACAGTTGGTCACAGTCTTTGCCTCATCCTCTTTTCCTATCTCTTGATCTTGCCCCTTCCTCCTCTCAAAGTGATGGCCAGAAAACCCTTTGCCTAGCAATACCCTTTGGCATGTCATGCTTTGTGCAGCACTAAGTTCAGCCCTCCTAGCTTTGGCAAAGATCACTTCTAGCCCCTGTACATACTCAAATTATGTACCCCAGTGCAAAAGGTGACACCCATACCCTCACTGGATTAGACATCTGTCATATCACAGCTCTATATAAGCAGTCCTCCTTCCAATATATGGCACATATTACTGTAAATATAAAAACCACTGGAAAATTTTGGTGGTACTTAATTTTTTCAAAGATTGGGGAATATTTGCTACTTAAAAGATTGTTAAACACTGCTCCGCTCTTCATTTGCATTAGCAATGTGCACAAATCTTGGTCCATGCATGGGTTTGAATATGAACCAGTTCATGCTGGTTCAGCCCAACCACGAACTGGTTTGGCAGTTCGAGGGCAGTGCTGGGGGTGGGGACAAACAGCACCTTTAAAAGTGAGTAAAGCAGGTCCTTCTCTGTGTCCCGCTACTCCATGCAGCTTCCTGTGCTGCAGCAGTCCCTGAAGCAGCCCACGTGTAGTGGCAGCATGGCACCAGCATGCACATAGCCTCCACACATGCACAGAAGCCCTTTGCGTGGTCAGCATGGTGTTACTGACAACACAAATGGCTTCTGCACATGTGCAGAGGCCTTATACAGGTGAAACTCGGAAAATTAGAATATCGTGCAAAAGTCCATTAATTTCAGTAATGCAAATTAAAAGGTGAAACTGATATATGAGACAGACGCATTACATGCAAAGCGAGATAAGTCAAGCCTTAATTTGTTATAATTGTGATGATCATGGCGTACAGCTCATGAAAACCCCAAATCCACAATCCCAGAAAATTAGAATATTACATGGAACCAATAAGACAAGGATTGAAGAATAGAACAATATCGGACCAGGGCGCAGAGGCGTAACTATAGGGGGGGCAGGGGGGGCACGTGCCCCGGGCGCCATCTTTTCTGGTCACGTGGGGGGCGCCGCCATGACCAATTTAAAAAAAAAAATTTTTACATTTTTTGTTAATACAAATGTTTCCTGCTCAGTGCAGCAGCGCTGCAGCAGTCAAGGGAGCACGTCGGTGCCCCCTTCCCCACGAGCGGTCGCTTCTGCACCGCCTGTGCCCCCCCATTGCTTTGCTGGCGCCTGGCGGCCAGTCAGTGGCCTGGCTTGGCGGCGGGCGCTTGTGAGGAAAAACCTAAGTATAATGTAGTATGTTGGGGGGGCAGCGGGGGGGGCACGGTGGGGGGCGCCATTTCAGTGCTTGCCCCGGGCACCGTTTTCCCTAGTTACGCCTCTGCCAGGGCGGCAGGGAGGAACGCTGCCGCCCCGAGGGGCTTGAAATTTACAGAGCGCCGGCGGGGGAAATGCAGTGGGGGGGTGAGTACACCCTCCCCTGCCCTTAAAGTACTACCGCCGCCGGTGCCGAAGACAATTCGTGCACATCCCTAGTATAGAGTCCAATAACAAGATCTCTTGAGATATAGAAGGCCTAGATCTGTGAGCATGTTCTTTGTTTTTACTGCCTTTGCTGATGATGAATGATTGTGAAGGTATTAATATATATTATTAACATTAATACCCTTTGAATCAGGTGTGTTGAGGTTGGTTGTTTTTTTAATACTGAGTCCTTGAAAACGATACTTGAAAGTCTATAAATCCAGAATATTTATCTTTGGTACATATTAGGAAATGTCTTCCTTTATTCAGCAGAGCTTAAATAGTAGCCACAAGTACTGAGCAAACATTTTTCATGTGAATTAAAAGGCTTAGACACCAAAATGTTTTGCAGAGTACTAGCTTAATCTGTCTTATTTTCTTTTTGTCCTCCTAGCTTACACATTTTAGTAAATAAAATTTCCACTTATTTATTTGCTGTATCTTTTTAATGCTGAATTAGTTATCTTAACTTTGCTAAATGTACTCTTCATTAGAGAGGGATTGCTGCCTTGTGCCACTATGGAATAAATGCATCACAAGAATAAATGCAGCACTGTGCCGTGTGATGTTATTGATCATTAACTCTTGGGGAACAAATGCTGCTTACTATGGGTTTTCTGTTAATGTGGATTGTTATAAAATATGTTAAGTTGTGAAATGCTGGCAGGATACTTTAAGAAGGCAGAGCTTTCTTATATCATGTGGCAAATAATGTGTGCAAATGCAAAAAATAAATGAGATGTCCCATTAGAAAAGTAAAGTCTCTCCAGAGCATAACAGGACACGTTAGCAGTCTGAGTCCCACTGAGAATGGCAGGCGCATAGTGAAATTACACTAGAATGCTGTGACAATTCTCTTTTCTTTTGTACCCTCACAAGAGGAGTGTTTTTAAAGCTATTAATCTCTTTTCTCTTATCTTGCCCCTTTACTCCATTTATGTTTTGTTCTGTTCAAATTATGAGGATGAGGAAGATTCATTTGTAATGAAAGCCATTATTCATGCAATCAATGATGACAACGTTCCTGGTCTCCAGCATCTTCTGGGGTCTTTGACCAATTATGATGTCAATCAGCCCAACAAGGTATATTCTAGCTAATTTGACTCAGACTTTTTTTTAAAGCAAGCATTATTTTCAGTGACAAATAAAACTGATCATCCAATTCTTCCTTTAAGGCAGCTGTTTTAGTTGTATTTAGTTGTCATTTGATTTTATTATATATTGTTTATATGCAGTGGTGTATTACTGAGTGTAACTAATTAATATTGAATTATTATCATCCAAAGCTGGGAAGCTTATGAGCTTCTCAATATAACTTCAAGAAAATAGTCTATGTAAAGGTAGAGTAGAGCACACAGTTCAGGCTTTGGGAGGCTGATTTTGGTTTTTAGCTTGTGTGTGAGAAAAAGGCATTGGCTCACAAATTGTATTGATTGGTGTATTAGAATTCTTTAATAAACCACACACACACACACACACACACACCAAAAAGACAGTTGCTTGGTATTAGGGGTGTGTGTGTGTGTGTGTGTGTGTGTGTGTGTGTGTATCTTATTAGCCAAGTTATCCCTTTATCTCTTATTTGTTTATATTCTTTTCTATACGTTTTACCCGTTTGTGCTTTTTCAGTTTAATTTTTTTCCAGTGTCCTATAGTTTATGCTTTATATTTTTACTGCTTTTATATTGCTCATTATTTGCTAAACATGATTGGATTGCCTTTCATTGTAACATTACACAGCTTTTAAGCATCGAAGTGTGAAAATATGTATCAGACGTGTGCATTAGCAAATCTAATGTATATTTCTTATACATCCTTCTTCCCTATGAACAGTGCTCAGATCCTAATAGTTTCCTCTTTACAGCATGGGACACCTCCATTTCTGATTGCTGCTGGATGCGGAAATATTCAAATGCTTCAGTTATTCCTAAAGCGAGGTGCCCACATTGGTGTACAGGATAAGGTAAGGGAATTACTTGGTCACTGCTTGATAACTATTTCCTTACATTTTAGAAGGAAACAAGGTTGTGCATTTTCTGTCATTCCTGTGCTTCAATAATTTACATTCTAAATGACTGTGTGTTTGCACTTCCATTAGTATAAGTAAGCAAGTACTTATATGAATGTAAGTATACCTCATCTGGTATACTGAATAAATTCTAAATAAATTGAAATGTTCCTGCAATGGAAAAGTCTGCATATTGCATTTTGATATTTTTTCTAAACAATTGGAAGGATGTTTATAAGAAATTGCTGCAATATGCTAAAATGCTTAAATTATTTGAGCCACTGTCCTCATAAAATGCATGTGCTATAGCAAATGGGTCAGTAAAATATAAGGGTAGAAAATAAAACAATGTTGTGTTAAACTATGGAACAATGCTGAGCACTGAAAAATATAAAAGTCTTACCATACCATTGGGAGTTTCCCCTTAAGTCTCACCATACTGGGAGTTTCCCCTTAAGATGAGTCTAATGCTATCTATAATGCAGAGGTACTCTAACCCCCAGACCTTGGGGACCCAGTCCATAATTTATTCTGTTTCGGGATGCTTGGAATTGTAGTTCAGCAACATCTGGAGGAACCCAGGTTGGGAATCACTGGTCTAGACGGTCTGCAGAAGTGCTAGTACATCTGCACAGAGCTTTTTGACTCCTGTCCCATGTGCATGTCTCATAATTTCTGTGAAATTTATTTAATGGATTTCTATTCCACTCTTTTATATCAGCTTAAAAGTAAAATGTAAAAACAAAACAGCTTAAAAGTAAAATGTAAAAAAAATTTAAATTTACATAAAAATAGATAAAATACATCAATTGCTAATTACTATCATTAAATATTTTGGACAGGCAGGATCTAATGCAATATATTGGGCATCTCGACATGGTCATGTAGAAACTCTGAAATTTCTTCATGCTAATAAGTGCTCTTTGGATGCAAGAGACAAGGTAAGTGTAAGATGTTTCCCCTCTTTAAGCACTCTGTTTTTTCTTTAAGCTGTTTTGTTTTAGGTGGCTAGTCCATCCAGTCCCTAATGTTTAGTGACTGTTACAGAGTAAAAACAAAAGTTTAAATCATGTTTTGTTTTATGTATTCTGTTTATCAGCATTGATTTTATTAGCTGCCTTGTGCATGGACGGCCACGACTGAGGCCAAGTGAGGGAGTTGCCTCAAATTCATCTATCTGTCTATCAGATTTGTACACCACCCCAAACTTTCATCTCTGGGCAATAACATAAAAACAAGCTAAAAATGTAAACAAAAACATAAAACAATTTAAATAATTTAAAATCAAACACAGATTATAACCTAGCAAATGTCAAAAGCTGAAAAAGCTTGAAAAAGAGGTGGGTTTTCAAATGCTTTTTAAAAATTGTCAGAGATGAGGAGGATCATATTTCAGTAGGGAGTGCATTCCACGATCTCAGAGCAGCAACCGAGAAGGCCCGCCCACCGTGTGGCCACCAGCCAAGCTGGCGGCAACCTCTCCAGACAACCCAAATGGGCAGTGGGACTCATAATGAAGAAGACATTCTCTTAAATACCGAGGGCACAAGCCCTTTAGGGCTTTATAAGTTAGAACCAGCACCTTGTATTTTGCCCAGAAACCTATTGGCAGCCAGTGTAGTTCTATCAGCAAAGGAGTGATGTGGTCTCTCCGAGATGACCCAGAGACCAACCTGGCCACCACATTCTGTACCAACTGGAGTTTCCAGACTATGTACAAAGGCAGCCCCACATAGAGCGCATTGCAGAAATCAAGTCTAGGGGTTACCAGCATATGTACCACTGTTTTGAGGTGGTTCATCTCAAGAAATGGGTGCAGCTGGCGTATCAGCCGAAGCTGATGGAAAGGCCAACAGGGAATCCAGGGAAAATCAGAGATAGCTGGGAAATTGCCTAGTGGAAATGGCTCCACTAACCTGCCTCTGCGCCCAGCCTGCCGCCCATCAAAACCTCTACCAATGACCTCCAGAGTACACATGCATCAGCTGCTACTGCCATAGTCATCATCCTGCTCCATCTTTTGAACATTCAGTGAGTGCAGAAGGTGGAGTAGCAAGAAGCATCTTGAATCACTTTCTGCTGCTTCAGCTTCCCCATACTCTGCCTCTTGAAAAGGAAGGGTGGTCCATGACTGGGAGCAGGAGCCATGGCAATGATAGCTGCCACCTCCCAAGTATGGGAAAATGGGGGAGTAATATTGGTGGAGGTGAGTGAGATAGAGAGGGTAAATTATCGAGCCCTGCAGAGTGAGGGTGAAAGCAAGGTTGTGGGGCAAGTCATCATACTGCCTCAGGTGTTGGGAAGTCCTGGGCTGGGCCTTGTGAGGCCTTTGTCCCAAAAAGGCAGAGTGTAAATAGAAATAATATTAAAAACTGGCCGACATCCAGAGCAGTATACCAATGTGGGAGGATGTTGCACTAGCACAAAGCTGTTCCTAGCTATGGGAGTTTGTCTGGAGTTTGTCTGGAGTTTCAGACTAGTGTCACGCAGTACTACAATGAGGATTGTAGTTCAATATCACCTTGAGGATCCAAGGCTGGTAACTCCATTGTAAAGCACAAGCAGCTAATAATTCAGTTTAATTCAGATGCTATTTGAGATAGGAACAACCCTATGAATGATAGGGATCAGGACTACAGCCTTTACACTGGAATCATTTTGTGAAATGCAAGTGCTTCATTTTCCTACCTATATCATAAACAGTTGGCAACCAAATCAAAAATACTTCAGAACCCTTATCAAACTTAAAACAAAAACAAACCTATGTAACCCTTAGAAAATATTTGTCTTCAGGAGCATTCTGAGATGGGGCTTTTAGCTTATTTATCCACCGAATGGAGAATGTGCATTCACACATCGGCTGGATTCATGCCGAAGTCAATGAAAGATATTGGGGAGCACCTCACACACGATTTGAGTTTTTCATTGTGCGTTAGAGCCTAGCCCGATTTTATGTCCAGGGGGGAAATCCACTTTTTGCGTCAGATTTGTTTGTTTGTTTGTTTGTTTGTTTGTTTGTTTGTTTTTGCAAAGTCAAACTTGCAGTAAAGACTTGCGGTAAAGCCTGCTGTCTGGGAAAGCTCCAGATGCTTGGAGAACATATATTTTGTAGTAAAATGTAGACCTTTCTGCAAGAAAACAAGCAATGTATAAAAATAAAACAAAGCAAACAAAATTTCAGGTAGTGGAGTTCTCATAGACTTTACTACGATGGAACAATCAGTCCACTGTGGGCTTCCCTTGATTATAGCATAGGAATGAAAGACCAGGCCTCCCAATATATGTAGTTATTGTCCAGTGTTTCTAGGGAGTAACTCATAGGGCTTCATTAGATGCTACCATGCAATTAAAGGTGTGTATATGTCACGTCCTCCACCCAGCATGCTGTTCCGCTGGGTGGGTGTGGGCAGAATATCTGAACCAGCTCTAATCATATGACACACCCCCGAGTATAGAGAGGGAAATAGTACACTAGTGAATGTGTGTGCCCTCCGTTTTATAGTGGGTGGGTCAGTGGATGGTTTCATCTGAACCAGCCCATAATTTGGGAGTATTTAAACAGTGTATTGTAAGAAGTATCACTTGTATGTGGTTATCTTCCAATTACAGTCTGGAGAAACTGCCCTCCATGTGGCATCTCGGTATGGTCATGTTGATGTGGTTCAGTACCTGTGCAGCATTGGATCAAATCCAAATTTTCAAGATAAGGTGAGTAGTGAGGGTAAGCCTTATTCTTCTGCTAAACTGCATATTTATTTTCATACGGTAATTGAACGTTTTATGGGTGGTGTCTTTTTAAGCCTCTTAATAAATTGAGAGAGTGCATATATTGAAGCCATTTTAGCAGTAAGTTTGCCTTTGTTTCTTAGATCTGTAGACCTCCCAAACCCAGCTTGATCTGCAGACATTTGCAGGTGATAGCTTTATCTCCATGCTGTCAAAGCTTCACCTACTATTTTCGATAGATCAAACTTCAGTTTAACACACAAGAGTACACCAGGCTGTTTCTTCCTGGAAAGCTGGCAACCCTAGTGAGCAGTCCTGACAAACTTTGAGGCACCCAATCACACAGAAAAACATATTTATGAACCAGCCAGTTGCAAATACCACCAGCACCAATTTTATTATTTGCAGCTACAATACTTCTGTCTATGCAATCATTTTTTTTAAATGCAGTATTTTATTAAAAATTTGTTATTTCACACTTTCTTATCCATCATGAACTTTTGCATAAATTGTTGCCTGTTAATTCATGCTAGGTTCCTGTATCCGAGTTCCTACTCTGGGATTGTGGAGACATTTAATGGGCATATACATATTACTAAACTGGTAATGATAATTATGCAAATATATACTAATGAAATGCAAGTCAGGCAGCACCATTTTTATTTTTTTAAAGAAATGTCTGTCCACCCATTCCATTCGTAATGTGCTGAATGGGATTTTTTAATGAGAGAGAGTTTTTTTTCAAGCTACTTTTCAGATAATGCTCTTTTTCTTGGGGCAGACAGTAATACAGGTGGACCTCATTATCCATGGGGGTTCCATTCCCACCAGTTTTCTTGAATAATGAAACTGTGGATAACAAGACCTTAAGTCAAAGTCAGTTGAGGAGATTAGGTTCCTGGAGGGCTAAAAAGGGCAAAAAATGCAATATAAAGCAGAAATAAGTTAAAGTACCATGTTATGATCTCCAGCTATCCAGCAATCCCCCCCCCCCAAAAAAAAACCCTCTGAATTCTGCCAATTTTCTGTGAAAAATCACAGGGCAGGAATTAACTAAGCACCACAAAATGGCTTCTTTGAGCAACATGGTCACCAGAAATGACCTTGGAGGTAATTTATGGCCACCTAGGAACTGTGCTAGCAATAGTGGGGTAGCATGAATATTATAGTACTGTAATGTTCAGGGATTAGGTTGTAGCATTATAGCAGAAAGATTTTAAATGTTTTAGCTCTTGGGGTTGTTTGTGGTCTGGAGACATTACATTACAACAAATCTGTAAAAAAATTTAAATATGAAACTGAGACTATGATTAAGCTTTTCACAGAATGAAGCATAATAATGTAAATGAGGCCTTGAACTCTTGGTGGCAATGTTGTGTTGGTTTTACAAGCAGGAACTTGATTTATTGGATCAAAGTTGGAAGTGTTGTTAAAAAGCAGTGCAGATGTAAGACATGTTGGCTTTATTAATAGCTATGTTTCTAAATTATTTTATAGGAAGAAGAAACCCCTTTACACTGTGCTGCTTGGCATGGCTACTACCTTGTTACCAAAGCACTTTGTAAGGCCGGTTGTAATGTGAACATTAAAAATAAAGAAGGGGAAACTCCACTCTTGACAGCTTCGGCTAGAGGTTACCATGATATTGTGGAATGTTTGGCGGAGCATGGCGCTGAACTTGATGCAACTGACAAGGTTAGTTATGGTTGAATGAGTCACATTTAGCAAGGAATTGCCTGTAAATGCTTTAGTAAAGAACTATTTCCATTAAACTGCTATCATAACTTGTTTGGATACTGCAGGCCATTCTTAAAGAAAGACTATTTACATAAAGAAATAGAATACAATGCTACTAAAATGAATGATTCAAATGCATTTATTTTTATGTGAAATAAGAATGGTGTGGTAGTTGCCACTGCTAAATCCATTTTAGCTACCCATTTTGCTTGATAGAGGTCATTTGTATGTTTCATTGAAAATAATCAAGAAATGTACAAATGGCAATATATTTTATTAGAAATATTTGTAATTTAACAAAGGCACAGTATAAAAGTATGATATTTTGCATGTAGGCAGGCCATCAAGAACTTGAGCTTCTTTCTTGTTTGGATCCAGTCTTTTGAGGTTGGCTATGCATGCCACCTAATGGCGCAGTGGGGAAATGCTTGACTAACAAGCAGAAGGTTGCCGGTTCGAATCCCTGCTGGTATGTTTCCCAAGAAACACCTATATCGGGCAGAGCAGCGATATAGGAAGATGCTGAAAGGCATCATCTCATACTTCATGGGAGATGGCAATGGTAAACCCCTCCTGTAGTCTACCAAAGAAAATCACATGGCTCTGTGGTCGCCAGGAGTCAACACCGACTCAACAGCACAACTTTACCTTTACCCTAGGGCCAATCTGCAGTTTAGGTTTATGTGACCGACTCTCAAAAGGACTGAATAGCAAATTAAGCTTAAGGTAGACCAGTAAAAGATGGATCTTTACATGCTGTATAGTTACTTTAAATAAGTTGACATGTCAGTGATGCAATGTGCATATTAACTCCAAACTCTCAACAAAAAGACCTTTTATCTTGCAAAGAAAAAGTAAAAGTTGGTAAACATAAAACCATAAGACATTTTGGTGTGACACACCATCCTCAGTTAAGTAAAAACAAATGAGCACAGATGAAAACCCCAGTTCCCCAGCTGTTAAATTCCTTAGACGTGACACAGTTAAGTAAAAACAAATGAGCACAGATGAAAACCCCAGTTCCCCAGCTGTTAAATTCCTTAGACGTGATAACACAGAGTTCCCTGACTGGCGGAGAGATAATGAGCGGGGTTGGGGGGATGAAGGGAGAGGAGGTGGGACACCTGATTCTTCTGAGGCATCAGCCCACGCCTCCCTGTTTTTTATTTGTTTCATATTATTTTGTTTGTCTTTATATAGACATAGAAAATTACTATTAGAAATACTGTTTATAATGCAGTCTGTCTGCAAAATCTTTTTGTTGTTGTTACATTTAGGATGGACACATAGCCCTTCACCTTGCAGTCCGAAGGTGCCAAATGGAAGTGGTGAAGATACTCATCCGTCAGGGGAGTTCTATAGATTTCCAAGATAGACATGGGAACACTCCTCTTCACGTAGCCTGTAAAGATGGGAATGTCCCAATTGTGATGGCACTCTGTGAGACAAACTGTAACATTGATATCACAAATAAGGTAAAAAGAAAAAATCAGTGTTAGTGCCATGGGTTTATTGAGATGATTAATTTTGTTGCTTTGAGCACTGACTGTATAAATGCATTGGTAGTTGAGGATAGGAAACCCAGACATCAAGTTTTGCTGTTGCTGGGAAAATGCCATCCCCCACCCCCCCAACCCCGCTTGTAAATGTAAAATATCATTTTTCCGTATAGCTAGTGTTTCCATTGCAAAACTGAGTACTTCATGGACTGTAGCTGAGCCAGTGACACTATCACCTATTGTCCAGTTCTTGTAATGGGAACTACAATTCCTTTCTTTTCCCTTACTGTGTCACTTTGTTGTTTGTTTGTTTGTTTGTTTGTTTGTTTGTTTGTTAGCTTTATTTTATTTTATATGAACTTCTGTAGAGAGCAGGTGCTCCCCATTGGCACCCTTTGCCCAGTCTGTCAATCCAAAGAAATTCTATCCTCCTGCCTCCCCAACTCAGTGAAGCTGTCTGTGCTGCAGAATCACTCCTTCACATATACTTACATTTGCACATAAAGTTGTTAGTTACTGATTCAGTTGTTGCTGGATTTCATCATAGCTGCATATTTAATATCTGAAATGCCTTTGTATTTCAGATAAGGGTCTGATTCTGAAACACAGACCCAATTCACACAGAAGCCATAAACAGACCCATGTGGTCCAAAGTATCTGGGTTGCTGTAGCAGCTATCTGCCTTGACAGTTGCAGCCACTGGGAAATAGTTCCCTTCCAGCCATCTCCCCTTCTCGTTGCTTGCCAGCTACTCACTTTCCCTCCAGCAGTGCCGAACTGTTGTTGTTGCATTAAGTAAAGCAAACTTGAATTGCAAAAATGTGCAGTGTTGATGTAACCCCTGCATATAAGAATGCTTTTGCACACTTTTTACAGTAGAAAGGGGTAAATTCTTTGGACGGGCTTTCGTGCAGTTAATCACAAACTGGCAAAAAAATACAACTTGGCAAATTTCATTCCAGCACACATTAGAGGATTGCTACTAACCACATTAAACGACCTTAAGTGGTGCAGCAGGGAAATGCTAGACTAACAATCAGAAGATTGCCAGAAATCCCTGCTGGTATTGTTTCCCAGACTATGGGGAATACCTATATTGTGCAGCAGTGATATAGGAAGGTACTTGAAAGGCATCATCTCAAACTGTGCTGGAGATGGCAATGGTAAACCCCTCCTGTATTCTACTGAAGACAACCACAAAGCTCTAGGTCTAGGAGCTCCAGGAGTTGAAATTGACTTGATGGCACACTTTACCACATTGCAAAAACATGTACAGACTTTCCAGAGTGTATATTTAATCTTGTCTTGTGTATTCTGATTGTTACTGCTTTGTGAAAACCAGGTGAATAGTAAATAAATATACATTGAAAATACAATGGTTAACAGTTTGAACATTTTTTATTTAATATATATCTATACTGCCCCATTTGTCAGCTCTGGGCAGTTCATAACAAGCAAAATAGAGACATAATTAGAACCAACAAAACAATCAAAAACTATGGCAATATAATCAGTTTTAAATGATTTTAAAACAGTTTTAAAACCCTGGAAAGCCAGATAAAATGGCTTTTATTCTAGCCATTATGGCTGTTCTTGTAGGAGTTTGAATAATAAATAAATATTTTTCCTGGTGATAATTTGGATGTCTGTAATATCAGTTGTAAGGCTTTGCTGTCGATACTGTGTGCTTGTGTCTAACTATGCCAGTCTAATGCTAGGACTTTTTATATAACACATTTAAAAAGTTCAGGTATTTTTGCATTCCTTCTAAGAAACATTGTTGCTTTTTAAGTCTATGAAATAATATTGTGTTATAGTCTTGCCACTCGAAACCTCAGTGACCTTCTGTACAACAACAAGCCATGGAAAGTTGTGGATTTTTGGCTGACCTTATGCAATCATTTACTTGGATTATTTTTAAGTGTAAGTGTCGCCAGCTGCCAAGTAAAAAGCTTATGATAATGAGCACTCTGCCCCCTTGTGTTAGCTTAATCCTGACTGATTGAGCAATTAATGCAGAGCCATGATAGAAACTGTTTGCAGAAGGGCTTCATTAATACAGCTAAAGGCTTGATCTTATGGCTGAAGATATTTGACTGGTTGCCATGATATGGCACAAAGGTTTCTACCCAAACACCACCTACGTCTAGAAAGACCAGGTTCTACAGAAGCCTTCAACATGTAACATGAGTTGCATGTTAGGTTCCTTTGTGTCTGTGAGAGCAAAAGCCTCTAAACTATTTATTCATTTTATTTAACATAGGGAACATAGGAAGCTGCCATATACTGAGTCAGACCATTGGTCTATCTAGCTCAGTATTGTCTTCACAGACTGGCAGTGGCTTCTCCAAGGCTTCAGGCAGGAATCTCTCTCAGCCCTATCTTGGAGAAGCTGCCAGGGAGGAAACTTGAAACCTTCTGCTTTTCCCAGAGCAGCTCCATGCCCTGAGGGGAATATTTTACAGTGCTGACATTTCTAGTCTCCCATTCATATGCAACCAGGGCAGACCCTGCTTAGCTAAGGGGACAAGTCATACTTGCTACCACAAGACCAGCTCTCCCTATACAATAAAAGGTTAACCATATACATGTTTCAAATAATTCTTACTAAAGTACATACTCAGTCTTGTATATACTCATCTACTGAAACGTCTAAAAGCATTAATACAAAAACTTAATAATATCTATCACTTTTTTAATATGCTCCAAAGTATACCAAATAGTTCTTTTATATCCTTAGGGAGAATTTTCAATCCCTCAAGAATAACCATAATGACATTCTTTTAAAAGGCATATTAAAAGGATTCTCATATGGTTATTCTCCACAAGTGATTGGAAAGTCTCTTTAGTATAGCACAGAAACGCATTAGGATATTTAATACTTGCCTCAAAAAATCTCCTGTCCACCTTTCAGAAATCCTCTGTGCAACTGTTAGAAGCAGCCACTACAAAACTGCTTACTTCTGCTAAGAAGAGCTGAAAATTAGAATTTGGGAGCACACATCGTGGGTCATAATTCATCCTGCTAGTTGTTTGTGCTATTGTGCTGTTTCCATTCACGTAAATGGGAATTGCATGAAGTACTTCCCTGCTGACCATGCTTGGAGTGATCTTGTAGCTAAATTGCAGGAAGTATAATATTAAAGAGAAAATGAAACTGGCATATTGGCAGGCACTTAGCTATTTTATAGCAGTTAAACTATGTCTCTTGTTTGCCAGACAACCACAGAATATCAAAATCTTAGTTGGGTTTGTCATATACCAGTCCCCCCTTTCTGTTGTTCAGATGTTTAACAAATACAATATTTTCCTCTTATAGTATGGGCGAACACCATTACATCTGGCAGCAAACAATGGGATTCTTGATGTTGTAAGATACCTCTGCCTCAGTGGAGCAAATGTGGAAGCTTTAACTTCTGTGAGTATGACCTAGTATGGTATTATATTATGTGGTTAAAAAAAAAATAGGGTATGGTGAGGTCTGTAGTTGTTTGTTGAAATAAGAATAAACTGCTTCAGAGCTATAACTGGTCACTTGGTTTAAAAAAAAGGTTTTCTAGGCCTTGTACACAATATACAGCCTTTTCTGATGAGCAGTTAAACTAAAATTTAATTTAAAATATAGTCTCCAAGTGTATTCTTGCTGAGAAATTGGCTGCTTTGGTTTTAGCAAGTTACTTGTTAGCCATTTTTCCTATATGTCATGAAAACCTATAAATACCATTTGAGTTTTGTGTGGATTTTTTTAAAGCTGCCTCTAAAAAGCTTTTACACTAAAATAAGAATAATATTTCACAGTGTGCATGTATGTGTGGGAGGGAAACTGAATGGATAAGCAGGCTTTCAGGTGAACTTTAAAGCAATTTCTACTTGTCACGACGATCTACTCCACTGCATCCAGTCAGCACCACCTGCTGTCTTTTTCTGTATTGAGTAATGTTCCTGGAATTGGCATTCTTAAAGAACTGGTGAAAAACAGCTAGCTATCAAACGCACCATTGCCTGCACTTTAAGTAACATATATGATTTTTCTGCAAGAGTAAGGTTAGCCAAAATTGTGTGCACATTATATGTTTCATCTTAAGCTGTCAAGGCTTTGTTACTAAAAAGAAAAATCACCACTTATTTTTAGCCTGCCATGTCACTTTAAAAAAAAAATCCACCTTTATTGTGTAGCTCTTCTCACAGTGATTTAAAGCTAATCTACATATTCAAAAAGATATATCTCTGCACACAGAGACATGTGGTAACTTCTCCTGGGACTCTGCTGCTTTCAAAATACAAGTGGTGAATGTATGTTTGAATGTTCCATCCCTGCTGAAGGATACCACGTCAGGAGAAGGTTCTAGTAATCTCTCTGGCTTGCTAGATGTTTATATGCAGGGGATTTTAGATTTGCTGGGGGGCAGCATTCAATCATGGGTTGCCTGGTAGGATTACCTGGTAGGGATGTGCCTGAAGTGTGGCTAGAGCATCTTGTGGTAGGGGCATGTGGGAGCTTTAAGAAAGAGGAAAGCAGGTCCTTACTTGTTCTCTGCCACCCCATGCTGCTTTCTGCAGGGGCAGCTCTCAGCCCAAGTACCCCCATGCAGTCCCAGCCCATGCAAATGGATGTAAAAGAAACAATACTATCTCCCCCAGGCTACAGAATAATTCTTTCTCAGACAGCCCATTGGTTCTCTTTGGCTGGGCCTGGCTATTAAATGCTTCAAGGCCAGGCGTGAGTCTTTGGTCCAAATTACATGTTCACCTAAGTGTGCTTTTAAGAGGTGTGCTTAAAACCAGAAGCATATTTTCAAACATGCCCCCCCCCGCAAAAAAAAAAGGCTCTGTAAGTAGGAGTGATCCTGATTGGAGCCATAGCATATGAAGTTTCTTTCCTCTCATCGATTTTCATGCTAGAAATCCCCCTTCCACTAGTAGTTTGCAGCAAATAGATTATTTGGGGGTATATAGATTCAGGACAATTTTTAATGGGAGAATGGCATGAGAGTAAAGAGTTAGCTTCCCCATGCACTACAGTCTCAGTCAGGATCAGTGGCCCCCATGGCTGCCTATTGTGGAGAAGAGGCACTTCTGGTTTGTAACATTCCTCTTTAAAATAACATTTTGGCAAATATGTAGTTTGGCCTGACCAATAGATAGCTGGTTGTTGTCCTCTATCTAGTTACCTTTTGTGTTTTGTTATTTGGATATTGGTTCCAGTGGGGATCCTGTACAGATTGTGGGGGGTGGGGTCAGAAAGATAAGGGAAGGGAGAAGGAGAAAAAGTGAGTTGCTTCTAAATAAAGCCTTAGTCAGAGGCGTAACTAGGGAAAACGGCGCCTAGGGCAAGCACTGAAATTGCGCCGGCCCCCCCCCCCAACATCTGCCATGCATCTTTCAGAAAGCTATTCAAGACAAGGGTATTAGAATCCTTAATATGCACCTATACATGTTAATGGACTGTCACGGCTTAGAGACAGGTGACTTGTCTTTAAGCCATGAGATAGAAACTGACTTCAGAATAGCAATCTGAGTATTTTTTGCAAGTTCACACTTGTTCATTTAGTGGTATTGATTTTGTATTGTTGATGCTTAGTACCACTCCCCTATATATTATTATTATTTGATCAGCATAGGCACAGGGCACTAAAACTAGACTGGTATAGATTATTAATAAGAGTGAGAGAAGCCCTTTCCACAGTCAACATTTACATTCTGATGTTTAAGTTAAGCAAATCAATCCATTCTCCAGCTTGCAATGGAGAAGATGATTTTTTTCAAAATTTTAACAAAAACAACAAAGCCCCTACTTATACAGAATTAGACGTGCTTAATATACAGTGAGGGAAATAAGTATTTGATCCCCTGCTGATTTTGTCCGTTTGCCTTCTGACACAGAAATGACCAGGCTATAATTGGAATGGTAGGTTTATTGTAGCTGTGAGAGACAGAACAACAACAAACAAACCCTCAAAAGCCCAGTGCCCAAAAGTCAGCGATGGATTTGCATTGTAGTGAGGGAAATAAGTATTCGATCCCTTCACAAAAGATGTCTTAGTACTTGGTGGCAAAACCCTTGTTGGCAATCACAGAGGTCAGACGTTTCTTGTAGTTGGCCACCAGGTTTGCACACAACCCAGGAGGGATGTTGTCCCACTCCTCTTTGCAGATCCTCTCCAAGTCAGAAAGGTTTCGAGGCTGATGTTTGGCAACCCAAACCTTCAGCTCCCTCCACAGATTTTCTATGGGATTAAGGTCTGGAGACTGGCTGGGCCACTCCAGGACCTTCATGTGCTTCTTCTTGAGCCACTCCTTTGTTGCCTTGGCTGTGTGTTTTGGGTCATTGTCATGCTGGAATACCCATCCACGACCCATTCTCAATGCCCTGGCTGAGGGAAGGTGGTGCTCACCCAAGATCTGATGGTACATGGTCCCGTCCATCGTCCCTTCGATGCGGTGAAGGTGTCCTGTCCCCTTAGCAGAAAAACACCCCCAAAGCATAATGTGTCCACCTCCATGTTTGACGGTGGGGATGGTGTTCTTGGGCTCATAGGCAGCATTCCTCCTCCTCCACACACGGCGAGTTGAGTTGATGCCAAAGAGCTCGATTTTGGTCTCATCTGACCACAACACTTTCGCCCAGTTCTCCTCTGGATCATTCAGATGTGCATTGGCAAACTGCAGACGGGCCTGTACATGTGCTGCCTTGAGCAGGGGGACCTTGCGGGCACTGCAAGATTTCAGTCCTTCACGGCGTAGTGTGTTACCAATTGTTTTCTTGGTGACTATGGTTCCAGCTGCCCTGAGATCATTGACAAGTTCCCCCCGTGTAGTTCTGGGCTGCTTTGTCACCGTTCTCATGATCATTGCAACTCCACGAGGTGAGATCTTGCATGGAGCCCCAGACCAAGGGAGATTGACAGTTATTTTGTGTTTCTTCCATTTGCGAGTTATCGTGCCAACTGTAGTCACCTTCTCACCAAGCTGCTTGGCGATAGTCTTGTAGCCCAGTCCAGCCTTGTGCAGGTCTACAACCTTGTCCCTGACATCCTTCGACAGCTCTTTGGTCTTGGGCATGGTGGTGAGTTTGGAAGCTGAGTGATTGCTTGCTTCTATGGACAGGTGTCTTTTATACAGGTACTGTAATAAGCTGGGATTAGGAGCACTCCCTTACAGAGGGTGTTCCTCATCTCAGCTCGTTACCTGCATATAGTGAAAAGACACCTGGGAGCCTGAAATCTTGCTGGTTGATAGGGGATCGAATACTTATTTCCCTCACTACAATGCAAATCCATTGCTGACTTTTGGGCACTGGGCTTTTGAGGGTTTGTTTGTTGTTATTCTGTCTCTCACAGCTACAATAAACCTACCATTCCAATTATAGCCTGGTCATTTCTGTGTCAGAGGGCAAACGGACAAAATCAGCAGGGGATCAAATACTTATTTCCCTCACTGTAAATTATACTAATTTCAAAGATTACTCAAGGCATTCCTTTTTGCTTCTTTATTTAAGTTAAGCTAAAAAGAAAACAGCATAAAAACAAAAATAAGGGGGGATCACACATGAAGAGTCAATCATGATGGGCTCCTTGAAAGAGCAGGATATAAATGTTAAAAAAAATAAGATAGAATAAAAAATATGGAACATTAGCTAATATTAATATGTACTTTCGAGTAGTATTTCTCACATATTTTCCACAGCACATTGCTAGTAACCATACATGCAAATCAGTGATATTTGGTTTGTGTTCATAATTGATTCTGATACACTTCATATCAAGCTTTCAAAGAACCCAACAGGCAGCATATATTTCCCAAAAGAAACAGAATTAAATTATGCCTGATACAGAATGTGAGTTCATTACTCTTCCATTTCTGTGCATATATTATTCTGGCCGCCGTGGAAGCGTACATAAAAAATGTTAAATTAGCTGTAGAAAATACTCCTTGTGTTATTCCCAGCAGGAAGGATTCTGGCTTCTTAGGAAATGTCATTTTAAATATTTTCTTTAACTCATTATATATCATGTCCCAATAGGCCTTAGCCTTCCTACAGGTCCACCACATATGAAAAAAGGTTCCTTCAGAGTGTCCACATTTCCAGCATTTGTTTGAAACATTTTTATACATTAGTGCCAGTTTTTTTGGTGTCAAATACCATCTATACATCATTTTATAGTAATTTTCTTTTAAAGCATAACATGCAGTAAACTTCAAATCAGTTTTCCATAATTTTTCCCAGGCTGCCATTTCTATATTGCACCCCACATCTTGAGCCCACTTTACCATAGTCATTTTAACCACTTCGTCTCTTGTTTCCTCTAAAAGCAAGAGCTTATACATTTTAGAAACTAATTTTTCATCATTTTCACATAGCTCCTTCTCAAATCTCGACATCTGATCCTCAAATCCAACTTTAAGATCCTTCTTATATACTTCATTTAACTGATGGTACTGAAACCAATCTCTAACCAAATTTTGTAATTCAGTTAAACTTTTTAGCTTACAATCCTTTTCTTGAAAATATAACAGATCCCTATAAGTACCCCATTGCAATTGCATATTTACTTCTTTACGTGTTAAAGCTTTGATCGGAGATACCCATGGAGTTTTAGGTTCCAGCCATTTTTTATATTTTAGCCACACCCTCATTAGACTCCTTCTTACAGTTACACCTCTGGCCTTAGTTAAACCAGCGTAAGATTTCTTCATGATTGCAAGGGAGGTAGTTATAAAACACTGGTCTTGGCTTTTCTTGCCCATCTCTCTGTTTTCAACCTGAATCCATCTCTAGCCTGCCTCTCTCCTTATTTGTCTGCCTGCCTATCTGCTGCATCTTTCTTGCTTCCAGCCCTCTTGGATGAATATATCTGTTTAAATGCTAAACAGTTACAATCATCCCTCCAGTGAGACACTAGAAACTAGACCCTTTCTGGCGCCTTTGGCCTTCCTGCTCAAAACACCCCAGCCCTACAATAATGCACTGCTATAAAAGTGCACAAAGTGGTTTGGAGAAATATATGCCACATCTTTAATGACGTAAGTAGAGCAAGGCCATATTATTATGCTGAATGTTGGTTTCAGGCCCATTATAAATTTTCTAAAGTATCATGAGCACAAAATTTTGTATCTATATGACTCTGTGGTGTCCAAAATACATTTAGGATGGCACATTAAAGAGTAGTGTCCAGTAAGTAACCAGCACTGCCAGTACCTTTCCTGAGGAGTATGCACAGTAGTGCATGGAAACAGGAAAATTAGAATGAAGAATGGTTGTGGAGGAGAGCTGGTCTTGTGGTAGCAAGCATGGCTTACCCCTTAGCTAATCAGGGTCCACCCTGGTTGCATATGAATGGGAGACTACATGTGTTAGCACCGTAGATATTCCCCTTAGGGGATAGAAGAGCATCTGGGTAGAGCATCTAGGTTGCAAGTTCCCTCCCTGGCATCTCCAAGATAGGGCTGTAAGAGATTCCTGCCTGCAGCCTTGAAGAAACTGCTACCAGTCTGTGTAGACAATACTGAGCTAGATGGACCTATGGTGTGGCTCAGTATATGGCAGCTTCCTATGATCCTAAGTGTCCAGAGGAATAACAGAAACTTCTTTAAATATATCAGAAGCAGAAAACCTGCCAGGAACACAATTGGAGCCTTAAATGAGGAAAGGGATAATTAAAGAGGAGAAGGATACTACAGAGAAGCTGAATGAGTTTTTTGCATCTTTCTTCACGGCAGAGAATACTGACCATATACCCACTCCGGAACTGGCTTTTCAAGCTTGGAGTGAAGAACTGGGCCAATTTGAGGTGACAAGAGAGGATGTTCTAAACCACCTATAAAAACTATCGCCAGGGCCAGATGGCATCCACCCAAGAGTTTTTAAGGCACTCAAAGGTTAAATTGCTGATTTAACAAAAATATGTAAATTGTCCCTACAATCAGTCTCTGTACCAAAGGACTAGAAAATAGCTAATGTAACTCTGATTTTAAAAAAGGGATCCGGGGGAATTCAGGAAATTACAGGCCAGTTAGCTTAACTTTTGTGCCGAGTAAATTGATGGAAAGCGTACTTAAGGACAAAATTATTAAACATATAGAAGAACAGGCTTTGCTGAAGGGGAACCAGCATGGCTTCTGTAAGGGCAAGTCTTGCCCTTTTGGAGTTCTTTGAAAGTGTCAACAGGCATGTGGATAAAGAAAGGTGAACCAGTTGACATAGTATACGTGGACTTCCAAAAAGCTTTTGACAGAGTTCCCCACCAAAGGCTCTAGGGTAAACCTAACAGTCTTGGTATAAGGAGACAGGTTCATGTGTAGATTGGTAACTGGTTGAAGGACAGGAAATATAGAATAGGAGTAAATGGAGAGTTTTCACAATAGAGGGAAGTAAGAAGTAGGGTCTCCCAAGGATCTGTACTGGGACCAGTGCTCTTTAATTTGCTCATAAATTATCTAGAACTTGTGGTAAACAGTGAAGTGGATAAATTTACAGATGACACTAAACTATTTAGGGTAGTGAAATCCACAGCCGATTGTGAGGAGTTCCAAAAGGATCTCTTCAAACTGGGGGAGTGTGTGGTAAAATGGCAGATGTAGTTCAATGTAAGCAATTGTAAAGTGATGCATATTAGGGCAAAAAAAACCCTACTCCACATATACACTGATGCAGGGGTCTGAGCTGTCAGCAACTGAACAAAAGAGAGGTCTTGGGGTCATGGTGGACAGCTTATTGAAAGTGTCAACTCAGTGTGCGGCAGCTGTGAAAAAGGCAAATTCCATGTAGGAATCATTTGGATAATGCCCTTATACAATGGTGTGGCCATATTTGGAATACAGTACTGCATGCAGTTCTGGTCACTGTATCTTAAGGAAATTGTAGAACTGGAAAAGGTGCAGAAGAGGGCAACTAAGATTATCAGGGGCCTGGAGCATCTTCCTTATGAGGCAAGGCTACAGCATCTAGGGCTTTATAGTTTGGAAAAGAGGCAACTACAGGGAGGCATAATGGAGGTGTATAAAATTATGCATGGAGTAGAGTGAGTAGACAGAGAGAATTTTTTCTCCCTCTCTCACAACACTTGAATCATCCCATGAAACTGAAGGCCGGGAACTTTAGGACCAACAAAAAGAAGTATTTTTTCACACCATGCATAATTAATCTGTGGAATTCTCTGCCACAGGATGTGGTGATGGCCACTATAGCTTTTGATAGCTTTAAAAGGGGCTTAGACAAATTCACGGAGGACAAGTCTATAAATGGCTCCTAGTCTGGTGGCTATAGGCCACCTCCAGCCTCAGAGGCCAAGATGCCTCTAAATACCAGTTGCAGAGGATCAACAGCAAGAGAGAGGGCATGCCCTCACCTCTTGCCTTTGGTCCTCCCAGAGGCATCTGGTGGGCCAATGTGTGAAGCAGGATGTTGGACTGGATGGGCTTGGGACTAGATCTAGCAGGGCTGTTCTTATATTCTTATACACAGCAGTCTTGGCTGAACCAGAATCAAGCATTCTTCAAATGTGTTGTGAGCTGCCCACTTCACACACGCATGCTCTCCCCCTCTCTGGGAACCAGAGATACACTGGTTCTGGTACTGCAGCTTGATTGAAACAGGACTGTATTTGGGGGGAGGGAGTAATATCACATGAACATAGAAGAAAAGCATTATCAGGCAGATGGGTGGACATTTACCATGTTTCTAGCATTTATTCTACAGGCAGTCTTCATTATTTGTGGGGGTTCCATTCCCACCAATTAGCATGAATATGGAAACTGCGAATAAAGACACCTTACCCCCTATGGGAATCCAGGGATTAGGTTCCTTACTCTGGTGGGGGGGACATTTTAAAAGCAGGAATGGGGCAGGAAAGTATAGTACCTTGGTCTCCAGGAATGCCCCCCCAACCCCTTATTTTTTCTTTGAAACTGTTTTTTAAAAACAAAACAAAGAAAGCCACAAAATGGCTCTGCTTCAAAATAGCAGCCACAAATGACATCAGAACTCATTTTGTCCACTCAGGAACTGCAGATAGGTGAAAATTGCCTATATTTCATGCTGCAGATAAAGAAACTGGGTCTCTAAATCCCATCCACAGTTACATGAAACTGTGATTCGTGAAGCCGTGGATAATGAAGGTCTCCTGTAATATGTATACATAGATAAAAAGAACACTGTTGGCACACATAGAAGATAGAGATGTGCATGAACCGGTTCTCAGGCCATGTTAGAGGCCTGCGAACCGGTTCGCTGGTCTGACACTGGGGGTGTGTGTTGCTTTAAGGGTGGGGGGGGTGCTTTTCCCCCTCCGGTGCTCCATTTTTAAGCAAAATCTTCGGGGCGGCAGCGTTCCTCCCTGCCACTCCTGCCCCTTTGTTCCCTTTTAAAAGCAGAAGTAACTTCCGCACATGCACCTGCCACCGCCGTGTGCGCATCACACACGTCACTGTGACATGCGCACCGTGCACAGTGGCGGCGGGCACATGCGCAAAAGTTACTTCCGCTTTTAAAAGGGAACAAAGGGGCAGGGGCGGCAGGGTGGAACACTGCTGCCCCGAAGATTCTGCTTTAAAATGGAGCGCCGGAGGGGGGAAAGCGGCAGGAAGGGTAAGTACACACACACCCCGCCTTTAAAGCAACACCCCTCCGCGGTCCATGCACATCCCTAATAGAAGATTGTAACCATTTACTTGAATTTAATACTCTGATATAACTAGCACCCCTATGTTCCATATTTGCATTTGGTAGCGTGGATTAGAACCACCACTCAGTCTGCATCATAAACTTGTGCTGAGAGGGTGACCAAAAAACAAACAAACCCCTGCTTTTACATATTATTGTTAGCACTCTTTAATGCTTACAGTAAGGGATAGTTATAGCATGCATTTAAAGAAGTAAGTAGTTTAAGGGGTGTATAAGTGGAATTACGGTAGCACACTTTTGGATAGATGAGATAGGGCTTCTATCTGGTAGGGAATCAGCACTTTGTTTTCAGTCCTGATCTTTCTTTCTTTCTTTCTTTCTTTCTTTCTTTCTTTCTTTCTTTCTTTCTTTCTTTCTTTCTTTCTTTCTTTCTCTTAGCCTCTATTTAATTTAAACCTTGCTAACACACGATCAGTTGGGCCACATTGGTCTCCATTCCAAAATGCAATTCTGTTTTAGGAAGAAGTAGAAATATAGAACATGTTTTTCTACTACTGAACGTCAAGCAAAGAGTCTTTGCTTGAATGAAACCTGCCAGATCATCAAGGTATAACACTGCACAAAATAGTTGCATTAATATAGTCCTAAGAGATTTGCGGCAGTAAGCCATTTTTCTTATGGCTCATTTCGTATTAAACTGCTGGCCTATGAAATGTGGGTAATTAATAGTCAAGGGCAGAATGCCAGAGATGGATTTGCTCTTCTCAAGAGTTTGCTTAAGCTGTTTAAAGCTGCAGTCATGTTTCCCCCCCCCCTTTAAGATGGTAGATCCAGTAACCAGTTTTTCACTTTCTTTCTCATATCTAATATAAACTGCTGCTAATATCAGTTTTTGTGTGTTTCCTGCTTTGGCTGCTGTCAGTTTTATTGTATGCGTTTACTTTTATTTTAATAATGTTTTAATTGTAAGCCACTTTAATGGCCAGAAATGGGTGGAATAACAGCCTGCATTTTATTTGAACACTGTTCATTTCTTCTTGCTTCCTATTAAATATGCATCAACAAATCGTCTTCTCCCCTTCTAGAGGCTCATATAGTTAATATCCAATACCAGAAATGCATAGCTTCAAAAAAGCATTTTGTGTCTGTCTGTCTGTTTGTCTGTCTTTTCTTAAATGCTAAACAGATTAAAGATTACAGCCAGGATTTCCTTTCTACTGAATTTTTTTCCTCCTAATCCTTTCTTATGACAGCATTGATTTTCTTATCACCCTGAGGATTATGGAACAATGGTACATAGTCAAGTCAAGTTTTATTTACAGTCCTAGACCAAACAACTGGTACATACATTTTTCTTCTAGAAGTCATTGTAACTAATAACTTGTCTTCTAACAGGATGGAAAAACAGCAGAAGATCTGGCTAGAGCAGAACAGCATGAACATGTAGCAAGTCTGCTTACAAGGCTAAAAAAGGTGAAAAAATGAAGAGTCCAACTTTATTTTGCTTTATCACTTGCGCTTGAATTGTTGCATTTAAAAAACAGTATGAAAGTAACACTGGGCAAAAACAATAATTGCCTAGTAATTACCTGAAATTTTAGTTCTCACTGTAATGTTAGAGAATGCCCAAAATTTTGAGTTAAAGCTAGAAAATTAATCATTCCAACATCTCTAACTTTGATGTTGTGAATGGTACCAGAAACTGGTGTGTGTGTGTGTGTGTGTGAGAGAGAGAGAGAGAGAGAGAGAGAGAGAAATCTGAACTGGGATCACAGCAATGTAGTCAACCTTTTCCCCTCTGCCACCGTCCCAATGAATATTGCATCCTCCTCAGAGCAGGTACTTCATGGGAGGGAAATTGTTTGGGAGAGTGGTTTTCATTGGGACCCCAGCATGAGAGAATGCATTAAACACCCGCTCCTTGTGTACCATGGCCCCAAAGTGATTGGAAGCTGCAGCTGCTATTGAAAAAACAAACATGCAAAGATGGAAGGGAAAGACATATTTGAAGTTGTCTCTAGTCTGGCCCCGAGACTGCCATTTTATAGAAACACAAATGAGCACATTTCTGTTGTCATATAATTTTAACTCCATAGCTGGCTCAAGATTGAAGCCCTTTTCAGTTGGTGTTGCAGCTGCATAAAGGGGGAGTAGTACAATATTCCCACCCATTGTCCCCACCCACAACTATGCACTGACTGTACCTGAATGCTCAGAGTCTTCATGCAGTCTGGCATCCTGCAAAAATCAGTGTTCTGTTGCATAGAAACAGCCTATGTATGTACAGCCTGTGTACAGAAATACAACACATGGATGTTGAGAGTAAGAACAGCGGGCACAATCCCAGTCCTCCACCACTGGAAGTATGAAAGAGGCTTGAATATTTGTGAATTATTGGCCTCAGGGCCTAGGTTTTAATGTAAACCTCCCTGGGCCATTTTTTGGAAGGACGGTATAGAAATCTAATAAATAATAATAGCTTGGGGTATATGGAGACCTTGACGCTTTTGTGGGGCAGGGGAAATGATTAATGAAGATCATGAAAGTATGATGTTGGCAAGAAACTTGCAGACTGATAGGATGAAAAGAACAATATAGGATGTAGGATATAGGACTAGAGCAAAATAGTGCTGAACAATAACTAGGCAGATGGCACATTCACTATGCAGTGAAGTAAGCAAGTGAAGTCTACTTATCCATATGAATAAGCCTCCAATTGAGCCTGTTGAGCAAAAAATGGAGAAATCAAAGTTGAAAGGGAAATTGAAGCAGAGATGACACCGCCTGCTGAATGGGGGTGTCCTGCCGATGTGAAACATCTTTCCATTCAATAGGACTGAAGTTGCTTATAACATGGTTACACTATTGTCAAGAAGAATATCAGCATTTATATACAATTGCATACAGTTATCCCAAATATTAATCAGAATGTTAATTCCTGCATGGCCTCTCTTTAGAAAATATGTTCTGAAATGTACCATGACACATACACACACACACTTATCTTCATAATCATTGTCTATTTTGTGTTTTGCTTTCACTTTTAGGACACACACAGAGCACTGTTCATCCAGCATCTTAGAGCAACTCATAATTTACAGCCCAGAATAAAACTTAAACTCTTTGGCCACTCTGCATCTGGAAAAACTGCTCTTGTGGAATCTCTAAAGTGTGGCCTCCTGAGAAGCTTTTTCAGAAGGCGCAGACCAAGGCTTTCCTCTACAAACTCAGTCAGGTTTCCTCCTTCACCTTTATCTAATAAGCCATCAGGTACTGTAAGGATTCCTATTTTGTAACATTTAATGAAAATAATTATTGTTTCAGTTCCTTTGCAAATTTGGAAAATAAGCTTGTTGTGTTGTCTTTGCAGTGCTGATAACACAGATTTTTTTCATTCAGATCTATACTCCTGACAGAACTGGATCCATTCCAGTAATGCTGTTTCCCATCTCCATGGGTGGGGGGGGGGCTGTACAGAAGATTGTGCTGACCATTTTGTGAAGAAAAAACTTTGGGGCAGAAATGGGCACCAGCATTAATGTACATTAATGAAATGTACATTAGGGATGTGCGGACCGGTTCAAGGGTTCGGTCCAGGGGTTCAGGATCGAACCGAACTCCACCCCGGTTCCATCCGGACTGGAACCGAACCTACGGACAAGTCCGCAAATTTTTCCGTTTTTCTTTTTAATTTAAAAAGTAAATTTAAAATACCTCTAGGCCCTTCAGGGGGCTTCCTGTAGGCTGCGGGGGGTCCGCGAAGGTTCCCCCTCCCCACCAGCCTCTTAAATCACCTCCGCAGCCCGGGAAAATGCTTCATTTTGGTCCGTTCGGACCTCCGTAAGTACACATGGTGGCTATTTTGGCAAACCAACCTGCATGCATAAATGGCCTCTGCGAGGCCTGGCATGATTCAGGGCCTCGCAGAGGTCATTTGCGCATGTGTGGCGGCCAAAATGCTGCCGCACACACTTACGGAGGCCAGAATGGACCAAAATGAAGCATTTTCCCCAGCCATGGCAGTGATTTAAGAGGCCGGCGGGGGAAGGGGAACCTTCGTGGACCTCCCTCTCCGTGGCCTACAGGAAGCCCCCCGAAGGGGCTAGAGGTATTTTTAATTTATTTTTTAAATTTTAAAAAAATTCACAAACCCCCCTGGACCGGACCGGGGGCGGTTCGATGGGGGCCGGACCAAACTTGGCCGGTCAGGTTCGAATTCACTCCAGACTCGAACCGGGCCAGCCAGTTCCGTGCACACCCCTAATGTATATCCCTTTACAAAAAATGAATTTTTAAAATGGAAGTTCATGAAATGGCAGAGCAAAAGAGATTTTAGACCTTGCTGGTATTCAACAGTACTATTTGCCACTCAAGCAGTATAGCCTCACAATTCATGATGGGTATGGAGAGGAGTGATTATTTCATTTATCCCTAGTGATGTCGCCACTCATTATGACAATTTACTTTTTTGAGTGCAAATGTAATATTCCTGCAACGGATGTCCACCCTTTAGTAAATATTGCTGAGCCTCCACAACAAATGAATAGTGACTGTGCATATGTGGTTTTATGGGATAGATCTTTCATAGCAGTGGTTCTAAGAGTGTGAAGTAGGGCTCCTTGGAGACCCAAGTACACAATGAACCATGAAAATACATCTTTGGTGTAGGGATGTGCATGAATCACAATTCAAAGAGCGATTCACAACACATCCCTGGCACCTTTAAAAGGGATGATACCTGCTCTTCCACTACTTGCCTGCAGCTTCCTGTTCAGGTGGTGTGATGGCAGCTGGAAAGAGTGCCGTGGTAGACACACTATGGGGGACTATGGGGGACACACTGTAGTAGACACACAATGGGGGAGGCACCGTCTAAACAAGAAGCTGTGGGCGAGTGGAGGAGGAGCATGTGTGGACCTGCTCTCCTCCCTTTTAAGGGTGCCAGGGATGTGTTCTTCAAATTATTCTTCAAATAGTGATTCGTGCACATCCCTACCTTGGTGGTCATCTTCCAAAACTAAAAATGGATAATTTGAATAACACCAGTTCCACACAGATCTTAAGGGATTCTACTGTTAACTTACCTCTGTTCTGAGAATTCTTTGTTTATCCCTACCTTCCACTTGCTGACTTGTAACCAGTTATTGATCCAGAAGAAGATGTATGTTCATGCCTTGTAGCTTTTCTTAGACTTTTGACAAAGTCCTTTTATCAAAGGCTTCTAAGTATACATGGTCTATCAGACCTCACTTATCTACATTTTGAAACTTCTACATGGCTGGTAAAGCAAGATTTCTTCTTTTTCAGAGCTTGCTTATCCTGCCTTCATCAGTCTAGTTTATATATTTGGGATTTTATTCCCAATCCTTTTCCCTCTTTTATCTGGGGCTAAGGGTGAGATGAGATGAGATGAGATGAGATGAGGATTACTTGGGTCCTTTTTTTACTTAAAAAAAAAAAAGTATTTCTGTTAGCTGGAATATCTGGAGTATCAGCTGACAGATATTCAGCAACAGGTATGCTAGATAAATAAATCCTGTACTCCAGGGCTGGGCACCATCCCATTATATAAACTCTCTACACGCAACCAGCTGCTTCACTCATAAGGAAGCCAGAAGCTGGAGCTGTTGTATCCTGGTGGATCTACAAATAAAATGCTTACTTGATGTACTGAGTTGCCTCCAGTTGCTCCTTTGACTGAACATCAAATAGAAAATGGAGCCCAGTTCCCACCATGTTGCATTGGTTGGTTTTAGTAATAAAGTTCATAATTTAGTGAAAAAATAAAGAACTTCATCATTCAGTAACTCTTGGGTGAAGAGCTTTATATCCCACTTTACCATGCAGTGCAGTTTTCTGTATTCTTTGTAGGCAGTCTTAACTAATGGAACATGTTACTCAGTAAGAATGGAGGAAGATGAAATCTTATGCCCAGGCATCTACTGAGTTACCAGGTTCTGTGCGGCAGCGATTAAAATCTGGTGGTTGATGTCCTCCTGTCCAGCAACTGACTTTATGGACTCATTTCTGCATGCCTTCTGCCTCAGAGCAATTCATAGCAGCCTTGCACTCCTACAACTCTACAGCATTCCGGCTTCTTATCCTGCTCTAAAACTTCTATCATGACTATAGTTACTCCTGTATGATTGTATATGTCTTTTCATAACTTTTTAATGCCTCTTATAGGTCATTATAATGCATTTTTGCCTCTTTCTATGATGCTGTTTTATTTTTCCCTGATTTTTTATAGCTTTTTAGTATATGCTTGTGGTGTTATTCACCCACAGGCTTTTAATATTTACTCCTTTATAAACATAGTTTTATTTTGTATTTTACCTATTTTAGTCTCTTATGGCCTTAAAATAGATTTGTATCTTGTATTTAGTCATTTATCCACAAGCTTTTAATATTTGTTCTTTTATGTAATCATCCCTTTTACGTTATGCTGGTCGAAGACCATAATAAAGATTGATTGATGCCCAGGCATCATGGTTGCCATTCCAGCCTGTAATCTTCTTCAAGGCATGTGAACAAACTGGAATATCTGGGATGTCCTTGTCTCCCTGGAAAAAAGGAACTCCAGTCTGATTACATCTCTTCCTCCCTCTCTCTCTCTCCTTCCATTTCAAAGGAGGAAAAACATTCTACTGGATAGTACTGTTTACATTAAAAGGAGGATAAAATTAATTCCTTGCCAGTTCTCCCTTCTTGCCTAGTTCATTTATGTTCTTTAAAGAACAATTCTGAAAAAGTGCAAATGCATGAGAATATTTACAAAAGTGATATATTCATAGTATAATAAAATGTTATTAATTGAAACCTGAATTAATTTACGCCTTCATTAATGTCAGTTCTCAAAGAGAGATTAATTCTTTTTGACCACTAGGGGAGGCTAGCTGAATACAAGATTGCTATATTCCTTAGTACTTTCATGGTTGCTATGAATATATTTGAGAAATGCCTGTATCATCTATTAGAATTCTCGAGGTTATATGCATTAGACTACAATCAAAATTACTTCTCAGCAGTGTACAAGTATTTCTTCTATATGCACACTAAGATTTTCCTCCAGAAACATAAACATCCTCTTTGTCTTTCCTAGACACAATTGCTTGTGCTGCACAAGCTTTGGGAATGCTTTGTACAGTGCAAAGCAAAGACCACATTTTGAATAGAATATGATTAGTCAATATTAGAGAATATCTATATAAATCTGTTAATTGAAACCCCTGCTGTGATAATGGGAAAACAAGGCCTTGTTAGGGCCTTTAAAATGTTGTCCTAACAAGTAAACAGTTAAAAATAAATACGGCCTTGGCATCCATTTGGGAAGCTCTAATTAGGGATGTGCCCAATGCACAGTCCATGCACAGGTTTGAATAAGAATTGATTCATGGTTCTGCAAGCTGATTTGTGCCAACCATGAACTAGTTTAGCAGTTCAAGAACAGCACCGGGTAGGGCGGTGAGTAGAGCAGGTCCTTAACTGTGTGTAGCCACTCCATGCACCTTCCTGCTGCTGCGGAACTCCCCCCAGCAGCCCGCGTGCAGTGTCAGTGCAGCACCAGCACCTATACATATGCGAGGAAGCCATTTGTTTGGTCAGCATGGTGTTGCTGACCATGCAAACTCCTTCTGCTCATGTGTGGAGGCCAAATGCATGTCAGTGCCACACCACCTCCGCAGGCTGCTGAGGGGAGTGCCGCAGTATCAGAAAGTTGCATGGAGCAGCAGCAGCACATGGGTAAGGACCTGCTCTGTTCACTTTTAAAGGTGCTGCTTGCCATTGCTGTCCCTGCCCCACCCTTGAACCGCCAAACTGTTCATGGTTGGCACAAACCAGTTTGTAGAACTTTGAGCCGATTCATTTTCGAACCTGTGCGTGGTTCGAAAATGAATTTCGAAGGTGAAGGAGGTTCATGCACATCCCTAGTCTAATTTTATTTTATGCCTAACTGGGCATGTTATAAACATTTCCCATGTCACCAGTTGTTATTCCAAACAGTTGATTCTTCTCCATGGAAGACAGATAGCTTTTGTTGTGATTGGCTGCTGCACACTTGTAAATCCTAAAAGAGATTATGCCTAGAAACTGAGAATAGTACTGAGTGCCTATCTTCTTTTTTAATCTACTCTCTTCTGGTTTTTAATTTGAATCTGCTCTCATTTTTAATTCCACATTATTGTTCAACGTTCGTAATCTTTCTTTTATTTTTCTCTGATCCAGTTTCAGTAAGTATTACAAATCTGTACCCAGGCTGTGAGAATGTTAGTGTAAGAAGCCGGAGTATGATGTTTGAACCTGGCCTGACCAAAGGGATGTTGGAAGTATTTGTTTCACCCTCTCATCATTCCCATTGCTCAACAGATGACCAGTCTACTAAGGCCATTGATGTTCAGAATGCTTATCTGAATGGTAAAATTTGAACTTAGAGCATACATTATTTTCTTTCATTCTGGAGGTCCAAAGATTTTCCAGTTAGAAACCCATTTTAAGCAGTGTGGTCACCATTTTCGGTAGCTAAGCTTGATTTTTTCCCCTCTTACAGTGCGGCTGGGGATGATGGGAGTTGTTCAACAGTAGCTAGAAAACCAAGGTTGCCTACTCCTGATCTAAAGTGCTTTATACCAATTTTAGACTTAATGTACCAGCACAATAAACGCTTAGGACCAGGTGTAGCATTTGCTGTTCTAACACAATATTCCAACAAGTTTGTTTATGTTTCATGATCTTCTTTTACATGATCCCCACCGCATGTTAAGATCATCTGGGGAGGTCCGTCTCCAGTTACCACCGGTTTGTTTGGTGGTGACTCAGAGGCGAGCCTTCTCTGTAGCTGCTCCTGGGATGTGGAATGCACTCCCAGCAGAAATTCGTAATCTTAATTCTTTACTGACCTTCAAGAGAGCCCTTAAAACCCATCTGTTTGGCCTGGCCTTTCAGGGTTTTTAATTAGTTTTAAGTGTTTTAATGTTAACCTGGTTTTCAGGGTTTTAATTGTTTTGATAGTTTGTTTTTTAAGATGTTTTTAAATTGGTCGGTATAAAAATCAATCAATCAAATGAATGAATAAATAAATAAAAATTAAATTTAATTTAAAAATTAAAATAAAATTAAAATTAAATAAAATAAATGACTATGAAAACAGTTATGGAACCACCTTTCATCATAGAGCTCAAGGTGGTTCCAGTGAATTTAAAAACATTAGTGGTGTTACATTAGCATTGCAGGAGCATTAAAATGGCATTACGGTCCAGCACTGCTCTTAGGTTCCAAAGTGTCAGAGAGCCAAGAGGTCTCCTTATACTTTACCAGAGGAGAGCTGGTCTTGTGGTAGCAAGCATGACTTGTCCCCTTAGCTAAGCAGGGTCCACCCTGGTTGCATATGAATGGGAGACTAGAAGTGTGAGCACTGTAAGATATTCCCCTCAAGGGATGTGGCCACTCTGGGAAGAGCAGAAGGTACCAAGTTCCCTCCCTGGCAGCTTCTCCAAGATAGGGCTGAGAGAGATTCCTGCCTGCAACCTTGGAGAAGCCACTGCCAGTCTGTGAAGACAATGTTGAGCTAGATAGGCCAATGGTCTGACTCAGTATATGGCAGCTTCCTGTGTTCCTGACTGTGGCATTAAATCTTAACAGTAAATATACTAGGTGCTTACTCATTAATTCTGTACCTCTGCAAAGAGCAGCTAAAAAAGGAAGAAGGATAGCTCAAGGCGTGAAATTTTGTGCTAAGTACCATCTTAGGGGACTGAAAGAAAAAAATACAACCAAACACATTTTTATCATAGAAATTTGAAGCTTAGGCAAGTTTTTATAAGGAATGAGTTTTAATCACCTTGAGAAAAGGGGCATTCTGACATCTTTTATATATTTGCAGGTTATCTTGATCACACTAACTGAAATAATAGTTTAAATACTTCACTCAGACCAGTTGCCTTCAGTGAAGATCTTATTTCTGAACCATCCAGAACTAAAGTGGCAATTGCTTTGCAAATGTCACAATTCAGGCAGTATTTCTGTTTTTACTAAAATATTTTCATTTATAAATCACTTAATTACTATTTCTTAAGCAAGGTGCAAATGGCCATTGTAATCTGGAGGACAGGAAACAAATGAAGGCTTCTCCTGTCTCCATCCAAAAATAGAAAAGACAGCACTCAGGATAAGAGTGCTGTCAGTGCTCACAGAATGGCAGTCAGCAACCAGATGTGGTTATTAAAATCCTGTTCTGATTTTTGTAAATTAAATATCACTATTTTTCAGTTTTGTGAAATAAGCAGGGTTTTTGTGAATTTTTCTTAAAAGCAGCTTAACGTCTTTGAAACCTGAAATAGCACAGTAAGAAGCATTAATGTGATTAATATAAGCCAGATAACTAGATATAATATTGATTTTGGATACTAGATTTTGTCTAATATTAATGTTTGAACTAGATTTTGTTTGTAAGGTCTTAATGTGCTGTGTTCCTTCACAACCTACAGTTCTAATGATATGCCTGTTGTGGCATGTAGCCTGTAGTGTTTGCATCAAACCTCGGGGGTGGGGATTTGTGTCCTAGTATAAAAGGCACTGTGGTAAAAACTACTTGCAGTTCTTCTACAGATGAGCCAGTCCCATTTTGAGTGCATCCCGTTCAGAAGTCCCTTAAGTCACTGGGCTTTAGCAAATGTAACTAGGAATAGAATTGTGATCTCAGTAATGAGAACTGAAGTGTCAAATACATCTAAAAAATTATTCATGTATGTGGAAAATATGTTCCTATAATTGACTTAATGATTTTGTTTACTTATTACAGGAATTGGCGATTTCAGTGTGTGGGAATTCTCTGGGAATCCTGTCTATTTCTGCTGCTATGATTATTTTGCTGCAAATGATCCCACCTCAGTTCATATTGTGCTTTTTAGTCTTGAGGAGCCCTATGAAATACAATTGAACCAAGTGACCTTTTGGCTTAGTTTCCTAAAGTCCCTTGTTCCAGTTGAAGAACCAATAGGTATGCTACAAGTATTTTATCTCTGCCAGCCCTTCGACATAGGAGAGGAAAAGACAACTTGTTTCTTCAAAGCTTTGCAAATCTTCCTTGTTGAGCTATGCCATGCACCTTTATTGTATTCATACAGATTTAACTTTACACTTAATGAAGGAGAGGAGAGCTGGTCTTGTGGTAGCAAGCATGACTTGTTCCCTTAGCTAAGCAGGGTCTATCTTGGTTGCATATGAATGGGAGACTTGATGTGTGAGCACTATAAGACATTCACCTTAGGAGATGGAGCCACTCTGGGAAGAGCACCTGCATGTAGAAGGTTTCAAGTTCCCTCCCTGGCATGTCCAAAATAGGGCTGAGAGAGATTCCTGCCTGCAACCTTGGAGACGCCGCTGCCAGTCTCAGTAGACAATACTGAGCTAGAAGGACCTATGGTCTGACTCAGTACTGTATATGGCAGCTTCCTATGTTCCTATGAATTTTTCCCATTAATTTTATTTCTTAAATGAGATGGTCAAATATTTTAATTGGCCTTGCTGCTTTGAGTTGCTTATAAACCATACCATTGGATGTTATTGCTCTGTATTTTAAAAAAAGATTAAATTCATTTGTCTTAGCTAGCACCTTTCATTTAGCTTTATCACAAGGAAGCAGTCTTCCACCTATTATGACAGTATTCTTTAAGTGATCAAATTATATGGGACGATAAGGTTTTCTACTGCACACTGACAATGTCAGATATGTCCTATTAATATTCTGATAAATGATAAAGGCATTTATCTCTTAATAAGCAATATTCTGACATTTTAAATGCATCAAATTCAAAATTTATAATTGGTCTTTCTAACTTGATAACTTGGCAAAGAGGCACCTTTTTAATGTGGTGATTCTCTTTATTTAGCAGAGGGAGAGTAACTGGCCCTATCTACCCCCAGCACAGTACCTCCAGTGACTGTTGCTGGTGTCTATCTTATGTTTTCTTTTTGTTTGTGAGCCCTTTGGGTACAGGGATCCATTTTATTTATTATTTCTTTTTGTAAACCGCCCTGAGCCATTTTTGGAAGGGCGGTATAGAAATCGAATACATAATAATAATTAATAATTGGTCAGTCAAATAAATGTCTTTTGATAACAGCATTGCTTAAGGAACTCTAAAGTTCCTTGATACCTGTTTCTTGAAACCTAGTTGCCTGATACCTTTCCAACATTGCAATTGCAATAGCACTTACATTTATATACCACTCTATAGCCAGAGCTCTCTAAGCGGTTTACAATGATTTAGCTTATTGCCTCCAACATTCTGGGTACTCATGTATAACATGTATAACATGTATAAGATTTAATGAATCTGCAGCTTTCAGAAAACAAATATTGGAGCTGAAAATGTAGTCATATTTTCTGCAATTATTGAATTGCAAATTGTGTTTTCATATGTCTTGAACAAAAAGATATGTTATGAAAAAGATCTGGCAAACTGAGTTTAACAAAATTAGCATTCATCTTGCTGCAGTGTCAATGTGCATGTAGCCCTCTTAAACATCCTAAGCATTGTATAGTACTGATAAAATTCTTATAAATATTTCTTGAACAATCCAACACTTTTAAATTGTCAGATATACAGCTTGATCCAGGCTCATTAGATAAGTATAAAATCTAATGAACCTATGGTGCTCCCATACAAGCATTTCCCACAATTTCAAAAGGTAATTCTGAGTACTGTGTCAGTATTAAAACTAATAGTGTCCTGCTCATGCAGGAGTTCGTGTGCATGTTAGAGTACAAACCAATCAACTTTAGATTGGTCCCAGTTTATTGATTTGGAGTATTTAAGATTTACATAATATACCTACAATTTCCAGAGGTGTAAGCTGTCTCCGTCTGTTGCAGTAAAAACCAAAGAGTCTAGTTCAGGCGTGCTCAACTTAGGCCCCCAAGTTGTGTTTGAACTACAGCTCCCATAATCCCCAGCCACAGTGGCCAATAGCCAGGGATTATGGGAATTGTAGGCCAACATCTGCAGGAGGGCTGAAGTTGAGTAGCCCTGGTCTAGTGTCTCCATACTAGGGATGCCAACAGTCCCTTATCAGCAGGGACATCCCTTATTTCAGCCCAAAACTAACTGTCCCTTATGGGATAATTTGTCCCTTATTTTCAGCTAATGGGGAGAACCTATGGCTCAGATCAAACCAGTTATTTTCACTAAAAATGGAATAATTAACGAGCTCCAACTCCTTTCCCTTCTCCCTTCCTACCAGAGCACTTGTTCTGGTGGGCTGCAGGCTTAGGGTTGCTAACAGCCTCATATTGGGAACATTAACAAAAACATTAACATTAGCAACCATCAATGATTGGCTAACAGCATTGTCCAGGTATCAGGATCATGAAAATCATACATGCGATGACTACTAGATAGTGCTCATGTGTGAAAACCTATTTTTACTGGCTAACAATGCTTCTCTTTCTAGAAAACAAAACTACATCACACCCATTTTGGATATCAATAAGCAGAGAAGAAGAAGCCTAAGTTGTAACGTGCACTGTTAGTTTGAGTTGAAAGTGTTAAAACCACAGAGCACTCAGGCTCTCAGTTACTGCCACATACTCCCGCACTTGTGTCGCTTATCTGGGCACTGGAACCTTGGCAACCCTACTCCATACAGACTTACACAATCACTGTGGGATAAGCTTTCCCTCCGATGCATCTGATGAAGTAGACTGAAGTCCATGAAAACATACTCCACAACAAATATGTTGTTCTATAAGGGGACATTAGATCCTCTGTTGTATATACTGTACTTATAAAGGATATTAACCCATTGCTGGATTGAGCATGCTTAAGTCCCATGGATATCAAAGAACTTTAATTTATGCTAATCTTTCTGTGGGATTGTGTCTGATTTATGTGACTGGGACATGAGAGCCCTTACTCATGTTAATTTTTGTGGGATTACAATTGAATATTTGCCACAATACATGTAAACACTACAAAAGTCAAATTTTTTCCTATAATTTGACACAACAGTTTTTCTTTTCCAGATAACATATAAGCAGGCAGGCTATACAGATTTGTGTTCAGTGCTGTTACCTCATTCATGTGCCATTTGTATCTTTCTCTTTCTCTTTTTCTCATTCTTTTTCATGGTATCTCCCAGGCTTTCCTACTTAACTCTCACTTAAATGAGAATTCTTTGTTTGTGTAAGTACTGTAAAGTTGCATTCATACCACTGTATGAATGTTCTTTAGATCATTTGTTTCCTGCCTATAATAGTCTCAGATGTACATGTATAAATGTAGACTAATGAGTGAAGTAAATGGAGAATTTTTTTAAAGTGGGTGTAACTGAAAAGGTAGTGCCCCTCCCCTAAAGACATATTTAGTTTTGTAGTGAAATAGATGGCTTTTGAGAGAATTATTTTGATTCTAATACCCTGTTTTGAAATACCCTGAAAAAGAGCAGAGTTACTGTTTTGAAATTATGAACATTGATTCTGCTTCTGTGTTCTAGAATATGGTCACAATAGAGTCAGTCTCTTTAAGACTAGAGAGGTTTATAAAAGCATATAACGAATTCTTGATTCAATAGAAAGGAGAAAGATCTTTTCCCTGAAAGTTGTCATTCTTTTTCTCCTCAAGCATTCGGAGGAAGGCTAAAAACCCCTCTGCACGTTGCATTGGTGGCTACTCATGCTGACATTGTCAATCTTCCACGTTCTGCTGGAGGAGAGTTTCAGTATGACAAAGATACTTCCCTTTTAAAAGAAATTAGAAACAGGTAAGAAAGGAAACACAGAATGTGTAATGTACGAAGAAATTTGTAGATTCTGAAACTATTTGTTTATGCCAGGACTTGGAGCTGAATTGTTACGAATACTGTACTTCCTTACGCACAAGTAAAGAAATCCAGATCTACTGTACCCTTTTACTGTATGCTTCAAGTTCCAGTTGTTTACATGCTTATTTTGAATAATGGCCACTGAATTTCATGGGACTTGTTTCCAAATAAACAAGCACAGGATCAGGCTGCAAGTGTTACTAGATGGACGGATAGGTAGGGGTGTGTGCATGACTGTATGTGTATGTACACACGCACTATTTCCTAAATTTCTTCAGTTAAAGAATGAAGAAGTAAAAATGAGCTCCTGGGCTATAAAAATGATTAACAGGTTCTTACTTTTTTTCTTTTAGGTTTGGGAATGACCTTCACATTTTGGACAGATTATTTATTTTAGATGCTGGAGCATCTGGCTCAAAAGATATGAAGATTCTCCGAAACCACCTTCAAGAATTACGTAGTCAAATTATCACTGTAAGTTACATAGCCATCTGGCCAAGCTTCATGAGACTCTTCCAATTTGATTGCAAAATAGAATGGGTGTGAGAGATGGAAAGGAACACATATTTGAGTTTAGGTTAAATTGTCTCTGTGTGAGATAGAATGGATTCACTAATTTTAATCTAAGCCCATCAATCTTTCTGGCTTGAAAGGACTGGAGGACTGTATTAGGAACATAGGAAGCTGCCATATACTGAGTCAGACCATTGGTCCATCTAGTTCAGTATTGTCTTCACAGACAGGCAGCGGCTTCTCCAAGGTTGCAGGCAGGAATCGCTCTCAGCCCTATCTTGAAGAAGCCAGGGAGAGAACTTGGAACCTTCTGCTCTTCCCAGAGCGGCTCCATCCCCTAAGGGGAATATTTTACAGTGCTCACACTTCTAGTCTCCCTTTCATATGCAACCAGGGCAGACCCTGCTTAGCTAAGGGGACAAGTCATGCTTGCTACCACAAGACCAGCTCTCCTTTATTATTAATCATTAAAAGGATGAGTGTCATAAAATTAGACTGAAAGGTTAATTTCTTCATAAAACAAATTCTGGTTAAACAAAACCAGAGCTTCATAAATGAATATGAGATTATTTTGTTCCATGTAAATGAAACATGTTCTACAATGTAGAAATCACTTTTTTGAAAAGCTTTGGCTGTCTTGTACAGCATGTCATCAGAACATTCTGTATATCTATCAATGATAGTGTCTTTTTTAAAAATCATATTTGCATCTGTCATTCCCCAAGAAACTCCTCCAATTTTATCCTTGTAATAACTTTTTTAAATTATGGCTAAGAGAGAGAGAATAGGTTGCTCAAGGCCAGTGAACTTGATGGCTGAGTGTACCTATGAAACCTGGCCCAAGTCCAACTCTAGATGTACTATGGTGCTTTCATCTATTTTACATTTATTGTTGGCATCTTCATTTATGTAGCATTCAGCAGTTTCAGTGGAGAACGTTACTTGCTGTCCATAAATATAGTGCATTGTGTATTACATATACAGAAACATATCTTTCTGTACTATTCAACAATCTGTCCTCTTCTGCACAATTGTAACCTTCTCCCAACATTTAGCAGTGCACTGCCAGATTAAAGGGTATGAAATATTTCTTAATATAAGTCTTTTAACAAATACTTTTTCTCTGCAGTAGTTTATATTTTATTACTTGCTGTCAGGATTTCTACTACGATGATAAATATTTATATACTGCTTTTCAACCAAAGTTCCCAAAGTAGTTTAATAGAAATAAATTAAATAAAATGGCTCCCTGTCCAGAAAGGACTCACAATCTAAAAATGAAACATAGAATGAACACCACCCACAGCCACTGGAGGGATGCTGTGCTGTGGGGTTGGATAGGGCCAGTTGCTCTCCCCCTGCTAAATAAAGAGAATCGCCACTTTTAAAATGTGCCTTTTTGCTCCGTTAGCAAGGGACGAGGGGAAAGATTTATATTAAGTGCTATCTTAAATTCAACCCTATTTCTGATTCCAGTAAGAATTTTTGCCAGAGGCAAGAAGAGAGTGGATCTCCTTTTACAGATGTGATATTAAGTCTTTCTTTCAGAGGCTGACATTCTCAGCAACCCTATGAGAACAGAGTTGGTAAACAAGCTCTGTTCAAGCTTGCCTTGCAGTGTATAGGGAGAGGATGCAGTTTCACTTTTTAATTTGTTGAAATGGTGCTACAACATTGTCTGTTGGTTCCAGATATTGAACTAGACCACCATGCTATACACCTTTTTTCATTTATTTATTTTTTTAAAAGCACCACACACTCACACACACAATTGCTGGTTATGGTTTCATATAAGCCATATAAAACATGTTGCTGTCTCTATAAAAAGCTTGTACCTGGAAGGAAAGGAAAAGAAAAAGGGGGGGGGACTTAACTGGTTCAGCACCAAGGATGATGTTCCATGTCATACCTTTCAGTCATAAAAAAGATCAGCATTGTTGTTCTGCTGTAATAATGTAGAGTTTGTAATGTAGTTTACATAATGCTTGGGGTAGGAATGAATTCAGTACTCTGCATAAGTATGACTTTCTTTTTGTTTCATGCAGTCCTGTATTGCTTTCTAGAATAATCACCTTGAAACAGGAATGCCATAACTAAGTCTTCATCCTCAAGCAAATTAAGAAACAGGCCAGTACTACTAGTGCTACACTGATTGTGGCAATAACTTCAAACTGCTTTAGCATCATTAAGAAAATGATATATATGACCAATTATAATTGATGATATATTCCAGCTAGGAAGTACTTCATTGATAATATTTTCTAAGTTAAAAAAATCAGTTTGTGTCCGGAAATAGAACTAATGTTCACTGTGCTGTTTCTCATAGACTTGCCCACCCATGACTCACTTGTGTGAAAAAATCATTTCCACTCTACCATCCTGGAGAAAAATCAATGGACCCAACCAGCTCATGTCATTGCAACAGTTTGTGTATGATGTGCAAGATCAGCTTAATCCATTAGCAAGTGAAGATGACCTAAGACATATTGCCCAGCAGCTGCACAGTATAGGAGAAGTAAGTGATCTGCATTCATGTAATGTTAACTACATAGTCAGTTCTGCATAAGCTTGAAGCCTTCCAGCAAGGCTCCAAAAAAAATTGCCTTAGCTTGCTAGGTGGCTGTAGCTTATGTTCACCACTAATTCCTCTCTTCCTCAATACTTCTGTGTACTAAAGAATACAGTGTGACGTCAGCATGCACATGGCCTCTGCTGAGGTTGCTGACCATGCAAATGGCTGCCACGCATGCACGGAGGCAATGTATATGCCGGCATTGTGCAAGGGCAGCTGGGGAGAGCGCCGGTAGTGGCGCATGAAAATAGCTGGGAAGAGTGCCACCAATTCAGGAAGTGGCAGTGAGGAGCAGGTATGCACCCGCTCTCCTTCATTTTAAAGAGGCCAGGGATGCGTTTTGAATCATGTGTCAAATCATGATTCGTGCACATTCCTAATGCCAACTGTTATGCCAGTTTGTGATGTCATCCATAAATTTAAAGTTAAAAGTATATGCAGTTGCATACTTTCCCCAATATTTAGGTGTACTAGCAACATTTCACAACGTGCTGTAACTAGCAAATTTGATCAATGTGCTCACTCAAACATTGATTTCTAGGAGATCCTATGGTTCAATAGTGTCTTGAAAGTTTAGTATTAGCCAGACCATTATCTGCAGCATAAACACCTTTTATTAAAGTGCCTTACAATTTTTATCTAAAATGTCCTCAGAATAGTCTGATGAGTAGGGAAGATGCAAAGATAATAAGCTGCCCAAGGTTAAACATCCATGGCTAAACAAGAATTCAAATCTTCTTATATTTGAATTTGAATCTTCTTCAACTCCAGCTCTGTCTACTACACTATCATCTAGCTTTCCCTTCAAACTAGGAAATAACACCAAAGTGCCTTCGTATCAGAAGTTTCTTGAAGTTGAAGCAATCACCATTCCTGTATGTTAAGCTAGGATATTTTCTTTGCATCCACAGAAGATAAAGGATTGGATCCGGGGGGGGGGGGGGGCATTTTCCAGATGTCTTTCCAAAGGCATTTTCCACTCATGGAAGGGCTGTTTTACATCTTATTCTTGAGCCTGTGCTACAAAAGTGAACTAAGTCCTACAGTGCTATTTTTCTTGAGAAAGAATGTGTGCACTTTCATAGAAGATGAGTACTTTTTAATAGAGCTTCCCTATTGCAGCACTGCATAAACTCTTGGGCATGCACCTGCACAAGAATATGTGAAGCCGTGCTTATTTTAATTTCAGTCATAGTTTTAGGATCCAACTCAGTGTGCTTGTCCTAGGGAAATGTTCTCCATACCGTTTCCTTCATTTAAATAATCCAGTGTTGGAAAGCATGAGAAGGACAAAATTGAAGCAGGGCTGCATGCCACAGTTCTGCACAAACACATAATTTGCCATTGGATACAGAATTGGGCCTCCTGATAATCTCTTCTTTTATACAAGTAGTTCTTTTATTATCAACTTGCCATGATTGTCAAGTTGGTAAACTGTGATAGAACATTCCTTTCTATTATATTTGGATCTGACTTGTGACTTTCTTTTACTGAACAGATAAATATCATGCAGAGTGAGACGGTCCAAGATGTTGTTCTGTTGGATCCTCGGTGGCTGTGTTCGAATGTCCTTGGAAAGCTGCTGTCTGTGGAGAACCCCAAAGCCCTCCATCACTACAGAGGTAGATATACAATAGAGGACATCCAGCGTTTGATACCAGATAGTGACATAGAAGAACTTATACAAATCTTGGATGCCATGGACATCTGTGCAAGAGACCTCAGCAGTGGAACAATGATTGATATTCCTGCCTTGATCAAAACTGATAGCCTCCATAGATCTTGGGCTGATGAGGAGGATGAAGTTATGATTTATGGTGGTGTTAGAATTGTTCCCGTGGAACACCTGACTCCACTACCTTGTGGAATTTTTCATAAAGTTCAGGTGAATCTGTGTAGGTGGATTCATCAACAGAGCACAGAGGGAGATGCAGATATACGCTTATGGATAAATGGGTCAAAGATTGTGAACCGTGGAGCTGAGCTTCTTGTGCTGCTTGTTAACAATGGTCAAGGTATTGAGGTCCAAGTTCGAGGACTAGAAACTGAGAAGATCAAATGCTGCTTATTTCTAGACTCTGTGTGCAGTACCATTGATAACTTGATGGCCACAACATTGCCAGGGCTCTTAACAGTCAAACATTACCTTAGCCCTCAGCAGCTGAGGGAACACCATGAACCAGTAATGATCTACCATCCAAGAGATTTTTTCCGGGCACAAAGTCAAAAGGATACTTCATTGACTAATACCATGGGTGGCTATAAAGAAAGCTTTAGCAGTATATTGTGTTTTGGAAGTCTTGATGTCTACTCACAGGGAAGTTTGGGGATGGATATCCATGTATCAGACCTGAATCTGCTTACAAGGAGGAAATTGAGTCGACTTTTGGATCCACCTGATCCCATGGGCAAGGATTGGTGCCTTCTTGCTATGAACCTGGGCCTTCCTGACCTTGTTGCAAAGTATAATATGAACAATGGTTGTCAAAACATTTTTGTCCCAAGCCCATCTCATGCCCTTCTGCAGGAATGGGGAAATGCCCCTGAAAGTACTGTGGGTATCCTAATGTCTAAGCTGAGGGAATTAGGCCGCAGAGATGCAGCTGACTTTTTACTGAAAGCATCCTCTGTGTTTAGAGTCAGCTTAGATGTGAATGGCCAAGAGGCCTATGCTTCAAGCTGTAACAGTGGGACATCTTATAACTCAATTAGCTCAGTTGTCTCCCGGTAAAAACAAATGCCAGAAAGCACATGTTCTTTTGATTGCATATAGTGACGAAGAATTCAGTATGGCAGAGTTTTGTATGTATTTATAAGTTTCTACATTTATGGATCACCATCTTTCCCCAGCTTCACTTTTTAAGTGAACAATCTTCCTACTTTTTAACTGTGAACTATTGCTCTTATTTTAGTTAAGAAAAGGCTGGTGTATTTCTGGTATTTTACAGTCTATTTCTGAGTATACATTGTGCCGCTGATATACTGTCATTTTAACTGGAAGGACTCCGCTTTTCAGTAGCCAACCGTTTTTTAAAATCATTTTTCCTAACAAGATGACTACATGTTGATTTAAAGCTAATTTCATATGCCCTGATTTTTCATTGTGCTTGTTTAATTTTTAAAAAATATTTATAGCAAAACAAACAATGATAGTCTATTTGGATTTTAACACCATGCTTAGAAATGAAAAAGCGAGTGCCTTTTGCAAAAGATTATGTGGATTAAAATCAAGTGATCTTGTTAAAGCTGTAAGACAATGCTACCTCTATTTCACTGTCTGCATGCTGGTTGTTACAAGTGGTGCTTGCCTTTGTGTTTTCCTGAAGTTTTAAGATATTTGGTAACATGAATCTTGTTCTCATGTTGGATACCATGAGGGTACAAACATGTAAGACATTTATCAGTTTTTTAAAATTTCAGTTGAAGTGGAATGAAAACCTAAAAACCCCGTGAACTTGCACCTTCCATTATTTCCACATATCTCAGGAAAAGATTTTACATAGTTGTAGAGCTCACCATGGCACATACACAAGTGTTAGCTAAACAGACTTATTCTGTATTTAACAGTGATCATTTGTGCAGAGCAAATGATTTTTCACTTTCAGATACTGATGTGCTTATTTCTTATACTTGAAGGTTTGTCTTTTCTTTTTTTAAAAAAAGATAGCAAGAATTTCTTGCAGTAAGAGAATTTAAAATTGGTATAAGGGAACAAGACTATTTCTTTTGTCCTGAAAAGCATGTAATTTTAATGGTACAAGATATATTATGTGTATATACGTATATAATGTATGTATATAAATTAATACAGGTTTTCCTTAATCTTTGTTGTAGTAAATTTTAAAGGATTTTTTACAAATAAATTGCTGCCTGTTGCATCTTTTTCATAATTCCTCATTTCATACCTGCACTCATACTGAGCCCTTCTAGTATGCTTACTTCTCTGGGTTTCCAGATTGAACTTCAAGCAGAAGGGGAATTTGTCATGGGTTCCTTTTTTGTCATGTTGCTATTTTCTATCCGCACTAAGGGGCACAATGTTGCCTTTCCCTATCAAGACCTTCTTTTAAAACAAAATTAAATTTTGTTGTCGTGCACTTCCAATTTATTGAACTTGTGTAGAATTTCCTCTCCACCACCTTCTTTTGAGACTCCCATGGAACATCTGATATAGTTTTAAATGTCTTCTGGTCCCCTTGACATTGTTGCTGTTCATTAATTAATCACTTTCTTGAAATCCTGTGAATAATTCCTCTTTTCTCCCACCTGATTATGTGACTTTAACAATTTGGCTGCAATCCTAGGCACACCTTACTGGGAGAAAGCCTCATTGAACAGAGAGGGACTGACTTCTAAATATTGTATTTATTTTATTAGATTTAGAAAGCACCTGATATGAACCATCTCCAGACAGTTTGCATTAAATAAACCACCATTTCTTTTTGCTCTTTAATTTTTTGTTTAATTGCTACTCTTGTGCTATTTTGATTACTGGAACAGGGAGAATTAGGTACGCAGCACAAGATTGTAATAGTCCAAAAATGATGCCTTAAAGGTAAAGTGTGCTGTCAAGTCAATTTCAACTCCTGGCACCCACAGAGCCCTGTGGTTGTCTTTGGTAGAACACCGTAGGGGTTTATCATTGCCTCCTCCCGAGCAGTATGAGATTATGCCTTTCAGCATCTTCCTATATCGCTGCTGCCCAATAAAGTACCAGCGGGGATTCGAACTGGCAACCTTCTGCTTGTTAGTCAAGCATTTCCCTGCTGTGCCATCAGGTGGCTATATCATCTTTATTTCTTGACAGAATGGGATGAAAATTGCAAGAATGGTAGTTGCTTCTGAAAGCATTATACTGTAGCATTGGAATTCAGATCGATGGATATGGAGGCTCTGTAAAGGTAGCTCTTTGAGATCACCCTACCCCATAACTCTGCAGGATGGGATGAAACTTGTATGCATAGTAGAACTTTGCATGCCAAGGCAGGCTTGCATGCCTGGTAGAAGCCTTACAGGAATTTAGTTCCAGTGGTTCTTGTTCGTGGTCCTATTGTCCTCCACAGTTTGGATTTCTGCGCCTGCTTAGACAGGACCTCAGAACCTTCTAGAACTGTCAGCTATATGCTTTTTGGCAGTAGCCCCACCTCCTTAGTGACATATATATAGCACCTCACATATTACCTCGCTCAGTCGTCTTCCAGCCGCCACGATAGCGACTTCAGGAGACCTTCTGCCTCACTTCATGTGAGGAGAACTGTAAACAACAACCAACCAATCCTCCTTACCCTTTCTCTTTAGTTTTCCGTTTATTCTATCTGTCCTCTCATTTTTCAGTCATTCTCATTTTATGTCTTTGTTTAACTCTCCCCACTGCCCGCCGCTACCACCCTGCTCAAGGTTTTTCTTTTCAGAGATCCTGAGTCAGGATGTGGCTGCTGGAGTCTCTCTTAAGAGCTGCCCTACTTGCTCTGGTAAACTCTCCATTTCAGACAGGCACGAGGAGTGCTTAGCGTGCCTTGGAGACCCACCAAACCGACTTCTGCACTATTTGCCAGGGCTTTACTAGACAGGCCCTATGCAAATGTACTTCCTGCCTCTGTGCTTTGCTGTGGGAGAGGGCCTTGCGTGCTGCATCGGCCCTACAAGCCACTCCCACTAGCCAGCTATCCCAGCAGCGCTGCACTAGCTCTTGCTGTGCTCTCAGGAATCCAAGCAGCCGACGCAGAAGGAGTCACAGCCAGTGCCGGTACCAAAGACAGGCCCTGCACTCCCTCTCTTAAACGGGCAGGCGCTGCCAATACCAAAGCGTCCTCCTCAGGGCTTAAGCCTGCTAAACAACAGAAGCCAGTGGACCAAGCTGAAGTGAGGAAGCAACATGGCAAGAGTAAGCATCCCAAGGTTTGGAGAGCGGAAGAGGGAGAACAAGAGGGATTTTACTTGCCTGGACCTCACTAGAGAACCTTCTCAAAATATTGTGCTTATGACAAGCACAGACCACATTATGAATATATGTGGGTAGAACCCAGGTCTGCGGTATATCACCATGGGCACAGTTATTGGGGACCTGAAAAGAGGGACAGGGCTTACCATTACAGTCACAGCCCAAGGGGCCATAGATCCAAATCAAACTGGGAGAAGAGCTGGTCTTGTGGCAACAGGCATGGGTTGTCCCCTTTGGACGGGTCCACCCTGGTTTGCATGTGAATGGTCACTACTTGTGTGAATATAACACTCTTTCTCCCACTCTCCTTTAATAGGGAAAATAAAGAATCCAAATCTGAGACAAAAAAAGACAACCAGCCACAAAGCACAGAGTGCCACCAACTAGTCAAGGATGTGCCAGATACAAAGGCTGATGCCCCATGGGGTTTTTATCTGCCTCAGACTCTGATTATTATGCCATGTCCTGTGTAAATAAGGATGCAGATCAATCTCCTGCTGATTCTCTGGATGCAGATAAGAACCACTCTCCTCTTGAGGATTATAGACCATACTCCGAACAGCTCCAGTGTATGGTGTCAGCCTTGGGCTTAGAGACACAGCAACTGAAATATGAGACTGCAGATCCTGTGTTTGGCCTTATTCAATCTGCTTCTGCAGCACCACTACCCTTACCACTTTTGCCCACTTCAACTTCAAAGAAATTAGAATACCTCTAATTCACCAAAGAGTTCACCAAAGTGATGTGCCCTACCTGTTTTTGCATCTCAAACCTAACTCAATGTTTGGGTTGAGTCTTCTCAGACTCAAAAGTGAAACAGAAGTTATGATCTATCGCCCATCAGTTCCCAATGGCAAAAAGCTAGATTCATTTAGTAAATAGATATATACCATTGCAAGCCTTCAGGTACACCTATCAAGCTATTAGGGGTGTATGGCTAAGTATACCCATTTTCTCTTTAAAAAAACTTGAACCTTTCATCTGACAGCTTCAACCAGACCAAAAGGATGCAGCTATGACTTTTTATCTGTAGGCTTACAGACCACCAAGCAACAACTGCACTCTGCCTGCCACGAGGCAGACTGTGGTTCTAGGGCAATGACGGCAGTAGTGGCACTACCGAGACACACGTGGCCATATCAACAAAGTCCAGCTAAGCAATGCCCTTGGACCCAACACTCTCGACAAAAATCATCCTACCAGCCATTCCACCATCATGATCTCAGAAGGAACAGCCTTACAGTTCCTTTTGCAAGTCAACTACGCCATCACAGAAAATCACTCCTAAGTCCAAGCCAGCCTACAATAAAAAGGTCTGACACAATAACCGGCTCAAGATTCCTCCCTTTCACAGACGCATGATAGGCAATTACTATGGACCAGTGGACTATAATTTGATTGGGATTTGCAATAGAGTTCCATAAATTTCCATCTTTTTTCAGGAACATGTTGTACACTATCTGCCCCGTCCTACAACAGGAAGTTTGGTCCCTTATAAAGAAAGGCACTTTTCAACCAGTGTGTACCAACACAGCCAGGGGCTTTTATTCAAGGTACTTCGAGATCCCGAAACGAGATGAAGGCCTGAGGCCCATTCTGGATTTTCATGGCCTGTACAGTTTTATTTGCTCCCGTCGGTTCCATATGACCACTCTCAACCAGATCTTACAGCTTCTGTTTTCACAATTACTGGTTTGTGGCAATAGACTTTAAAGATGCCTGTTTTAATATACAACTGGCCCCTGATGGCCAGAACCAAAAAGAAGTTGCATCAACGTATCCATCCAACACTGATCCTTCTAGGCGAGCTAGGATTGTGCATGAACTGGGAGAAGTCAACATTGGCTTCCTCAAGGACCATAGAGTTTTTGGGCACCATTCTAGATTCCCAGGAGATTCTTACATCCTTGCTTTCCTTCAGGATAGCAGATATCAGGGCCATGACCCACAAGCTCTTAACATCACACACTCATCCAGCACAGTCCATACAAGAGATGCTGGGGTTTATGGCATCCACTACCAGCATCCTATCGCTAGCACACCTTCAGATGAGGCGGCCACTGCTAACAGGCCATTCGGTGCAGGCTGTGACAGACAATATGACCACGATGTCATATCTGAACCATGAGGGGGGCACACACACTTTCCAGCATTGTCACTCCCTAGCCATCAGTATCTGGATATTGTGCCTCCATCATCAGATATGGCCTTCTGCAATACACATTGCAAGGAAGGGAAATATATGGGCAAACTCGTTAGAGCCTGTTAGAAATTTTTTTTAAGGGACTGCTCCACTTGTATCCCCCAGGTCCAAAATTAGCCCCTCCATGGGATCTCAGGCTGGTTCTCTCTTGCACAAATCATTCAAGCTGATGGCTACATGCCCGCTGAAATACCTGGCCATTAAAACATCATTCCTCTTAGCAATTACCTCTGCCCCTCGAGTATCAGAGTTCAGGGCTCTTAGGGCTGACCTCCCCCCCCCCCCGCCACCTTTCAAATCCTTCCAGCAGAATAAGGTCCCTTTCAGGCTGGACATTCAATACTTACCTAAAGTGGTATCTCAATACTATGTGAGGGGGAGAAAAATAAATCAATAAAAATTGTTTCTCAGATCACCTGCCTTCCGGTCTTCTTTGCCTCACTGTCTTCAGATTAAGAACGCTCTCGGCATACCCAGGATGTGAAACGTGCATTGTCCTTTTATCTTCATCGTACTCAACCATTCAATTAGCCTACACACTTGCTTAGAAGCCACTACCGCCCTCCATTAGAACGCATTCTGCAAGTGCAGTGGCGACTTCTACGGCTTACCTCCATGGAATTCCATGAGATGCTATCTGTCGGGCAGCAACGTGGAAAGGACCCTTGTCCTTCATGTGCCACTATGCTTTGGACACCAGGTCAAGAGCCCATTCACAGTTTGGAGCAGCAATCCTCAACACAGTTCTTCAGTAATGATCGGCAATCAGGGTGGCAACAATGTTTTCAATGCACAGTCTACCTATTTCCCCAAAACTTATGATTCTTCTCTCCTCCTACCTTTTCTTTGGACGAAGTCTATAGCAGTAAAACATACAGCTGAGAAAACATGAATGGGAGTGTGCTTTTATTTTTAAAATTAGTTTACAATCTTCTCTCCCCCTTATTTGTGTATTTAAAAGAAAGAAAGGAGGTAGAAAATTGTAATAGTGATAAAACTGAACTCTCTTTTATAAAGTGCACCGCAAAAGGCAATGACTGGAAGTGGGAAAGGTGCACTTAGGTATGAAAGCGGGAGGGCAACCCTTGGGAGCCAACCCTCTGATCGGACTATGTAGGGAAATGTTCCTGCTCAAATTACACTATGTTCTGGCTACACCATGCCTCATCATGCAATTTGTTACACTGGTATTCTCAAGTTACAATAAAAGAGGTCTGAAAAGAAACTGGTATTTTACAAGAGTAATAAAATTTGCACCCAGGATGAGGATAATATGATATGGATGCTCAGTAAAAGACCCCACAGCAATGGACCGAATCACTGTCTCTGGAAGGGCCCATTGTTAACTCACAAATGGAGTGCAAAGAATGTGAATGTTTGGCTCATGAGTACACAAACCTGTAAGATCATAAAAGCTTGACTTCAGCTGCAACTAAGAGCCAGCGTGGTGTAGTGGTTAGAGTGCTGGAGTAGGACCGGGGAGACCCGAGTTCAAATCCCCATTCAGCCATGATACTAGCTGGGTGACTCTGGGCCAGTCACTTCTCTCTCAGCCTAGCCTATTTCACAGGGTTGTTGTAAGGAGAAACTCAAGTATGTAATACACCGCTCTGGGCTCCTTGGAGGAAGAGCGGGATATAAATGTAATAATAATAATAATACTGTAACTCTAATTCTGAGTGGGCACATGTTGCAAAGTGATGGCTAGGCATTGGGTAGGATGCCTGAATGTGTGAGACATAGCATGTCTCTTACCTGCAATACATGTTTTTCTGCATTACAGAGTGTTAGCTGCATTTTAATGTGTGGGGAAAGCCCTGAAATGTTTAGGGTAAAGGCTCTAATTTACTCCTCAAGGCAGTAGTAAATCTTCTTTTGTGGGGGGGATTAGTTTATGTATGATAGAGCATAGCAGGGAAGACTTAGGGGTACAAACTGCACAAACATGTTTTTGAAAAGTGTTTCTGGCTTTTGCTGAATAATCTTTTTTTTAATGTGTGAAGAGGAAATTGTGTTTAGTGTAAATAGAGTCAATCCTGGCAAAGGTCTATGTTCATTTCCTTTCTGGAAACAATGACTCTGCAAAATTTGGAATTGCACTGATAGTGAAAGGTGTGGTTTGCTTACAGCATCATTTTGTGCAAGTGATGTTAAAAGACAGGAAAGCATGTGAAGTGAATCACAGTCACCAGACAATAGCAGTCAGTTACTCTCTGAAAATGTGTGTTGCATTTATGAATTCAAAAAGTAGTTTGTGCTGCTGCTGATTTGCAACAGTATTTCCCTACTGATAAGATTCTGGTTATTATTTTGGATAATTTACAACTTCCAATTATATTTTATAGTGGATGGCTTTTTTCTGAATTAGTTTTGATTTTATTGCTTGCTTGTATAAATCCATAATCAGATATGGTTGCTTTTATTTGAAATAGCCTGCTATTTATTCTAGGATAAAGTAAAATGCTTTGTTGGATTAAAATTTTTTTTGTTCATATTAAAACTATAGGTTAATATGGATCTTATTAGAAACTCAAAACATATTTTCTTCTGGCAGAATACACTTGTTTTGACAAAGTAGTCTATGAAAATAGAACCTCTTGATATCAAGGGGGCACACATTTTGCTACTGCTAACTATTCTGTCTCTGCTGATCACTATAGCAACCCCTGCCCCCCCCCACAAAAAAACATCCACTTTTTAGAAATAGTCATTAAGATTTTTTCCTTTGAAAACATTAGATGCAGACACATGAAATAAGAGTAGGAGTCAGCAACACTGGCTGTGAGCTGTTTGTGCTGTTGTGAGACTTCATTCCTATGGTTTTAAACTTAAAGCCTGAGGCAAAACATTTTTGCAAAGGATAGCAAGTTGAGCTGTCCTTTGTTTCTCAGTAGAATGACATGGGTGTCTGGGCTTAAACAAAAGACTTCCTACCTATGAATGGGATAGTACATTTTGGCCACTTTAGGCCTCCTTCTTGCAGCAAATAAATCGGTTTTGTTTGATTGAATTATGGGGTTGAATTATTGATTGAATTATCTGTGAGAACCTTATTTAGCAAGAGCCTGTCCTTTTGTTGTGAAAGTCAATTAAGCTTGCCACTTCGGTGAGATATTTCTGTTTGCAATTTAATCAAACATCCCTGATACTTTAGAGAAGGAGATTAGCCTATGCTATTGTCTTTGTGACTTCTCAAGAAGCCTTCTAAAATGAAATCCCAGTAACCTTATTCTTTGTAAGGGGAGAGAATAAATCTCCCTGAAAGCAGAACTGTTTCACAGCTATAAGAGCCCCTTTTCATCTGGCTGCCTTTTGGTTCCAGGTTGCCAACTTCCTCCCTCTGCAAAGGTTTTGGCCCAGCCAGGAACACGTAGGTAGAGGCATTTAATAGGAACATAGTAAACTTAATAGGAACATAGTAAACTGCCTTATACTGAATCAGACTGTCAGTGACGCAGTTTCTGCTGCTTGGAACTGCTGAGGAGAAGAGACTACAGCTGGGGGCTCAATAATAAAGAAGCACCATCCTTTGTAACTGATCTGCTGCTGCTGCTACTCTATGAATATTTATATTCCTGGGCGCCAAATGGCTCACAATCTAAACAGAAATATAAGGTAGACAACAGCAACAGCCATTGGAGGAATTCTGTACTGGGGTGGTTACTGTTTTTGTTATTTATTATTTATTATTATTATTACATTTATATTCCATTCTTCCTCCAAGGAGCCCAGAACGGTGTACTACGTACTTAAGTTTCTCCTCACAACAACCCTGTGAAGTAGGTTAGGCTGAGAGAAAAGTGACTGGCCCAGAGTCACCCAGCAAGCATCATGGCTGAATGGAGATTTGAACTCGGGTCTCCCCGGTCCTAGTCCAGAACTCTAGCCACTACACCACGCTGGCTCTCTGGACAGGGCCAGTTGTTCCCCTCCCCCTGCTTAATATAAAAAGAATCACCATTTTGAAAGGTACCTCTTTGCTCAGTTAGCAGTAGGGATGTGCACGGAACTTAAATGGTCCGGCAAGGCAGCAGCGTACCTCCTTGCTGCCCCGGTGCCTCCTCGGACCAGAAGTTGCTTCAGTGCTGCACACATCGCGCTCGCTCAGATGCACGTTGCGCCGTGCACAGATGCAACAACAACTTTCAGTCACTTCCGGTCTGAGGAGGTACCGGGGCGGCAAAGAGGTATGCTGCCACCCTGCCAGGCCATTTTAAAAGGCAGCGCCAGCAGGGGAAATGTGGTGGGAGGGGTAAGAGATCCTTAAAGAGATCCACCCCACCTTCGAACTGGCAGGCACCAGTTCCATGCACACCACAAGTTAGCAGGGGTTATCCTGGTAGTCATTCTCTTGGGGACTATTTAAATGAGGCTTGCTGCCACTTTAAGAATGAGAAGCCACTACTGAATTTAAATTATTATTGTATTTAATTGTATGTAGGCTACTTTATGTAATACTTTATAAACTACTTTCTGCCTTGGCCTGAAAGACAAAATACCAATAAATTAAATGAATAGACATTAGAGGACAAGGGAATATCAGTTTGTCCTTCCTATTTTTAATTAATCCACTATAGTCCTGTTCAGGCATTACGTACAGACCAAATGTGAGCACATCATCAGCTAATCCCACTGGCATGCCAGCATTCATGCTCTCCGTTCTCTGTGGACAGAAGTAGCTCTCCAGCTAGCCTTTCCACATAACTTAGCCATTATTATTTTTCAGTCTTTCCATTCAGAAAGTTGATGGATTTCAAGTTGCACATATTAGCCACTGCCTATATTGTAAGTCCATTTCGTTTACTACACACACACACACACACACACACACACACACCTACCTATCAACACCCATAATACAGATTAAAATACAGGTTGAATTAGGCCTAGGGCAGGAACAATGCAGAAATGTCCCCGCTAAGCATAGTTACACAGGATTCAAACAAAACAAACCACTAGCAACAAGGAAAAATGCAAATAAAGATTTGCCACGAAGCATCATAACAAACATCTCCTCAGCCCTAGCAGCAATACTATAACATTTTTTAATTATTATTTTCGGAGAGTACATTTGAGTTTATCCAATTGGATAAAGAGGTCAGAGGGATTAAGGACAATACTGGGGAAATTTGAGAGCATTGGTTTGGAAGTCTCCCTCCGGGAAGTCATACTGGCTGGCATCCAGGCCCAGTCGACTGGGGAGGAGGATGCCCAGGTCCAGCTGGCCTGGGAAGTAGATAATCACTTTTTGCTATTCTCACCTTCAATTTAGCAGTCTAAAAGGGGAAGGCGATCTGAGTTGTTTCCCCTCATTGGAAAGGGGAAAGCTTTTTTCACTTTTCTTGTCCCCACACTCCATCACAATGGGGTCCACATCCCCATGGCTGTCAAAGCGCGGATTGAAGTGAAGCACTAGGTGCTTACAATCTTTGCCCAGATTCACAGCAAATTATTTGGCACATCACAGGATCTTTCCCTGCATGAGAACGCACTCTCCATGTCAGATGTTTAGCCTAGTTGCAGTCAGGCCTGAGCACTTTCCAGATTGCCAGCCTTACACCACACAAAATGAGGTAAACGGCAACATTTTTGTGGCGCCGAATTCAAACTGCACTAGAGATCCGTTATAAAGGGGCAAGCCTCCTACAATGGGCAAATATAGCTCGCTCTCTTTTTTGGTAACATTGTAGCACTATAACGCAGCAATAAAATCCGAAAGAAGGAGTCAGAAATATGAATGGCTCCTCCTTCCTTACAATGCAGGGGCTGTGATGTCAAAACACAGGCAACAAGGAAGCACACTTAGGGACCCGTCGCAACACTGTGATAGTGTGCAGTATGGAAAGTGCCCAGGCTACATGTTACAGTCTTGCTGGAGCCCAACAAGCAAGATCAACCTCCCTCCAAATGCCTTTTAACTGTGACCAGTTCCTCCTATAATGTATATTCTAATGATGTGGATATTGTTGTAATGTCAATAATTTGAATAGTTTCAGATTCATTCATTAAAATTACCTTTCCAGGAATTATGTTACGGGACGGAGAGCAAAGAGAGAATCATGAGACAGCATGACGTTAAAAGTGTCTTCCTTCTTGAGAAATGATAGGGGTGAGAGTGACTTGTATTGTGCCGATCTTGTTGAAACTGTAGCTTATGTAGCACCATCTAGCTCATGACAAAGGCTTGCCACTGTCAAATTTCCTGTTTTTGCTTCTTGCTGCATTCCAAAATGACTCATTTCATCACATGAAAATAGTGGGGAGGGAGGGCTAGCTATGTCATCCAAAGCACATTTACCTGGAAGTAAGTCCCATTGAACTAATGGATCTTACTTCTAAGCAGATGTGCCCTGCAAATCATTCTTTGCTTTTATTCCCTTTCTTTATTCCACAGACTCTGGGTGGCTTGACACCATTTGAAAATAAACGTAAATTGCGTCAAGCACAATCATTCCCCACAGAATCAAGTTTATTTCTAGCTATAAGGTTGTGCATCCCATTCCAAAAGAAAACCAGGCTCTGTAACTAAAAGATACCCAGAAGAAGTTGGCCCTTCAGCTGTCAAGGAGCTCTAATTTGCCTTTGTCTTTCACGACTCAATGCACAGAAATCAAAATATATTGCTTTTAACATTGGAACCAATGTTGTAAAAGACTGTTCTAACCAATTTGATCTGTACTTAATGTAATCTATATTTAATTGCTTTTATATAACTAATTTCTGATCTGTAATTAATGTAATTTATATTTAATTGCTTTTGTATATCTTTGACTACTGTGTACATAAAAGTTGCACTAACTTTTTCTGCAAGACAGCACTCTTGGAATATCTCAGACATGGCAATATGCAGGCTACCCTGGTGCACTGACGACAGCATTAACAAAAACAATCTCAAGCAAGTTCCAAGGACCAAAAACACCTCACAGTATAATAAAAAGAAGAGCCCGTTGCAAGTTATCTTCAAGAAACTGCAATGTTTATAGTCCACACAAGATCCAATAATAGACTAGGAAGTGCAGCAGCCACCTAGATGACAGAAGCAAGCTTAATAGGCTGTTTGTTTTTTAATTCTAAGTTCTAGCAAGACAAAAGTCAGATGGCAACAAAAGATGGCAGCCCTCTAGAGTGTTGTTGGGAGCCCTGTTTGGGCCTAGACCGATGGGCAGATGAGGAATGGGAGCTCAGAGCCCCATGCCAAATGGCTGTGGCCATGTCCCCTTGCTGGCCCTCCCTGCATTCAGCATGTGCCTGCAGAGGCAACTACAGATATTCTGGGGGCTTGTGTCATTTCATGGCAAGGTTAGTGATACATTGATTTGGGTGAAGAATTCTCATGGTGCTACTCTCTCATGTGGGGCACATTGCTATAATGACATCTAGACAACCGTTGGACTAGGACCAGATAGACCTGCGTTAAAATCCCCATTCAGCCATGAAACTCACTGGGTGATTCTGGGCCAAGAGCATGTCTCTTAGCCTAACCAACCTCACAGGGCTGTTGTGAGGACAACCATAAAACCATGTACACTGCTCTGGGCTCCTTGGAGGAAGAGTGGGATATAAATGTAATAAATTCTCATTATCATCATCATCTCAGTAGTTATTGGGCCAATTTTGTTGTGTGAGGTGTCATTGGAAAGGTATTTTCATAAACTATTAAAAGAAAAGTCCTTACAATTTCTGAAGTTTTTTTCCCCTTTTTACAGACAGCAAACGGGGGGAAATAGGGAGTTAAAAAAACAACTCTACTGTGAAATTGGTTGGGGTGGGGGAGGGCAGAGTTCTAATTGAACAAGGTGAGACAAATGTTCCTGGACCCCAAAAGGAAGAGGAAGACATTTCTGAGCAACAGCTTGCTCTTCAACAAATACAATGAACATTTATATACTTTACAACAAAAAGTTCCCAAAGCGGTTTACACAGATATAAATAAATAAAGATGGCTCCCTGTCCCCAAAGGGACAATCTAAAAATTGTCTCACAATCTCACAATCTAAAAAAGAAGCCTAAGACAGATCCCAGCAACAGCCACTGGAGAGATACTGTGCTGGGGATGTATAGGGCCATTGCTCTCCCCCCACCATCCCCGCTAAATCAAGAGAATCAGCACATTTAAAAGGTGCCTCTCTGCATAGTTAGCAGGAGAATCTTCACTCTCTCCTCCTGCCTCTCTGACTCATTGGCATGCTGTTGGCTCCTGATCAGTGGTCACTCTCAGCTTCAAGTGAGAGGAGATGAGAAAAAAGGGGAAGGGAGGATGAAGCAGTGTCCCTCTCTCCTTCTGACTGACTGGCTAGTGCTCAGGTTTAGCACATCCCTCGTGCAACTGACAGGCTCAATAGCAAGGAAAATCATGAGAGGGAGAGGGAGATATGCTGCCTTACAGTTGCCAGCCTCCTGCTTCCTACTCAAAGCTAAGAGCCCGCTGAAAATATCTTCAGTTCAGGAGCTTCCTTTTTGAATCCTGTCATTATTCCCTGCTAACTTGGCAAAGAGGCACCTTTTAATGTGGTGATTCTCTTTATTTAGCGGGGGAGAGTAACTGGCCCTATCCAACCCCAGCACAATACCTCCAGTGACTGTTGCTGGTGTCTATCTTGTGTTTCCTTTTAGACTGTGAGCCCTTTGGGGACCGAGATCCATCTGATTGATTTATTATTTCTCTGTATAAACAGCCCTGAGCCATTTTTGGAAAGGCGGTATAGAAATTGAATAAATAATAATAATTAAAAAGAACAGGGGGAAATTGATAACCGTCCTTTTCTCTGCTTCCCCATCCCCTATACACACCCTGCCCCACACATTCCTTAGCAACTGGGTTCAGAGTCTTGGATTAAATCTTGGACTCTGTTTCCTGTAGCAAACATTGCCAAATGAACAAACAAGACAAAAGACTGTAGGAATATATGAGGTGATTGACATTAATTAATTAATTAACTAACTAACTAAATTACATTTAAAGGTTTATGAGCTAGGGGAATACACATGTGCAAGGGTGCATGTAAAAGTGTCTGCATCAGGGGCAGGGTGACATAATTTGTATAGCAGGGAGAGCAAGAGCGTGCTGAGGAGTGTTTTGTTTTTCCCCATGGCTTTACAATGTTGCTTATAATGTTGGTCTCCAACTTCTCTTTTCAGCTACTATGCCAACTACTTTATTTAATTTTATTTATCTATTTATCTATTTATTTATTTATCTGTTTATTTATTTATTCTGGTACATTTGTGTATTTATTGCTGGTGTATTTGTGTATTTGAAATATTTTTTTATATATAATATTTTGGGAGCAACTGTCAAACTTATTTACCCTTGCAATTACTTGTGGCAAAGAAAATTACCCCCAAATACAATAAATGTCCTATTATTGTTTGCATAGTGGTGTTCATGGAGTACATTTGCTGCAGATATCTATGGTGCTGGTACACAATAAATTCAAAAATCCAAATTTTCATGTGTTCTGTTTGTAAAAGGAGGGATAAAGTCCTTCAGAAATCATGAGAACATGTTTCATAGCTTATGAAAATACCTTTCTGATGACACCTAACACAACAAAATTGCCCCATTAATTACTGAAATAATGAGATTTTCTACTTATAAGATGGTGGCCAACTTGATAATAACATCACAGCAATGTACCACACATGAGATGAGGCATAATGGGAAATTCTTCACCTAGAGAGGTCTTCAAATTAAACAAAACAATCTATATGAACTAATCACTAACTCGGTCATGAAATAAGTTTTTTGTTTGTTAAATACACTACGCTCCCGGATTAGGGATGAGGTTTCCCTAGAAACCCTCCCAGGGTTCTGAACTTGCCTCTACAGACAAGCATTGAAGGTAGGGAAAGTAGGGAGGCGTGGCCATAGAGCACATTGGCACAGTGGAGGGACCATGGCTAATTGGTATGCTCCTGGTTTTGCTCCTCTACCTAGGTTCAGGCAAAATGCCTGAACAAGGCCAAAAGTCTTGGCTTTCTGAGGGCTCACTACCTGAGCCATTCCAATTTCTTAACAATGCAACATTGGTTCAGTCTTGAGATGCTCTGCTTCATTGTAAAATTCGCCAGGCTGATGTGGGGAAAGCCATAGCTGAAAAACAATGTCCCAGGGTAGTTGAATCTGAAATACTGCTCTGAGCTCTTGAGGAAAGATACAACAAGGAAGAAGACAGTTCCAGGTCACTTATGCCTGTGTCAATCAGAACTGGCAACCTGAATTTTTCTCCTGTGGCTGCTTCCATCATCTCCACACAGTTTTCTTCTGTGTCACAGCTGTGCCTGTATCTGTCAATAGTTTCAGTTGCCAATGTAACAATGCACACAACTGCACTAATGTCTCATCCTCCATCAGCTCAAACTGTGACCATTGATCACAAATGCACGTTTTTAGCAACAGAAAGCAAATTTAGATTGGGCAATCTTCGGCAGACAGCAAATTCAGATTGGGCAGGCAATGAAGCAGCTTTTGACTTAAGAACACGTAGTTTCCCCCTTCATTGCTTCATGCTTGTGATGTTTGGTTTGCAACATGAGTCTACTGCTAGAATGTGGGTAGACTCTTTGGAGAAGACAATCTTTGGAGAAGACAGTGCTATTTGTCTGTGATTCTGCCCCATACCCAAATGACTGGATCCAGTTTGTATCAGGCAGGGAAGAGTCTGCACCAACTAACTTGCTTTGTCAACCATCACATTAACAGAGGGCACCTTAGTTTAAAACAGGCATTCCCAACCTGTGGTACTTGAGATGTTGCTGAATTTCAGGAGTTGTAATTCAGCAACATCTCAAGTACCACAGGTTGGGAATACCTTTAAAGCGAGCAAATTCTGTGTTTGGACAGCAAAATAATTGAATGTTGTCTTTAAAAGTGCATGTAGCCAAGCTTTGCACTGGTCTCTGAGCAAAATATTTACACTTACACACTTCATACACCTACCTAAACACAATGTAATCTCCACCTTTCAGGGAGACAGGTTGATTTCTGCACCAGCTGAACTCCAAACACACTTCTCACCCTGCTGGAGTGTTTGAAGTCAGCAACTGCTTCACAAAAGGAAACTCCTTGTTTTCTACTTAACACAGAAGGTAGTGGTTGGACTTACCGCTGTCTGATTCCAGGCATGTTCTGAAGCCATACGATGTAGGAACCTTGCTGAAGCTAAGCAGGTTTGGGTCTCAGTGCCTGGATGAGAAGCTGCTTGTGAATCCTACTCACACTTCCTTCAGTTTCCATACATATTACATACATACATACATATTATATGCTCGTCACCAAAACTGTATACAAAGTAACTAGATTATTGTTGAAGAACGAAAAGGAAAGCTCCTGACAGGTTGGGAAAACCTTTTAATAAAATAATCTGACTTTATTTTTTCCCATACAGAAGTGACCATGAAATAAATATTTGAGCAAATTGGGGTTTTAGTTGCAGAAATGTTTCAATATGAATCTCAGCCAAGAAAGAGCCTTAGAAGTCAAAACACTCAGTTTGAGAGTTAATTTAGCATTCAGCAGCGTGTTTTTTGCAGTGCCCGATCCTCTCAGGATCAGGCCCATGGAATTTTGTTGGTGAATTGCAGCTAAGAAGACAGGGAATAATTGCAGAAATGAACAGCCAGAGCAAACATGGAAGTAGCCTAATATGTCATGTTTTAGTTATATTGCTTCTTACTGATGGGTGTGGTAAAATGCTGCCTGCATTTTCTACAAGTGAAACGACTAAAGACTTACTGGCTGACATCCTGACTGCTGAAGCATGCAGCTCACAATAGTACCTCCAAGTGTACAGTAGGACTGCCCCACAGCTCTGTCGGTTCCTTTCTGTGTCTGTTTTTCCACAAGGGAGATAACAGGAACTTTTCCCATAGTTCTTCCACTGCACTCCCAAATCCCTGTCACAGCAGAAACACATCTCTGATGGCAGTGACATGTTTCTTGTGCAAAAGAGAAAACAATGTCACTGCCCTCAGAGATGTGCTTCTGACACTTTGAGAGTGCTCCAGTAGAAGTGACTACTGGCTCTGTTGTGCAAAAATGTAAGGGAACTGATGGAGCCGTGGAAGTGGTCGGTCCTGCTCCAAGGTCGTATTCATGTGCACAACGGTGGTCAGTATGCCAGTCACTCACTATTCATAGTAAAAGCTGGACATTCAGGGGAGGGATGAGGTCTTCCTTCACTTGTTTTCAGGGGAGCAGGCCTGTTGAGGATTCTGGACAGAGCCAGATTTAGGCACAAGTTCAGTAAGCTGCAGCTCAGGGCTTCACATTATGAGGGACCTCTGAATTTTTTTTTAAAAGACATTTCAAGTTTGACGCTGTGTTTTCCTTTAAAAGTATTTCTAACACAAATTGACTTACTGCAAAGATAACATCTGTTATCTTTGTCAAGTAAAAATAAAGCTTTATTATTTTTATTTTCATAGTCCTTTTTGTTAGAATAAATATTGTTAGAAAAATAATAATATTGTTTGTAATGCTGTGGGGCCTTTTGAGCTGAACATAGTGTAGGGCCTCAGCATTTTATAATCCGATCCCAATTCAGAACCATTCTATTGTTTCCCCCCTCCCCTCTTAGTTCATTCTTATTTTCTGAAAAATCATCAGTTGTGTAATGTGGCACACTCTAGTCAAATCCATTTCTTACTGATAGAGTGTATCATCCTAGCCAGCCAGAGATCACAAAAAGCAATCACATTTTTTTCCTACCTTTTGTAGGGTCTAAGGCAGGTCTAAGACACCTGTCCCTACAATAGGCAGGGAGGAAATGTGATTGCTTTTTGTGCAATTGACACAGTCACACAGACACAGTCACACTAAATGATACATTTAAAACTATCTCCTGTGAGTTCTTTCTCCTTTTCAAATAGTCCTGGGATGAGAGCTTTAACCCCTTTCCACTTGCCACTTTTGGCCAAAAGCTTGCCTGAAGAGGCTATTTGTGTCCTGTGGTGCCTTTGAAGATGTGTAGCTGCCTGGGGAACAATTCTTGACAGTAGAAGTAAGTAGAAGGGGTGCAAAAAATAAAATAAAATAAAAAGCCTCCTTGTGCCATAGTCCCAGGCCTGCCTGCCTGCACCCCCTGTAGGGTATCTGAGAGGAGTGGGGAAATTTAATGTTATGTGTGTTTTCTAAATCAGCCCTACATAAATGCTGGAATGAGTCGATCTTGCCTGCCACTCAGTAGCAAAATCCTGCATGAGAAAGGTTGTGCCATTGAGTCGGTCTCGACACCTGGTGACCACAGAGCCCTGTGGTTTTCTTAGTAGAATACAGGATGGGTTTACTATTGCCATCTCCTGCACAGTATGAGATGATGCCTTTCAGCATCTTCCTATATCACTGCTGCCCGATACAGGAGTTTCCCACATTCTGGGAAACACATCAGTGGGGATTCGAACAGGCAACCTCCAGCTCTCTAGGCAGGTTACTTCCCCCGCTGCACCATCGAAACAGTGTTTAAAAACCATGATGGCCCAGCAGACAGCCACATTTTATATCTATCATGCATTCTGTTATCTCCGAGAGTGAACCAACCATCCTTTGCAAAGCCCACAAGTATTCTATCTATACCTTTCATGCTTTGAGTTGCTTATTAGCTGTGAAAATAAGTAGGGAGAAAAGTTTCCAGGCATAGTTTAGTCTCCTGAAAACTAAGTATGCTTCATACCTAAGCCTCTGGGCTAAAGTTTAAGCTAGATGCATTCATTACTTCAAATGCATCTTATCCTACCATTTTGTTTTTTGTTTATTTTGGGTTGTGGTGTGTTTGGTTTTAGTTTTTTGTGATTAGGCACAAAGTTGTGCAAACCAGATCAGAATCCTAATGAGGGAATTTGGGAAGGGAGCTTTAAACATATTGCTCCACCATGGCCCCAAACCAGATCATGTGCCCCTTTCCCCTCCTAAGGTAAATAGCATGTGGCTGTGGCAGGAGCAAAGTATTCAAGCCCCCTACCCCTGACCTAAGTGTGCCAGTCCTGTTTGTTCACACACCCACAGCTGTTATTTACAAAAAAACCAAGTTGTTCTGGTAATCTTAATTGATAATTACCATCTTCACAAGTTAGCCCACTTCAGCTGTAAATCTTGAATTGCGGTGAATGACATCATCATCACAAACTATGCTATTGAGGTGTCCCTATCAGTGTTCTCTCTGTTTTTTTGTTGTTGTTGTTTTTTCATCTCTGTGCAGAATGAGTTTTGTTCTGGGTGGCGGTATCAAAGCAGTGTGTGCACACGTGCATTCAAAGTGGGGCCTTCCTGATTCAACCTAAGCAGGATCTAAAATTAACTGAGTGGACATAACAAAATATGTGAGTGTACATGCATGGCTTAGAGGGGACACTGGTCCCCATGTATCCAGGGGCGTAACTAGGGGAAATAGCACCTAGGGCACTGAAATCCCACCCCCCGGTCCCAACACCTGACATGCATCTTTCAGAAAACTTGTGTTTTCAATGAATGTCTAGAATAAACTGATGAGGTAATAAAAAAATTCTTAACTTTACAACAATATTGTAAAGAATTATTAATTCTTTAATCTGAATCCTTGTGATTGTGAGAATCACCCTCATCCTCCAAGTATTGTTAGGGCTTCAATTGGTTTAAGTAGATTAATTATGAGAGCTAATTTTAACTAGTGAGGGCAATTTTTAATCAGTGGATTTGTGAATAAAGGGGACTCTTTATGCTAGTATCTAGGTACTATGCATAGTACCTAGGTTGGCATTATGGAGAATTGTAACTTTATTTAAAATCAGTTTAGTGATGCATTAGTTAAAATGCCAATGATTGATCAACTTAAAAATCTAGTTAGCAGCCCTACATTTCCCCCCCTTTTAATAATTACGTACAGAACTGTAGTGCTTATACATGGCATTCTTAGATCAAATTCTTTGCTGTGCACTCATATATACTCCGTAAGATGGACTATATTAGTAGTAACTACCATCTGTGGCTTTGAGTGTCTGTTTTGTCTGAGAAAAGCCTCTAACTATTGTTAAGACATGGTAGAAACTGAGTGCTTGAACAAGTGTTCCTATAACATACACTCCAAAGGGAGCCTGTACATTATGCTGCTATACTTTTAAAACCTTTTAAACAGGTAGAAATTCAGCAGCCAAAGCCTCTCATTATTGCATTTTTATTTGCTGATCTTCTTTTCATAAGGCATTTCAAAGCAGAAGGTGTCTGCCAGCAAAACAAAAACAAATTATTCTATAATGTTTTGTTAAATTTGAGGTGGAAGGCATGATTATTTCAAAGCACTGCAGTAAAAGAGTCATGCTTGCTTGGAGTTTTTACCTACGTTCCTATGTAATTCCACAACCCTTGTCCTACACGTGCTGGATTCTGTCAAGTGCAATGAAGAACTATAATTAATATTAAATAACCTTTAAGAAGAAACTGATGTCTGCAGCAGACTGGATCCGTGTTATCTTTGGCCCCTTCCACAGGGGTCTTTAGCACAGCTGAGGCATTGCTCTCTTAAATCAGCTGAAAGCATGTTGATTGATTGCTGTGGTTCCATGTGCCAGAATCAAAGCATGACTATTCAATGTGTCTTTTAAAAACAACTGTGTTCAAAGTAAAAAGGGAGTTGGATTGATTTTTTAAAGAAGACATTCAAAAATATAACCTTTTTTGGAAGGCAAGGAAACTTAAGCAAATCTACTTGGGATGCACAGGCAATAAAAACCCAAGTACAACTCAGCTAAATTGAAGGGAATAATTTGCAGCACGTTAGCCACTTATTTCAAAAGACAAGCCATTTCTCAGTATGCTAAGACTGCACAACACAGGGATGACAATACATTGCAAATGCAACATTTCTGGGTGTGAATTCTTACAGCAGTTTTTTTTTTAAAGAACCATACAAGTTAAAGGCAGGCACTTTCCTAGTTTGAAATGCCACAAACCTTATAATCAGATAGAGATAGAGCTCTATATAGAGAATTAAACAGCTTGCGAGTGAATATTTCCATTTTATTCCTTGCCTCCTCCCCCACCCCCCGCACCCTTCAGTTTTGCCACCTTACAGGGTATTAAACCAACATTGTCTTTTAAAGGGATGTTTTGTCCACTTACTTTTGTGCCATTTATATCTGTTTTTTAAATGCTCAGGTCCATTGCCAAGTTCACGTTTGCATTCTTCCAACTCCCTAGATCGGGGTGGGGGGTGGGGGTGGAATTATACTAGGGCCTTGCAGAGGCCATTTGAGCATTTGTAATGGCCATTTTTTAAAAAATTTAAAAATGGCTGCTGCACATGCTCAAATGGTCCCTGCAAGGTTCTAGGCCTTGCCAGGCCTCACAGAGGCCTTTTGGGCATGTGTGACTACCTCCAAAATAGCCACTGCACTGATCTTTGTAGGCCTGAAAATAAGACCAGGATGGGCTGTGGTGGTGATGTAAGAGGCCGGCGGGGGGAGGGGTAACCCTTGCAGACACCCCCCGTGGCCTTTAGGAAGCCCCCAGAAGGGGCTACAGGTAAATAAATAAATAAATAAATAAATAAATAAATAAATAAATATCGTGAATTGGTGAGGGGGTGGGGAGCAGCATGGCACTGGTGCCCCCCACTAGCACCTAGGGCACGTGTCCTGGCTGACCCCCCCTAGTTCACCTAAGTATGTATCCCTACAACTGTACCCAGTTTGGTTCATATTGGTCCAGGCATTGTGAAGTTGATAGGATGGGAGCACACATACCATCATGGACACAGTCACAGAATACCAGGTGATCTCATAGGTTTACTTTCCTTAAGGAAAGTAGGCTAAAAAATGGAAAGCTTCATGGTCAACAGACTCATGTAAAGTAATGTCTAGTGCAATCTTCAGGGACATCTTTCCAGGAGGCACTGTGGGAAATGGCCTCTCCCCCTCATGCAATTGTGCAGCATTAGTCTGGATGTCAAGCACAGATGCACCAGCCCAGTGCTCCTCTGGGTGTCCCAAGGATACCAAGTGAGCAGCATGGCAGAGCATGGATTTGAACCTGGGTCTCCCCAGTTTCAACCCAGTTTCTATCATTCTAGCCACTATGCCACCCTGGCTGTCAACTTTGAAGCCCCATCGTCTCTTCTTTATTACAACACATACTTAGCAGAGGCTGATTGGCATCTGAAAAGAGATGGAAGAAACTAGAGCATATAACCTTTCACCTGCCACCAAAATTGTTCACACACACACCCTGCACACAGAGAGTTGAGCCCCACGTTTGAATGATATTCTGCCTCTCTTTAATAATGGGGGGCAGGAAGCATGTATATATTTCCCCCAGGCACCTAATTTGTAAGGGTTCAATTCATCCAAACTGCCTCTTCGTACAGTTCATTTGTGAACCTCACATAAAAAGGCAGATCATATGAATAAGCACCAGTATGGCAGGTGGGGGAAAACATGCAGATCCATGCTCTTTCCCCTTTTGGTTAAAAGGTAATTGATATTATTATTATTATTATTTACATTTTATATCCCGCTCTTCCTCCAAGGAGCCCAGAGCAGTGTACTACATACTTAAGTTTCTCCTCACAACAACCCTGTGATTAGGTTAGGCTGAGAGAGAAGGGACTGGCCCAGAGCCACCCAGCAAGTATCATGGCTGAATGGGGATTTGAACTCGGGTCTCCCCAGTCCTAGTTCAGCACTCTAACCGCTACACCACACTGGCTTTGGAAGGTAAAAACAACTTGGGAGGAGCTTCAGAAAAAACAGGCTGGCAGGAGAAAGATTGCACATCCTCCCTGTGTCATATGCCGAACCATTTCTCCATTCTGTGTGATTATACTCTGCCATCCTGCTTGTAGTTCTATCACTTGTAGCTTTATAGTCCTGCAACAGCATTTATATGTAACGAATGCAACACTCTTATACTTACTATACCAATATTATATTCTTGCTGTGTAAAAGTCATTCTTACGTATAACTAGAATAGATGGTGTGAGGTGAGTGAGTGCCTGAGTGAGAACGCGACCAGAAAGAGGAGTTAGTGCTGGGAAACAACAGACAATGCTGAGGGAACAGAATAAGAGGTCTTTGCAACCCAAACGACGATGAAACACAATGAGACTATTCTCACGCGCAATGGAAACCAGGCTAAGGGAGTGCAACCTGGTTTCCACTGCATGTGAGAGCCCTCTTGGGTAGCCCACTGCTTAACCCGGGTTTCGGGCATGAGAAAGGGTTAGAGGATCATGTGTTGCTCTGCCCCACAGCAACTCATGAGTAGCCCCCCAACATGGAGGCTACAATAAGCCTCCCAGCATCGGGAGGCTCCCCAGAATGCCCCGTGCATCCGTACAGGTCATTCTGGAGTTTCCAGGGGCCAGAAGGCCTCCAACAACCCCTCCCCCCAAGCCGGCTTCATGACGGAGCCAGTAATCATCTGACCAGCCGATTTGGACGCCCATGGAGGTGTCAGTGCTTGTCTATGGGGAGAGTTGGTCGAGCCCGCTCTCCGCACAAAAACCCTTTAGGCTTCTCGTGTGAAGAGCCTTAGAGAGTCCATGTTTGAGAAACAACCAGATGTTCTGGAAGACAGAATGTTAGTCAACATATCACAGTTTCTTTTCCAAGAAACAAGTGACCGTTTTCAAACATGAAAGACCCACCGCAATGGGCATTGGCCCTAAAAGCATCCCAGCAGCATGATGATTTTGAGAGAGACTCCCACTCTGGTGGGGCAAAGCATCAATACACTGACACAACTTGGTTTCACGAGTATAGCTTGGACTGGCCACTAATTCAATAACCATGTGTATGAGTGGAGTGAATGTGAAATTAAGCTAGGGAATAACTGCTGCACCTTTACGAAGTCTCAGTATGATAGTACTAATGCTAACAAGGCAAAGTCCTACTTCCTACTCCCTGTCCCGATAAAGAAAATATGACACCTGCCCTCCTTCCATTCAAATTGCCTCATCCTAAATGCAATTTGTAATAAAGGAGGAGCCAGCAGAGCTTTGTAGCATCTAGCTGCAGTGTATCAGATAATGTGTCTACAGATTTGCATCAGTATATTGGCTGCAGCAACGTGCTATGCTGAAATGCTTGTTAAGAGTTAGCTGACTTAACTCTGAATATACTATTATCAAGGTACAGTGCTAAATTACTAGTAAGCTGCTACCAATTCTTAAATTTATTTGAGTCATGCTTCAGGAAGTCCTTCCTCTAGCTTCCTTCAAAGACAATAGTACCTTGAAATTGTTTCAGTGATGTGTGTGGCCAGGCTAGGCCATTTGGTTGCTCTTCTTCAGACCTTCATCACAGATAGGACTACAAGAAGGCCAGCTTTTAGTAACTGGTGTGCAACAGTCACAAGTCACTACTCATTTCCTAATAAAAATCCTCACCGAAAGTGGCATCATGAATCTTATTACCCACCATGTAATATGCCTTAGGATATTACAACATTTTACTAGACAGAGAATTAACCCTTTTCAAAGTCAGTTTTCAAAAGTATATTTTAGAATAAGAAGCAAATTTGTACAGAGAGAGGCACTGTTCCCTCTAAGGCGTGCGCTCACAAGTTTTTGGATGTCCACTCAGTTCAATTTAGATCCCGCTCAGGTCGAACCATTCTGAATGCAGATGTGCACACACTGCCTTGATACTGTAGCCCAGAACAAAACTTATTCCACATAGAGATGAAAAAAATTAGACGGACCACTGGAGACATTGGTCTGTCTGGCCCAGCCTCTCTATGGAATGGAACTCTTCTCTTTGGGGCCTTGTACAGAAGTTATCCCCACACCTCCTGTTAACACTTCCTTAACTTGGAATGCAAGAGACTGGATCCTGCTTCATGCATGCAAAATATGTATGCTGCCACTGAACTATCAATCCACTTCTCTTCACAGGCAGGATGTGTGGGCTTTGTGGTGACCCAAACTGGGTGCCTTGGCTTCTGTTTCCAGTTGGGCCTTAGCATTATCTTCTGACTTTGAATAAACTTTTTCATTATCTCTAGTGGCTTGAGGTGGTTACATGAGTCTACTTTAAATCACTCCTTGTCATAGAGGGCAGTTTGATGAGGACCTCCTGAATCCTTCCCTGAATTAGTCACAAGTACTGGAAAACTTTGTCAGAAAGGAGAGGCTTTCATTAAAAACTGTGAGTAATTTTGGTTTAGTAAGAACCAAAGTTTAGTGAGAACTAAAGTTACTTGTGCCTGACAAGCAAGGTAGACTATTTAATTTGCTACTCCTAGAATCTTACAGTAGCTATTTCTCACACTACTATCATTGACAGACCAGCATACATACTATTGTACCATACTACAGAGTTTTGCAGTCCAGAACATAATATGTTGGTATAGGAAAGCATCTAGATGCAGAAATGCAGTGACCTGATGATCTGAAGGTAGGGCAGTTGGTTTTTGTTAAAAAATGAGACTTTTATTATCCATCTCTTTCATATATTAGCCTTTTCCCCCAATAAAAAACTGTATTGTCCAAGATAATTTCTACATCTGTTGCCACCAATTATTACCTGTTGTGTTAAACTGATTGGGGTGGAAAGACATTTCTACCATTTTTTTAACCTTTTAAATAAACAAAATTTCCATTGTTTATGTTTGGGTGGCCAGCATTACCATGAATGCATTTCATGGTTAACATTTACAGGCAGAATTCAGTAAGGATTTGTAGTTCTGGGATTTTGCCATTTTGATTGCTGTTACCATGTGGTGGTGAGTCATGCATGTTCAGTAAAGGTAAAGTGTGCTGTCAATTCAATTTCAGCTCCTGGCGACCGCAGAGCCCTGTGGTTGTCTTTGGTAGAATACAGGAGGAGTTTACCACTGCCATCTCCTGTGCAGTATAAGATGATGCCTTTCAGTATCTTCCTATATCGCTGCTCCCTGATACTGGTACTGGGATTCGAACCAGCAACCTTCTGCTTGTTATTCAAGCATTTCATGTGCAGTAGTTTACCATTAATGTTTTGTTCATCCATCCCACCACAAATCTTTGAATGAGTTTTTTTTAAAATTGAGAGAAAAAAGTACACAGCTGGACGAACACATTCTAGGAAAACACCTATTTCAAAAAAGAGTAATGTGAAGCCTAGTTCTCATTAAGGCTGTGAATCTGGATCTGGGTTCAATTACCACCATATAAGCTGGGGCTTATATGACTGAATGTTCCTCTCTACAAAATGAAAAAGCCATGCACACAGAAAGCTAGATGACAGATTCAAAGTGTAATGCAAGAAAGAGTTGTATGGTACTTTAAAGACCAAAAATCTGTTATAGCATTTTGGATAGAAAGATCATATCACTAGTTTCTTCATGAGACATATATGGATTTCCGTCTCATATGGTTAAATGTAGCATGGCTTTCATGGTAACAACTTCCAGAGGAGCAGCTGTGTTAGCCTGTAGCAGCTAAAACAACAGAGTCTTGTGACACCTTAATGATTAACAAGTTTAGTATGGAATGTAGGATTTGGAAGAAAAGGTGAATCTTTTGCCCCAGTAGCAAATTTTTTGTTAGCAAGTATGGAGGATCATTTAATAATGTTACCACTTTGATGTATATTATTTTTATATTTTAGGATAGAGAATTGTGTGTTAGAATCCATACTACATAAAATCAGGTTTAGCTTGAATCACTAAAAGGTTTCCAGAAATAGATGCAATACTAAATCCATAGGTTTATAGATCTGCTTAAGAATACAACCATTATTTTGAATGAGGTAATTCAAATAATAACTGAACATAGGGCTTCCTCCCCCCCCCTTTTTTTAAAAAACAAATCTAGCAGTTTTATAATGGGTTTGTAACACAGGTTAAGAGAGCCCTGAATTGAAGAGTTATTGACAGCCCAAAAAGGCCATGTTCTTTTGGTGGGTATGCCATAGCAGGAGATGGAGGTCAATATTAAATATGTCAGACAAAATGTTCCTTATATTTAAATCTAAAAGAAGCCCAAATCATCATCTATAGGTGGTATATGTCATCTCAAAAATTGGATACCAGCCACAGGGGAAAGGTTAAAATAACTTATGATGCTATGGCAGCTCATAAGCTTGAATAAGATTTAAACACAACTTTGCTGGGCTTAATTCAAAATATCAATGCGAAAGACCGATTTTTAAAATTTATTAATCTGTTGTGTATTCCAGACACTGAAAGTTAAGCATAATGCCAGATCAGAGAGAACTCTTGGGGGAAATCTGGCACATCACATAAATGGAAAAATAGAACTATATTATTGTGAGTGAAAAATGAAAAGTGCATTTTCCCAATGCACTTGGGGAAAGGAGGGATATTACTTATTTAATGGATTTCTTGTCCATCCTTTCAAGTCCAATACCTCATATTGCATTTAGGCTTTTCCACAGCTTCAACTGATGCTCTAACTGTGACCCTGTTTACTCAGCCTGGCTATGGTGACCCACACTTTGGGTTATTTTCCATTTGAGTTACTGCAATGTGTCCTACTTGGGGCTGCCCTTCAAAACTGTTTGGAAATTTCAGCTGGTACAAAATAAAGCACAGTTAGGCTTAATGGGTGCTAGACTTTGTGAGTATGCTATGGTTGCTAGTTTGTTTCCAGACACAGTTTAAGGTTATTAGTTATTTCCTTTAAAGCCCTAAATGGCTTAGGACCATCTCCCTGTACAATTTGTCCTGCGGGAACTCTCTTGTTCTCCCTTTGCCTCCTGAGGCTCCTTTGGTGGTGACATGTGACAGGGCTTTCTTTACTGTGTACCCACCTTGCGGAATTTCCTTCCATGGGAGGCAAGATTGGTCCCCCCACACACACACTTGTTGGCACTTTGGTGCCAACTGACGACTCACTTTTTTCAATTGATATTAGCTCTTTTCCTTTTACTATGGTTTTGTGTTTCCCTTGGCTTCGTTTTCTGGTTGCTAAAGTATTCAGGTTCATTGTTTTTTAATGTTTTATTCTACTTTTGTTTTAATGGATTGTTGTAACCCAATTTGAATGCACTTTGAGGAGAAATTAGAACATGCATTTTTAAAATAAAAGTAAAATATGAGTTCTATGGAAAATTGGCCAAAAATTGTGACTGCATTTAAGATCTGGTAAGTTTTGATCTTAAATACATGTGTAGGATTGAGAGTCACAATCTTTGACCAATTTTCAGGCAGCAGCAATATAGGAAGATGCTGAAAGGCATCATCTCATACTGTGCGGGAGGAGGCAATGGTAAACCCCTCCCATATTCTACCAAAGAAAACCACAGGGTTCTGTGGGCACAAGGAGTCAAAATCAACTTGACGTCACACTTTACCTTTACGTTTTGATCACTAAAGTTTGGGGTATGTATAAGAAACTCAATATTTAAAAAAAATCACATCTCAAAAACAAATTAATCTATATTAGAGCCCTGGAGAACTATTTCTACCTTGATCTGCACAACTTCTGGCAAGCTTCATATCCGTTTTGTTTTAAAACTATCTAATCCTGAGCTTCAAGAGCATTCCTGGAATGTTATCCTGCAAATCCTTCACTGTAAAAAGTCTTCATTATTCATGCATTCAGAACCTGACAAATTTCTACTTGATTAATTTTGAGGAGGGTATTTTTTTAAAAAGGGAAACTATTTCAGTTTGGAATTGCTTAAACTCTGCTGCATATTGCCAACACTGGTATAGTTAGACTATGCCATTGTACGTTTGAGATAATGTATGAAGAAAGGTTGCTGAGGAAGTGGTTGTGAGGAATGTTCTTCTGCAATTAGTCTGGGATTGTACTACCCAACTAGTACTAGTACTATCTACCCAACTAGATTGTACTACCCAACTAGGTAGAGGCCCCCATCCTCAGGAGAAGGAATGACGAGGATTGCAATTTCCTGTGCTATTGATGGCTATCAGTACAGCACACCTCCCATGGAAAAGAGTCCCAAGAGGGACACATGCACACAACCTCTGCTCCAGATGAGAGCCTTTCCTCACTCTGAGTGGTGGTGGGGCTGCTGTGTGCACACACTAAGGTGTGCATAATCACTTCTGTGCCACCACTGCCACTGGGAATAATGGTGGAGGGGGTGGAGCAGCAGCAATTACACACACCGTAGAGTGCACACAACAGCCCGCCTGAGGACAGGCTTGCAATGAGGACAGACTCTCAGATGGAGCAGAAGCTGCCCACATGTGTCCCTCTTCCATGGGTGGTGCTCTGTGCTGTATGTTAGCCACCATGTCATCTGATTTGGAAGTCTGTAATGATTCCACCCTCCATCTGCAGTGCAGTTGGGTAAGAGATCAGTATGGAGCCATGTGATAGAAACCTCAAAGAAAGCTATGACTGCATGCATCATTCTCCCATGAGCATGAATCTAGCTTTGCTGAATTGTGGCCTCAGTCTCTCTTGCCAAAAGAATAACAGATTATGGTAAAGTAAAGTAAAGTCGATTTCAACTCCTGCCATCTAGTCGATTTCGACTCCTGGCAGCCACAGAGCCCTGTGGATTCTTTTGGTAGAATACAGGAGGGGTTTACCATTGCCTCCTCCTGCACAATAGGAGATGATGCATCTTCCTATATTGCCGCAGCGTGATATAGTACCAGCAGGAATTCAAACTGGCAACCTTCCACTTGTTAGTCAAGCATTTATCCACTGTGCCATTAGGTGGCTTAACAGATTATGGTGGACGATCATTAATAGTAAACATTTTTTCTTAACTGAGGCATGGAAAAAAACCCACCACAAGATCCTATAATAACTAGCAAATTATTTATTTATTTATTTATTTATCTTATTTTTACCGCCTGATATGTATATCTCTAGGCGGTGTACAAAATTTAAAATATTTAAAAGTCACAAATTAAAATACATAACAATAAAAACAATGGAATAAAATTATTAAAACAAGTTTTTTAAAATTAATTCTAATTAAAAGCCTGAGAGAACAAGAGGGTCTTGAGATTCTTTCTGAAATTATCTTAGTAGCTCCTGGAACTAACTAACTCTCTCTCTCTCTCTCTCTCTCTCTCTCTCTCTCTCTTTAAATCAAGAGTACACATACTTCAATTTTGTTTAAGTTTGTTCTTGGTCAATATTTGTTCAGACTTTTTAAAATTAGCCAAATGGCTGTGTACAATAATACATTACCAGCAGCGGAACCTATGTATTAGCTAAGCGTGTTAGTCTTTGCTGCACTTATAATACTCTTCCAACTACTTCTAAAATACTTACAGGAGAAAAATATTTGTCAAACTAAAGGTGAAGTAGGGAAAAGACTTAGTGGCTGGAAGAGGACTTAACACAAGGTTGTGTTCTCTATTAGCAAGCAGCAGATAACACATTTATCTCATTTGGACAGTGTGGTAAACAGCTGTGGCTGATAAACAAAGGGCACATGCCCTGGGGAGGACAGACAACACATGACACAAAGTCAACTGGAAGAGACAAAAAAAAAAAGCCTTTGCAAGAGCAAAGATCAGAATGACAAATGACACACAGGAATGTGGACCCTACAACCTAGTCACTTGACTTTGCTCTACTGAAAAATTGTAACCTGTCATATGTTAGTCGTTTTTGCTGGAAGCTTTACCTGGTGTGCATAATTCTACAATAATAAAGTTCTTGTGGGGCTGTCTGTGCTGGATTTAGACTCAAGCTAAGCAAGCTGCAGCTTAGGGCCTCACATTATGAGGTGCCTCTGAAAAAACCTAATTTTTAAAATAAAAAATTAGTCTGAATGAAAAGATTAGTTTTCAAATTTTGAATAATGAATTTTCATTTAAAGGTTTCTCTAATGCAAATGGGTCTATTGCAAAATAACTGGCAAGTTATTAATTTTTCGTTGCATCTTTGCCGAGTAAATATAAGGTTTATTATTTCTATTTTCATTGTTTTTGTTTGAATATTTTTTTTCCTATAATGTTGTGGGGCTTTATAATCTTGAATAGTTTAGGGCCTCGGCATGTCACAATCCAGCCCTGAGGATATGCACTGGCCCATTATTTCCATTTGAGAATACCATGGACAACCAGGAAAACAAACAAATGGATCATGGAACAAATCAATCCAGAATTTTCACTCGCGGCACAAATCACCATGCTCAAACTATCATACTTCAGGCACATTATGCGGAAACCCTGTCCATAATGCTGGGGAAAGCTGAATGAAAGAGAAGAAGATGACCAGCAGCAAGGTGGATGGACTCGATTATGACAACAATGAATGCACCACTGAGAGACCTTAAAGGCCAAGTTGAAGACAGATTGTCCTGGATAGAATCTATCTATGTGGTCGCTAAGAGTCGACACCGACTTGACTGCACTTAATCAATCAGTCAATCATTTCCATGCTTACAGGCTGAAGTAGTCAAGAGGGCTATACTGTTACTTTCAGATTTATACAAAAAATTGCAGTTTACTTGATTTAATTAGTAGGGGTGCTGTAGCCACAAGAGCTATAATAAAAACCTGAGATTTGGCAAAATTGCTGGGAAGGCTTGAACCTTAACTTTTATATTCCAAAAGACAACCTTAATTTCTATCTTCCAGACTGGACGCATCTTTTTCTAAACTGATCAGAATGGGATTAGCTATTCTGTTAAAACAAACAAGACAGTTAAAACATGTTTACTGGATGGACATGTGAAGAATGTCATCTTCACAGTTTACATGGTGAGGCCATGCTAGTGCAGTGACACTCTTTCTATACATGTAATATAACAATTTTTGCAGGCAGCATTAAAAGTGACAACAATTACAGAAGTATAGCTAACATTCTTGCTGTGGGGAGTAATTCTCTGAGGATTTATCAAAATGATGATGATGATGATGATGATGATGATGATGATGATGATGATGATGAAGAAAGATATGAAAGACAAGAAGCTGAAGAATGAAAACACCAAACAGTATCCAAAAACACCACCTAAATTCAAGAAAAATTAGAGAAGTCTTGGAAATAATAAAGCAGCAAATAACAGCAGTGTCAAAGAAGATTAGCAGATACAAAGCCAGAATTACACAACACAGGCAGAATCTCCAATTCCAGTCGAATCAGAGACGTTTCTACCAAAGCATAGAAGGAGAAACTGCAAGAAACATAGAAACACCAAATAAAGAAGAAACAATGCAGTTCTGGGAGAAACTATGCGACAATCCAATAGATTATAATAAAAAAGCAGGCTGGGTGAAAGAGGTCGAAAAATTTAACCTCAAATGCAAGATCTAATAATAACACCAGAATTAATAAGTGAAAGAGCAAAGAAAATTAAAAATTGGACTGTGCCAGGCAACGATGAACTGCACGGTTTTTGGCTTAAACACCTAACAAGCCTCCATAAACAACTATCAAAACAGTTCAATCACATTTTGCAAGGAGGTGATATTGAACAATGGCTAACAACTGGGAAAACTCATCTCATAATGAAAGACCCAGCAAAAGGTGCAGTTCCAAGTAATTATAGACCGATCACCTGCCTGCCAACCATGTTCAAATTATTAACTGGGATAATAGCAGATGAAGTAATGCAACACTTATTAACTAATAAGCAGCTTCCAATTGTACAGAAAGGAAATTGCCCGAACACCAGAGGCACAGAAGATCAGCTGCTGATTGACAAAATGATTTTAGAAAACTGCAAGAGAAGAAAAACAAATCTAAGTGTTGCATGGATTGACTACAAGAAAGCCTTCGATTCATTGCCTCACACATGGATACGAAAATGTTTAGAAACAACTGGTGTCAGCAAAAACATTCAGATATTTATTTAAAAAGCAATGAGCATTTGGAGTACAGAGTTAACAATCAATGGCAAGACACTTGCATCAATGTTAACAATCAATGGCGAGACAAATTGGAAGTGAATACATCAGGAGAGTTCCTAGGGCACAAAGCCAACAAAGGCAGTGACCAGCAGCCTCCACTGCCCTGTCTCCTGCCCAGGTGGCCTCCTGGCCACAGCAGGCAGGCAAGTGGGCGAGTGACAGGTAGCACGCCTGCCCTCACTGCTGCCACTACCCACCACTTCGCAGTGGTGCTAAGGGCAGGCAGGTGATGAGGAACACCCACCCACTTGCCATCTCTCCTTGCCACCACCAAGCGGCAGGTAGCAGCTGCGGTGAGAAGGGTAGGCATATGCTCCCACCCTCTGCTCCTACCCTCCCACCCTCTGCTCTGGCCAGGACTACACCTTGGCAGGCAACCAGGGTAGTGGGGGCACATTGGCAGGCTTTACTTGGGACATCCCTGAGCTTCAGGCCAGCCTTGCATGATGTGATTAGCCCCAGTGTATATTATCAAGACTGGGATCACAGCATGGGGAGGTATAATACTTTGCCCCCACCACGGTTCAGGATTGCCCTCTCTACATGACTATTTATTTTCCCCTGCCATTTAAATCTTCCACTGTAGCTCTCAGGAAGAATAATTGTGAGAGAGGCAGACGCTATAAGGCTGTAGTGATCCATGAGCAATCTCCCTGGACAGGCTGTGAAGAGAGCTGGGCAAACACAAAAGAATCCTGAATCAATATGCTAATAAATTATATTTCCTCCTGAGATTGTAGTAAATATGTAGAAGTATATGTTACGTTTATACATATAATCATATACTTTAAAAACATAAACACATTTAAAAAGGATAGATGCACATGACAATTCAACAGAGTAGCTGGCTATAGGCTAGCTGGTAGTGGAGTCTATCCATTGAAGCAATAAAGGGAGTATTTCAATTGATCAGAAGGGATGCTCTCGAAAAGGTCACAATATGTCCACCAGTCTAATAATGACCAAGGAGGAGAATATGAAGCTACTTAGTCTGAAGCCAAACACATCTTCCACAGTGACAATAATGCATTGGTTCCATTCTCCTTGTAAACTACCTGGCAGTTTAAACAACAGAACTCAGTAATACAGCTATATAACCCTACTTTGGGCTAAACATATAGTTAACAACTTTCCATATTAAAAATGCCAAAGTAAGAACCAACCTAACTTGAAAAATGCCTAACACAACGTTTGTGCCAGAGAGGCTTTTTCTCCTAATGAACATTACAGTGCTTGCAGTCTACTGTCTTTTGCGGGAGTAAGAAACTACTAGCTGTAAGGGTGTAAATTAATCTGAATCTTATTATCATAATTAGAATTTCTGCAAAGAATTTCCTCTTAAAGTAACAGTTCAGTCTAAAAGTAACCAGTCTAAACTGCCCTGAGCCATTTTGGAAGGGTGGTATATAAATTGAATAAATAATAAATAAATAAAAGTGCTACAATCCCAATTCTGAAAATACTTACTTTCAAAAATGTCACACAATGACCACCCTGTTTTAGGTCAATTAGAAGTGAAATAATAGTACACTAACCAAAGATAATTAATTCCAGAGGTAAAGATGAAAAAGAAAAAGATATGTGAATATTATACAGATTTCCTATGCTGTGCATTATTTTAAAAGAACTGAAGGGAGATTATGAAGAAAATCAATTTAAATACCAATTTATCTCTTCATTCAGACCAATAGGTATAGCGGTTTACAGAGTGTAGATCCAAAACAGCTCATGTCATAGAAGAGATCTGTCTATTGTATCTTTGGTGCCCTTGACCTTTTCTAAACACCAGAATTTTAACAGTAGACTGCGAGCATTGTGAGGTTAATGATCCTCCTTGGTCATCATTAGACCAGTGGGCATATTAAGAACTTTTGAAGATATCCCTTCTGATCAATTGTATTTCTGATCAGTTTGTATTTCTCCTTTATTTCTTCGAAGGATAGACTCAACTACCAGCTAACCTTTAGCCAGCTACTGTATAAGGACTCTGTTGAATTGTCATGTCCACCACCATATATGCTTTTAAAATGCTTTTTTGTTTTTAAAGTGTATGATTATATGTATAAATGTAACATATACATTTTAATATTTACTACAATCTCAGGACTGAATATATTAGCATAGTGATTTAGGATTTGTGTGGGTTTGCCCATATTATTATTGAATCCTATATTTCAAGTTTCCTCTTGCTTTTTCCATTGTGAATAGAGCTGAACATTAAGATGAAGCCATTATTCCCCTTTATGCATTTTCACACACTCTCTAGCATGTTTTGTCTATTCATTACCAGCTGGGAGTGAGTCACACCCACTCTGACTGGATCTCATACACTTCACTAGATCTTGTTTGCATTTGTACTCTAGTCTAGACAGTAATGGGACACACTTATCTCTTGCATTCCTGGGTCTTCTGCCATTCACTTTATAACATCCCGCCCCCCGACACACACACATATACACACACTTCTTCTCTCAGTACCTGTATGTGTGTATATGTATTCACGGGCTGACATCTAGACTTATGAAGTGGCTTGAGCAACGAACAAAGTTGTGCTGCTGGTGCAAGAAGACCACATTGTTATGCAAAGTCACAGGATTGTTTGCAATTGTGCTTTTCCACAAAGGTTTCCTGCAAGACATATGAGGTGTGCCACAGAGTTGTGCACCTTGTTGTGCAAGCACAAACATGTGTGGTGGCGCAACACTAGTCTGGAATGCGAGCTCCAGACCGAGTACAACAGCCTTGCACAAGTACAACAGGTTTGCGCAAGTGCTTAGTCTGGATATCAGCCATGTCCATGCCAACTGAGGATAACCATTTATGCATCTGGCAAAGAGGAGTCTGTTAAACTCCATTGTGTTTCCCAAGGGTACACCATTTGTTCTGAATGGACTACACAAGCCTCAACAAAGGTTTGAACAAGCCACAGACAAAATGAATGTCTGTGTAGTGTATGCACTGCAACTGTCTCAGCCTTGGGGGCAAGGTAGGGAAAATGTCAGAAACCTATGATTAAGGTCTCCTGTGGCTAGCAGTTGTGTATGTGTGTGTGTGTTTTCTTTACTAATTAGCAGCCACATGGGGCTCCTGATTTGTTGTGAGTTCTTTTTTTAGCTATAACAGATCCTAATCATGATCTCCCACATTAGAGCTAGTTTGGCCCTACTAGACCTGTGTAAGGTCATCCAGCAAGTTAATGGCTAAGGTTAGCTTTTAACTTCCTGGTTTCCACAGTATGTCAGCTAATAGTTGTCAAGAGGTTCATGCTTAACCAGACTGTAATTTCATGGTTTTTGTTTTTGTTTTTAAATTTGTTAGAGGTATATACCGCTTTTCATTAAAAACAATCCCAAGGCGGTTTACAAAAGTTAAAACACATATAATAAAAATGAGTTAAAAGTATTTAGCTAAAAATATAAAAACAAATCTGATATTTAAAAATATAATATGCAAACACATAAAACTATACATGGATAAAAACACATAGAAGCGGCAAGAAAACAATCATGTAATGGCCTGTATAAAAAGCCAAGATTTAACCAGCTTTCTAAAAACTGTGACGGAGTCCAAGGAGCAAATGACCACTGGGAGAGCATTCCAAAGTCTGGGGGCAGCAACAGAGAAGGCCCTGTCCTGCGTGCACGACAACCGAGCTTCCCTCATTGTCGGCACCTGGAGCAGAGCTCCCTCAGATGATCTCGTCAAGCAGGCAGAAACCCTTGGGAGCAGGCGGTCCCTCAGGTATATCGGGCCCAAACCGTTAATGGCTTTAAATGTCAAAACCAGCACCTTGAATTGGACCCGGAAACACACGGGTAGAAAGAGCTAGAGTCAGCAGAAACCTGATATTATCCATTAACTGACATGCTCCAACAGTGATAAGTATGGATACACACACTTCAATCCATGTTGGATTATAAGAGTATTCATTTATTTTTATCATTTATTTTTATATCATTTCTATGCTGCCAAACCTGAACAGCTCAAGGCAGTTCACCAGGTTCTTCCTTGTGATGGAGAGCACTGAGTACAGGAGGTGTGATTAAGGAAAATGACATTGCAGAGACAGCCCCATTCTGGTGGCTTTAAGACCATGGACACGCAGGTACAGTGCCCTCTGGAGCACACCAGCAAACCCATGTGTCCAAAGTCTTAATGCTCCTAAAACATGCCTCATGATCCCTCTCCATGGATACAGTGCTTGTCCGCCAAGACAAATGTTGTGCTTAGAGAAAAATCTTCCTCATGAGACTGAATTTGGGGGTCGGTGATGAAGGAGAACATCAAGGCAGAGGCAGGTAGGGCTGGCCAGCATGATCTCATGCTGGTCACAGCATCCACCATTGTAATCTTGCCTGAACAAGGCCAAGTGAACAAGGCCAATCAATCAATCAATCAATCAATGCTTGCTTATGGATCTGTGAAAGCAAGGTGAGCAATCCCTGCTGCTACTATTGTCATGCTGTATAACACAGAACTCCGATATGATGCTTGCGAGGTTACCATTTCCATTTTACCATGGTCAGCTGCTCAAGGCTGTGCAACTCTTATTACAGTGAAAGTGCATTCTGTGTTTCATAGCTTGCTATTCCCTCAGCAGCTAAGATGAGTAATGAGCACGTGCTTATAGTAAGGAGCTGTATCTGAGGTTGGTAACTGTGGGTAATGGCTGGAAGGTATTGTATTATTTATGTTCACAAAGTTACACAGTTAGGTTTTAAACAAAAGAGCACTGAAGGAAAAGTAAACAGAGGTACAGAAATGACTGAAAGGTAATCATAATTATGTAGGTTTTTGGACATTATTCTAATCACTTTCTAAAAGGTTAATTTAGGTAGGAAAAACACATAGTGGAATTTTGGAGTTGGTGGGGTTGTAGCTCAATGTCTTATGACCATTTGAGGACATATGTGCATTTTTCTTGTGCATGCCTGTACATGCTTTTGGATACAACTTTCACCCAGTAGAAAAACATAGTGGTATGTGAAAAACACATACCTGAGACAGACAATAATGTGGTTGTGCATCAGTGTTCACTTAAGATGCTACTGTCCCTACTTTCAAGCAGAGAAAGTGGTTCTAAGATGAGTACCCATCCATATCCTCTCTTTCTCTTCTTCCATCAGCAATAGCTTGGCTGTGGGGGAAAAGAAAACTAAATTAACTATTTTAATTTTCCTAACAAAGTTGAATTGTATAGAATGACAAGTCCAGGAGATGATAGTTACATACAGCTGCAAAGGTCAAACCATACGTATGAAAATTCAGCAGCACTGAATGGAATGCAATTAAAGTACTTCACTGCACCTGGCAGTTAAACTGGAAGAGCCAGACCAGCAATTTGCGGATTTGCTGCCCATCAACAAAGAATGATGGCCAGCTGCAAATCAGAACACTTAAAAATAAACAGATCAAATCTAAACTATAGGGGATACTTAAGCTTATTAAAGAAGGTTTTACAGGGAAACCTTATCTTTTCACCAGTCTGCTTTCACAGGAAATTTTGCAGTACTTCACCTCCCTCACCCACTGCATGCAAGACTAGCATTTCATTACATCACCCTTCTGTCCTCCTTGTCTGCCCGAACTTGTGACCAGAAGGGTTACTGAGGCAAGCTGTACTCTTGCCCTGCTGCAGACAAAGTCAAATGTTATCTCTCATACCAAGGACTGATAAACCTTTCCAAGACCAGAAGACCTCCTCTAGAACCGATTTGATCTCTAAATACCAAACAGTGTCCTTTAAGCCATTTTCACAAATGATATTTAGATTGGCGTTGCCTTTTCTAGATCAATAATTCAAATGTTAAAACCTACATTTGTTAACAGGTAATTTAAAACTGGCTGTCGTCAATTCTCTCTTGTGCATTGAAGGATGTCTCAGAGATAGTTCAGGGGGATCAAGTTTCAGCAGAAGCTGGTGAATTTTGGAGTTGGTAGGGTTGTAGCTGGATGTCTTATATTGGATTTCTTATGACCATTTGAGGACATATGTGCATTTTTCTTGTGCCTGTACATGCTTTTGGATACAACTTTCACCCAATACAAAATCAGAGCCACCCCTATCCCAGTTTGCAGGCAGGAAATAGCTTCTGAACACACACAGTGTGAATTTTCCTGAATAATTAAGACAAACCCACCCCCCACACTTCGAGGGCCATATCTACTCAAACACAGCATCTCTTTACTGCTGCTCTGAATTCATAGCAGAATCCACTCTCACCATTCCTTAACTCTCCCAGCTGTGTTGAAAAGGGTGGCTAAATGATTACCACCAACAGTCAGTACAAATATAGAACATATAATATGAAAGTAAAGTAATTATAATGTCACAATTTTAGTAGGTAGCTCTGTCCAGAAAAACACTCACACAAAGCAGCTAATTGTGATGCACATTAAAACATAATGGACATTGCCAGTTAAAAAATTTTATCCAGAAATTAACGAAGGACCAGTCTGGATGATGCTTTGTCTGCCTGGCCAACCTCAAGTGATCCGAAAGTGCAAATCCAAGAGTGTGCACATCCTTCCTTTCCTCCTGGCACATCAGTCATCCTTCCTTAACTGAGGGGGAAGTGGAATTTGTCCAAACCAACTGTAATTTGGGCCACATGTAGAAGAGCTGTTCAAGATGAACTGCCTCCCATGCAATTAGGAAAAGGTGCCCTAGTACACTGGATGTGGGGCAGAAGAACATAATGTGCTCATGGCACATACATGTTCTGAGGACATGTGGAAGGCCAGGGTGAGTGGGCCCATGCTAACTGGGTCAACAAGCACCCTTTAAAAGTGGTGACTCTCTTATATGTAGCTGGGGGTGGGGGAGCAACTGTCCAGTCCCAGTCCCAGCACAGCAGCCCTATGCAGTCCCAGCATAGTGGCTTGCAGTGGGCATTGCTGGTCTCTACTTTATGCTTCTTTTTAGATTGTGATCCCTTTTGGGGCAGGGACTATCTATCTGTCTGTCTGTCTATCTATCTAAATAATTTTGAGAACTTTGGATTAACTCAGTTGATTAACCTCACTTTTTCTTTTTCTTTTTTAAAAAAATTGATACGAAAGACCCATATAGCCAATGAAGAAATAAACCAGTCTGTGGACTAAGTACACAGACACTTTCTGACATATTTTGGTGGATTGCATCCAAAGGAAGTTAATCATGACTAAGTTGAATTGACATTTTTCTGAATTAAAATAGTCTGAACTAACTTTTCTTCTTTATTTTAATGGTGCTTAGTCAGTACCAAACTTCTTTGGATACAACCTAATGTCTGTATGTTTAAAGACATACAGTTCAACTCACAGCTGCATCTCAATAAACATTTACAAGTTATACAGAACAGCTATGTACAATTGTGTCCATTGCTGAAGCAGTTCTGGTTTTACAGAGCTCTCCCTTGTTCCCCTTGGAGTTCAGGCACATACATTGTAATATTCACAGCACTTATGCAGAAGGGATCTACAAACTTGTCCACATCACTGGAACACATCTGAAAGTTGTGCTCTTCCAGTCTCTGTGAACTGGATGTCTGAGCACATGAACTAGAACAATACTAGTGGTATTGTTTTGTTTTTTAATATTTTTTTTCTTACCAGAAATTGGTTTTTCACACACTAGAAAAAGAGAGATAAACTTGAATACAGTGATTGATTGATTGATTGATTGATTGATTGATTATGTTTCTATACCGCCCAAATCTTGTGTCTCTGGGCGGTGATGGCAGATTTACAAAATACACCAAAAAAATATGTATATATCGCTTTTCAACAAAAGTTTCCAAAGCGGTTTACACAGAAAAATAAGTAAGTAAGATGGCTTCCTGTCCCCAAAGGGCTCACAATCTAAAACAGAAACATAAAACAGACACCAGCAACAGTTACTGGAGGGATGCTGTGCTGGGGCTGGATAGGGCCAGTTGCTCTCCCTCTGCTCAATAAAGAGAATCACCACTTTTAAAAAGGTACCTCTTTGCTCAGTTAGCAGGGGTTATAGGGGTTATATGCCTCTAGAAGACAGAAGTAAATGTTGTGGACTTGGTCGCCATTTGTTTTATTATAACAATTCTTCTCTTCAAATGTACAACCTGAGTGCAATTCACACAGATTGCAAAGACACAAGGCTTACTGCACACATGCATCCAAAGCTGCCCAGCGTTGTATGGAGTCAAACCACTGATCCATCTAGCTTGATGTTGTCTCCACTGACTGGCAGCAGATCTCCAAGTTTTCAGGCAGAAGCCTTTCCCAGCCAAGCCTGGAGATGTGGCCAGGGACTTGACCTGGGGTCTCTGCATGCAAAGCTGATGCTATGGCCTGGCCACATTCCCAAGCTATGGAAAATAGAAAAAAGATTCTTGATTGTATCATACAACATTTTTTCACCTGCACATTCCTTCCTGCCTTTGTCTATAGGTATAAACGTTACAACACTGAGAACAGGAGTAACAGTCAGTTTTTACCCCTGAGTTTTTTCACTGTAAATACAGGGGGATTATAGAGGGCATGATGTGACTTCAATGCAAAGCCTTTGGAATTCATACTTTAAATACAGCAGTCCAAGGGTCAGGCTCAGAGTCAGCCTCATCAGGTAGTAGCTGAGAACCAAGACCCTCAGAAGGGCCCACCGTTCATCCCCAGGATCACCTCTGTGGTAGGAGGGGGCCTTGGAGGGCAGCTTGCCAAGGGCAGGCTAGAGCCAGCCCTCCAGCATGACTCCAGGGATTAAATAGCAGATTGGATTTGAACTCTCTCCTTTGCTATGGAGACAGCTGCATCTTCTTCTGTACTTTTAAAACATGTTTCAGGTTAACAGATTCATAGTGATTCAGAAAGCTTCTCAAACATCACCTGATTTTTCTAGCCACGAATTTCAATGCCTTAGGCATTCTGCGTTATCTCAGTACTTGCTAAGTGAGTTGCAAGCCACACCTCTCTTTGATATCTCTCCCAACTATCTCTTTTTGGAAAATCCCTTTTGACTGCAGATAACCTGGCTCTGCAGTTTTTAGATATGTACCTTGAAAAAGAACTTATCTGGTCTGGTCACATGAATGACAGCCAGCACATAGGAGCAGGATGTCACGCTGAGAGCGCACCCAGCCTGATGTCACTGCAGGAGACGCTTGTGCTGTCAGGGTGTCCTTTAATCACATGAGGGTTTTTTTAATCTGAATGGCCTTTCTATACGTGCTCCAAAACCCATCCTCATACAATTAAAGGATGACCTAGCATGTTGCCAGGTTTGGCTACACTTCCGCACTCCCACATTCCTGAAGCTTGGAATTCCGCACTCCCACATTCCTGAATCCATAACACCCAGATTTTGAGCCTCATGTAGTGCCTGACAGTTAATGCATGTCTCCCAGTCAATGAAGACAATTCATCATCCTGTCCATTCCTGGACAGCAGACAGCCTCTGCTTTTTCAGGAAGTATGTCCTGACTCCATTGCTTCATTTCTGGGTACTCTACCATTGATGTGCCCTATACTTGAGGCCAGCTTCCTGGCTACCTTCTTACACACGTTTGCACTCAAAACAAACATGGCCAAAACATAGTCATGAAGTGTGGCAACAATCATGCTTCAGAACAAACATGGTAACCTGCAGGGTATTGAGACACCCTCCATTGACGTCAGAGTGGGTGTGCTCTCAGCATGGCCATGTGCTGCAGCTGGCTCTCATGCAAACTGGCCCTTTTTTAAACCCTCAAAGACTTCTTTAAAATTATTCCACACTTGCATTGTCCACTGATTAGCAACAGGCATTATTGTATAGGCTCCCAGCTCCACGAGACTCTCTCGTTGCTCGACATCCAGGAGCTCAACATGGAGACTAATGCTGCACTAGTGCAAAGAACAAAAATGCACACACACAAGAAGATCACATCGTTTAGTGGACGCTCAAAATTGCTCAGTCTCTTGTGCTCTTGGTCGGCTTGTGCAAGCATTGTGCTTAGGCAACAATGATCACTTCTCATCATTCCCTGCAACATATATGGACTGAGGAAGAGGTTTTGCAACAGAAGGCCCACCACAGGCCATGCAAGCACACCCTTTGACACCAGTGCAACACTAGCTTGGAACACGAGCTTCTCACTTAGTAGAATTAGTTAGTGCAACATATTTGCACTGGTACAACATTAGAGTGGGTGTCAGCCAATGTATATAAATTCACACTCCAATTCCAAATGCTGGCCTTTCATAATATTTTGGAGAAGTGTCAACCACAGAACCAACACATAGCAGTCCCTAGCAGAATTAAATATATGCTCTAGGATCCTTTGAAAGATTTTTTTTTTTCATGGACATGATGCAGGCTGGTTAGTTTGAATAGTGACCTCTGCAGCTGCTGCATAATTAGACTGCTACATGTGGATCCTACGTTGTGTGTTCATTGTTACACAGATATTTTTAATAATAGTATACATCACATGTTACTTGTATTTTAATGCTAGTAATTACTACTGAATCTTACCTAGTGTTTGCAACATATTAATTATTACATCTGGTTATTTTGGGTGCACTAGATTTCATTGGCCAATATTGCTGTCACTCGGTATTAAGGGACACACTTATTTTCCTCCCAGCAATGACAGCTTGGGGAACATTCCCATCATTGCTGACAACCTGAGAGGCCTGCTTAGGCATGCAGAGCTAGATTGCGCCCAATGACGGCACACTGCCAGAGGAATTGCAATGCCAGGAATATACAATTATCACTTCTGCATGTGCACACTAGGTGGTGTCCATCATATCTTTTATCTTTGAGGTGTGTTGAACCAGCAACACGTAACTACTTACGATGGAGCCCCATCACTTACACCACCCAAGGGCTTTCATGCTCCATGGCACTACAGTGATGATTCAAGCCAACATGTCCAGCAAAACTTTTAGGACTGGGCTATAAGCATATTTCTAAATTAATTTGCTCCCAATAAAATACACAAAAAACCTCAAGAAAACCACACAACCCACCCCAAACTATCAAGCACTTTTGCAATTTGTTTTCTGAGGAATAAGCTATGATTTCATAATTATAGAATGTGGATTGGTAGTTATACTGCATTGACCTGAATCTAAGATCAGTTTCTCCCCAAATTCTTTTATGTTAGAAATTGTGGCATCGTCTTAAATTCAGGGTCCTCTTCCTTTTAGGCAAATAGTATAACATATATTTACCCATATTTTTAAAGGGGGTCGTCTTAAATTCTGGGCTGTCTTCTATTTGGGTACATATGGTACAAACATATGTAATAATAATTAATAATAATAAACTTTATTGTTAGCCACCCCATAACAAATTGTTCTCAACAGAGTTGTTTATAAGTACCCAAACAAAGAATTTCTGTAGCGCTCTTCCTGGCTTAACTGTAATAATGTTTGTGCAGAAGTAAATCCCTCTAAATTGAATGGTTGATAAGCTTGCTTAGAACTGCACGCAACACTGCATTCTGTGCTTTAAAAGTATTACACCTTAGTCCCATTGGCTTCCATACAGGTTTACACCAAGCTGTCTGCTTTAAACAAATATACTTATCTTGGTAACACATAAGCACCAACAGTTCCTATTTAGAAGGGACAGTCCCTTTTTTCTGGAATCTTTCCCTGATAATAAACCACTATCCATGTTTTTGTCTCTTGTTCAATGCCTTATTCATTAAAAAAAACCAAAAACATTCATATGCTAAAGCTAGAGTTACCATTCTTCAGGATTTGGCACCCTCCCCAGAAGTTAAGTTTTCAAGTGAGTGGGTAAATGCATCATGTCTCTAGGGCACCTGCATGTCAGTGGGCACATGGCACTAAGATATTATGCAGGGCACTGTATATAGTGGGTGTGGCCACTTTTCAGCAATGTGCAACAGAGGGAAGCAGAAGGGTTAAGCAGGAATCCTTACTAAGAGAATTGGTTATTCCAGTTTTCATCTGTGAAATGTTGGACTTGGCTCATCTCCTTTGATAACCTGAAGCAATGTGTGCTGCATGCACTTTATTATCTGCTTACTATTTGTGGTATGCTGAAGTCAGAATTGTATGGCATGCCACCCAGATTGTTTGGATATTATTAATATTATTTAAGTATTAATTATTTATTAATATTATTATTATTATTATTATTATACATTTATATCCTGAGCTTCCTCCAAGGAGCCCAGAGTGGTGTACTACATACTTAAGTTTCTCCTCACAACAACCCTGTGAAGTAGGTTAGGCTGAGAGAGAAGTGACTGGCCCAGAGTCACCCAGCAAGTCTCATTGCTGAATGGGGATTTGAACTCGGGTCTCCCCGGTCCTAGTCTAGCACTCTAACCACTACACCATGCTGTCTTGGCTACACCACGTCTCTCAGGTTTCTTGACCATGGGAGGACCCTGGTTTCATATGAATGGGAGACTACGCACTGTAAGATATTCCCCTGGAGGATGGAGCCGCTCTGGGAAGAGCATCTGTATGCTTGCATGCAGAAGGTTCCAAGTTCCCTCCCTGGCATCTCCAAGATAGGGCTGAGAGAGACTCCTGCCTACAACCTTGCTGCTGTGAGTCTGTGTAGACAATACTGAGCAAGATGAACCAATCGTTTGACTTGGTATATGGCAGCTTCCTATGTCCCTATGTCCCCAACACCTTCAATGATATGTCCCTATTTTCAAGGGTGAGTTGGTGGAGGATGTGGCAAGATCTTTTAGAGCAGTGATTCTTAAGGTGGGGGTCTGACAGACATTGCCGAACTACAACTCCCAGCATCCCCAGCCATAATGTATTGGGTAGCCATTGTAGTCAATTGTAGCAGATACAACAAAGAGTGTTGTGTCACCTCAAAGACTAATATATTCACTGTAGCTTTATCAAAAGCATGAAGATACTTACTATAGTGATTACAAGTGTTGGCGCCTTATTTTCCCTGAAACAGCAAAACTTAATTCTATAATTCCCCCCCCCCCCAAACAATTCCTTATATAAAAGCTAGTCAGTGTGCTCAGTGCAATGAAGCTTCATCCTGTTTGCCGTAGTGGTTTGGGGAGAAATAATCTTATGAAAGATTATTTGCAAAAATGCTAGCATAAATCTTGGAGAATCCTGGTTACTTTTTCTTCTTTCTGCCTCTCCAGAAAGAATTTAAAAACACCATGAGAAGAATTTGCATGATAAAGTTTATGGTTAAGGACTCCTGTGGAAGAAAACCCCATTTACACAAACCCAGTGCTGGCATCTCGGAAACAAGCAAACTACAGAGTCCAGGCACTGTGCCATTCCGCCCCCCCCGCCCCCCGTATTGTGCAATGTTACCAGGCAAAAAACTCCCGAAAACATTATTTCTATCGGTGAGAGAGAAAAGAGATCAGATTTCTATCTGGATGTTTTCTTGTTGATGATCCATTGCTGGTTCTAGTTGCCTTCTCTCGCTCGCTGCCGAAATATTTATTTTTAGCTTCTTTGTTACTATAATCTCTTAATATGCAGAGCATATGATATATTTCTTTTTATCTCAGTTCTCCTAACCACATGAGTATAATGACGATTCCCATTTTGCATATGAGGAACTCAGGCTAAAAAAAGTGACAGAACTTGTGCAATGCCTCCAGACGAACCCAACAGGAGTACACAAAGATTTATGCAGAAGCTTTTTTGAGTCAACAGTTACATTTTTGGAGTCAACAGTTAGTTACATTTGTACATAAGCTCAGGCTCCTCTCCTCCTTTGGTGCCTTTGACAGCAGCTTGATTTGCAGAAATCAGCAAGTGAAGCTTTTCACAGCACGGAGAGTAGCATTATGCCAATATCTGAACATCAAGCTGCTCTTGAAGGCAAGACTTCAACTGCTAGTTGAAAAGTTGGCAACCCATTGCACAAAACATATAGAACACACATTGCCCAAATCCCGGTATACATATTGTGTATAATAATAGTTTACTGTTATTGAAGACCATTGACTCTTCCCCCCTCCCTGGCGTATCTAGGGGAAATAGCGCCTAGGGCAAGCACTGAAATTGCTCCCCCTGTCCAAACATCTGATGCCCACCTTTCAGATAACTTTACCATAATATCAGCTGAAAAATACAAGTCAAGCTCGTTAATCTTTTAATATTTCTAAAACTATTTAGCAGTGGATGTAGCCAGACCAAAAAATGCTGGAAGACTACAAATTTCAGTATGCTGGGGCTCATGAAATACCCAAATACTATGTAGAGGTGTACTTGGAAAACTAAACAGAAGTGCCTAATTCTCTACTATGCATTGTAGCATCACTATTACATACGTTTTAAAAATAAATGGAGAATTGGACTTTTCCCAGATACTCTGAAAATAATTAAAGGATATGCAGAGCAAACTGTGTCACTGCTTGGAATATATTCTAGTATTTCAGAAAGACAGTTAAAATGAGAGAAAGAGAGCAAGAAACTCCCAATGGGCCTTAATACTAAGGATTTCACACAGATTCAAAGACAAACTCACCATTAACAGCCATATTATTAAGACATCACATTTAACTCACTTATCACAAGAAGCAAAGTAAGAGCAAATGAATACAATCCTAGCTCATAAGCTTCAGCTCAGTATTCACAAGCTCTGATTCTCTGTACATAGTGCCAAACTGAATATGTGTACAGTGACTTATTATATTAAATTTTTTACCTGTAGTTTGGGGGGCTTCCTAAAGGCCATGGGGTGGGGTCTGCAAAGGCTCCCCCTCTAGGCCCTCACAGGGACCATTTGAGCATGTGCAGTGGCCATTTGTAAAATATATATATTTTTTTAAAATGGCAGCTGAAAACAAAATGGTCACTGTGCATGCTCAAATGGCCTCTGTGAGGCCTGGCATGTCCTAGGGTCTCACAGAGGCCATTTTAGCATGTGTGGTGGCCATTTTGTTTTTGGCAGCCATTTTTTAAATTTTAAAAAATGGTGCCCCCTTCAAGTGGTGCCCAGGGCACGTGCCCTGCCTGCCCCAACCTAGATACGCCCCTGCCACCTTTGCCTTCTTTCTGTAGGGTGAAGCTGCTCAGCAGGCTCTTAAGGCTATCCATTTGATGCATTAGAGCAAAGCTATGCAAGTGATGTGGTTCCTGTAAAGAGCAGGAGAAGTTCCTGTAAAGAACCTCTACAGAAGCAGTTCCTTCCTGTAAGCAGCAAATACTTTCCCCTTCCTCTCTGACGTTAGTTCCATATTCCGTCCAGTGTGCATGTCATGGACCAGAAAAGGCCACACTAGACATGACATGGAGATCTGTAAACAGGACCTTGCATGTAGGTTTCTAAATATATACATTTAAAAGCAAAGGTGAGGAGAGGCAGTTTGATTCAGGGCTGCAGAGCTTGGGGACTACCTGTGAGATTCCCATATACTTGGGCCAGCCCACCAATGAGGCTGGGTGATGTGGCCTCCTCCAACCCGCACAGCCCACTGTCCCCACCACCGCAAACTTCACCTATCAATGGAGCACACATGTGCCAGCCACCCTCATTCTCATTCTCCTCCCTTCCTTTTCAAAAGGCAGAAGGCAAAGCAGCACAAAGTCACCTCCAGTGTTCCCTCCATTTTTTTTCATCTGTGTCGGAATGAATTTTGTTCTGGGCAGCAGTATCAAGGCATAGTGAGCCTGTGCACACACACATTCAAAGTGGGGCCTTCCTGATTCAACCTGATTGAGATCTAAAATTAACTGAGCATACATCAAAAAACATATGTGCACATGCACACTTTCTGATGCTCTGAACTGCCCACTGCCTTTTGATAAGGCAAGGCTGTTGCTGCTGCCACTTTAGGGGAATTGGCATGAGGAGGAGGAGGAGATTGGGTAAGGATTGATGCTGGCAGGGAAGGAGATTAGGTGGCAATTCCCTCCTTCCATTTTATCCTCACAGCAACCCTTTAAGGTAGGTTAGCTTATAGAGAGTGACTGGCCTAAGGTCACATCTATTGAGTTTCATAGCCAACAGGGGATTTGAACTTGCATCTCCCAAGTCCTAGTTTGAAATTCTAATCAAAAGAGGTGCTTTGAACACTCAAAAGCACTAAACAAACAGTAAGGATTATTTATTGTTATGCAGAACAGTCAGCATGTCTTTAAAGCTTCATGCAGCCCATTTCAAAGTGGTTTACTAAGAAGCAAGTCTCAGGTAATTCTTTCAACGTACTTCATGATGGAACATGTGTTTTCAATTACAGCCTAATCTTGTGCATACTTACTTGGAAGTAAGCTCCACTTTATTTGATAGGACTTATGCCATAAGAATTTTCTATACTACTGCATCCATGTAACTTGATTCTGTGCATGCTTATTTGAAAATAACCTGTTTGCTTTGATGGGACTGATCTCCAAATAAGCATGCCTTAGTTGGTTTCGCTTTAGCCTATGAACCTGATTTTAGGTGGCCAACAGCCATTTTGTTAAGTTAACAGAAACCAGCCCTTTCCACATGCCAAGCTTTGACACTTATGTGGAGATTTCCACAAAAACTTCCATTTCAAGGAATCCTTGACGCTCAACTGAGTGCTGAGAATGGAACAAGCAGGCTTTGATGGTTCAAACATTACCAGTCTAAACCAACCAGATTATCTAATCTACCAGGCAACTGTGGTATTATTTTTATTTAGGAAAGATTATTTCAATCAGTCAATCAATAGGAAAGCAGAACGCCTCACATGATTTCTGGAATCATGTGGTTTTAAACAAAACATTGAGCACTAGCAAATGTTAAAGTGGGTGGGTGATAGCAACACATTATCACTGTCTACTTTGTGAATGTGAATTCATTTGTGCAATAGAATTGCTAATGTGCCATTTGACTGATTTATTCAAAGGTAACATAACGATGTTAGTCTATCCTGTTTAAGTTAAGGCCACTTTAAATTCTGCATTCTTTTATGTATGTCGTAAATGTAAATGTGTAAATGTGTGTGGTGGGGGGAATTCAAGGAACTGCAAGATAGGGAACTTAAAGTATGTTTAATTTTATTGCTTATGAGACTTATACATAAGTTACCAAATACTGGATACAATCATATGGGTTTCTACCTGTGAGCAAGAGTCACTGATATACAGAGGAAGCATGCCCTGGTTCATCAAGAAAGCAGCCGAACAGAACTTCCTAACGAATTGCAACAGTGCACTGGAGAAGGGGCAATTTATTTAACGTATTTTTATACCGCTCAAAACTTATGTCTCTGGGCGGTTTATGCCTTCCCTTTCCCAAGAAGCCCTCTGTCACCCCAAAAAATGTCCCTGAGGGTTGCACAGCCCTTGGGGACATGTTTTTGGGTGGCACAGAGAGTTTCCTGGGGAAGGGAAGGGCGTCAATAATTGCCACTTCCCTACTGTACCAATGTAGTTACTTGGGAAGTTCTGTTGGGGCTGCTCTCTCACTGCACTGGTGCATCCTTGCTCTGTATGTCAATGACTCTTCGCTCTGTATGTCAGCCACTGCTTTTCAACGTAAGTTAATAATAACATAAAATATAATCAAACCAGTCAGTTCACACACTTGGTGAGCTTCTATCCACTTTAGTGTTCAGTAGAATTTAGGTCTGAGCTAGCACGCTCCAGATGAAACCACATATACACGTGTATGTTTAGGACAGAGGTCTGGCTTCGCTCTCCCTAGTAAATGGGCATAGGATTGTCATTATGTATTTCCATCCTATGTGTGCTTTAGAAATAAGGCCTACTGCGTTCAATAGGATCTCCTGCCTTAGAAGTGTGCACTGAAGCCCTAATGTGCCAGTCAGCACTAGTACTAGACAGTTGGAGTGTTTAGTTGTTTAAGATCAAAGGATCAAAGGAGGATCAAATTTAAGGAAATTTAAATGCCTCAAGTAATATCTAAATGACAGCGTGGTATTTTTTGTTAAGAGATGGTGTTTGGAAGTAGGAAGAATTCACATACCTCCTCATCTAGGAAACTGCCTTGGGCAAGACAGTATTGCCCAACCTCACAGGCCTGTTGTGAAACCAAACAATTATTCTGGGCCTGAGCTGCTTGAAGGAAGGGCAGACTATCAACAAAAGGTGTTGAAAGGTGCATATTAAGGAAAATAAACACACCACCCAGACTAAAAGAGGGTGGCTGTTCAAGAGTGAAGGGAGAGGCCATTGCTCATGCTTAGAGCAGATTCCTTACGTGCTTAAGATCCCAGGTTCAAAAAATGATCTATAGTGAGGCTGGGCCCGTTAAATCTGGTGCATTTAACATGTTACTGGGTTAAATGCACCACATGGTCTGACTCCATACAAGGCAGCTTGGTAGGAAATGATACACTTTTTGTGTAAATTTTAATCCATATATGCAAATATATCCATGTATTTTGTACGTTTTAATCCATATATTCCAGGGGATTCATTTTCACTTGGAGTGGAGAATGCATTTCCCCCTCAGGACAGGTGTGAGGAAGTTAAACATCAGAACAGAGTAATCCTACACTTACGTATGTAAGTTCTGTTGGCATCAAGGAGTTTTTCAGAGACAACATGCATAGGACTGGGCTGCGCAGGTCAAAAGCCAGAAAACAAAATGAAACATATAATTACTAGTTGAGGTTATTTCAATGGTAGTGAAGAAAAGTTTGATGAAGACCAATGGGGCTCACAGTACAACTTAAAAAACAACAACATACACAAGACTTTATAGATAAGAAGAAGTGACTGGTGTGGTTTGGTTTTTGAAGTGCTTTTACAAATCTTGAGTTTATGTGACGCCAGCCAGGGATCCTAAGGCGTCCTGGACACGGTTTGCACTGACAAATTCTTCACAAACCATTCCGACCACACTTGCAACTCCTGTCTGTCTTCATCCTTAGTGACTTGGGCCGTGAGTCAGTCATAAGCAGAATCATTCTGAAACCAATTATTTCTTTCCACAAGAAGAAGTTTCCTGTGCTTAGATCTGGCTTCTAAGACGCCACAAGCAAGCCAGAGCTACCGATGTCCTTGTTCTCACCGTCTTTCAGTAAACAAAATTACCTTCTTCCCTCCCCCCGGCTTTCCCAACAGCACAGATCCGGACGCCGCTCGCATCACGGGATCGGGAGTCATGAACTTTGCGGGATAAGCTGTAGCTCCGCCCTATCGCCTTCCAGCCAATCTGAGCTCAGGAGGGGCTGGGGCTTGCTGGGGCTTGCTGGGGCTGGGGAGATTTAGGGCAAAGCCCCGGTACCGATTCTGAGCAAGCGACGAGGACTCTGGATAGTACAGGTTGTTGGCGGCTCTCTCTCGTGTAGAAAGGTGAGTGTGGCACCAGGGGGAAAGGAATCGGGGCGATCCCCCGGTTCTCCGTCCCCGAGTGGAGTAGGGGGGTAGCTGGGAGGAGGTAGCCTTAATTACTGTTGTTGCCCGTCTGGAGACTTTGGCAAGAAGAGGGGAGACGCAGCTTCTTTAAACAGACAGACACACAGAGACCGTCTTGTGCTTTGCCTTCTGTAGCCTTCCTCTATTCTTGGAGGGCCTGAAATTGTAGGTACCCTTTTCCGAAAAGGGGGGGGAGTAGGGCTCCTCCTCGTCCTTCTGATGCTAGAAGGTCTCTTTTTGGAGCCGAGGTCCACACACACACACACACCGCGCATGGGTGCTTTGACTCCTTGAGGCATGAGCGAGTGTGAGGGTCTTGTGACCTTATTGTGGGGCGGGCGGTGCTGGAAGGAGGGGTCCGGGCTGCATTGGTGAGAAAGATCAATGCTTGGCTGCGTCTCCTGGACTCCGATGAGGTTCGTGCTTTGGACGTGCGGATGGGGGTAGCATCTTGTGTGTGTGTGCGCGAGAGCCCCACAAAGCGGTCTTGGTCCCCCGCTGATGAAGGCTGCCTGGCCGCGACCCTCCCTCGCCCGCCAGCAGCTCCGTGGTTTTGTTTATCTTCTGGCCGCCTCTGAGATCTGGGGATGCTGCGATTTCTCGCCCTCTGGTTAGTTCTGGGGTTTCCCCTTTTCCTTCCCCCGACCGAGGCCGCAGTCGACCTCCGCTTGCTGTTGCACAAGCGCTGTCCCGCCCGCCAGGCAAAAGCAGGGACGCTTCCCTTTCTCTCGTTAGCAAGCTGGCACCCGATCCGTAACTAAAGAGGTTTTTTTAGACTGGGCCCGGCTCTTTCTCCCCCTCCCGTCGGGTAACATGTGAGTGGGGACTGGCGAGTCTTTCCCCGGCGGCGGGGGCGCGCGTCACGTGCTGGATTCCGAAAGATCCCCCTCCTCCCTCTCTGCTATGCCCGCCTTCCCAGCCTTGGAGTTAGGACAGCGGAAGTGATTCCAGGAAAATGCCTGATGATTCATAGCGGAATCCCAGCTGTTTAGACTCTTGCAGAACATCTCTCTTGTTTTTCTTTAACCCACCGGGAACGGAGAGGGCTCTGTACGAAACGTATCTCCTATTAAATGACTGGAATTAAAAAATAGGTGCACTATTAATTATTTAAAGAAGAAACATCCAGCTCGCTCCTCCTCCCCTGTCATTTTGATATGTTGGCATTCTCTTAATCCAAATAATTATAGATGGTGACTCTTCTCTCTGCTCTGTATTGGGTGGTAGTTGGAAATGGCTGAGTAGAGATGGGCAAAAGCAATTAATAATAGCAAAACATGGGCTGAGGAAGCATCTGGCAAGAATACAGCGGCAGGAGCTTGTTGGGGTTTTTGCCTTGGTAGTTGCATTTTTATTCTGCCCTTTGTCCAAGGAGCTCAGGGCAGGTCTGTAACCAGCCTCAAAAAATAAATAAATTGGGGTGGGGTGGGGAGAAGAGATTGCAGAAGTCAGGAGAGGCAAGTTATAAAACAGTCAGTGAGGCTGAGAAGGAAAGTTAATTTTTTGGTGTGGCAGGTACACACCATATTACCAGCAGGCTATGGGCCTGGCTCATGGTGGCATCTATGACTTTCTAGTCCCTATTTTATCCTTGCAGAGGCCCTGTGAGGTAGGAATTGTCCCAAGCTTCAGGGCTAAGCAGCAATTTGAATCTGGGTCTCCCCTTTCAGACATTAGCCACTACCCTAGACTGCCTGAATAACAGTGCTTGCCCTGGGAGTAGCCCTACAGGGTATCAGTGTAATTTACAAAGCTTTCATGATCAAGACAGTCTGCTACTCATTTTTCACCTGCATCAAGTAATAATATGGAGCCTGCTGTGTACCTCTTATGCCTCTTACTAGTGAGAGGGCAGGAAGCAGGCCAGTTCCACCCTGACTCTTCTCTCTGGGCATTGCACCCAAAGAACTTGCCCTTTCCTCCTTCTCTTTAAAATATGCACATCTCTGGTAGATCAGAAGCCATTCTTGCATTGTGTCCTAGCTCTCTTACTACCTTTCTATTGTGTGTTTTTATATTGATAAAGCCTTTTCAAAGCTTCACTTTTTAAAGTTTTTTAAATGTACGTAAAGAATACTGAAATTTCAAATGTACATAGCTTGCACATAACTTTTCATACCATTTTGGTTTTTTAACTAAAGCGGTGAATGTACTTCTCTTCTGTGCTCTCGGCAGGGATTAAACTGTTGCTCTTTCTTTGTGAGCACGGCTGGAGAAAGAATTCCATGTCAAATAATCTTCCCCCTCGCCTCTCTTGCAGATTTCATCATGAAGTTGTATCTGTGTCTTTTGGCCCTAAGTTTGGGAACATGCTTTGCTGCTCCAGGCCTGGACCCTTCTTTGGATGATCATTGGCAGATGTGGAAGACATGGCATAGCAAGAAATACCATGAGGTATTGCATTGCAGGGTGTAGTTTTCTGTGCAACATCAAAAGCTGTTCCAAAAGGGTGTGATGGCAAAACACCTAACAAGGAATTTGCCATGACTCTGCTATGAGTATAATAGATGCTGAAAGCATTGGAACATAAGAAAAGCCCTGCTGAATCAGGCCTTGGACACTGCTTCCATCATCCAGTAATAGTGAGTCTTGCACTACACAAATAGTGACTCTAGCTGCTTGCTCAGTACTTGCATTTTTGCTTACGTGAATTGAATTGACTCTGAACTTCCCCAATGTGGTTATTTGTTTTGAGAAACCGTGGAACAAAAAGCTGTAACTGATGAGTACCAGGGCTTGGAGTAACTTAGATTCCATTAAAATAGGAACTTACAGCTGACTGTCATATGCTGAAAGAAGACTCTATTCCAGGATTTGGAAGGACTATTTAGAGTTATTTGCATAATTTCCTCTGTTTATTTCAAAGCAATAACTGTTTTAACCCCTTCCCCCGTTCTGTTTTTTTAATGTGCCCGCGTTTTTGTTGTATATACTTTGTTATATCATGAAGAAAAAATGGAATGAAGCTAATTGGCGGGGAGGATCCATTAAAATAGGTCAGGAGGAAATTTTATAAAACATTCTGAACTTGTTCTGTTCTTGGGTTAAAGCACTTAATTTAATTTGTACAGTATGTTGGCATGGAAGACACAGCTATTGAAATGTGCCCACTTTTTTCCTTCATGGTAATGGCAATATGTGTGTAGCAGCAAGATTGGTGTTAACATTCAAATATTGTGCCAGACTATACTTAAGAAAGCTGGACTATGGTTTGGCAAGCTCCACATCATCAAACCATGGTCTGCAAACAGTTGGGAAAGCAGAATTTGATACCATAGCTTGATGTAGGTTTGCAAACCATGGCTTATGTTGTTCCTGAATTGACTTGGATGTAGCTCTCAACTAGAGGCAGTTTTGCCATAGAAATGGGGGAAACTAAAGCAGGCAAGCACCTTTTAACTGTGGTTTATGTTTTGGAGCTCAAACTGTAGTTTGTCGTATAAACCTTAGCTGGAGCATGTCATGGTCTTGTCTGATGTCTGTCTTGCTCGTATATGTTCTGGTGCTAGAGGGTGATTGATGTTAAAATATATCTCTTGTCCTTTTCAGAGAGAGGAAGGCTGGAGAAGAATGGTCTGGGAGAAGAATCTGAAAATGATTGAATTGCACAACCTGGATCACAGCCTAGGAAAGCACAGTTACAGAATGGGCATGAATCACTTTGGAGACATGGTACGTATAAGCAAAGTGGTAAGACTTCCTTTATGAGTAATTATGTAGATGGCATGCTGACTGATTTCCTCTTGCTTCAGACTAATGAAGAGTTCAGGCAAGTAATGAATGGCTTCAAAAACACCAACTCTGCAAGGAAATATACAGGATCTCAGTTTCTTGAGCCAAACTTCCTGGAGGCACCAAGATCTGTGGACTGGAGGGAGAAAGGATATGTAACTCCTGTAAAGGATCAGGTATGTGTCTGAGCTTCTGTATTTGACTTACCCCAATTAAGGGACTGTTATGCATGCTAAGTTACAAAGTGGCCAAAGAATATTTCCTTTCCTTATCTCCCAGTACTGGGGTCAATCTTGCTAGTACAGGAGCACCATTTAGGGATTAAGATAAAGTGGAGGACCAGCCTTGTGATGCATCTAAAATAGTTTTGGAGCATCTGTTCCCCCAACCCTGATGAAGCTACCAGAACCTCTGCCTGGCTACCTTGTGACAAGTGTTTAGGTAGTAAAATGAATAGGACGGTTCTGGCTTGAAACGTAAAAAGAAACCAGGGGGAGCGACTGGCAGTGGACACTTGAGAGGGATGCTGGGCTGGACTGAATAGGGGCTGTTGCTTAATATGTGTGAGTCACAACTCTAAAGGTGCCTCTTGCCCGGTTAGCAGGTGCTGCATGCATACACATACCACTCTATATTGTCAGCACCAGAAAGGAATCTGCTGTCTGTTTCAGCTTTTCAACTGGGGTTTGAAGAAGCAACTGTATTCTGGCAGTGCTCTTGCTTCTACCTGAGTTCTGTTTCCTGGCACAGTGCTGTGGCTGTTAAGATTGCCAGCTCTTTTTGCTGACCTTGCTTTTATGCAGCTGTCAATTGCCGAGCCTAATGCGAGGCACTGTGTGGTCACAGAAGGTTATGGCCAGTCAGTGGAGAGAAAGGAAAACATTAACCTCAGAGCAGACGAGCAGATGCTGTAGAAGAGTTAATGTGTACAATGGAAAAGAGAAGAGCTGCTGTCTTATGGGATGGCAGATCAGGAGCTTGATGCTGAAGCAGAAAGAGATGAAGGCATGCAGAGGCTTAATGTGTGAAGTGCACCCAGTTTGGACAGTATTTTGCCCATCACCATTATAGTAATGTTTACTGTGGGGGTGACCAAGATAGTTCAACAACAGCTAGAGAACAGCCAGCATCATTCCCAGCTGCCATTCATTGAGGCTGTTCTCACGACCAGCAAAAATGGGCTAGGAGAGCCTAGCCCGCTTATTGTTGGCCGTGTAAACCATTGGGCTCACAGGCGAGCCTGGTGGTTTACAAGCGGCTAACCCACTTGTGAAGCCCTTCCCTTAGCTCTAACCGTGTTGCTGCAGTGCAGCTTTGCACCATGGCAAATCACAAGGAGACCCCCTCTCCGGGAGGCCAAAAAGCAGCCTCCTGGCTTGGGGGTCTCTCCAGCATGCTCTGTGCACTTGCGTAGAGCATGCTGGAACTCTCCCAAGCCCCCACTGACTCCATGACGGAGCCGGCAGTCATGTGGGCGGCCGATCCGGCCACCAGGGGAGGGCTTAATGATCGTCTGCAGGGAGAGCGAGCTTAGCCCACTCTCCCTGCAAACCCTCTGGAGGTGGGACTCACTGATAGTGAGACCCACCTCATTCTCTAATAGCTGGGGAACCTCAGGTTGGCTACCCTGGTACACTGTAACTTGCATGGCTTTAAATGACTGCATTTCTTGCCCGCCTCTTTTGATCTAGGGCAAATGTGGCTCTTGCTGGGCATTCAGCACAACTGGAGCCCTTGAAGGACAGCACTTCCGCAAAACTGGCAAGCTGGTTTCTCTGAGTGAACAAAACCTTGTGGACTGCTCTGGGCCTGAAGGAAATCAGGGATGTAATGGGGGTCTCATGGACCAGGCCTTTCAGTATGTCAAGGACAATGGAGGCATTGATTCAGAGGATTCCTACCCATATGTTGCAAAGGTAAAGGGACTTCTCACTACACTGGCAGCTTCCTTCTTGGTCCTTTCTGAACTTTCTTTCCCCTCCATTTCCTCTTTTCGACCTTCTAGGTCAAAAGTAAAGAATAAATTCCATATCTAGAAATGAATAACAGAGGCAGCAGCAGAAGATATTTCAAAATCAAATATACATAAGCTGGGAAGGCTTACCTGAGGTTAACCTCAGAAGCCAAGACCCAGCAGCTCAGGCTTCATTGCCTGTGCCAGCCATCTATTGATAGTAATGGGCACCAAAGGCAGACCTCTAGAAGAACCAAAGGGACACAACCATTGAGGTCTTCTAGTTCTAGACCCTGCAGAAGTCTTTTCCCCCCCACAACTTTGTTCATGTTTTCCCATCTCGTATTGCTTTCCTTGCTGTCAAGTCAAAAGCAATGTTGCCACAAATGGAATAATGGCTAGCTGCTGAATACAGTAATTATCACTTAACCTGGATTTCACCGTGTTCCAGAATCCATCTTCTACTTGAGAATGAAGAAATGCAAATAAAACGCTGTATGAATAATTTCACAAAGTATTTGGGGATGGAGAGACATTAATTTTGGTGGTTCATTTTTGAAGAGCATTTCTTGTCATGTTGAGCATGGCTGATGGCTTTTTATTTGGGCTTTTATTGGAACACTTGAGTTATCTTTTAATTTTTCACATTTATAGTCCGCTCTTCCTCCAAGGAGCCCAGAGCGGGTTACATGGTCATGTTTGTCCTCCTGTGAAGTAGGTTAGTTCTGTGTAGAATAACTTAATTTTGAAACCAGTATAACCAAACACTACTCTTCTTCTCAAAGGATGAGGAGGAATGCATGTACAAGGCCGAGTACAATGCTGCTAATGACACTGGGTTTGTGGACATCCCAGAAGGACATGAAAGGGCCCTTATGAGAGCAGTGGCTGCAGTGGGGCCAGTCTCTGTAGCTATTGATGCAAGTCACTCCTCCTTCCAGTTCTATGAGTCAGGTGAGGCTTTTTCAAAGTATGTGAAGATGTTTCTAATGGATTCTGCCGAATGGAGTATTCACTTTCCTTTCTGCACAAGGAACTGTATTCACCACCTAGGAAAACTGTCCTCTCAGGGGTCCAAAAATTGTAGCGGGCCTCAGTTGGCAAGCTCAGTCTGCACCAGCCCTCTCCCCACCCCACCCCCGGCATGTTGCAGGAGTGGTGGCACAGTAGGCATATTTCATTTAAAAAACAACCTTTCTCTTGCCTACACGTAGAGCAGAAAGTGGGGCCCTAGCATGCTGCACAGATGAAACAACACAACCCTCCCCAGACACTTCTGCACAAGTCAGAGGGTGGAGGGGATGTGGCTGGCTCTGTTGTTAGAAGCTGCTATCAAGTTAGTGAGAAGAGGAGACTTATGAAGAACTCTTAAGTGGGATCACTGTTGCTGGCAAGGGGATCTGAATTCCTGTGTCCTATTACACTGCTAGATGAAATGAATTGCTGCCAATATCTGCTTTATAAGATACACGCCTCAAAAGAGGAATTGCATCCAATTTGGGGCTGGAGACTTCCATTAAAACAGACCAGGGTGGCCAGACAGTTTCCTGCACTAAGCAGGGAGTTGGACTAGGTCTAATAAATCTGTGTTTCATCTCTTATGTGGAAGCTCATCAACTTCTCAATTTCTAGGTATCTATTATGAGCCAGATTGTAGTAGTGAAGACCTAGATCATGGTGTCCTTGTTGTTGGTTATGGCTTTGAGCATAAAGATGAAGATGGCAAGAAATACTGGATTGTTAAAAACAGGTATTACATTTGTTTCCCACTTTTCTTCCTGGCATGCTGCTCGTGTATGCAGGGGTGGGGTGTGTGTGTGTGTTTTCTAACTGGTGGAACATGCAGACCCTCTATCCAAATCCTGAAATGGTACAAACCATGAAAAAGTTTCCCACTTGAATGTGCTGAGCATATAAACGAGGTCTAAAAGATAAGGATGTTTGGCTGGAGTCAGGCTAGTAAACATTTTGTGAGTTACTGATGTATGGTACTTCATGTGAGCACACTTGCACAGCAGGACCCATAACAAGTGTGCTGACAGATTAAGGAAATATTGTTCCTTTCTCCTTCATTCTTGTTGGGAGGTTGAATAGATATGACCACTTGAATAAAATGTCTGGCCGTTTTAAAGTTTATCGGTCAGAAACCATCCTCTACTCTTACTTATACCTTTCTCAGCCAAGATTGGTTTCCAACATTGCTTTTAATTAAATTTATGTTACCTTGTTCATGTTACCTTTGGTAACGTAATTAGGGCTACAGGATGTGGTGGGGAGGATCAGTCTCTTCTTCCAGTTGATACAGTTACAGGGTCTTCCTTTGGAGGAAGAGGATAGGAAAGATGCCAAACCACCCCTCAGCAGATGGCCCCTACAAAAGGAATGGGAGCCACCCGATTATCTTGTGACGTTGCATGATTACTTTTTTGTCTGCCTTGCTTCTGCCGCAGATCTCTCTTATCTCAGGTCCATGGCTTTGATTGTTATATTATGATGCGTGCTACCTTGAATGCTTTAGAAATACCTTAAAAAAACAACACACACAAAAAGTGTCTATAATGTGACCAATAAGTCTGGATGCAGCTCCTCCAGATCAGAAAGTCTCAACACTTGGTTTTTATCCTGTCTCTGCAGCTGGAGTGAGAAGTGGGGTAACCAAGGCTATATCTACATGGCTAAAGACAGAAAGAACCACTGCGGAATAGCCACTGCAGCTAGTTATCCTCTGGTATAGTTTGCAGAAAAAAGCAGCGTCCAAAGTGGAATAGTCACAGCAGCGTTAAAGTTGACAGAAGAAGAGCCACTGGAATAAGTGTTACACCTTCCTGATCTCTGTGGAACTTGCTGAGTATTCCGGTGTCAGGAAGACTTGAACTGACTTTGAAACCCCATGTCAATAATACATGTGGTTGTGTTTTATTTCTTTCGTTTGACTTGTGATTTTATTGTTTACCTTGAACTCTCTGATGTTTACTTGATGGCAATGTGCCCCCCCCTTTTTTAACTTAATGTAGGTGTTGCTTATTATGTAAACAAGCTTGTAATAGCCATAGTTTGCAACCTAGTAAAATCCTACAGATTCTCCTTTTTATTACTTTTATTTTTAAAATGGCAACTTGCACAAAAAGCTATAACTTTTAAAATAAACACTGAACATTTCAACATCCAGGTGGGCTTTGTTTTTTTCATTTTGTACTCCAAGCCTCTCAGTCATCTATGGATCAACTCACAATTTTGATTTCTGAGATAATGAATACTGTTGTGAAACTAACTTGTTGGTCAGAGCAGTTTCTATGAAAGAAAGGTGGCTTCCTTCCACATGCCCATTATAGCGACTTCCTCACTATTCTTTCATATTCTGTGTTGCTTAGTTTGTCCATCTGTACAAATTGTTCCCCCTCATAATAATATTTGAACATGTTTACCCTTCTTTTCAACCCAGAGCAGCTGGCAGTTGTTAGATGCCAATAATTAAACTTGTTGAAACAAAATAAAACCAGCACCATATCAGGACTAGAAATCGTAAAAGACCTAGGCAATTTTTAAAGAATTCAGAAAAGACGTCAAGGTTGGCCTGAGAGACTGGATGCCACTATTTGGAATTCTCCGTCTTTGGTGCCACATGCCTCTGGAGGCAGGAGCCTTCCAAGAGCTTTGGGTCAATATCTTAAGATTTGGGCAGGCCCAGGTGGGAACAAGCAGTCTTTTGTCAACTTGCCACATATGATAAGGATGTGAGAGTGCATGTGCTTCTGTTCTCCCCCCCACACACACACACACTCCACCATCTTTCTGGCAGGCTGGAGCACCGTTCCTCGCTCATGTGGGAGGTCCATCCAAATAGCCCTTCTACAACCACTACTAGTATGCTACGATACTAAATTTAATATGGTAGAGGGGTATTCTGGGTGTGTATAAATGAGTTTCTTCCTGTATAAGTAGGGCACATAACATGCCGAATCTGATTACAATGTATTTAGGGAGTTGGGAGAATCCTGAGGGGGGAAATTAATGTGGATTGTATGAAAATGAGTAGAGAGAACTTTTTAAAAACAAACTGACAAAGGCTACCTCTATTAAGCAGGAAAACACTGGAAGTAGAAATTGGCCATATTTAACTGGATAACTAGCTCTTTCCACCCCCAGCACAGTACCTCCAGTGACTGTTGCTGGTGTCTTCTCTTGTGTTTCTTTTTAAAATGTGAGCCCTTTGGGGACAGGGAGCCATCTTATTTGTTGCTTCTCCGTGTAAATGGCCCTGAACCATTTTTGGAAGGGCAGTATAGAAATTGAATTAATAATGATAATAAATAATAGAGCTCACTTTTCTTAAAACCATTACTTCAATGAATTCTTATTCCATCCAGTTCTTCCTCGATTTTACCTCTTTTCATGTGGCCACAGCTTGTGGCAGAACACAAATGATGTCTAGAACTATGCTGGCAAACTGTTCTTAAAACCATTCCCCACTTAACCTTGGTTGGTCACATCCAAGTCAAAACTGGAAACCATGTATTTCACTGAATTTGTGTGTCATTTAGCTATTCACACTGCTTCAGATGTTTTGCATTCTTAGGATGTTTCTGCAGTCTTCTACATGTTGATCCTGTAGAATTTTGTGCAGGAACCGAAGAGCTTAGAATGTGTGGACTGACTGGTCTGATTATATGTATGTAACTTGTTGAACTTTGGTATATCAATAGTTGTCAAACTGGTTTACATCTATTATATCTTGTATCTGTTGGTAAGCATAACACATTTGAAAAATAATGGTTGTGTAATCTAAGACTGCCCAGAAACTGCAACATACTGTGGCTAGTTTACTAACTGGGACTGGGTGTTGGATCATATCTCATCAGTGCTTAAAGAGCAGCACTGGGTCGAAGCAGGGATCACCTGCATAGAAAGCAAAACTACTGAGCTACAGCCCCATTCTCAAATCATGTATTTAGTGTTGTCTCTGGTTTGACACATCTGGCTCATAGGAATTTGGCCTTTCCCCACATCTGCCCTTTTCCCAGCTCTCTTGGTTGAACAGGAATTGAACCCTAGAACTGCACACAAGGTAGATGCAGACTGAGCTGGTCGAAATTACCTGGACTAAGCTGCATGCCTCCTTTCTTAAGCATGATCTTCCCTTGGGTTTGTGAGAAGAAAATGTCAGTCCTCTTATACACCCCCCAAACCAGTGTTTTGAGTTTAAAAAAAAAATAGATCCCACCCCCTTATAAAGAACACACAGTGATGGTTTCAAAAGGATTTTTATTGTTAAAACGGGTGCCATTCGCACCTTAACTGTAGACTCAGTAGCTTTAGGAAATTCACTCTTTGCCCCATTATACCTTTTGTACAACTGTAACTACTGTGGCCTACCTTACAGGGCTGTCTTGAGGATGAACAAGAACTTTTCCAATGTGCACAGTTAAAAAGCATTCTAAAATTAGTATTAAGCGATCTCATGTTTTCAGTGGTTTGAGAATATTTTATTGCAAAGCCTATAGGCGTTGGGCATTATAAACACTGGTTAAAAATCCCTGTTTGCAGGGCAGACCTAGGATTCTGGCACTTAAAAAGTGAGATGCTGAAGGCCACTTCCCTGCCCCCTGGAGTACCAGTGCTGCTGACACACTTCATCCCACTTACCTAGCTGTCCTTGCTGTGTTACCTGGTCTTCACTGACCTGACCTATGCTCTTACTCATGGGGTCTGATTCACAAGTGAACAAGGTTCAGCATGGCAGCCAGACAAATAAAAAAACCGCTTAGTGAGTAACAGCTATCCACTATGAATGGCTAAACGAGCTGCCCTTAATTTTTAATGCAGATTTTTTTAAAAGAGAGGCATTATACTTATAGCCCAAAGGCTTGTTTTTCTTTTTGTTTCTTTTAAAAACCACTCCTACAGAGCAAGATTGATGGCAGAGAACAGGGGTGGAATGGGCCATGGGAGAAAAAGTGAAGCTCTCTCCATCCTCCCCCACTTTCAGAGAGAGCAAAGAACAAGCTGTCACACAGCCTATGGGCCTCTTGATGGGGAAAACTTGAGATGGGTAAACTAGGTGAGGAAAGGTGTCACTTATTTTTTTCCATCTTGCCACTTGTCTCTCCAGAAGTGTTTTTTAAAACACAAGGAGGATGTGGGGAGGGTGGCACTACCTACAGTTACCTGCCTCTGTGTCCACGGTGTAGTTTGACTCTCAAACTAAGCACAGAAAGTACATTGCGATTCCATCAATGTTTTTATTAAATGTGCATCTGGCATTTTCTCCTATCTTTGTTCTTACTGGTCAGCTCATGGCTTGACCTTTTTAAATCTAGATTAAACAAGCTTTCCCACTTGGACTTTTCAAAACAGTCCAGCCCAGTCCCACATGTTTACACAGAATTAAGTCGCGACAACTTGACTAGGATTTTGTGCTTATGAGTGCAACATTTCTTGGTATGCATGTAGCTTTCCAGCCACCTTTTCATATAGATCACATTTTTAAAAATGAAAAGCCCATATACAATGCCAGAAAAACAAGCAATCTCACTTTCAGGAAACATAGAAGATGTGACCAAAACAGGAAATGGAACACTTAATGTATGTATAAAGTTATTCTTCTACATTTGTTTAGGTGCTCTTTGTAGAATGAGAGAGAGAGAGAGAGAGGGAAGAGTGGGTGGGGGGACAGCAGCTGATGCAGCAATTGCTGCTGTTGGGTTTTTGGCACCTCTTTCTAGAACATGTGCTGATAATGCATTTCTGAATTTCCTAGGTTGAATCAACAAGGCATAGCAAACAGTTCTGCCCTGGGCTAGGATTAGGCAGGCTCAGTGCATTTGTTATTGAATGCCCAGTGCACAACTGAGGGAGTGATGGAGTGGACATATGATCTCCCTCATGGCATGCTTTCATTCCGTGATTAAACCATTCCACAGGTGAACTGTACTGGAATTGGCAAGAAGCTTTAGCTTGGCTTCACTTATTAGGTTTCATTGCTGTGATGGATGAGCTCTTGCTCAGCACCCATCTTGCACAGTCAGTATCTCTAACTCTTGTTCAGACTGGCTGTTGTATGTCAAGCGTTAACACAACATATCCAAGATGCCTGTCTGGTGTGTTTGTTTTAAATCAGAATTTCTAGTTTGATGCCACTTCTGATCTCCAGCAGAAAAAGCAGTTAAAGGAAAGCTTTTCTAGCCAGTTCTGCAATTGGACAGGCTTCTCCTTTTGATTAATATTCATTTATACCAACAATTTAGGATATCTTGAATCTTTGGTCTGATGTGAAAACTGGGATCAGATCTGTCCTTTTGGGCTCACTGGAACTTCTGAGTAAACATACCTAGGAATGTGCTTCCCAAGAGGAGCTTCAGCTAAGGAGTTTAATTGATCCTTTGTCTTTTCTTGTTCAATGGGACCTACTCTAAAGTAAGTGTAAACAGGACTGTGGGTTTAGCCTTTTGTCCTCTCATCACCAGCCTTGCCCAGCCCCATGATTTGCCAGAGCCCAATGGGTCCTCCTCGGCTCATGGATACTAAGAAATGTGTCCTTACAATCCCACTGCTACTCTCATTATTCCCAACAAAATTAGCAGCAAGAGTGTGAAAATGCACTCTTTTTTAGTAGCCACAAAGCCCCCACCCCACCTTCACAAGCCACACTGGCATGATTTAAAGCAGGGATCTCAACGTTGGGTCCCCAAATATTACTGGACTTCAACTCCCATAATTCCCAACCAAAGGCCACTGGGGCAGGGGATTATGGGAGCTGAAGTCCAATAACATCTGGAGACCCAACATTGAGAACCCCTGGTTTAAAGGAGCAAAAAAGTAGCAAGCTCACTTGTCACTTAGGCAGTCTGTTGCACCATTGAAATAATATGAGCAATACTTATATTCTGCTTATGGTGAGCCACAATATTTTTATGGTGCCTTCAGTTTGTATAATACTTTAGTGATCCTGGAAACCTCTTTTCACATTTCCCTTAGATATAGTAGGCACATTCAGCAAGACTAATTGAAATGAATGGGGGCTATTCTGGTGTTATAGGTGTTCAAGAATCAACAGGTCCACCAGCATGCCGCAACATTTGGTTTTATGGCAGCGTGGTGGGCTGATATACTGACCAACACATACATGCGAAAGACAGTTGCACTAACAATGAAATCAAATATAGGAATTGTTAAGTGTGCCTATCGTAATATAATATTCATAGTCATACTTGTCCTGTTAATTTCAATGGGCCTTGCTTGAGCAAATGTAGTCAGGATATCATTATCAAGTACTGTTCTCATTCCAACACATAATGGAAGCATTGGCCTCTCCCAAGTCCCTCATCCTCAACTGTACAAGCTGAATCTGTTCCAAACAAGGCTTGTGCTGGCAAGACTCAAAGCTACAGGTGATGGTTTCTAGTGCCAAGTGTAACTCTACTGTATTGTTTTGATATTTGACGAAATAGAGCTTCGGGCTTAGCACAAACTTTTAGTCACCTTATTGCTACTCGGTGCCAATAAGGAAGAGATAAGAAATGCAGTCAGTTCAATACAGATTTGTTTCCAGTGTTTATGTTTTGCTGGGACTTAAGGTGTGTCTATAGCTTATCTATGAGTTTTTTCCTGGCACGTGTGCTGCTCTTCAGTTTTCAAAGAACTTATGTGTCTTCTGAACATAATATAGGGGTTTATTTTGTTCACTGTCATCCTAATGCAAGCAGGAGACTCTGTGTTTCCCATGGGTGGACCAATAATAAGGGGCAGTGAAGCATTCACCTGAGGCAGCAGATCAGCAGAGGTGGGAAATTAGCCACATCTGCCCTCTTGCGTACTTCACAGTGCCACATTAGCCGACAAACATCGTTCCAAACTGCTGGTGCTGAAGTTGGTTCTGCTGCCACCATGCTGTTCTCCCATCCTGTTCATCTCATAGGTCCTACAAGGCAGGGGGCAGGGAATGGAGCAGAATGAGGTATGTGGTCCTCACACACTTCCTTCTGCTCTGCATCCCGCCATGCCCCTTTTCAAATAGCAAGGAGCAGAACAGATAAGTGGGAGGAGAAAGAACAGCAACTATCACCACCACAGGTTAGAAGAGATGAGGGTGGGAAGATTGGGAGAAAGATCAGAGGGGTTGTTGGGAGGGCGGGGAGATGAGGGGATGCTTGGCAAAATGTCAAGGGGATGGAGATACCAGGAGGAATTGGTGGCATGCACTCAGCACACTATAGGTGGGATTTGGGCGGGGGGGGATGCAGGAAGACCAGAGGAAAATTTGTGTGCTGTGCCCCACTGGGGTTTAAGGCAGCTGCTCATCAAGTCACCTCAGGTGCCAGTGGGGATTGGGCCAGGCCTGATGATGTGGGGCAATGTCTTAAGGTGTGTTATGTGAGCAGCTGAAAATAGAAAGTGTGACTACAAGAAACATGTGTTTTCAAACATACAGCTGGCTTCCATCAGGTGACTAGGACTGGCTTCAGTTCCAAGTTGACATGTTCAGTGGCAAAGTAGGGTTTTTCTGCTCGAACCCTTAAAATAAACTTCAGTTTTCACATGTGATTTTAGGGGGGTGGGGAGCTGCCTATGTCACATGGCTCCTTGTTAAATTATGCAGACACACATTTATACTGGAAACATAAAGTGATACTGCTGCGTTGGGGAAAAACTGCCCTTGCTTTTTATACATACTAGCAGTGAGCGAATGAATGCATCTGTGGATCCACAGTACAGGCCTGGCTGTGCTACTTGCTACCTCTTTCCTGCAATACTTTTTATTCAATGGCCCTATTTATTCAAAGCATGTACTATCTGTATACATGTGCATACAAATCTGTACATATGTACAGTTAGTCAAATCTGTACACACGTATAGTTAGTCACACGTTATGTTCAATGCACAGATAGATAGTGGTACTCTTCTTCTCTTAGGAGAGAAGTGTACTAGTAGCTATCCTATGGTTAGTAGTTGAGGGAACCAGAACCCAGCTTCATTTTTAAAATTAACACATTCCTACAAAAACATGTACATGTGTACAGATACCAGTACACATGTACAACAATATCTGAATAGGGCTAGCATAGTCTATAAATAAGCCCTACTAGTCCCTGAGTTTTTCTTTAACGGAATCTAAAGATAAACACTCATTATTTGTTTTTCACTTGTCATTCTTCACAAAGGCACTGACCAAGACTGCTGAAACATATTTCTCTACCAGTCTGCTAATTCATTCTTCTTCCCCACCTGATGTGACCAGCTGGATCTATTTTTGCTCCTGTGTTGGCAAGGTAAGACAGTGTGAGAAAGACCAGAGAATGGATGGGCTGGAGATGGAATGGATGGAAACTCACACAGTCTATATGACAGTATAAGCATGATCTCCAAGAATGAAGAATCTTATGGCATCTAGAAGACAAATTTATTATCACACAAGCTTTTATGAATTAGAACACACTTTATCAGATGCATGAGCATAAATGCATGCACACACTCTCACACCTTATTCACATGTTACATTCAATACAGTACAGATCTGTATGAACACACAGTTATGTTCAACAAGGATACAGTTGTACACTTGCTATCTGTACCCTGCATTTGTGAAGGTCTGAACTCGGATTCAATTTTTAAATGAAAGTGGGTACACTCATTCACACAAAAATATGTACATGTGTACAGACACTTGTATGCACGTACACAATGTCTGAACAGGGCATCAGAGAAAAAGTGTAAATGGGCTGACTGGTTTTTAATTTTGATTAGACTACTTTGAGTAATTTTCCTCATGTCAGCCACTGAGATTAAAAAGGCCATGAAATGCAAGGTGTCGTGGTAGGTCTGTGACATTTCTAAACAGAACCCAAATGTACACACGCTGAGAACAGAGTGACCCTTTCATAAGTGTCACTTTTATTATTATTTATTATTATTTTATTTTATAATAAGCAATTCTTATTGTAAGAAGGATTTGTTGCTGCTTCTTGTAAGAGTAAATTTGTGTCAGTGGAAGAAGTTTGCTTAGTTGCACCAAAAAAGCAGAGAATTGTGCAAATATTCCCATGAAAACAAATTAAGTGCTGCAGTTGTGCAACTGTTGTACAAGTGGAAACATGCTTGTGGTAGCACAGAAGCTCTAGACTTAGCACTAGCTAACACAACAGTCTTGCACCAACCCAATGTCCTTCCGCAAGCAGCTCCTTGCTCTGGATGTCAGCTACTGTGACAGTACAAGTATTCTAGCTATTCTATGTTACTTCAAGGTCAGTAGTGAGAGAGAAACACAGAGTTCCAGTCAAAGCCCCCAAATTTGTCAATAAACTTTGATCCAGTCAAGCAATTTCACACTGGAGTTCTTGTTGAGATCTTTCTGTTGACTTTGAAGTTAGCGGTGGAGTGTTTTGCAACCGACAAATACAACTATGCCTTTGGGAAGGCTGAAAAAAAAACCATGGGTAAACTTCTAGTATGTGTATTTATATAAACTAGCTGGAGGTAAAATCCCTGTATAGAGATGATACTTTTAGTAAACACTACACTAGGAAAACAACACAAAGATAGTAACTTAATCTGCACTAAATGGGGTTATGCTGGCTAGTCAAAACCTCAGCCAATGTGGATTGTCAGCTGCCGACCATTGTTTTCCAGTTTTGATGTTATCCAAGGCAAGTATAATTGGGAACAGGAGCATATTATTTCACAGAGCACAAGACTGCTAGCATCGTGGTGTTCAATAGGAAACACTTGTCTAGAAAACTCAGCTGAACTTACTCTAGATGTAGGTTTGAACTTCACGTTAAAATGTTTTGTCAGGGGAAGAACAAGCAGATGGAAAACAATCCACTTCCCTCAGTAATTGCCACCATTTGGGTTTTGTTCTCATTCTTGTATTACAGAAATGGAAACTACACGTTTAACATTTTGCATTTACTGAAAAGAAATCTTTTTTTAAAAAAAAATCAAAATTGACTTTTTACCACTGCTGTCAACAGGATGAAAATGTTTCATTTCTCGGAGTCATCCTTTCCCCCCAGAAGGTGGCTGGAAAACTTCGGAAGGCCATTAGCTACTTTTCTGGTGTTTCTGCACACAGGCAAGATACTCCTGAACATCCTCTGGGGAACCAAGAACAAGAGGGACTCTTTGATGAATAGACTCTGGCTTCACATCCAGCACTGCCTCTGTCCCTGTGGTAGCTATCCCTCCTGCCTGCTCAATGATGAAAGCCATGGGGTTGCACTCATAAAGGAGTCGCAGCTGTAACAAAAGAGAAAACCAATTAAAAAATTATTATGAATAATAATAATTAATCCAATGAAAGTTAAGTACTTTTAAGTTACATTTATTTCTCATTCACCTTCAGTGCTGAAATAATTTACCCCACTAACTGGACAAAGAGGCACCTCTTAAAGTGATGCCTCTCTATATTTAGCAGGGGGAAGGCAACTATCCTATTCAGAATGGCACAGCATTCCACCAGTGGCTCTCCTCTGTTTGTGTATGTCTCCTTTTAGACTGTATACTGTGAGCCTTTTGGGGACAGGATATTTTCTTCATTTATTTTGTTATATATCCCACTTTGAAAACTTTGTTGAAAACCAGTATATACACATTTTTAATTGCCACCATTGTCTCCAGGTGCCCCCATCCTTGAACAGTCCTCTAATCTGGCTTCCCACCATTTCCTGGTGCACTTTTTATACTTCTGGATGTATGTGACTGTTTCTGATTAGAAGTATAGAAAGTTTCTGCTTGGGTGAATTCTGGATTGGAACTGTGGTGAAGGAAGAGAGTGTTTAGCCTCCTTCAGTAGGCTTATGAGATCATCCAGCATTCTGAGTGTCAGTGTGTTCTCACATCAACTTTGCAATGCCTGGACCAATATGAACCAAATTGGGTACAGTTGTAGGGACACATAGGGAGGGACACCTCAACGGTGTAGTTGTTGATTATGTCATCCACCGTGTAAACGTTTGGGGTGCAAGTGGGCTAACTTGTAAACTGCTTAACCAATGTGAACCAAATCTGCTACAGACATAGGAACACCTCAATGGTGTAGTTGTGATGATGTCATCCACCTAAATTTAAGATGGCAGACACGTAAATGTTTGAAGTGCAAGTGGGCTAACTTGTGGATCATGTAATCAATTTGAACCAAATTTGATACAGTTCTAGTGAGTGATACATAAGGACACCTCAATGATGTCGTTTGTGATTATGTCATCCACCCCAATTCAAGAGGGCGGTCCCACATGAATGTTTGAGGTGCAAGTGGGCATCGATTTGGACCAAATTTGGTACAGTTGTAAGGAAAGTAGGCATATTGGTTTTTACTAGAACAACTTGTTTTATTCCTTGTAACACTGAAAATGGCTTTCCTGCAGTTTACCTCTGGAAGGAAGCTGGTGGCAGGAGAAAAGGCTAAAAGCCCCTTCCACACACACTATGGTTTTGATCCTGTCCACAGCCCCCCATAGTTGCTATTTATACCCATGTTGACTTGAAAGGGCCAATGATGTGGTTAGCATAACAGCTATCTTGGCCCTAATCATGAAACCTTTTTAAAATGGCTGGAGGCACCAGCACTACTTACTTACTCCCTGTTTTGCTTTATTAGCGTCACTTTACTGCAGCCACCGTTCAAGTATTCTGCTCTGATGTTGTACTGAAGTGATAGCACAACAAATATGATGACTTTGGACCAGAGCTGTACAACTTCAGTCCTCCAGCTATTGTTAAACTACAGCTCCCATCATCCCTGACTACTGGCCACTGTTGCCAAGACGAATGGGAGTTGTAGTCCAACAGCAGCTGGAGGACCTAAGTTGTGCAGCCCTTCAACATTATTGTAACCTTCCTCAGATTCATCCCTTGATTAATAAAGAGAATAAGTGTAGGTAGCTAGCCAAGGAATCTATAATCTGATGCATAAATATTGTGTACAATATTTGCACAAATTGAATACAAAGCACAAATACATCTATTTGCACAAATTGAATACGAAGCAATGTTTAACCTCCAGCAAGGCTGATCAGGAATGCTGCTTTAAAGATAGGTGTGTTTGCTCAGATTAATTTTGGAGTCAGAAATCTAATTTTGCCCATCTTGGGTTTCATCTTGAAGGAAGCTCTTCAGACTGATCTTCTTAGGGAACCCAAGTCCCCTAAGTGGGTTTCCCCCCAAATGATGACAATGGTCATTTTATCAAACGTTTATTAAATCAAAGTGTTATTTAACTGACTTCAAAATGAAAATGTTCGGTTCTGGAAAACTCTGGCGACACAGAAACCAAATGGTTTAAATAGGATTACAGAATATTGCACCCAGAATAAGAACCTGGAGTGTGGGATGGGGGAAGATAAAACTGAGGGAGCGATTGACAGCAAAGGAGAGAGAGGATGAGGGAATAAAGGCACAAAGAATGGCACCAGGCAAGGCTTCCTGCAGACTGATGGTGCACTAGTCAAAAAGCAACACTCTGCTGCTTCCAACCTGACAGGCATTCTGTGTGAAGATAGTTGCCCTAGTCCAATGTTATATTCCATAAATATATCATCTAGCCTGTTCACACATTACACTGCATGTACATTCAGGAGTTTGTACACATGTTTTAATGTGAATAACTGTACATGCCTCTATTTTAAAAGTGAATCGGGTACGGAAGCCCGCAAAGGCACTATACAGAGATGACGTGTATTGCTGAATATGCATTCTGGCATGCACTGAACATAATGTGTGAATAATTATACATGCATACAGATCTGTATGAGCATACATCATACACAGATTATAAATGTGGGGCAATTCACATAACTGGGCGGGCAGGCAGGCAGGATTTATCCTATCTTTCCCCAGACAATCAATGGTTGCCTCTTTGGCACACGAGCTGCACAACCACACGGCCCGTGCTGCTGCAAGCAATGCAGAGTACTTTCCGCACTTCTTGCGGCCGCGTGGCTCAACAGAGGCCAGGACTCATTTTCCTGGCCTCTGCATATCTCACAAAGGCACTGCACAATGAGTGTGGTGCGCAATGAGTGCGGTGCGCAATGAGTGCAGTGCCCCACCAGACTGCCACTCTAGGTGCCCATCTCTGTGTCTACTTGGGCTCCAACACAATCCTGACAGTCAAGTTAAGGGAGCACTAGCTCCCTTAACCTCAGCTAAGAGCCATGCTTGGGAATGGGGTTAGGCTGGCCAGTAGTGCCAGGATCCCTCCAGATCCTGGCGCTCCACACAAGTAGCCTAGCTCAGGCTAGGCTGCCCTAACCTGGGCTAGGCTGCTTGTGAGAACAGCCTTATAGTGTGATTAGCACTTCTATGTAAATGGCTGACATCCAGCAGCCTTACTACTAGATATGTAGTGCTTCGTTGTGAGGTTGCTGCACCCTTCAAGGGAGGTGTAGGGGCTGTGCTAACAGGCAGATGTGCAAGCAGTGCCTCCGCAGGTCCCCGCCCTTATCCCAAATGGGAAAACCTGTGAACGTACTGCTGCACAAGGGTCCATTTTGCTCAGTCCTAACGTTTCCTTTGAGGGCACAGCAGCCCTGCAGTGCAGCATTACATGCCAGTGGAGGCAGGCTGCCACCAATGTCACTATACACTGATATCATGTATATTGGGTTTTGTTTCTTAATGTTCTTAAAATGGTCCTTTAGGAACATAGGAAGCTGCCTTATACTGAGTCAGACCATTGATCCATTCAGCTCAGTATTGTTTTTAGCCACTTATGAGATCACCCAGGAAGAGGGGTGTGTGTGGGGGGGTACATGATCTTAGCCAAAAGGCTGAGAAGCATTTCTTTTAAAGGATAAACAGACATTACATGTAAGGTAGACAATTCTTTTGTTTTCACTTGTAGATCCCATCAATAAATTGTATCATATTTATGATGTTTTAGTGATGCATCCAGGAGCAGCCATTAAATCTGCACAGATGGTATATAATTGGGTATATATCCAATTATACATATTATTTTATGTATTGGTTACTGTTTTTCTTGTGCTGGTCTTTGACTGTAATAAAGGCTGATTGATGTCGTCATCTACCCCAATTCAAGATGGGGGTTTGGGGGGCACATGTAGCCTAACTTGTGAACTGCTTAAGCAATTTGAACCAAATCTGGAACAGTTGTATGGACCTATATGCACACCTGAACAGCATAGTTTGTGATGATGTCATCCACCGCAATGATGGGCACATGAACATTTGAGATGCAAGTGGGAACCGATTTAGACCGATTTGCACAATTGTAGGGGCACATAGTATCAACAGTGCAGTTTGTGATGATGTCATCCACCCCAATTCAAGATGGTGGATGTATGAACATTTAAGGCAGAAGTGGGCTAACTTGTGAAGATGGAAATTATCAGTTAAGAGAATAGTGAAAGGAAAGCAGGCAGATTAGTTCTTACCAGAACATCTTGTTACTGACTGCAGAGGCTCTCCAGGGTTTCAGGCAGGAGTCTCTCTCAGTCCTACCTGGGAAATGTCAGGGATTGAACCTTGGACCTTCTGCATGCAAAGCAAATGCTCTATCACTGAGCAACGCTTCATCTCCCAAGATTGCATATGTGCTCTCCCATCCAGGCACTAACCACACCATTATCTGCTTAGCTTCAGCAAGGTAATGCTGGATAATGTGCCAGACCATGCTCTGGGTTTCACTAAGTGGGGGAAATGTACCCAATACCCTTGTTTTATCAGCACATCAAAATGTCATGAATGAAACCCTGAACAATTTATATTCCCTTGCTTGTTTCATAATCCACAAGAGGCTGGCTCAAGCCTGAGTTTTAAAACCTTGTCCTTATTAGGTGGTGCATGTACTTGTAAATTTCGGTAAGTGAAACCATCATGGGGAAACTGCTCGTGACTTTAGTAACAGATGGGCACAAGGCACATTTCCATCCTGTATTATTTCCCTTTGTACTTTGAGAAAGCAGTTTGCTGAGAACAAAGATCTGAAGATGCTTCTGTGCCAGAAATGTAAAGTATACTGTTCATTTCACAGTACAGTGTTCATATCACCAAATCGTTCCCTGCCAGTTCAACCATAACATCATTTTATCCAAAACATTTTGTTTGCCATTGTTTTATAAATGCATTTCTTTCTTGATTAAAGCAATCCATCCATAGAAAAAGCTCAGTTCTGAGGTTCAAACTACACAAGATGTTAAATGCATGTTTGTCTAACTTGGCACTTATATGGCAGGTACACAGGGCCTGATTCAGACCGGGGCCAAAGTGCCAACATAGGGAGTGTTTACCTCCACACAGGTTTCCCACCAAAATTCCCTCCTGTCATAGTTTTAGAATCAGCCTCATTTGGGGAAAGCATTCTATGTTCAAATGGATTTTCACATATGAATTTGCTTTCCCCCCTGTCCTTCGCAATCTCTCTATTGATCCTGATCTCCCAGAAAAACTTAAAGGAAGAAGAAGAGAGAACTGAATACTCCCTTAGCCTTTTACAATAAGAATTTATGTTCTCATACTAAAGCAGTTAAAAGAAAAGATGAACCACAGTGGTAAGCCACGACAATTCTGCAGTTACTCTCTCTGTCTACATGTCATGACAGTTCTACATGCTTGCTAAATCAGCTGTAATCAGAAAGGTCATGCTGCTAATCCTAGCATCCAAGCAGACAGAAGAACTGAGTTACTGAAGACTTCCTTTTTGCATTCACTTCACATTCATTCACATTCACATTCACATTTTTGGAAAATCACATCACATTCATATCTTCGCATCTTGTGATTATAATTAATAACTCTGGATGAAGACAGTCAAAACATTCCCAATAGTGGGAATTCATCCTTTGAACTTGCCTTATGCAAATGTGTGCATCTTTGTGCAACAATGTTAAGATGATGAGCATAGCTCTACATTTCATTTCCCTTTATACAATCCTTTTAACCAACCCGTTTCTTATGGCACAAAATGGCTTCAACTATCTGCTTAGGAAGATTGGAATCTGATAACGATTCCAATGGAAATCTGATGACGTTTCATTTCATGTAACAGTTGCTTACACAAAAAACTATTTCCAAGCAATAGTTCTGTTACCCAATGTTTGACTGTAAATACATAATGAAGCCAAACCTGTGCATGAGAACTGTGCCAGGATCATGTCCATTCCTAGTGGTGCCTTGGCAGCAAACCCGCCTCTGGAACCTCTTAAATGAGGTTATGAGAGTGAGTGCTCTCTTAACCCTGTTTTACTGATCATCTGCCAGCCACAGCTGCTTGCAGCCTGGGCTGACAGACTGCGGGGCTCCCAGCCAGCTTTTGGGGAGGGGAAGGGGGACCCCTCAAATGCACTGGGCTCACATGGCACCCTGATCCTCCAAGCTACTGGCAGCAGCTGGCAATTGGGTGGGCGATTCCCCCACCCAACAAATTGGAACAGATCAGCTTTTTAAGCTTTTTAAGGCTTCCTCCCTGCTGACCCTGTATCCCTTTCTCACCAATCGTGTTTTATTACTGAAATACTCCATCATTCTAGACCAGAGCAGACCTGGACAACTTTGCCCCCCCGCCAGTGGTTTTTAGACTACAACTCCCATCATTTCCAGCCACAATGGCCAGGGATGATGGGACTTGTAGTCCAAAATTTGCAGGAGGGGTGAAGTTGTGTAACTCTGTTTTAGACAAATTTGAAAAGACTCACATAATGGTGATCCTGAACAGCAATCAGTTTTGACTCCAATGTCCTTTTGATATTGCAAAATTATCTCCACTGGGACTCTGTGCAGCTCTATTTATTTTTACTACATTTATCCAGTTATGTACATATGTCATTCTGTAGAACATAATACATTATATATAGTTTAGGGTGAGAAAAAGTTACCTTTCCTTTTGGACTCTTCTGGTTAGCTGGATACAAAAAGATCCCACCATACACCAGAGTACGGTGAACATCAGCCACCATGGAACCTACATATCTGGCTCCATATGGAGAACTACCATCCTATAAAACAAAGGAGACAGAGGGATTGGACAACATTTGTTCACTTCCGTGTTAAGATGCAAAACCTGGACTGAAAAACAGCCAGTGTGATCTAGTCTGTATCTCCAGCAATATAAATACTCAGAAGGGCTGCTATGTCCATTTGGCAGCAAGTAAAATTAATATGACAATGGTTCCTAAGCTACTGAGATAATGTTGCCTTTGGGAGGTCCTCCTGATGTTCTGCCATTCAGAAGCACAACTCTGCTAGACCCTTGCTTCACATTGTATTTGTCACTGGGCTGCTTCAAAAAATCACATGGAACCAAGATTAAAGCTTGGCTCTGCATGACAAACCTGAGCCTCAGGGGCACACGCTCCCTGACTCCCACCCACCTTCCAGTGAATTGTACCCTTTTGATTTAGGCTAGAAACAAGCCACAATCAGTTGTGACATACCAAGAGACCAAATTCCCTAAAATAAACATAGATTGAAATCCAGGCCTTGGGCTCAGACTTTTCCTGCCCCTTCTCCATTTCACTGAATGCTGGTGGTGACAGGGAAACTTTGAACATGCTGGTGTCACATCGTCCACATTCTAGTGAGTTCCTAGTGCATATGCTTGTTGTAGGTTTAATTCTATTTTTGGTAAGTACTATCTTTGCAGTCCAATCTGATGCATGTTTCCTCAGAAGTAAGTCCTAATGAGTCCAATATGGCTTACTCCCAAGCACAGTTCTACATGACAACTTTGAACCACAAACTATGGGAAATCACTCACAGTACTTTGACCATTCATTTTGCTTTTTTCACCAACTCTGAACAAAATGTTGTCATGTCACAATCACACAACTTTTTAAACCAAACATTACTAGAGAGATGTGGATCAGCAGAAGCTACATGTTCCCTGTAGTTTGGACTACATTAAAAATGCAGAGAGATGGAAAAAGAGATAGGAAAATTGCAAAGATGCTTTTACTTTAATCTGGCTGACCAGTACTTGCCTATTGCCCTTAAGAACTCCCACTGATAACTTATCCTTTTATCACTTGTCATATGCCAAACAACATTTACAGCAGCAGATTAACATCTCATTAGTTTCCCTTTCAGATGTTATAATCACAAGAGCCTTTGGGGGAAGCTTCCATTTACTGATGGAGAGGTTCCCTGAAAGAGATGGTGTAAGAGTCTCTTTGGCTAAGAGGGCCATTCTGTCATCATCCCCTACTGCCCTTCTCATCTCCTCCTACCCTCAATGATGCAGGGGTTTTTGGAGGACAACTCCTTGGATGGAGTTGTCAAGAAATGATGGTCAAAAAAGTCACACTACTGTGGACAATGTACAAAGGTCAGTTGTGGCCTGGGTGCTTCAGGAATCAGCAGTGAGTTTCTGATGGCCCTGGACCCTTGGCAACTGTTCACACATGCCAATCCAGATTCTAGCTCTGCATACCCACATTTTGTGGAATGGAGTCTGGAATTGTAGCTTCCATCTATTTTGACGTTCTCATGTTTAAAACTAAAAGGGTTTAATTCCTTCTCAACATGGCAATCCTGTAGATTTCTCTTGCCAGATATTCCATGTGTTTTCTTCATTATGATCATTTATGCTCTGTTATTCTGCACCTGCATTCTAAGGAGGAAGAGCTAACCACATAACTCAAGAGAAACAATCCATGAGCAGCATAACTGTACATTTCATTTCCCTTACTTCTTAGAAACAAACCAGTCTTCTGTGCCACAACTGTGCCTCAACATGGCTTCAGCCAGCTGCTACAAAAGGCTTTAGGCTGGTTGAGATGTCTGAGTTTACAACGGAATCTGATAAAGTTTCATTTCATGTAATAGCCTCCCTGGCACCCAGTGGAAATCTTTTTACAGCTGGTATAAAGGAGAAAACTCTTATGACAAGAAAAAGCAGCCAGCCATTTAAAGTTGAGTTTAAAAAACTAGCGTCTGATCAATGTCAACAGCAAACTTTGCAATTACTGCATTGATAATGATGATTTCAGGGCAAGTAGGAGTGCTGCCTTGTTTCTTGAGAGGGACTCTGTTCCTTTAAGAGTAACATGGCAAGGCAATGTTGGGGAGAGAGGTGCATGTTAAATTTCTACTTGCTATGTGGTTGTCAAATACACAAAGGCCTTTTTCAAGAAAGGAAAGGTAGTAATCCCATTGGCTTCCTACATGTCTTTGCGTTGTAACATTTCAGTTGATTAATGCTTCCAAATGTAGCTCAGAGTTACTTAAGTTTTAAACAACATCATCATGAACAGGTTTGTTCAGGATGTGCTCACCTGCTGGTTTTATTGACTCATAGGATATCAACAGTATTAGTTGTACAGATATTAACAGGAACAACTTGCAGAACAGAGGTGAAGTAAAGTCGGTCGGAGGCTGATGTTTGTGTCTTTGAAATGTAGGCGGGTAAGATCTAGTGAAATAACGTCCTTGTTTCCATTTTGGACTTTTTGCTATTACTAACTACACAAGCAACTTCATTTTCAAGGTCAGGCATTTCTAGTCATGTTCTGATCTGTGCAAATGTGCCCAGATTACTTTAAAAAGAAATTTGTTTCCTGTTTTTCATTTGCTTACTTTCTGAAAAAAGCTGAGTTCGGCCTTCCAAAAAACCCAACTAATTTCTGTTTCAGATAAATGACATAAATGACTGTAGCGCATTATAGCACAAACCAAAGGTCACTGGGGCTGGGGATTATGGGAGCTGAAGTCCAATAACATCTGAAGACCCAACGCTGAGAATCCCTGGTATGGCCCATCCCACTCCTTTTCTCCTAGAGCTCTTAAGAGAAGGTTCCATCTCCCTTAAAGGGCCCTCCCAGCACTGAGAGAAGCACAGCATAGTGGGAAATGGCTCTCACATTGAAGTCTTTTTTGCTGCTTGAAAATTCATGAAAATCACTGAAATAACTAAAGAACATTTATAGGTTTTTCTGCCTGAACTCTTGTGCAAGCATTTGCAGAAGAGTTCAGTGGCTGTTTTCCTTCTGTAGATGTTCCCTTGGATCCATCCCTAAGGCTGTAATCCTATGCACATTTAACTGAGGGTAAGTCCTATTGAACACAGTGAGCAGCAGCCAGACTAACTTACTCTTGAGTAGTCATACTGAAATCAAGTAGTCCCATATAGTAACTCCTTAGTAGCACAACAACAACAATTTATATACCACTTTTCAACAAAAGTTCCCAAAGCAGTTTATATAGAGAATTAATTAATTAATTAATTAAGATGGATCCCTGTCCCCAACGGGCTCACAGTCTGAAAAGAAACCGTAAGACAGACACCAGCAACAATCACTGGAGGGATTCTTTGCTGTGGATGGATAGGGCCTGTCACTCTCCCTCTGCTAAATAAAGAGAATCACCATGTTAAAAAGGCACCTCTTTGCCTAGTTATCAGGGGTTAGCTTAGTAGTAGCACTGAGTAACTTGGTCTGGATGCTGCTCAGTTGAACTTACATCCAAGTAACTATTTTCAGGATTAAGCTGTACCAAGTGGCAAACCTAAAAGAGAACAATACCCATTATAAACCCCTGCTAACTGGGCAAAGAGGCACCTTTGGACGTGGTGACTCTCTTCTACTGTACTTAGCAAGAGAGAAATAGTCGCTATTCAACCCAGAATAGTAGCCCCGCCCCCTCACTCCTTTTGCTATGTAAACCACTTTGTGAACCTTTTGTTGAAAAGCAATGACGTTCTGAGCAACACTCTGTGTGTGTTTTAAGGAAATGTGTGCTCAGCCATGCAAGAGTGCTCTTTCACAAATGTATGGCATTGCACAAATGGAATTGCACAAACGTAATGCAACTATTTGCAGCTGTACAATGGACAGCCTCTATTTCCAATTCATTAATTATGAAAAGAAGAATGGCAGGCATACTCACATTGTGCACTTTGTCAGCCATTTTTCTTATTACAATTAATCAATATAACTGGCTTGTTAGAAGTCTTTGGGCCAGTTTGGACAAGCACCACCCAAACTGGCCAGACGGAAGGCTAGATCTACCATTTATTCCACTCTACATTACCTACCTCTTTCCTTTCCAAATCTTCTCATAGGGTGGGATAAGACATGCTGAGAGTGTATCTATCCTGATGTCACAGAAGGATGTCCCAATACACTGTTGGGGTGTCCCTTAATCTGATCACATAAGGGGGCATTAATCTGAATTGCCCCTCCTCATACGTTCCAAAACAAGGATTTAGAGTGTGTGGAGAGGAGCAATTCAGATGAAAGCCCCGCTTCATGTGATTAAGACTGACTCTGACAGCACATCGGGATGTGATCCAGTGGCGTCAGAGTGGGCACACTCTTGGCATGACCTCGTCCTGACTGCATGTTGTGGCGAACATCTTTGACTTCTAGTACCACCTTATTAGATTAGTGCATAAACTGAATCAGATGATGTCAGTACTTGACTTAGAGCTTTCCAAAGAAAATACAGATGAAAGAGCAGGAAGTTATTGTTTCAGTACTGAACTGGAAGCTACTGCAATGCTATTTGCTACTGGAGATCCTGGGTTATTTTTGATGCAACATAAATTAAACATCACTTCAGTTTTCTTAGAGCACCCAGCACATTGTTGATATGGCACTAAATAATGCTGCATAGTCGTAACTGGAAGCTTTGTGAAATTCTGTTTTTAGATTGTGGTTATTTCAGGTCCTTGCACGATCTGGATTTGGGTGATGGTATATTGTCATATGCTATATAACAGCAATCTCAGACGGCTATTAGGGGCTGGGCCGAGCCATCTAGGTTCTTTGCCATTTTCTCCTACCCCTTCCAAAACCTCTACCATCTTGTGGCTTAGGTTAGCATCAGTCTCTGGGACACTGTCAGCAGCTGTGAGATGGTCTGGGAATGAAAGGGATCTGTAGCTTAGAATGGGAAAAATCTAGCCTCCAACAAATCTGCCCAGGGGCACTCCCATTTGCATTCCAATCTGGCCTTGCCAAGAGTGTCCCTGCACAGGCTGAGTGCTGTTTGTTTTAAGTGGCATGAAAGTTGCATGTGGCCTGCTACACCATTCCTTCCCAGCTCAAGAAAAGCTAGGCCACCTTCAATTGGCAATCTCTTTGAGTCACTGGCTGGCCAATGAAGCACAAGTGTAAGTAGGGTGTGTGGGCACACCCTACTTACACAAACACTCCCTGTGCTCTGCAAGCACTTAGATCAGAAATGCTTTGCAGAAGGTCAGTGATGTGTCTCTGATCAGACTATGTGCTTACGGAGCACAGGCAGCACTCTGGACCAGACTCTCAACCCACTAGTACAACAACGCAAGCACAGGATAGGGGGAGTTATGCGAGAAGTGCTGATGAGTGCCTGCCCACCCTACTTATACTTGTGCTTCATTAGCCAGTCATTGCCAACCACTAAAATGAATTCATTTTAATCCAGGCTGAGCTAGATTCCACAGTTATTGTAGATTCTATTGTGGAGGTATCTAGCAACTCCTCTTATAGGATTAGATTGGATCACTCAGTTTGTGACTCCTGAGGAAGTGGACAAATTGCTTCAGTCTGTGCGTCCAGCATCCTGTTCTCTTGACCTTTGCCCACCTTGGCATATCCCATCTAGTAATAATATTATCATAGAGAGACTGGTAAATATTATAAATGCTTCTCTGAGGGAGGGCAGGATGTCTCCTTCCCTTAAGGTGCTTGCTTATTAGACCTTATTTGAAGAAACCTGCATTGGATCCCTCAGAGCTAGCTAATTATAGGCCTGTTTCTAATCTTCCATGGTTGGGTAAGGTGATTGAGTGGGTGGTGGCCTCTCAGCTCCAGGTAGTTTTGGATGAGGCAGATTATTGAGACCCATTTCAAACCAGCTTTTATGTGGGTTGTGGGGTAGCGATTGCCTTGGTTGGCCTGATGGATGATCTCCAGTTGGCTATCGACAGAGGGAGTGTGACTCTGCTGATCCTTTTGGATATCTTGGCGGGTTTCAATGATCATGGTATCCTTCTGGACCACCTGAGGGAGGTGGGATTGGGTGGCACTGTGTTTACAGTGGTTCCATTCCTACCTCTCTGATAAATTCCAGATGGTAACCCTGCCGCCTATTACCATCTTCTGGAGAGGTCCGGTTACGGTTGCTGCTGACTCGTTTGGTGGTGACTTGGAACCAGACTTTCTCTGTGGCTGGAAAATGCTTTTTGTTGAAATAAGAGCATCTCCCTCTCTGATTGCTTTTAGGAAGAACCTCAAGATGTACCTGTTCTCCCAGGCTTGTAACTGGAATTCATTTTAATAACTTGTTTTAATAACTTGTTTTATGAGATTGTTTTATTATATTTTGTGGACTTTTAATCTGTGTTTACCTTTTAATATTGTTTTAAATTTTGTACACTGCCTAGAGATGTACATATCAGGTAGTATAAAAATATGATTAATAAATAAACAGTTGCATGACAGGGAGACACTCAATAGGTGCTGTCAGATAGAAGCAGTCACATTACTATCCACATTACTATCGCTAAAGAACCGAGGCCTTGGGAACGTACATTTGTGACACATCATGGGCTTCAGAGGGAAGGGGAGATTGTTGAAAATTGCCACTTCTCCCACTTGCATGACATCACAATGTTAATGTGGAAATCAGCACTGCTGCACCTGCACAGCACTAGTCTGTATGCCAGCCTCTGTATTTTACACATCAATAAGATTTTATTAATATTGCTTAGAATGCTATTGCACATTAATTTTGTATTGTGCACCACTCCAATAGCTAGTCTTCAATGGGAAAAAACTTTTATATCAGTGTTTTGGAATATATTTTATAGGGATGTGCATGAATCATGATTTGGAATTCGAATTGCTACGCATGCCTTTAAAACAGGGGGATTCCACATCCCCTTTAATGAGGAGAAGAGCAGGTCCATACCTGCTCCTCCGGTGCACACTGCCATTTCTTTAAGTACGGCTCTGACCATGCAAATTGCCACCACTTGTGAAGAGGCCATGTGTGTGCTGGTGTTGCGCAGCAGGGGCAGCTGGGGGTGAGCACCACTGGCGTGTGCTGATAACTGGGGAAAAGGTTCTGCTTAAGGAAATAGCAGCGAGTGCCAGAGGAGGAGGTATGGACCTGCTCTCCTCCGTATTAAAGGGGATGTGGAGTCCCCCCCATTTTAAAGGGATGTGGCACCATATGGATTCTGAATCGCATTTCATCCATATCCCTTGGTGGACTTGGAGTATTCCACTGTGTAACTACTTTCCTACTAAATAGGACTGCATTGCCTAGAATTAATGAATCTGATTGTAATAAAAATCAGGGTATAGGATTTCCAAGGCACTGGATGCTAAAATGAATGTATACAAAATATACAATGGTGATGAGATTGGCTATTTAACAAATGGCATAAATGTCTACGATAAAGTGACCTCAAAAAGATGTATTACCTCAGGAAATTTCTTCTTCTGTAAATACTCTGTTACTGCAGGATCAAAGTACTTGGCATAGCCCTCATTAAGGCTGTAGATTTTCCCTCGTTTCTTGATTTTCACATCTTTTTCCACCAAAATGAATTCACCAAGAGCCTACAGAATCGTTAAAATATGTCACAATTAATAAATGTTGCAAGGTCACCTTCTTGACTTTCTGAGGCATATTCATATTTATTGGTTCAGGTACTCCCCATTTCTCCAAGTGATAAAGAGTCCAGAGGAAATTTTATAAGATCTAATTTCCTTTGGATGAGAGGGTTAGAGAGTTATGGTATAATATTTCTTTTATTTAAACAAGCAAAACATAAGTAAACAGACATGTCTATAACAGCACAAATCCACCAGCTCTTCCTCAGATTCCCAGAGAGAATCCCTACCCATCAAGGTTTATCCTTTCAACCCAATTTACAGGTTTTAATCCCTCTGTCTCTGATTTTCCACTTTCCCATTTAGACTACAAAACTGGTTCCAAACTTGCCTCTCACTAACTGGAAAATGTCACCAAATTCTGGTAGGTGTTAGATTCCAAAGAGAGATTCTCAGCAATCAGGAGAAAATCTCCTGTTATTAGTGCTCATCAGCCAATCATCCTTAACTATCAGTAAGCTTTCAGCCTAACATAGCTTTGTCTTCCATCTGGAAAGACCAATCTATGTTAGGTTGATAGCTTTCTTATCCATTTCTTGAAACGTAATATCTGTACAAAAAGAGTACAAACAAGGGGAAATATGTGTACAATAAATGAATATGAAAAAGTCTGCCATGTCTTATGTAGCAAGGTAGGTCATGGCTGAATTAGGATTCCATCCCTGTACATGCACATTCTGACCTCCTCTTTCTCATGCACAAAAGCCAGCAACCAAAGCCTTTCCATAAATGGTGGTGCTATATGCATAGGGCAGTGCACTCTCTACTGTGCCACCTTTCCTCAGTTATTAACTTATCCCTGATAAAAACAGGTGATCATTACTTCTAGGTGTAGATGGATAAGGCTATTGCTGACACCATCCACTTCTTAATAGGCATCCTCATGGATATTTTGAAGAAACTGAATATGCATCCAAATGCTTTGGAATCCAGAATTTACACTCTACTTGCCCTGGAGTCTTCAGACTACATTACAATCCACATTGCAAAAGCGATTATAGGATAAACATGGGTCTTGCAGTCTGTACAGGATTAATGGCCTTGATGTAGGTGGCAAATCACCTCTTCTTGTTTTGCTTTTTTGTAACACTTGAGTGGCTGGTTTAGTGCATAGACCCCAAGATAAAACTGTAGGAAGCTGCTAGACAGACGTATCCTTTATCATACAAGTTAAGGTCACAAAATCATGTCCACTATGAGCAGGACGCTATATGGAAGAAAGAGCTCAAACAGGATGTGATCAGAGGGCAAATTATATCCCTTTGACTCTAGCAGAATGGTAATAAACAGGAGAGTATAGCCACCTAATGGCACAGCGGGGAAATGACTTGATTAGCAAGCCAGAGGTTGCCGGTTCGAATCCCCGCTGGTATGTTTCCCAGACTATGGGAAACACCTATATCGGGCAGCAGTGATATAGGAAGAAGCTGAAAGGCATCATCTCATCCTGCGTGGGAGATGGCAATGGTAAACCCCTCCTGTTTTCTACCACAGAGAATCACAGGGCTCCGTGGTCGCCAGGAGTCAACACCAACTCGACAGCACACTTTACCTTTATTCACTAATACTGCAAATATTATTTAAAATGTAATCTATGCCAAAATTTCAAGTGACCATTTGTGCTGTGAATATAGGGCTTTATTGAGCCCCAAAATATTCTTCAACACTACATTCATCTTTCCCTCTACTTTTCATCGTCAGATTGAAGCCTCAATTTGCTTCAATGACATTTTCCCCCAAACGTCTCCATGCTTGCTACATAGTCATAGCTAATCAGGAATTATGAACCTAGGATGATGACATCATGACATGAAGATCTCACACAACCAGTTCAGAGCAAGTTGAGAAAGCATTGCTATTGCTCAGAATTGTTGTTACTCCAAATATTTTCTTCCCTATTGCTGAAAGGCAAAACACATCGCACATTTTCATGAAAAGTGCCTCCCTGTTTTGCTTCAGCAATGTTAAAAGGCAACAGAAGATGGAATTAATAATTACTATTTGTGCAGTACCGGATCCAGCATGAAGCAATCCACTCCTTGTCCTGTGGAAAGGGCCACCAGTGTAGCACTGCCATACAAAGCATAGCCTGCTGCGACGATGTTGCGTCCAGGCTGCAAGGCATCTTTTTCAGAAGGCTCATCTTCTGTTGTCTAAGGGAAAGCATCCATTATTATAGCACCCATACCTCAAGTATTTTGTTATTATATCACATCTGTGTGGAAAAAATGGAACTCCAGATGCAGATTGGAACCTCTCTCAGTAATGGAAAAGCTGCCACCTCCCTTCTTCTTGTAACAGAACCTTTAATAATTTTTGCACATATACCTGGTATGTACTACTGTGAAAGAGCTTGAAGGCATTTTTGTAAGACAATCTCCAGCTATGATTTAACACCAAACTGCACCTGGAACCATACAATAGCAGGAGCACATCCAACAGTATTTCAGTTTCTAGAACTGCAGTAAATCACTTAGTACTTTAAGATTAACACTGGAAACCAATTCACACAAACATTTTTTAAGATGGAAAAATCAGCATTATAAAGTGGTCATGTACATGCATGATTTCCAACACAGTAAAAGTTTTGTTCAAGGACATGAACACTGCTAATTATTCTGGCATTTTTCAGGATGTAATAACTAGCCATCTTACAGCATGGATGCCCTTACACAAGTCCATTTTCTACTGTATATGATGAATAGTCACCTTGTGGTGATTTTTCCATCTCAGAAAATGTGCGGGAATTCAACTATAGTGCATTAACTGTGAAAAACTGTATATTTGTATTTCTGTGCTTGTTGGGTAAAATAAGGAAATACTGCTTGCTTCCCCCCCCCCCTTTTTTTTTTTTGCAAATCTCATGCATACACTTGCTAGCCTCATGCCAGTTATGAAGTCTTGAAAATTATCCATCAAAAGACTCATCTCAAATCAATTATTGATTCGATAGTCTAAGGTAGTTCCCCCAGGAGTACCAGAAGGAACATGAATCTTTTACTGCTTTTGAAAAAGAGTTTCACAGACTATTGCATTTCCTCAGTATTGATTCACTAAAGAGTGTGAGCATGCAACTGAGTTTGTCTCAAGAAAGATAATTTTGTATGATGGTTCTAAAAATATTTTTCAGGCTCCAGTCTTAGAAATCATTACCAATCTTAGAAATCAGTACTTAAATGCAAATTCTTTCATGTGATTAATGTCCCCAATAGATAAAGAATAAATAAATAAATAATAGCTTTGTATTGCTATTTGTATATTGCTCTTCATCCTAGGAACAAATTAAAAAACAGCAAATAAAACAATCCTAAAATTCCCTTTTTAGTGTATCAATAAGTGTATCTTATTGGCAATATTTTCTATGCCAATAAGATACACTGGAAATAAACAAACAGCTGCAACCAGCAGGGAAACTGAGAGGAACTACTCATTGACCAAAGGGCAGTCTTCACTCTCTTCTGAAAGATTGGAATGAGGGAGCCATGCAGATCATATCTGAGAGTGAGTTTCACAGTCTGGGAGCAACCACAGAGAAAGCACTGCCTTGCGACATGCTCAACAAACAAGCTTCAGCAGGTGTCAGCATGTGGTGGTGTGTCCTCCTGGCTGACCCAGTCAGGTAGTAGATTCAGCTGGGGGCACGTGATCCTTAATATACCTGGGTCTAAGTCATTTAGAAAGTGCCTTCTTTGGCACTCTTCTTTGGCATTTTTAAGAGAGCGCCTTCTTTGTCATGAAGCCTGCTGCCTGTTACAATCTTCTGGAGAGGTCTGGTTACAGTTGCTGCTGGCTTGCCTGGTGGCAACCTGGAACCGGGCTTTCTCTGTGGCTGCCCCAGGGCTTTGGAAGATGCTCCCCGCTGAAACATCTCCTCCGTTTGTTTTCAAGAAGACCCTCAAGACTCACAGTTTTCACAGGCTTTTAATTAGAATTAATTTTAATAATATGTTTTAACAACGGTTTTATGTGATTGTTTTTATTGTGTTTCATAGATTTTGATCAGTGACTTTTTATATTATATTAATCTTTGTACACTGCCTAGAGATGTACATATCAGGCAGTATAAACATATGATAGATAGATAGATAGATAGATTTAGGACTGTAAAGGTGTTGTAATAACCAGCACCTTGACTTGCACCTGGAAATGGGTTGGTGGCCAAAGCAATATCTTCAGATTGGTGTAATATGAGCACTGTGGGCAACTCCAGATACTCTGGCTGCCGTATCCTGCACCATCCGAAGTTTCAGAATACTTTTCAAGGGCAGCCCCATGTAGAGTGCACTGCAGTAATCCAAATGCAACATGACTAAGGCATGGGTGCAAGAGGTCAGACAGGCCTTTTTATTCTTACTCATCACATTCCTACTAAGAACTCTCTTGTGTTTAGCAGGGATGGTTTCATGTTTTAATGCCTTTAACTGGAGATTTCTTAACCCATGGAATTGCTCATTTTATTTTTATTTCAGAGAACCAGAATTGTGAGATAACTGACCTCTGTGGCACCCTTAAGGTATTTTGGCATCCTGCATTTGAGGCACAGAATATTTCCATAGCTAATTAGCAGATTTCACACTGCTCATCTCTGTAGCAGCAGATTGAACCACTACACCTTACTGGCTCTCAGTTCGTATTCCAGATTTGGGGCAATATTTTCTATGCCAATGAAAACAGCCAAAAACAAATGGGCTGGCATGCAGAAAATTGTTGCAAATGTTCCACATGGCAATAGCTGCCATGCAGAATGACTTAAAATGGCCTCCATATGGTGGTCATATTGAACACACGGACCTTCCCAAAGGGCCAAACTAGACAATATGCTTCCTTGGCAGATTTCCATAAGTGAGTGGGGTTGGCATGCTTGTTCTTTGAAATGAAAATAGCAACCACTATATTATGATCCATGGCATGTGGAGGAGGGAGACTCTTTTGTCTCCTCGTGGTCTGATACTGAACTGGGCCCCCTATGACTACTCGAAAAACTCCTGTTGGCACCAATGAGAGCTTTTTCCTGGATCAAATAGCAGCCTCAGGGGGACCCAATCCAAACTGGAACGGTTGGGAGACAATGTATTAGAAGCTCCTCTCACCCCATGCTGTGGCACCACTTTTGACTGGAACCCTGTGCAACTGCTTTGAAAAAATCAAGCACGCAGGCTCCAATCACACGATAGGTAGATCATCTAATTAGTTCCCATCAGAGGACTGTTTCCAGGAATTGACAAGCAGCTCAGGGCCCTCAGAATGACCCACTGCTGATCCTTGAGATTATTACATTACATTACATTATTTATGAGATGGCTTCTGTGCCCACAGCCTCGATGTGGTGGTGGTGGTGGTGGTGGTGGTGAAGTGACTCTCTCAGGGCCAATCCAGGAAGGAGGAGGTTCATGAAGAGCAAGATGGCCCCTGAAATTTGGAGCCAGCACACAATGTGTTGCACAACAGGTCGCAGATCAGATGCTCAACACATTGCACAACCTTGTATGTTTCCCAGAGAAGGATTTACATACTGTGCAGTGAGCCACACACCCAAGCGGGATGCAGGCTTGCAGCTTGCATGGGACTCACCAGTCCACCACTGCCAGTGGTAAGGGCAGCGGGAGGCACCATGTGAACAATGCAGTGCATCAAGTAGCTGCACCTGACTCCCAGCATTCCCAATGGCAGTCAGGCACAGCTGCTCTAATGCACCACACACAGAGGTGCTCTTACCCCTGGACTTTGGAGCCAAAATCCAAGGCCTCCACATCCCTTGGGGGGCCCTAAATCCTCTTTAGTCCATCCTGAGTGGTGTGCTGGGGGGCCAAGAGATTGTGACCTGCGCTGGGTACTTTAGAGACAGAGGAGGGAATGGACAAAGAAATATGTGGGATGGGAATATGTTAAGTTGCATGTTGAAATGTTTCTGCTAATGCATCTTTGCATAAATATGGCAGTTCTATGTTCTTACATTCTTGTGAGTTCAGTTGCTGTTTGTGCCCTCAAGAACCCATATATTAAAAATATTGTTTGTGCCATGGTGTAGGGGGATGATGCTTGTGGAGTGGCGGGGGTGGGTGGGGGGTGGGGCGGTGGGCTCCAAAGGCCTTTAGGTCCAGGCTCCAAAATTACCTGGGTACACCTCTGACCACACATCGTTCACACAGAGCCTCCCCTGCCTGTGCTAGCAGTGGTGATGAACTGGTGAGTCCCATGCAAGCAGTAAGCCTGCATCCTACTTGGGTGTGTGGCTTGTTGCACAGTATGTAAGCTAAGATATTTCACTAGCAGCTCCTCGCCTAATGTTTTATTGCTGCTTCCCTTATAAACATAAAGTAATCTTATGTAGATTTAACTAAGAGTTTATTCAGAAGCAACTCAATTTTCTCCTCCCTTTTCCTTTCTGACTCCACCCCCACATTCTCTCTACAGGATCCTCACTTGGACAATTTAGCAGCATCATGGAGAACCTCGTCCTCTCACAGCTCCACACATTTCTTCAGTGCACTAATGCAACACTGGTCTGGACGTCAGCCATTATTAATAAAAGATTATACAATGTTTAATTTAATATTAATGTCTAAGTTTTTATTTATCTGATACTGGTATTGATATAGAGACCCTAGCCCCAATCCAGCTAAATATTGTCATAATTTAAGTTCCCAAACAATGGGGAAAATGTTTGCTGAACCCCACTTGTTACATTGGCTTCAGTGGCATTTTGTATCAACCAGTTAACTTCAGCTGAATTGAAATCTCTGCGGTTCAGCTGATGGAAGGCCAGACTTGTGACCAGCAGAAATGTTCCCTCTAATTTTTTTCATCTCTGTGTGGAAAGAGTTTTGTTCTTGGTGGCAGTATCAAGGCAGTGTGTGCACACATGCAGTCAGAATGGGGTCTTCCTGATTCAACCTAAGTGGGATCTAAAATTAACGGAGTGGACATCAAAAAACTTGTGAGCACATGCCTTAGAGGGAACACTGACCAGCAGGTGTACTAAACCACCTGTCAAGCTTTGTTAGAAGTGGAACATAGGAACATAGGAGGCTGCCATATACTGAGTCAAACCATTGGTTTATCTAGCTCAGTATCAGGCGCGGAGGGAGGCCAGTGGTGGCTCGGGCTCAGCCTGCTGCCGTGGCTCCCCTAGCCACTCCCCCTGCATCAGCATCTGATGTCAGACACAGGGAGTGGTTAGCCACGCCCCTCACATCTGACATCAAACATGGGTGCGTGTCTGGGGTGCAAGGTGTGGCCCCTGAGAGGGGGTGACCCGGGTTCTTTGAACCCATTCGCTCAATTGTTGTTCCACCCCTGCTCAGTATTGTCTTTACAGACTGGCAGTGGCTTCTCCGAGGTTGCAGGCAGGAATCTCTCTCAGCCTTATCTTGGAGAAGCCAGGGAGGGAACTTGTTGAAATCAGGGGCGTAACTATAACTGAGCGAAAGGGTCCAAAGAACATGGGCCCCCAGCTCCTGAGGGCCCTCCAGCTCCACCCCTCCCTATTTTCTTCATTATCTCCATCACTCTGGGGAGCTGCCAGAGAGAGGGATGAACACAGACCCCCTCTCTCCTAGCTGCGCCCCTGGTTGAAATCTTCTGCTTTTCTCAGAGCAGCTCCATACCATATCTTACAATGCTCACACTTCTAGTTTCCCATTCATATGTAACCAGGACAGATCCTGCTTAGCTAAGGGGACAAGTCGTGCTTGCTACCACAAGACCAGTCTCCTTCTCTTGAAAGTGAAAGTGAAGTAGTGAGCTAATACAGGAAAATGATCTGTTCTTCCCTGAGCAGTTACATGTTAATTCATTTTTGTCTTTTCCTTGATTTGGCAGCTTACCTTCTTGTAGATAGCAAATATAGTTCCTATCGAAGCTAAACAGTCTATATTGGAAGAGCCATCTAGTGGATCAAAGCACACCACGTATTTACCCTGAAAAAGGACCAACAAAAGCATCCTTAAACAATATACAACTAGATCTCATTCTTTGTTTGGCAGGTTTTGTTTGTTAAATGTTTATAATCGCTATGCAAGCAAAAAACATCTGACAAATCTGGCTGGAGAACTATGCAACATTCTTGTGGTTTATGTAGCACTACAACAGGCATGGTGTCCTCCTACAAGGTTATTATGGATGATGAGTCAGAGCAAAAGAACAACAGAAAAGAGAGAAAGAGTATATGATGGGAAAGCAAAGTTATGATGTTCTGATTTGTTCTGCTTAATTACAAGGCAGGCTTGTGTTAAGGAATACTTTTTCATTTTATTTGGAAATTAAGTATACTACAAAAGTTGTTGGATGTATGTCCAGGCTACAAAAAACGAGGGTGTACTCCACATTAAGAACTGTAGTTCTTTGAGGAGTAGCAAAAGTTTGCCCCATCCCTACAAAACTATAATTCCTAAGTTTTCATGGCTGACATGATGCACAGTCTTCCACCTTTATAACGATCCACTGCGGGGCTCCTGCAGACTTCAAAGGCAGCTCCGACCCCACCCGGAGGCAGCAGCTGCACAGCGGGGGCAACCCTGTGGAAACGCAGCTTCCGCAACAAGCACGGCCTCAGGGCATTGTCGGAGCTGCCTTTGAAGTCTGCAGGAGCCCCGCAGCGGAGCCCGACGAATGTGAAAGGCTGCACGTCATGTCAGCCCATCTATTCGCCTGTTTCTTTAAGGTTCGGTTTTAGAACCACACTCGGCCTGCATTGCCCTATATTACTCAATTACTCACTCCTGTCTCCCCAGTTCTGACGTGTACAATATGCTTTAAACGTCCTTTCCGGGGATTTCTTCGGCAATACAATTGCGCCATCTGCTGGCAATGGGAGGCCAGCCCCAATTCCCAACCCTCAGAATGTGTACAGTACAGACCCTTTTTTCTTTGGGAGTGAGAATAGCGTCTTTATCCTCCTCTGTGACCAGGACACAGGTGCTGTAGGAGGACTGCAGCATGTTAATAACTAACATATTCGATAACACATCCAGTTTCTTCTGTTCGTCCCCCGTCACATTCACAGTGCCTGCTATTCCAAACCTATGAGAAAGTGCATGGTTATCATCATGAGGGAATACCACAGCAGTTCTTTTTATGTGACAATCATGTTTTGGAGTATTTCCCCTTACCACACTCTTCTGTAGTTTTCAAGTCTCAAAGGATTTAGTCAAGTACCACTGATGTCACACATTTAAGTGTCCAGAATTGTTCCCTTCTAAGCCTGGTAATTCCCAAACTGTTTACTACCGATCCATGCCAAGTGCATTTATCTTTGCTGCTATTCTGGATGATCACCTTTTCCCTAATTCTATATAATTATATTGCTTGACAGCTTGGTGATCTGCTCACAACTTTCCCACAATCCATTGATGACTTGGGTTCTCAAACCAAAATTTACAATTGCATAACACGGTCAAGGAAGAATGGTAAACACCATACAATTGTGTTACTGTATAAAACAAAAACAACAGATCTACTACTACAGACAAAACTTTCCCATCATATTCACTCAGAAAGCAACAACGGAGGCTCACTGATAAGTAATTTGCAGCAGCATCCTGGGCACACTTTTATTTATTTAATTTTTTAAAAAAACATTTTTTATTTCAAAACATCTTTCCCAGTCCCCCACCCCACCCCCAAGCTCAACCTTGCCTTCCCCTTTCAGCACTGGTTGGGGGAGACGGGAAAAGAAAAGAGAGATGGAAAGAGAAAGAGAGCAGAAGGGGATGGAGGGAAGGGAGAAGGGATACTCACCATTGCACTAGTAGGTTTGGGTAGATCAGAGGGGTTTTTATTCTAAGAATAGTTCAAGGAAGTTGTCCCAGATTTCTGACCATCTATCCAATTTATTTACTTTTATGAGGGCCCATTTTTCATCTGCTGCTAACTCAAGCAGGTCCTGCACCCAATCTTCACTCCTAGGGGGATTGGGAGATTTCCACTGCCTCAATATTAACTTCTTGGCTACCAATAAGCTCCTCCATAGCCATTGTTTAGAACTGGATTTTAGTCTCCAGTCGGATAGGGTATACCCCAACACTACATGCAGATCCTTCAGTGCAAGAGATGAATCCATCACTAAGTTAATTCACATAGTAACCTCCTTCCAGAAGTCTTGCACTAAGGGACAGGTCCAGAACATATGTGTTAGCTCTATTCATCTCATAGGATTCCAGTTCCACATAAATCTGCCTAAGATTGTAGAACAAACTGCCACTGACTGAATTAATTAGACCTCAGACTATTGTCATGCAAACAACAGTTCATGTGTAGGTGGGTACAGAGAATACAATCCCCCCCCCTTAAATAAAAATACCATGAGACTGCAGAAGAGAAAAGGAACAAAGTTCTAAATGTGAAGTCCGCACACAAAAAAGAAAGATGAACATATCAGGTGGTCAGATAGATAGATAGATGGATAGATAAGGTGGAGTAATACCAATGCAGTGACTTGTCAGCATGATAAATTTGTGTTCAAGTGTATTCATTTCTCACAAAGACAGCCTATTTCCTTACACTGAACATCAGATTTTACTCTATCGGGAAGTGTCCATAATCTTTTACAGACAAGGATTGTGCATATTATGATAAACACACGGACAGGAGAGCTTGATTATGTGTACTGTGCTCACTCCTGACACCCCCACATTCAATTGGACTTAATCCACATAAAGTGCAGGATTTGATCCATATAATCACGAACCCTGGAAATGCAGGGCTCCCGATCATGCCAGAGAGAATTCTACTTGTGAGAATCATGCCCAATCATGCCAGAGAGAATTCTACTTGTGTACAGTTGTATGCATATAGACTCTATGCAGGCATTCAGTGGAACTTGTACAGACTGGGAGCAGGGACAGTGCGTGCACACCTACTTCTCCCTCCTTCACATGTTCATCATAATATTCATAGTACTTTTCCCCCTCACAGAATCAAGAGGAGGAGGAGTTAAATGATTGAACAGCAAAGATGTCCTGATGCTAGAGTTGTCCAAGCCAACTATCAGAGAGAGTATGCTATCTGATAACTACTGGTATGCCCATGTACATTAATAAGACTGGCATTTCTAAACAGGGCTCTAAAAGCAAAAGGACCATCCTTATTACTGTTGGAAGTGAAGGACTTTGCGTTGTCTTATGTCTCAATGACAGAGGGGGACAGACTAGTGAGTCAGAGGGCTAGAGAAGTCAAGACATTGGTCATCCCTTCTCTACTGCTCTGCAATATCCCTTGATATTTAGATTGCTATTCTTAGAGACTTCTTTCCTTCCAGCCACTTCCTTCTTCCTTTTCTTCTTCTTCCCTTCCTTCTCCCTTGCAACATGCAAGCTCCTCTCTCCCTGCACCATGTGTGCAGAGATGCAGAATCCATCTGCATCCAGCTAGATAGATAGATTAGAGATCTTATCTCTTCACTTTCCTATCTAGAATGTTCTCTAATAAAAACTCCTTATATGATTTGAAACTATGAACTGGCTCCAAGTTATTTTACTCTCAGCATACATGCATGCCTAACCAAATTCCGCTGTGTTGTGCCTCTGTGCACTCTGCTATAGTGAAAAATGGTTTTTTTCCCCTTACCAGAGAGAATTCCCAACAATTACCAGGACAGGAAAAGAAATTATGTAATACCAAGCATGAGGGAGAAAGTTTCTGAGTATTTGAAACCGTTCCTCTTATACTTCATATTACATAATTTCTGAGGTTCCAGACATATATTGTGCCAGCTAGATTTTTTACTACTGTAGACTACTGTTTTTAAAAAGCATATTTTGTTATTTATGTATGCAATGAAGACTAGATTTACTGTCTGACATTTTGACTAAGGAAGTCCCAGCTCTTCTAATGAAGTGCTACTACTGCTGCATTCTGAACTGACACAGCTTGCATGCCCATGGAGAGAGCAATTTTTGCTGATCTTCCCTGTCCCCAGAATTACTCCCTGCAACTTGGAAGTAGGTCCTTGAGGGCTGCACAACTCTCAGGGGTCTACTTCCAGGTTGCAGGGAGAGCTTCCACAGTAGGGGAGATTGGCAAAAATTAGAGTAATTTGGTATTACTCTGCAGTGCAGCGATACCAGCATTTCACAAGAAGTGCTGGTGCTTCCTTAGAAAAGATATCAGCTAATTTTACATATTAAATCATAAGAATGCTCTAACAAGTTCCTATATTTATTGACTGATATCCAGCACAGTGTTACCTGTCCATAATGCTGCCCTGTGGGGCTGCTGTGCCCTCCTCCACCTTCCCAGGAGTATGGAAGACCAGTGTGCCCTGAGAGGAAGGCATGAAAGGAGGAACCCAGGCCATGGAGATCTTGTTGTCAGCTCTCCAAAAGACCAACAGCTTGTGATAACATTTTTATTAATCTGTTATTTGCTTCTTTTAATATTGTAAACCACTTTGGGTGCCTTTGTCAAGACAGAAAGGCGGTATAAAAATGTAGTAAATAAATAATAAATAAATAATTCAAAGACAGCATCAAAGCTGTGTAAAACAGGTGGTTGCACAAGCAGTGCTTCCACAGATTTTCCCATTTGAGACAATGGTGAAATCTGTAGAAGTGCTGCTTGCACAACCCCCCATTTTGTACAGCCCAATGCTGTATTTGAAGGGCACAGCAGCCACAGCACAGCGTTACAACACACAACCCTGCACTGGACAGTGCAGCCAATCTTGTTGGCTTTGTACTGCGCAGTGCCCAGTCATTCTAAGCAAGATGCACACAGGCTGCAGTGTTCTACTCAAAAGCAGGTGGTGATGGTTGAGGAGGCAGGGCATATCTCTGTGCCTACTAAGCACAGCATCATGGCTGTTCCAGTGCTGCTAAACTACAATGATGCTGTGCTTAGCAGGCATAGAGGCACTCTGTCTCCACAGCCAACACTGGCCCTGCTTTTGAGTACAACCCTGCAGTGTGTGTGTATCTTGCTTCAAACGATGGGGCACTGCATGGCATGTAAGCCATTATTATGATTATTATTGACTGACATGATGAGGAAAATTACTCAAAGTAATTTATTTGAAATTAAAAGAACAAGTTAGACAATGTCATGTAGGCTAATAATAATAATAATAATAATAATAATAAATACATTCTGCTTTCAATAAAAAAGTTAGAAGTTTATATAGCAAAAAGAATGAGAAAATCGGTTTTAATTTTCCTGTTGTATCAGTTAATGAAGGCAAAGCAGCATAATTCACTTCAGACTGTGCAGTTTTGAATACTACTTCTGCATTCTCATGGCATCTTCTGTTACACTTGAAGAAAAGTTAACTGGCTTGACCTTTGCACGAATCCATGGACCAGCTTCTTTGACCTGGATGGCAATAAAAGAGGCACCCAGGAAAAGCAGTCTGTTCCTATTTCTTTGGGTTGGTAAATTACTTTGATAATAATATTAAAGCCATATGGTTGCCACCATCTGCATGATTAAAACACATATCAAAACCTGAGTGGCAAGTATTCCCCTGTTCTTGCAAAGAATAGTAACTACTAGTTGACAACTTCCCCAGTTTCATTGTCTTTATGTGCAACATCACTAAATAATAGGATTCTGGAACAGAAGCATCAGGCTTTGTTCAGGATCTCATTTTAATTGTGTTGCCTATACTGTGCTTTTGTATCAAAAGTCATGATCCTTTTAGTATCATAAGCCATTTAAAGGAGAATTTCCTCTACTTTAATATGCATGTTGTATTGTAATACTAGCCTTGGTTCATTTCAACCATGCTGAATTCTCAAACTGCAGTTCTTGCCGAATTTTTTGTTTAAAAGCTATATGCTATGTTTAAATATAATTTCCCCACCATCATCCTGAATTTTACAAAATATATTGTCTTCTCCCCCATTCTGTGCAACTCACATGTGAGCGAGGCCTGCCTTTCGGACTGCCGAAGAGATGCCCTTTATGGCAGTGAGCATGGAATTCAATAGCTGGGTCAGTTCTCCCGTAGCACCTTTAACCCTTCGTCCCTTCTCCATGACATATCGATTAAGGGTTAACATGTCTGTTTCAAAGGGGCTTCTGTCCGACATCTTGCCTGGCAATCTGGGCCTGTTTTCTTAGCTAGAATTTAGTAGTTCTTTCCTCCTCAGCGTTGCTGCTGTTCAGTGACAGTTTTATTTTAAGGAGAAGCTGCTGGCTTGCATGCTAGAGATGGTTTAGTAAAAGGTTCCCCAGTCCATGTGACTAAAGTGCTTGGAATAGACAGGCTCTTCCAGGCTGCAAGCAAGCAACTTGAGTGCTGCTAAGGAACTACCCTTGTCCTCTAATTGAAGCAGCAATTGTCCAGCAGGCGTGTTGCTGGGAACTTAAAGGATCCAGGCCCACAGCCCTCCTTTTGATAATTAAACTCACTCATACCCGCCCAAGAATAATTATGTATATATATTTTTAAAGCATCTAATATTATAATATAGCACCTATGAACATGGAAGCAGCGGAGCTAGGGGAGGCTAGGCTTTCTCTCTCACGCTCAGTGCAGACATCTCCACTGCTGCACTTCCTTTCTGGAAGAAGTCATGGAGGCAGCTCAGGATTCATTGGGGGCCCATGCCCCATGGGTCACCCCCCCCCATGACACCCCTGCTGCACAGCACTGTAAACTTCTTAACAGTGCAAGAAATCTCAGATGCATTACCAACTGATGTTTCTAAAAAGTCATTTTCTTCCTCTGGGCAGATTTCAGAGGGGAACAGATATGCCATTGCATTTTGTGTGGCTACCAAAATGGCTGGACCAGCAGCCCCTGAGAGAGAAGGTTTCAAGGGCAGCATAAAAGAGGGAGCAGGGTAAAGCCGTGAAGATCAAAGGAGCCCATGTTAGGGCAGGGCCAGTCCAGTTTAGAGTTGGGGATGGCGGGCACCCACAGTCAGGGCTTCACGCCAGACCTTTATTCTTGTGCCATCAAGGCCGCTTTTGTTTAAGACTGTTATATTCTCATTCAGTGTGGAGGTACTGTGTGCTAAGTATGTGATATCTGAAAGTATCTGCCACACCCTGAACATGGAACAAAAACTGGCCAGATAACAACGGCACAAACATGCTGACCAGACTCTCCAACAAACCCGGATGCCAACTTTGTCCCACGGATCCACACAGGCAGCACTTATGGCCCCTGTAACTGCAGGTATATTACCAGGGACCCATTCACCTGTTTATCCCCCAGTGTGATCATTGCTGTTACTAGCCAGCAATAGCCCTGTGTTGCTTACAAACAGATCTCTGTGTAAAAGAATAAAGAGACACAAATGGCAACATTCAGAAACCAGCGGGAGAACAGTCTGCTGGGACACACTGTTGCTTTTCTGAACATTGTCATTCTTCATCAAATTCACTTCAAAGAAAGACCACAACACAAAATTACTGAATAGAGTTTATCAAAAAGTTTAGCTCCTATTCCTAAATATTCTTAACCTCTATTTCTAAATTGAGACAGCAATTTCCTCTCCCACTACAGGTGTTAACCCAGCAAAACTAGGAGGATTGTATTATTACAAATTACTGGAGTTGGGAATAGTCACTGTGCTTATTGTGTATACATGTTTCACCTAGAATTGTCACAGACTGTAGCCCTAGTCAGACATTATGCTGTACATGTGTTCAGGTCTACATGTATGTGTTTTTGTGTGAATGGCTGTATCCGTGCTCATTTTAAAAACTTACACACACCCTGAAATGCAGGATACAGCTAGGAAGTGTACTCCTGTATGTGCATTCAGCATAACGTGTGAATACAGATTTGCATTGTGTGCATACAGATTTGTACATGCAGAGCTGTACAGATTGTACACACATTAAAAATAATGTGTTAATACGTCTTGAATTTCATGGCCATTTGGACCTGCTGGGCAGAATCCAGACTAACATCACCTTCACATTAGAATACTTTACACCTGAAACATTTTCCCCCAATCCCTCCTTCCCTCTTCAGCCCCAATGTCTCAGCAAAATAAGTCCCTGAGGGCTGGAGGAATAACAGAGAAATGCAGGGGGGCAACAAAAATAATTGCACACACAAAATGTTCTAACATGAGAGCAGTGTTAGTGTGGATGCTGTTCAAAGTCCACAATCCCCGCCCCACCCCCCACCCCACTGCATTCATAACATATTTGCAGACTGAAGAGAAGACTAATCCTTGGCTCTAATGGGCTCTAATCTATGGAAGCATACAATAAATGTGTTAGCCCTGAAGGTGCCACAAGACTCTTTGTCATTTATGGAGCTGCTATAAATTGACTTCAAGCAAAGGCTTCAGTTTTTCCAGAATGTCTTCCTGGAGCTACTTGAACAGCTGTACTATGTTTGTCAAATAGCAAATGGAGAGCTATCCCCTTGAAACTGGCCAAAGGCCATTCTAAATTTAGCTTAGCATGCTAACCTGTGCCGATATTGTGATGCCCAAAAGCACCTACGGAGATTGTGCTGCCTTGTCATTCAAGGAGTACTCTGTTTTTAGGCAGATTTTTAAAAAATCATTCATGCTTCCAATCCAATATTGAAGCACCTTTTAATGAGCATTATTGTAAAATAGCACAAATTAACTTATAATCTGGATTCCAGTTCCCATTTTGGTGGTTTTTGTTTTGGTGGTTCTTGAAGCCCATAAATTCAGTTACTTTGTTTCTCATAGTAGCACAGTGCTCCAGCAGACTTGTTGCTCTTAGGAATAGCCACCTTTCAGATTCACACAGTTCAGTTGGGAGCTGAGTGTCCAAAGTGCTCAAAATGTATAGTAAGGTCTTATACAACCATATGGAATCATGGCCAATGGCTGGCAAATCTAAATCTTACACCCAGAGGCATAACTAGGGAAAACGGCGCCCAGGGCAAACACTGAAATTGCGCCCCCCCCTCAAGCGCCCAGAGGCTTTGGATGGATAGGGCGGTAGTATTTTATAGTAATAAAATAGTAGTAGTATAAAATAAAATAGTAGTAATAATAATGTAATAAAATTAATAATAAATACCACAAATGTGTGTCCTCCGAGGCGAGGGGATGGCTGTGAGCGGCGGGGGAGAAAGCGGAGTCCGGACTCGTCCCCATAGCAGCGGCCGCCACCAGAGCAACACCAAGGTCTGCCCTGTGGCCTGGCGTCGCTAACCAATTGAGATGTGGCAGGAGCGGGGGTGAGCAAGCGGCAAGCAAGATCCTTGACTTGCCGCGGTGAATGTAACACAGATACATATACCTCGCCTCGGAGGAGTCGGAGGACACACGGCAGCAGGCAGAGGGACAAAAAAACTTTAGGCGCCCGCAGCAGTGCCGCGGCAGATGTAACACAGAGCCCGATGCCGAGGCCTGCCGTTCGGCCCGGCGTCGCTTCTGAACTGCAAGGCACACCTGCGCCAGGCAATGGGCGGGGGGGGTGGCGCTGCCGGGACCGCTCATGGGGGAGGGGCGCCATGTGCTCCTTTGCACAAAGGGCGGACTGCTGCTGCGCTGGCGCTGCCATTAAATAATTATTTTTTTAAAAAAAAAATTAATGGCACTTTTTGGCGCCCCCTACCAAGTGGCGCCCAGGGCACGTGCCCTGCCTGCCCTACCATTAGTTACGCCCCTGCTTACACCTCTGTAGAGAAGGAATAGTATTGAAAATGCTTGCTTTGTAGTTTTGTTGCCATTTTTAACCCAATTACCATAGAACTGCTGTGGCAATTCTAGCATTTCCCTATTAAGAATGTTGTCAGTTCAATCTTGTTTACTTATAACTATTTGCAGGGGATTATGTCTTAGATTTGTCATCTTAATATGTAACTAAAGCCTACAATCTGGAAAAGAGCTTTTTCCAGAACAATACCACTGAAATCTATGGAACTATTCCAGAAGACTAATGATTAAGGATTCCTACCTTAATTACCATCACCCCATTTCCACCAATGCCTTGGCAAAGTCCATAACGTGAAGTTGCGGGTGTATAACATTTTAAAATTGAGCCACGAATGTTATATTCATTGTCCTTTCACCTTGACAAAACCTGCATGGCATTCAGCTGTCTTGAAAAGGCAAGATGTTAAACTTGAGGCTATGGTCCTGATAGCTTTTATTCAATAGGTGGCAAGGTTTAGCAGCCCAATAAACAACTGTTTGTAATTCAAAGGTCATTGTCCAAGCCAATAATCTGTTGAATTTAACTGCAAAATCCATTTAAATTATTAAGGTGCCCCTCAACAACGTGTTTCCTCTCTTCCAGAGCTCTTTTGGAGCATGGGCAGAGCAGGGATGTTTTGCCTGCTTGTACAACAGCATGTGTGAAGGAGGACTAGGGGAGCTGCACACAGTCCCCAGCAAGTCTCTGAAGTCCTGAAGTCCACATGTAAAAAGCTCCTTTGGGGCATGCCCCAGTCCTCCTTTTCATGGGCACTTCAGGATGTTAGTCAGGATGCCAGAGACTTGCTAAAGGCTATCCCTGGGAGGGACTGTAGCTCAATGGCAGAGCATCTACTTTGCAAGAGGAGGGTCCCAGGTTTAATAACAATCCTTCTGTTTCAGGATGTCTCTTAACCTGAACTGCGTGTCCCCTCACCCATGTCCCAAGTTTGGCATTCCCACTGGATCTACAGGCCCTTGGTGATTCACCTAGGTCAAAGCCTTGCCATCTTTCAGAAGAGAAAACTCTTCTATTTAGGCTGGTTAGAATTAGATTGTGTGTGCTTATGATGTTTAATATGTCTTAATGTGTTTAATGTGATTGTTTTTAATCTGACTTAAAAAAATTTTTATTACTTTTATCTGTGTCTATGTTATTGTTGTAAGCCACCCCGAGCAGTATTGCACTGGAGGGGCGGGGTATAAATAATTTAAATAATAAATAATAATAATAAATAATCCCTGGCATCTTCAGATAGGGTCAAGACCTGTCTGAAACCCTGGAGAGCTGCTGACGCTACTGAACTAGATGGACCAATGATCTGAGTCTGACTTGGTATAAGGCAGCTTCCTGCCCAATTACACTAAGGCTATTCTCACGATGGAGGGAGACCGGCTAAGGGAGCCCAGCCCAGTTTCCCTCCATTGTGAGAACCACCTGGCAAGCCCGGTGGTCCAACGGCAGCTAGCCCGCCTAAATACCTCTCCTACTAAATGAGATTAAAGGAGCAAGCACTCCATTAACCTCGTTATTTTGATCGTGTGTCAGCAGTGGCTGCTTGCATTCGCAGCTGACTCACTCAGGGTGGGAGGAGAAGGGTGGGGGGACCCCAGGAGGGCACCGCACACTGCCTTCCTGGGGCTCCAGGGACCGGGCACCACACGACGACGCTCCCCAGCGAGCTGTGCATGGGAGCACCCAACCGGACCTGCGGCTCGTCTGCTTGTCGGCAGTGAGAGTGGGCTAAGCCAACTCTCCCCACAGAGCCCGGTTAGGCCTTACACATGGATTGTATGTAGAGCCCCTTTGATGACAAGTTTGGCTTGGAACGTGGGCTTTCCATGGGAACAAAATGAGTTTGGGAAGTCCCTGCATGTGTCGGACTCTGGGTTACAGCCTTATAGTTCTATTAAGGCCTATCATTGCATGCAGTTGGAATACAAGTGATTATAGATTTCTATTACCCAGTGGGCTGAAGCTGATGCTAAGAGAAGACACTTTCTTCCAAGCAAATGTTGTCAGTCATCTGTTACTGACACCATTTGTAATCAGAGCCAGTGACCTTTCACCAAATGCCAAAGTTCTTCAGTCACTCGGTAGAACAGTAACCAACATGGTAAATGCCACTTTGGATGCTAACTATGGAGGTAATTTGCTTTGAAATGTTATTTGAGGATGAATGCTTTCATAAGAATCCCACCTTCCAGTTGCTTGTAGGTTTTTCTCTCCGTCAATGATGTCCACAAAAAGCAAAGGGAAAAACTTTAAGCATGTGAATTGTCATGCTAGTTTTGTATGACAAGTTACATATGCTCACTGATTAAATCATAGTGCAGATCTTGTCAAGATCATGTCAAGGACAATTAACACAAAAAGCAAATATAATGCACGAGTTACCTATGGGGTGGAAGGGTGTGGACTAAAGACCGAACAGTCACAGTAAGCTGAACAAAGTCCAGAAATTAAAAATGGAAGAATTGTGAATCACATATCAATGTTACTCCAAAAGCAAGATCAGGTGGTAATTTAGAATCTCAGAACGCAGATGGGGAAGTTTCATATATACCTCCAACATCTGTAACTATAGTCCAAAAATTTGACTAATCAGCTCCAGCAATAATACATTGCCTTTGTTTGGGATCCACCAGTAAATTTTAAATGCTGACCTAGAAGTAATATTTCCCTTAGCTCTTTAATGTTTTATTATCTTCTACATCTGTTGGCTATTTTATTCTTTAGCCCAGTGGTGGTTCCCAACCCAACCCCAGACCACGAGGATACTGCAGGTGGTTCATGGGGGGACGATAAATTTAATAATAATTTAATCCCATTGTCTCTTATGGAATCTCCTTTACTCATTATTAGTGAGAATGATAAAGAAAACCCCCCCACTATATATACATGGTATGGGTCAATGAATGGGGAAATAATATTTGTATGAACATTAGCCTGTTTTAGATATAATTGATACATAGTCCTAGTCACTGTCAATTTCAATGTATTACATTAAGGATATTGCTGTTGCCCTGCTAACTTGGCAAAGAGGCACCTTTTAACGTAGTGATTCTCTTTATTTAGGAGCGGGAGAGTAACTGGCCCTATCCACCTCCAGCACAGTACCTCCAGTGACTATTGCTGGTGTCTATCTTATGTTTCTTTTTAGATTGTGAGCCCCTTGGGGACAGGGATGCATCTTATTTATTATTCCTCTTGTGTAAACCACCTTGAACCATTTTTGGAAGGGTAGTTTAGAAATAAAATAAAATAAATAAATAAATACAGCCACCTCCAGTAGAAACATACATGGATCATACCGAGAACCATACCATGGTGAAAATATGTTTTTGAAAGAACATTTTAAATTGTGTAGATCGTACTAAAGAATTATCTGTGTTACGCCACTGAAGACAAAGATGCCAAAATGCATCTGGCGTAGCTCCAAGCATTAAACATATATTCATCAGAGAAGTTACTACCTTCATCTGGATTGTGACCCAGTAAAAAGGAACATCGAATACATCTTCCAACACTTGCTGGCACTGCACAGCAGAAACCTGGTTAATACATGGAGCCTGAGTAAGGTCCATGTATAGATTTTGGCTATATAGATCAAGATACACCTTAAAACATAATTTCTGGACTTTTAAAGAGACTTTATATTATATATCTATATATGGCTTTTATGTGTGCTTATTAGATAGTTTTTAGCAATTGGGATCAATATCTTGATATTGGTGAAATGACATTGTTTAATATTTATAGCTGATTAAACTGTGGGATCACATGATCCACTCATTGTATTTTGCTTGTTAGTTTCTATATTGGGTTCTTTTTTGTATAATACTTGGGTAGGGGGTAACCTCCAAAATGTTTTTACTTCATTGCAGCCTCTTTGCTCATGCCATCCTACTCTGGATGATCCCCCAACCCTCAGAAGCAGATGTTTTGGGGAAAATAGGGGCTGAAGGGGGGAGTTGTGGGAAATAACCTCAATTTCAGTTATCTTTTTCCCCACTAGTAGGCCTGCTGTAGTAAGTGTACTGTGATGAGTGCAATATGTTTGTGAGTGAGCATAATAAATTAGAAATAGCTGCATTTGTAATATCCCTGGATATATAGGTTTGGCCTATCAGCCATAGGCTATGTTAAAAGTGTTTAAACCGGCTTGCTTATGCAGTGGTCTGCAAAAGCTTTTGATGACCATGTAGTGGTCCACATAAAGGAAAAATGTTGGGAACCGCTGACCGAGCCTATGGAAACTGCTGACTTACAGGTGCTTATATGTATATTTTCCCCAATACATTTCTGAAATATTAAATCCCTTAAACTGACATTTTGATGCAACCTCACTGTGTTGCATAAGTAATCCCTCCTAGACACTGCATGGTACAGGTGTGAAATGCAGGTGCCTTGGTGGGGATGGGGGTGAGAAGATGGCTGGGTAAGGCAGCTCTTCCCCACTTGTATATGAACCAAGAAGGCCATAGATGTGGTCCAAGTTGCCAAGGCCCAGCCACTCATAGTAGTGAGAGAAAAGAGGTTTGACCAGTTTAAATGGAGAAAGCTAAGTATAGCTCTGACCAAGCATGGGATGCAGCAACATCTGCACTGTATCAGAAGTACAAGCCTCAGATTGCTCCAGAGCAGCTGAAGAAGTCACCTACTACTGGTATGCAGCCACTGCCTGGGAGCTGGAATTCAACAGACAGGCCTTAACAGAGTGTTCCATTCTGGATGAATCCTCTCCTAAGCATACTGGCATAGTCTATAAAAAAGTCAAACTCACATTAGGCTATAATCTAGTTTGCAGACTGTTTCTATTGATATAGCACTGATTCCGTGCAAGACCTATTTAAGTGGTTTGTTCCGTAATGAACCCTGCCGCCCATTGAGATCATCAGGAGAGATCTGTCTGCATTTGCCACCGGCTCGTCTGGTGGCTACTCAGGGACGGGCCTTCTCCACTGCTGCCCCGAGGCTTTGGAATGCGCTCCCCAGTGCAATAAGAGCCTCCCCATCTCTGACATCCTTTAAAAAGTCCTTAAAGGAGCATTTCTTCACCCAGGCTTTTAACTGATAATGTTTTGAATGTTGTTTTTAGAATATTGTTTTAAAAATTTTAAATTGTGTTTTACATTTCTTGCTTTTAAATTTTTGTTTTGTTTTGTTTTTGTTTTTAACTAATGTTTTACTTTTTAATCTTGTTGTAAACCGCCCAGAGACGTAAGTTTTGGGCGGTGTAAAAATATGATAAATAAATAAATAATAAGTAATAAAACATAAGACAAGCGCTCTTCAATTTGATTTTAATGACACAGTGAAGAAAGCATAATTTGTGTATATAACACATTATGAAGTCCTGGTTCACTTGTACTGAAGACATTTGTTTCACAGTCAGTAGGATTGCACAGTATGGTCTTTGGTCCAGCTGAAAGGCATTTCCATTGTAGATGCATCAAACCCTCTGCTCTTCACTTTGCTGAATGCTTCTTGACTAGGTCCAAATATTCCTGCACATCATCTGGAGACCCTAAGACAATCGGCACACGCTGGTGAATGTCGTTTGGCACAACATCCAAGACCGCCTCCTTGCCTGTTGTAGCAACTCCTCCAGCCTTCTCAATGACAAAAGCCATGGGGTTGCATTCATAGAGTAATCTCAACTGGAATGAGATAGATTGAACAAAATAGAAAAGAAAAGATCAGGCATCTACAACACATGTTGTGCTTCTACCGCAAGTGAATATGGTCTCTGGTGAATTTGCCATGGTTGCACAAAGCTCCTTGCAGTTTTTGACCAAGTTTGCCACACCATTTTGCACATTATTTTACACTGGCAGACATTCTATTATCTTTCTTGGGGGAAAGAAATAGATATAAGAGTACAGGATTGATTAGTGAAACTGTGCAAAGAACAAGGGCCTAATTAATTAATAGTACACAGAAAAAGTTCATGAATTGAGGGGAAAGGTCCTGTTGGTTACATGCCACGTAAATGAGTAACCGAATCTTATCTACAAGCTGAAACAAACACTGAAAGAGTTTCAAAACGTAGATTAAAGTTTTCCCCTGAACAAATATGACTCCTCCTGTCTAACCAAAAGTGAGGAAAGACTTTACCATGTAAATCAGCAACTTCTGAGCTGCTGAACATTTGAAATTATGCTTGAAGCTCCTGTTTGTCCCACAAGGCAAGATAGACCATTGCTCAAGGTGGCAAAACTACAGCTTCAGGGAGGCAAGTTTAAGCAGCAAAATGGTACAGGATGAAAGGGTTAACCTCTTTGCCCAGGACTATGGTCCTAATCTAGATTTCCACCCCCATAGCTGTTAACAACACTTACAAAGAAAAAAGGGGATCCGATTCACAGGTGCCCCACATCACATCTAGTGGGACAAGGAGTCTCGCTGAGTTTCAAGTCCCAAACAAACGAGCATAGGAGTGCAGCCTTACTTTCCCAAAGCAAGAGGCAAACTTTGACTCAGGAAGTACTGGACCTCCAAAGCCTTATTGGGTTGAGCACTCAAAGGAATTATGCCAAGTAGTGGTTGTCATGGGGAATACTAGAGCCTAAGTACATTTCATCTCTATCTGTAGCTTCAGTCCCAGCACATACAGACTGATTTGTTCAGACTTTCCACCTATGATGTCTCTGCATAATTCAAAGAAAAATGCCAAAATCTTTGACTGTAAAAGGGAGTGTTTAGTCCACTGCACCCTGTTTTGTGCCATTTAGAGTGAATGGTCTACTTCAGAAGTGGGCAGACTCTAAGCTTGTAGAAGCCACTTTGTGTTTAACTAGAACCCCAAGATCCACTAATCAGAACCAGCTGCTGGGCGCAGGGGTAGCCAGTTGCCTACTGTACCCCATGAGCCACACACTGGGATAATCTGCATATACAAGTTCAAAACTATACTGGAGTTACTACAGATTACAGGGATTCTAAGACAAAATTCTAGAACTAGACACCAGAGCTGCACAAAGACAATCAAAGGTACCAATAAATACTCAGATTTTACACACAAGGAACACCTAAGCTGAGAAACAAGCACCAGGCCAGCTATGGCGGAGAGTTTTTAAAACTTAAATTTTAATTGCTACTGTTAAACTACTTAGACTCAAATACTCTACTGTAAGTCACCAAGAGATCCCATCAGTCCATAAAGATTGATATTCTGGCAAAATACACACCCTAAGAACTCCTAGCAGTTTGAGCTGGGAGTGTCATCAAGTCCATATGATGTCATAAAATTACAGCAGTGTGTGATGGTTCTCCATCATGTACAGTGGGAGGAGTGCGATTCAGAACTGTCCGGTGGGGGGGGATCTATGGGTGGATCTACCACTCAGCCAACAGAAAATGGACAGCGAGAGAACATTCCTCCTGCTCCTCATTAAATATAGCATTGCTTAACAGCCCCAGCAATTTTCTTGCCCAGTATGCCAAGACTGCATACCTAAACATGTTTAGAAAGAGGTTCAGTCATATAATTTGAAGAAAATTATGTTATCAAGTAATGAAGTCTTGTAAAAGCAGATATATTTTAAGTTACCTTTCCTTTGGGGCTCTTTGAGTTGGCTGGATATAAAAAGATTCCGCCATATACCAAAGTACGATGCACATCAGCAACCATGGAGCCTATGTATCTGCTACCATAGGGAGAACTACCATCCTATAAAGGGAGAAGATGTTATTTTAGGATAAATTTTCCTTTAAGAAGATACTCCATCCTACAAACAGGTGTTAAGAAGGAAGCAGCTGCCACTCTCTCAGGAAAGATCCAGACGACAACTATGTTTGCTCATGATTGCTCTAGTAAAAGGATTACCCTTTGCCCCAGAATACCAATCATGCTCACAGCAGGGAAACCAAGACATACAGACTTCACAATCACACCTGTTAGTCAGGTGAAGTCACAGTACTGGCAAAGGCTGAAGCACTATATTTGTGTGGACTGTAGAGATTAGATGCTCTGAAAAATAGTAGTTTAGGAGCCCTAAATGTGCTCTGTGGACATGCTTAGAGCTGCTCCCCAAATTATAAATTCCTTGCATGGTAGAAAAGCATATAGATCATCATGTCCAATTATCACTCATTTATATAATTTTTGTGTGAATCATAGTTAATCACAACTTCCCAATGTGTAAACATACAGTTTATAAATGGAAAAATAAAAGCATAGTGAAATAGAGGACTGTGCAATCATTTCAGGTAATCAACACATACTGTTCATCCCTTTTCCTACATGGAAGCATTTTTATCCAACGCATTTCTAATGTTTGAATCAGCCCTTAGAAGTATTTGTATACATCAAGCAACCTTGTTTCCTAGGACTTAATCTTGGTTCTCATTTTGTATGCATCAAACTGTGCACATAAAACTTTGTAGAAAGATTGTAGGGCTATATAAAACAGATACATTTACATTCAAAGACATTTTGACAGTATGTGTGCCTGAATTTCAAAATATTCTTTGCAGAATGTGAAAGTTTACCTGTGGGAATTTCTTCTTCTTAAGATATTCTGTCACAGCAGGATCAAAGTATGCAGCATATCCCTCATTGAGACTGTAGATATTTCCTTTTTTCTTGATTTTTACATCCTTGTTGACCAAAATGAATTCCCCAATTGCCTAGCATAAGAAGGAAGCATAACCATTTTTATAGAATACACTTTATTTCCAAGTAAATTCTATCCACAGTTTATAGAAAATAACCTACTACATAAAATATCAAACAAGTTAGTACAGGCAGAATAAGACAAGTCTACACACTTGGACCAGGTAGAGAATCTGTACCAGTGAATATTTCCCCCCAGTAACAGACTACATTCTGCTAAGATGGCTCCTATATTTTGGAGCACCTAGACAAGGCTTGTACATATTGAAACAAGTTATTTGTAAGCAGTCATAATGTTTTCACTGTTTTTAAATGTTACCACAAATGCAAAACATAAGGGTCTAATCGCAAAAAAGAAATCCAATAAAGAAAGACTACATGCATCTACTCGAAGCATCTATGTTGGAGAATGCCAATTTCTAGTAATGGAAAACATCAAATTCCAGTTCTGTTAAATGGAATGAATATGATAAAGTGCAATTTTTACTTCTTAGGAAGGAATTTTTTGTCTCAGAAAACAATTCTAATTACATGGCATACTATGAGCTATGCAAAAACATGCATGGTGCAGTAGGGGAAAAGATTCTAGGTGCTAAAAGGTGTCTCACACACACACAAACACCCACTTACTCTTTAAGACATCAGGATGCAATCTGAAAGGGCACAAGAACATCTGTTAACATGATTTTGCTAGGATATAGATTGACAGAAGACAGCCTTGTTTGAAATAGCTCCTAAGTAAATAGTGATGCTTTAAATCCTGAGGTCATTTATATACACTAGTGCTACAACTGAAAGGAATTATTGGATTTTTAAAACCTTCAGTACATGAACTCACATATGATGTCCAATAGCTTTCCAGGCTTGGTTATTTTTTGTGCCAGCTGATCAATAACTTTCATTTCAGCAAAAGCTGCCTGAAACTACTGTGGAATTTATATAATCATCTATCATTTATATGGACTCGCACACAATGTGTCAAGTCACCATCTGAAGGGCAAAAAGGTCACCGAGCCATAATCTGATTGCCCTTAAAATGGCAGTTCAGATGTAGCAAAGAAGGTTCTCTTGGTTAAGTCCCAGAATGCCTCAACTGTGGAAGTCCAAGTGCAACATTGGCAGGTGTGTAGTGTGGTTGTTATGCAGAGGATGGCCGGTGTAATGGAGGCAAGGTGGTACATGGCGTGGCTGCTGATTGGTCTGCATTTTAAACTTCACACATTCTTTGAATCCTAACTCTTTAAGCTACAGGAGAACAGAAAGCCAAGCTGCTAACATGACCCAGCTGCACTGAAGGAGAGTTTAGCGGGCACAGAGCAATACAAGAGGGAGAAAATAGTAAGGTCATTCACATGACCGCCTGGGCTGGGGAGGAAGGCAGGATCCTACCTACCCACCCACCCCACATGAATATTGCAGCTCCAGGCATCGCACTGACACACCCACATGACTGGCACTGCAGCAAGTGGCACACCAACCTAGAGGCTGGGGAAGAATGTTTGGCCTCCAGATATCCCAGTGTGGTGCATTAAGGAAATTCCTGAGGCTGGATCACGCCTTCCCCCAGTCTCTTATGTTTGTCATGGCTGCTGGAGCACACATGCCTTTTAGCCCAGGTACAAAATTCAGGCTACTAAGCTGAGGGGTGCTGGGATTGGATCCCGGCAGTTCTCATGACCAGCCCTGCCTGGGTAGGGCTATTCGTTAGAACAACCTCAGTATTATATTGGGAGGTGGGGGGATCCTTTTATTTTGGATATTTTTTAATATTGATTTTCTTTTTAGCTTTTCTGCCCACAACAAACTTATGACTATTATTCATATTATTCGCCAGCATGGTGTAGTGGTTAGAGTGCTGGACTAGGACCGGGGAGACCCAAGTTCAAATCCCCATTCAGCCATGATACTAGCTGGGTGACTCTGGGCCAGTCACTTCTCTCTCAGCCTAACCTACTTCACAGGGTTGTTGTGAGGAGAAACTCAAGTATGTAGTACACTGCTCTGGGCTCCTTGAGGAAGAGCGGCATATAAATGTCATCATCATCATCATCATCATCATCAAAATAATCGACATAGCAATACCAGGGGATAGCAGAATAGAAGAAAAAGAAATAGAAAAAAATCACCAAATACAAAGATCTACAAATTGAAATTGAAAGGCTGTGGCAGAAAAGGACCAAAATAATCCCAGTGGTAATTGGCGCCCTGGGTGCAGTTCCAAAAGACCTTGAAGAGCACCTCTACACCATAGGGGCCACAGAAATCACCATCAGCCAATTACAAAAAGCAGCTTTACTGGGAACAGCCTATATTCTGCGACGATATCTATAACAACTGACAATAAAATTCAGCCATCCCAGGTCCTTGGGAAGGACTCGATGTCTGGATAAAACAAACCAGTCAATAACACCTGTCTGACTGTGTAAACAAGAAATAATATTATTCTCACTTCAGATATAGGAAGCCGAGGTTGAAAGGGCACAATTTACCCAATGCCACCTTGTAAGCTCACAGCTCGGCAAGAACTTCGGTTTCTCAGGCTCAAGGCCAGCCCTAGCCAGGTGGACTAATCTTCCTTGGATATGCACAGGTTGTTTTGTTTTGTTTTTCTCATTTGAGGACGACTGCTTTATTGCCAATCATGATATTTTTAGAGTGGAACCAACTTTTTTTTTTCCCCTTTTTTTTTAGGCCAAGCCGACTTCTCATTTTATATGTGTTATGTTACCTGTTTAAAAGACAGAAATACTTTCATAGGACATTACTGTATTCCTTACCGGATCAAGCATAAAGCAGTTGACACCACACTCCAGAGCTAGAACAAGCATGGTGGCACTGCCATAGAGGGCGTAACCAGCTGCTACAAGATTACGCCCAGGCTGCAAAGGATCTTTCTCAGAAGGGGCACCAGAGGAAGCCTGGAGTCAAAAAGAAGAAACTTAAAATCAGGGACACTGACATTTAAAACCCTTTTTAAAAAAAGGGAGGGAGAGAGAGAGAGAGAGATGTCTATACTGTCCTACCTTTATGGGCACTCAAGTTCCATGCAACAGACCAACAAAAATAATGAAGCAACAATAACATTTTTAAAATGAGATAAATTAAAAACTAACAATTGACTGGTAGCAAATGACTGATTGACCAAAACACAACCACACAGTTAGTTCAGAACACACAATTAAAGGTGGATGTAAGAACGCCCCTGCTAACTGAGCAAAGAAACACCTTTTAAAGTGGTTATTCTCTTATATTTAGCAGGGGGAGAGCACTGGCCTTATCCAGCCCCAGCACAGCATTCCTCCAGTGGCTGTTGCTGGCATCTGCCTAACGTTTATTTTTTGATTGAGCACCCTTCGGGCACCATCTTATTTATGTATTATTATTTTTCTATGTAAACTACTTTGATAACTTTGGTTGAAGAGCGATATATAAATATTTGTAGTAGTAGTAACACAGAACATAAGAAAAGCCCTGCTGGATCAGACGAAAGGCCTATTTAGGTCAGCTTCTATTTCCCCACCTCTGGAAAGCCCACAAGCAGGATATGAGCCATATCCCAATCCCACCATTGCTCTACTGCAAATGGTACTCATAGGACTGTGCAAAGCAACCCCTAGTCAGTTTGGCGGCTGCCACACAAGTGATCCCCAATTTGAATCAGTGCTTTGGCTGGTCGGGCCAAAGTTTGATTCAGCACCATCTTCTGGAACCTGCCACCCACACAGAACTGGAACAAGCACAATTCTATTCCACCCAGTTGCAACCCAAACAAGCTGTCCAGAAAAATACCATGGCTGATGACATCAAAAGCCACTGAGAGGTACAGTTGAACCAATAAGGACACACACACCCTGTCTAGCGGCTGGGTAAAGAACCAAGGCAGTTTCAGCCCCAAAGCTGGGCTAATACCCAATCCAATTAACCTGTTGCATCTAAAATCATCCAGAGTCAGATTCCCCAACCATTTTGATGGTGTTTTTAAGATGCACAGGTTTAAATGTTACAGTTATGAGACAGGCTACTCCATTCACTGGCCTACATCCTGATTAAGTTACTCAAAAGTAACCTTACTGAAATTAATGGGATGTTTACTGGTCCCATTAATTTATGAATAACTTAGACCAGCTTTGGGACTGAAACTGCCTGTATCTGCAACACACACACACACACACAGCCTCCCTTCCTCTCAGGAATCCTGAGATGGAGGTTTCCGACACAAAGGGTACACTTGTTTTTAAAAGGCTGTAATCCCCGACTTTAAGGAACTACCTTGCTAGTTCAAACCAGGAGTTTATCTAGGTCAGTCCCTTTTGTTCATTTTTTACATTTTGTATTTAAAATGTTTCTACCCCACTCCTCCAGCACACTGCTGCTCAAGGCAGTTTTAGAATAAAGAGACAACACTATTTTAAAAAAACAGGCTAAAGTTTATTAAAACTGGATAACAAATTAAAACCAAATTTAAAATGCTTCTTGAAAGAGGAGGGTTTTCAGACTAATATTCGTTAGGGAGGAAGACTGGCAAAGCTCCTTTGAAAACACATTCCAAGGAGAGGGGCCACTACTGAAAATATCCTGTCCCTGGTCCCCACCACAACCCACCCTGGTCCCCTGGCCAGTTCCGTGTCAGCAGCAAGGTCAAGAGCAAGGCTTGTGAAGGACGCTAGCAGGTTCATATGGGCAAATGTGATCCAACAGGTACCCCAGTCCCAAGCTGTTTGAAGGTCAAAAACCTGTCAGAGCTCTGGGAAGCTCCACACATGCTGAATTCCTGACAATCATAACTAAGAGATGAGCAAGACTTGGAGAGCTGGTTTGAGATTCAAGCATGACGGCCTAGGATAACAATGCCATTGGAAGCTGCTAATAATTTGCAGTTGTCACCAAGCAGAACGCCAACCATTTCAGCAACCAAGGCGCTTTCTTACTTTGCTGTTTGGCCCAGATTAGAGAAACCCCCCGGAGCATATACTACTTTTTAGGATGTAAACCACCTTGAGAAATGGTGGTATTTAAGTCCATCAACACAGAATACTATTACATACACTAAATTCTAAAATCTGACTAATTAAGAGAGGGCATACCTTCAATGCACTGGCTGACTTGAAGAAAGTTACTCAATGAAGACACATTGGAATTAAAACGTTTAATGACATACAGATCTACGTCTCCATGTCAAATTCTTCAGGAGCTGGCATTTCCTCCCTAAATGCCTGCCTGGAAGAAGTAATGGGCTGGATGAGGGAGAATAAACTGAAGCTGAATCCAGATAAGACGGAGGTACTTATTGTGTGGGGTCAGAACTTTAGAGATGAACAGGTTTGCAGTCTGGGAGTACTTCTGGATTCACACCTCTCCTTGATTTCTCAGGTTGAGGCAGTGGCCAGGGGTGCCTTCTATCAGCTCCGGCTGATACGCCAGCTGCACCCGTTTCTCAAGATCAATGACCTCAAAACAGTGGTACATTTGTTGGTAACCTCCAGACTTGACTTCTGTAATGCGCTCTATGTGGGGCTGCCTTACATAGTCCGGAAACTTCAGTTGGTTCAGAATGCGGCAGCCAGGTTGGTCTCTGGGTCATCTCGGAGAGACCATGTTACTCCTTTACTGATGGAGTTACACTGGCTGCCAGTAGGTTTCCGGACAAAATACAAAGTGCTAGTAATAACTTACAAAGCCTTAAACAGCTTAGGCCCTGGGTATTTAAGAGAACATCTTCTTCGCTATGTGCCCCACCGCCCATTGAGGTCACTTGAGGAGGTCCGTCTCCAGTTGCCGCCAACTCGTTTGGTGGCTACACAGAGACGGGCCTTCTCAGCTGCTGCCCCAAGATTGTGGAATGCGCTCCCTTCTGAGATATGATCCTCCCCATCTCTGGCAATTTTTAAGAAACCTCTGAAAACACATCTCTTCAACCAAGCTGTCTCAGCTTTTTAAAACTTGTTTTTAAATTGTTTTGGCTATTTAATTGGTTTTTTATGATGTTTTAATTGTTATTTATTATTTTATGTAGTTTTATAATTTCTGTTTTAATTGTTAATTGATTTTAATGGTGTTTTAATGTAAACTGCCCTGAGCTTTTTGGAAGGGCAGTATAAATTTTTTAATAATAAATAAACAAACAAACAAACAAATAAAATAATTTCAGTGGGACTACGTTGAGTAGTTTTCCACATGTCAGCCAACTGCATATTTATAAACAAGTTGTTACAGCATTTCAGGTTGATTCAAAGAAGGTACCTGCCTATCAGAAGGAAGGGTACACATTAAGATGCCAATCTTTATGTGAGCAAATAAAATCCTCACCGGAAACTCTTGCTCTGCCAGAAGTGCTTGGAGGTTTATGCCACAAATTAAGATGCCATGCTGCAAGATCACTTCCCCCTTTTCAAAAACCAGCTTGCACCATTAAACATTTGACTGTGAACTGCCTTGATATGGGCAGTATATAAATGTATTAAATAACTAAATAAGATCACATGAGATTCAGACTTTAAACTCAGTGGCCAATTCAGCTCAATTAAGGAAATCGTATAAAACTGGATTCAGTCAGAACATAATGTGAATTCTCATCACTTAATAACTGTCACCACTAACTCTGAATCCGAGATGCCAGTTAACAAGTTCAATATATGCAGAAATCTGATCCTAAAAGTATGAGATTACATTATACGTTCTTCATTATTCATATTACCTCTTTTCTTGCATAAACAAAAGTTTAGTATAGCTTACCTTTCTGTAGATAGCAAAAATGGTTCCAATAGAAACAAGGCAGTCAATATTAGATGAGCCATCAAGAGGATCCATGCAGACTATATATTTACCCTACAAGAAAAGTACATTTGGATACACACAGAGGTAAATTAGACATGTCTACCAACAAATGTTTGTTTCACTGCTAAGCTGAGGAGGGGGAAGCCAGTGTCAGTGTCTAAGGCCAGTGTCAGGAGTGAGCATGATCAGGCAGCTGTTGAGGACCCAGGGCTTTCAGAAATGCTCTCTGTACCCATACCCTTCACATAGTAGTGCTGGAAAGTCATGGAGGGCAGTTTTCAAAAGGACTCTCAGTCCTGGAGCAGGCCTTGGAGTAGGGAGTGCAGTTTTTCAGACTTCTACCCACTTGGTGTTAGAAGGCTGAACTGGGAGTGGTTCTGATGCAAATGGGTCCCAAACTATTAGTAAGAAACAAGTAGGGGTGTGCATGAACCGCAATCTATTCACACCCCTAGACACAAGCATCAAATGAATGATCCACCATGTAACTACAGACTTCCCAAATGGAACATTCTTGTTCAAAGTTGATTGCTTGAACTAAGTTTTGTCATCCTGATGAAAACTGTTTGGGGTTTAAGATACCTGAATTCTATAACTGAAGCATTATCGCTGTGAGCTGCAGGTAGTGCAATATAAAGGGCTTCCTTCAGCCACAAAATGTCAAGAAAGGCTTGGTTAGATGTCTTTCTATTAAAGATGAGCAGAAATGGTTCAAATGCAAATTGGATCACCTTGAACCGAGCCAGTTAGAGCAGTCAGATCATGAACCGGTTCGAGTTGGTTCATTGGACCAATGGGCACAATCAATCAGTTTGACCAAAGCAGTTTGCATACCCACAGTTCGGTCAGAATTCAGTTCTAATTCAGACTGAATGAAACTGTTCATGCACATTACTTTCTGCCACATAGTCCTCAGTTTCTTTATTATTGCAGTGAACAACAATGCTCATAATGATTTGGGAGCATCTGTAACTAATGGCAAACCAAAGCCCAACTCTTGCTCAAGAAATTAACATCCGGACCAAGAAATATGAGCACAATCCACCAAGAACTTATCATGTACAATTTGATACACCAAGCTATTGGTACTCATGTATTTGGTAAAAAGCCAGTGCCAGTATATAAGGGAAAGGAATGTAAAAAGGGGTAAGTTTTGCCCTTGGCTCAGTCTTCCAATAAATGATGGTCAAGGACTAAGCTAGACAACACACTTATCACATTATATCATCATGCCTGTTTTTAAATTTAGAAGTAGCAGGCACAGGAGAGGGCAATCCTGATAGGACCATGGCACAGAGAAAGGTGCGGCTTTCATCCTTTGCCCTTGCCACACACATGCAGCTTCCAGAGGCTTTCCTTACAGAGCAAAGAGCAATGGGAGATGGGGGAATCACGTTTTCCCCTATGTGAAACCTCCCTGCAAATACAAAGCTACTACAATAGGGAGGAATGGGGTAGACGACAATCACTTTCTCTGGCATACAAGGTTTTCCTTGCAAGTTGCTTTTATATGGAGGAACATTCAAAACCAGGGCCCCTGAAGTCTATTCTGCCACTCAAGAGCCTTACCACCTCATTCTGCTGCATGTGTATGCCACCACGGTTGGGCTCATTCAAGTGCTTAGAAGCAGCTCTGCCAACACATGCCCTCTCCATCACTTGCTCAGCTTAACATGAAGACACCATGTTTTCAACAGCATATGCCAAGTTATAACAATGTCTCATTTGGCCCCGAAAGAGCTATCCTGGCACATGCCTGGTCCAAATTCCACCTTTGCCAAGGTAACGGGAAATGTAAGTCAGAGGGCAGTTCTATGGGAAGACTGGCTTGTGGGAGAGTTGCTTAAATTATATACTCCCTATTCCCTCCTGCAAATACCTACCAAAGGCTGCTTTTCTTCTAGCCAGGCTCTCTTCATTCCACAACTTGGTGGAGGAACAAAACTTTTAAACAACGTGGGGGAGGGGACAATTGTAGAGGATAATTGGGAAGCAAGGGAAGTCTTAAACATCCCCTCCAACTCACTAATTATCCATTGTGAATCCTCTCTCAAGCTCCCATGTGGGCATCATTATACTTAATTCTCTTAGCCAGCCACCAACCATGCGTGGAGATGTGCCAAGGCTATGTGTGGGAGGCACCTGATTGGCTGGGTGCCGGTTGGCTGATGTTCGCTGGACTGAAAGCTAATGGCAGTGAGGAGAGGCAGGCGAAGCGGCAGCGGTGGGCCCGACTGCGTTGGGGAGGCAGAAGCCCCGCCCACAGTGGGGAGGCGGAGGCAGCGGTCCCGGTGGCAGCGGGGAGGCAGCAGCAGCAGCCAGCAATGGCTGCTGTGAGGAGGAGGTGCAGAGGCGGTGGCGGGCCCAGGCAAGATGGTGGCGGGCAGCCGCAGTGAGGAGGTGGGTGTCAGGAGACGGCAGCAGAAACCGTGGGTGGGGAGTGGGGGGAAAGCAGCCTGGGGGGAGTGGGGAGGAGAAGTGGGTGGGCATCAGGACTGGAGACTGGAGCAGAAGCGGGGGAGTGGGGCTGAATGTGTGGCGTCTGTTGGAGGCTGGGGTGGAAGGGAAACGGGCAGCGGGGCTTCCCTGTTCGCCGCCCGGGAGGAGGAACAGCAGCGGTGGGGGCCTTTTTGGCCACCCGCTTGGAGATGCTCTGTGCAGGTGGTGGTGGGGAGGGAGAGGAGGAACAGAAGTGAGGGAAAGCGCCCCAAAGAGCACACAGATGCTCTGTGCGGGGTTGGCTAGTTAGCTTTATTAGGGAATAACAGGATTGGGAACTTTGTGTTTCCCTTCCTAGTTCCATTGTCTACATTCAGAAGAGTACTCCTCTTTGTGCTGTGGAGTTGGTATCTTAGGGTAAGCTGCTACTACGTGCCAACTGGAAGGTAAGCATTGAAAAAGCAGTTAGATTACTGACTTGTTTATCAGCTTCCACTATGAGAGCATCTTTGTTTTCTTCTGACACAATCACACAAGTTGTGAATGATGACTTGAGCATGTTGATCACCATGTCATTGGACAGGACATCCAACTTCTTTACTTGGTCTCCTGTCACGTTGGTAGAGCCAGAAATCCCATAACTGAACCAACAAAAAAAGACAATCAGACAAGGACTACAGTGCTATTTTGCTTTAAACAAATGGGACATGTTTCTTAGCCACTCTTGTCTCATTAGGATCCTGGATATATTTCACTGAGATATCCAAACTTTTGCAGGAGACTGTGGTCCCACAGGCTGATATCCAGACCAATGCTGCATGAGTGCAATGAACAAAAATGACCCAAGGAAGAAAGGCACTTAGCTGAGCAGATACTCAAAAGTTGTAACGTTTGAACGAGTCACACAGTCTCTTTCTGTGTTATGTTCCTACTAATAGGAGGATTCCTATAAACACATTTAAAATAGAAAGAACAAATTTAAAACACAAATTCCAAGATTAATGATAGAAGGTTCTTGTCTTAACTTCCAAAAAAGAATCCATGAGAGACAATCGGCATTTGGCAATTCCGCCTGCCCCCGCCGAATAAACTATTTTGGATGGGATTCTGAAATCCCATTCATATCAGTGAGCAAGAATTGAACTTTCCAATGGAAACCAATAGGATTTAAAATGCTTAACTTACTATTAAACTGCCAAGTAATATGGGTTTTCAGACTCAAAACAAATTTATCTTTTGCCTGTCTCTGTTCTTTAAAATGATCTCAAAGTGGAACTGAGCAAGGAAGCTCATGTGTGACTGAAGAACACACTCCAGGCACTGCAACAAGCGCACCTTGATCTGTAAATACTCCCTTGTACTACATAGGCAACAACTATGTCCAGACAATAATCTAAAAGGGCAAAGGCTAAAGTTTGATACTGGATTCTTCAGGATGATCTTTTTATACAACTTTTTGTTTATACAAACTAGTGTTTAAAAAAATTTTAATAAATGAATCCAATCAAATTGCCCTATACTGATAATGCAAATGCTACCAGGAATGTGTGTAAAATAACCCACTAAAATATTATCTGAGTAATACATTAACTTAATCTGATACAGATAAAAGAGTCACAATGTATCCAGATTACTGAACACAGCTACCGTGCTGGCTCAACTTTTGTTTCTAAGTTAGCTAAGCTGAAATGGGGGAAGGCCCAACATAACCATTTGTTCAAAAGCTCCAACAAAATATGTCTAAGATGCAGGGGCGTAACTACTATTAGGCAAGGGGAGGCGGCTGCCTGGGGCCCCCACCTCGAGGCCCCCCCCCAGAGGCAAGTCACATGTGAAGTGTGTGTGTGTGTGTGTGTATCAGCGAGGGGCCGTTTTAAAATTTTGTCTCTGGGCCCACTCCAGCCTTGCTACGCCCCTGAAGAGATGTACATATGTAGCACGAAACAACAGTCTCTTCATGCTATCACTTTCCATGGAGATAGAATTCTAAAAGGCTGAACTAGCACTGTAACTTGTTTGCGGAAAGATAAAACTCAGTGGGTGGTGCTTCATTTTGTTAAAACAAGAGGTCAGAAAAAGATAGATTTACCTAGTACCCAATTCTGAAAGAAAACATTGTCACATAAAGCTTCCCCAAAAATAAGTGTTTTCTATTCTGAAATACTACAGACCAACTTTGTAAAAACACAGATTCACTGAGAATTATTGCAGCCACACAATATCCATTGGTATATCCTAGATGGGTGGGGAATTCACACTTGTGCTACCTGTTGCGCTGAATGATGACTCAAGCAAGCATCTTTAGCATGATATCCTGAGAATCCAAGTCCAAGATTTCTGCAATATAGTGTCAAATATCCTGCTAGAGTTTGTCAATATGAATGACAGATCATTATTAAGGAGACTCATTGACAAGATAATAGGATGATGGTTCCTTTCAGTTGGGTTCTGGCATTAATGGCTATACATACATGTGACTGTAATGAAGAGTATCTAGGTACTAGGCAGGGCTTGTTAGATTACCTGGTAAATGTTAATCTAAGGTGAGATTCAGGACAAAGGATATCAAACACTGCTCTGCATTCTAAGAGTTTCAGGTATGCAGGTGTGTTGTAATGAGAAGAGGTGCCAAGAGAGTGGCTGGCCATTCAGAAATAGGGCCTCTGGACTATGTGCTAATTCACAATCATGCAACGGTGCAAAAATATGGGGAGGAAAGAGATAAAGCGTTGAGTGACCATGCAAAATATGGTTTGCTCTCTCAAGCATCTTGGTGGATCCTGGACAGAGTCCTAGGAGTGGATCCAAGGAAGGAACTAAAGCACGGAAGAGGTAATGGGAGTGCTAGTCGAGGCAAAGACAGGGCCGTCCTTTGGGCAGGGTGATTGCCCCAGCCCCATGCTTGGAGAGGCCCCGCGCTGGCACACTGGCCAAGCAGCCTGCACACTCACTTTCCTCTACTACAACTACTACAATTATTTATATATCGCTTTTCAACAAAAGTTTCCAAAGCGGTTTACATAGAGAATAAATAAAATGGCTCCCAGTCCCTGAAGGGCTCACAATCTAAAAAGAACCCTAAGACCAGCAATGCCCAGCCACAGTCACTGGAGGGATACTGCAATAGAGCCAGTTGTTCTTCCCCTGCTAAATAAAGAGAATTGGCACTTTTAAAAGGTGCCTCTTTGGTGAGTTAGCAGGGAACCTCAACCTCCTCCTCCTCCTCCTCCTGAGCTGTACACAATCACAGATCGACAGTCACGTCAGCATAGCACCGCGCAACACACACAAGGCAACAAGGGAGGACAAGAGCAAGCCGGGCGAAGGCCACACAGCAGTAGCAGGAGAGAGCTGAGCTGAGTTACTGTGTGGGGTGCCAAGCAGCCTGGCGAGAGTCTCAGGCAGGCGGCAGCCACTGTCTTTCAGAGACCGAGACGCTGCACCTTTTTTCCATCCAAGACAAGCCACCGCCACCATGTTTCTTCCCTTCCCTGCTGCACACATTTCTTCCCAACCAGTGTTCCCTCTAACAGGGATTCCCAGATGTTGTTGACTACAACTCCCAAAATCCCCAGCAGCAATGGCTTTTGCTTGGGGATTCTGGGAGTTGCAGTCAACAACATCTGGGAGTCCCTGTTAGAGGGAACACTGTTCCCAACTCGGATGGTTCCTTCTTCCCATTGCCAGTATTTCTTTCCTCCCACCCATGCACTGAAGCAGAAGCATTTCTTGCCATGTGTGGCTTCTTGCTTCCTTCGTCCTGCTGCTGCTGGCATGCTCTATACACACACCTCTGAATTATGGCCAGTTCTTCAGTGTGTGAGGCACTTGCCCAGGGCCAGGAGAGAAAGAGGGGAGACACAAAAGGATGCACAGGGCACCTTCTCTGGGCATAAGTGAATGGAGGTCAAGGAAAGGCCAGAACTGGGGAGGGAGAAAGACAGAGTGAGAGGAAGAGAAAGAAATAAGGCAGTGAGTGAATGAGTAGAGGGCAAGGGAGGGGGGGAAGAGAGGTTCTGTTTTGGGGAACATGATGTTCTGGAATTATTATTGATCTGATTATTGAGTGTTAAAAATCTGTTAAGAACAATAACAGTTAACATATGATGATTACATTCAGAATTTCAATCAACTTTCCCCTGAGCATATTCTGGTGTAAAAAGCAGTCCATTCAGCTAATTTAAGTGGCAGGATTGTCCAAGCAATATCAGGTACCTGCAGGACTTCAGGAATATTTTTTTCATTTCATTACAATTGCTCTATCCCCCCAAGGAGTCATCAGCCTGAATTCTGGCACCCTCTCCACCCCACCGAAAAAGAGAATTGTGTATGCCAAGTTATAGTTGGTATCTAAAGTTAGGGGATACTATTTGTACTTTAAAATAGTATTTTAGCTATGCTTTGGGGGGCAATTTGGATGAAACAACCCACACTGCATGATAACCTACCTAACAGGGTTGTTGTGAGGGAAACCATCCATAGGTTCCTTGGAGGAAGAACAGGATATAAATTTAGTAGTATGAACTCTGCCCAGCCATTCCAGAATTATTATAACATAGCAATCCTGATCTTCCTCCAAGGTGCCTAACTCTGTTAGGTAAGTTATCATGCAAGGAAAGTTGTTTAGGACTCTGAATGCACATGCGCACACACTGCTTCCCTGTGCTGCTGCCCTGAGCAAAACTCAATCAGCAAACACATGAAGAAGAAAAAAGAGGGAACACTAGAGGGAGAGTTGTTTACTTGCTTCTTGCTCGGTTCTGTAGCCTAAGCTTAGCAAAGGCCAGTGTGCTTCTGATTAGTATCAGCAGCTTGGAGGGAGGATGGGTGGGTGGTTTGCTTGCTTTTTGCTCTCTGCTTGCTTGTTTGCTTCTAAAGACTAAGGTTATCCATGGCCAGCGTGCCTATGAAGGAGTTAGGGCAATTATTTTGGTGGTAGTGCTGGCGAGTCCTACTTGCCATTGAAATAAGAAGCAAGCAGCACACGCTGATTCGCCCCCAGCCCAGCACCCCCCCCCCCACTACGGACGGTCCTGTGCAGGGACCTCAAGAAGCGGGGTGCTCCAAGGCACCTGAAGACATGCACGCCCGAAAGGTGCGCTTTACTTTCTGAGGGGGCGGGGGAGCGTTCTGCGAACTCACAGGTTAGCGATGCCCGCCTTGCGCACGGCGGTGGAGATGGCCTTGATGGCAGTGCAGAGCGCGTTGAGGAGCTGGGTGAGCTCCCCCGTGCCCCCTACTCTCCTCCCCTCCTCCATCACGAAGCGAGTCATGGTGACCACATTGGTGTCGAAGGTGGAGCGATCTGTCATGACGGCGTTGAACGCGGTGCTGCTGCAGGAGCTGCGCCCTCAGAAAAGCGGCTACCAACAAATGCAAGGTGCGGAGACACACCACCAACACCAGATGGTAGGAAACGTGTGGGGGCGCTAACCCCCAATCGCCCAATCCTGCGAGAGGGCGGGGAAGAGCCGCGCCCGTGTGGCCTAATTCCGGTTTAGGGGAGGGAGCAAAGAGAAGCTCTGATGCCGCCCTCGTCGTGTATCCAATTGCTGAAGGCGCTTCCTCCAGAATCTGAGACCAGCGGGCGAACTGGAAAAGGCGCAGGCCACAGCTCTGGTTGGGCGGAGGAGGGAGACAAGGGAGGAGAAGAGGGCGACGTTGGATATGGTCCAATCAAAACTTGAAGGCGGGCACATGGGAGAGGAAAGTGGCCAACTGGGGCCTGAGGAGTCTCGTCTTCGTGACGCTAAAAGTGGCCCCGTAACTTTCAGTGCTAGATCGAGCTCCTTGTTGTCCGTAGTCCCGTTTGGGGCTGCTTAACTTGATATAGGCGTCCTTTGGGGACTTCGTTTCAGGAGCTGCTTTCAACAAGTGGGCGCCTCAACCCAGTCGGCAGGAGTGTTTGGTGCTTGAGCAGGCCTCCCTTGGTGGGTGCGGGGCTGAGGAGAATGGGAGGGGGCTACAGGGCCATGGGGCTGACCGGGCAGCACCGAGATGCGGGTGCCTTCCCCAGCCCCGTGGCGAGATTCCTGCCTAGAATCTTCCACTTCCGCTAGCCGGATTGTCAGCAGCAGCAGCAGCAGCGTCAGCCTCTAACTCGGCTGTCCCCTGCGGCTTGCTCCGGGTTTACCAAGCAGGGCTGGCGAGTGGCTGCAACAGGCGGAACTGGAAGCCGCATTTCAGTCTGGCGGTGGTGGGAAATATACCCATGGCGTGCTGTGGTTTGCTGAGTGGAGCGCGCTGCAGGGTCCCGCCGAGTCCGAGGGCAGCAACTGTGGCAGGCGGGACCCACACTCCAGGCTGGCAGTGGTGGGAAATCTCCATTTCACCACCTCCAGTCAGGGCCGCCCTCACTGCCTGCTCACTTACCTACTTCGTTGATGCAGGTGGGTGGGTGAGCAGGTGCAGGTGCGCACACACACGCCTGCCCTCCTGGTTGCTGCCTCCAACTGCTGAAAGTGGGGCAAAAGCTGTGGTTGAACGCTGTGGTGGGCAGGAGGGTGGGTGGGCAGCGGGGAGCATGAGCCTGCCCTCGATGCTGCTGCCGCCTCCTCCACCCCCCACCGCTTTTGTGGTGAGCCATAATGATGTAATGATAGCTCTCAGCGGAAGCAGTGGGTGGAGGTGGGGGCGAGGAGGGCGAGCGGGCGGTTCCCATCACCCACCTGCACACCCTTCTCACCGCCATCTCCACTACTTTTGCAGCGAGTTATAATGATATTGCCGTGTGACACAGTAACATTTCTAGAACACATTGCTCATCACAAAAGCGGCAAGCAGGCATGGAGGCCAGGGGGGTAGGTGATGGGGAGTGCCCACCTGTGTGGCCACCTACACACCAGCAAGGCCTGCCTGCCTGCGTGGGCGAAGGGCACAGGCTGACCTTGGGTCCCATCATGTGGCCCATGCCGTCACCACTCCTGCCTGCTTCCAGTCACCCCAGGTGACTGCTCAGTTCTTCTAATGGGCAGGCAAGCCTTGTTGCCAGTGGGGTACAGCTCCCACCTACTGCAAGCACCGCCTTCCCACTCAGCTGGCCCTGCACACCGCAGGATCCAACTGAGGGGGGGGGCAGCAGCGAGCAACTGCTGTGACAGGCTGGAGCTGCAGTCTGAGCCAGTGGCTGTGGGAAATGTCCACACTGCCCCTGCTGCAGCTCTCACCTGCTGTGCACCCACCCTATGACGCAGCCAGCCCCACAGCACACTCTGGTTTGCTGAGAAGAGTGCCCCATGGGGCCGAGGAGGAGGAGCTCTGGAGAGCGGCAGCTGTAAAATGCAGGAGCCACACTGGGCCAGCAGTGGTAGGAAATCACCATGCTGCTGCCACTGACCAAAAAAATGCGGCAGCCACCCTTCGACTCAACCAGCTCTACTGGGTTGCAGCACACTCTGGTTCCTGTGTCATGTGTTTCAGTTATATAGTTTGTTGTTCCTGTTGAGTAGCCTTTTTTTATTAGGGGAGTGCCTATAAGAAGGCCTACCACCCTAGGTCTGTGAAAGGGAAGTGTAATTGACCAGAATGGTCATTGATGATTAGGGATGTGCACAAACCCGTTCAGCAGCCATGGGTGGGGCGGGGATCAGTTCCTTTTAAAATGAGGAATGCAGGTCCTTACCTTCTTCTCTGCCACCCCACTGCTCATCCAGGACCGGCGCTGGCATGCAAAAGACCACACGCAGCTGCTTCCCTGTTTCCAGCAGCCTGCACACAGTGTCAGCACGCACATGGCCACCACACATGCCATTCTATGTGCATGACACTAAGAATTTCCCTAGGGTAGTGCATACACAAGGCTAAATCACTATTGCTTAATGCTTTCCTTTGTGAATAGGGCCTTAAAAAGCAAGTTTCTAAGGGCCTTAGAAACTAACACTACTCAGATTCAGAATGACTCCTAGATATTTTATATGGACGCCTGTCTTTAGTTAAATGTACATGCAAATAAACTGGTTTTCTGAAGCCTTCAATAATATTGTTAAACTTGAAAAATTACTCTGGCTGAAACTCCTCCAACTTGATTTGATAGCAAAATGAAAGACAAAGATGCAGGGAACAGATGAATGAAAGACAAAATGCAAGGAACAAACATAATTGCTAAAAGATTTCTAGGGCAGGCTTCTTTTTTGGGAAGCGGTGATATTTTGAACTCCGAAGTGCACACATTATCTGCATAATTTGTTGAGGAAACCTAGAAAGAACTACATCATTGGGACTACAATGTAGAGCAGAGCTGTACAATTTTGGCTCTCCTGCAGATGTTGGTCTGCAACCCCCATAATCCTTGACTGTTGACTACAGTAGCTGGGAATGATGAGAGCTGTCCAAAAACTGAGAGTTCTCCAACAACTTTTGAAGGACCAGAGTTGTGCAGCCCTGTTGTAGGGACACAATGCTCAAAATACTGCAGCTAAGAAAATGAGACATGGCTTAGATTAATCCTCTTGAGTTTTTGTGGGGGAAGTGTGGAAGAGGAAGGTGGCCCACTGAGGCAACCTTGTTTAGCTTCCTGCAGAAACTTGGTGGTGGTTTTCTTAACATCAGTGCTAGGGAAGAAGCGGGGGAGGTTTAAGAAGCAAACACATTCTGCCATTTTAGAAAATTGAAGGTAGAATGATTGCTCCATCATAGCTAGTGGTGTACACACTCATTCCTTTCATCTCACTATCTTCATCCCTGCCTGTGAGCTTCTAATTGCATCTGATTTGCTGCTGTTGGAAATAGATACTAGATGCATCCAGGTAGTTCTTAAGTTTGTTTTACAAACTTTCTATACTCAAATAGAGGACTGGTTCGGGCATCACACTGAAACATGGTTAAAGTTTGGTCTCACACTACATTCCCCAAGCCTCAAGAATGTATGCTTCATCCTCCATGGTTGCTTGAGTGTTTGCTTATAATAGGGATTACAATAAACCGAAGTTAGTTGTGATGTCTGAATTGATCAATCTCAGTTTATTCTAACCTACTTACTAGAAATAAAATATGAACTACTTTAAATCTTGGTTATGGATCACAGTTTAATTCAAATAAGTAGTTTAGAATAAGCCAAGATTGATTGGTTTGGACATCATGACTGATCTTGGTTTATTGTAATCTTAAATCGGAAGTAGATCTTCCATGGGTGGGAGACATGTGTACTCCCGAGACTTGGAGACATCACATGCACCCAGGTTTTAAACATGATTCTTCATGACAACTGAATCAGTCCAGGGTCTGAAGGTTTTTGGAGAACTACAGAAACCTGCAAACATTAGTTTGCAGGACTTGTCCTCTTAGCTAAACAGGGTCCTCCCTGGTTGCATATGAATTGGAGATTTGATGTGTAAACACTGTAAGATATTCCCCTCAGGGGAAGGAGCAGCTCTGGGAAGAGCAGAAGATTTCAAGTTTCCTCCCTGGCTTCACCAAGATAGGGCTGAAGAGATTCCTTCCTGCAACCTTGGAGAAGCCGCTGCCAGCCTATGAAGACAATGCTGAGCTAGATAGACCAATGGTCTGACTCAGTATATGGCAGCTTCCTATGTTCTTACATACAGGATGAGTGTGCAAACTACTGGCAACTTGGCCTATATATTTTGTCCCAGGAAGAAAAACAGCTTGAGAGGGAGCAACTTTGTTAATGCAAATGGCTAATAAGGAAAGGATTGCATGTTATCTGTCTTCTCCTGATCCAGATGTCCCGCTAGCTTCTTTTGTGGGGCAAAACATATCGGGAATCCCAAGCACAGGATTCAACAACCTGTTTAATATCACATCTAGTTTGCCCCTCAGTGCAGCATATGTAGCATTTATCCTATTTTATCCTACCAAGGGATTGTGATTGACCTATCAGGCCTTTTGACTAAGTGGGACTTTGAATCCAGCCTCATCCAGTCTAAATCCAATAATTCTAACCATCATACCACACTGAATCTCTCCCGATGGCTCTTTATTTGATAACTTCTAATTGTCACTAATTTAGAAACAGTGCCAAATATACCTTTATGTAATGAATTTATATTTCCAACAATATAATTTTCTAGTAATAACCTAGGTTCAATAAACCCTGGTCCCACACAATAAGTGTAGGTTTTTATGTGTAGTCTATTGCTCCATTCAGAAATGTAAAAGGGCCTGTATTACCCAAATTTAGCAGCAGGGGGCAATGCGTTTTTGTTGTATGAATTACAAAGCCCTACTACACCCTTTGTCATTTTCTGACATACCAGACACGACTCTAAGCAGCCCCTCTTGTCCACAGAGCTATTAAATCCAGTGTGTTAGAGGCCCTGGATGCATGATGGGCCGAGTAAATAGAACACAACATGTGCATTCTTTTAAAAGGTTAGGTCCTCTGTGTGTATTTCATTACAGTAAGAGGCTGGAGCAGCTTGCCATGTGTAACAGTGACACCAAGTGATGTGTAGCAGATTCCTAGCAGCCTTGCTAATTTGAAAGCATTTGACTTCCCTTGCATGGCAGTTAGCTAGAACGACTGAGAAGTACCAGCAGGAGGAAAGGAAAGGTGAAGCTAAACAGGCGGATGGACAAGACGAACAGAACATGTTTCTGTTTTTTTAAAAAAAGATTTAAACATTGGTATATAAAAACAACCATTCCCTTTAGCAAGTCAGAAAAGATTTCGCTGTGAAAATGTACTGAGGGATCTCATTTGTCTTTTAAAGGAAACCAATATTTTTTCCACTGCTTCTATTCCAATACTTAGAAATTATTAGGTATTAGAAGGAAAGTTAAGAAATAACCTTGGAAAATGGGAGTGATGCAGCATAAAAAAATCCATCGCTGACACCACTCTAAGGCTATTTAGTGCCCAGAGAGTAATTGTGCTGGATTGAAAGCCATAGAAAATACCAATAGAAAAGAACAGGGTACCCCCAAACAGTGAGCCAAAAGCAAAGAAGGTGGTACACTCTATCTATCTATCTATCTATCTGTCTGTCTGTCTGTCTGTCTATCATATTATATGTATTTGTCTTTGAAAATAATTAAGCCAGTGGCTAGAATAGCCTGTCTCATAACTGTAACATTTAAATGTGTGTGTGTGTGTGTGTGTGTGTGTGTGTGTGTGTGTGTGTGTGTGTTTTAAACATATCTTTGGGGTACCTGAGCTGACTGTTAGTGACAGAAGGGATACACTTGTTCAAAAAGATTGGGAACCCCAAGCTCTATAAACTAGTATGTATATAGAAGCTTTTTACCTTCAGTGCTTATCTCATATTGTTGCCTGTACAATATTGTGAATATGAACCCTTCTAGCAGTGTACACTCTGGATTGGAGCTTTACTCACGCTGCAATTTCCAGATGTAGCTTACAGCTAATCTAAATACTGAGGTGTGAAAAGCCATTGAACCAGAGGCAATCTACACTTAGTATATGTGCTGCCGAAGCGAGCACAGAGCAGAAAACCAGTAAATGCACGCCAAATAACAGGAAAAAACAAAAAAGAAACCATGCACAATAATGGGACAGAGGGGCTTCCAAAAATGCCAAAAAATGCAAAAACACAAGCTTGTGCTGTATATAGGAATCTATATGGAGAAATTAAACAGAACACATGTATCCATTTTTTCTGTGACTGAAGATACTATATTAATGGTCATAGAATAAATAAACAGCAATAACAATTGTCTTGCAAGTTATATCTGCACATACATATGTCAAAGATATTACCTCAATAAATTTACTGAGCACAAGCTCAGTGCTACTGTATATACAGCACAAGCTTGTGTTTTTGCATTTTTTGGCATTTTTGGAGGCCCCTATGTCCCATTTTTGAAGTGAGCACAGAAGCAATCTGTGACCTGCGTGTAACTAAAAATGCATCTTTTTAGTCTGGCCTTTAGTGATTTTTTAAATTGTTCTAAACTTTTAATTTTGCTTGTTTTTAATGGGTAATTTATTTTGTTTTTATCTGTTTTTAGCCTACTTTCCTTAAGGAAAGTAAGCTTTTGACATCTCCCAGGTGTATGTGTGTGTGTGCCCCTATCAACGTGGCAATGCCTGGACCAATATGGACCAAATTTGCTACAATTGCAGGGATACATAGGGACACCTCAATGGTGTAGTTTGTGAGGCTGTAATCCACCCCAGTTTCAAGAAGGCAGATGTGTGAACATTTGAGGTATAAGTGGGCTAACTTGTGAACCACCTAACCGATTTGAACAAAAATTGGTACAGTTGTAGGAACACATAGGGACACCTCAATGGCGTAGTTTGTGATGATGTCATCTACCCCATTCAAGATGGCGGATGCATGGATGTTTCAGGCACAAGTGGGAACCAATTTGAACCAAATTTAGTAGAGTTGTAGTAACACATAGGGACCACTTCAATGGTGTAGTTTGTGAGGATGTCATCCACCCCAATTCAAGATGGTGGATGCATGGACATTTGAGTTGGAAGTGGGCTAACTTGTGAACCACCTAACCAAATTTGGATCAAATTTGGTAGAGCTGTGGGGACACATAGGGACACCTCCACAGTGTAGTTTGTGTGGTGTTTGAATTGGCATCCCAATTCAAGATGGCAGATGCCTAAACATTTGAGGCGGAAGTGGACTAGTGAAGTTGGTAATTACCAATTAAGATTATAGTGAAAAGAAAGTACACAGACTAGCTCTTACCAGAACTTCTTGTTATTTATATGAACTGCCTAGAGCCATCTGGGTGAGGTTGTGTTAAAAATTAAATAAATAGATAAGTACAAAATAATGTTTGAATAAGAATAGATTGTACATGCATCTAATGTAATGTGTGAATAAGGCTACTACAAGTCAAGAGGTCCCCAGCTGGAACCTGTGATCTGCCACAAGGTAATTGATGGCCTTAGGCAAGCTGCTCTCAGCCCCAACTTCCCATCTACACTAGAGGTACCATCTACCTTACAGAATTTTTTTTAAGGATTGCAACACATTTTTTGAGATGCTTGCAATTTTCAAACTCCCTATATAAATGGTAAGTATTATTATTCACATAGACTCAGGTTCAATCTCAGATCAATCTCAATCTGATTCAAGGAGGGCACTTACTGATTCATCAGATGGAAGTGTACCTAATTAGTACATTTGCAGTGGCTTAGAAAGAGCTATTTAAAATCAATTCTTTAGTTAAGCTACCAGCTTAGTACAAGCAAGGTCTTAAAATGGAGGGCAATGAGGAATAAATAGTACAAATGGCTGATAAAACACCCCAGTCTCCTAGTATTCCCCCTTAGGCTAGAACTGCAAAAAGTTGGGAGGGGGGGAGAAGAAAGGATGGGAGCTTCACTGAGTGCTTTTTTGGCCACCTGCCAGTCCTTGAATGCCTAATAATATTCTTGAAACAAAACAAAGGGGTGGCAGGGAGGGGGGAGCAAAATACCATTCTCACATTGAGTGGCATCTTTTAAATATCTTCATGTCTGTTTCCAAATAATTCAGAAATGCTTGTTTTGTAAACAGGAAAGATCCCTCTCCCTATTTTTTTATTTCATAATTTCATCAAATGTTTCTCTATTTGAAATTCGGCAGCTGTGAAAATCCCTTTAGCTGTTAACAGCAGCTTCTGTGAATACAACTTCAGCACAAAAGTCAGAGGGAAATCAGTACATCATTCTTGCATAGGTGTGGCCTGTGCATGTTTCTTCAGCGGCTTTTGCGGTGCTATCCCTAGTTTTATGGATTACATGCACTATGGGGGAATGCATAGACTTGTCAGCAAATCTGGGTGTTCTAATGTTCCATCCATTACCAAATAGATGAATTTCCCTAAGCTCTACTGTATCACATTTGCTTATTTTTTCTGGGAAAAGACCAGCAGTGGAATTTTATGTGACTCAGAGGGAGACAGACACAGAAAAGGAGAGTAGGATAGCAGATATAAGTGTACCCTTCCTCATCTGGAAGATTTTCTGTGACACCATATCTCCTTTGGCTTATCCTAATTTTGTGGATAGCAGCAAAGTACCTAGCAGCATGACTGGCAGCATGTGTACGTGTAGGAAAAGATCTCTATGGAGGATAAGTATTTCTGGTGTGGAGTGTGCTCTGCACGCAGGAATGTGATGCACTCTCCCCATAGGTCCCTAATAGCATGATTGGTGACTTTTACTCCCTCTTCAAAGACTGTATTTTATTTTCCCCATATGCATGAATAACAATAATTTATATATATGCATTCATATAGAGAGATAGATTGATATATTGAGGGGAAAGGTTTCCAGAAGGAGCTAAAACCAGAGCTGGCAACCCTAAAATAAACCCTAAGTACACTGGGAATTATTTCTGATTAAACATGCAAAGGATTGCACTGTAAATGTTCAGAGATAACTGAGGGTACACAGCTGCCTTTAGGCTATGTAGCCTTTGCATCTCATGCCCTGTTCCTCCACTGCTCTTTTCACTCAGCCCTCTTCATTGCCTGCTCTAGCCAGCAAGATTCTAATGTTGTCCCAGAGCAGCTGAAGGGGAAGTTTTGGGGTCAGAGTCACAGCAGCAGGTAGGCATCAATGTACTGGGGCCAGGAGGCTTTACACACATGACTTCTACCCTGAATCTCATTCAGGAGAGAGTATGTGCATTCACAAACCAGCCAAAACTACCCTGAGATCCCTTCGAGATCCTTGGACCCACTCCACACACAAGTCAGGCTTTGTCTTGCAAATTCTAGCTTATCTCTAAGTATTTCTGGGTTTTTAAAATGCTCGTTTTAAGCTACTTTTTCTGAGTAAATAGGGAGAGGCACTGAGGTAGAATCATTAGTATGATAAGAAAGATACTCTCTTTACAAATGCAAATATAACTCTTCAGTACTCTCTCTCCCCACACCATTGGCTAGAAGAAAAGCACGAAGGGAAACATGTGAACTTGCATCAAAAGCAAACCCGAGAGCAGAGGGGATAGGCTGATTCCTTCAATGCCGCAAGTGTACTTCGAAGTGGCTTCGCCCAACGTTTACCCTGCAGCATGAAGCCATGGGCTAATAACTCCCTGGGGCAAGGTGAGGAGGTCACCTCAAATGGTGGATTACTGGGGTGTCAGTGAGGCAGCAAGATACACCCTGTCACCGCATCTGCCTACCTTTGCTGTCCCTCCACCATTGGATTAGGTCTTTGCCAAGTGGTGGCACAGCCACCATTCAGTAAAAACTGTTCTTCTCCTCTTCTCTTTGGCCACATGTGTCCTCCTCAACACCCCCTTCGTGCATTGCTGCTTATAAAAAGGGACAAAAGCAAGGGCGGTCACGAGGATACAACTAAGCAAAACAGAGGGAAAGGAACCTACCCATGACTAAAGCGAGAATGTATTAAGAGTTCATATATTACAATAAAACAACTGAAAATATATACTAATGACCAATAAGACAAGGGTAAGAAAATTAATTGCTAAACCATGAGAGACAACTCATAATGAAACATACAGTGAGGGAAATAAGTATTTGATCCCCTGCTGATTTTGTCCGTTTGCCCTCTGACACAGAAATGACCAGGCTATAATTGGAATGGTAGGTTTATTGTAGCTGTGAGAGACAGAATAACAACAAACAAACCCTCAAAAGTCCAGTGCCCAAAAGTCAGCGATGGATTTGCATTGTAGTGAGGGAAATAAGTATTCGATCCCCTATCAACCAGCAAGATTTCAGGCTCCCAGGTGTCTTTTCACTATATGCAGGTAACGAGCTGAGATGAGGAACACCCTCTGTAAGGGAGTGCTCCTAATCCCAGCTTGTTACAGTACCTGTATAAAAGACACCTGTCCATAGAAGCAAACAATCACTCAGCTTCCAAACTCACCACCATGCCCAAGACCAGAGAGCTGTTGAAGGATGTCAGGGACAAGGTTGTAGACCTGCACAAGGCTGGACTGGGCTACAAGACTATCGCCAAGCAGCTTGGTGAGAAGGTGACTACAGTTGGCACGATAACTCGCAAATGGAAGAAACACAAAATAACTGTCAATCTCCCTCGGTCTGGGGCTCCATGCAAGATCTCACCTCGTGGAGTTGCAATGATCATGAGAACGGTGACAAAGCAGCCCAGAACTACACGGGGGGAACTTGTCAATGATCTCAGGGCAGCTGGAACCATAGTCACCAAGAAAACAATTGGTAACACACTACGCTGTGAAGGACTGAAATCTTGCAGTGCCCGCAAGGTCCCCCTGCTCAAGGCAGCACATGTACAGGCCCGTCTGCAGTTTGCCAATGCACATCTGAATGATCCAGAGGAGAACTGGATGAAAGTGTTGTGGTCAGATGAGACCAAAATCGAGCTCTTTGGCATCAACTCAACTCGCCGTGTGTGGAGGAGGAGGAATGCTGCTTATGAGCCCAAGAACACCATCCCCACCGTCAAACATGGAGGTGGACACATTATGCTTTGGGGATGTTTTTCTGCTAAGGGGACAGGACACCTTCACCGCATCGAAGGGACGATGGACGGGACCATGTACCGTCAGATCTTGGGTGAGCACCTCCTTCCCTCAGCCAGGGCATTGAGAATGGGTTGTGGATGGGTATTCCAGCATGACAATGACCCAAAACACACAGCCAAGGCAACAAAGGAGTGGCTCAAGAAGAAGCACATGAAGGTCCTGGAGTGGCCCAGCCAGTCTCCAGACCTTAATCCCATAGAGAATCTGTGGAGGGAGCTGAAGGTTCGGGTTGCCAAACATCAGCCTCAAAACCTTTCTGACTTGGAGAGGATCTGCAAAGAGGAGTGGGACAACATCCCTCCTGGGTTGTGTGCAAACCTGGTGGCCAACTACAATAAATGTCTGACCTCTGTGATTGCCAACAAGGGTTTTGCCACCAAGTACTAAGAAATCTTTTGTGAAGGGATCGGATACTTATTTCCCTCACTACAATGCAAATCCATCGCTGACTTTTGGGCACTGGGCTTTTGAGGGTTTGTTTGTTGTTATTCTGTCTCTCACAGCTACAATAAACCTACCATTCCAATTATAGCCTGGTCATTTCTGTGTCAGAGGACAAACGGACAAAATCAGCAGGGGATCAAATACTTATTTCCCTCACTGTAAATGATAATGGTTAAACATGAATAATGGTCAAAACCATTAGCTATTAATTTTCTTACCCATGTCTTACTGGTCATTAGTATATATTTTCGGTTGTTTTATTGTAATATATGATCTCTTAATACATTCTCACTTTAGTCACGGATGAGTTCCTTTCCCCTCTGTTTTGCTTTGCTTATAAAAAGTGGGCAGAAGAGAAAGTGAGGAAAGGGAAGTAGAGGAGTGGAGATGCTTTATAGAGCATATCCAACAGTCTACTGCCTTTTCTTCATTTCCTCTTCCTCCCCCTGTTCATAGCCAGCCAGCCAGCCGTGCATGAGGGCAAAGGAGGAAGACACACGCATTGTACAGCAGTGGCTACTGCAGCTGCAAAGGAGGAGAACATGACGGTGTATGTATGTGCGTGCACAAAGAAACTTGGGATGGTGGCAAAAATATAGATACAGAAGGGGAGGAGGGTCAGCCTCAAGCACACAGAGATCTTGGACTACCACTGATTGGGGCATTTTTCTCTCCTCCTTGACTATTCACTGTTGCTTGGTTGTGGGGAGAAAAAACCAACTCCATGTTAAATTTCTTACTATAAAACAAGGCTGCAAGATGTGCCTGAAGGAATCATTTTTTAAATGAGCCACCCTTGTGCTGAAAACAAAACAAAACACCAGTCTGATGTCATCAGTGATTTCCTCCTTCTCCGTATGATTTTGGCTTACCTCCAGTCCTGCCCCACAAGAGTCCATTAGGGAAAAGTTCACTTTATTTATTTCACCCTTGCTATTAACATGCCATGAACATGTCTGGTGATTAAAGATCTGTGCCACGAGATCTATCAGGTGATCTTGAAATGGTTTATAATTGTAAAATGGCTGTTTGATTTTGTCACTTGCCCTTATCATGTGTGCTATGAAAATGCTGACAGTATTACTTAACTTTATACAGAAAGGCCAAGTTGAATTCCAGCTGTACCACAACTAAGGAAAATAATGCAGCTTAAACTTCAGAGTCAAGCTAGACAAAGCATTAAATATAGCACACAATAATTTTATTATTATTTATTTATTACATTTATAAACTGCCCCATCCAAAGGCTCTGAGTTGTGTACAACAAATTTAAAAAGACATAAAAACACACACCATTTAAAACACAATGCTAAAAACAATTCAAAAACAAAAACCATTTAAAACTAATTAAAATACTTTTAAAATTTATTTATTTTTACAAACCTTGGAAGTTACTTGGCCAAACAAGTAAGTTTTTAGGGCTCGCTTAAAGATCGACAGTGAGCCTAAACTGCAAATATCTGCTGGAAGTGCATTCCATAGGCCAGAAGCAGGTACAGAAAAGGCCCGGTTCCAAGTCGCCACCATATGTTCCAGAGGTAACTGGAGATGGACCTCTCTAGATGACCTCAACAAGCGATGGGGATCATATCAAAGAAGGCACTCTCTAAGGTAGCCTTGACCGAAGCCATTCAGAGCTTTAAAGGTAATAACCAGCACTTTGTATTTTGCCCGGAAACATATCGCTAGCCAGTGCAACCGTTTTAAGACAGGCATAATATGGTCTCTCTGGGTTACCCCAGAGACCAATCTGGCTGCTGCATTTTGAATTAACTGAAGTTTCCAAACTACGTACAAAGGCAGTCCCACATAGAGAACATTGTAGTAGTTGAGCCTGGAGGTTACCAGCTGATGCACCACTGTTTTGAGATCGTTCTCTTCAAGGAATGGATGCAGCTGTTGAATCAACCAAAGTTGATAGAAAGCGCTCCTGGCCATAACCTCCACCTGAGATACCAGAGTGAGGCCTGGATCCAAGAGCACTCACAACCTGTTCCTTCTGGGGGAGTGTAACCCCATCCAGCACAGGAAGATCTAATTCATCCCTTAAATTCCAATCCCCCACAATGAGCACCTCTGTCTTGCTTGGATTCAGCTTCAATTTGTTATCCCTCATCCAGCCCATTACTGCCTGTAGGCAGGCATTTAGGGAGTGAATGCCATTTCATGATGATGATGATGATGATGATGATGATGATGATTGATTGATTGATTGATTGATTGATTATAAGGAAAAATAGATTTTGGTGTTATCAGCATACTGATAACACCCTGCACCAAATCTCCTGATGACCTCGCCGAGCGGTTTCATGTAAATGTTAAAAAGCATTAGTGACAGAATGGCGCCCTGATGGACTCCATATAATAGCTCTAGTTTTGAATAGTTTTGAAGATGAGCTGTCATCAAGCTCCACCATCTGGAATCTGCCTGAGAGACAGGAGCGGAACCACTGCAAAGCAGTGCCTCCTATCCCCAATTTCCCTAGGTGATCCAGAAGGATACCATGGTCGATGGTATCAAACGCTGCCGAGAGATCCTAAAGAACCAACAGAGTCATACTCCCTCTGTCGATTCCCTGGTAAAGGTCATCCATCAGTCCAACCAAGGCAGACTCAACTCCATAGCTCAATCTAAAGCCAATTTGACATGGGTCTAGATAATCGGTTTCCTCCAAAACTGTCTGAAGCTGATTAGCCACCACTCTCTCAATCACCTTGCCTAACCATGGGAGATTAGAGACAGGCGTATAGCTATCCATCACTGAGGGATCTAGGGAAGGCTTCTTAAGAAGTGGTCTAATCATTGCCTCCTTCAAACAAGGGGGCATCCCGCCCTCCCTCAGCGATGAGTTAATGATATTAACTAGGCTATCTCCAACAATTTCCCTGCTAGATAGAAGCAGCCAAGTCAGGCAAAGATCCAGAGAACAAGTAGTAGGCCGCACTGTCCCAAGCAGCTTGTCCACTTCATCAGGCATCACAGATTGAAACGGATCCAATCTAATACTGCAAGAGGGATTGCTGGACACCACCTTAATAGATTCTGCAGAAACAGTAGAGTCCAAGTCAACTCGAATACAAGAGAATTTGTCCGCAAAGAACCCATTAAAAGCATCGCAGCCGAACAAGGTCCCCAGGGATTGGTCTGAACTGGAAGGAGCCTGAATCAAACTTCTCACAACCCAGGACAGGTTGTGCTGGACGTGAACCTGCAGAAGTAATGCACACAGATCAGAATTGGTTTTTATGCCGCATGCACCGCCTCAGCATAAACCCTCAAATGGGCTCTATGCTGTGCCCTGTCACATTCAAGCCAAGTTCTCCTCCACTTGCACTCTAGTTGCCTACCTTGCTGCTATTTTAAAGTAAAAATAGTTACATAAGGGCCTGGATTGGGACTAGAGTGGTTTCAGTGGCACCTTTGAAGGTCCTTAGCTGTCCTGAGAGGGATGTTCAGTGGGAAAACAGCACAGATGTAAAAGGTTAAACATCCTCTGCATCTCACTGTAGTCCCAGTCCAGATCAGGCTCCTGTGCAACTATTTTTACTTTAAAGAAAATTCCAAACTCGACCTGCTGTTCCCAACCTTTTTCCTTATGCAGACCACAACATGGTTATTAAAATCGTCTATGGACCACCATGTAAGCAAATGGTTTTAAACATTTTTAACATAGCCTATGGCTTATGGGAGTTAAACGTATATATCCAGGGGTGTTAGAAATGTAGCCTTTTCTAATATTTATTATGCTCATTCACAAACATATTGCACTTCTCACATTACATTTACCTGCAGTAGGCCTACCAGTGAGGAAAAGATAACACCTAGTGATCATATTATTACATTATATTCTCCACCCACACGGACCACCTGCAGTACCCTCACAGACCACCAGTGGCCATGCTTTCTGCTTCCGTAGTTCATGCTTTTTGTAGACCATACTTTCTGTTTTGGCAGAAAAGCAGAAAGAGGGGCTTTCTGCTTTTCTGCCTCTTTCCCCTACTTTTCTGCTTTATGTTTTTTACCCTTTCTACTTTTCTGCCTTTTGCCCTTGCCTCTTCATGCCTACTTTTCTGTTTCTGCTCCCCACCACCTGGTTTTTTTACTTGCTACCTTTTGCCCTAGTTTTTCTGCTTTCTGCTTCCCCCCTGGTCCCTGTTTCCTCCACTTTTCTGCGCCTCCTTCTGCTTTTCTGCCTTTTACCTGAGCCTGCCGCATGGAGCACAGCATAGATGGTGGGGGGAGCAGGAAAGCAGGGGCAAAATGCTGGGGCAGGGGATCAAAAATGCAGGGGCAAAATGCAGGGGCAGGGCACCAAATGCTGCTCCCCTTGCATGTATACTGTGTGATCCCCTTTTCTTTTTTCCCCAAGCCACAACACTAGTCACTTCCACCACTTGATTTTCATTACATGTGCACACACACTCATCTCTGCCTTCTCTCTCTTACTTTGCTGGACTGATTATAAAAAGAAGGAAGCTGAAATGAGGAAAGGGGAGTAAAGTACTGGTGATGCTCTATATAGTTGGCAGTCTGCCTCAGGTGCACAGAGGTCTTGGGCTGCCACGGCTAGTAGCCCCCTTCCCCCACTTTCTGTGCCACCACTCGACAAAGCATTGCTCTGGTGTTAGTGGATGGCACAGGGAGGCAGATAAGATGGTGGTGGACATCTTGCTTCCTGCCTTCGTGCCCCCAGATCCACGGCTTGAGGTGACCACTTCACCTCATCTCATTGAAGAACCACCCCTGGAAAGACCTCTGTCCAAAACTTTGAAGTGTCATGGCCCGTCAGAATAAACAGCACATACTACTAATTCATGTCCAGACTTTATAGGTAGAGGCAAAACAAGCAAGAGAACAAGAGGCCATATCAGCTGCCTCACTGTGTCTTTCCTGGAACATTTAAAAATAAAATGGCATGGCAAAAATCATAAGCTATTTCCACATTCCGAGCTTCTGCATCTCCTCCATGCAATTTCAGTTTTGGACAGTGGATGTAAAGGACTTGCTTAGCAAATTGCTATAACATCCCAATCTGCTCTCATTATAAGGCATGGCTTATAGAATATGTATTCCCTTGGGTGGGTCGTAACAGAAGAAGATGCCGCTGAGGAGAGCAGTCTAAGGATTTTGTGCTCTGTACAACATCTGTTTTAATGTACTGACTTCAGTTTAAAAAAAAAAAAGATGAGAAAGAACCCCAAAGCAGAAAAGTAAAACACAACAAGGTCTGGCAGCAGCTATTTTAGATGTTACTCAGTGGTGTTTCCTGATTGTGCTAAGAGTGATAAAAGTATGCTATGAATCTGAAAGCTACAGTGCCATAACAGGTAGCAGCATAGCTTCAGGCTATGGTGTTTACTTGCAACAAACTGCAGCATTTCAGATTTCTTACATGGGGCCATACAGTGATACATTCCAACTTCAGCACAAATTATGACAAGAAATCAAACAAGAAATCCACATAACATGCAAGAACATCTCCTGATATTCTGAGAGCTATCTACTGGCCATGTACTGTATATATTACTCACTACTTTTGGTAAAACACTCTTTTCCTATGCTTTTGTCCAAGGGGAGAATAACATTTAAATGGACAATACATGCTTTTTAGTCTAAATGCAAGGAGACTTCACATGCCAGCTCCAGTGGTCCCCAGGGATATGTGACTCTGGCCTACAAATGCTAACAGGTGGATTAAACTTAATCCAGACAAGATGGAGGTACAGAGAAGATGGATATCCGGGGGATCTGACCAGCTGGGAGAGGATGTTCAACCTGGTCTGTTTGCACTCCCCGAAAGAAGCCAGTACTGTATTACATGCAGCTTGGGGAATACTCTTAGAACTGACATTTTCCCTGGATGTACAGGTGGCAGTAATGGCAGGCAGGAGTGCCTTTCATCACCTTCAACAAATATGCCATTTGTACTGTACTGGATCTTGCATCAGTCATTCATGCCCTACTTACTTCTAAGCTGGCTACTTCAATGGTCTTATGCAGTGCTGCCTTAAAAACAGTCTGGAAACAACAACTGGTCCAGGATCTGGCTCCCAGATTGGCAGTCTGACAAACTCTGATTGTGTTCCATCTATATTGGTTGCCTGTTTCCAGGTTCAATTTAAAGCAGCGATGTTGGTTTTAAAGCTCTTATGACCTAGGAACAAATTACCTCAAGCACCACCTTCTCCTGTATGGACCTACCTTAGCTTTAAGGTCATCATCAGAGGCTCTGTGTTGTATCAGATTGGCAGGTATAAGAAGCAGAACATTTTTCATGGTGATGCTGTAACAGGCTGCCATGTCCCCTCTCTTCTTGTTTTAGTCATCCATCTCTTTTTAATTCAGCAAGCTCTTGATATTTAGTTATCTGCTTTTTTTCCTTTTCAGATTCTATGGACTGCTCCTTTTAAAAGGCCATAGTGCTGCTATTTTAGTACTTGTGTATAATACCTTTTGGTATGCTGCTTTGAGGGTTGTTGTTTTTTTAGCAGACAAGGTGGGTTTCAATAAGTAAATAAATACAGGTATTGATACTCTCTACTGGTTGGTTACTTTCCTCTGCACAGATAATTTGAGTATGATATGCATAGAGAGCCAGGGTAGTGTAGTTGTTAGAGTGTTGGACTAAGACCAGGGAGACCCGAGTTCAAATCCCCATTCAGCCATGAAACCAACTGGGGAACTCTAGGCCAGTCATTTATCTTTCAGCCTAACGTACCTCACAGGGTTATGAGGATTTAAAAACCTATGTATGTCACTATGGGCTTCTTGGAGGAAGAGTGTGATATAAATGTAAAAGTGAATGAATGGATATGAATGAGTGAGTAAATAAATAGGGCAGAAGCAAAGGTAGAGACTGACGTGTATTGTTTTGTGGTGATTGGGATTTGGAAGGGCTTAATTGATGTTTTAGGACTAGCAATGGCTGAGTGCTTGCTACTGTACACCTATAATAACTGCTCAGCATTGTGTGTGTGTGTGTGTGTGTGTGTGTGTGTGTGTGTGTGTGTGTGTGTGTGCGAGAGAGAGAGAGAGAGAGAGAGAGAGAGACCATGGCCATGATCCAAAGAACCACAGAACTAGTTCTAGATGCTTAACAGGGCTTTAGGCTTATGTTTCTCAACACACAGAAAATTGCTATGAGAACTTTCAAAAGTTGCTTGGGATATGGCATGAGGGGATGCTGATTATTCAAAGAAAAAAGACAATACATCCAGTTGGGCTTGGCCAAGCTGTGGGGATGTTTAAAGTAGCTCTGCGGAACTCAGCCCACAAATCCGTAGGCAGACTCTGTCCTCCAGTGGGACCTGATCCCATAAATGCTGCCTTGAACACCCAGCCGCCTGAGGAAGGGAGGGACAGCACATAAAAACCTTTCATACATAATAGAATCATGCCTTAAGATTTGAAGAATCTCTTAAGGAAAGTTATGTATTTCTTTTTGTTTTTGTTTAGTATTCCTTAATGATAGCCAGACCTTCATGACAGCCAGTAAACTAAATTGGTGGTGAAAAGCTCTGTCAATGGTCAGGGAACAAAAGGGGGAAAATCTATAGATTGCAGCAGGATTGACTGCCTGGTACATGTATGAGTAGCCAGTCTCACATTTAATCTTTCAGAAAGAGATTAAAAATGAAGAATAAGTGCAACAACAACTAGGCAAAGCATGCCAGTCTGTGATGCTGGTACAGTTTTTCTTTCATTTTATACCATTATGATAGCAAAAGGTCAGGATATGAAATGCCAAGAACATCCCCCCTAGCTGATGTATATTCATCTTGGGAATGCATCTCCGAGACTGCATAGACAGTCATAAAAATTTAAAGAGCTACGGTAAATCTCTTTGCAAATATTGCCTTCATTTTTACTGTAAAGCAGCAGATGAAATACAGGAGGCTGCTTATTGTTTGGAGGTTGTTAACCCTTAACAGAACATCGTATTTTATCCTCCTGTTCTTGGTGCATTTGTGTCATAAAAATTGCCTGTTTGCAAGAGGTAGCAGTGTTGGAAGGGTTAAGATCCAATCACAAGCCATTAGCCAAATTTAGTTCCCATCACAACAGGATGAGTAATTGAATTGCTCTCTAGTCAAAACATTTATCTGCAGCTCTCTGGTTGCAGCTGTCTAACATGCCAGTTTGACATTGTTCAGTCATCTTTCCAAGACTCAATTCCATTCATGCAGCAGTTGATCAGAAATTATAATCATGTGGCAAGCAGGAAGTGTAGTTTCTCTAAGCAATGAAGTCAAATAAATGGAAGATGAGAGACACCCATTCATCATTATCCTGTCTCTGTTTGGATTATAACTAGCATTCAGAGTCCTCATTCAAACTGACAATTTCATCGACAAAATCAGGCTGTTTTTGAAGACCAGGCCACAGTCATAGAGAGCCTTTCCAAAGACCTGAGTCTGTTGGTCACTCTTCCCTGAACTGGAGTCACAACAGTCTCAAACAGGACAACTTCCAAAGTGGACAGTGCAGGGGATGGGCAGAGAAGGCTGTAACATGAAGGAGCAAAATTAAGCTGGAATAACTGAGCAGGGAGTAGCACTCTTAGCCAGGACACCTCCCGGCTGCCATCCAGAGAAGGTTAATTTTGCCTAAGCCACATGGAAGCAAGGGGACATGTTAGTCTTGACTAATTTTAAGTTCCATTCCTGTCAATAGGAATTAAGTGCAGCTGCTTCTGGATCAGGCTTATTATGAATGTTTATTACATGTATGTCCCACCCTTCCTCCAAGGGCAGCATACAAGGTTCTTCCCATACAAAGTTCCTCTTTCTACCAACCCTGTGAAATAGATTAGACTGAGTGATGGTCACCCAGTGACATTCATGGCCGAATGGGGATTTGAGCCCTGGTCTACCCACTCCTAAATGGACATGATGTTAACCACTACACCATAAAGACATTCACAGAGGAAATAAGATAATTCAGTTTCCCTTCTGTTGATCAAGCAATGACCAAAGGCCAGGTTACTGCCATCCACGTATATCTCACTTAGCCAGTTCAGAGGACTTCTATGTCTGTGTATCAATTATGCTATTATTGATACTTCCTGTCTCCCAGTCAACCTGAAAAGGTATCCAGGTCCTGATCCATACAGTTTACAGTATATCCCAGGTAGATTCAGGATACAGATGAAGAGCCAATTCACATTTTATTCTTACTATGACAGTTTAGCAAGCTTACTTCAATATTTTACCATCTACTTACAAAAATCTCATTATGTTTCATGTTTTTCTTTTATTAGTCTATAGAGATGGAATAATATAAATATAATAATTATGTAAGCATTCCAATATATTTTCATACAAATAAGAATTTGTTAAATACTATTCGAAAAACTGACATTGAGAAGGAAAAAGAATGCATTATATATTTTTCTGAACATGAAGAATGAAACAAAACATGTATTCTCCAGGGAATTCATTTTATTCTTATTAATAGCTTTTGGATGGTAGTGGGAAGATTGCTGGGAAAAACCAGCAAAACCAGTGGCAAAAACCTTCCAGGGTCTGGAACAGGAGAAAACTATGCTGCAAAGCAAGGTTATTTTAACTCTTAGCAGCTTTCCTAAATGTAAGGTCCAGGCATAGCAAAATAGGACACATTATTTTAAAAATCCAAATTTCTTAGGATCTACTACATGATTTCCAGTCCACAGAAGATGCTTGTCCCTCTGTCATTGGTAGCCAGAAATCCTGGCTGGAACAGCATCAAATGAAAGTAGTGCTTGACCTCTTATTCAGAAGCACCAAAAGTATCAAAGGGAACTATCTGAATAATCCTTTAAGCAGCTGCTTCCTTTACTTATAAGCCATTTTTCTCCATTCTGGAAGATGTCATACATGGGTTCCTTAGGCAGTCTCCCACCCCATGCAGACCCTAGCCAGACCTCAGCTTCAGCAATGTACTCTCAGCCAGACCCAGATATCAGAACATACACAAATGGCAGCAGCACCACAAAGCACCAAGATATCCAACAGATATGGAGAATAATGTAATGTTCCAGTAAGAATAGTCTAATTCCCAGTGTTTTTCAAGCAGAAGCCTGTTTATCAGGGAGCAGACAGTGCTGACACCTGTGATACTGGCTTAGATATGGAGAACTGAGGGTGATTCCGCATTTGCAAAATGGGCTTTTTTGCTCCACCTGTAGCTCTCAATCCCCTCCCCCACAACCCAATATTGAGGACCTGTCAATTTCATTAAGGGTCCCCTATATTTCCCCATAAACCAAGCACTGGATGAGAGCAAAATGCAGAATGTCAAGTTAAACATTTGAATTTTTAAAATTCTCCTTATTTAGATTTTTTTGTTTTTTGCCCACCTCTCATTGTTAGGCATACCAGCCATCAATATAACTGAGAGAGCCTTGACCCCCTTCCTAGTTTTTCACCCCAGTACAAGGAGCTACTGTCACATATTGTACACAGCTATACCTGTATTATGTGTCAGATGTTGAAATGTGTGCAGCCTCATCACAAACTGAACAAATGTCAGGTCCCTCAGAATTGATTAACGGAGCTGTTCCCCATTATTTCTTCTTTCTTTCTCTTTAAGAAGCTCGTTCTCACTTCTCTGTGTTCAGTACTGCAGCGTCCACAAGTTCAGTACAATACTCCATATCACTTTGTTCTATTCCTTGTTTTACTTAGCTTTCATATGCTCATAGCTTTCATAGGCAGGTTCAGTTGGAATGAACCAGAGCTTCATAAAGAGTGTGGGTTCAGACATAACATGCACTCTTTTTTTAAAAAACTGGCTCCTGTCTAATGCTGGAACAAGCCAGTCTCATAAATTTCGGTGTTGTTTAACTTAGTTGGGCTCAAATCAGAATCAGCCCTTTTATTTGGGAGTGGAATTGTGTCAAGTTATAATTTGTCATGGTCGACTGGACTACACAGGGAAAGGGGGCTGTAAATTTTGATGCAGTGCAGCTGTACAAACGGTTATGCAAGTGTCAGTTTTTAATTGGCTGGCTGAGTATTTTTGTCTCTTGATATGCTTGAGTGTTAGATCATGCTGCAATGACATATAGTATTCTCCAAGAAAATTATTTGTATGTACGAATTGGGTTGATACATACAGTATGTGTATGAATGGTATTATCTAAACTATACTTATGAAAAAGAAAACTTCTCTATTTGCAGATGTGGTATGTAATGACTCAGTTCAGACATCAAGAAAGCATATCAATATGGTTGGGTTCACACACAAGTAATATGGAACCTGAGCTTCCCCCAGCTTGAGATACAGAGGGAACCTGAAGTTTGCACTGCAAATGATCATGTATCTTGGTTTGTTGGAAGAAGCTGAGTTGAGCCAGAGAACCATAGGCCTGTCAAATCCTCCCAGCAAGGTCTTGGATGCAAGGTACCAGCCTGCCTTGCCCTGCCTTGCAGCCATTGGTCCTCATGGCAAAAGGAGCAGGTTCAGCTGGAATTAACTGGAGCTTCATAAAGAGCGTGGGTTCAGACATAACATGCATTTGAGGTGGAGCTGTACTGCTTTATCAAGCCAACTTCAAATCTTGGTTGCTGAAGTTTCTAGCCCCAGATAAACTTGAGGTTCCCACCTTGGAGTGGATTCAGACAATTACAGACAAGTCAGTTACCCAGGTGTAGAGCTACCGGTGTTCTAGGGTGTCCCCAGAACATGGACCCATGCATCCCTTGGTGCCCTTCCACCCCCTCAGGGACATACCCTTTCACCCTTGGTTGGTCAGCTGCTGCCACCAGTGTTGCTGTTCCTTCACGCTCCCACCCACCTGCCTCCCACTTCCCACCTCTGCTTTTGCCCATCAGCCCTTCTCCTGACTCCTCCTCTGCTGCTTCAACATGTGGAAGCAGGAAGCACTAGCAAACAGTACATGCAAGCAGACAAGACAAGGAGGAGAGGAAAAGAGATGGTGTGCAGAAAAGGAGAGGAGAGGTAGCAGAGGGAGGAGGAGGTGGTGGCTGGGGGTGAGTGGGGTGGTGTCCATGAAGTATGTGCTGTTTCTAGGTCCCCACTGTCAAGCGGGGTAGGGGACCTGTGCCCCATGGGTCAAACACAGGCCTCCCACACACTAGCTACACTAGTACCATTACCAACTGTATATGTAGATTCCACGTTATGTGTGAATCTGCCCTGTGTTTGAGTCTGAATTGACAAACCATAGTTTAAGATCAGCCAGCATCCGAACATTTGAATAGGTGATCATATGTGAGAGCACTGTAAGATACTCCCCTTAGGGAATGGGACCGTAACTCAGTGAAAGAGCATCTGCATGCTTGCATGCAGAAGGTCCCACATTTACTCCCTGGCATCTCCAGGTAGGGCTGGGAAAGACTCCTGCCTGAACCTTGGAGAGCCACTGCCAGTCAGTGTAGTCAGTATTGAGGTTGATGGACCAATGTTCTGACTCAGTATAAGGCAGGTTCCTATGTCCCTAAACCAGAATCAGAAGCCATGGTTTTGGGATAGGTTTGAAAGCCATGGAGGCTATTCTCACAACCAGGAGAAATTGGGCTAGGGAGCCTAACTTGATTTCTCCTGGTCGTCTGCTGCCACGGGAGCTGTGCGGCTCCCAGGAGCAAACCACCCCTCCCCTTAAATGAGGTTAGGAGAGAGAGTGCTCCACTAACGCCATTTAGTTGATCGCGTGCCGCCGTAGCACGGCTCCACACCGTGGCAACACATGAGGAGATCCCCACAGGGAGGCTAAAACAAGCCTCCCAGGTCTTGGGGGGGGGTCTCCCCAAGATGCCCCACACTGGGCAACCCCCGATTCCCAAAAGCCCCCACTGGCTCCGTGATGGAGCTGGTAGTCATGTGGGCAGCTGATCTGGCTGCCCAGGGCTTGGAGGCTGCTGATGTGCAGGGAGAGCGGGCTAAGCGGTCTGAAGTGGGTTTGCAAACCATGGTTTGTATCATGACATGGTTTGGTGTGAGATCTAAACTGGGAAAACCATAGCTATGGTGGTTGTTGAGCCTGTAGACGCCACTGTACCATAGACTGGAGGGCTGAGTAGAAGGAAAATGAAAGCAGACCGGCTGCAATTAATTGTGATCTGCTTGTACATTTTATGTATTTCTTTTATTTAGAAATTTTATACCTTGCTAAACTGCTTTCCTAATATCTCAAGGTGAGTTACACAAATTAAAATACAATAAACAATAAACACAGCATTTAAACCATTTATCTAAAAGCAGCATAGAGCAAAACAGTGAAAAAGAGCTAGCAAAGAATGGCACTCATCACCCCCCTGAAATGTTGTCAGAAAAACAACACATATTTGGTTACTCCTTGAGTACAGACTAGGAGGCAGGTGCAGGCCGTGAACGTGCCTCTGGTGGGGGTGGCGGGCAGCTTCTTTAAGTGTAAACGGAGCCAGTGCTCTGTGCCGCTCAGCAGGCCCTGCAGTGGGGAATCACCTCCGCCACTCACCTGGCTCCCACGGAGGCGAGCCCCCGCCAGCGGCCAGGTGAGTGGCAGAGGCGATTCCCTGCTGCGGGGGCGGCTGGGCAGCATGGAGCACTGGCTCCATTTACCCTTAAAGAAGCTGCCCGCCGCCCCACCGGAGGCGCGTTCATGGCCCACGCCTGCTAGGAGGGAAACATTCAAATTTCAGGGAGAAGGAAGTTCAAGAGGCCAGAGGCCACCACAGAGGAGGCCTGTCTATGCATCAGCTTTAGTCAAATCTCGGATTTGATGGTGGGATTGCAAAAGGGTCCTAAGTCATTTATGGCCTTAAAGGTAATAAGATCAAATCATGGTTTAGGTTCTAAACCATGGTTAGTGTAAATGAAGATAACAGCAAAGAATACCTTGATATCCACGGCTTCATAAAAGACACCTGACCTCAACATATGCGGGGGGAGGGGGGAAACCATGCCAACCTTGCATATCCATGGGTTGCTGGTGGTCAGAAATGACCACGGACATAATTTCTGGTTTTTGAACATTTTCTAGAATTTTCCTGACAACTGGAAACCTAACCCCCATGATCCCATAGCCACAATGACTCAATATATGCAGTTTCTGTATCCACGGTTGCAGCCGGTAATGGAACCTCGACGAATTTCGAGGTCCTCCTGTATACCGCTTTTCAACAAAAAGTTCCCAAAGCAGTCTACATATAGCAATAGCAATAGCACTTACATTTATATACCGCTTTATAGCCAAAGCTCTCTAAGCGGTTTACAATGATTTAGCATATTGCCCCCAACATTCTGGGTACTCATTTTACCGACCTCGGAAGGATGGAAGGCTGAGTCAACCTTGAGCCCCTGGTCAGGATCGAACTTGTAACCTTCTGGTTACAGGGCAGCAGTTTTACCACTGCGCCACCAGGGGCTCTCATATAAACAAACAAACAAACAAATAAATGGCTCCCTGTTCCCAAAGGGCTCACAATCTAAAATAAAATAAAATAAAATAAAATAAAATAAAATAAAATAAAATAGGCACCAGCAACAGCCACTGGAAGGATGCTGTGTTGGGGATGGATAGGGCCAATTGCTCTGCCCCTGCTAAATAAAGAGAATCACCACTTTTAAAAGGTGCCTCTTTGCTCAGTTATCAGGGGCCATGGTTTGGTGATGTTTGAACTGAAACAGTGTATTTTAAGGGGGGGGGGGGTGTACGCCTGATTTTCTCTCTTTATGAACAGACATTAAACATAGCCCCTGTAAAAACTTCACACAACCCCTTTTTATAGCAGGTCTAATATTGATATATTTCTCCCCAATAAATTATCAGAATGATCTGATATAGTAAATCCTGAGGGGGAAATGGCTATGAAGTCTTATAATAATCTGTGCAGCAAGGATGCTAGGCTCCATATGGACTGTATTCAACCCCTAAAGTGACTCTATGGATGCAGGCTGACAACCTGACTAAATTTACTTAAGGAAGACCATTGAAATTAAAAGGACAGATTAGGCATGCCCATTAATTCATGGGATTTCCTCACATACATTTGGTCAGGATGTCAGCCACTACCTATATATTTCTTCTATCTCCTTCTGGAATAATGTGATTTTTTACATAAAAATAAATGTGCCTGTGATCCTGAAGCATGTCACAATCCTGATATATTTTATCTAGTAGGCCAGAAAGAGGAAAGGCTTGATGTTGATAGGCTCTAGCTGACATGATGCACAGTCTAATGGAGCCGGCACACTCCATGCTGGGGCTTCAGCAGAGCTAGTAGGCAGTCCGGACAATGGAGAGAACTGGTGGTCACACAGTCAGCATTCTCTTTATTTCTCCCATTATCCCCAATTCAGTGGTATAAGAAGCGCTGTAGCGGCCCACATCCTGAACTGGATAAGAGCCCCACCACACCACACCATGCACCTAACTGCCCTGTGGGGGCCCACGCTAGCCCCTATACACTGCCCCCTCCCTTGTAGCTGCCTTGCCACCAATACCCCCTCCTCCTCCATCTCCTGCCACCACCTGCTATCATTTCTTGCTGGTGTTTCCTCTCTTGCTCATGAGAGGGGAAATGTGTCACCTACCCATTCACTGATGCAAAAGCAAGTGGGAACAGATGGAGAGCGGTTGCAGGAGAAGGAAGCGGGGGGGGGGGGAGGAGGAAGTGACAGCAAGGCAGGGGTTGATCAAAGGGGCTAGGGCCCACTTCCACATACCAATGAAGGGGGAATGAGGAGCTTGGCATGATAATGGCAGGCAGGTGACAGGTTGGCCCTTGCTGGCCCCTGGGGTCAGGCAGCTTGTGTTGTTTGCACATGTCCACTCAATTACAGTTACGCCCCTGCCCAAATGGGAGAAACAATAGTAATGCTGATTGCGTAACCATTAGTTCTCTCCAGCATCAGGGCTGCCTTCCAGCTCTGCTGCAGCTCTGATCCAAAGCATTCCGGCTTTGTTAGACTGTGCATCTTTTCAGCCACTGTGTCCAACTGAAAACAACAATGATATGAGAACAAGGATTGTTTCCTCTCCGTTTAGACAGAGATACTGGCTGTTATTGCTTGCTGATAGAAATAAGGGGCACATCTGTATGCAGATGTTAAAATATTTGCAAGACTCATCATTATACTAAAATATGATGTCCATCAGCCCAGGATTCCCAGTGCCCCAGAACTATTCATATAGTCTGCTAATCAGCCTCCTTTTCCACTTCACAGTTGTGATACACAAACATAGCTTCAGTTTATTTTAGCACTTGAAGAAGGAAGAGGATGTTCTTACTCAGCAGGGCGGAACTCCACATCAGAGATCAGAGAGAGTTCTGACTTTACTCTTGAAATATTCATAGTTTCTTGCAGTGACAACCGGGAACGGACAGAAAGGGAAAGGTAGTCTGGGCCCTTAATGCAACAATGTGTGTATGTTTCTGCAAGAATTCATTCACCTTCTAAGAATATGAAACATTTTGAACCTAATTTCTATGGAAATAATTTAAGATTCTTCTAATGCCAGAAATGGGGCTAGGGGATTAAATTCAAAATAAACATCCCCCCTTTTTTATTTTGAAAAGAAGGAGTACCTGAATTTGAAGCAGGGACCTCTTAATCTGGAGTCAAAATGCTCTACCATTGAGTTAAACTTTGGCATATGTTTTATTGCATCACAACTGCTATGCTCATGATATTTCCTATAATTCACAGAAACTGTGATTATTATATTATATTATATTATATTATATTATATTATATTATATTATATTATATTATTTATTACATTTATAAACTGCCCCATCCAAAGGCCCTGGGTAGTGTACAACAAATTTATATAAATTAATATAAATTATATTTTGCATAATTAAAGAAAAGTTTTATGTATCTTTTTGGGCTTCCAGACAGTCCCATTGAAATGAATGGGACATTAGTCATGACTAACTTGTCACATTGATTTAAATGGTGGTTTAGTTGTATTAAGGCCACCTAATGGCGCAGTGGGAGAATGACTTGACTAGCAAGCCAGAGGTTGCCAGTTTGAAACTACCAAAGACAACCACAGGGCTCTGTGGTCGACAGGAGTCAACACCGACTCGACAGCATCTCATACTGTGCGGGAGGAGGCAACCCCTGCTAACTTGGCAAAGAGGCAACTTTTAATGTGGTGATTCTCTTTATTTAGCAGGGGGAGAGTAACTGGCCCTATCCACCCCCAGCACAGTACCTCCAGTGACTGCTGCTGGTATCTATCTTAAGTTTCTTTTTAGATTGTGAGCCCTTTGAGGACTGGGATCCATCTTATTTATTTATTATTTCTCTGTGTAAACCGCCCTGAGCCATTTTTGGAAGGGCGGTATAGAAATCAATCAATCAATCAATCAATCAACCACAGGGTCCTGTGGTTGCCGGGAGTCAACACCAACTCAACAGCACATTTTACCTTTAGTCATATTAACTAGTCTGGATGCGACCTCTCTATAAGAGGATGCTGCCTCTTCTCCACATGCTCGGTATTAACTTATTTGAAGGCAATCATGAAATTACTAGAGCAGCACTCAGAGGATGGAAGCAAATTATTGATTTTTCATTCATTATTTTGGTAGAGGTATACTGCTTAGCACTAGGCAATAAGATCTGGGACAAAAATCTATGGGACGAAACCCTGAACAGCTTCCCTCAGTACTGATTTACAATCTCTGGTAGCAGGAACCAGAGCAGAGTGTCCTCACAACTAAAGAAATAAATATTCTGCACCAAAATAACTCAAATTGTAAGCCAAGAAAAACTGGATTTATTTATATTTCAGTTGGCATCCTGCCTTTTGCTAACGACCCCATGGTGGCTAACAAAACACGTTTAAAACATATCAAATGTATAGTAAAACATGATAAAATTACACTATAAAATGCATTTTAAAACTCAGAACAATCAAGAAAACCATCAAAAAGCAGCAACGTCACATCACAGAGGCCCCTCACTGGTGTGTATGTATGTATGTATTTGTTTGTTTATTTCGGCCCAAGGCCAGCATAAATACAGGAAAAAGAAACAACAACAACAACAACAATAAAATACATAAAACATTAATACCTTCAAATACCATATACATAACTAATTTCATTGATGATGATGAAATGAAATGAAAATGGTTAATCTGAAATGCACAGCCCGGCATCTCTTGCCTCAATCACTCTAAATGAATCTTGCTTGCTATGAAATTTTTTTTTGCTACCCTCCTGTAAACATACTCTGACTTAGCAGTAAGCAGAAAAAGGACCTTGTTCTCATCAGAAGGACAATTAGAATTGCAATGAATTAATAGAGGGGAGAGAAGCCTTTCCCTTAATTCAGTATAAAATCTACATTTCAGCATCAGATGTTCCATAGTCTCCACTTCACCGTTCTGGCAGGGGCATAATCTTTGATCATAGGGCACCTTCCTGAAACGTCCTTCCAATATCACCGTATGAAGGGCATTAAGTCTAGCCAGTGAAAGAGCCCTACGATGATCCCCGTTGGAGATCCAAAGTAAATATTCTGCAGGGGAATGACTACTGATTTGATCTCCTAGGAATAGGCCAGAGCCTATTTGGGCAACATCCCCCTGCTTTGTCATATCCCCAATACATTGAGTTATGGCCATTTTGGCCTTGCTGTGGCCCAGAGTTCTAATTAGGGGCAGGGAAAAACCCAAGGACACTAACATTGCATTAATATCATTTTTCCAGTGGGTCATAAAGCCATCCTCCAATATCAATGCCTGTAGGGTAAAAAATCAGATTAAGCCAATAAGAGAAAACCATTTTCCAGAGTCTCGCTTCTACAGGTGGCCACCCGATCTCGAGCCTAATTGCAGCATTTGAAACTGAGCATGGTAGTCTAAGAGACCTAATAAACTTAGATTGGACCATCTCCAACTTTGGATTATTAGTTTTGTTCCCTAGCGCGCCTCCCACTAGGAGCAAGGCCTTGGCCTTGAAAAGCTCTAAAGGTACTTGCAACGAGTGAGCTCGTTTCTTTATGTGCAAGGAGCAAATTGCTGAGGCAGCTTTCTGGGTGTTGCGTTGGCAATAACATAATCCATATGTGCTGTAGTGCTTCTACTGGACTGTAACACAACTCCAAGATATTTAAATTGTCTGGTCTGCTCTAAAGTATGGCCATTAAGTATCCATCCTAGGTCTAGCCGCAAAGACCATGATTTTGGTTTTATCATAATTCAAAGACCGTGGTCATTGCAAAAATTGGCCAGCTCTTTCAAAATTCGCTTAAGTCCAACCCTCGTCCTAGAAATCAACGCAGCAGCAGCAGCAGCAGCAGCAGCAGCAGCAGCAGCGTACAATAGCACATTAATATGTTTTTGAGCTAATTTGGGTGAATGAAAGTCCAGTTTCCTCATACGTTCCACAAGGGGGTTAATGTAAAAATTAAATAATGCCGGGGCCAAAATACACCCTTGCCTGACACCAGTCCTGGTTGGAATTGGATTAGTCACCTGTTCTTTCCTGTTTAGCCTGACTTTGCCTCACTAGTATAATTCAAAGGTCTGGTGTTAGCCTGCTATCCGCTTCTTTCTGTTGTCCCCTATTGGAAATAAGGCCTGCCATGGGAACAGGGTCTGCAGTGAGACTTGGCTCTTTAATGCCTGAGAAATTGTGTCTCACAAAAGGTTCAAATGGGCATGGGGTAAGGGGTAAAAGCATGACCTGTAGAGAATCCATCTGGAAAACAGAGGCTGCCTCTGCTGAGTGAGCTGCGTCCTTGAGGAAGCATGCAGTTCCATAGTTTCAAACAAAATGTTGATGTTTGCAAAATCATTCAAGGCTATGTGTGCTGCCTGCCATGCAAAAACACTTGAGAATGCAGAATGGAGACTGGATCACCCTGTTGTCCAGGCCATCCACTAAATGAACACTGTCCAGAGCCAATATGCTTCCTCAAGCTTTCCTACCGATTTGCCCGCCGAAGCCAAAAGGAAACAAGAAGACTTGCACCACTGCTTGATATTTAGAAAGGGAAAAGGATTGGATCAGGATGAAATAGGCTACATACTAGCTGGTCCACTTGGGGCTCTGACCAAGCAGATGGGACACATTTTTAGGCCTGTCTCGATGGTAGTATATCAGCACACGCTGCTGGCTGCTTCACCAAAGCTCTAACAGCCACCATCCTTTCTCCTTAAGAGCTGAAATCACCAGGCTTCTGAGCCCTTCTGGACTGCGGAATCCAGAATCTCAAGTAATCCTAGAGTAGGGATGTGCGAAACGTTTTGGGTACAGAATGACCTGTACCCGAAACGGCCGATTTCGGGTGATTCGGATCCGAACCGAATCACCCTCAAAGCCCTCTGAAATTATTCGGATCCAAAACGAATCACCCCTGTTTCGGATCTGAAATATTTGTTGTTTTGGCCCTCCATTTTGTGGCCGATAAATGCCTTCTTCTTCCCCCTCCATTTTAAGCAATGACATCAATTTGAATTTCCCACCTTTTTGCCTCCCATTGACTTCAATGCAAAAAGGTCTGATGTGATGTCTACTCGAATTTCGGGTCCCAGGGCCAAAAGAGTGGGGTGGAGTGGTAGTGCCTAATGGGTGGAGGCTACCACCCCAATTGCAGAGGGATTGGGCAGAGGGCTGATTTTTGGTGAATTTCTGAAGTTTTAGTGTCTTTGGGGCAGATTGGGGGCATAATGTGGGATCTGGGGCAGAAGAGTGGGGTGGGGTGGTGGTGCCTAATTGGTGAAAGCTACCATCCTATTGCAGAGTGATTGGGCAAAGGGCTGATTTTTGGTGAATTGTTGAAGTTTACGCGTCTTTAAGGTTTTTCCCCATTAGGTATAATGGAGGGTTTATCGCTTCACGTCGGGGGGAAAGGGGTGGCCCAGAGCTGTGTGGGGTTGGTGGTAGTGCAAGATAGGGTCAAGGAAGCTACCAGATTTTTTTCAAAGGATTTGGGCAGAGGGCTGATTTTTGGTGAATTGTTGAAGTTTACTCGTCTTTAAGGTTTTTCCTCATAAGGTATAATGGAGGTTTCAGCAGCCCCATAAGTGCACTTGGGGGGGGGGTGCTGGGGTGGCCCAGAGCGAGTGGTGGTGTAGTGCACATAGGGTGCCAACCACCCACATGGGTTTCTAACCCATGGGGTACAGGGTTCTGTTGTTTCTTAGATGTTCTGAGTGTAGATTCTATGATAGCAAATGAGAGTGGATTCATGGTGTCTCATTGAAAATCTCATTTGCTATCATAGACTCTACATTCAGAACACCTCAGAAGCAACAAAACTCCAACAAATGAAATCACCAAAAATCAGCCCTCTGCCCAAATCCTTTGAAAAAATTCAGGTATCTTCCTTGCCCCTACCCTGCACTACCACCAACCCCACACTGCTCTAGGCCACCCCTTTCCCCCCGACATGAAGCGATACACCCTCCATTATACCTAATGGGAGAAAACCTTAAAAACGTGTAAACTTCAGAAATTCACCAAAAATCAGCCCTCTGCCCAATCACTCTGAAATTGGGGTGGTAGCCTCCACCCATTGGGCAATACCATCCCACCCCACTATTTTGGCCCAGATCCCACGTTATGCCCCCAATCTGCCCCAAAGACACTAAAACTTCAAAAATTCACCAAAAATCAGCCCTATGGCCAATCCCTCTGCAATTTGGGTGGTATCCTCCACCCATTAGGCAATACCACATCACACCACTCTTTTGGCCCCAGGACCCTTTTTTAATCCAAATCGATTCAGATTCAGATTCAGATTAATTCTGATCCGAATCGAATCGGGGGTGATTTGGATGGGCCAGATTCGGATCCAAAACAGAACGGGGGTGTTTCGATTCGGATCCGAATCGAAACACCGAAAATCCGAATTGCACACCCCTACCCTAGAGCATGCCTTGTACAAGACACGTGTACTGCCCTGGCCATTTCAGACACTTGGATCCCTAGGAACCTCCTCAGCTATGAGCACACACAAGGCCATATCTCATGTTTGGACTGTCTGAGAAGGCCAGGACTCCCTGAATGGATAAACCTAGAGGGAGAGGAGGAAATATTTTTGAGGCTGATATTGTCCTGAAGTGGGCTTGCTGTGAGTCCCGTACATACTCATGACTGACTGCTGTGACTGCACCCCACTGCCCATTTGCGCCCTGGTAGGAAGGCATAAAGAGGTACCTCCTGTAATCCCAAGGCATCACACGCAAGATCAGTAGAACAGGAAAAGTAAACCATCTCTTACCTCAAATTCTGTGCTCTGTACTATATCCCTTTCTCCCTCTTTCCCATGTAATTGCCCGCTCCCTTTTGCTTGCTTAATTAGCCATTCCTAATAGAATATGAGTCCTTAATTCCTTTGCTTGCAGAATTGGACTGAATTTTTAGCAATGGTTGCCAAATACTTGCATTTTGCATTCTCTGATGGCCAGAGAATGTAGGGCTGAAAGTGTTTTAAGCCTTATTATATGTGACTAGGCACACATAGCCTCCCTGGGAAGGTATACATGGCACTTAACCTTCACTGCCAGCTGAAACCTGTTTATTTGTCCAGGCTTTCAAACATGCTTATTTGTCTGGTTTCAGGTTTGCTGTACTTTCCATTTTTAGCCTACTTTCCAGTAGGCTTATGAGATCACCCAGCATTCTGTGTGTGTGTCCATGTGTTCCACCCCCCATCAACTTTGCAATGCCTGGACCAATATGAAGCAAATCAGGTACAGTTGTAGGGACATATAGGGAATCCTCAATGGTATAGTTTGTAATAATGCCATCCACCCTGATCCAAGATGGTGGATGCATGAACATTTGAGGTGCAGGAGATCTAACTTGTGGACCTCGATTCAAACCAAATTTAGTCCAGTTGTATAGACAGTGAAAGGAAAGTAGGCTGATTGGTTCTTACTGGAACAACTTGTTATGGTTGTTCTTTGTTTGAACTACTTATTATCATTGTTGATTTTATCAATGTTGTAAGTGGCTCTGAGAGGTTTTACCTGAAGGAGGGAGTGGGATAGGAATTCAATAAAATAAATGGTCTCATAGGCTGTAATCCAGAGCATCTGTGCACACAGGAATGCATGTTTACTTGAAAGTAAGTCTCACTGAATTCAGTGAGGCTTTCTCCTTTGTAGGAGGACCTTACTGCTTTAAGGTCCCACTGGGACTTATATACTTAGCTGTGCATTAGATTGCAGCCACTGTGTTTGTCCACAGCAAGTTGCTATCCAGACCTGTCGCCAGAAATGTTGTGGCAAGGTAGCCTAAGAGCCACAGAATACTGCCTCCACATGTTTATTCCTATCTTCTCAAGTAAAAGGGCTAGAGACTGACTTTTTAAAAAATGTGACAGATGAAAATTCAGACAAGAGAGCCACAATACTCCTCAGATAGCCCCAAACCCTATCAGGCCTCACTGCGGTTATGGGGACCACAGTGATTATGTTATTTAAATAAATGGAAATAACAGTAAACACAAGGTTGCTATGAAATTACTGTTATAAAGCATAAACAAAAATCTTGTAGCACCTTAAAGATTAACTCATTTATTTTACCAAAAGTTTTTGTGAAGTACAGTGCACTTTGTCAGGTGTATGAAGTCATTCTAGATAAGCCAACAAACAGGCTAAGAAGAGGTTTGTTCCTCCAAACAAGTAGGGACTTGTTCATCTACAATAAATAGCTTTGCACCACCTGTTTTTTTGGTTCATTCAGTGGCCGATTAACCTTTTTGCCACCCATAGGCAACAAGGATTTGCCGCCCCTCTTTGTCCAACTCCCTACATGAAAAAACAATTTAGTACATAGTTTCCTGTGTATTACATCATGCATGCCATTACCAAAATGAAATTTGCCTATCCATTAATCCATCCCTGGTGGATTGCCTTCCCTTTTTGTGTGTCCTTTTGAAGTCACTGTAGTCCATGAATGTTTATGGTAAAATAAATCTGTTAGCTTAAAGTGCTACAAGATTATTTGCTGTTTTTGCTGCAACACTAGCATGGCAAATCTTTGGGAGATTAAAAAGCATTTCAGTTTTTGTAAAACTTTTATCACATTTCATGCCAAAACTGGGCCCTCAGAGTGGCTTACAATAAGTATTACAAAAACAATGGAACAGTATTAATTCAAGAAAATAACAACAGTATGGAACACGAACACAAAAACTAAGCAGCAAAATCATCAGTGGGCAGAATACACAAATGCACAGTCATTCCCATATGCAGATGTACATATTTATTTTATTTATTAAATTTCTATAGTGCTCCATCCAAAAGCTCTGAGTGGTGAATATTTTGCAAATTCAAAAGTAATATTGTTTAATAGAACAATAGCCCCCCTCCTCACTGAAGCTCAGCTCATGAAGTAAAGAAATCTTAAATGAGACTGAATAGTGGTAACAAAAAGCACAGTAAAAAAAATTTTTGTGTGTGCCACAATAGAACATCATCCTAATTTTTTAAAAAAAGATTTTGTAAATTGTGTACGATGCAAATCATTTAATGGTACTAGAGAAAGACATGCTATTCTGGTAGCTTCAGGTCTTAACACTCACATCAATTTCAGAGGATGACTATAACTGAAGGAAGCCTAGGGGGGTGTGCGGCTGGGGGAGTCAGTCATGTGACTTGCCTCTGGGGAGCCCCGTAAGGCAGTGGGCCCCCAGACAACTGTCTCCCCTTGCCCTATTATAGTTATGCCCCTGCTCAGGGCTATTTAGAATATTACCAGATTCCTTCATGGAAAATACTTGTAGCCTGGCATATCCATCATTTGGTTGTTGCCCTGTTGCATGCTGGCTATACACAAGTATTTCATGTTGGCTATACACTTAATGCACATGTGGAATGATGACTGATTGATTGATTAAGTGCTGTCAAGTTGGTGTCAACTCTTAGCGACCACATAGATAGATTCTTTCTAGAATGATCTGTCTTCAACTTGGCCTTTAAGGTATCTCAGTGGTGCATTCATTGCTGTCACAATCGAGTCCATCCACCTTGCTGCTGGTCATCCTCTTCTTCACTTTCCTTCAACTTTCCCCAGCATTATGGACTTCTCAAGGGAGCTGGGTTTTCACATAATGTGTCCAAAGTATGAAGTTTGAGTCTGGTCATTTGTGCCTCAAGTGAAAATTCTGGATTGATTTATTCTATGATCCATTTGTTTGTTTTCCTGGCTGTCCATGGTATCCTCAAAAGTCTTCTCCAGCACCAAAGTTCAAAAGCGTCAATAATTTTTCTATCTTGCTTCTTCAAAGGTACTAGAGGTTCTTGCAAATAGGGAATATCTTCTAGAGTATCTTGGATGTTGACATCCGTGCTGTACAGATTTTCAGTATACTCCTTCCATCTCTGTTTGGTCTTGTCTGAATCATTTACTATTGTCTTTTGGCATCCGTTAACATACCAATCCGAGGTTGGAACCTCCTTCTGAGTCCAGAGATCTTTTGGGAAACTTGCCATGTTTTTCCATGTCTATTTCTTTCCTCAAGGTCTTTACAGATGTCATTTTAGTACTGCTCCTTGTCTCTTCTAACAGCTTTTAAAAATTCTCTATTAAGTTCCTTCACAAGGTCTTTATCTTTCTTGACTTTGGCTTCTCTGTTACACTCTTCATTATTTCTAAACAGAAGAGGTTTCTGTATAGAATAGAAATGAAGCTGTTCTTCATTTACTACAACAACAGATATTTATATATCACTTTTCAACACAAGTTCCCAAAGCAGTTTACAGAGAGAAATAAAAATAAACTAGCTGATCTGGTGCAGAGCATCTGCACCCCTAGTTCTCCCTCTCCCCCCCATCTTCATTTCATCTCCATCCCTTCAGCCCCATTCCATTCTCCCCACTCCTAGTCCACTTTCTCTCGCCACCTGCTGGGCCACTGCTTTCTCTCCCCATGCGCCAGTCTGGCCACCTCTTTCTCTCTCCACCTGCCAGCCTGGCCGCCTCTTTCCCTGGCCGCCGGCCTCCCATCCCCGCCACTATCCAGCAGTTGCTCACAAAGTCTCGTGGAGCTGCCACACATGGGATTACCGATGGGTATGTTTAAGAGAAATAGATAAGATAGAAGATTTCCAGAGCCCAGAGAACACCCACAGAAGTTGTCATCAAAGCTCCTTCCTTTTGTAGTTCTCCTTCCCTTTTTTGTTCTCCAACCTGCAACTATCATTTATTTACATTTAAGAACATAAGAACAGCCCTGCTGGATCAGGCCCACGGCCCATCTAGTCCAGCATCCTGTTTCACACAGTGGCCCACCAGATGCCGCTGGAAGCCACAGACAGGAGTTGAGGGCGTGCCCTCTCACCTGCCATTACTCCCCTGCAACTGGTACTCAGAGGCACCCCACCCTTGAGGCTGGAGATGGCCCACAGCCCTCTGACTAGTAGCCATTGATAGACCTCTCCTCCATGAAGTCATCCAAACCCCTCTTAAAGCCATCCAGGTTGTTGGCTGTCACCACATCCTGTGGCAGAGAGTTCCACAAGTGGATCATGTGTTGTGTGCAAAAGATCTCCTGGCAATCAATTTCATGGAGTGACCCCTGGTTCTAGTGTTGTGTGAGAGGGAAAAGAATCTCTCTCTCTCCACTTTCTCCATGCCATGCATGATTTTATAGCCCTCTATCATGTCTCCCCACAGTTGTCTTTTTTCTAAACTAAAAAGCCCCATTATGATTAGGCAATTATTATGTTTCTATTATCAAGCCTATCTACACACATAGACAGTATGTTTTCTCATTAACTACAATTTTTATATCTTGGTTTTAGAAAAAGAGAATTTGTTTAAGAAGTTCATTTAAAAAACAGAAGGGGGAGAAGGAAAGAAAGAGGGGGGAAAGAGCTACTATCCACGGCACAGACACGCCGACCCATCTTAGCAGCTCACTGGTAGGGGAGAAAGGGAGCGATAGTCCTAGTCCTGGACCTGGAGAACGACTGTGCGCGCGCTTGAGTAAGCGGCGGGGGGGAAAGGCGGAGCCACCTCGCGTATACATAAACCTGATGGGCGGGGCCTGATGCCATGACGTCATTGGAAGCTGCTTCCGCCACCGAAGCCGATAGGAGAGTACAAATAAAAAAGCCAAACCAAAATCGTTGGTGGTGGGTCAGGTAAACGGCTCGCGCTTTCCAGGGTTGCTCCTCTGCGGGGCCTGCTGCTTGCGGCACGGTGGCTTCCCGCGGGCTCTGTGCTCGGCCAGCAATGTGGGGAGCGGCTCGAAGAGGGGAGTGTTGCTGTAACAATCGCTTTCCCTTCGCCTAGTCAGCTTTCTCCCTCCCCGCTGCGAATCCACTAGCCGGACCCCTTTACTTCCCTCCCCACCCCGGGTGGCGGAGAAGAACTCCGCGCGCCCGCTGCGTTCGCGCCTGTGAGGCGGAATGAGACGGTGGGTAGGCGGCGCTCGGCCGCTCTTCCAGCCCTTTGCGTAGCAGGCCGGCTTTGCTTTCTTGCAAGGGAGCCCTGCCGGCCTGGACTGACACTTTCTCGCTTCCGGACGGGGGAGCGGGTTGTGGGGAGCGAGTAGCGCTGCTCCTGCCTCGCATTTTTGGCAGGGAGTCGCCTTAGGTGCACACTATTTCTCTTCCCAGTACTGTAATGCTGCTGAATACTCAAGAACAGAAATTAACTGCACAATCCTAGATTTGTTTACTCGGAAGTAAATCCCATTGAGTTCAGCGGGGTTTATTTTCAAGTAGAGTTGCATGGGATTGCAGCCTTGATTTCTTACAATCAAGAGAGCAAACACCGACTGATATGTAATTTTTTTTTTGGCTGCATCTTTTCAATGCTGTACATAACCCTGCTTTTAAATAAGAGCTAGTGGTGCTCTGGATTCTGTGCACATTAGACTTCACAATCCGTTAAGCATTCATTGAAAGGATGTGGACAAAAACAGTAACTTAAGCCATTGAAAAAATGGATATAGAAAGGTGGCTAATCTGTGTTCTTATGCATCACTGTCAATATATATTCAAATCAATACATCACACTTATAATAAACTGGTACATATTCAAATCAGTCTATGGCTCATGAAAGCACAGTGCATATATACAAATGCACTGTCTATGAAAGAGCAATAGAATGACGTGTTCTTTCATGTGACTCATTTAATGTGAGTTCAAAAAAAGTGGCCAGTGGGGTCTTGAGGACTAGTTCACCAATTATCATGTCCCCAAATATTTCCAGGAGAAGGTTGTGACTATTTCCCTATTAATGGTGTCTTGAAAAAGTGCCACCACCATAATGGAAGTCTTGGTGGTTGCATATGCAGCACCCATGGGGAAATGTCTGCATATAAATAGTGCTATCAGACTGTGCTGGAGATGGCAATGGTAAACCCTTCCTGTATTCTACAAAGACAACCACAGGGCTCTGTGGTTGCCAGGAGTCAACACCAACTCGATGGCACACTTTACCATAGTGTGGCCTGGCCATAAGTCTAATGGTAGCTCCACATAAAATCCTCTACATGGGGGATTGAAAAGGGGCTGTCTGTGAAGTGTAATTGTCATAAAATGCCTTTCTGTGCCCTCTTCTAGCTGCACATATTCCTTCAATCTCTGTCCTCTGTCTTTTGCTCCTCTCTGCTGTGTTGCCTGCCGGCTTGTATTTGTAATAATGCTTTACAACATCATGCTTATTTATGCTGATATCCTGGCTACTTGTCTGCCACGCCAGTAATTCCCAAAGGATGCAGTCATAATCCACCAGGGTTTGGAGGAAACTTGTGGATGAGTCACCAGATTGATCAAGTTTGGGACTAACATGATAATAATTGGGAAATGGTAACTTTGCCAGGCATGGACGATAATGTGGAAGTCCCATACAAGGGACCCAACAACAGAATGTTGTCTTTAACAATGTGTGACTATACTTGTCACACACTGTGAGATTTGCCCTACCACCACCACGGAGCTCTCTTTTCCCCCCAGGTGTTTGTAACATTTAGTATTTAGTATTCTTCCTCCCCCCCATCCTTTCCCCCCTTTAAAATTGTATTTCACACAATACTTGTTTTGGTTTATAAACCTTGATATTTCATCTGTCTTTTTTCCTCTCCTACAGGGGAAATGTGAAATGAAATACTTTGAGTTTTCATACTCTTGATATAAACTTTCCATGACCAAGTCCGAATAGCTTTTTAAACTAATACCAACATTCTAAGTGGTAAGCAGCAGGAAGGCTATTCATTCCTCCTGCCATTGCCATGTAGGATATGCAGTCGCTATTGTAATTGCACAGGGATTTCTGGAGTATTATACCAAAGTTAAACATGGTTGGAGTCAGTGTTCCCTCTAACAGGGATTCCCAGATGTTGTTCATTACAATACCCAGCATCCCCAGCTGCAGTGGCCTTTGGCTGGGGATTCTGGGAGTTGTAGTCAACAACACCTGGGAATCCCTGTTAGACGGAACACTGGTTGGAGTGCCCTTTGTTTATAAATTAAACCAGTTTAAGTTCCTTGTTTGGTTTTCTCTCCTTGATTTTAATGTATTTTATCTGTCTTCTAAGAGGTAAAACACAGAACATAATGATAATATTGGAGATGGTTTGTTGGAAAATATAGCATAAATATTATTCTATGAGGACTGAACAAGCACGACACTATGCACAAGTAGGGATGCTGTTTTTGTTGTGCACAACTCATTTGGAGGGAATCCCGGAGATTTGGGATAAATACCATGGTGGCCAAATCTAGTATCTTACCCCCTTTCCACTCAAGTTAATCAGCTACACAGGTTAACTGGTAGAATGGAGAAATGAATACATGCACAATTATGTATGATCCTAGGAAGCAGTTCTTTTCTACGAAGTGTCAGACAGGACCAGCAGGCCAGAAGAGAAAATGTACATTTGGTGTAGTCTAGGCTTCTGTGAAGTAAATGGGACACAGTTGCTATTCAGAAAACAGGAATTGTACAGTGCAACAAACAACCTAACTGTGGGGCTCATAAATCTGAAGTGAAGTATACTATGTATCTGTACAGTTAAGTATCCTTACATATGAGTAAGTTAATTTTAAAATACATTTATTCATTTCATTTCTCATTGTCTCAATTTATGGTTTCATATAAAAGCCATTTTTAATATTTGGTTTAGGCATGCTGTAAATTCATTTAATTTTTATATATTTGTAATCTGGCTTCAACTGTTGGTTTCCAGAAGTGGCTGAAAAGACATTCATGAGTCCTTTTTGTTGCTGAATTGCAAATTAACTACAACAAGCAACTTTTCTGCCTAGCACAATAATTTCTGCTCAGTTGTTGGTTTCCTAATACTTCCCATTATTTCATAGTTAATCTTTCTTTCTTTTATTCACTCATTTTGATATTATTAATTATACATTTCAATTTCCGATTTTCTAGTTTTGTTACTTACATTCAATTAGCTGGTAGTGCACATATATGAATAACCGTTTCTAACATGTAGTTATGTTTAAGGCAGCAATGCAATTTTGTACTTTTGTATATATGAGATAATATGCTGCTGATAATATGCATCTAATTATTTTAATGGGGGTAATATACAATATGTAGCTCAGGCCTTGACAGTTTTTCTTTGGATCTAGATCTAGTATCCAGCCCAACAATTTAGGAGCCAGACAATGGACACTTGAAAAATTATAGGACTTAGTGATGGACATTGGGGAGGGGAAGTTGAATGAGCTTCTCTTTATCCCCTTTACAAGTAACATAGTTAGAGCAGAAACAGGGCTGCCTGGGACAATTAAAGATTTTATTATATAATTCTGCCTCTGAATATCCTAGTCTAGGCACTACCACAGTTAATTTTCTAGGCCTTGTGGCTCCCTGGCACCTGGGATTTATCAGGCCCTGCTACAGCAGTATTTTAAATCCAACTTATTGATTTATAGACTAAATGCTCTATGCTTTGTAAAACAAACTTGAGATTATTGCTTTCTTGTGTTCTGAATTTTGTTAATATATCTAATGTTAGTATTTGTTGTAATGTCAAAACATGAATATTTTCCACAGTTGCGTGGGACTTTTGTGAGTCTAGGAAGAAATATGTGTGTGCAGGGACAGGACTGTACAGACCTACAGCAATCCATTTCTTGGTCTTAAATCAATTTAACAAGATCAAGTTGTCCAAAAATCAACTGCTAGTGGATTTGTTTTCATAGGTTGAGTAACATCATGCATTTTAACTCTAAGTGGACCTGGCTTTATAACATATAGTAGATGGTAATTGCTAGGAAAACCGATCTAATTATAGTTAGGAAACATTGCCCATGCACTTCCAATCATTGCATCGGAATACTCTCACAGAGGATTTCCAAGCTTGAGGGTTCTTGTAGTGGGTTTTTAAAAAAACCAAACTTGTAGAGTATACCCACATGGCTTTAATCTAAAGGCTTAACCAGTATTTCAGAATATCCAGCCTTTGGAGTACATATTTGCAGGGTGCTTTAGCAGCTTGCCTAGGTGGCAAGAGGCTACTGCTACTACTACTATGAATATTTATATACCGCTCTTCAACCAAAGTTCACAAAGCGGTTTACAAAGAAACATACATAAATAAAATTGTCCCCTGTCCCCAAAAGGCTCACAATCTAAAAAGAAACATACAGCAGATACCAGCAACAGCCCCTAGAGGGATGCTGTGCTGTGGCTGGATATGGCCAGTTGCTCTCCCCTTGCTAAATAAAAGAGAATCACCACTTTAAAAGGTTTCTCTTTGCTCAGTTAGCATGGCTGTTAGTTCAGATCCCCGCCGTTGTGCTTCCCAGACTGTGCCTAGTAAATATATATCTGTAGTCACCTACAGCTGCAATTTATTTATTTATTTATTTATTTATTTATTTATTTGATTTATATACCGCCCTTCCAAAATGGCTCAGGGTGGTTTACAATTAAAACAAACCACTAAAACAATAAAAAGCTAAAACAAATTAAAAACAATATAACAACAATCAACAATTTAAAAACATTTTAAAACAGCAATTAAACAATTCCAGTAATTAAAAGCCCCAAAATCGGGTTAGAATTTAAAAACCCTGGAAAGCCAGGCCAAACAAATACGTTTTAAGGGCTCTCCTGAAGGCTAATAAAGAAATAGTAAAGAATTAATAAAGACTATAGGAAGGTGCTGGTGGTGGATGCTGCTCACTTCATTGACAATCACTGTTCCCTCTAACAGGAATTCCCAGATGTTGTTCCCTACAACTCCCAGCATCCTCAGCTGCAGTGGCCTTTGGCTGAGGATTCTGGGAGTTGTAGTCAACAACATCTGGGAATCCCTGTTAGAGGGTACACTGGTAATAGTGGCAAAGGCATCATCTTATACTGTGTGGGAGGAAGGCAATGGTAAACCACTCTTGTATTCTATCAAGAAAACCACATGGCTCTGTGTTCCCCAGGAGTCGACACTGATTTGATTGCACAATCAATCTTTTACCCTCATTGGCATTCAAGTCTGAGGAGTTCAACATGTGCTGAGTAGTCTTCATGGCTGGCTTCCTGCTTCGAGCATGAATGCATTCTTGGGGATGAGATGCCTGGCATTTCCATTTTCTGTGCTCACTAGGTGCTAGACTGAAGGCGGGGGTGGGGGGTGGGGGGAGCAACTTTCATATAGATATGTCTTTAGATGCCCATGGAAACTGTTTAAAACATGCATTTTTTAGTAGAGAGGTCCTAAAAACTCAGTTTTAAAAAAACCCTTCTTTATTTGTCCTTATATGACAGAAAATATTTCTGATTTAGTTATTAGATCATATTGCTGAAGAAAATGTCCACCTCTGACTTTAACAAAGGGTTAATACCCCTTCTGAATTAAAGCTAGAATTAGAATGTGATATCTCTCTCCTTTCTGTCTGTCTCCTCCCTTCGTGCCAGTATGGGGCTTGCTGTTGATTGATGGGGAAATTCGATGGATGGAATTTCTTACCTGATCATCTTAAGTGGTGCTGTGGGAAAATGCTTGACTAACAAGCAGAAGGTTGCCAGTTCGAATCCCTGCTTGTACTATATGGGGCAGCAGTGATACAGGAAGATGCTGAAAGGCATCATCTCATACTGCATGGGAGGCGGCAATGGTAAACCCCTCATGTATTCTACCAAAGAAATCCACAGGGCTCTGTGGGTGCCAGGAGTCAAAATCGACTTGACGGCACACTGTACCTTTACCTGGAACACAAGAACTCCTGGTACTGTTTGTGACCAGTGGCCAAAGCACCAGAAAGGGTGGGATTTATTCTTGAACACTGCCTCTGTTTTAATAGGAGGGAGTTTTTATATCCTGTGATTATTAAAGTGTTTGTTTATTATTTATTCATTTATTTTTACATTTATATTCTGCTCTTCCTCGAAGGAGCCCAGAGTGATGTACATAGTTAAGTTTCTTCTCACAATAACCCTGTAAGGTAGGTTAGGCTGAGAGAGAAGTGACTGGCTCAGAGTCACCCAGCAAGTATCATGACTGAATGGGGATTTGAACTTGGGTCTGCCCAGTCCTAGTCCTGCACTCTAACCACTACACCACGCTGGCTTGTACACACTGGTCACTTGTGGTCCAAGGAGGCACCGGGGCGGCAAGGAGGTATGGTGCTGCCCTGCTGGACCATTTTAAAAGGTAGCGCTGGTGGAGGAAATGTGATGGGAGGGGGAAGAGGACCCTCCCCTATCCTTAAAGATACCCCCTCCCACCTACAAACTGGTAGGTGCCAGTTCCGTGCACACCACTACCATGGGCTTGTCTCAACTGATTTCTGGTCTTACACATGTGGCAGGCCATATGATCGACTTGGTATTTGGGTCAATAGTGGTGCTCTGTGGATAGTCCAGGAAGCCTTAATCCTGTTGTCATGGATGGGTCACTATCCAGTGAAGATTGGACTGAGGGTGGACCCAATATACCTCTGAAGGGCTTTGAGTCCAGATAGGATGGTTCGCCCTTGGAGGCTTACAAATCCTAGTGGATTCTTGACGGCTCTGAGAGATTTTCCTGCTGAGAGAGTGGGCAATACTGTTGATGCCCTGGTCTCCCTCTGGTATGAGGAGATGCACTGGGCAATTTACATGGACGTGTCTAAGCATCCTCTCCCGACCTGCCAAACAAGCGACCCTCTGGTATACAGGTGAATTGTGGACAATGAAGCAGGCTGGTAGACAGCTTGAGTGTCATGACCCATTGTGACACAACACAAGCTAGAGTCTATATTGGGGCCTATTCTATGGTGGTGATGGCGGCGAAGAAATCCTACTTTTCCACAACCATCACATCTGTTCAGTGTCATCTAGCAGAGCTTTTTTTGAGTGGTTTAGGGACTCCTATGTGAGGGTCCCAAAGACCATTAAACAGAACCCTCAGCAGCCCACTGTGATCAATTTGCATTACATTTTGCGATATAATAGCTTGTATCCGTTCTGAGTTGGATGCTAAGGTTTTTGCAGCACCAGAACTACATGTTACCAGTGCATTGTCTGGTCTTGTCATATTGGATGGTTTTCAGACTATTGCTTGAGGAAGGTGGACAGGCTGCTTGGAAGGCTGAGGCCTACCATGTGAATGCTTGACCCTTGACTTTCATGGTTGGTGAAGGCTTCTAGAGAGGGACTGGATCCATGGGTGGTGGGGTAAATGCCTCTATGTAGCAGGGGGTGGTGCCCCTTCAGCTGAAGGAGGCAGTCATTAGGCCCCTCCCAAACAATCACTCACTGGGCCCAGATGATTTAAATAACTTGAAATTTTTGACCAAATGACCAATTTTTACCCTCCCTGTCTTGGGCAAGGTGATGGAGAGTGTGGTGGTGTCTCAGCTCCAGGCAATCCTGGCTGAATCTGGTTATTTAAATCCTTTCCAGTCTGGCTTCTGGCCTGGATACAGGACAGAAACTGCCTTTGTCACCCCAGTTGATGACCTACACTGGGAGATAGATAGATAGGGTATGACTGTTGATTTTTCTGGATCTCAGTGGCTTTTGATACTATCAACCATGGTATCCCTCTACATCTCTCTAGGTTGGGACTTGGGGTCATGGTTATAGGCTGGCTCCGCTCCTACCTGCAGGGTCATACTCAGACCTGCAAGGTCATACTTGTTAGAGGTTGTTGATTTTTACCCACAATAGGTAAAACAGCAGAGCACTAAGGAATGAGCACACACTCCAGTTACAGAGTAGGTAGCAGAGGATGGTTTGGATATTGCAGCTATTTAGAGAAAACACATGGAGATCCTTGTATGACTAAACACTAAACGTTTATTGGTTAAATACACTTAGATAGGAAAGACCTATATCTAATCTAAAGGACTACATAGTGGATAGGTAAGGAGAGAAAGAGATGTCTCCATCTGCTCTCTAGGAGGAAAGGAAGGATTGTGACTCAGCACAGGAAGTGCTGCAGAGTCAGTTCAGGGGTCATAGAGTAGGGACAGATAGGGAGACCCTGACTCACTGTCTCTACTCCCAATGCCCCTGGTGGTCATTAGGACAGTTGGTGCAAAAGATCGATGCACTGGAAGTTCATCTCCAACAATACTCAGCTGGAGGATTCCTGCTCCACCCCTTGGTCTCTGGCCTGTGGGGTGCCACAGGAATCTATTCTGTCTCCTATACCGTTTAACATCTACATGAAATCTCTGAAAGAGGTCATTGATGGGTGTGGTCTATGGTGCCATCAGTATGCTGATGATACTCAGCTCTACCTATCTTTTAAGTCAGCAGACACCAGGGAGGCATGGATGCTCTGAACTGGTGCTTGGAGGCTGTTCTGGACTGGATGGGGAAAAACAGATTGAAACTTAATCCAGATAAGCAGAAGTGCTTTGGGTTGGTAAAACTGATTATTCGAGTAGTGAGGTAAATCTGCTCTTTGATGGGGTCACACTCTCTCTGAAAGACAAAGTCTGCAGCTTGGGGGTGTTTCTGGCCCCCGATGCTGTCCTTGAAGGCACACATGGTAGTGGCGTGCAGAGGTGTTTTTTCCAGCTACGGCTGGTACTCCAGCCGCGACCCTACTTGGAGAAGTCAGACCTGACCTTAGTCATTCATGTTTTGGTAACTGCCATGTGCTGTGGGGCTGTTCTTGAAGATGGTTCAGAAGCTTCAGCTGGTCCAGAATGCTGCTGCAAGGATGCTTGTGGTTGCAAGTCACTTAATGAGTGTCACACCCATCCTGCGGCAGCTTCATCGGTTACCAGTCCGCTTCTGAGCTAGATTTAAGGTCTTGAACTTTAAAGCTCTACATGGCTTGGGCCAGGGTATCTGTCAGACTGAATTCACCCATATGAACCTGTCAGGGTTCTCCGCTCAGAATCTCAGGCCCTGTTCTAGGGGTGTGCACGAATTGAGATTTGTGCACAGATTCAAAGCTTAGCTGGGGCACCTTTAAAAGTGAGGAAAGCAGGTCCATACCTGCTCCTCCACCGCTTGCCACAGCTTCCTGCTGCAGCGGCATGCCCCCCAGCACCCTTTGTGCACTGGCGTGCTGGTGGTATGCACATGGCTTCCTTGCATTTGTAGAGATCATGTGCGTGCCGGTGTCACAGCTCTGTGGCACAAGGGGTGCTGATGGGGAGTGCCACTGGTGAGTGGCAGCTGGCAGAGGAGCAGGTACAGACGTTTCACTTTTAAAGGTGTCCTGGCTGAGCTTCAAATCAGTACACAAATCTAGATTTGCTCACATCCCTTGTGCTCATGGCCTTGCCACTAACAGAGATCCAGTTGGTGGGGACTAGAGACAGGGCATTTTCGGTTGTGGCCCCTCAGCTTTGGAACATCCTTCCCAAAGAGCTCCACCATGCTCCCTCCCTCAGTGTTTAATTTAATTTTTTTTTAAACAGAAACACATCATTTTAGGGAAGCTATTTAATGTTTTGTGTGCTGCTTATATCTGGTCGGTTCTTTTAGTATTAATAATTCTCAGTCTTTACCTTTTTATTAATAACTTTTAATATGAAACTTTTAAAAAAGTTGTAATTTTAAATGTGGTTGTAGCTTGGTCTTTTGTTTCTTTATTCATCTTTCATTTTACATTTAAAAAAAATGTAAAATATCTTTTTTAATAGATCTAAAAAAGTATCTATTTTTAAAAAATGTTGTGAGCCTCCCTTAGCAGCAGTGCACTGGAGGGGCAGGGTATAAATGTTTTAAATAAATATGTTGGTGGGAGGCTCCCATCCCCTACCAGTATATGACATACTGGTGTGCACAAACATCTAGAAAACTGTAAGTAGGAACCACTGTGGAGGTCTCTTAATTAGACATATTATCTGACTAATTTCCATGCCAATATTCTCCTCTGATAATGTAATTTGAATAATCAGTATAAGTTATAATATTATTTGAATTAACCATCAAATGCATTTTGAGACATAAAATATTCAAAGATTCAGTGGTTATACTGAATGTATACCTTAATGAAACAACAATATGGTTTTTAGGAGAGTTCCTCCCACTTAATTACTCAATAAGATGGTATAAAAAGAGTACAATACTGATTAGAAGGTTATTTATTTATTTACCTATATAAAATTTATACCTCGCCCAAACTTACGTCTCTGGGCAGCTAACATCAATTAAAACACATATAAAAGTTAAAACAGTTCAACATATAACAACACATATAAAAGTTAAAACAATACAATAATTTAAAAACCATAAAATTAAACAAACAGTATTTTGTTTCCACAATCCACAAGCTCGCATTCCACAGTCTCGGGGCAGTAACTGAGAAGGCGTGTCTCTGTGTGACCACCAAACGAGTTGGCGGTAACTGGAGATGGACCTCCTCAGATGACCTCAATGGGCGGTGGGGTTCATAGCAAATGACGGGGTTCATAGCGAATGATGGGCAGTGGGGTTCATAGCAAAGACGCTATGTAACTCCATCAGCCAGTGTAACTCTATCAGCAAAGGAGTAATGTGGTCTCTCTGAGATGACCCAGAGACCAACCTGGCTGCCACATTCTGAACCAACTGAAGTTTCTGGACTATGCACAAAGGCAGCCCCATGTAGAGCGCATTATAGAAGTCAAGTCTGGAGGTTACCAACAAATGTACCACTGTTTTGAGGTCATTGATCTCGAGAAATGGGCGCAGCTGGCGTATCAGCCGAAACTGATAGAAAGCACCCCTGGCCACCGCCTCAACCTGAGGAACCAAGGAGAGGTGTGGATCCAGGAGTATTCCCAGACTGAGGACCTGTTCCTTTTGGGAAATTGTAACCCCATCCAAAACAGGTAGAGCAAAATCGTCTCTGGAGTTCTGACCCCGCACAATAAGTACCTCCGACTTATTTGGATTCAGCTTCAGTTTATTCACCCTCATCCAGCCCATTACTGCTTCTAGGCAGGCATTTAGGGAGGATATGTCATCTCCTGAACAAGTTGACACGGAGAAGTAGATCTGGGTGTCATCAGCATACTGATAACACCCAGCTCCAAATCCCCTGATGATCTCTCCCAGCAGTTTCATGTAGATGTTAAAAAGCATTGGAGAGAGTGTGGAGCCTTGAGGGACACCATACTTAAGCTCAGATTTTGAAGAGCAACAATCTCCAATCGACACCATCTGGAACCTGTCCGAGAGGTATGAGCGGAACCACTGTAAAACAGTGCCTTCCACCCCAACCCCCTCAGACGTTCCAGAAGGATACTATGGTCGATAGTATTGAAAGCCGCCGAGAGATCCAAAAGGACCAACAGAGTCACACTTCCTCTGTCAATTCCCAATTGGAGATCATCCATCAGGCTGACCAAGGCAGTCTCCACCCCACAGCCTGCCCAAAAACCAGTTTGAAATGGGTCTAGATAATCTGTTTCCTACAAGACCGTCTGGAGCTGAGAGGCTACCACCCTCTCAATTACCTTGCCCAGCAACAGGAGTTTGGAAACAGGCCTATAATTGCTCAACCCTGAGGGATCTAATGCAGGCTTCTTTAGAAGAGGTCTAATAATTGTCTCCTTAAGACAAGGAGGCATCCTGCCCTCCCTCAGAGAAGCATTTATGATTTCTACCAGGCTGCCTACAACAGCCTCCTTGCTAGATAGAACAAGCCATGTTGGACAAGGGTCAAGAGAACAAGTGGTAGGCCTAACCTATCTAAGCAGCTTGTTCACATCCTCAGGAGTCACAAACTGAAACCAATCCAGTCGAACCACATAAGAGGAGTTGTTGGACACCTCCAGTTCAGACATCAAATTAATTGTGGAGTCTCCAACTAGGTCGGCCCGAATCTGATAGATTTAGTCTGTGAAAAATTCATTAAACACATCACAGCAGGTGACTGATGCTTCCAAATTCTGGTTCAAGGGAGGGGGGGCAGATATTAGCCCGCTCACAACCCTGGACAACTCCGCCGGATGTGAACTTGCAGAAGCAATACGGGCAGAAAAGAATTGCTTCTTTGCTGCACGTATCTTTGCTGCATAGATCTTTAAATGTGCTCTATGTCATAATCTGCCGTATTTGAGTCGAGTCTTTCTCCACTTGCGATCCAATCGCCTACCTTGCTGCTTCAGCCCCCGTAACTCTTCCGTATATCAAGGGACCAGTTTTGAAGTGGGTCGGAGGGGACGCTTAGGAGCAATCGTGTCTACTGGTGAGCAAGTTGTTCCAATTCTCAACCAGGGCATCAACAGGGTCACCGGCAGAACCAACATTAAATCTCTCCAAGACTTTTTGGAATCCTGCTGGATCCAATAACCTCTTTGGGTGGACTGTTCTAATAGGCCTCTCGCCCCTGTGGAGATGGGAAGTGGTTGTAATCCCAACCTTAACCAGATGGTGGTCCATCCATGACAATGGGGAAATCACGGGAGTCCCCACCCACGGAACACCACCCTGATCAGAGTAAAAGACCAAATCAAGTGTGTGACCTGCAATGTGCGTCGGTCCAGAGACCGCTTAGGATAGGCCCATAGTTGTCATGGCTGCTATGAATTCCTGAGCTGCCCCAGACAAATTAGTCCCGAAATGAACATTGAAGTCCCCCAGCACCAAAAGTCTGTGAGACTCCAACACAAGTCCCGCGACCAAGTCCATGAGCTCAGTAAGGGACTCAGTTGGGCAGCAGGGCGCTCGGTACACCAACAGTAAGCTTGGAAACAGTAAGCTTGGTAATTGTGTGCAGTTTTTAATGTACTGGATGAAGAATAAGATAAATGGCCTGCTTCACATATTGATGAAAAACTGCTTTTTGTTATAGCAAATGTTGGTGAAATTTTGTATTTTTCTCCGGTATGTAGGTATTTGCATATTTCTTTTAGAATGAAAAGCCCTCTCTGTGAGAAATCTCTAATTCAGAATGTTAATGGGTTTCCAGCTATTAAGATGTAATGCTATACTTGGAATATTTAGCTATACATTTGAACAATCTCCATGCGCAATCTCACAAGAATACTTTGAAATTGACTTATTTTCTCTTAATGTACCAGAAGTGCTGATTTGAGTGCAGGCATAATGTGAAAAGTACATTAATCCCTGGAGCTACATTGTGTGTATTAAATTATTGCTCTTGGGGTATAAAACACGTGAGACCATTTAGCCCTCAGTCACACTTGTTACTGAGATTCATTGCAGAAGAGTCATTGCCATTCTGAAGTGAGGAATTAGATATGATACATTTTGCTTCTTGAAAATGAGATAAGCAATAATATTTATATTTAAAGTTTACGTGTTAATTTTAACTGCTTAATAGGATTGCTAGCAATAAGATCATGTTGGAGCTGCTATATTGTAGAGGCTTCTTTCTTTCAACTTGCAACCTCAAACAGAAATCTGTTTCATCGGCTTTGTTCCCTGATTGTTTCTATATATGAATTTTGGTTTTAAGTTGCTCTCCAAAGTTCATTCTTTTATGGTTTGCTTGCTTCAAAATGTATTGTATCAATAACAAAATAAATATCTGACATTTGAATATTTGTTCTTTAAAAATAACTTTAGTGTTATCTGAGCATTTTTATAGACCATGTTCAAAATGGCATATGACTTTGGATGGCTTTCTTCTTTCCTGTAGGGTAAGAGACAAGTGATGATGCTACAGCTCATTATATTGGAAATGCATTATTGTATGGAACAGCTATATATGAAAACAGTAAAACTTAGCAAACAAGAAGATTGAAAAACAAACATAAAATCCAAATGGTGGAAGTGATTGGATAGAAGATTGGCATACAAAGATGGATCTAGACCTTACCAAAGATAATTTGCCCCTAATGGCCAATACTAGCCACATGCTGGTAAGGCATTATGTATTGGACCTGGATGTAGACTTTAAAAGCCAAGTTATTGGGGGCACAATCGTTCTGTTCTTTGAAACTGGCAGCACATACGGAAAACAAGACAGCAAGCTGGTGGAAGGAGCCTGTCATTCTTGGGCAGGTGAAACCTGCCACGTCTGGGCACCTGAAGCCTCTTCCGTTCCTGTGCCAAATGCAAGCGCCTGCTCAACTAAAAGTGGATGTAATGATTTTGCTGTCTGTGGTAAAGGTGAAAATGATACTTCTGATAAAAACGGTAGCCATGGCAACGGGGAACAGGCTTCTGGGATTTCTAGTTCAAAGAACTGCTGTGACATTGAGATTCATGGGAGTGAAGATTTTTTGCTAGTCCTGGACTGCTGTGATTTATCTATATTAAAGGTCGAAGAGGTAGATGTAGCTGTTGTTCCGGGCATTGAGAAATTTACAAGCTCTGCCAAGTTAATAAGTGCTTCTGAGGATCCAGGGGATCTTAGGAATAAAATTGTGCATGAACTTGTGACATTATCTTCAGATCATTGGAGGGAGCAACTCCACTATTACAGGCGTTGCAGTCAGGCACCTGCTTGTGGGGATCTGCTGTTTGTTACTGGCACTTGGAGCTTGGAGATCAGGAAAGCAGGAGTCCAGCTGCCAAGAGACTTCCCTCATGCCATAAGGATATGGTTCAAAACAAAGCCAGAAGGAAAATCCCTTAGCTGGACTACAGACCAGACCAACAGGTATGCAACAGTTTTAGCTGTTCTGTATATCCCTGTTCATGTTATGTGCCAGATGGGGCAGAGCTGAACTGTCAAAGATACTCATTTTGAATTTAGAAGGATTGGTAGCAAAGCAGGCAAAGTTCAGAGCTCACATGGCTAGCAGGATTACATTAATTTAAGTCTGGATCCAGTGAACATTTCTTAAGTGTGAATATTCAAGGCAGGAGACAGGTTATTGTAGTTTACTCTGGATATCAGACATGAGAAGAAAACATACTCTATAACATTTTCACCTTACTATATATATTTTTTCTCACTCTCTAGGGTTAATAGCCTAATTTTATTAATTTTGTTGTCTGTGTGGTGTTTTGATGACAAAGTTAAAATGTTCTGGATATGGTTGCTCTTTTTAATTAGAGGTTTTTTGTGCTATTTGTTTAATGTTTCAGTTAATATTTGAAGATAGGTTAGCAGAAGTCACAAGCAAAGAGGTAATTGTCATATATATGCTAATGCATATAGTCATACTAAAAACATATAGCGATTAAAGCCTGAAATATTTAAGAAAGGAATCAGGTTGTAATAGACATGTAATACAACTATTTCCTAAGCTATGCATCTTATCTATTCCTCTGGCTTACCCCAGTTTCATCCCAGTTATGAATCTATCAGCTCCAGATCTTGTTCCCATTGTTGTCTTGTCCATTGAATATAGATTGCAAGTTACCTGGTTGGTAATGAATTCACTTGTGTATTCTTTTCAGCACTGGACAGCTGGACTATAAAATATTATTATTTTATTATTACTTTATTATTTTACATTTATATCCCGCTCTTCCTCCAAGGAGCCCAGAGCGGTGTACTACATACTTGAGTTTCTCTTTCACAACAACCCTGTGAAGTAGGTTAGGCTGAGAGAGAAGTGACTGGCCCAGAGTCACCCAGCTAGTTTCATGGCTGAATGGGGATTTGAACTCGGGTCTCCCCGGACCTAGTCTAGCACTCTAACCACTACACCACACTGGCTCTAAATATTTAGTGCACTATATAGGGAGGTGGGGAAACAAACTCTTCCTGGGGTACAACTAGGCAGAATGGTGGAAGATCTGTGATGGGATTTCTTATGATTTTGTATTTATATGTCAATGGTGAACGTGGAGCCCCCAGCCCAGATAGAGGCTGCAGCACTGGGTTTAATCCTTTTACCCCATTCCATTTTCCCATTCTGAAGTCCCTCTCCCCTGAGCTGCTGTTTGCTCCACAGGCCAAAACTCAGACATTCTTATAAGGTACCTTTGTTTTTGTGTGTATGCAGCAGATAGGGACAAGAGATTTAGATTGGTAAAGCACCACAAGGGGGCAGGCCCCCTTTCCCTAGCCCCAATCTGAATTGGCCTCCTCTGCAGCTGCATTCACTCTTTTTAAAATTCTACAGTAGTTACAATTATGACTCTCTCACTGCCTTGTCTAGTTTGGCCCTAAGTGTATAACAACTCTATAGAGCTGTAAATTAGCATGTTTTAGTAGTTACTTTAGTCTCTGAGAAACTTTATTCTAGGAGCCACCTGTTTCCTCCTTTGAACTGCACTGTCCCCACATACCTTGCCTCACTGAAGTTGCCATAGACTTCTAAGTAGAACAAGCGATTTAGTCCTCTGCCTAGACATGCTTACTTGTTTTGATGCTTCCCTTATGCATATGAGACTGCCAGAGGTATTTCAGAAATGACAAGAGATGTTTTCCTTTCTTGTGAAATTTTTCTCCAGATACAGACACCTCCTGTCTTCCAGACAGTGCTGTTCAGTGCATTATCCCACCCTCCTGCCTTGTGTGTATCTTTGGCTCCACTTCTCTCATATTCATCTTTAGCCTAGATAGCCTGAGGTGTATCTTGCAAGGTATCTTGATAGGTTTCATCACCAGGTTTGCACACTGTAACTTTCCATGGCCTTTTTTATGGCTCCTTCAGTGCCTGCGGGATTTGAAAGCTTTGTCTCTGGCCAAACGTCCAGCAGCTCAGCCACTGTAAGAATATGGCAGCATGACTTTATTCCATCTCACACTTCTGCTGCTGGACTAGAGACAACACGCCCACCACAGAAATGGTGTTTCCTGCCCCAGTGCTACTGTCACCCTTGCCAGCTGTGAATTGCCATGGCTGATAAGAGATTGTGTATATTTGTTTGTGTGATTTATTTATTAACACCATGCCAGCTATGTGCATGATGCTTTGCAAATAATTAGAAGACTGGTCCCTGACTCAAGGGGTCCACAATCAAAAATGTACACAAGGGGACCAGTGTTCCCTTTAACAGGGATTCCCAGATGTTGTTGACTACAACTCCCAGAATCCCCAGCTGCAATGTCTTTTGCTTGGGGATTGTGGGAATCCCTGTCAGAGGGAACTCTGCAAGGGACATATCAGAGAAAGGGGAGGGAAGGAGAGGCAGAGATAAACTGGGGAAGAATGTGCAATCATACTTAGACTTAGTTACAACAGAGTAAAGGGACTAGTGAGTTGAACCATAATCTTGTCAGAAAAGGTGGGTTTTGAGGAAGCATTTAAAAGAAATAAGAGAGGTGTCATCATGGAGGCACTCTAGGAGGCAATTCTAGGTATAAGGGGAGGGGTAGCAAGGGAGAAAGGATGGAGTTGTTTGAGGAAGCAGGATAGCTTTGGATGCTGAGGGTGGTGGAGTTGGATGAGAGAAGGTTACAGGGAAGGATATGTTTGGACAAAAGGGGAGGAAGGTCATGAAAGCAAGGTTATAGATGGTGGGGGCAGGGACAAGTGCAATGGGAAGCTTGTGCAGGATCTCAGACTAGGCAGGAAGCTAATGGAGGGGTTTAAACAGGGGCATCAAATGGTTGGAATGATGAGAAAGGTAAATTGTTTTTGTAGCAGAGTGCAGGATAGAGATAAGGGGGCTACAATGAGACAATGGAAGACCAGAGATTGTTACAGTATAAAAGTAAAAGATTAGTAGGATATGGACTGGCTTTCTCCTGAGAAGAAAGAGAGGAAGAACCATATTTTTGTAATGTTAATTACTGTGAATAAATGTTAATTACTGTTAATTAATTTACTGTGAGTAAATTAATGTTAATTAATTTATGTTAATTAATTAATTAATGTTAATTAATTTACTGTGAGTAAATGTTAATTACTGTTAATTATTGCATCCTTCTGTGTGGCTCCGAATACCAACATATGTTAGTGTGGAGAGTCAGGACAGATATAAATTTCTCCAGAAAGGGGACTTCTATTCAGGTAGCTATGACAAGTGATAATGATCAAGGTAAAGAGGTAAAGAGTTCAAGTGGAAGGGAGGAAAAGTCATCCTTGGGCGGGGCCTGACTGTTTGTATGCCTTTGCACTACCCTTCCAGGTGATCCTTACTGGCTGTAACAGACCAGGCTGCGCCAGGGGCACAAGCCTCTTGGCGTAAGTAGCCTTGAGGGGGAGCAGACCTGGGGGCCCCAGAAGACAAGAGGAGTTCTGCTCCTTGGTTTTTCTCAGAGCTTAGGGCAATGAAACAACTTGGGAGATGGCTGGAATGGCACTGGAGAAAGTCGTGACGAATCTGATTGAACATAGGCTAGAGCCTGTTTGGGGGGCTACTCTGTGGTGGTGGTGAAGGCGGTGAAGAAACGCCTTTTTCTTCACCTCCATTGCATCTGCTCAGTGCAGACCAACAGAGCTGTTCCGTGTAGCAAAGACATTGCTCCACACATCCCCTGAGGTAATGGGGGAGGTATCATCTACAGCCCATTGTGATCAGTTTGCATGTCATTTTGCAGATAAAATCGCTCACATCCATGCTGATCTGGACTCCAAGATTTTAACAGTTCTGCCAGACGTGCCTTGGGTACTATCTGGTCCTATTGTGTTGGATTCTTTTCAGTTAACACAGCTTGAGGATGTGGACAAGATTCTGGGCCATGTGTGGGCAACATCTTGCGCTCTTGACCTTTGCCCTTCATGGCTAATAAAATCTGCCAGGGAGGGTACAGGCAGATGGCTGGAGGCTATAATAAATGCCTCATTAAGGGAGGGTGTGCTACCACCATGCCTCAAGGAGGCAATGGTAAGACCATTATTTAAAAAGCCCTCCCTTGATTCTTCCAACCTAGACAACTATAGACCAGTTTCTAACCTAACCTTGGGCAAGGTGATAGACTGTGTGGTGGCGTTCCAGCTGCAGAGAGTCTTGGATGATATGGATTATCTAGACCCTTCTCAATCTGGCTTCCACCCTGGATATGGCACTGAAACTGCCTTGGTCACTCTAGTGGATGACCTGCGCCAGGAGCTTGACCTCTGCGCATAACATTCTCCTGTTATACCCAGCACTTTGGACTTTCTTCAACACTCCTGGCCAATGTTCTCTCTAATTTTTTTCATCTGTGTGCAGAATGAGTTTTGTTCTGGGCAGCAATATCAAGGTACTGTGTGCGCACGTGCATTCAGAGTGGGGCCTTCCTGAATCAACACTGCCCCTGACCAACTGAATAATTAAGAACATAAGAACAGCCCTGCTGGATCAGGCCCAAGGCCCATCAAGTCCAGCATCCTGTTTCGCACAGTGGCTCACCAGATGCCGCTGGAAGCCACAGGCAGGAATTGAAGGCATGTCCTCTCTCCTGCTGTTACTCCCCCACAACTGGTACTCAGAGGCATCCTGCCTTTGAGGCTGGAGGTGGCCTGTAGCCCTCCAACTAGTAGCTGATGATAGACTTCTCCACCATGAAGTTGTCCAAACCCTTCTTAAAGCCATCCAGGTTGTTGGCTGTCACCACATCTCGTGGCAGAGAGATGTGGCAGTGGCTGTCACCACATCTCATGGCAGAGAGATTATTTCCACGCTCACCCATCACACAGATGGTTTCCTCTCCATGGTTTGATACACGTTCACCAAATCTTAAGTAATCAACTGCAATTTAACAAGAAACAGGTTTAAAGTTAAGCAATGCCAGGGCACAGCACAGTCACTTCATTTCAAGTCTTAAGCATTACAGCTCTCATTTAGCACTAGTTTGGCCATCTTATGTATTTTTGGCTTGACTGTGACCTGAGTGCAGCCGTTTTGTAGAAGAGGGGCCTCTTTGCATAACAATAGGATCACTATCTAATGCAGCATGATTGGTGAAGAGTCTGTATGTTTTCCTCAGTAGTTTTTGAGAAGGATGTAGAAAAGAGAAGTGTAGTAGTCAATTCTATCCTGTTAAATCTTCTCCAACATCCTTATGAATATTTTTAGCTCTAACATTAAAGTCTCAGTATGTGGGAGGATGACGGTATGTGTCAGGTAACAGGTGGTCAGGTAACAGGTGGTCTGTCCTCTCAATTCAGTAAACATCATGATAAAAGAATGAGGCCTGCTGGGGACAGTGCAGTAAAATTCTTGAGAAGATAGAAATAAAAGGCCACCAGGTTCTGTAGCTTCCAAAATATTTCATTTAATATTTTGTTTTCAGTGCACAAGGCTAGTGTCCAGAAATTTAAGTAGACTTCCTGTATTTCCAGAGATAAAATTTCATATTGCACACATACATAAAATCTTCTGTTGATTTCCCATTCTTACTCTAATATATAATTAACCCCTTTCATGTAGGGGTTCACCTGTCACCCCTCCTCCTGCTGCTGCCACCGCCATTTCTCACATGTATGGAGCCAGGACTGGGGGAGCCATTGTCCCGCTTTTGTCACAGCTGGCAAAGCCGACAAAGGCCAATGATGTCAATACACAGCATTTGTCACAAGGCGTTGACATTAGCCCTTGTCAGCTTTACCAGCCCTGACACACATGGATGGATGGCTCCCCCTGCCCTGCCCTCATGTGTGTCAGCTGGAAAATAGTGGTAGCAGGTGGAGGTAGGTAGGTATGTGGGTGGGCAGCTGGCTGGTGGTGGCGGTGGAGGCAAGAGCAACCCAGGGACTAGTGGCAGATCTGATGGGACCCTCTGTCTAATTGTTTATTGGGCCTTTGTGAAGCTTTGACTGAGGCTGAATATTTTGCACAGTTCCCCTGCATCATACGGAAACTACCATTTTCAGTGTGCAGTGCTGCCATGAGATTCTTTAACTGGGGCTCCGTTAAGGAAATCAGAGCCCTCTTGAGTCCCTGTACCATTTTAGAAGGCATACACAGATTGTTGTCAAGTGTAGCTCTTCTCAGCACTTTCCCAAAAGAGCTCTTAAAAGCCATCTCTGTTAAGGGCATTCCCATCACTGAGAAAAGTGCAGTACTGTGTGGAGTATTTTCAATGTGGCTAGGTTTTGCTACATTGTTTGTATTATACACTCTAGTCTTATGTAATGTTTTTTGTTGCACAGTCTGATCTACGATCGTAATAAAGTTTATCTATCTATCTACTGTGTGGAGATCAGCACAGTGAGAAGGGGCTGTCATGTTAAAAGCTTTTTTCCTTCAGAGTGGGCCCCGCTTGAAAAATAGTAAAGATCACTAAATTATGGGACATGGGTCCTCCACACCTTGCTATGCCACTGGGCATAGCATCGTATAAATGCAAAGGATGGTAGAAGTATATGCTGCTATTTTCTGCCTTGCCTCCTGGCTGCGAAACAAATAGAAGAAGATGTATTGCATGTAAAGAAGATGAAAGAAAATATCCAATACTTTGGTTCTTTCTTGTCAAACTTTATTGAGACCAGATGCACTGAAGGTATTGATAGTCTAAATTTCTGTTTCTGTGGAGAACTCAGTATTTCCTGCAATTAGCTGTACAGTACACATTGTTTCACTCATATCTTTTTCCCCCCTCTTCCTTATAGGCCATGTGTTTACACAGTAGGGTCTCCAATAAACAACAGGGCCCTTTTCCCATGTCAAGAACCTCCTGTTGCCATGTCAACATGGCAAGCTACAGTCCAAGCAGATGCATGCTTTGTTGTTTTAATGAGTGGTGAAAATGCAGCGGAACCAACAGAATCTAAGCAAGGTACAGCATATTTATTGTCTTAATATGTGTCACAAAATGTCATCTGGGAAGTGTTTTAATACTGGAATATTACTTCTGCCATGTAGCATGGCAGTACTCTAGACTTCTGCTCAGCTCTACTTTCTCTGACTCCACCTCTCTGTGCTGCCCATCCAACTCTTCTTTCTTTTACATGTGTCTTGGTCTTTCTGTTTTGGCTGTGCCCTCTTTCCTTATCAATCCTTGTTTTTCCTTGCAAAGTCCAGGATTTTCAGGATTTTGTAATTGTGCAAATTACACGGAGGTGCTACTTTCTTTCTCCTTAGCTGGAGTGGCTCATTAACATAAAATTACCATGGATCCTGTCCTTGTAGATGCCACAACATTTAGTAGATTGGAATTCAGATCCAAATCAACTGTGCTGGTGCCCATGCAACTCTGGAGCGATGTTCCTGCAGCATGAGCAAAATATCATTGTGTGTGATCCTGCACTGACACAATAGTGCTACCTTGTCTTTCTTTCTTTCTTTCTTATTCGATTTCTATACCGCCCTTCTAAAAATGGCTCGGGGCGGTTTACACAAAGAAATAATAAATAAATAAGATGGATCCCTGTCCCCAAAGGGCTCACAAACTAAAAGGAAACATAAGATAGACACCAGCAACAGTCACAGGAGGTACTGTGCTGGGGGTGGATAGGGCCAGTTACTCTCCCCCGCTAAATAAAGAGAATGAATACCTTAAAAGGTGCCTCTTTGCCAAGTTAGCAGGGGTTGCATGCAGAAGGCTCAATCCCTGATATCCAGGTAGGGTTGAGAGAGACTCTTGCCTGAAGCCTTGGAGATCTGTTACCTATCAGTGTGGTCAGTACTGAGCTGGATGGACAGTGGTCTGACTTGGTATAAGACAGCTTCATGTGTTCCTATTTGTTGTTTCAACAAGTCTTGGTATTTTGAAGATATTTTCTTTTAGAACTCCGTTATAGAAGTTGAGACTAATTTCTGCTATTCTGTTTTGAAGCATTATACGCTTGACTTAACTTGGCCATTGAAACTCCTTCCCACACTGACTTTCACCCCAGACGGAACATTCCCATGACTAAAATTGTAACATGGAAAGGATTTATATCAGCACTGGAAATAATTGTCTAAAAATTAGATGCTGATGTCTCTTAGTAAAATATTTTTCTACCTCTTGCCAAGTGTACTTACTCACATACACTCATTCAACAGACATGGCAGGCTGAGAATCTTGTATCAGGAACCGACAGTCTTCCTTGTGTCAGACTGCTTGCTTCAGACTGGGCGGAGGGTGGTTTCCCTTCTGTGAGATACCAGTAGGTGGCAGTGCAAACAACTGTTAATATCTTTATATATTCAACAGATTCCCCCACTTTCCCACCATTTAAGTCTTCAAGGTGGCTTGAAGACAACAAAAATGCTTGAATAAAGTTGTTTGCTGTCTGTACCCGTAGGGCAAGGCATGTGAATGCTGTGGGAACTTTACAACACAGACTAACCTGAATGCTGAAGTGGGAAAGATATAAATGGGGACCACAAACTTCTAATGTAAAATAGACAAACATATATTGAATAGCAATCAAAATACACAGTCTCATTTGGGGAATCAATAGAACATATTTCTGATTGTAACACTAGTAAACAAAATCATTAATGTGGGAATTTGAAAGACTAAGCTCACTTACATGAATATAAACACAGAATACCACCCAGAGACTTGTGTTTTGGGTGGTAAACAAATGCGTCAAATAAATAAAATAAAATAAAAGCAACCCATTCACTAATAACCATTGAAATCAATAGGGTAACCATAGAGATTTGGGAGATGTGGCTCCTAGTGAGTCTCCTTATTGTTACACTAGCTGCTAATGTGGCAGTGCTGCATGGGGATGGTTCCTGAGACAGGCGGGGAGAATTGACACAAGGAACCACAAATCAGGGGAATAGGCTGGTTAGGAAAGGAGGGGATAGGCAAAACATGTTAATGCAATGCAGCTGCTTTTAGAGGTCGACCAGGTGACAAATCAGCAGCGATTGCTTTTGAGAGAAGACGATTGATTGCGAGGGGGAAATTCTCCCATTAGTCCCTGTAATTAGGATGTTAGCGGAGGAGGTCAGGATGGGGATTTGTAGAGAATTTACTTAACTTTTGTTTGTGGATGGAGAAACTGGTGCGAATATAGATTGTCTCCAATTGGCTCTGTTTGTCAAACAGGGACAGTATCTGTATGGGTTTCTCTTCCCATGGAGTCAAAAACTGATACATTGACTCTCTTTTCCTATGACCACCGATGTGTTACTCAGAGAAACACTAATTAAGGAGTCTCTGGGGACTCTGCTTTCTAGAAAAGAAATTGAAAGTGAGGAAAGGAATCCTTGTCCTAAAGCGGGCAATTGTGAGAAGGGCTATAGCTACCTGTCTTGCAGCTTGCCTAGGCTGGAGCGATGAGGTTGGCAATCCACACGGTGAAGGGAATTCTGGGCAGCTAAGTTGAAATTGCGAGAGATTGAGGGGCTCAAAATATCCACACAGTGCACTCTATCTGGGCTTTCAGTGGGGTGGATAGTCAGGATAATGAGAATCAAGGCAGCACAGCCTCAATCCTCAGGAACAGCAGCATGGAGAAGGGTGAATCTGCAATGCTGGGTTTGCTATGAGTGCGAGACTCACGCTTCAAGGCTGATTTAATCTTGAGATTTTAGACCTCAAGGTAATAGGAAATTGTTTGCATGCTTGAGAGGGAAGATTGCTCTGCAGAGGGATTTTTTAAATGTGTGATTACCTTTTATTTCCTGGGGAAGGCTTCATAGTATATGCTCACCAGATTTGTTTGCAGTTGTTCTAGAGTCTTCCCAATACATCTGATTTACAGAGACTTACCCAGCCCTTTTGCTATTGGTATAAAGTATAGGAGAGGGGCACTGGTGCCAAGCCTTCTCTCACATTCCATACAAAATGTGTTTTCCTGTTTGGTCTCTAGTAATGTCAGTTTGGACCTGGAAAAGTCCTGGTACTGCCTGGGAGACCCATAAGCATATTGTTCTGGACTGAAAAGGGGGATTACTCCTAGCAATACCAATGTCAAGGCTTAAGTAGGGGTTGCAAAACCAGTAAGATTGCTGAAAAGGAGGCACAGTATTGTCCATATTCACTCAGAAGTAACTGCCAGAGTATGCTGTGTCAATTGTGGAGAGTGCATGTGTGTTATTCATGTTCAGATAGTATGATTATCTATCTATCTATCCATCTGTGTACACACACACACACACACAACATTTATATCCCACTCTTCCTCCAAGGGTCCCAAAGTGGTGTAAATGGTTATTTTTATCCTCACAACAACCCTGTGAGGTAGGTTAGGCTGAGAGTTAAGTGACTGACCCAGAGTCACCCAGTGAGTTCCATGGCTGAATGGAGATTTGAACTCAGGTCTTCCCGATCCCAGTCCAGCACTCTTAACCACTAGACTACACTGGCCCTCATGTTTATTTGTGCATGTTTATTCAGAAATAAGTCCCATTGAGTTCAGTGGGATGTTCACCCTACTAGGTATACACAGAACTGCAGCCTTAAAGTTCCTCTCAAACCCTTTAATTAAAAGATGAGATGACAAGGTGTCTGTAACTGGAATTCCTTAAATGAAGTGCTGTAAATCTTAGCAGTTCAACAAATTCTGACATTCTTTTGCTAATAGTTTGATCAAAAATGATCTATACAAAGGATAGTTTTCCTTCTCATTACAGTTTTTTTTGCTATGTTATTTTAAAACAATTGGATTAAAAAAGAGGTGCTTTGTAACTTGGGAAATTTAATTGTGGGGAAAATGGTAAACATGCTGTTGATTAGCGTGTCACAAATGACATCCATTTCCCACATTTCTAGCACTGATTGCACTGATTTAGTAATCCAAAATTGTGCCTTCTGGTGCTGTAGAGAACAGAAAAGGCATTTAATTAATTTTGTTCAGTATTTGCAATAAACAATCCCTCCCGCTCACCCTTTGGCAATTATAAACCAGTTTAAGCCCCTCTGCCTTTCCAAAGATTTAATGCAATGTATTTCTCAGTGTGAAAATGAAAGAGATTATAGAATATCCAGTTAGTGGAATTAACTCTTTTTTGATCAATTTTTGATCAATTAGTTTGTTTTGGGGAACAGAGATATCTTCCATTGTGTAGAACTTAGCACTATTTCACCATAACATTTCCCCATTAAATGTGACCCTTCCTCACCTCACAGCTAACACTTTCCTTGCTCTTTGATCACTGTGTGTAAAGTCCATACTAGATGTGATATGCGGTCACATGCATCTTTCCCCTGACGTTTTCTAACTAAAAGTTATCCAATGACTCAGTTCAGGTGTCATGTGGATCCAGCATTGAATCTTGGTTTTATGCAGTATCCTTTAGCTTCAGGAATCCTTTGCCTGTCGCAAGAATAAGGGATTTACTTACTACTTTTTATTTTTGGCATTTATATTTATATTTACATTTATATCACTTTCCAGGCAAACTTCCCAAAGCAGTTTGCATAAATGCATTACAATAATAAGCCTCAATAAAAACCTATACGACAATCAACAAAAAGAGCTAGATCTTTACATGTTGCTCACTTAAACCTGATCATCTACGTCTGCCTCTTCTCTTGTCAGGAGAAAAAAAAATTGGGGGAACATGGGTACTAAATGCAAAAACTATATCACAAAACCCATGAACAAAGAGCAAGGTAATGCATACAGAGGCACAATGCAGGATAAAACCAAACTACACATATAATGACAAATTCCCACAGGCACCCATGTTACAACAGCAAGTCAATAAATACAATGATAAGGGCTGAACAAGCTCCACAAGATCAGAAATGTGATGCTGATGACAGTCACTGAAACGCTGGTCGTAGATAATGGTGTAAATGGTGCTGATGTGCCGGAACTCAATCCTCATGAATGTGAGGAGCTGCACTCTGCACGAAAACCTTGAACTGAGAAGCTGGGCACAGAAATCTTGAAAGTGGAAAAAGTGGAAACTGGAACCTTGACAGACTTCCTAGGTTGTAGTCCGTTTCGCAAGTATCTTAATCAGAAGTATAAAGGTCTGTGCAGCAATAATCATAATAATCAAGCCCCAATAATGCAAAATGCATAGTGAAAACATGTAATAAATATGCAAACCAACCAACTTTAAATCTGGACAAGCCTTGTCTCTAAAAGCAGCATCTCAACACAGTAACTGCTTGGACAAGCTGCACTCCTTAAAGGATTATACTTAACCTTGGAGTTAAATACTCTCCCCAGCCATCAATCAATGACCTAATAAGTGGGAATAATAGACCAGCTGTGCTGATCTTAATTTCCCTTATATTTAAAGGAAACAGGAGAAATCGCAATTAACATTTAACCCATTGGGTATACATGTGTTGAACTTGTGAATGAAAAGAGATTCTTTTTGAAGGAGGATCCTCTGCTTATCTTGTTTGTCAAAGGACCTAGGTGTAAACTTAAAGTCATTGGGTGAGTGAGATTTCTCAACGAAATGTGGCACTAATGGGACATCTAATATTCTGTTCTTAAGCCTAGATCTGTGTTCAAGAACACGGGTCTTAATAGGTCTCATAGTGCTCCCAATATACCACAAGTTACATGGACACACTATAGCAATAGCAATAGCAATAGCACTTACATTTATATACTGCTCTATAGCTGGAAGCTCTCTAAGCAGTTTACAATGATTTAGCATATTGCCCCCCAACATTCTGGGTACTCATTTTACCGACCTCGGAAGGATGGAAGACTGAGTCAACCTTGAGCCCTTGGTCAGGATCGATCTTGTAACCTTCTGGTTACAGGGCGGCAGTTTTACCACTGCGCCACCAGGGACTATGACATACACAGTCCCTTTTGTCTTAGAGTTAGCAAAAAATCTTGAGCTAACATGTTTCTTCAAACCCGGGTCCCAATATTCAGTGGTGGGAAGGCTGAACGAACAAGCTGCACAACTCGCACAAGGGTGGAAATCTTGTGCAGCCATACTCACTGGTGGTCTTTCTGAAACTTCAAGGGCTGATTTTGAGCAGAGAAATAGTTACGTGACCAAACCATGTACTGTAACTGTAATTTTTGTAAGCTCTTTTAGGTTTTTTCCTGTAATTTTGTTGTTTTGTTTTCTGGTCTTAGAGAGTAATAAACTTATATAAATGTAGTTAAGTGAACCTTACCCATGCTGTTCCTCTGCTTAAATTGAAAGTCTCTCAAGTCTGTTTTTGGTTTAAAACAAGTTGTTCTATTAAGAACTAATCTGCCTACTTTCTTTTCACTGTCTTTACAGCTAGACTAAATTTGGTTCAAATCGAGGTCCACAGGTTAGATCTCTTGAACCTCAAATGTTCATGTGTCCGCCATCTTGGATTGGGGTGGATGACATCATTACAAACTACACCATTGAGGTGTGTCACTCACTACAACTGTACCAAATTTGGTTCAGATTGGTTAGACAGTCCTCAGGTTAGTGCACTTGCACCTCAAAAGTTCACATGCCCACCATCTTGGATTGAAGTGAATGACCTCATTGCAAACTACACTATTGGGGCATCCCTATGTGTCCATACAGCTGTAGCAAATTTGGTTCAGATCGGTTAGACTGTCCACAACACTGTTCTGTCTAAGGCATGCGCACATGCGTGCGCTCACATGTTTTCTGATGTCCGCTCAGTTAACTTTAGATCCTGCTCAGGTTGAATTAGGAAGGCCCCGCTCTGAATGCAGGTATTCATACAGTGCCTTGATTCTGCTGCCCAGAACAAAACTCATCCTGCACAGGGATGCAAAAAAATTAAAGGGACCAGTGGTCCACAAGTTAGTGCACTTGTGACTCAAACATTTACATGTCCACCATCTTGAATTGGGTTGGATGACATCGTCACAATCTACACCATTGAGGTGTCCCTACAGCTGTAGCAAATTTGGTTCAAATCGGTTAGGCGGTTCAGAAGTTAGCCCACTTGCGCCTCAAAAGCTTACATGAGAGGAGAGCTGGTCTTGTGGAAGCAAGCACAACTTGTCCCCTTAGCTAAGCAGGGTCTACCCTGGTTGCAAATGAATGGGAGACTAGAAGTGTGAGTACTATAAGAGATTCCCCTCAGGGGATGGAACCACTCTGGGAAGAGCATCTAGGTTCCAAGTTCCTTCCCTGGCTTCTCCAAGATAGGGCTGAGAGTGATTCCTGCTTGCAGCCTTGGAGAAGCCACTGCCAGTCTGTGAAGACAATACTGAGCTAGATAGACCAATGGTCTGACTCAATGTTTATTATTCATTCATTCACACATTCATTCAGTTTTTGTACCACCCTTCCAAAGTGGCTCAGGGCGGTTTACAATTAAAACAAAACCATTAAAATCAGTAACAAAACATAAAAACATTGTATAAAACAATGTAAAACAACAATTAACAATTAAAACATCATAAAAAAGTAATTAAACAATCAGAATGATTTAAAAAACCCTGAAAACCAGCTTACAACATTAAAACTAATTACAACTATTTAAAAACCCTGGAAGGCCAGGCCAAACAGATAGGTTTTAAGGGCTCTCCTGAAGGCCAATAAAGAATTCAAATTGTGGATTTCTGCTGGGAGTGCATTCCACAGCCCAGGAGCAGCTACAGAGAAGTATATGGCAGCTTCCGATCTTCCTAAATTTTCAATGTAAAATTTGTTGTTAAAATTAATTGGCACAGGATCTTAAAGGGAAGGGGTTAATTTCTTTATTTTCTACTCCAAGCTCTAGTTACAGTCCAAAATGTGTAAGTGTTTCTGTTCAGTTGGACCATTTCAGTGCTAAGTGGAAAGATGCATTGCATCCATGAATATTTTTTTCATTTCCACCCTAGGTGGTGCTGTGTCCAAGGGAGCCGAACCAGGGCATACTATTGAGACAACAGACAGCAACAAAAATGCAAGGGGATGATGAGGATGTAACACTGTGGGTAGAAAGGCACAGAGCAAGAAAAGGGAAAACCAGCGTCAGGGATATGGGAAAAGACCATAACATTCTTGGAAGCAATAAGAGCAGAAGAAGAGAAAACACTCTTTAAGCATTAGAGATAAATGAGAAAGCAGAAAAATAGGCAATTGATTGTGTCCTTTAGTTTCAGCAAGTGGTAAGCAGGTAGTTTGAGAATTTCTGATATTAAGACAGATAGGAATAGACCTAAAATCATAGTAATTTATATAATGCTTTAGAGTGTTCAAAACACTTAACGTGCATTATTTTTGATAATCTATACACCACCACTTTAAGATAGGTGTCAGTTATTAACCACATATTTTAGCTGAGGGGCTAAACCTAAGAGATAGTGACTTACCTAAGGGCTAAACTAGGCATGATAGCCATGTTTATTTGTTCCCATCTGTCCTAAGAACATTATCTAAAACTAGTATTTTTCAGCCCGTTATAATAACGGGCGCTAGATTATTTTTCCCCTTTATGCCTTCTTCCTCCGCCCCCTCCCCACCTAATTAAGGGCCAAATCAGCTGAAACAATTGCCGCCGCCCGCCCACCCTCCCAGCTGCCCAAGTCCTCCTCTCCGCCCCCCCCCATGATTAAGGGCCAAATCGGCCCATACAATTGCCGCCGCCCACCCGCCCGCCCTCCCAGCGGCCCGAGTCCTCCTCCCCCGCCGCCTCTTCCCTGGCTTTGCTTCTTCTTCGCTTCCTTTTCGCCGCCTCTTCCCTGGCTTCACTTCTTCGCAGCGGCTGCTTCTGGCCACCCAACATGGCTGCCTGGTGCTGGCGGTCGTGTCTCCCTCGGCGTGTTCTGGGCATGCGCGGAGCGCATGCCCAGAATAGCCGAGGGAGACATGGACACACGCCACGGACAGACACCAAGGCTTTTATTATAGAGGATGATATGGTTGGGATCTATTTTGCTCAAGAAAAGATATGCACAGTTGAAGGGCAGTGAATCCTGCATCTTCCCATATTCTGTTGCTTCAAGCAGTTTTCTTCCTTGTCTGGCTCAGTTCTGATACGCACTGGAGCCAGACTGGAAGAAAAGTGCTTCAAGCAATGGAGTGCCATGGGATGATGTGGGGGACAGGATAGGACACACACGTTTTATTGTGAAAAGTTGGCCTCCACCACGCCTAAAGACTGTCCTAATCATGTCTCGATTGGCTACATTATGACAGTGGTGAAATTTGTTTATGGGTTATCCTAGTTCACAGCTCTGTCTCTGAATAAAACAACTTCTTCTTTATCCTTTTTCTCTCACTGTGTAAAGATTCCAGAGAAATGCTGCCCATGTTGCATAGCCCTATCACCTCTCAGCTGTGCCCTACTGGGGCACTTTGACTGAATTGGTAATTAATGTTGTAAGCCATCCCAAGCACTAGTGCACTGGAGGGGCAGCGTAGAAATATTTTAATAAATAAATTGGTAGAGATCAGTGTTCCCTATATTTTTTTTCCCATTAGTGAAAGGAATAAGCTTTCTTCTGGGTGGCAGTATCAAGGCATGTGCACATGTGCATTATTGGGAACTGGGAATGGGAATGTGCAAATGACACCATTGAAGTATCCCTGTGTGTCACTCACTATAACTGTACCTAATTTGGTTCAAATCGGTTAGATGTTCCATGAGTTAGCCCACGCGCTTCAAACAGCCACACGTCCACTATCTTGAATCGGCGTGGATTACATCACCACAAACCTAGCCATTGAAGTGTCCCTATGTGCCTCTACAGCTGTAGTGAATTTGGTTCAAATCGGTTAGGCGGTTCACAAGTTAGCCCACCTGTGCCACAAAAGTTACGCATCCTCCATCCTTTAATTGGGGTGGATGACATCATCAGAAACTATGCCATTGAGGTGTCCCTGTGTGTCATTCACTACAACTATACCTAATTTGGTTCAAATCCACAAGTTAGCCCACTTGTGCCTCAAATGTTTATGTAGCTGCCTTCTTGAATTGGGGTGGCTGCCATCATGACAAACTACATCATTGAGGTGTCCGTATGTGCCCCTACAGCTTTTGCCAATTTGGTTCAAATCGGTTAGTCAGTTCACAACTTCCCACTGGGTTATTGGTTTAAGGGGGAAAATATATGTTACATACAAATCCTTGTACTGAAGTGTCCTGTGCATAAAAGCATCATGTGCAGCGTCACCTATTCATGTGCCATGCATGTGTAATTACTAGCAAAATATAAGGGTGGTTGGAAAGAGCAAAGAAACTGAGTCATTATAGTATTCTGCCCTGATCCCGAGGGTTAGTAGCTCTACAACATGCAACTTACTTTGATTTGATTGATATATCTGCCATAACTCTCCCATAAGTTTTATAAAGTGCATCACCTAGTTCCTGATTATCTCCTACCTGTACTTTTAGTAGATGACGCTTCACAGGCATGTTCATTTGGTGGGGGAGGGGGAAATGCTTAATGTTGTGCACAAACATTTTTACCTCCAACCCACCCACAGGCATCATGTCATTTACGTTTATCAGAATCTTGCCAGTTTTGTTTTTGTGGTGGCCATACTGCAGTGCTGAGGACACTCGGGGCGATTGGGAGCTTGGACCACCAACTCCACTACCACCACCACCCTCTGTCCTCCAGTTCTGTCTGCAGATCTCGTCAGATGTCTCAAGAGAGGGGACTTTGGACTCTCCCAACGAGTCTTCTGGCAGCAGATGAGATCTGCAGCCAGAGCTGGAGGAGGACAATGCCTGGCCGGAGGAAGGGAGGAGGAGGTGGTGGCAGCAGCCCAGCTGCGGGGAGAAGGGGAAATCAGTACTGATTATCAGTACTGTTTCTGTAGGCTTGTGTGTTCTTTGACTTCTGTCTGCTGTGCAGCCTGTCAGGCACTTTCTGTTTCCCTAGTGTATAAAACCAGGGTATAAAACATGGATGGAATGCCAGGTGATCTCATAAGCCTACTGGAAAGTAGGCTAAAAACAGTATGGTTGAATTAAAATAAAACCTTTTAAGATTCATGGGTAACTGAATCTGGAGAGAACCTATTAGGTTCAGCAGCTCAAGTGCCAGTAGGCTAACTTGTGAACTTTAGAGTTGATAACTAATGTTCTTTTTCTTGTAGGGGGATTAAATTGGTTTTATTATGTGACCATGCCAATGCCAGCATCCACTTTCACTATTGCTGTTGGATGCTGGGAAGAAGTTAAAGGAGAAACTTGCACAACTGATGTTCAGAGGAGTGATGGATATGTTCCACAGTTCTCCAAGGCAGATGTCAGGTTAGTGATTATAGTTGAAGAATATGAACTTTAGAGCAATCTGCTTCTTTTGTTATACAAGAAAATGAGTCACTGGAATTGGAAAAATAGCACAACATGTTTAATCAAAGCAGATGGAAACCATATAAGAGAAGTTAGTCCAGTGAGCAAGGATGGGCAAGGGTGTGTTGCTTGTGTAGAAAAAAATCATTTGTTGAGTGAGAGAATTGTTTTCTACATGGATTCGCTTTAGCAAATATGAAAGAATGTGGAAATTAAACTCCTACGCTATGAAAGGCTCTTGCATCCTTTTTTGCAGTTACAATCTTATTTATTTTTAAGTCACTCAGATGATTTTTGTTCCAAGTTAACATATTGATGATTGCAGTTATGCTAGTGGGACCATTAGAATGGAGGATAAAATGGGATTAGTTAACAGGCTTTAAGGTTAAAATTCTGGGTTGACATCCTGACTAAATTACTCAGTAGTACTACTCAGGAGTTACTCAAAAGGACTGCTAAGTTTAAGTAAGACCTATAGTAAATTTAGCCAGGATATTAGCCCTTGAGTTAATTTTCATTGCAGACCTAGTAGAAATTTTATTTTAAGGACTCTTTTTTTTTTAAAGAATAGTGAGAGTATCTTTTTTAAATCTACAAATTCCCATCATTTTAAGTTTTGGAAACTGCTGACTTTTTATGGCCTCTTAGTCAATATATTTATTTTAGCAGGGACTTCTTAGTTCTTGTATTATGAAGAACTATTATGACTATAGAACTGTTCTCTGTTTACTATTAATAATCTGGCATACTACTTTCATATCAGTGGCTAACATCCAGACTAATGAAGCAGTGATGCTATGGGAGAAGGACCAGTGCTTGAAGAGTTCAACTAACTCAGCTCCATTTCTCATGCAGCATGGATGTTGATAACCACCCCTTCCCCTGGAAGCATAGTGTGTCACCCAAAAATATGTGTCTGAGAGTTCTGCAGTCATTAGCCACATATTTTTGAGTGGCACTGAGTGCTTCTGGGAGGGATTTGTAAAAATCCCTCCCGCCGCCCCAGCACCGGTGCACTTGTGGACTGTGTAAAGGATCTCACACTCAAATGATTTTTAAAAAACTGTTTCTTTTATACTTTTGCCACTTAGACCCATTTTTTTCCTTATTTTGCACACTTACATTTTCTGCTATACTAGTTGGTTGTTTCTTTACTATAACTGTATGAGAAGCAGTGAACATCCGTGGATAGCACACTGATCTCAGGTCTTCAAATATCAATTTTAAAGACCAATGTCCAGAGTGACTCTGGGCATTTTACTCTTTCCCAGCCTAATTCCTAATTTGTAGTAGTAGTAAATCATCATCATCATCATCAAACATCACCAAGACCTGGAAATGGCTTAAGAATGGCAACTTGAAGAAAGAAACAGAGGGTTTAATACTGGCTGTACAAGAACAGGCACTAAGAACAAATGCAATAAGAGCAAAAGTCAAAAAATCAACAACATACAGCAAGTGCCACTTTTGTAAAGAAGCAGATGAAACAGTGGACCGCCTAATCAGCTGTTGTAAAAAGATCGCACAGACTGACTGCAAACAAAGGCATGACAAGGTAGCAGGGATGATACACTGGAACATCTGCAAAAAATACAAGCTACCTGTAGCCAAATATTGGTGGGACCATAAAATTGAAAAAGTGGTAGAAAATGAAGATGCAAAAATATTATGGGACTTCCGACTACAAACAGACAAACATCTGCCACACAATACACCAGATATAACTGTAGTCGAGAAGAAAGAAAAACAAGTCAAAATAATCGACATAGCAATACCAGGGGATAGCAGAATAGAAGAAAAAGAAATAGAAAAAATCACAAAATACCAAGATCTACAAATTGAAATTGAAAGGTTGTGGCAGAAGAAGACCAAAATAATCCCAGTGGTAATTGCCGCCTTAGGTGCAATTCCAAAACACCTTGAAGAGCACCTCAGCACCACAGGGGCCACAGAAATCACCATCAGCCACTTACAAGAAGCAACTTTACTGGGAACAGCCTATATTTTGCTACGATATGTATAATAATAACAGCAACACCATTGATAATAAAATTCTGGCATCCCAGGTCCTTGGGAAGGACTCGATGTCTGGATAAAACAAACCAGTCCATAACACCTGTCTGACTGTGTAAACATCAACAACAATAATAAATAATCCATTTTCCAAAGTGTCAGGGAGGTGAAGTATGACAGTCACAAAACAGCTGAGCAGTAGAAGGTTACTTGAAGAGTAGCTCCAGATTCAAGCAGGTCAGCCAAGTTGCTTGTCACTATGGCTTGATGGAAAAATATTACCTCAACATAAATAAGCCCACCAGTCAGATCCTGACTGTCAGCAAATTTCTGATCCATATATTGAATTTTCATAAGAAATATGTAACTCCAAGCCACCTAATTTTCACTCTGTGGTTGTGAAAGTCCTTTACATGCCAAATGAAAGAATATAATTGTCTTGTTGGTCCAAATGGCCCTCTTCAGTGTCATAATAATTCATCATGTGATCAGAGGCTTAACTGTATATGTTAGCAATATCAAGTGAGACTCTCTTCTTATTTTTCACTGCCAGGTTGTTTGAACAGGCTTGTGGTCACTTGCCATATCCTTGCCGTTTCCAAGATTCTGCTGCTGCTGTTGAGGTGGTCATTCCTTACCGGGTCTTTGCTCCATTGTGCCTTTGGGAATCCTGTGTAGAAGTTCTACTGCAGCTGGTTCCTCAGTGCCTCTCAGCTGCTTATACTTTGCTGGGCACTCATCCTTTTCCCAGGCTTGATGTCTTGATTGTTCCAGCCAACTTTTCCAGTCTTGGAATGGCCAGGTATAGATTTTTTTTAAAAAAAGTTTGAGGGGGGGGCATTTTCCTCTGCTGCTAATTACTTTTAACGTGTCTGCATCATTGTTCTGTTGTCCACTAAATTCCAATGCTCTTCTCAGATGGCAGAAGAGCTTTTTTCAAAGATGCCATCTCCATCTGTCACATCTGCTGTGCCTCGGGAGAGTAGAATCTCCATTGGAATATACCAGCTGGAATAACTCTCCTGGCAATGTGATTATTATTTACCTGATGTTAACAGTGTGCTGTATTGGCTGATTTATGGGTATAAAACATAAACATAAGGCCACCAATGATTTTATGGGGGGGGGCGGCAGTTGGCCTGTTAAGTGAAGGAATTCCCACTCTCATTTTGAGCACCCTGGAGGAATCTGTACTTAATGGATGATGCAAATGATTCTCATAGAACAGCAGCTATGTTTCTTAGACCCTACGATCACAAAAGGGCTATTCAGAGAGTGCTGCAAACAGAGTACAAAATAGATATTCCTAATGGAAATGTAATAGGGACAGAGAGCATGTTGATATATATGCAGGCATTGTCCATTTGTGTACCAAAGAGATTCAAGAGTTTAAATATCAATGGATTATAGTGGTGGTATAAGGTCATGTCCTGAGAAAAGACCCAGCGTTTTTCCAGTCATTTAGTAGCTGCAAAATTTTCATAGCACTGTATTAGAGACTGTCCCTCTGGTTGATAGCTAGATGAATAAGTAAACTATGGAATATAGTAGTCGTGATAAAATTGGCCCATATCATTACATATTTAGAGAGGTTAAGTAACATTTCCTAATACTTTTATTTTTTTTTTTCATGGGTGGGAGGATTATGACTTCTTAGCTATTTCTACTAACTGGGAGCTTTTGTTGAAAAGTGGTATTTGTATTCCATGTGGATCATACAAGGAAAATGGTTAACTGATTTGATTTGTTTTAATCTTTGCATGCCAAAGTAAAATAATTACAGCAGATGAAATGATTAAATTTAAGGAAAAGCCATACATGTGAATACACTAGGCCTCTGCTTTGGCAGTGGTGAAGTGCAGACCTAGAAGACTCACTTTCCCACGAATAAGTATCTTTCTGGTTAGTGTAAAGGTAAAGTATGCCATCAAGTCGGAGTTGACTCCTGGCAACCACAGAGTCCTGTGGTTGTCTTTGGTAAAATACAGGAGGGGTTTACCATTGCCTCCTCCTGTGCAGTATGAGATGATGCCTTTCAGCATCTTTGCTATATTGCTGCTGCCTGATATAGGTGTTTCCCATATAATGACTCCAAATTATCCTGGTCTCTGCTATGAGATGGTGACATTTCCTAATACTCAGTTTTACTCTGTGAAATTGTTTTAATAGCTTTTTTTCTGTGAAAGTGTTTCAATTGTTTTTATTCTGTTTTTATATTGTATTTTGGACTAAGCACACCGCCTAGAGATACATATATCAGGTGGTATATAAATATGGTGCACTCACTAGTAGCTCCTCGGCTTGACTACTACAATGCACTGCGCATGTGGCTGCCTTTGTATGTCCTTCGGAAACTTCAGTTAGTTCAAAATGCAGTAACCAGATTGGTCTCTGGGATTTCTCGGAGGGACCATATTCTGCCCGTTTTAAAACAGCAGCACTGGCTGCCAATATGTTTCTGGGCAAAATACAAAGTGCTGGTAATTACCTTCGAAGCCCTAAATGGCACCTCCTTCAGTATGATCCCTACCACACATTAAAGTCTCATAGGAGTTTCCCATGGCTTTCCACCCCTCCTCATATCCCCTGCCCCTCATGCTGTATATCTGTCATTTTTGTGTGTCTCCAGCTGCCACCAGCTTGCCTAGCAGAAACTCAGGATTGGGCCATCTCTGTAGCTGCTCCTGGGCTTTGGAATGCACTCCTTATGCATATTAGAAGCTTAAGATTTTTAGCAGCCTTTCAAAGAGCCGTAAAAATATATCTTTTTTGCCTGGCCTTTAGTGAGTACTGAAATGATTTTAAACAGGGGTTTTTTTTTTTGTTTTAATGAGTTATATATTGGTTTTCATCTGTTTTTATATCTGTCACCCACCATCTGAGTGAGGTGGTATAAAAATCTAATAAATAAATAAATGATAAATAAATAATATTACTATTATTTAATATAAATAATTACTTGTTTAACATATCAGTGCAAGAATATAGTCAATTACTTATATGTATGATTGCACTTTGATATTTAACTATAAATATAATGAATATGACACTTCTGTTTGATTGTGTTGGATATTCTGTACATCAAATTCCTGTTGATCCTAACTAACTATTGAATGGCTTCAGTTAAGTGACACAGCTCTGTTTTCCAGAAGTGCTTTACTACTTTATGCATTATCTTGATGCAGAAAGGGTGCTGTGCTATGTATTTATTTAATCATCTGGCCGATCTGCAGTAGTATAAACATAACACGGAATGCTGGCACAAAAGGCTTGCTGTTCTGAGAATTCTAATTGAACTCCTGTCTATAAGGGAAGGAAACAGCCATAAATTTCCAGCCATTATGTTTAGAATTGGGATATTTTGTGTGTGTTTGTGTGTGTCCATATACCTTGGCATGTCTGTTCCTCATTAGCCTTGTAGCTACTTCATTTTTAATGCACCAACGTAGTATCTCTTATTTGAAGGGGTTGGTTTCCCTGCATTTTAGAGTAGGAAGAAATGATGGTGCTTCTTTCTTAGAACAGCTTAATTAGAGGCCTGAGTTGTAGTTTCCAGCAGCCACCACTGCAGATTCAGCAGCATTCTCTTTCAAGACCTGCTGACGCCTTATAGGAAGATCCTTCCTTTGAAATCTTACTTATATGCCCTGTATGTATCATCATCTTATGTTTTTAATTTGCCATGGACTTTTATATGGAAAGAGAATCCTGATTACTTGTTTTAAAAAAATCAGAGGCAACCATGCCTGCTTCCTGAACTACAGCAGAGACTTAAAGGGGTTGATTTTGATGATGCTTAGATTAGCAATGACGTCGTCTAGTGGCTTCAGGTTCTTTTTCAGTGGATTGAGTGAAGGGCTGATACTCTGCAGTTGTGGTTTCCATCACTGGCTCTGTTCTGCTCTGTGCTATACTATTTCTGAAAATGCTGACATTTGGAACTCTTGTGGATGGGAAATTGGAGTGCTTGTGGGTAAGTGGGAAGTACCAGCAAACTCAAAACAACCTTCAGATATGTCAGATATGTTAAAAAAAAGGGGGGGGGGAGGAAAAAAACCTAAGGAATTAAAAAAAAATCCCAAACTGCCCTGTTTTACTCAGTGGGACAGAATGTTTGGGAGTTCAGATAGTTAACAATTAAGAGACAGACAGGTGGACAGAGGAGATGGAAGTCTGTGGTGGCGAGGGAGAAGGGCTTGAAGAAAAAGAGTGGGAAATTCAGGTTTAAGTACATTCCCTCAAGACAATCACAAGCCCTTCTGCTTCTCAGGGAAAAGGTGTGCCTCACCAGCCATTTTACAGCTTTGTGTTTCTGAGGGGAAAGGACGTTCAAAAGGAACCATATTCCCAAACTAAACAAACCATGTTTTGTTGCCTGTGCGAACCAGCTCAGTGTCTCTGGCTCTTGTAAAGCGAAATAGTTATAGAGTCTGAGTTTACACGGTTCATTTTATGCCATTCTGTAAGTGCTGGGCAGCCTATACACGAGTAGCACTTTGTGAGTAGCACTTTTGCTTCCCTGTGGTTCTCTGCCCACAACAGAGGCAGCTGCTGTGGGCAGAGGTGGCCAGCTGTTGCACCATTGCCTTTGCACTGAGGGAGAAATTTTTCCACTTGCTGCTGTTTCCTAATCTCTTCTCTGCTTGACTCCTCCTTGCCCAACCCACTCTTTTTTTGAAGGGCCAGGCTACAGCCACACCTGGCCCCTGTGGTTCCAACTATTATTTATTATTCATTTCTTGAATGTATATACCGCCTAGTATAAAAATCCCTAGGCAGTGTACAGAATTGAAAACATAACACATAACACATTTAAAATTCATTAAAAAAAATAAAATCATAATAGAGAAAAACACATTAATAGTACATTAAATATTTTAAAAATTGATTCTCAGTTGAAGGCCTGGGAAAACAGGTACGTCTTCAGGGTCTTCCTAAAAGCAAACAGAGAAGGAGATGCTCTTATTTCAGCAGGGAATGCGTTCCAAAGCAACAGAAAAGGCCCGGTCCCAAGATGCCACCAAATGAGTTTGCGGCAACTGTAACCAGACCTCTCCAGATGATCTTAGTAGGAGACAGGGTTCATGACAGTGAAGGAGCTCTCTTAAATACCCTGGACCTAAGCCATTAAGGGCTTTATAGGTAACAACTAGCACTTTGTATTTCGTTCAGAAGCATATCAGCAGCCAATGCAGTTCTTTTAGAATTGGTGTTATATGGTCTCTTCGGGTAAACCCAGAGATCAGTCTGGCTGCCACATTCTGTACCAATTTTAATTTCTGAACTACGTACAAAGGCAGCCTCACATAGAGTGCATTACTGTAGTCAAGCCTAGAGGCTACCAGCATATGTACCACCGCTTTAAGGTCACTAGTCTCCAAGAATGGATATATCTGGTGTATCAGCCGAAGCTGATAAAAAGCACTCCTGGCCACCTGAGAGATCAAGCAAAGTTTGGGATCCAGGAGTACTCTCAGACTACGAACTTGATCTTTTAGGGGAAATGTTCCATCCAGAATAGGCAGATCTAAACCATCTCTCGGATCCCGACCCCCTACAGGCAGTACCTCCATCTTGTTTAGATTCAACTTCAGTCTGTTATCCCTCATCCAGTCCAATATCATCTCCAGGCAGGCATTTAGTGGGGTCATGCCATTTCCTGATGAAGTTGGTATAGAAAAATAGATCTGGGTGTCATCAGCATATTGATAGCATCCCAGACCAAACTTCCTAACGATCTCTCCCAGTGGTTTCATGTAGATATAAAAAAGCATTGGAGGCAGTATGGAGCCTTGTGGAACCCCACACTTTATCTCTTGCTTTTCAGAGCAATTGTCTCCCAAGTGACACCATCTGGAATCTGCCAGAAAGGTAGGAACGGAACACTGTAAAACAGTGCCAGCCAATCCCACCTCCTTCAGGCGACCCAGAAGGATACCATGGTCAATGGTATTGAAAGCTGCCGAGAGATCCAAAAGGATCAGCAGAGTCACACTCCCTCTGTCGATTGCCAACTGGAGATAATCCATCAGGCCAACCAAGGCAGTCTCAACCCCATAGCCCACCTGGAAGCCAGTCTGGAAAGGATCTAAATATCTATCTCTGCTTCTGGCTGGCTTGAGCCTGTCAGAACAGTGCTATACAGTCGTCATGTCAGTGAGGCCAAGTACCACTGTGAGGTACCTGCCACACTGTGAAGTGTGGCACGTACCAATGGTACTTGTAGCTTGATATTCAGTGGATGGGCCAGATTATGTACTTTTCACTAAAGATATTTGTAAACATAATATTTGTCCATAGTGGGGACTGTGGCTATTGTGTGCTACTCCCTCATCTCATGAAATATACTCAGCTTATGAGAACAGGAAAAGAGCAGCTACATGAATCCCTGTTTCCCAGCCCCTCATCCTGTCCGAAACACAATGTCCTCTAGTAATAGAATCTCTTCTATTTTAATTCTTGTTCTTGTTTAACATATTATGGCATTTCATAACCAATAAACTATATGAGTTTCAAATTATGATGGCATTTAAAATACAATATGAAATTTTAGAAGCTTCGCTAGCCCAGTTAAAAATTTGCTAACCCTCACTACTCAGTTCTATCTTGTAATTGTATCCCTAAGCCTGTATACACATTGTATACACATTGGTCCTGACCCAGAGAGTCCTTTTACATGTGCACATGGCATTGTGGATGCACAGCAGGAACTTTTTACTATTATTTCAGAACTTCAGTATCCCTGCTCCCTATTGGTGCCCATCACAAGCAGAGCTTTAGATGGAAGGAATTCTAATAACAGTTTGTGAAGTTGAGGAAAGTTATTGCAGTTCAGAAATTGAAAACTCCTTTTGCTTTTCTAGATCCAGACAATAATATTTTACTCTATGATTGCTATAGCAATATGTAATGCTGTCTTTTCCCCTAGGAAGATGCATGTCCAGCCATTAGCTGATCATTTTAAGTTGTAGCCAGTTGCTTGCGTAAGCTGTCAAGGCTGTTTCTACTTGCCCCATTGCCTGCAGAGCTCTATCTGGATGGGAAACAGCAGTGCATCACTATAGCACTATAGTAAATTTAGCAGCTAAATTTACTCTGAAACCCCCCACACAAACAAACACACATTGTTCATCATCATATCCCCCCAAAACCTCATGCAGACTTTTGTTCTATCTCATTTTGGAGTGTGATATACATTTAAAATAAGAGTTCCCAGGAAATGCTGGTGGGGGGATATTTTCATATCCCATCTTAACCATTTAGGGATTCCCTCAAAACCTCTCACATAGTTTTACCTCCTCTTTCACCTTTCAAGGGTGAAAGGGCACTCACCCTTGAAAGCCAAGGGAGAAAAAGAGAGACCTTAATGCAGTTGCTGTGGTACACTGGTGTTTTCCTAGGGAGAGCAACACAGAGTTATTTACAGAGTCAAGGGGCGAGAAGAGCTAAAATAATATATTTTAGCAGTGTCTAAAAATAGTTTATTAAACGTATGTAAGAATGTACAGTCATCTTAAGTGGCACAGCGACAAGCAGAAGGTTACTGGTTCGAATCCTTGCTGGTACTATATCGGGCAGTAGTAATATAGGAAGATGCTGAAGGCATTATCCCATACTGTGCGGAAGGAGCAATGGTAACCCCCTTCTGTATTCTACCAAAAGAAAACTACGGGGCTCTGTGGGCACCAGGAGTCAAAATCGACTTGACGGCACACTTAGATTAAGAATGTACAAGAGAGATAACAGCAGCCTAGTATAAGTTAGGGACACATAGTAAATAGTGTTCTTCAACATATTTATTACAAAACATAGGCCCTTTGTTGTATTAATCACACTGAAAATCCAGCCAGTAATTAGTTAGGACATATTAACTCCAGTGGAGTCGAGATGCTGGCTGAGATTTTCAAAAGGCATGACTCGAGGCAGGCTTTATTTAACATTCTTATTTTGGCTCAGTAATGTATGATTGTTCTTCTTGAAACATACAAAACATGTAATGACTTCCATTAAAGACAGTGTGAGCTGGCTAGTACACAGCACAGCCAATCATTCATTCATTCATTCATTCATTCATTCATTTATTATTAAAACTTTTATACCGCCCTTCCAAAAGGCTCAGGGCGGTTTACATTAAAACACCATTAAAATCAATTAATCATTAAAACACAAATTATAAAACATAAAACAATAATTAACAATTAAAAACATCATAAAACAACAATTAAATATCCAGAACTATTTAAAAACAAGTTTTAAAAAGCTGAAAAAGCCTGGTTGAAGAGGTGTGTTTTCAGGTGTTTTCTGAAAATTGTGAGAGATGGGGAGGATCGTATCTCAGCAGGGAGCGCATTCCACAATCTCGGGGCAGCAGCCGAGAAGGCCCGTCTCTGTGTAGCCACCAAACGAGTTAGTGGCAACTGGAGACGGACCTCCTCAATTTAACTGCCTCAAACTGAGGAATGGCTTCAGATTTTACAGAAAAGTGACAATAGTGGGATACCTGAGCAATTTGTTCATCAACCTTTCAGGCTTCCCGTGTAATATGTAAATTGGAAATGTGCATAATGGTATCTTCTGGATGAAGAATGTAGGGTACGAGATAAGAGGGTGGGTACCTTTAGAAATGTGAGTCTTTTTCCATGTGAGAGGCAAGAGAGCTGGATTGGTGGTGGTGGGGTTATGGTTTTAAAATTGGGATGTGGAGATAGATTTCAGGTACTAGCAAAGAGTTCCAGCAGAGAAGTACCGCAGTGAGAGTGTGCAGTGAGGTCATGCTTGGGTGTTGTGTAAGGAGGGATATCTTCTGGGTGAAACACATGGGAGTGTGGAAAGGGTTGTAAAATTTATATATTTATTTAGACATTGTAGGTAGTGGCAAAGCCCTCCCTATATCAAGTTCCGGGTTAGGGTCAAGTTCAGGGTTAGAATTCCTTCAGAAATTGGAAGGCCTGCCCAAATGAAGAGAACAGAAAGGAACAGAAACTCTGGCCCAAAAGAATATGCAAATTTTTGTGAACTGCCTAGATAATTTTTGTGAGCTGCCTAGAGCCTTTAATGGGGCAGTTCCATTAACCACCCAGGGCAGTTCCATTAATGAGGCTGGAAGCATGATTGGCATGCAGAGCAAGACACAGCTAGATGTTATAGCAGGTGCCAGGTCTAACATCGAAAATGTGGGTGACTCCAAGGTGTAGAAACCAAATTGGTTCAAGGAGCCAGGGGCAATTATAGCCCAAACTGTGTCCTGAGGCAACATTCTGGTTGCCCTTCTTACCTGAATAGGGCAATTCTGGGGAATCTCAAAAGATTCCATTGTCAGTGTTTCCTGTGCTGGAGTTACAACAAAATGATTTGAATGGGTCAAGAGCAACTTATATATAAATGGAGTAAATGAACGTGCAAACACAGTATCTCTTAGGTCAGAAGACCCTAGTAAACCAATCAGTATTTTAATGAGTATACCTCTGAGTTCTTATCGCCCACTTAGCTCTTTTTGTTGGGAAGGGAGTGAAAAGAGCAGTGCTAGCAACAGGAGTCAGGCAGTATATAATTTAAACAAACAAATAATTTAGCTAAAAGCATCAAGGGAAATAACATAAACTTCTTTAAATGAATCAGAACTAGGGAACCTCCCAGGGAGGCAGTTGAATAGTTAGATGATGAGGGAATGAAAGGGATTATTAAGGAGGATATGAAGACTGCAGAGAAACTAAATGAGTTCTTTGCATCTGCCTTCATGGCAGAGCATACTGGGCATATACCTGTACCTGACCAGATTCTCAGGGACTGAGGCTAAAGAACTGAGTCAGATAGAGGTGATGAGAGACAACGTTCTAAACTGTCTGAAAAAATTAAAAAGTAACAGATCTCCAGGGCCAGATGGCATCCACCCAACAGTCCTTAAATAACTCAGATGTGAGATTGCTGACCTCCTTGCAAAAATATATAACTTATCCCTGCAATCGGGCTCTGTATCAGAGGACTGGAAAGTAGCAAATGTAGTACCGATTTTCAAAAAGGGATTTAGAGGAGATCTGGGAAATTGCAGGCTGGTTAGCTCTATGTCTGTTGTAGGCAAATAGATGGAAAGCATTCTCAAGGATACAGTTGTTAAGCATATAGAAGAAAAGGCCTTCCTGAAGCATGGCTTCTGCACAGGTAAATCTTTCCTCACGAACCTTTTGGAGTTCTTTGAGTGTCAACAGGTGTGTGGATAAAGGTGATCTAATTGACATAGTATACCTGGACTTTCAAAAAACTTTCAGTAAAGTTCCTCATCAAAGACTCTTGAGAAAACTTAGCAGTCATGAGATAAGGGGGCAGGTTCATGTGTGGATTGGTAACTGGATGAAAGACAGGAAGCAGAAGGTAGGAATAACTGGGCAGTTTTCACAATGGAGGGAAGTAAGAAGTGGAGTCCCTCCAAGATCAGTACTAGGACCACTGGTCTTTAACTTTGTTCCTAAATGATTTAGAAGTTGGTGTAAGCAGTGAGGTGGCCAAATTTGAAGATGACACCAAACTATTTAGGGTAGTGAAATCCAAAACAGATTGTGAGGAGCTCCAAAATCATCTCTCCAAACTGGATGAGTGGGCAACAAGATGGCAAATGCAGTTTAGCGTTATTAAGTGTAAAGTGATGCATAATGGGGCAAAAAACCCGAATATCACATATACAATGATGGGATCTGAGCTGACTGACCAGGAGAGGGATCTTGGGATTGTGGTGGACAGCTCATTGAAAGTGTCGACTCAATGTGCAGCAGCTGTGAAAAAGCCTGTTTCCATGCTTGGAATCATTAGGAAGGGGGTTGAAAATAAAACTGCTAATATTATAATGTCCTTATACAAAACTATGGTGCAGCCACATTTGGACTACTGAGTGCAGTTCTGGTCACCATATCTTAAGAAGACAGTGTAGAACTGGAAAAGGTGCAGAAGAGAGCAACCAAGATGATCAGGGACCTAGAGCACTTTCTTTACAAGGCAGGACTACAATACCTGGGCCTTTTTAATTTAGAAAAAAGACGATTGAGGGGGTGACATGATAGAGATCATAAAATCATGCATGATATGGAGAAAATTGATATAGATAAATTTTTCTCTGTCTCGCATAACTCTAGAACCAGAGGTCATCCCATGAACCTGATTGCCATGGAATTTAGGACCAACAAAAGGAAGTACTTTTTCATACAACATATAATCAGTCTATGGACTTCTCTGCCACAAGATGTGGTGACTGTCAACAACCTGGATTGCTTTAAGAGGATGAATTAAGAGGATACATTTTTAGATAAATTCATGGAAGACAGGTCCTTCAATTGCTACTAGTCTGAGGGCTATAGGCCACCTCCAGCCTCAAAGGCAAGATACGTCTAAATACTAGCTGCAGGGGAGTAGCAGTAGGAGACAGGGCATGCCCTCAGCTCTTGCCTGTGGGCTTCCCAGAGGCATCTGATGGGCCACTGTGTGAAACAGGATTCAGGACTAGATCGGCCTGCGGCCTGATCCAGCAGGTCTTTTATCACGTTCTTATCGAATGCAGTTTCATCACATTAAAATGTCATTAACAGTCCCCCAACTTTCTGGTTACTTTACTTTGAGCCTTAAAAGCAAGCCCAAGGAAGTATGCCTTGCAGCGCTTCTGAAAGGTATGGAGTATCTAGAGAGAAGATCTGAGATTCATACTGTAACTAGCAGGGTAGGGGCAGGCATTGAAAATTCATCTCTTAACATCCTTGCTTTATGAACCTGACACACAGATGGTCTCATTAAGAGGCTGCCCTTGGTTGATCTCACAGATCATAATGGGTAAAGGGGAAAGGCAGTTGCTGTGGAGGCATGTGTCTGAACTGCGGTTTGAAGCGCAGTTTGAGCACAGTTCGGAAGCAGTGTGGGGAAGCTTTAAGAAAGAGGAGAGCAGTCCTTACCTGCTCTCCCACCCCATGTAGTTTCCTGCTGGGTCAGCACTTGGCCCTAGTACCCCCATACAGCACCAGCATGCACATGGTATCTGCACATGCGCAGACATGTACATGGTGTCTTGTTCTCCTCTTTCTTAAAACTTCCCTGCATTGCTTCTGAACTGTGCTCAAACCGTGCTTTGAACTGCAGTTCAGGCACGTTCCTATTGCTGTGCTCAGTTTAATCTGTTAAGGACATTGTCGATTAAACCAGAATGTTGTAATTTCCCTGGAAGATAACAGGGGGATTGTGCTGATGCTGGAGCTCCTGATGTTGGAGAAATGTGCCAATTTTATTGATTGATTGATCCTAGTAGAGGTGAGCCACTGCATCATTGGAAGTTTCTGAAGTTTTCAACGGCAATAACCTAATCTCAAGGTAATAAATATGTGAAAGATAATCACCAGATCATAATCAGATTGCCTGGGTTTTTATTTGGTAGATTTGGTGGAAGGTGCCCTTGGCCACAGCTATAATCTGGGCTTCCAGTTATAGGAACACAGGGAAAAGACAAGGCACTGGAGGGTGGGATCTGTATGGGTTGTTTGTTCTGGAAATGTTAATCCTGTTTTTCTGGAATCGTGTACTTATTTTAAACATTAGAAATAGTGTTTTTATTTTATTTTTTCATATCATAGCTTACCACTATCACTTAAAATAGAGTAGGATAAAAATGAAAATAACAACACCACATACCAATAGTTTAGGATCTAGTCATCAAGAAGTTAAGGATTCCCCCCCCCCTTTTATTCTGTTTTTATTTTTATACAGTACCTCTAGTGTCTGTTTAAACCATTTTCCCCCAGAGAAGAGATTGGCCTGAGTCTTCCTTGTATGAAATTTTCCGCCTGCTGCTTTGCAATCCTAGCTCATTATCTTTCCCTACTTAGTTCAGTTTATGTTCCTGAATGTTTTTCTGCCTTAGGAATTTCAATTCATTTTCCAGTGATTTAGGACTTGGTGATTTTTTAATATTAGACTAATATTAAGTGGTGGAGGAAAGGGCTGGATTATACCATTTAGTGTGTGTGGGTTTTATTTTTGGTTGGTCACTATTTTCTGGTTGAATATGTGGTATTTTACCTACCATATAATTGGCACCTTGCTGGTTCAGAACAGGATTTCTGGGGCCAATTTTTATGATGTGTGAATCAAATTAAAATGAGGTCAAGATGACATAAGGTGGCTGGTTGGTTGCTCCTAATTTTTATTTGCCTGCAACTCAGTCACTAGCCTGACTCATCTTTAAAAATTCCATACATCATGCAGTAATCCTAGATGCCCTGGATTGAGCCAACCAGAGGAGCATGGAAGTATGTTAAGGTTAAGACGAGAAATATTATTCAAGGGTATTCATCATCTATAGTTTAAGCAGTGATAACAAAGATAATGTGAAGCATGCCCGGTCTCTAAATCTATAGGGACTCAGCCGTTCTTCACTTGGGGATCATTTCTATCTCTTAGCTAAAGCCTGAAGTCAAATTTGCTACCTCTGTGGTAATGGCCCTCCACTCAGTTGTCAATTGGGGATCAGAACAAGATTTGGAGTACTTCAAACACACAATATTTCCTTACCAGCATGCTGAATCACTTAGCCCATAAATGCATAACAGATGTGCTTTGAGCCTAAGTCTATCGTAGGCTGGAACACTTGGTAATTATCTTCTGGTGAAACTAAAAGAAAGATGTAGTAAAAATGAGACGACTATGATTGAACTCAGTTGTGAGATTATTGTTCTGATGCTTCTAAGTGGATTTCAGATTTTTAGCAAAGCATTTCCAACACTTCATCCTCTTTCAAAACCTTAAAAAAAGAGAATGAAATGTATAGGCTCACAAAAAAATATTTCAGCTAAGCATAGTTAATAGATTGAACAGGCGTATACCACATAAGGAACCATGCACAATTGTCTTATTTTCCAACTTGGTAAAGATAGAACTTCCATTTCAGTTGAACTTTTTGAGCATATTACTTTGTTTTACTGTAACTACTGAAACTGTGCATAATACTGATTATAGTCCTCTGGATGACAGATGCTCATCAGAGAATCAGACAATAATACTGGTCGGTATGGTGATAAAATGAAAGAGATCCGTTAGAGAGAGAGAGAGTGTGTGTGTGTGTATGCGTGTGCGTGTGTGTCTTATTTACAGCGCAGCATAAAGGCAGAGCCTTTTTAAAAATTACACTTTTTTACTGGCACCAGTGTAATCTGTCACCTGTATAACATAATTACTGTGTGATCCTAGAGCATGATGTTGGTAGAGAAAGGGCTAGCTAGCATCCCTAAGGCCATCTATCACTGCAGGTTTCTGGGTTCAAATGATGTAACTAGTGAACATCGATAAAGATCTGTTGAATCTGACTCTTGTTACTTTAATAGCAAAGGGAGGGAAAGAAATAACCTTACTGTGAAAACATATCACCTTTAATGTACCGTGAATGAGGTACAAGAAATCAATTCAATAATTGTAACACACAAATGACTAAAGGCAATAAAAGCACAGATTTAACAAATCAGGGGCGTAACAAGGCTGAAGTGGGCCCAGAGACAAAATTTTAAAACGGGCCCCTCGCTGATACACACATACACACACACATCACATGTGACTTGCCTCTGGGGGGCCCCTCGAGGCGTGGGGGCCCCCAGGCAGCCACCTCCCCTTGCCTAATAGTAGTTACGCCCCTGAAACAAATCCATATGAAGAATAAAGATTCACAGTACATGTCCATATATACATGTGAGATCCAATAAAGTTCATGACAGTGACCTCCGTTTAGAAAGTAACTCTTTGTCAAGTGCAAGAATAAATTTTTCTAGATGTAGAAATTTCCAAAAAAAAAAAACCCATGAAAGCTAGAATACCCTAAAAGAGATGTATCAAACATGAACTTATCTATAAATAGTACTAACACATGATAGTGTAATGCAAAAATTTATGAAAAATGTTTATAAGCAATGTAAATTGACATTGTCATATATAAAAAGCTGATAAAACACAGCTTTAAGAACATTTTCAGTAATAACAAATAATTGGCAATAGCTCCTTTAATTCAGCATATGATAGTAATTCATAAAGACATGTCATTCAACATATGATAGTAATTTTATTAATTACCTGGATAGGTAGTTTGGAGGCACCATTAACTACAAATTTCTTGGAATAAAATCATTCTCCTGATTTTTAAAAAAATGTTGCTATAGAAAAAGTATATGTCTCTACAAGGAAAGTAAGTGATCCTTTAATAAACTTACTTAAATAAGAAGCATTTTAGATTTTTCACCTGAAATCAGTTGTACCTTATGGACTCAATGATAAACTGGATTTTTCATCTTTTTAATAGAGTTCTGGCATGGTTTATTTACTAATATGTAAGTCACTTCAGGATCAGGCTACACACATTAAGATATATTTCTAATGTCTGTGTATAATTAGAGCAAGTTACATTACTCAGATATAAATAGCTTTCAGTGTGTGAGTATCTTTAGTTTTCTACTTCAGCGTGGTGTAGTGGTTAGAGTGCTAGACTAGGATTGGGGAGACCCAAGTTCAAATCCCCATTCAGCCATGATACTAGCTGGGTGACTCTGGGCCGGTCACTTCTCTCTCAGCCTAACCTACTTCACAGGGTTGTTGTGAGGAGAAACTTAAGTATGTAGTACACCGCTCTGGGCTTCTTGGAGGAAGAGCGGGATATATATGTAAAATAACTAACTAACTAACTAACTAAATGTTGGCACCATACATAAAATATTTTGTGACTATTAGAGACGTGAGTTTTGAGCGGTATAGCAATCGGTTAAAATAAATAAAATAAATAATTATTAGGTTTTTATATATGTCAATTTACATTGTTTATAAACATTTTTCATTAATTTTTGTATTACACTATTATTTGATAGTATTATGTATAGATAAGTTCATGTCTGATATGTCTCTTTTAGGATAATCTAGCATCCATGGTTGTTTTTTTTTGAAGTTTCCACATCTAGAAGAATATATTCTTGCACTTGACAAAGAGTTACTTTGGAAACGGAGTTCACTCTGTCACTGTCATGAACTTTTATTGGATCTCACATATTTAAATGGACTTGCACATGTGATTCTTTATTATCTTCAGATTTTTTATATATCTTCTTTTATTGCCTTTTAGTCATTTGTGTGTATTACAATTATTGTACTGATTGCTTGTACCTCATTCATGGTACATTAGAGGTGATACGCATTCACAGTAGGCATCTTTTTTGTTGTAGTTTGTAATTATTTAGTGGATTTCTGTATGCATTGTGTTTGTTGTTTGGGAAAGAAATGTCTTCATTTCTGCCTGATGTGCGCAGTCCAGCAGGATAAACATTGGGTAGCCATGCTTCCTGCTTTTGTCCTGTTGTTGTTGTTGTTGTTATAGTAAATGTTTGTATTTGTGGGTAATATTGCCTAGCCCAGAAACATCCCGTCACCAATAACAATTGGAGTGAGAATTGTAAATAAAAATGTGTAAGCCATTATTCAGAAAGCTATTCAGACACCTTGAAGAGCTTGCATGTGACCAGTGGAACTTCTGACTTTTTGGAACAGTGGAACTTCATTAGAATTTACTTCTGAGACTGTCCAGAGAAGGGGACAGGTGCTTGAAGAACACAATTCTACATCTCTGCTAGCCTTGCAGAGCTGTTTGTAGGTTCTGTAGATTGTGACTTCAGTTTTTCTTAGACTCTGTACAGCCAAGGTGAAAGGCCCATATGATGAACAATGCAATGCCGGTGTTCCTGATTGGCCAGTGCTGCTGAGCATGTGGACACCCGCTAAGGTGGGTGTTGCACAGCACAGTTACACAACTATTTAAAAGAGGATACCCACACTTGGGCAGTACTACTTTCATTGGAAATACTGTAAGTTCCACTGTGCAAGTGTGAGCATGCTCTTAGGGATGTGCATAAAACCGGTTCTCCCGGTTCGGGTCCGGACCGGACCGGGGTGGTTCGGTTTTGGTTTTGCCGGACCACCCCCCCGGTCCGGTCCGGTTTCGAACCGGTTCGGATCCGAACCGAACCGGTTCGGATCACAAAAAGTGGCTGGTTTTGAAGGGGACATTGTGTTCTACCTGCCACCCAAATTTCAAGTCGATTGGACCTTCCTCTGATTTTTTACAATTTTTTTTTAATTAATTTTTGCCCATAACTCACAATGTGGAGCCCTTAGGGGCAAAAAAGCTGGGGTTGGTGGTAGCCACCCATGGGTGTCCTCCACCCCAAAAATCCCAAGGCAATTGGTGGCTCCTAGTATTATTGGTGAATTTTTGAAGAAAAATTTTTTTCCATTGGCTAGAATGGGGGTTTAGGGCTGCCCCCGACCCACCTCTGTGGGGTGGCAGCACCCCCAAAGTGGGTCCGGGGCCATGGCAAAAATGCCCTCAGTCCCTCCCAGCAATCCCCGTAGAGATAGGAGTGATGGTTCTGTTGTTTTTCTGAGGTGTTCTGAGTGTAGATTCTATGATAGCTAATGAGATTTCCAATGAGACACCATGAATCCACTCTCATTTGCTATCACAGAATCCACACTCACTCAGAACACCTCAGAAAAACAACAGAACCATCACTCCTATCTCTATGGGGATTGCTGGGAGGGACTGAGGGCATTTTTGCCATGGCCCTGGACCCACTTTGGCGGTGCTGCCACCCCACAGAGGTGGGTCTGGGGCAGCCCTAAACCCCCATTCTAGCCAATGGAAAAAAATTTTTCTTCAAAAATTCACCAATAATACTAGGAGCAACCCAACAATTGCCACCCCATCTTTTTGGCGCCTCTCTCTGGGTGCCCTAACACGTAACACCTAGTCAGTCCATCTTAATGCCTACCTACTACCACCACTCCTATCCAAGCAAGTAAGAGGAGGACACTCAGAGAGACAACACCCACTCTCTGATCTAACAAAAAGGCCACTGCTGTGCTGCCTGCCAGCACAGCAGCAGCAGCGGAGAAGCACACTAAGCACAAGAGCAGCACACACAGAGAAGAAGCAGGAGGCGGAGCAGCAGAGCAGCATACCTGCCGCTCTGCATGATGGGTGATGTGATGCCCAAAGAAACCACCGCCTCACTCATTGCCTGCCACTGACTAGGCCCGACAGACAGAAGCCAGCCAACCTGCTCTGCTCTGCTCTGCTCTGCTGCTCCCCATGGATGATGCACACACACCCTACATCTGCATCCAAATTACCAGACCAGACCAAGTGCGCAGAGTCAGCACAGGCCAGCAGCCACCAGCCCAGCAACAACAACAGCTACTACTGCTACCACCACAACCAGTGTTTCCGCTACAATCACATTCCCAGTCCAGTCACGCGCGCCACAGCCTGAGACTAGCACACAGCCAACAGCTGCTGCCAGCCAGTGCCTGGCAAGCCCAGCCAACATGAGGAGGAGAGAGCTAAGTAGACGGCGCACGCACATCACCAACCCATCACGACGGCGCAACTTCAAGGGGAGAGGGCACAATTACAGGCAGGAGGAGGAGGAGGAGGCGGCGAGGCAATCCTAGCACAGATTTGAAAGTTTAAAATCCACCAGGACATCTTCTAGAATCTAGACTTCTGTTTTTTCTACCACCAGCTGTAGTGTCTAGTTAGTCAGTGTGCTGTGCAGCTGAGCTGAGCTGAGCTGCGCTGCGCTGCGTGTGAGGAAGGATGATTGTGGCTAGTTCTTTAGTTTCAGCAGACTGAGCATTGAGCATGGGCAGTGGCCTTGGGAAGCAACACAATTACACGACACTCACCTGCTGCTGCTGGTTCTAGAAGTTGCCTCTTCTCGTCTTTTCACCTCTTCGTGTCGTGTGTGTGTGTGCGTGTGCAGTGAGTGCATGCCTTTTGCCTTGCTGGAAAGAAATGCTTCTCTGGTCCACCACCACATATTTGCTCAAGGACACAGAGGCCCAAGGCAGAGGTGGTGGCACCAGTGTGAGTGTATGTGTGCTGGTGGTGTTTGCCACCACAGGTGTTTTTTTGTGTGTGTACTGTGTATGTGTGCGCTGCTAGCTAGGAGGGGGGAGGGAGGGAGGCAGGGAGGGAGGCAGGGGGGAGGAAAGGGGAGGGGGAGAGGGATGTAGAGGGGATTGAAGGGGGGGAGGGTCCGGCTCAGAGTTGCTCAGCCACATATTTGTGCACACACGTGTGTGCTTCGGTGGGAGAGACCAGACTCTCATCATCTGCCAGACCGGGGTTGGGATGGAGGGAGGCATGGGGGGGAGGGAGTTGGAGGGGGGAGGAAAAAACATGTAGACAGACACACACCACACCACACACAGGAAGCATCCACACACAGAGACAGTGCTAGGCATCCATTCACACAGACAGACAGACAGACAGACAGACACACAACAGGAAGAGACAGACTGAGCCTGCACCACACACACACACACAGACCCAATTCCCCCCCTGCACAGTTATCAATCAATATGTTGTGTTGGCAGCCAGTTCATTGCTATTCTGATGGTTTTGGGTTTTTTGCCATCAGCCAACATCAACAGTGACCACAATCAAGATGAACATAAGATGATAATAATTCATTCGTTTCATTAGAAAAAATCATCCAATCATTTTCTCCATGTAAACCAAGCCCCCCACACATGATTTCTGGCAACATTTTCAATAAAATCAATTCATTTGGCATTCATCATTTTGTTCTCCCTTTGTCACCTTTTTTTCTTTCTTTTGCATAATTTTGAGGCTTGATTTTAACATGGGGTTTTTAAAGAAAAATTTATTTACATGTTTATTTACATACAGTATTTACATATCTACACTGCATTTTAGAACGTATACCCGCCGCTGCCGCTATGTCTAGTACTCCGTGGGCTGTGCTACTTTGGGGGGGTGTGCCGTGCCCACGCCAGGTCCCCAAATGCTGACAGGTGGATAGATAAAGGGCCTGTGCTGGTCAGCATTGGGTTTCTTTTTAGGTGGGCGTGGGCATTGTAAACATCTGGCCAGTCGCAGCACTACAACTACTACTACAACTGCATCTCTGTGTGGGCACACTACACGCTGCGACTGGCTGGCACGGCTCAGCATCTGTCACGTCAGCTCAGCTAGAGGTGGAAGGGGGGAGGGTAGGGATAAGCACAGAGGTCGAGCCAGGCAGGTGACCAACCATGGGGCAACCCACGGTAATCACTCGCCCGGCTCAAACTCCAGCTTGGGGTAGCCCAACAGGGGGAGGTTCACCTTAAGGAAGACCAGCTGCTCCACCAGACCAGGGTCCAAGCGGGAGCGAGAGGGTGTCACCACGTCCCCGGCACGTGAAAACACCCACTCGCTCTGGACACTGGTTGGGGGGCAGGAGAGGAGGCGCACAGCCACCACCGCCAGGTCCGGCCAGACTTGGCGGCGGCTCGCCCAGAACTGTGCGCAGTCCACGCCGTCTCCCTCCACAGGCTCCTCCAAGTACTGTGCAACGCATTGCTCAGCACTGGAGGGGGGCCTGGCAGGTCGAGCCTCCCGCATACCAGGCATGGCGCCATAGCAGAACCGCTGAAACCACTGGGCGGATCTCGAGTCGGTAGCAAGTGGCTGCTGCGATGGCGCCGCCTGGGATGCCGCGCTGCTGGACTGGGAAGAGGGAGGGGAAGGGGAAGCTGACGCCGGCTGGCCGCCCATGCTGCTGCTGGGTGCGGGTTGGGCCGCGAGGGCTGCCCCTGCACCACTACCAACACCCTGGTCTCTGCGGGCCCTAGCGGCCTCCTCCTCCCTAACCTTCTCGACTAGGATGCCCTTCCACCTGGGCAATTCGTCGACACTCACGGCATTGCCCTTGAGGGCTGGGTGACAGAGACAAGCGAGGACATACTCCTCCCTGTCTCCCAGCACATCAACGAGCCGCTTGTCAACCCAGACCTCAGCCTCCCAGCCAGAGCACGACCCTCTGGCGTGGTCAGAGAGATATGGAGTCCACCCATCAGCTTCTCTAGACCAACAGCTGTGGGCAGCGCCTGGCTCAAGGGAGTGGTGTCGCCACACAAGCCCTTCGTGGCAAGCTGGAAGGGCTCGAGTGCCGACACTGCCTCAGACATCTGCTTCCACTCTGCGTTCGAGAAGTCGCAGACATCCAAGGACTCGTCCCTCGCCAGGGCGACAAGGGCTCTCTCCTGCTCCAACAGGCGCTGGAACAGGAGGAAGGTGGAGTTCCACCGCGTCTCCACATCCGTAGGGATGAGATGGCGAGGAAGGCCAAGGTCATCCTGCTTCTGGCGAAGCAGTCTCCTGGACTTCTCGCTGCGGTGGAAGTGGGTGGCCAGCTTGCGAGACTTATCCACAAGCGTGGCCGTGGCAGCAACAGCAGCTGGGATGGGGCGGGCCCCCTTCTCCTGGGATGCCTTCAGCTCCTTAAGGCCAAGGGCGTCCCTGACGGTCAGATGGAGCGTGTGTGCCATACACCGTATGTTCACACAGTCCATGACTGTCTCGACAGCGGCGGTAACGTTGGCTCCATTGTCGGTGACAATGAAGCCGCGGGAGAGGTGTGGACACCCGCCAATCCACTCCTCTATCTGGCGGTCGAGTACGGCCTCCACCTCCTCCGCGGTGTGCCTCGTGTCCATCGTCTCCACGTGCAGGACGGCCCACCTGTGCCGTAGTGCAGCGGGAGCCGCGCCGGACCCGGAAGCATCGCCCGCGGAGGTCCCCTCACTCTCCGGTCCCCACCAGTGGGCAGTGAGGGCCAGGAAAGAAGCGTGCATCCCACTGACACTGGTCCAGAGGTCAGTCGTGAAATGCACGCTTGTCCCAGCCGGAGCTGCACGCAGGTCGTCCGACACGAGCTCCCTGCACCGGCGGTACAGGGAGGGGACCACATTCCGGCTGAACGTGGTCCTTGAGGGGATGACGTATTCGGGAGCCAGGTATTGGAGAATCCGGCGGAAGCCGTTGTTCTCGACCACCTGAAACAGCTGGTCATCGGTGGAAATCATCTCCCCTATGAGGCGGGTGAGGTGATGATGGTCCACGCGAACAATACGCTGGCTGCCCGAGGACTGCGTCCACCGCTGGCTGGCACACTGCCGCTGCCCGCCCTAGTGGCAGATGCACAAGGCGCACTAGCGCTGCCAGCCTGTCCCCTGAGACCTGGGTGGTGACGCTCTAGGTGTCTCCACATAGGCGTCGTACCCAGGTGCGCAGGGTCCCTTCCACGGCTGACAAGCATCCTGCAGTGGACACAGCGGGCGTGGAATGGGGCATCTTGAGGGACCTCAAAATGCACCCATGCACCACTGCCCTTGGCCTCCTGCGCCCTGGGCGCCGTCCTAGGCCGTTTCTCGCAGGGTGGCTGCAGTCCTGGGGGGGGGGCGGCCGCTGCTGCCTGCCCACTGCTGCCACCCAACCCGCCCCTTCCGCCCTCCACAGCGGAGGAAGGGCCCAGCTCAACTGGCATCGGAGAGGCAGGCTTCTCCTCCACCACCTCGCCAGACCGCTCCCCACCAGAGTGTCGGGCTTCACGAGGGGGGGCCCCACTGAGCGGCGAAAGGATAGGGGGAAGGGGCCCCAGAGGGAGGGAGAACCTGGCTGCATCGCTGCCAGCCGCACGGTCCTCACCGCCCTCTACCTGCTCTTCCAACTCCACAGTCTCCTCCACCTCAACAACTGGCGGTACCTCAGCAGCACCTGGTGCCGCCGGCGAGGAGGGACCCGCCACAGCCCTAACGGTGCCTCTGCCTCTGCCACGATTGGAGGCAGCAGGCGTGGGGAACTGAATCCTGCGCACCAAAGATGGGGCCGGAGCAAAGAATTCTCCAATGGGGAGAACTGGGGTGTCCTCAGGCTCCCCGCATCCTCTCCCTCCCCGTGCCGCAGGCGCACCCCGCACCTGGCCTCTCCCACCTCTGCCTGCCAGCCTTGAGCGAGCCCTGCCCGCCACACGGCGCTCAGACATGCTGCTAGGTCAGAAGGAGGGAGACTTTAGGAGGAAGGCCAGACAGGGTCAAAAAAATAATTTGGAGGGGCTTAGGGGCCAAAAAAATGGCAGCTGATTTGGAGGCGGCGGGGGGGGGAGTTTGTTTTCAAAAAAGGAAGCCAATTGGGGGGAAAGGAAGACTTTTTGATATGGGGGGGTAAAGCCAATCGAAGTGAGGGGGAGGGTGTCCTTTTAGAATTTGGGAGTCGACCACCAAGCCAATTGGGGATATGGGTCTGGGAGGGTTTTTTTTAAAAAATAGGGGGTTAAAGGGTGGACCCCTGGTGTGGGAGGGTGGCACGGGCAGTTGGGTGGAGTAGTTGTGGTGTGGGTGGCAAGTTTTTAACTTTTTTTTGGGGGGGGAGTGGATGGGGGGAGGGCACAGCACCTACCGGGGGTGGGGGAGGGACGCAGTCAATGCTTGGGAACCTGCAGATCAAAGGAGGAAACCCTTATTTAGTGAACTGGAACACAAAGTGTGGGTTCTGGGGGGTGGTTCTCAAGTAATGCTCCTGTGGGGGGAGCATCAAACTCAATGCAGCCTATTTAGTGACTCTAAATTGCACACAACCCAAACCAGAACCCAGTCACACCTACACAGAGGTTGAACCCACCCACTCTGTGACTCTGCCCGCCCAATGCCATGGCAAGCAAGCAGCAGCAAACACTTGATGGCAGCCTCATGGATTGAACATCATGATCATCATCATATGTGTGTATTGGCCCAGCATGTAGTGGCAGCATCAGAGCCCAGGACCCCACTCAGACTGCCCCAGAGGCAAGGAAACACTCTGGCATGGCATGGGCCCAGCATGTAGTGGCAGCATCAGAGCCCAGGACCCCACTCAGACTGCCCCAGAGGCAAGGAAGCACTCTGGCATGGCATGGGCCCAGCATGTAGTGGCAGCATCCGATCCCCTGACCCCACTCAGACTGCCCCAGAGGCAAGGAAGCACTCTGGCGTGGCATTGGCCCAGCATGTAGTGGCAGCATCAGAACCCAGGACCCCACTCAGACTGCCCCAGAGGCAAGGAAGCACTCTGGCGTGGCATTGGCCCAGCATGTAGTGGCAGCATCCGATCCCCTGACCCCACTCAGACTGCCCCAGAGGCAAGGAAGCACTCTGGCGTGGCATTGGCCCAGCATGTAGTGGCAGCATCCGATCCCCTGACCCCACTCAGACTGCCCCAGAGGCAAGGAAACACTCTGGCGTGGCATTGGCCCAGCATGTAGTGGCAGCATCCGATCCCCTGACCCCACTCAGACTGCCCCAGAGGCAAGGAAACACTCTGGAAGAAGGCACCTGTTCAAAAACCACCTGCAAGACACATGCAATGCAACGCAACACACAGCAGCAATTTCTTTATTGGGCATGAAGACACAAGTTGCAATGGTACATCTCCTCTCCCTCCTCCCCACACCCAAATGCATTTCAAGATAGGGGTGTCCCTATTTAAAACCGCCAGCTAGGGAGAGAAAGGGGGCAACAAAAGGTGCACAATTGCACACGCACTAACCCCTCTTCTTCCGGTCCTTCTCCTGCCGCTCACTGCTGGTCACAGATGCGCCGCCGCCAGCCAACCCCCTGGGCTGGGACACAACAGGGCGGCCGCACGAGGCACAGGCAACCGGGGTAGTTCAACGATGGAGGGGCAGAAGTGAGGAGACAACACTATTTATGTGTTGTTGCTCAACTCACCCCCAAGCAGAGACAAATGAAATAAAACAACTTTCAAAAGGAAAAAAAACCGATGGCGGGGACCTCCAGGTGAGGTCGGAGGTAGGATACTGTGTGGCTGCAGCTGTGGGAGGAAGAAGAAGTGAAGGGATGAGGAGAGAGAAAGAGAGAGAGAGAGGAAGAAGAGAGGAGGAGCTGTAATGTAGCAGCAGGGAGGGGGATTCGGGTGTGGGAGGAGGACAGCAGCAGCAGCAGTGACGGTCCCAAGAGGGGGAGAGACCAACAGAGGGTGTTTGGGAGGTGGAGTGTGTTTCAGGGGGTCTGGGGTATGTAGCGGGGAGTCAGGGGGGCAAGAGGGGGAGAGACCAACAGAGGGTGTTTGGGAGGTGGAGTGTGTTTCAGGGGGTCTGGGGTATGTAGCGGGGAGTCAGGGGGGCAAGAGGGGGAGAAACCAACAGAGGGTGTTTGGGAGGTGGAGTGTGTTTCAGGGGGTCTGGGGTATGTAGCGGGGAGTCAGGGGGGCAAGAGGGGGAGAGACCAACAGAGGGTGTTTGGGAGGTGGAGTGTGTTTCAGGGGGTCTGGGGTATGTAGCGGGGAGTCAGGGGGGCAAGAGGGGGAGAGACCAGAGGGTGTTTGGGAGGTGGAGTGTGTTTCAGGGGGTCTGGGGTATGTAGCGGGGAGTCGGGGGGAAAGAGGGGGAGAGACCAGAGGGTGTTTGGGAGGTGGAGTGTGTTTCAGGGGGTCTGGGGTATGTAGCGGGGAGTCGGGGGAAAGAGTGGGAGAGACCAGAGGGTGTTTGGGAGGTGGAGTGTGTTTCAGGGGGTCTGGGGTATGTAGCGGGGAGTCAGGGGGGCAAGAGGGGGAGAGACCAGAGGGCAGGGTGTGTTTTGGGGGGATTAGTATGAGTAAAGGGGGATGAATCTGGGTGGGAGAGGGCAGGAGTGGAGGAGGAGGAGGTGGCAGTGGGGGGAGTGGGTTTCTGGAGGGGAGGGAGGGGGGAAGCTGGGAGCAGAGCAGAGGGCCACACAGAGAGGGGAACAATCAATGAATCAATCAAAGCAAACCAAACAATATGAAAAAAAGTCCAAAACAAAAAACAAAACCTGGGACCAATGGGCAGAAAGTCTGGGGGGGGGGGGAGGAACCAACAACAACCAGCAGGGAGGAATGGGACACACACACACACACACAGCAAAACCAGAACCAAAAGAAGCTAATTGATTTCACACAAAAAACCAAAGTAACTAAGACAGGACTCAACAGGCAGCAGCAGCGCCAGGGAGGATGGGGAACAACACTCAGTCTGGGTGGGAGGGGGCAGGCAGGGCAGGAGTGGAGGAGGAGGAGGTGGCAGTGGGGGGAGTGGGTTTCTGGAGGGGAGGGAGGGGGAAGCTGGGAGCAGAGGGCCACACAGGGGAACAATCAAATTTGAATCAAAAGAATCTATACACAAAGTAAAAAAAAAGGAAACCAAAGGGCAGCCAGAAAGTCTCAGGGCGGGGGGGGGGAGGTAACAACTACCAGGGGGAGGGACTGGGGGAGTGGGTGGGACACACATAGGGAGCAAAACCAAAACCAGAACCTAATTCCACAAAGAAATCCAAAGAATGCAAGACTCAACAGGCAGCAGCACAGGAGGGAAACAATCTTATCTGGGTGGGAGGGAGGGAGGGGGGAAGCTAGGAGCAGGGCCAGAGGGGAACAAATTAACAATCAAAATCAGAACACAAGGAATCCAATTGCAGCAATAATATAAACTAAATCCTCAGGAACACAACTCAGACAGGCAGCCAGCAATAACAATAGCAGAAGTTATTAATTAAAAACCAAAATCAGCAAATATATAAATTTACACAGAAGCAATAATTGAATGAAACTCAAAAAGTGGAACAAAAGTCAGGCAAGGCACAAAAACAGGAAAGCAATGCAGAAGATGGGGGTGGGGGTGGGGGGGAGGAGGGCAAGCCAAAACTTTGGGAGAAGGGTTGAGAGAGAAAGGGTGAAGAGAACAGAAAACACAACAGGGAAAGTTGGAAAAAGTTGAGGGGAAAGTATTAAAGAGGTTTGGACAGAGACAGACAGAGGGCAGATGGACAAGGTGGCACACAACAACACGCAGAGAGACAGACACACACTAATGTGACACACAGTCAGGGACTCACAGCAGACACCAGCAGCAAAAGAGCAAGCAAGGTCTCAGAGATGATCCCACAACTGCAGCCAAGAGAAGTTTCCAGAGAAGAGGCTTGGGTTTATATAGGTTTGAAATTCCCTCCTTTGGGAGCCCCCACCTTTGCACTCCCCCCACGGCCAACAGGGTGCCAGCTCTCAACAGTGCAACAGCCAAGCAGCCTACCAGACCAAAGGACTCATTCTGGCCAATCAAGGATCAATAGCGCAGCCAATACAATGCCTGGAAATAGCATCACAAAATGGATGCAAGGAGGAGCAAAAGTTTCGGGAAGGAGACACAAAATGGAGGACACACTTGCAACTTTAAAGAGACACTCCAGAGACTCAATGGCACTCCCGGACCGGTTCGGGAAACCCGAGCCGGTTCGGTACCGAACCGGCTCGGATTCGGTCCGGCTCGGTCCTGGAAGGGCCCGATTCAGTCCGGGATCGAACCGCCGGATCCGGACCGGTTCGGGACGAACCGGTCCGGATCCAGACCGAACCGCACATCCCTACATGCTCTTGCCCAGCACCACCAGGGCACATGCTGTCTTCCACATGCAAAGCAGTACTGGCTAATCAGGAACACTGGCATTGCCTTGTGTATCAGACCGGCCATCTTATGTACACCTACTTGAGAGTAAGCCCCACTGAACTCAGTGGCTGACATCCTGACTAATGAAGCGCATGAGCAAATAAGCTGTGCAGGCATACAGCAGCATCCCTTGCACAATTCCCTCTGTCGTCTTGCATTTGCATTGTTGTACAAGAAGGTTGAGTCCGGAACCCTCCACATACTTCATGTGGGGAGTAAGATCAAAAACATGTTGCTGACCTTCTGTGCCATGTTTCCAATTTTACAAAGTACTTTGGAGTGCAGAGAGTGCTCCAGATTCTTAGTCCTCTTGAACAACAGCAGAGATGTGGGTCTTCCAGACAATTATGAATTGGAAAAACTTTGGAAGAATTTCCCACAGAAATGTTCCCCTAATTTGCATACAGTGTGTATTCCCACCCACCCCGGTGCCCTAAATAGATAGTGATATAATTTGTCATGTTTGACATATTAATACAGTAAAAACAAACAAAAAATGCTCCACCATATCTCCCACCCCCCACTGTATCTCAAACATTTTTCTAGTAGCCAAGTAGAAATTTTAGAAATGGAAAAATTTCCATGGAAAAATAAAGTATGGGGACATTTTCCAGAAGATTTTCCACCCCATAGCTCTGTGAGACAGTGTGAGTGTAAGAGGACATGGGAGTTGCACAAGGGATGCTATTGAATTTCCACACTTCCTACTTATATGCATGTTTAGCTGGTCTGTATGTCAGTCAGTAAGAATTCTAAGTCAGCCTGTATAGCCAGCGTGGTGTAGTGGTTAAGAGTTCTGGACTGGGACCGGAGAGACCTGACTTCAAATCCCCATTCAGCCATGAAACTAGCTGGGTGTCTCTGGGCCAGTCACTTCTCTCTCAGCCTAACCTACTTCACAGGGTTGTTGTGAGAAGAAACTCAAGTATGTAGTACATCGCTCTGGGCTCCTTGGAGGAAGAGCGGGATATAAATGAAATAAATAAATAAACAGAGTTGGACTATATAGAAATGGCACTGCTGTATTAATAGCTATTGATCAAGCTGTAGGCATCTCTATTGCTTTGTAGAGCCTTTTTGTAGTGTCAGAATCATGTTATATTTAGTGATCTTCTAGCGTTTGCTTCTCAAGTAAAGCAATGCGGCAGGGGGACCAAACTGAGTCTCCCCCCACCCCAGTGGCATTTTGTAGAGTAAGATTCTGTTTTAAAAGGACTTTAAAAATAATGTATATTTGTAAGTCCTGCAAAGACTGCATAGTCCTTATGGCTTTATAGGCAAACCTCATTATTCTCAGGTTTAACACTCGTGGTTTTGTGTATCAGCGGTCAGGGAATAGGCACCTGACCTTGGCATCCGCGAAAAAATACCCCATGGAACTCAAGTATCTGCGGGTCAGGGTGGCAGTGGAGGCACCTTTAAAACTGCCACTGCACGGCAGAAATGGCTTTGGAGGTGGCTGCAGTGGTGGGGGATGGTGGCGGAGGCAGAAGTGGGGACTCCTTCTCCCTTCCTGGTACCTTTTTAAAGCTGCCACTGCACAGCGGGGATGGAAACAGAAGGAGCAGTGGGGACTCCTTCTCCCTCACCTTGTAAAAACTGCAGCTATTGTTGGGGATGGCTGCAGAGGCGGCTGAAGTGGTGGGAATGGTGGCAGAGGCAGCAACAGGGACTCGTTCTGCTTCTCAACCACTAGGGATGGGTCTGGACCGGTCCAGAGGCCATTCTAAAGGCCTCCAGACTGTCCGGACTGGTCCGGACCTGGCCGGTTCGATTCGGATGGTGGGGGTTCCTTTAAGGGCAGGGGAGGGTTTACTTACCCCTCCCGCCGCTTTTCCCCCTCCAGAGCTCGTATTTCTTGTAATAATTAGGGCAGCAGGATACCTCCCTGCCGCCCCTTCTCCCTCTTCAATGCAAAAGGCTCCGGCAAGCCTTTTGCACGCGTGCATGTCGCACACAAGGGAGGTATCCTGCCGCCCCAATTATTACAAGAAATAGGAGCGCTGGAGGGGGAAAAGTGGCGGGAGGGGTAAGTAAATTCTCCCCCGCCCTTAAAGGAACCCACCCCACAGTGCCAGACTGCAGCTCTGCGGTTCTGTGCACACCCCTATCAACCACTCTCCTGATTGAACATGCAGGCCGGTCTGCATCTCCTTTTGGGCCTCTCTGAGCACATGCTCAGAGATGCCCTAAATGGGATGCAGAGCCATCCTCGCTGCAGAGCACCAGTTTTTAAAAGGAGTGGGAGAAGGACTCCCCACTGCTGCCTCTCCTGCCACCCCATGGTGGTTTTAAAAGGTACTGGGGAAGGAGAAGGAGTCCCTGCCGCCATCCCTGCCCCTGCAACCGCCTCTGTAGCCATCCCCACTGCATAGCGGTGGTATTAAAAGGAACCCCTACCTCTTCCAAGAACTTGACACCCCAATCCCCATTGCCCCAATGAACTGATATTCTGTATCCGTGGTTGTAAAGCAGAACAGAACCCCCACGAATATCAAGGTCTTCCTGTATTTTGCAATGTTTTTGTAGTTATTCTTTAATAACTCTCTTATTAAAAACTTAGTTATTAAAGCTTTTTCGTGTCACTCTTGCATGTCTGAATTTTTAAAGTGGGCTCTCAGTTGCAGATACTTGTGTCTAGCAGGTTTACAGAAGTGATATGGGATCCCAAAATAGGACTGTCTGTACACCACCACCAGCACCCCTGCATAGTTGCCTGGCCTGCCTTAACCTATGTTTGAGTGAGAGGGTGAGTCCAGGAAGCAACACTATTTTTACTCCCTGAATAGGAACATAGTTCCAGGAGTAAATTTTAGCCCGTTTTTCCTGGCTAGGGTACCCACAAGAGAACCTTTTTAATACCAGTGACTCTAGCCTATCCTCTGTCTAGCCTATCCCCAGTTGCCTAGTTCTCCATAGCACTGGTACAGTAATTCATTCTCCTGTTGGCAGCTCCTTGGCTACTTTCGCTTGCTGGTTTCTAGCAATTTCCCTTCCTTTACATAACTTAGCTCCAGGGTTTGCTCCATCTCCAGAGTGCTGAGCTGCAACCCTACCTCCTTAGAATGAAGCCAATTCTCCCTGCTCTTGCCTAGTTCTCCAACCCAAACCTGTTTGGGCTCCTCTATCTCCCTGTTCTGCTCCTCTTGCCAGTTCTTCAGATTGGCCCAACCTGTTCTCTTTATTGGACCTCATTTGGGTCTTTTTCCTTCTGTTGTCTGGTTCTTCTCCAGTCCTCCAGAGAGACTCAACCTGTTTCCTTTACCCAAACTCCCTCAGATCTCTCTCCCACTTTCCTCTGCTCCTCTCCTGGATCTCCTAATGGGCTCAATCTGCTTTCTCTACCACATCCCATTCGTTCCTTCCTTTTCTCTGCTCCCTTCTCTGTTCCTTCATACTGATCCAGTCTGCTTCATTTCCTTATCATTGAACTTGTCGGAGTCTGTCCTTTTCTTTCCTTCACTCCTTCTCCAGTCCTCTGGACTGACTCAATCTACTTTCTTTACCCAAACTCGGGGTCTCTTTCCTACTCTCCTCTGCTCTTCTCTTGGATCTCCAGAATGGCTCGGTCAGCTTTCTCTAATTGAACTAATTTGGGCCTGTCTTTTCCCTCATTCCTTCCCTGGATCTTTCCACAGGTCCTGCTCTTCCTTCTTACCCTACCTTGCTCAGATCGGTCTTCCTCACAATCTTCCCTGTTGTCCTCCACCCTCTTCTCTTCTCCCACTCTTCAGTATAGCATACACGTTCAAATAACCAGAATTGCACAGGTTAAGTATTGGCACCCAGACATGTGTCCACAATGCGTGTTCTGTGTGATGTGGGAATACCTGTCTGTCCAGGGGCGTAGCTAGGGGAAAGGGGGCTGTGTTCATCCCTCTCCCTGGCGGCCCCCCAGAGTGAGGGAGATAATGAAGAAAATAGGGAGGGGTGGAACTGGAGGTCCCTCAGGAGCTGGGGGCCCATGTTCTTTGACCCCTTTCACTCAATTATAGCTACGCCCCTGTGTGTGTCCCATCATAGTCAAAGCCTCCACTTTGTATTCAATAAAATATTTTTTATTTGAACTTTTAAACCTGTTGTTGCAGCTTTCTTGGGAAACTGCCTGTTTTATAACCAAAGCCTATAAGGTCCCCAAAGGGATCCAAAGACTCTCCTCATAAAAGAAGTAGTACACTATTAAAATTTGAAGCACATAAACCTTTTTTATAGCAGAGAGTTAATTGGAGGATCTTTCTCTTTCTCCTACTCAAGATCAACATTACGCCCTTCAGAGTTGCTACTTAAGTTCTCATTTAGCATTTGAGATGTTAGTTTTTTCTCCTTAGCCAGAGTAATATAAATTCTGCTTTGTCATTTAATAATTAGATAGCTAATAAGGTTCTTTGGGATACTACTGCTCCATAATGAATGCAATTTATTGCATTCTGAGACCAAAAGTATAGTGGCACCTGCTTAGCACCATTAAAGTTAAGAATGTCCCAGTATCTCTAACTGTATGGTGACTCAGAGTAGTGGCAACTCAACCCCAAGTTTACTTGGAAGAAACTGGTTATCTGAACCTTTTTCATACTGGCTGCCAGTTCAGTTTTGGGATGGAAACTGTGTTGGTCTTGTGGATCATCTACATCAGGAACTGGACAAAGGGCATGTATCTTTGTTAGTTCTGCTGGACCTCTCAGCAGTTTTCAGTACCCTTCTGAAATCCCTTTCAGGGAGGAGATTGGGAGACGCTGTTTTATAGTGACACCTCTGTTCCTGCAGGGCAGATTTCAGAAGGTGGAGTTCAGAGAATCCTGCTCATAACTTTGACATTGGCCTACAATGTCCCACAGGGTTCCATTTTGACCCCAATGCTTTTTAATATCTATGTGAAATCCCCGGAGGAGGTAATCGGGGGGTTTGATTTGGGGTGATAGAAATATACTGGTGACACTCAGCTTTCTATATCTGTACCACCCCCAGCTGGAGAAATGGTGAATGTCTTGAATTGGTGCTTGGATTTGATGAAGGCCTGGGGGCTAACAAATTGAAATTAAATACAGATAAGACAGAATTTCTCTAGGTTAGAGTTAGGCGTGTGTCCGAACCGGTCCGGCGGCCATTCTATAGAATGGCCGAACTGCCGGACCGGTTCTGCCCTGGTTGGTCCGGGTCCGGGTGGGGGGGTATTGCTTTAAGGGCGGGGGGGGCTTGTTTACCCCTCCCGCACCTCTTTGCCCCCGCCAGTGGCCGTAATCTACTGTAAAATTGGGGCGCTGGAAACCAGCCGCCCCAGCCGCCGCCGCTTCCGCCGCCCCCCCCGCGAGCAAATTAGAGGAAAAAAAGGCTACTGCCTACAAGGAAGGGCTACTGCCGCCCTGCCGCCCCCCCACCCGCCACCCGCCACCCCCCCACGAGTGCTCACCAAGTTAGAAGAATTTAGAGAGGAGCTCGCGAACAGAGCTCCTCTCTTATCGAAGCCTCCGGCCCAACTGGGGCCTTGGGCGCGTGCGCACGCGCGCTAGAGCTCTTTATCCACTAGAGCTTTTGCCGGAGGCCCGGTCTACCCGCCGGGAGGAAGCCGGGTAGACCGGGCCTCCGGCAAAAGCTCTAGTGGATAAAGAGCTCTAGCGCGCATGCGCACGCGCCCAAGGCCCCAGTTGGGCCGGAGGCTTCGATAAGAGAGGAGCTCTGTTCGCGAGCTCCTCTCTAAATTCTTCTAACTTGGTGAGCACTCGTGGGGGGGTGGCGGGTGGCGGGTGGGGGGGCGGCAGTAGCCCTTCCTTGTAGGCAGTAGCCTTTTTTCCCTCTAATTTGCTCGCGGGGGGGCGGCGGAAGCGGCGGCGGCTGGGGCGGCTGGTTTCCAGCGCCCCAATTTTACAGTAGATTACGGCCACTGGCGGGGGCAAAGAGGCGCGGGAGGGGTAAACAAGCCCTCCCCGCCCTAAAAGATAGGCTCCCCTTTGGTGCGGGTCCGGACTGCTCCGGACCATGCACATCACTAGTTAGAGTTTTTGGTCCAAGATTAGTATAAATCTGTTCTGGATGGGGTAGCACTCTTGATGTTCACACCTTGGGAGTCCTCCTGGATCTGACTTTACATGTGGATGTACAGATGTTGGTTGTGGCCTGGGAGGCCTTGCCCAACTTCAATTCCAGTTGCATCCATTTCTGACTCATTCATTCCTGGGCATGGTGATCCATGCCCTCATAGCATCAATTGGATTGCTGTCATGAGTTATACATGGGGCTGCCCCTAAAAACCCGAAAATTAGCTGGTCCAAAATGCACCTGCTAGGAGCTTGTCCGAGGTAGATATTTTGCAGCTGAACACATTACCAGCTTGTTTCTGGGCACATTTAAAGATGCTGCTGATGACCTTTAAAACCTTAAATAGTTTGGAGCCAAGATACCTGAAGACCTGCCTTTTGAATTTGCCAGGCCTATAAGAACTTTTAGAGAAGCCCACCTACATATTACATCTCATTTGGATGTCCACCTGGCAGCTACACAGAAAAGGGGCCTTATTGGTAGTGGTCTCCACCCTGTGGAACTTTCTGCCTTTAGAAATTTGAGTGATCTTGGCCCTTCCAGTGTTGCACCAGGTAACAAAAGGTTGTCTGTTCATGATGGCCCTTTGTCATCTGCTGTTATATTTTTGCACCTCTGTTGTTTTAGATGTATTGTTCCTTCTGCTCCGGCTTTGAATGTACTTCTTATATCTTTATTATATTGTGTAGTTTTAAATTATGTTGTATGCCACCTTGAATCTATGGAGAAAGGTAGGATAGATTTTTTTAAATGTAAAAAATTAACGTGTATTTCACTGGCTTCTTAACTTGGCTACATTTGACACTCAATCAATTAATATTTATTCCAACCCATTGGCCATAAGATAAAATCAAAATATATATTTTAAAATATCCAATAGGTAATAACAGTATTAGCTACTCCAGAGGTAATAACAGTGTTTTTCTAGGTTCAATGATGCCAAGCAATGGAACTCAGAAAGGAACCAGAAACAAATTTAAAATTTAGTTAGATGAAACCCGTTCCAAATATACACATTTTTTAAAAAAACCATAAAGATACAATTTCTCTCTCTCTCAGTTATCAGCCATCCCCTCTTCTCTCTGCTCCTCCTATGCCTCCTGAAAATTTATGCTTGAGGACTGCTGAAAGTCACCCCTCCGTGCACGTATGGAATTTATTAATTTTATTACATTTTATATCTCGCTCTTCCTCCAAGGAGCCCAGAGCGGTGTACTACATACTTAAGTTTCTCCTCACAACAACCCTGTGAAGTAGGTTAGGCTGAGAGAGAAGTGACTGGCCCAGCGTCACCCAGCAAGTATCATGGCTGAATGGGGATTGGAACTTGGGTCTCCCCGGTCCTGGTCCAGCACTCTAACCACTCCCTGAACATAACTCTTATTCAGTATGTCAGACAACATGTTGACAGTATTATCTCATTAACTACATTGGGTTGTATCTTGAGTGCCCATAGGGTGAGCAGAGGTAGTTTTGTTTTGGCAAGGTGAAGGTTATATCTCCCCTTTTGCCGATACCCCCTTCCTGCTGTAGCCCCCTGTGCCACATGCCATCCTGCTCCAGAAGGCCCCTCCCCAATGGCAGATTTTCAGGGGACAGAGGAGGCTGTAGAAAGAAGGGGAGATTTGCAAAGATCACCCCTCCTTGTGTGAGTGAAACTTCTTCCACTCATGTCACAAATACATAAGATGCAAACCAATAGTTGAAAAGATCGGACTAGTTAATAATGATTAAGCACTATTGAAATTAATGAAACAAGTTGACTGATATTATTTCGGTAGTACTTAGTGACTCATGACTAACTTAGTGTGCCTGCTGCCCGATGTTGTTGCCATTATAATTTGGATATATATTCTGAGATACTAAATAAGACAGCCTCATAATTCTTCACTAGACAGGTTCTCTATTAGATGCAGCATTCTGTGCACAACTGCATAGAAGTCTAAATAAACAATTATCCTTTAATCCTGTTCCTCAGTCTGGTAGGCACCTCTGGAAAGCACCTGTAGCAGGTTCTTCAATTAAGAATCTTATTGCTGTTTTCAGAATACATAGTGTCATTCTTAGTGATATATTGCACAACATATTTCTGAACTCATACATAGTGAATAGTGCTGTGTTTTAGCCCTTTAGCCTGTTTCAGTGGCAGTTAACTACTTCAGTCAACAAGAAGCTAGGCAAGCACAGTACTGCTGCTGCTTGTGTTTCACTGTGTCCCTATCCCAGTCCAAAATGAAAGAAGGTATCGTAAAATAAGAAAAAAACTATTGGAGTGTAGGAGTATAGCAGATTGAGGACATGTGTGGAAAGCTACACAGTCACATTCTATTATTCACAAGCAAATGTGCTTTCTAAGAATGGGGGAACAATTATGTACATCTTAGGTTAATATAAGGAGGTCTGTTAAATACTGGAAGATTTAAAACACTCTCAATACTGTAGCAGTCTTTTTAATAGCGATACCTGAGTAAATTGATTGAAATCTGCTAAAAATTGCATCTGTGACCATGGCAGAGGACAGCTCATATGTTCTTTTTCTGGTGGTACTCCATTTATATGAGTGGTCAGCCAGACTGGCCGTTTTATGGGAAACTCTTTGAGAGAGCCACAGATCCTTCCACTCAAACAAACAATTCTATATCTTTACACACGTGTAGATGTGTTTCCCTATAGTTGATCGGTCTGAGTAGCTACCCATGTGTCCATGTGTTACAGCTCTTGAAGAAAAACAGTTACAGATAAGCAACTTTGTTATATCTAGGTTAGTTTGCGAGGGTTTGTTTGCAATTGGCACTGGCTCATCTGGTGGTGATTCAGCAGTAAGCCTTTTCTGTAGTTGTTCCGGAGCTTGGGAAACATACTCCCTGTTGAAGTAAGGGCTGCACCATCTCTGATGGCCTTATCAGAAGAACACTGAAGTTCAGCTTTTAATTGATTTTTAAACTTGATTTTAAATTTTATTTGTTTATTTGTTTTCAGCTGTTGATTTTAAAGTTTACAGATGTTTTAATCAGTTTTGAATTATCTGGGACATATTATAGTTCCCTGCTAACTGAGCAAAGAGGTATCTTTTAAAAGTGGTGGTTCTCTTTATTTAGCAGGGGGAGAACAACTGGCCCTATCCATCCTCAGCACAGCATCCCTCCAGTGGCTGTTGCTGGAGTCTATCTTATGTTTCTTTGTTAAGTTGTGAGCCCTTTGGGGACAGGGAGCCATTTCATTCATTCATTCATTCATTTATAGCTATGTAAGCTGCTTTGGAAACTTTTGTTGAAAAGCGGTATATAAATATTCATCGTATTTGTATTATAGGTGGTATAAAGAGGAGGGCAGGGGAGTGCAAGATAAGAGAGCTTGAACTCTATTGGTTCCTCCGCCTTGCTCAGTCTTTCAGCCCAGATGAAGGACAGCCTGCCTGCCTGCCTGCATCTTGTTCCAGCTGGCTGCCTTCCAAGATTGCCTGACACTTACCACCTGTTGCTTGGCTTGGGAGCTTCTCATGGGAGGAGGAGCTGCTGAGTTCTTGGAGGCATAATAACCAAGAAGGCATGCTAGAGGCACAGCCAGAGGCACAGTGTGGCCGGCAGTCTGTCTATAGGCGACTGCCAAAACCCACAGCCAAAATGGGCCAGCCTTTGGTGCCAGGTCTTTAGGGTGGGACTGAGGTCTGGGAGGAGGTTATATTAGGGTGGGGCTCTAGGTATGGGCTAGAGAAGGGGTGGGGAACCTTGGCCCTCCAGCTGTTTTTGGACTACAACTCCCATAATCCCCAGCCACAGAGGCCAATAGCTAGGGATTATGGGAATTGTAGGCCAACATCTGCAGGAGGGCCAAGGTTCCCCACCCCTGGGCTAGATTTTGCTGGTCATCCAGTTTTATTGGGCTGTGTCAGGCCTCTCTGCAGGTATGCATTTGGGCTCTCTTGAGGGATGATGCTGGGGGTGCATCCTAGCAGTTTGGGGGCAGCTATTATTGTAGTGGTGAGGAATAGAAGAATTGGTGCTAACAGAGCAGCTAGCCATTACAGGGGAAGGGAAATCAGTAATTTAGTAACTGTTTTCACTTCCAGATGCCCTGTCAACTCTCAGACCTTGGGAAACAGTTCTAACTACCCACAGAGTCTAGACTTGCTCCTCTGCAATGCCAGGTCAGTTCAGAATAAGACCAAAATTGTCCATGATTTGATCATGGATGTGGGACCTGATCTGGCATGTATAACTGAGAGTGGTCCAGTTTGAGCCCAGCTTCTCCCACCAGGCTACTCTGTTGTGGAGCAGACTAGGGGAAGTGGGATGGGGGTTGGAGTGGTTGTGGTCCATAAGGATACCATCTCCCTTATCAGGGCCCACTGTGAGACAGTTGACTTATATTGAGTGTGTATTTTTGAGGCTGGGAACTAAGGATACATTGGGGATTCTGTTGGTGTACCATCCACCCTGCTGCTGACGTAACTCCCTAACTGAGCTGACAGAGCTGGTTGCAGAATTGGTGTTGGAGTTTCCCAGACTTTTGGTGTTGGAGGACTTCGATCCACTTTGGGGCAGGGTTGTCTGGTGCATCTCAGGAGTTCATAGTGTCCATGACAACTATGGGCCTATCCCAATTAGTTTCTGAACCAACTCATGTTGCCGGCCAGACTCAATTTGGTCTTTTGTTTGGACCAGGGGGCTGTTCCGTGGATAGGGGATCCATTGTTTTCCCCATTGTCATGGATGGATCACTACCTGGGTAAGTTTGGCTTCACATTCACAATCCACCCATGCAGGGGTGGTGGATCTATTATGATTGTCCTCTCAAAAAGGCTGCTGGATCCTGTAGGATTCTAAAAAGCCTTGGAGAGTTTTAATGTTGGTGCTGCCAGCGATTCTGTCGATGCCGTGGTGGGAACCTGGAACAGAGAACTCACGAGGGCGGTAGACATGATTGCCCTTCCGACCTGTTTCAAAAATGGCCCCTTGGTATACAGAGGAGTTGTGGGGGCTAAACAGCAAGGTAGGCAACTGGAATGCAAGTGGAAGAGAACTTGGCTTGAATTTGACAGGATACAGCATAGGACCCATTTATGTGATGGTGGTGTGTGTGGCAAAAAAACCATTTTGGTTTGCAAGCATTGCGACTGCAGGTTTGCACTCACAGAGCTATCCCCGGCTGTGAGGAGTTTAAATTTCTGCTTCTTCTGTTTTGAACCAGTCACTGGAAACTTTGTTCTGCTGTGAAACTTTTAAAGGGTTCTTTATGAATAAAATCTCCTGTATTTGGGCCAACTTGGACTCTACTACTTTTGCAGGTTTTATAGAGGAGGTGTCCTGTAATCCTTCTTGCAGTATTAGATAGGATCAGTTTCAACCTGTGATTCCTGAGGATGTGGACAAGCTGCTTGGGGCAGTGCATACTACCGCTTGTTCTCTGGACCCTTGCCTGACTTAGCTGCATTTGTTTGTTTGTTTGTTTGTTTGTTAGCTATACTACCCTTCCAAAAATGGCTCTGGGCAGTTTTCATTAAAACAAAATAAAAATCAATTAACTATTAAAATCAAAAACTGTAAAAACAACATAAAACCATTATTAAAATTATTAGTTTTTTAAACCCTGGAAAACCAAGTCAAACCTTTACAGTTTAAAAACCCTGGACAGCCAATAATGAACTCAGATTACGGATTTCTTCCGGGAGTGCATTCCACAGCCCAGGAGCAGCTACAGAGAAGGCCCGCCTCTGAGTCGGCACCAGACGTGTTGGGGGTGACTAGAGATGGACCTCCTCAGATGACCTTAACAAGCGGTGGGGATGGTGCAGAAGAAGGCGCTCTCTAAGATAACTTGGACCTAAGCCATTCAGGTAGGGATGTGCAGACCGGTCCGGTCTGGGGGTTTGGAGGCTCGGAGGTTCGGGGTCGAACTCAACCACCACCCCCTGTTCCATCAGACTGGAACCGGACTGCCTGGCTGGTCCGGCTGGTCCGCAATTTTTAAAAAAATTAAAGTAGATGATAGGTACCTTTAGCCCCTTCGGGGGGCTTGCTGAAGCCGCAGAGGGGGGGGTCTGAACGGGTTCCCTCTCACCCTGCCGGCCTTCCTCATCACTGCCGCGGCTGGGTAACGGGAGCATTTTTGGCCGTTTTGGGCCTCCGTAAGAGTGCACGGCCGCCATTTTGGTGGCCGACACGCATGCGCAAATGCCCTCTGTGAGGCCGTGGCAGTGATGAGGCGGCCTTGCACTCTTATGGAGGTCCAAAAGGGCCGAAAATGCTCCACTTACCCGGCTGCGGTGGTGATGAGGAAGGCTGGTGGAGGGAGAGGGAACCTGCATGGACACCCCCCCCCCCCGTGGCTTCAGCAAGCCCCCCGAAGGGGCTAAAGGTACTTATCATCTACTTTAATTTAAAAAAACAAACAAAAAAATTGTGGACTGGTCCGGGGTGGGGGGGTTTCGATGTGGGGGCCAGACCAAACTGGCCCAGTTCTGTTCGAGGCCAATCTGGCCTCGAACCGAACTGGGCCAGATGGTTCCGTGCACACCTCTACATTCAGGGCTTTAAAGGTAATAACCAGCACTTTGTATTTTGCCCGGAAACATATCAGCAGCCAGAGCAACTGTTTCAAAACAGGCATAATATGGTCTCTCCAGGCCCCAGAACCAATCTGGCTGCCACATTTTGAACTAACTGAAGTTCCCGAACTACGCACCAAGGCAGCCCCAAGTACAGCACATTGCAACAGTCAAACCTGGAGATTACCAGCTGATATGCCACTGTTTTGAGGCCATCCTCTTCAAGGATGCAGGTGTCAAATCAGACGAAGCTGATAGAAAGCACTCCTGGCCATAGCCTCCACCTGAGATACTATGGTGAGGCCTGGGTCCAGGAGTACTCCCAAGCTGCATACCTGCTGCTTCTAGGAGTGCAGCCGCATCCAGCGCAGGAAGGTCAAACTCATCCCTCAAATATATATTCGATAGAATAGACATGCAGACTAGTTAGTTATGGCTAAGCACCATTGAAATCAATGAGTTAGGCTTGTTACAATTAATTTAAATCCCATTAATTTTAATGGGACATAGTCATTAATAACTTAGTTTGAATGCTACCCAATGTTTCGAAGTTTACATTTCTATTTGCGTGTTACTGTTTGAGCATTGGTAAAGCTGATATTCAGTCCTAAAAATCTGCACTAGTGTGTCTGTCTGGAATGAAATTGTAACATCATGCATTATGATGTCATCATAACACATCATTTTGTAAGTTCCAGCTTTTGGAGAAGTTATAACATTGGGTTAATACAGACATTACAGCCTAAACTTCTAAATGGTTCCTTCATAGCTCCCACTTATCAGTACCCTTCTTCAGAGTTGATTAATACGTGAAATTATACAGTTTAAAGTCTTACATACTGAATCAGTGATCTGATTCACGAACAAGAATTTGATGCACACAGGTATCCCTCTGGAATGGCTGCCCCTTTCATTTCATTTGAGGTTGAAACTTGTGCACACAATTTCTTTGTAGTCTGCAAATGGTGTCATGTAAAATTGACATATTTTCCCTTACAGATGCTAGCTAAATTAAAATCCTCCCCCCAACCTGGCCCGTCTTTGAATGCCCACCCAGAAGGGCTTTGCTTAGTTTTAAAAAGAACTTAAAAACCTTCCTTAGTTTTTAAAGACTGGATGTGATTGTCATCTAGTTTTAATCCTGGCTGATGTTCTACTTGTCTATTTGTTCTGTTTTATTTGTTTTAGGATGATTCATGGTAATTTATTATCTTTTACATTTTTATTCTTTTATCATGAATTTTATGTGTTTATGCCTTTATTGTAAACCGCCTCGAGCAGCAGTGTGCTGGAAGGGCGGGATATAAATATTTGGAATTTATTTATCATACCAACTTAACTTTGAGTTAAGTTATTCTGGTGCAAATATATATTGACTGGACTGAATGGAATCACTCTTGATTTATATCCCTAGGAAACGGAAACAGAATGTAGCCAAAAATTTATTTGCTAGGCTGCTAATTTATAGGATTTGTTTATATTGGATGATTTTAAGCCTTTAAAATGTTTATATATTGATGCATGTTTATATTCATTAAAGCTCTCTGGTTCAATCCTGGACTTCAGTGCATACCCTGTTAATGCATATTTTCAGAAGTAAGTAAACATTTGACATCCATTAAAATGATAGTAACACTTTAACAGTATGTCTTTATCAAGAAGCAGTTTATGAAAACATATAAGTAATATGGATGTGTTAACTTGTATACCATACTGGATATCCATATACATAGACCATGTAAACACATGATCTGATTTACCAAGTTAACAGTTCACAAATGTATTGCTATTTTTCTTTCATAGCTTAAAAAAAATAATTAAAATTTTTCCCTTCCTTTCTTTCTTGTACTGCTCTTGGCAGACTGAATGTGTTTATTCTAGGTAATAAAAGTAGACATCCTTTTCCCAAACCTGCCCAATAGCGCCTGTAACAGGAGGCAGTAACTAGTGGCCCTGGGCCAATTTTTGTTCGCTCTCAGGTGCCAACCTGGAGGCCAGAGAGCTCCCCCCCAACAAATGCTTGAAACAGCTTTAGGAATTGGTGGTAAGGGAGGCATGATAATGAGGAGCTGGTGTGCCTACAACTCTGGACTTATTCAGTTCAGAAGTTGACTCTGCCATAAATTCGGGTGGTGGCCTTGGACAAGCTACTTCCTCTTAGCCTCAGTTGCAATATGGGGGGTAGTTGTACCTTATAAGATTTAACTTATTGATTTATATTTTTGTTAAACTATAGATTTTATCGTTTTAGGCTAAATTTATATTGTGTGTTTTGTGATATACTGTGCTTCATATATATTGTTGTTTTACTTTTATTATTTTGTATATAATAAAGATTATACATACCTTTATTACTTTCTATTTAAATATATTTGGTATTTAAATGTAATATTTAAACATCTACAATATCTATATTTATACATATGTGCAAGTAGCTGGTAATAGTGCAACGGGGAAATGACTTGATTATTAAGCCAGAGGTTGCCAGTTCGAATCCCCATTGGTACGTTTCCCAGACTATGGGAAACACCTATATCAGGCAGCAGCGATATAGGAAAGTTGCTGAAAAGCATCATCCCATACTGCACGGGAGGAGGCAATGGTAAACCCCTCCTGTATTCTACCAAAGACAACCACAGGACTCTGTGGTCACCAGGAGTCGACATCGACTCAACGGCACACTTTATCTTTACCTTACAAGTAAATTATATGAGGAATAAGACAATGTAAACTGACTAACATCCTATTACTGAAGTGTGTGTACTTCAAGGGGTTGTGAGAATGTGCCAGGAGCCCTCATGTTCCATAAACACCCTATGAGATCAGAAACATATTTCTAACCCTCTGCAATGTCTTTCTGCTTTTGCAAAGCACTTGCAGAGTGTGGGGAGTGCTCTGAACTCTAAGGGCTGTGGAACAACAGCGCATGTGCATTGGGACTGCAGGACTTGCATGAGGGCTCCCAGCATGTTATTGCAATTTTTTTTAAAATTGTTAAATTTCTATACCACCTTTCATTAAAACAATCTCAAAGGGGTTCACACAAAACTTAGACCAAGACTACAAAAATTACACAATCAAAATATTAGCTAGTATATAAAAATACAGATCTGATTAAAAGATTTTTTTAAAGCACCATATAACTATAAAAGATACAAAGCAGCAGCAATTGAAACAATCATATAAAGCCTGGAGAAAAGGCCAAGATTTCACATGCTTTCTAAAAACTGTGATGGAGACTGATGGACAGATCGCCACTAGGAGAGCATTCTAGAGTCTGGGGGCGACGCTTGAGAAGGCCCTGTCCCACATGCACAACAGTCGAGCTCCGCTCATTGTCAGGACCTGGAGCAGAGTCCTCCCCAGCCGATGACCTCATCAGGTGGGCAGCAACCTTTGGGAGCAGGTGCTCCCTCAGGCTTTAAAGGTCAAAACCAGCACCTTGAATTGGACCCAGAAACAAATTGGCATCTCAGAATGGGTGTGATGTGATCCAAGCGGGCAGCTCCAGATAAAATCCTAGCTGCCGCATTTTGCATAGCTGTAGTTTCTGGATATTCTTCAAGGGCAGCCCCACGTAGAGCACATTACAGTAATCTAGCCATGATATAATAAGGCGTGGGTAATTGTGGCCAGATTTGTCTTCTCGAGAAAGGGACGCAAGTGGTGCACTAGCTGAAGCTGTGCAAAGGCACCCCTGGCCATCGCCTTCACCTGAGCTTTCAAAAGCAGAGCCAGGTCCAGCAATACCCCCAAGCTGTTGCTCTTTCAAGGGGAGTGCAGCCCTATCCAGAACCAGTAGAATCTCGTCAACCCGATTGGCTCTTCTGCTGACCAACATTACCTCAGTCTTTATTTGGATTCAGTCTCAGTTTATTAGCCCACATCCAGGCCATCATGACCTTCAACCCCAAATTCAGGACATCAACTGCCTCCCTAGGATCAGGTTGCAAGGAGAGATAGAGCTGAGTGCTGTCTGCATATTGCTGACAATTCAGTCCAAGTCCATGGATGACCTGTCCCAGTGGTCTCATATAGATGTTAAACAGCATGGAGGAAAAAACCAAACCCTGTGGGACTCCACAGGCTAATGGCCACAGAGGCAAGCAGTAGTCCCCAGCACCACCTTCTAGATCCCCCCTGCCAATAAAAGATCGGAGCCACTCCAAAGCGATGCACTCCAATTCCTATACTCAAGAGGCAGTCCAGAAGGATACCATGGTCACTGGTATCGAACGCTGCTGAGAGGTCCAGCAGAACCAACAGGGATACACTCCCCCTGTCTAGCTCCAGGCATAGATCATCCACTAGAGCGACCAAGCCAGTTTCAGTCCCATATCTAAGGTGGAAGCCAGATTGAGAAGGGTCTAGATAATCCATATCATCCAAGACTCTCTGCAGCTGGGACACCACCATACGCTATATCGTTTCTTCAAAAGCATTTCTTCACCTCCCCCAATACCATGGGGAGTAGTCCCTAAAATGGGCTCTAGCCCATGTTCAATCAGATTCATCATGACTCTTCCTCCAGCGCCATTCCAGTCATCGCCCAAGTTGTTTCATTGCCCTAGGCTCTGAGAAAAACCAAGGAGAGGAACAGGCACCACCAAGCAGGAGAGGGCATTTAGGAGCAACTGTGTCAACAGCCTGGGCTGTCTCCACATTCCAGAGATTCACCAGGGCCCCAATAGAGTTGCCAGCTCTGGAGACTGGAAAGTCCCCGAGGGCTATCTGGAAACCAAGCGGATTCATAAGCTTCCAGGGGTGAACCATTCTAATCAGTCCACTATGCCTGCAGAGGGCAGACAGAGTGGTCAATCTAAACCCCACCAGATGATGATCGGTCCATGACAAGGGAGTTATCTCAAACTCCCTCACCTCCAGATAATTTATTCCTCGGCTGCCAAAAGCCATATCCAGATTATGTCGTGCTATGTGGGTTGATACCAGCTCAGATAGGCCCATTGGTCAGATACCAACTGAGATAGGTTGCCATGGAGGCCATGAAATCCTGAGCAGCTCCTATTAGTGGGGCTCGGTGTGGACATTGAAATCCCCCAAGACAATAAGCTTGCCACCTCTGAGACCATCCCCACCACCTCAAGTAGGGAGACTGATGTGCAGGAGGATGGTCAGTACACCAGCAGAATTCCTAGCCTGTCTCGGACAGATGACTGCAATGCCCCTTCCCTGATCCTTCAGGCGAGGCTGCTACAGGATCAGGAAACCTGGAGGACAGAGCTGAGAGAGACCAACTCCACCCAGCTCATCCAACCAGGTCTCCGTCACACATAACAGGTCAGCATGCTCATCCACAATCAAATTGTGGATAAGAGATGTTGTAGCGTTTACCGACCTGGCATTCAGCAGCAACACCCTAATCCTCAAGGGAGTGTTCTCAGAGCTCTCTGGAGCTGCAGGATTGAGAGAAGAGCTGGGAAAAGGAACAGGCTTCAGTTGCTTGGACTGTTTCCCCCTGTAATGGCCTGTCCAACTCTCACCGCCATACTTCTCTCTGCCCACTACCTATGATATCGCTGCCCCAGATGATCCTTCAAAGTGTGCACACACCATTAGTCAATATATCAATCACTGTATGTATTTGTTTTAGATATAGTTATGCAAGGTGTGATGCGAAGGTTGCTCAGTAGATAAAGTTTTAAATAATTTAAGGAATAGGTTTTGGAGGAATGTGGGTGATTCGGGGATGTAAGATATGAGGTGGTTTACTATAGTATAGTATTGTGTTGTGATTGTCTGGGCTGTAAATAATATATGCTTGGATATATTTTATGTGTAATTTTTAAATTAAAAACCATATTCTCTTTTCTTCATTGACACATGTGGAGCTGTTGCGAGGCATCAGTATTGTGGCGCTTGTCTTGCTTCCCTCCACATCCTCCTCTAATTGGCCTTTAGGCAAAACTAGTTATTGATCAGGGTCCTATGGTTTGGTTGAACATAGGGACACAGGAACATAGGAAGCTATCTTATACTGAGTCAGACTACAGATCCATCTAGCTCAGTATTGTTTACACAGACTGGCAGCAGCTTCTCCAAGGTTGCAAGGAGGAGTCTCTCTCAATTCTATCTTGGAGATGCCAGGGATGGAACTTGGAATCTTCTGCATGCAAGCATGCAGTGCTCTTCCCAGCGCGGCCCCATCCCCTGAGGGGATGATAGGAACATAGGAAGCTGCCATATACTGAGTAAGACCATTGAGCTCAGTATTGTCTTCACAGACTGGCAGCTGCTTCTCCAAGGCTGCAGGCAGGAATCTTTCTCAGCTCTATCTTGGAGGAGCCAGGGAGGGAATTTGAAACCTTCCGCTTTTCCCAGAGTGGATCTATCCCCTGAGGGGAATATCTTACAGTGCTTAGACTTCTAGTCTCCTATTCATATGCAACCAGGGTGGATCCTATTTAGCTAAGGGGACAAGTCATGCTTCCTACCACAAGACCAGCTCTCCTCTCCATCTCCTCTGATCTTATCGTGCTCACACATGTAGTCCCATTCAAATGCAAACAAGGACCGATACTGCTTAGCAAAGCAGACAATTCATGTAATAAAATAATTAAATCTTGCACATGAGTATAGTGCAGTGGTGTATGAGAAGTAATTCATGCTTCAGATAACTTGGTGTTTTCTAAAAATGTGGTATGTTCATGAACATCATAAAAGTTCTAGTTGATGGAAGCAGGTATTGATCTAAAATAGAGTCAGGTTATTTGTTTAGCTGTAGCCAAAACAAAACTATTTGATTCAGAAACTGAGTAGTTACAGCATAAGAAAATCATAGAACACTCAAAACCACAAAATTTGACTCCGAATAATTCAGAATTTGACAGATTGTATCAACTTGCCATGTACTTTGGTGACAGAAACTAAAGAGCTGACTACTTCTCTTGTAACATGGGGCCTGGTGTCAGCTAATAAGAGTAAGTAAGTTTATTTATGGTCCATGACCAAAGTAAAACACAGAAAAAGTTAAAATTTTAATACAAATGTTAAATACAGAGTAACATTATAAAACATTATAATATAAAGGGGAGGAATCGGCACATAAATATACATATAAAAAGAAATGTTTAAAAACTAATTTGTTCATTCCTTATCTTTATAGCCGCTACACAAAATCTTGCCGTGGACTCAGTGATTCCCTTATACCGACCTGACAAAAAATAGGCAACATAATACTCATTGGAATGATCTGGATATTTTCTAAGATGAGGCTCAATCCAGTTGGAGTGAATAGATTTGTAGAAAGGGCAATATAGGAAAACATGAGCGATTGTCTCAACCTCTCCTGAGCCACAAGGGCATAGGCGATTCCTCCAGGGAATTCTCTTATATCTTCCCTCCAAAACTGTAGAGAGCAGAACATTAAACCGAACTTGCGAAAAAGCTCTTCTCTGACTTAGGACCGACAAGTGCGTAAGATAAGATGGTGGCATAGGGTAATTAAAAAAATTATCACAGTTAGTTTCAAGGGAGGCTGCGCTTAGATCTCTTTGTTTCTCTAGGTCTAAAATCTTCTGTTTCAAGATCTTTTTAGCTACATCAGGAAGCTAATAAGAAATTTACATAGAACTCAAAGACCTCCCAGAATATAAAAATATAGTCATAAATAAGTTCAAAGAATGTTTTGCATTTTAAACTTTCTGGTTTTGTTCTGAAATACAATGGAAAAATCCTTATCAAAGTTATGGGGAGGAAACTTTTAACTTGTGACAGCTGCACTTGTTTATAGATTTCTGTCTGTAAAATCTCTGTGTAATTTGACCCAGAATGGACAGCTGTTTGAACTCTGATATAAAACCATACTCCAAACAGTTTGTCTGCTGCTTGTCAAGAATGCCATTCATGTCAAGCAATGCTTTTTAGTTCAGGAATAATGGCCTTGATAGCAGAAAATAGGCTGTCAGTGCTGTTGGGTATTATTTTGAATTATTATGGTTCTTATTTGCTGAATTTAAATGATGCCATTGTAATACTTGGTTAGGTTACTTATTGGTAAACCAGCACATATCATAATAGAACAAACAGCCTTAGTTTCCATGTGGAGCATATTACAGGTGAAACTCGAAAAATTAGAATATCGTGCAAAAGTCCATTAATTTCAGTAATGCAAATTAAAAGGTGAAACTGATATATGAGATAGACGCATTACATGCAAAGCGAGATAAGTCAAGCCTTAATTTGTTATAATTGTGATGATCATGGCGTACAGCTCATGAGAACCCCAGATCCACAATCCCAGAAAATTAGAATATTGTGAAAGGGTTCAACAGTCTAGGCTCCAGGTGTCCCATTCCAACCAGCTAATCAATCCATAACACCTGCAAAGGGTTCCTGAGCCTTTAAATGGTCTCTCAGTCTGGTTCATTAGGAATCACAATCATGGGAAAGACTGCTGACTTGACAGTTGTGCAGAAAACCATCATTGACACCCTCCATAAGGAGGGAAAGCCTCAAAAGGTAATTGCAAAAGAAGTTGGATGTTCCCAAAGTGCTGTATCAAAGCACATTAATAGAAAGTTATGTGGAAGGGAAAAGTGTGGAAGAAAAAGGTGCACAAGCAGCAGGGATGACCGCAGCCTGGAGAGGATTGTCAGGAAAAGGCCATTCAAAAGTGTTGGGGACTTTCACAAGGAGTGGACTGAGGCTGGAGTTAGTGCATCAAGAGCCACCACACACAGACAGATCCTGGACATGGGCTTCAAATGTCGTATTCCTCTTGTCAAGCCGCTTCTGAACAACAAACAACGTCAGAAGCATCTTACCTGGGCTCAAGAAAAAAAGAACTGGTCTGTTGCTCAGTGGTCCAAAGTCCTCTTTTCTGATGAGAACAACTTTTGCATCTCATTTGGAAACCAAGGACCCAGAGTCTGGAGGAAGAATGGAGAGGCACACAATGCAAGATGCTTGAAGTCCAGTGTGAAGTTTCCACAGTCTGTGTTGATTTGGGGAGCCATGTCATCTGCTGGTGTTGGTCCACTGTGCTTCATTAAGTCCAGGGTCAATGCAGCCATCTATCAGGAGATTTTGGATTACTTCATGCTTCCTTCCACAGACGAGCTGTATGGGGATGCTGACTTCATTTTCCAGCAGGACTTGGCACCTGCCCACACTGCCAAAAGTACCAAAACCTGGTTCAGTGACCATGGGATTACTGTGCTTGATTGGCCAGCAAACTCTCCTGACCTGAACCCCATAAAGAATCTATGGGGCATTGCCAAGAGAAGGATGAGAGACATGAGACCAAACAATGCAGAAGAGCTGAAGGCCGCTATTGAAGCATCCTGGTCTTCCATAACACCTCAGCAGTGCCACAGGCTAATAGCATCCATGCCACGCCGCATTGAGGCAGTAATTGCTGCAAAAGGGGCCCAAACCAAGTACTGAATACATATGCATGCTTATACTTTTCAGAGGTCTGATATTGTTCTATTCTTCAATCCTTGTCTTCTTGGTTCCATGTAATATTCTAATTTTCTGGGATTGTGGATTTGGGGTTCTCATGAGCTGTACGCCATGATCATCACAATTATAACAAATTAAGGCTTGACTTATCTCGCTTTGCATGTAATGCGTCTATCTCATATATCAGTTTCACCTTTTAATTTGCATTACTGAAATTAATGAACTTTTGCACGATATTCTAATTTTTCGAGTTGCACCTGTATGTTTTTATCCATGCAGTGTTGTGAGTATGTAACTATAAGGGCAGGAGTTGACTACTAGGCTGCAAGCATGGGGTATGTCTATAGTAGGATATGGGTATCCAAAAGATTCTGCAGTATTGTTGTAGTTATTATTTTTTACCATTTTGAAATCTTTAAAACTGTTGTACAGTTAATCTGTCTATATATTTAAGTCTCTAAGGCATACCTGCAGCTAATCCCATGTGTGACAGCTCTCGTGAGAGTTTGGAAAGCTGCTGGATAGGCACGGAATGGGTGGGAGGGAAGAAAATGGTGGCTGTGGCAGCAGCTGGCCAGAAAGCGGCGGTGGGGGGGGGGCGTGAAGAAGAAGTGGGCCGGCTGGCCAGCCAGAAAGGGGAGAGGAGGAGAAGCGGGGCGGGGGGAGAGAAGAATTGGGAAGAAGAATGTGGCCGGCAGGGGGGAGTGGAGAAGCAGGCCGGGGGAGAAGAAGTGGGCCAGCCAGCCAGCCAGCCAGCCAGAAAGTTGGGCGGGGGGGCAGGCGGAGAAGTGAGCAGGGGAGAGAAGAAGCAGGTGGCCAGATGGCCAGAAAGCAGGGGGGAGAAGAAGCGGGCTGGCTGGCCAGAAAGCAGTGGGGGCAGTGGGGGAGAAAAAGGCAGTGGTGGGTGGGTGGGCCGGCTGGAGGTGCAGATGTTCTGCGCCCGGCCCAGCTAGTTTTGAAATAAAACAGGTTTCCAGCTCTTACCTTTATGTTTAAAAGATAAAAGCATTGTCCAAGACTGTCACGGCTGTAAAGCACTCAATTGCTAAGTCACAGCAGAAACTAGGATCTGTTGGCCTGAATAACGCAGCAGTTGCTGGTGGTGATAGCTGGACACATATAGGCAGGCAATGGGTCAAAGCTGAATAAGACTTCATAGTCTCATGTAGTTTTGTAGTAAAAAGGCAAGGACAGAAGGAAGGGGGGAAACTGGAAGGCAACAAGTTATATGGGTAGGTAGCTGAACAGCTTCCCAAATAAGTGTAGTTGCTCAGAATAAAGAACAGGAGCATGTTCTGAGAGTTTATTGTTCAAGGAAGCATCATTTGTTCCTTGGGTGTACCTGACAGGCTGCAGAGTCACCAAGGCTCAAATTGACATCTGTAAAATATCCTGCTGGCTGGCTGCTTTGGTTGCCCCAAAGCAGCAGATAATGGGCTCAATATACCTGCAAATACTTTTAAACTTGGGTGCAGATTTAAACTGCACCCAAGTTTCAATGGCCAAGCGATACCACAGCAATTAATTTTTCAGTTGCTCCTGAAAAGGAAGGATAGGATAATATGATTTATTTTCAAATTGGCATTTCTGTTTCATCCATTCCTTCCATTGACATTCCAGCAGCATATAATGGGTTCAATAAAGCTGCAGATCCTTGCAGGCATACCTGCAATATACCTTCTGCCACGATCCTTGCAAAGTCCCCAGTATATTACATGATGTTCTGGAAAAGCTCTTTTTATAGTTCTTGGTCTCCCCTCATAGATCCTAGCTCCAATTCCCCTGACCCTGCCCACTGCTCTATGATACCTCTTTCTTCGCTATGAATCCTTTGGTTTAGAATTTAGCATGTTCTCATTATCTATGTGACACTTTCTCAAATAATTTGCTTAATAGATTAAAAACACACAATAATTAATTAATTAATTAATTAATATACTGCCTAATATAGAAATCTCTAGGCGGTATACAGATTAAAACATAATATTAAATATAAAACATTTAAAATTTATAAAACAGATACAATCACATTAGATAAAACCACATTAAAATTTTAAAAATTAGATTTCAGTTAAAAGCCTGGGAAAATAGGTACGCCTTCATGGTCCTTCTAAAAACAAACAGAGATGTTCTTATTTCAGCAGGGAACGCTTTCCAAAGCCCTGGGGCAGCCACAGAGAAGGCCCAGTCCCGAATTGCCACCAACTATAATTTAATAGCTTGAACAGTTGTGGTTGTGGCAAATTTGGTATAACCCTTTTCCAGCGAACCTCCCAAAGCAGTTTATATAAAAGCATTGAAAGGGTGGGCATCAATAAAAACCCATATAAAACAAACAAAAAGATTATTAAGAGCTAGATCTTTACATTTTGTGTTCTTTAGGCTTTGTCTGTTCTCTCCTTCTCTCAGGGCAAAATGGCTCTTAGATAGCTCTATGATGGCAGAGGTGAGTGTGTGTGTGTGTGTGTGTGTGTGTGTGTGCCACATTGAAAAGGTGTCAGGTCTCCAGTACCTCTACCAGATGCACAGAAGAGGGAAATGCAACACTTGCATCTGTTCTTCCCCCTGCATGACAAGCTGCACCTATTGAAATTCCATCTTCTGTGTCTCTCTTAAGCATACATAAGACCTGCCCTCTTTTTCCTATGGCAGCTGTGTGTGTGTTAGAGATGTGCACGAAACAGATTTTGTGCTTTGTACGGAAATTGCCAAAATGTTTCATCGAAACAGCAGTCAACCTGGTTTTTTCGACTAAAAAAACCTTGAAACATTTCGAGTCTTTTGGCCATATGGAACAATGGCCCATAGGGAACTTGAAATACCCCTTTGTTCCTGATGGGTACCTCCTAGGGACACCAAAGCGTGTTGTGTGGTTGGGCTTGATGGGTGCTACCTACCATCCAACCCACAAAAGAAATGGGCAAGTGGGGTCCTATGGGGTTTGGGGAAAAGGTTAAAATTTGTTTAAAATCACCCACTTGTCCATTTCTTTTGTGGGCTGGGTGGTAGGTAGCACCCATCATGCCCTACTACCCAACTCACTTTTGTGTCCCTAGGAGCTACCAATGGAAAACAAAGGGGTGTTAGTCTCCTCATTGTCTCATTGTTCCCTATAGCCGGAACTAGCTGCATTCACAGAATGCACAAACAAGTTTTGCATTGCAATTTGCAATGCATTTTGCAACCCTGCCTTGAAAAATACTGCAGAAACACACAATAGAAGGGAATCTGTTCCTCCCAAAATAGAACATACATTTCAAACACAGTCCAAAGATTGCCAAAAAAGGATAACTGATGCAGAATCCACTGACAGCAATAGTGCCACTGCAGTAACATCATTGGAACAAGTTGCTATCACACACAATTATGACTTACTTCCTAGCATTGTGACAGCTGACACAGTAGCATCCTTAGCAGCATAGCCATATACTCAACTGGAGCCACTTCAGCCACATTTTGACTGAGTACACCACCTTACAATGCAGATTTCAGAGCAGACCAGAGCAATGAGTGAAGCACAAGTTAGTCTCAAGGCCAGACATGGAACTTATTGGAGGAATCACCAAGAAATATTACACACACACACTTGCCACTGTCCATTACTCTCCACAACACTTATCTCACAAACAAACCAAACAACAACTCAAGAAGGCAGGCAACCAACTTCTGGCTTTGTCAATCTGAGATCCAGCAAAATCATATAGATATAGCAGCAATGGCACAGTATATTATACTCAGTGCTGAGAAAACCACAAAATCAAACTTTCCTTCCATCCTGCTGCCACATAGAAACAGCAGGACAGAGCATTCATGGCCTGGGCAGCTGAGCTCTGAACAGGATGGAAGGAGCAGGAAGAAATGTGAGCAGCACTTTAGGATATTCCACCCCCTACCCCACCAATCAGCAAGGGAAAAACAGGCCTCCAAAATGGCACTCGAAACATCAAAATGTTTTGAAATGAAATTGGGTTTTTTTTTCTGAATTCAAAACAGGTCCTTTATTTAAAGGGCATTTGGTTTCAAGATCAAGACACTTATAAAAGCTTGCTTCAAGTTGAAATGTTTCAACATTGAGACATTTTGCACAGTGTGTGTGTGTGTGTGTGTGTGTTTGTTTTACTCCATGTATGTACTATAGTATGATACTGGATGCATTGAAGCTTTTTACACATGCAGGCAAAACCAGGCTAAGGATGCCCAGTCCAGTTTGGTGTGCGCATGTGTACTGCCGGGATCGTGTCCAATCCTAGTGGTGCCTCAGCAGGAAACCTGCCTCCGGAGCCAACCTCTTAAACGGGGTTAGGAGAGCGAGTGCTCTTCAAACCCCATTTTACTGATTGCCAGCCCTAGTTGGGCCTGGCAGACTGTGGGGCTCCCAGTTGGCTTTGGGGAGGAAGGGGGATCCCCATAGTGCACCACACACTTGCACAGTGCATTATGAAAGTTCTGTGGGGTGGGGTGGCGCGTCCTGGCCCCTCGACCCTCCAAGCTACCAGCAGAAGCCAGCAATTGTCTGGGCGGCCGATTTGGCCACCCAGCAACAAGAATAGGGTTATCTGCAGGGGAGGTAAACTCTTTGAGGCTTCCTCCCCTTGCCTCTTCGAGCCCTTCTCACGGCTCATTAAGTCACTATTTTTTGAAATTGGCTCTAGGGTATAAAAAGTGGTTAATTGTAGACATGCCCTAAGCCAGGGATTCTCAGACTTGGGTCCCCAGATGTTGTTGGAGTACAATTCCCAGTCACAATGGCCACATTTTTTAAAAGTAAGAGTCTAATGATTCCATACATTCACCCTGTTGTGTCCTTTTCATTTCTATACTATTAATCTGTAATTGAATGCAGAGAACCATTTGTTACTCTGTACAAGCCTTGAAGATAAATGCTTAAAACTATCCTCCTTTCTCACTATTATCATCCCACTGCTCTTCCATTCATTCTCTCCATGTTGCCAAAAAAAGAGCTGGGGATCTGTTGTAGATGTCTCTTATGATCCATCAAGGCTGAGAAAAGCAACTGAATAGCTGCGCTCTTCACCCAGCTCACAATGAGGCCATGGTCCTTATCAGCTGCATCTCCTGGCCATTTAAGGCTGAGAGATACGGCTTCAAAAATGTCATACTGGCAGAGTTGTGCCAGTATAGTTAAGATGAAAAGTGTTTTCAACATTCCGCCATTATAAACCCTAAACATTCTATTGATTATAAAATAAACAGTATCAGTCCAATCCCCATGAAATTGTACACACATCAAAGAGGGGACAAGATACACCACTCCTCTAAATTTGGTGCAAAATGTCTGAGACAGGCACAGAGGAAGGCCAGCAGTGGCCAGGGTTCAGCCCGCCACGTGGCCCCCCTAACCCCGCCGCCTGCACCAGACGTCAACATCTAAAGTCAGACGCAGGGAGCGAAAGTTAGCCACATCAGACATAGGGGGAATAGTTTAGGTCGCATACAAGCCTGCACAGCCTCGCTTGCAAGTTAAACGACTCCCCCACATCTGATGTCAGACACAGGGAGTGTGGCTGTGGTGCGAGGCGCGGCCTATGAAAAGCACAGACCAGGTTCTTTGAACCCATTTGTGCAATGGTGGCTCCACCCCTGGGCTGAGATACTGCAGTTTACATTTTTAACTCCTAAAAAGTGTGTTCAACATGTTGGTGACATTTTTTCACCACAGATTGTGTGTGTGTGTGTGTGTGTGTGTGTGTGTGTGTGTGTGTGTGTAATTTTTTAGCATTCCCCCAAAATTCAGGCCTATACAGGACTGATGCCTTTTGCTGGTTTGGAAAACATCAGTCTAGTGATATTGAATAATTACTTTTGAAATCCGCATAACAACAGGGAAAATAACTAAGGGAAAGTTAGCCAACAACATAACTGAGTCTTCCCACTGAGAATTTTGAAATCAAAGTTGGGAGGGCAACTCCTGGCAATTTCTAGTGAGTGAGTGACTTCCTGGTTCTGAACATAGGTGCAGGGGCGTAACTATAATGGGGCAAGGTGAGATAGTTGTCTGGGGGCCCACTGCTACCAGAACAGCATGTCTTTCTCTAGTAGCATTAAATGACTTGCATCGTCCACAATTTAACCTTGCTACGCCCCTGCGGATAGGTGCCTGATAAGGTCAGTCTTTGAGCATTCTGGCACTTGTATAGTTAAACAACCATTCCTCCCTCTCCCTTTCTTTTCATGGGCATTTGTTTTCCCCCTCTGCCTGCTTGCTCTCACCCCCACCAAAGGGGGGAAGCAAAGCCCCTCAGCAAAGCTTGGGATAAATTACTAGAAAGTAAGTCCCACTGGAACTTACTTCTGAGTAAACACACATAGGAATCAGGACCAGCAGAGATTCTAGACAAGAATGTGGGTTCTCCCCGCCTTCCTCCCAGCCCCTCAGCAAAGCATAGAAGGGGGAACCCAATTTATTTTTCTGGGGGCTTACTTCTGACTAAAAATGTATAGTATTGGGACCAAGGACCCCATGCTAGGAAGTTCTGAAGAAGGAATCTCAAGGCAATCAACACCACCCAGTACCATCATTTCCACCCAGTACCATCATTCTGATGTAGACTGCTCTTGAACATGGAGGTTCTACATCAGAGCCATACTGCCAGCTTCACTTCTCCATACTTAAGAAATGAAGCCTCCATATTCACAGGCAGTCTCTCATGTAGAACCTTCACGTTCAAGGCAGTGGTCCCTCTAATTTTTTAAATCTCTGTGTGGAATCAGTTCTGTTCTAGTTTCCTTTCACTATCCCTACACCTGGACTAAATTGGAGATAAAATCTAAATTATCTTCCCTATCTGCCTGAAAGCTTAGGGGACCAACCACTCTTTCAGATCTGTTACCAAAAGTGGCTAAGGTGCAGCAGTTATAAAACTGACCCTTAAACTCTAGAAAACAAGTGTTGGCTACTAGGGCTGTTCATTGAGCTCTGAAATCTCCATGAATCTCTGCATTCCCCTGGTGCTGCTTCCACCATGGCCATCTCTGGTGCAGTTCATTACATTCCTGGTGCTGGAAGGACCTCTTCTGCAGGAAGCAAAGCCCATGGGGCTGAGAATTCACACAGAAACATTGGGAAAGCACATGGGGACATCTGGGAAGTGTACTTCCTCCCAGTGCTATTTCCGTAGTAGCCGTGGAGTGGTGTACAAACCTGGGAGGCAATGTAAGAAGGTGGCAATGGGTTATGGAAGAGAACTCAGACTGGGATGAGTACTTATAAGGAAGCACAAGCTGGTGGCAAGGTAACAGGGGTCCTTGCAAGCTATATGAGGTAGTTGGGGCAGGGTGGCAAACGGACTTGTGGAGACATGTATGGCAGCAATGAGGGGGCAGTTGTACTTACCAAATAATGCAAGGAGGCAGCGAGATGACCAGGGCCTTGCAGTAGCATATAAGGTGGTGACAGACTCTCTTTGAACACAGAGATATTGCATCTGAGGTATACTGCCTAAGAATCGGAAGACTCCACTTAACCAGCATGGGTAAGCTCTTCTTCCCCATAGGATCTAATCAAATTTTCCTTTTAAAAACACCTGGAAATTCAGTCAACGAAAAACCTTCAGTTTGAGATGAGAATTAAGATGCTTTTTATTTTCACTTGTGCTCTAAAAAGAATGGAAACTGCAAGTTAAGGTGCCAATCTTAACTTCCGCACCATATAAGCTGAAAACACTTTGTACAGTCTGGTACACATTGTCTTGATCAGAGATGCATCAGGCAGAATCTCTCCCCAGCCCAATATCCAACTGAAAGACGCAGGCAAAGTGTGGGTACATGGAGCTTCATTTCTAAAGCCATAATCATATACCAAATGGCACAAAGTCTTTACAGCTTATATGGCACGGAAGTTAGGGTGGATGGGCACCTTAACTTGCAATTTCCATTCTTTTTAGAGCACAAGTGAAAATGTAAAGCATCATAAGTGTCATCTCAAACTGAAAGTTTTTGGATTCCTGAATAATGTTCTGTACACAAGTTGAAAGGGTAAAGCAATATCACAGCTGCCTCATCCAAGTTTAAATGGCAAAGAGATATCATAGCAATAGAACTCTGGTGCTCCTGAAAAGGATGGACAGGATTTATTTACAATATTATGATTTATTTTCAAATTAGCATTTCTGTTTCATCCATTCCTTTCCATTGACATTCTAGCCTTCTTCAGATATTATTAGAAGATATGCTGTACTCTGTAATGTCTGTGTCACTAATTTAAACATGTAACCAAATTCTTATTAAACATTTATCTGCACCAATCTTAGTATTCCCTTAAATCTGAGTAAATTTGTAAGTCCCTTAGCTCTTCTCTTAAACTAAATTTTCAATCTCCGAATTTAAGAACAAGAAAGGGGGGGAGATTAACCATTAATATTTAGCATTTCATAATTTATGTATATTATATGCATTCAATTGTTTTTTAGGTTTAACTACTCTGATTCTCACACTGTGCAATATTTGGCAGAGAGGCCAGAAAATATGCATTTGTTTCTTTATATTTGAATACATGTAACCAGAGCCACTCAACCACTGATTATCCAGTTCTGAATATAATGCTGGTGTGCTGTAATCTTGTTGTAAAGTTAATGATGTAATACCACATTAGAAAAATGATCATTAGATTATGGGTCTTTTTTTAGTCTGCTAGTAGTTTCCTCTGTATTTCTTATTAGATTTTGTCCCAGTCATTAAGATAAAAGGCAGTAAATCTACTGTGTTCTTGGAGTCTTATACTTAGATTTTTGTGAATATTTAATTGGTTAAAAATAGCAGATGTTTTTAAAAGTCATGTTGGACTGCATTGTCAAAGTATATTACATTTTTAGGGAAATCTGTCTTTTCCTGTGTCCCTCTTGCTTCATAATTTTGAGCAGTTCCCCTCAGAGGCTAGCAAGAGCCAAAGTGTAGGTTCATGCTTTTCATGCATAGCAATATTGTAGGTCTCGGGTGTCTGAGGATTTGTGGTTTATCTTGTGAGGCATAATGGGAACTACTAGCCACAGATTTGGATGAGGGCAGTTGCAGATGGAAAGCATATCCTGCACTGTTCACTAGAGATGTGAAAAACTAATGATCATGAGTTATGGACTTGTCTTTGGAGCCAAACTCTGCTGCTGACAGTATCTTTGGAAGACACCAATCACCATTGGGCAAGAGTGTTTTGATTGTATGTTCATAATCTATACCCAAATGTAGTTCTTGTCATCAATAATGGCTCCTCCCCATCTCTGACAACTTATTTTTTTTAAAGATGCATCTGTTCACTCAGGCTTTTAATTAAATATTGTTTTAATAGTTTTAACATTGTTTTAAAATATTGTTTTAAAATTTTAAATTGTTATAATGTTAACTTTTTTGCTGTCATTTATTTAAACTAATGTTTTATTTTTTCTGTTGTCATTTATTTTGTTTTAACTAATGTTTTAACTTTTCTGTTATTTATTTTGTTTTGTTGTAAACTGCTCAAAGATGTAAGTTTTGGGTGGTATAATATAAGGAAATGGCATTACCCCCTTAAATGCCTGCCTATAGGCAGTAATGGACTGGATGTGGGATAATAAACAAGCTGAATCCGAGCAAGATGGAGATACTCATAGCTGGGGGTCGTAAACTGCAAGACAGAATCATAAATAAATAATAAAAACAATTTGATGGTAAAGGATTTATAATTTGAGAGATGGGCTACACCATCATTAATAACTAGCTGCATTTACATGTCACTTGTGACAGTTTACTCCTATTCAGATCAATGATAATGTGCTGACTTTAATTTGTAAATTACCAGCTGTGTCTCGGGGTAGAGCGGATCTGATTTGCAACAGATTAAATGAACCATTTGTATAGCCATCAGCACCTCCATCAACACCTTTGGAGAAAGCAGAAGCCCCAGATATTTTTTTTTAAAAGCTCCTGGAAATAGAGGATTTTTTTTACCCTGGACATAACTTGGGCTAAGCCAGAATTTGCCGCCTCCGTTTGGGGAGAATCAAAGTCCTGTCTGTCCTGGTCCCTGATAGCCCACAGGGAGGTCAGATTAAATCCAGCGAATATGTGGAATGGCACACTCCAATCAGGATTGGATTGGGAGAGGAGCCCTTCGGTGGGGTGGGGGGGACCTCCATGTGATAATTCTGTTATGTTTAATGAGCTATTGGTATTTTAAAGTGCCCAAACTCCATTTTGGGCATGCAAAGTTAGTTTGCCTTATACTTCGTTACGTGTATTGCTATGCCAGTCATCCAAGCAACAACTGAAGGGAGCTCCTCAAACTTCCCTGAAGAAGTGTCAAGCCAAAATTCTATCAGTCCTGTTCTAACTAATGGCTCTACACAAACCAGCCTTCATTCGCATGAGGAATCAAAACCTCATCTTAGAATAAGTTTTTTCGATTGACTTTTCCCAAGCCCATCCTTTTCTTATCTCTAAGGACTTGTGTGATATTGATTAATCCATGTCACACCTTTTACAATGCTGGCAGGTTTAGATTTTTAAAATAAGTGATCCAGCCACTTGCAGTCCCTTTCATGCTAATTCTTCCTGATGTCTTCATAAAGGACAGGTGACTGGACTGGAGATGGGGAGTCCAGAAGCCATACATTTGGAGACATTTGGGACATTCTGAAATGGCCTCAGCAAGGAGTCTTAGAAACTAGATCAAGCATTCTTTGTTTTGATGGTTCAGGCAATCTGAATAATAAACCCATTTTGTTTTACTAAACCATTTCTGTATCTAAACCTTCTTTGCCTACCTATGCTTAAATTGTCTTTTATGCTTTTAGAAATACATATGGTGTGTCTTTACCATATACTTATGGTAAAGGCACACATTTTTACCCTGGCCTTTGGTTCAAAGTTGGGTTGTTTTGGGCACTATATTGTTTTAATCATTTAATCGGTTTTCATAGGTTAATGTTTTAGAATGTTGTTTATTATTATTATTCTTGTTTACACAGTCAAACAGGTGTTATTGACTAGTTTGTTTTATCCAGACATCGAGTCCTTCCCAAGGACCTGGGATGGCTGAATTTTATTGTCAGTTGTTATAGATATCGTCGCAGAATATAGGCTGTTCCCAGTAAAGCTGCTTTTTGTAATTGGCTGATGGTGATTTCTGTGGCTCCTATTATTATTATTATTATTATTATTATTATTATTATTATTATTATTACATTTATATCCCGCTCTTCCTCCAAGGAGCCCAGAGCGGTGTACTACATACTTGAGTTTCTTTTTCACAACAACCCTGTGAAGTAGGTTAGGCTGAGAGAGAAGTGACTGGCCCAGAGTCACCTAGCTAGTTTCATGGCTGAATGGGGCTTTGAACTCGGGTCTGCCTGGTCCTAGTCCAGCACTCTAACCACTACACCACGCTAGCTCTCTAAATGTTGTTAATGTGTTTTAATTGTTCTGCTCTGAGACCATGGTATAGGGCGGGATAGAAATGTAAATAAACAAATAAGAGATGCCTCCCAATACCTAGAGACTTAACTGGAAACTAGGAAGGCCCATTATCAGTGAATAATAACTACTGGCTGGCAGACCTGGCTGAGCACACCTCCCCCTTCCCTCCAGGAGCAGTGTCTTGGCGTGCTGCCTGCCTGCTTGGCTCCCAAAGAGGCATAGCTCTGCTGATAGGCCCATCGGAGGGGGCGCTGGGAGACTGAGCACATTCTCAGGAAGGCACACAGAGATCAGCCTTCACCAAAGCCCATCTCTGGGGCCTCAGCCCAGTGTGCTCTTTGGCCAGCAGAACTGGCCCAGCGCTCTCCCATACCACCTTGGAAACTGCCACAAGGAAAGAGCAAGCTCAATGTGACAGATTTTGAGGCTGGTTTCCTCCATCAGGCTTGACTTTCTTGATCCCAGAGCCTTCAGTCATTTGCTTTCTCCTTCCCTTGTGGAGAAGGGAAGTGGAGGGCAGGATTTCAGGGTGTGGAGGGCAGGATTTCAGGGTGTGGAGGAGCAGCAAGTGAGCGCTGCTCGGGTGGCGGGGCTATGATATAGTGTGCATACTTACTTGGGAGTAAGCCCTACTGGACTTCCTCCTGAGTAGACAAGCATGGGAAAGGGATTGTTGGGTGGGCACAGAGGAATGAGAAACCCAAGTACAGGTGAAACTCAGAAAATTAGAATATCGTGCAAAAGTCCATTAATTTCAGTAATGCAAATTAAAAGGTGAAACTGATATATGAGACAGACGCATTACATGCAAAGCGAGATAAGTCAAGCCTTAATTTGTTATAATTGTGATGATCATGGCGTACAGCTCATGAAAACCCCAAATCCACAATCTCAGAAAATTAGAATATTACATGGAACCAAGAAGACAAGGATTGAAGAATAGAACAATATCGGGCCAATCAAGCACCAGTGTACTGTGCTTGACTGGCCAGCAAACTCGCCTGACCTGACCCCATAGAGAATCTATGGGGCATTGCCAAGAGAAGGATGAGAGACATGAGACCAAACAATGCAGAATTGCTGAAGGCCTCTAATGAAGCATCCTGGTCTTCCATAACACCTCATCAGTGCCACAGGCTGATAGCATCCATGCCACGCCGCATTGAGGCAGTAATTGCTGCAAAAGGGGCCCAAACCAAGTACTGAATACATATGCATGCTTATGCTTTTCAGAGGTCCGATATTGTTCTATTCTTCAATCCTTGTCTTCTTGGTTCCATGTAATATTCTAATTTTCTGAGATTATGGATTTGGGGTTTTCATGAGCTGTACGCCATGATCATCACAATTATAACAAATTAAGGCTTGACTTATCTCGCTTTGCAGGTAATGCATCTGTCTCATATATCAGTTTCACCTTTTAATTTGCATTACTGAAATTAATGGACTTTTGCACGATATTCTACTTTTTCGAATTTCACCTGTAAATGGGGCTGGAGGGAAAAGAAGGGTGAGTGAAAAATGAGGGAAGGACCTGGAGGGGACCCTGCCTGAGCAGCAGCCGGAAGAGACATGGCAGGATTCACCATGGCCACATCTTAGCCGCCAGCACTGAATACTGGCAAAATGGAGGATATATTTAATTATATCCAAACATTAAGGTGCCCTGCCCAACTCTGATTTGCCCTGGGCCTCGCACCCTCCTAGAGACTGCCTGCATGTGAGTGATTGTTTTGGTGAGGGGTTTTAAACCAGGGAACTGCGTAAGAGTGCAAGGATTAGAAGTTAGTAAGAAACACTGCTTGTTCTTGCTTTCCCACAGGTACTGTGTGTTGCTTTATGAAAGATATCCAATATAAATAAAAGTATAATCATCCCTAGATCACTTAAGTAGCTGCAAACCAGTGAGCCCTTCTGGCTTTCCTTTGATGGTCTGCATGAGGGACACGTCTTTTGTGTTCTGCAAATCTGCTGCTGCTCCCCACACCTGGGTTTACTGGCACTCTTCCTGTTGAGACAGACCCTCTTAATAAATTAAAGCCAAATAGACAGTTTGAAAACACTTTAAAGTATTTGATCATTTAAATGATATAAACAAGAAACAGTTAAAAAGCTGGTATTATGTAGAAGATCTACTAAACCATTTAGCTTGATCTTAGAGAATATTTAGCTTCTACCTGCAACATGTCATCAGTTTGACAAACATATTTTGGGGAGTTTGGGGAGTGAATAATTGCTGGGAAATGGGCAGACAGTTTTTGGTGTTTTCTGCTGCATTTGCAAGGCCTTCACAAATACCTATCTTCCTTCCAACTGCCTTTTTGTACCAGCAAGATGGGAGTTGAGGGGTTATTGAAGCAAGTGATCTGTACTGATTGCCTCTTATAGCATTCTAGTTTGGCAACGTTCTGCTTGCACTTCAGCAGCCAAAGTTAGGAATAGATCAGATTGTTGCATTTTAAAATTTGCAGGTCTATCTAGACTGGGGTAAGCAGTTGGCATACTTTTAAATTAAATGAATAGCTAATTGGCTTTAACTACCTTGATTTCAATTCTTAATATTTGCAAGAAGTTTGGCAATACATTTAAACAGCTAAATAAAGTTTATTGATTGATTGATTGATTGATTTGATTTGATTTTTATACCACCCTTCCGAAATGGCTGAGGGTGGTTTACAATTAAAAACAGAAACCGTTAAAACCAATAACAATTAAAACAGAGATATAAATATTAACACCAATTAAAAAATCTTTAAAAAAAACAAAAAACTATCATAACAATTAAAACCCTGAAAACCAGGTTAGCATTAAAACAATTAAAACTAATTAAAAACCCTGAAAGGCCAGGCCAAACAGATGGGATTTTAGGGCTCTCTTGAAGGTCAGTAAGGAATTAAGATTATGAATTTCTGCTGGGAGTGCATTCCACAGCCCGGGAGCAGCCACAGAGAAGGTCCGCCTCTGAGTCGCCACCAAACAAACCAGTGGTAACTGGAAACGGACCTCCTCAGATGACCTTAACATGTTGTGGATTATATCTTAAGAGTCATACAAATTTTAATTAACAGGGGATAGCAATAGCAATAGCACTTACATTTATATACCGCTCTATAGCCGGAGCTCTCTAAGCGGTTTACAATGATTTAGCATATTGCCCCCAACATTCTGGGAACTCATTTTACCGACCTCGGAAGGATGGAAGGCTGAGTCAACCTTGAGCCCCTGGTCAGGATCGAACTTGTAACCTTCTGGTTACAGAGCGGCAGTTTTACCACTGTGCCACCAGGGGATCCAGTGCCTTATAGCCTGCAAATGTAAATTCCTCATTATTAAATATATAATATTTATTATTTTATTTATTTTATTTATTTATTTATCATATTTTTACAAGTTAAGCTCTATACCATCCCAATGCAAATTACTTGGGCCAGTTCATATAGTAATTTTGGTCATTTGATTCTATAAGATTTATAGAATGGCACACATTATGTGGAGAAAGTGCTGTATGAATCAGTAGTATACAGGTACACTCTGCAGCATTTCTGTGATTGTGGCAGCTCCAGAAACTACTCCCACAATCACTGAAAGTCTGCACGGTGTTCCTGTGTCCTCCCTATGCACATAGTCCTTCCTTCATGTGATTGCAGACACATCTGATTCCAAGGATAATCATATGCAGGCCATCTCCTGATATTGCTAAATCACTCAGCTGAGCAACCTTGCTCAGGACAGTTGAGGACATATTTTCAGGTGGCACTGAAGGCTTCCTGGGGAAGGGGAGGACGTCAAAAATTGCCCATTCTCTGCTGCACCATTGAAGTTAGTTAAGAAGTTCTGTTAGACTGCTCTTGCTGCACTGGTGTATCCTTGCTCTGTATGTCAGCCAGTACATGAAAGGGTTTTTCTTTTTCTTATATCTTGCTGTGGAAAGTAATTGACTTTTTTCAGTCCCTACCAATCATATATGAAATAGCTTAGAAAGCATCAAGGCTTCAATACAGGCACAAAAATTCTAAAGCACTGAGTCTGCTCATTCTATTTTTACATGCTGGTTTCTAGCATGAGCTATATTTTGCTGTTTGCATCTGTGCCATTGGTGTATAGGATCAGCTTCCATGGAAGTCTTTTGTTTTCATCTCATCTTTTATTTATTTTTCACCTACAGGCCACTCACTCTTGATCACATAATTTCAGGCTTTTTGACACCTGAGTGTGATGCATACACACAGTTCTTAATAGTGGGTGCTTTTAATCTTCACCTTGACAATAAATCTGCCAAATACCCCAAGCAATGACATACACTTGATAGTTTTGGTCTCCTTTTACTCATTTCAGTGATAACTTGATTTACAAATATAAATGTAACATTTGTTGTTAGTGTTAATGTTTAGATATTAAACTAGTTTTGAGTAAACCTTGCTGTTTCCTTTCAGCTAATTTGTATAGTTTGCCTATTTGAAGCATTAAAAATATTAATGTAGCTTTTCATTAGTTTTCTCTTTGTGGATAAATATAATGTAAACTGCCCTGAGCCTTTTGGAAGGGCGGTATAAAAGTTTTAATAATAATAATAATAATAATAATAATAATAATAATAATTATTATTATTATTATTATTATTATTATTATTATTATTTAAAAAAAAACACCTACCAAGCCTTCATAAACAACTATCAAAAAAGTTCAATCACATTTTGCAAGGAGGTGATATTGAACAATGGCTAACAACTGGGAAAACTCATCTCATAATGAAAGACCCAGCAAAAGGTGCAGTTCCAAGTAATTATAGACCGATCACCTGCCTGCCAACCACGTTCAAATTATTAACTGGAATAATAGCAGATGAAGTGATGCAACACTTATTAACTAACAAACAGCTTCCAGTTGAACAGAAAGGAAATTGCCCAAACACCAGAGGCACAAAAGACCAGCTGCTGATTGACAAAATGATTTTAGAAAACTGCAAGAGAAGAAAAACAAATCTAAGTGTTGCATGGATTTACTAGAAGAAAGCCTTCGATTCATTGCCTCACACATGGATACTAAAATATTTAGAAACAACTGGTGCCAGGAAAAACATTCATATATTTATAAATTTTAAAAAAAGCAATGAGTATGTGGAGTACACAGTTAACAATCAATGGCGAGACACTTGGACAGGTTAGCATTAGAAGAGGCATTTTCCAAGGGGACTCACTATCCCCTCTATTGTTTGTAATCGCCATGACCCCACTTTCACAAATACTCAACAAAACAGGCCTCGGATACCAAACATCTAAAACATCAAGTAAAATCAACCATCTGCTGTACATGGACGATCTGAAGTTGTATGGAAAGTCCCAGTCAGAAATTGAATCACTGTTAAACACTGTCCGTATATTCAGTAGCGATATAGCAATGGGGTTTGGACTAGACAAGTGTGCTGCATTAATAATGAAAAGAGGAAAAATAACAAAAACAGAAGGAATAGAACTGCCCAATGGAAGCAAGATCAAGAACCTGGAAGAGAAAGAACATTACAAATACTTGGGCATTCTCCAGGCTGATAACATTGCACACACTGAAGTTTAAAAGAAAAATTGGAAGTGAATACATCAGGAGGGTTAGAAAAATCCTAAAGTCCAAACTCAATGGTGGGAACACCATAGAAGCCATAAACACCTGGGCTATACCTGTTATCAGATACACTGCAGGAATAATAGACTGGACCCAGGCAGAGATAGAGATGCTAGATCATAAGACCAGGAAAATCATGACCATTAATCATGCTCTGCACCCCCGCAGTGATGTCGATAGGCTATACCTCCCTTGCAGCTCAGGTGGAAGAGGAATGCTGCAAGTCCATCAAACAGTAGAGGAGGAGAAAAGAGGCCTTGAAGAATATATCAGGGACAGTGAAGAAGATGCACTTCAGATGGTCAATAACACGAAACTATTCAACACCAATGAAAGAAAGCAGGCCTACAAGAGAGAACAAGTCAAGAACCGAGCAGAAAAATGGAAAAATAAGCCCCTGCATGGTCAATATTTGCACAATATAAGTGGAAAATCAGACATCACCAAGACCTGGCAATGGCTTAAGAATGGCAACTTGAAGAAAGAAACAGAGGGTTTAATACTGGCTGCACAAGAACAGGCACTAAGAACAAATGCAATAAGAGCAAAAGTAGAAAAATCCACAACAAACAGCAAGTGCCGCCTTTGTAAAGAAGCAGATGAAACAGTGGACCACCTAATCAGCTGTTGTAAAAAGATCGCACAGACTGACTACAAACAAAGGCATGACAAGGTAGCAGGGATGATACACTGGAACATCTGCAAAAAATACAAGCTACCTGTAGCCAAGAATTGGTGGGACCATAAAATTGTAAAAGTTGTCGAAAATGAAGATGTAAAAATATTATGGGACTTCCGACTACAAACAGACAAACATCTGCCACACAATACACCAGATATAACTGTAGTCGAGAAGAAAGAAAAACAAGTTAAAATAATCGACATAGCAATACCAGGGGATAGCAGAATAGAAGAAAAAGAAATGGAAAAAATCACCAAATACAAAGATCTACAAATTGAAATTGAAAGGCTGTGGCAGAAAAAGACCCAAATAATCCCAGTGGTCATTGGCGCCCTGGGTGCAGTTCCAAAAGACCTTGAAGAGCACCTCAGCACCACAGGGGTCACAGAAATCACCATCAGCCAATTACAAAAAGCAGCTTTACTGGGAACAGCCTATATTCTGCGATGATATCTATAACAATTGACAATAAAATTCAGCCATCCCAGGTCCTTGGGAAGGACTCGATGTCTGGATAAAACAAACCAGTCAATAACACCTGTCTGACTGTGTAAACAAGAAATAATAAATATGGGAACTGAAGAGCTGACTGGCTCACAGTAAGAAGATTTATGAATACATTTTAATAGATAATTTTCTTACCAATATATTCAAGAAGCTCGGTAGTTCCAGTCACTGCCCACATAATATGAATTTTTGAAGAAGAAGAAAACTTATATCTGTCTCTGTTTCTAGATTAACTTTAACATCTTATAGACTTATTAATGACCAGCTCCCAACAGTCTATTTCTTTGTCACTCTCTGGCATTGCACTGAAGGATGACTTAGAGCTAGTTCAGATTATATTCAGCCAATTAAAATCACTAATAACTGCTTCCATGAGTGATCTACTCACATAACAGGTGAGATGTCAGAGGAAGGTTTCTGCATGAGATCGCAGCTCCCCCTTTGTGATTAAAAAAACTGGTGTGATCCCGCCCCCCAACACGATAAAGTTGCAATCTCATGACTGTTACTCTGCTTACTCAAGATTTCTCCAGCAGCCAGTGATTTGTAAGAGTTTGGGTGGTTGAATGTTGTCAGAACTGACTAAGGAATGGATCATAGGATCAGTATTTTATCTTAAAAAATGTTCATCTGTGTGCGGAGTGAATTTTGTTCTGGATGGCAGTATCAAGGCAGTGTGTGCATACATGCATTCAGAGTGGGGTATTCCTGATTCAACCTGAGCGGGATCTAAAATTAACTGAGCAGACATCAAAAAACTTGTGACCGCATGCACATGAGCACACTTTAGAGGGAACACTGCCTAGGACATAGGAATATATAGAAAAAGTTGCAGATAGGAGCTGACCCTCTTGTCAGTGGTCAACATGCTTATAGTGCTGCTTGCATGCAGTTAAAGGATGCATGCCTGCAGTGGCTGTGGTCCTGCTTCAGTAGCGTGGCCACTCACATGCTGGGAGATTATTTTTGCCCATCTTCTATTGTCCTGGAAGTGCTCTGTGCAACCCAGAATTATGTCCCTGATAATTACGCACCCATGAGTGGCTGTACTGCTGAAATGGAACTGCAGCTGCTGCAGGGGTGCATCCTACAGCTGTACACATGTAGTGTTAAGATGTCAGCCAGTGTTTTCCAGTGAGTTATGTGGAATAAAATACAATAGACTGGAATTAGTGGCACTACTGGGGGAGGGGCAAAGATATTCACTAAGAAATATGTTGTTCCCTCCATTCCTTGCAATATATAGGCTCTCTTTTTGCCCCACCTATCATAATGCTAGAAAATTTATTAGAATATAAATAAGACAAAGCGTTCAGTAACTCAGAAACATTATGAAGGGCACGCCAAATGTGGTACATACTATCTTATGTCTTGTGCAGGCCACTGAAACAGGTGAGCCTTGACCATAGCAATCCTTTTGAAATAGTTGTTCTTATAGACACTGCCTGGCATCCAGACTAAATTTCCTCATGAGTAGTCTCATTGAAATTAATTTCAGTAGAAGTACTTGTGAGCATTTCAGTTTGGATGTCAGCCATTGGTTTGTGTTCAGTGATAAAATAAATTGCAGAATTAGTAGTTATGGCTTGAATAGTATTTGATTTTATGCTTATTTTTTAATATTACAAAAACAGCTTTTGTAACTGGGTCTACTTATTTATTTATTTATTTATTTATTTTATTACATTTATAAACCAACCCATCCAAAGGCTCTGGGCGGTGTACAAGTTTAAAAAGACATTAAAAAACACACCATTTAAAACACCGTGTTCAAAACAATATAAAAACCACTTAAAAACAATTCAAAACCATTTAAATCCAATGAAAATACTTTTAAAAACAATTTAAAAAACACTTACACGTGAAACATTTTGAAATCCTGAAAAAAATACATAACAGATGTTTGTTGTACATACCTCAGTACTAAGTGGCTGAGGCTTGTCTTGGAAGAATACACAGTGCTCGCTGACATCTTGACTAATGAAGAGTGATTGTGTGGATGTGCTGAGAGCCCTCATGCCACTTCCTCATGTTTTCATTTTCCAGAGTACGGGGAGTTCTCCAGTCTCTGGTGCAACTGGTACTCTGCATGCATACATGGGGACTGGAGTTGTTGTCTTAGGACACCTAGCTTATCCCCGCTGTCCCACAAAGTGTATGTGCTTCATTATGATGTCAGCCAATGTTCCTTATTAGTAGTTATGACATTTATTATTATTATTATTATTAGTAGTAGTAGTAGTAGTAGTAGTAGTATTACATTTATATCCCGCTCTTCCTCCAAGGAGCCCAGAGCGGTGTACTACATACTTGAGTTTCTTTATCACAACAACCCTGTGAAGTAGGTTAGGCTGAGAGAGAAGTGACTGGCCCAGGGTCACCCAGCTAGTTTCATGGCTGAATGTGGCTTTGAACTCGGGTCTGCCCAGTCCTAGTCCAGCACTCTAACCGCTACACCAGGCAAGATGCTATACGCTCTGTAGGTACTTAAATATACCTGTACTAGAATTTTTTGAGATACACAGTATGTACTATTCTTATATATGTATAATACTCTGCTTTAAAAGATTATTACGTATCCCTTTTCATTTCTGAGCATGAACAGAATCACTGCACAATGAACCATTTTACCCCTTATTACAATTTTAATGATAAAGAATAGCTTTGCACGTTGTGATCACAGATATTCCAGAAGTGGGATTGTGAGGCTATTTACTTATGTGGGTCTGTGCTGGAGTAATTGGGAGCTTTTGTACATCAGTAATTACGAAAACCTCTTTGAAACTGATAGAAGGACTCCCACTGATAATGGGAGTAATTGCAGGTTAACACTTGGTGGTAATGTACTGTAGCCTGTAAAGGATTTCTACAATATGGACTTTTTTCACTTACATTGTAACATTCCAGAAACATTAGAAAGGCTACATGTTTAGAACAACTTTATTCTAACTACCAATTTGGCATAATAGGCCATAGAGTTCAAAGCTACAACTCAACCTCAGAATGCTTCTCTGGTTGCGTAACTTCATGACATATAACTTGTAGATTGCCAGAAAAGCATTACATGAAACTTTCTGTGGATTTGACTGCAGTCGGAGATAGCTGTATACATTTTACAGAGGAACTGGCATGTCTTTGATGAATAATGTAAGTGAATTAAGTTTGCACCTGCATATTGTATAGAACGTAAAGGATGCATCTGTTTTTTTTGGGGGGGGATTAATACATTCTGCAGTATACACAAAGAGATATTCTATTGAAGAAAATCGAAATTAATCCATAAAAAGAAATGAGATACATAGGATGGCACCTTTTTGTAGCATCATCTCTTAAATCTGATTTTCAGCATATAATTGGTGGATTGAGCTTTTGATGATATGGTTTTCTTAAACTTATTTTTAATAAATGAGGGTGTTCCAAACCAAATTTACATGTCTTTTTAATATTTTAAGACTCTCAGGACAATATTTCTGAAAAGCAGCAAGTGAATAATTTGCAAAGACCTTGGTTCTTTGAATGTTGTGAGACCATTCACTCCCCACAATGTTGTTCAGGGAGAAAAAAAAACTGTTCTGACCTTAGCTGCTCTATAGGTGGGGTTTTTTTAGTATTGCATAATCTGTGAGTTGCCATAAAGTTGTTACAAATTGGAGGACTGATATAATATGAAATGAGGCACCTCGCCTGAATGTTGCTTTTGTTCCCTCTCTAACAAATTAGCATGTTGACATTTGTCACTGATGGATTTTATTATTTTCTGAAAGGGTTTTAGGGGAGTTTGACAGCATGAATGGTTTGTCCTACAGACTTTGAGAATCGATAAAGGCATCTTTGTTCTTTGTGCAAAACACATAACAGATATCTTATTGACTGACACGCATAAAAAGGAAGGCTTGTGTAGCTGTTGCACAAAATAAGCTAAGAAAATAATTTTGAAGTCATTGCTTCTTCTGTGTTCCCTCTTCCTATGTGTCTTTCTTTTTGTTAACATGTATCTCATTAATCAAAATAACGAGAATCTGTAGATCCTCAATTCAGTAAATTGAAGGCCTTTTCTTTTATACTCTGAACAGTTTGCACATGGTTTGCGGAAGCTGCTAAAAATAAGCACAAATAATGTGTAATGGTTGGGTTGGTTTCTTGTAAAAACAAAAAACAAAAAAACACCTTAAGTAATGGTGATCTGAGATAGGTATTATAACACTTGTTGCATGCATAAAGCAGGGGCACAAGAAAAGTCATTGTGGACTGAAATATCCCTGCACATGAGTATGGATTTAAACAATACTGGAGTCATGCTGCTTTGTTGCTTGTTTTTTGAAGAAAATAGAGACAAGCTAGTTGATTATTAGTCCCTGGTTGCCTGAAACTGTATAGAAATCCAGTGGGACTTATGTAGATATTGTCTGCAAATCAGGCAGTTTGAAGAATCCCATGCTTCTATTTATTTACAGAAATATTCGCTGGCATAAAAAGCAAGTTAAATGAAATGTGATGTGACCTAGAAAGGGCGGGGTGGGGGGATCTCATTTTTCTTCTTCTTGGAAATAAGAAATTACTGTCTGGTTCTCAAGACATACTGACTGAAGCAAATTAGGTTGGGCACTGGTAACACTTTTCTTAATGCCCCCTGCCCCCTATTTTCTATTGGAAAGACATTTTGCCAGGCATTTGGATATTTTTGGATTGTTCAAAATGTGGGAGTTTTTAATCTCTTGGTTTGTATGATGGAGACACTGAAAACATAGCAATAAAGGCTTTTGTTCAGGTGTTTAATGTAAACATGTTGGAATTCTTTTAATTCTGAAAGAAAGTCCATTTCTCATGTCAGTCACATTTTAATTCCTCTGAGTCTTTTAATGTCATCTTATTAGTTAGCTTATCAAAAGTATCTTTTCATGCTAAAGATCCAACAGAACCTTTTCATTGCTTTTATTTATTTATTTATTTATTTATTTATTTATTTAAAAGAAAAGAATGAGCTGGGAAAGTTTTACCCTTTCTTTCTGGTCTGTAAAAAATGCCAAAACCTCTTTATTTCTTACTTGGTTAGAAGTTAAGACTCTTCCCCTCCCCCCTTAAATTTCCGCCACTTCATTTGTATAAGCTTTCTCTCACTTTACAAAGAATGTATTTTAGTAATCATTGTATGCCTTATGGTAGAGCATTATTACTACCTGAGTGTTACAGGTGAGGCGCAGACCACCTAGGAAGGCCATGGTCTTCCTAAAACCACCTAGTGAGTTAATGGTTAAGCAGAATTGGAGCCAGAGCTTCCATCTCATAGCTTGTTGCGCTCCTGACTGCTGCACTACACTAGCTCCCACCAGCTCCAGATAGGTGTCCTTAGGATTCTAGAAACATTACTTCTCAACCTACATGTCTGATTTGCAAATACACCATGGTAAACATGTCAACATGATGACTTTTGTTCATGGATTGACATGTGGGGAGCAGTTTTGTGGGGGGGGGATTGTGTATTGGGGATTGGCTCTTAACACACAGTATTGTTTGCTTCCCTTCTTGGGCAAGGCTCCTGACTATTATTTAAGATGTTAGCCTCAAAACATAGAAGTCAGTCCAGCACTCCCAGTAATAGGTATGATGGAAAGCTGGAAATCACAAAATCCATCTAGAAGCAAATAAAAACATTCATCAGTGATAAATGTGACAAATTTCAGACTGAAACAGAAAACCCTGCTAGGGACTATTTATCATGTTTATCAATTTAGTAAAAGTACTTGGAGACATACAAGGGCAACGCACATTTCCATCAAAAGACCAGAGGTGAGGGAGGGGGAGCGTTCTTACTAGTGGGTTATATCATAAATAGGAACAATGGCAGAGGAAATTTTTTCTTGATTAATAGTCCACTCACTTGACTTTTAGAAAAGGATCAGAAAACTGACACAGGCCCTTCCTGGTTAGCTATTTAAGTGTATTTTACCAAAAAGTATGGATTTGAAACTGAACTCATACAGTTGATTTTCCTGTTTTCCCACTGCAATGAATTGAGGTGGCACAGCAGCAGTGCCTTTTGGCCCTCTGAGAAAAGTAGACCCTTGTGTGAACTAATGGAGAACAGTCCCAGTGGAACTAATGGAGAACAGTCCCAGTAGTAAACTGAACTGGTTGCCACTCTAATTGCCACCACAGATATGCAGATAGGATCAAGGGCCCTTTTGGCAATCATAGAATGTAATAGTCAGTGGCATGGTATTGGGAAAGAGGAGGAGAAGTCATGCTGCTGTGACATCTGACAAAGACAGGAACCTGACAGGTCAACAGTCACTGAGGTTCATCTAGAGCTCACCTCACCCATGCAGCACATCCTGCCTGAGGGTGCTGAGATACCAGAAGATCCCTAGTCCTGACTAGGGGAGAGAAGAGCTGGTCTTGTGGTAGCAAACATGACTTGTCCCCTTAGTTAAGCAGGGTCTGCCCTGGTTGCATATGAATGGGAGACTAGCAATGTAAAATATTCCCTTTAGGGGATGGAGCCGCTCTGGGAAGATCATCTAGGTTCCAAGTTCCCTCCCTGGCAACATCTCCGAGATAGGGCTGAGAGAGATTCCTGTCTGCAACCTTGGAGAAGCCGCTGCCAGTCTGTGTAGACAGTACTGAGCGAGATGGACCAAGGGTCTGTCTCAGTATATGGCAGCTTCCTATGTTCCTTTGTTCCTATGGCTGTTGTTCTTCTTGTGTATTACTTCTGTTATTTGCTTCTTATTTTATTGTTTTTATTATGTTTATGTTTTATTGTCTTATTGTGGACATTATGATTTTACTCTTATATTAAGCTGCCCTGAGCAGCAGTATGCTGGGGGATGGAATATAAATATTTTAAATTTAAAAAAACCCCAAATGAATAAAATAAAATCCCACCTCATGCATCATCTGGACCCATGCCAAGTTCTGCACAGCCTGTTGTCACTCTGGAGATCCTAAGAGCTGTGGTGGTGGTGGTGATGATTTGGGCCTGAAACCCAGGAGAACTGACATAGTGCCCGTTTGGCTACTTCCTACTTGGAAGGAGGAGGCAGGTAGAGACACATGCCCTGGATCTGGACCCATCTAAGATCCTGGAAGGAGTGGAGCATCCAGTTACTATACAAACTCTTCAGTGTCTGCTTCTCAGCCACTTGTGCAAGTGCTCTATGCAGGAAGTTCCTTTCAAAGCCAGCTTCCAGCTTTGGGCTTCATTTATTAGCGCTTTCTTCCAGCTTAGATGTCTCTTCTGGCCTTTCTCTGCAGACCTGTTGTATGAGCTTCTTCTAACTACTCTGGTCCATCAGGGTAGGTGGAACTTCCAGTGATCCCCTCCAGTCCCCCAAGGTCTGGGGTGATGTGAGGATAATAGGGGAGAACATGGGAAGCTGCTTTATAATGAGATCATTGGTTCATCTAGCTCAGAATTGTCCCCATTGACTGTCAGAAGCTCTCCTGGGTTTCAGGCAGAAGGCTTTCCCCAGATTTTCCTGCACACATGAGGGATTGAATCTGGTTTCTTCTGCATGCAAAACATGTGCTTTTCCCACTGAACTAAGACCCCATCCCCATTATATGAGGTGGGGTGGGGAAATGAGATATGCTGTTCTGAGCTCATTGAAGGTAGAATGGGATATAAATGCACTAAACTCAATTAAATGCAGTAAATGCAATTAAAAATAATGAAGAATTCCCACATGACTGGGAAAACATTTGTGACCCAACCTTATGGGAGGGTCATGCTCCCGTGAGCCTTCCTTGCAGAACTGGTACAGTAGAATCAGGCTTTGCCCATATTGGGTTATTTAAATATTTTGCCAACAACATGCACATTAGAGAATGTCTAATGGGCAACTTCTTTGGTTTTTTCTATTTGATGTTAATAGGCCTCTGCCTTTGTAAAACTTCTCAAATACATGATTTCCTAGTGAATGTGTCTACAAGGCATTATACTGACTTGATGTTTGATGACTGATGTTTGTTCACATTATTAAGATCACAGGTATAATAACCACATGTATTGTGTTGCTCCTACCTACAAGTAGCTCTGACTAGCTAGCAAGACACACCTTAACCCTAACTGGACAGTGTGGCCTTTTGCCAGGACTGTGGGATATATCCTGGGAAAAGATAAGTACTTTCTGCCCAGAGCGATTTTGTCCCAGCTCAACACTAGGAAGCCAGCCAGGTGGGCTGCGCTGAGAGCACTGATCCTCATCAGCCTTTTGGTGGAAAAACAGAGCAGGCTGTAGCATTGCATGTGTGGAGTGTAAAGATCAGATATACTGATAAACAGATAAGTGATAAACTGGTACTGAAACTGACAAGCAATAAGAGGAAGACTGTTCTGAATTCCTGAGGGAGAGAATTATAATGTGAAGAGTCTGTAGATACTGCTTTACAAACAAAAATAGGTTTGTCTGTGTAGTCTCTTACTGACTGGAATGGAAGCCTGAGTTTAAAAGGCTTAAAGCAAAAATTTCAAAGACATCTGTGGACTTTACCCACATGACTTCCCTTAACTTTGAAGTGAGTCATATGCCTGAAATCAGGGTTTTGTGAATTTGCTTTTTATATAATACACTGAATTACTCTTTCTTTGTGTCTATGTGTGGTGGGGGTTGGGGGAAAGCCCTGTTGCTATCTAACATAGCTCATTAATTCAAGGAAGCTAACTAGACTAAGCAGGACATTGTTATGTCCTGTGCATTTACTTGCGTTCTATGCAATTTTCACAGTCAGGGTGATTAAAATCTAAATGCCAAATGATTTCTAAAGAGAGCATCCTTCTGCTAACTTGGCAAAGAGGCACCTTAGAACCCCTGCTAACTTGGCAAAAGGCACCTTAAATGTGGTGATTCTCTTTAACTGGCCCTATCCACCCCCATACCTCCAGTGACTGTTGCTGGTGTCTATCGTGTTTCTTTTTAGATTGTGAGCCCTTTGGGGACAGGGATCCATCTTATTTATTTGTTATTTCTCTGTGTAAACCGCCCTGAGCCATTTTTGGAAGGGCGGTATAGAAATCGAATTAATCATCATCATCATCATCATCATCATCATCATCATCATCATCCCAGGTCCTTGGGAAGGACTCGATGTCTGGATAAAACAAACCAGTCAATAACACCTGTCTGACTGTGTAAACAAGAAATAATAATAATTCTTATCATGCTAATGATTCTATGTCAGTGCCTTTCCCTATTTGCTCTGGTGTTTTCAGAAAAAGTAGCTTAAAACCAGTATTTTTAAAATCTGGAAATACATCAAGATAAGCTAGAATTTGCATCACAAAGCCCAATTTATGTGTGGGGTGGGTCCAAGTATCTCGAAGGGACATCGGGGTAAGTTTGGCTGGTATGTGAGCACACACACTCTTTTCTGAAGGAGATTTGGGATATAAGCCCTGTGTGTAAAAGCCTCCAGCTGTTGAATCCAACTTAATCTGGAAGGAAACAACCTTGGAAAAAAGACTGAAAGCAGAGGTGCTGACTGACATCCTGGCTAACAAAGCACCGATGCTTCTTTATATGTGTAGGTGCTCTATATGCAATCGAGTAGGAGCATCGGCACTCACAATAGGAACAATTTTGAATACTTCCCCTCCCCCAGAAGTCCTCTGTGTCACCCAAAAATATGTCCCTGAGGACTGTTCTACCCTCAGAGACATATTTGCAAGTGACACACAGGATTGAAGGTGGAAGATAGTTGAAATTAATTCTCTCTCTCTCTCTCTCGCTCCATGAGTGCCAGTGCTGCATTTGTCAGAAAGTCATCTACAGCACCAACACATCCAACAAAACAACAGCATTTTGTTAGTCAGGATGTCAGCCATTAGGTCTTTAAGTATACTGGCAAATAACCATGGTACTTACAGAGGCTCCATCCGCCCAGGAATGAACCTCCCCTATTGGAGTCAAGGGTACCCCGATACTTCAAAGGTAGCAGGGATGATACACTGGAACATCTCCAAAAAAATACAAGCTACCTGTAGCCAAAAATCGGTGGGACCATAAAATTGAAAAAGTTGTAGAAAATGAAGATGCAAACATATCATGGGACTTCCAAATACAAACAGACAAACATATGCCACACAATACACCAGATATAACTGTAGCTGAGAAGAAAGAAAAACAAGTTAAAATAATCGACATAGCAATACTAGGGAATAGCAGAATAGAAGAAAAAGAAATGGAAAAAATCTCAAAATACCAAGATCTACAAACTGAAATTGAAAGCCTGTGGCAGAAGAAGACCAAAATAATCCCAGTGGTAATTGACGCCCTGGGTGCAGTTCCAAAAGACCTTGAAGAGCACCTCAACACCACAGGGGTCACAGAAATCACCATCAGCCAATTACAAAAAGCAGCTTTACTGGGAACAGCCTATATTCTGCGACGATATCTATAACAATTGACAATAAAATTCAGCCATCCCAGGTCCTTGGGAAGGACTCGATGTCTGGATAAAACAAACCAGTCAATAACACCTGTCTGACTGTATGTATAAATAAATACATACACACATATTCTTCTTCTTCTACTAGATTACGAACCCTTATGGTACAGGGAATCATTTAACAGTGTGCATGAGTCGCTTCGGTGCCTCCTCCTCTTCATGGCGTCAACTGCAGGGACCAGTTCCACAGTTCTGCACAGCCGTTTGGAGAGCGGGCACTGTAGGCAGAAAAGCAATGGGGTGGGGATGAGCAGGTAAGGGGTTCCTTACCTACTTTTTAAGGTAACTGCTCCCGACCCTGCCAGCAGGTGCACAAATGGCTTTGCACATCCCTAGAACCCTTTTCACATTTTCTGCTATACAAACTCCTTTGTGAACATTTTGTCAAAAAGTAATACATAATTAATAATAATATCAACTTTTGAGCGTAAAATATAATTTTACACAGTGTTAAAGGCACTTTTAAATCCCATTGATTTCGATGAGAGAATTTAGTATTGTAATGACTTGGCTACACAATAAAGATGATAATGAAAAAGTTAAGTATATGCTTAAATTTCTTCCACTGAAATTAGTGTGACAGAATGATACAAAATACTTAAGTTTGGATGGGTCATGCCCAATGTACCATGCCCCTACATAGGTGTCACAATTTATAAAAATATAAAAAGGCTGTTAGGACACATTTGTTCATCCAGACTTTTAATTAGACTTATAGAATTTAACATTGTTTTTAAATTGTTTTAATGTTTTAATCATATTTTACTTTGTGTTTTACTGTAAACCGCCCAGAGATGTGAGTTTTGGGCAGTATATACATACGTTAAATACAAAATAAGTAAGATAGATATTCAGGAACAAACCATTTTCCCAAGCTAATCGTTATTTTGCCAACTGTATTTGTGAAGTGGCTACCCCTAAGTATCAGTTCATAAAAACCTAAGTTTTTAGTTTATAAAAAGATACACTGGTTTTGCAGAGACTCTTTGTTTTATTTCCAGTCTGATGACCTCAGTATATTAACATTCACTGCAGTGAATTTTACCCTTAATCATATCTGTTAGCTTCAGAAGCGTGGGTCTGGTATGTTAGAAAAACTCTTTGTCCTTGTGTGCAGGGTGTTTTTTCCCCTTAACAAAGCTTTAATTAAAGAGTAAGCTTGTACACTAAACCGAGCCCATATGTCTGATGTTTTTGTAAAACATGGGAATAATCTGATATATTTTGCCCTGTGGCTGATTTTCAAATTGGCACCTGTTACTCTCATTAGACTTGAAGCAGAGCTGCATGGACTTGCTGAGAGAGAGATGACTTTCATGCTGGTTAAATCAGTTTAAATTTCAGTTGCTCCTTAAGAAGTTGTATTCAGAATGTCTTCAGTAATAAGAAAGATCTCAGTCCTATGGACGCAAGTGCATGTGTGCATTGCCATCAGTAGGCGGAAGATATTGCCTTTGTGTTCTCTGAATTGATTTGTTCTCATGGATTGAGATTAATGGATGTGCAGAGGACTCTCATTTCATTTTGAATGTATTAACAGAAAATCTGTGAACTGGCACTCAAGAGTTTTGTGTAGTACAGTCTTTTGGGTGAGGCATCATAAGACTTCTTTTTCAATCAAGTGGTGGAAAAGCCATAGTACTCCTTTTGTTTGAAAACTGTACCCATGTATGTAGCAAACAAGTTATTAATTTGTTTACAGTAAAGGGTATTGGGAGCCATGCCAACTTTCTGGGAGGAACTGCTAATTTTTTTGTTAACTGGGTGTGGTTTTCAACCCACTTTACTCCACCCATGAACCTGTTCTGGCCTGCTTTTGAAGTTGCCTGCAATTTGGGTTCATACTGTGTTATAAATTGAAAGCAAAGCACCCTGAGGCTCTCCATAGTTTAGATAGATGTGGTCATATCTTATTCTTACTTTGTTTTGACTTCAGCCAAAGATTCTCTTAACAGAGAAGATCACACCGTGCTTGCAAAGTGCTTGCAGAAGGATGGCACTGTGCAAAGCTGTGGTGCCAGCTACTTGTGCAAAGTCTGGAACTTGGATTCCAGACTAGTGTTGTGCTACCCCAAGCATGCTTGTGCTCATGCAACAGGGCAAAATTGCAGAACTTATTTGTTTTAAAAGGAACTTTTGCACAACTAACATAAGAACAAAGGAAGCTGCCATATACTGAGTCAGACCGCTGGTCAATCTAGCTCAATATTGTCTTCACAAACTGACAGTGGCTTCTCCAAGGTTGCAGGCAGGAATCTCTCTCAGCCCTATCTTGGAGATGCCAGGGAGGGAACTTGGAACCTAGATGATCTTCCCAGAGTGGCTCCATCCCCTAAAGGGAATATTTTACATTGCTAGTCTCCCATTCATATGCAACCAGGGCAGACCCTGCTTAGCTAAGGGAACAAGTCATGCTTGCTACCACAAGAACGGCTCTCCTCTCACAAGACCATGTCTCCCAAGACGAGCTCTACATGATTGTTCCTGCACTAGTGCAATGTTGCTCATTACACAAGCGCATCATTAGTCAAGATGTCAGCTGCTCATGCATTCACAACTGCAGTGTTGTGAGGCAAGCTCCAAACCATCAAGAAAACACATTCCTTAAATCACGTTTGCCCAATGACAACATAAACAAGCAACTTCAACAGTATTCTCCCATAGAAATGATGACTACTACATTATTGCTACTATGAATATTTATGTGAAGTTTCAACAGAAGAAGTTTCAACAGAAACTTCTCAAAACAGTTGACATAGAAAATTATAAATAAGATGGTTCCTTGTCCCAAAAGGGTTCATAATCTAAAAGGAAGGTCAAGAGAGCCACCAGTAATAGGCATTAGCAAGATACTATGCTGCGGTTGGATAGGAAAAATAGGAACTTTCCACTATGTGCCCTAGTGACAGAGCAAAACCTGGAGAGAATGTTATGGTTGACAATGACATCTTGGGGATCTGACTGAGAGAATCCAGCCAACTCATTAAAGATAGTGGCTGCCATTCTGTCTAATAAAGCACCAGGGCAACAGGAGAAGCACTGCTGTAGCACTGGTGCTTCTGAAGAGTTCCAGACTGTTACTCCACTGGTGTATGTGTTTTGTCTATATCAATATCTATCTATTTCAATGCCCTCCCCTTCCCCCAGAAGTCTTGAGCTAGTTGATGGGACTGATCAGTTACATCAGTTTTGCACTGTGAGGTACAGAAGGTGTATAGGTGGCTATGTTACTATTTTTGTAATGGATGAGGCCTTGGAATCCAATCGTTTTACATACTGCTCTTCTGTCACAAGGTTTCCTCCCCCATCTCCTCCCCCCATTCCCCATGATGAGATCCATATGCATTCGATTTCCTGGACACTATTTGAATGGCAAATTTGATTTTAAAGCTTGCCATCTGTGTAGAGTGCAGGGAACAGTACATGTGTTCAACACTTCACAAAGATATTCACATCATCAGTATGGTTTCCCTGCCTGCAGGTCTTGGTGACCATGGCAATCCCCATACAAATATCCACAGCACATCCTGTGTTGCCCACATCACTGTGGGCAACACAGGACACCATGGGGAACAGTACATGGGTACAGTCATAGAATCCAACACCACATATTCTTACCAAGGCAATAGTCCAAACATACAAATATACAGTTTTGAAGGTTAGATTATGATCATTTCAAAATGCAATTTAACAAAAAGCTAAAAAAATAGAGTTAGGCAAGCTAGACCCCTTTAAGCAGCAAGAAGCACATATATTTTAAAAGCTGAGATAGAGAATCAAATATAATTTGTATATTAAAAGAAAACAGCAACAAATATGACACAATCATCCACTCACCCATCCACCCTTCAAAGTCAAAAGCCCTGTTCAGACTGCAAAGTGTGTCATGCCATTACCTGGATTGTGTCCTAGTGTGAAATTGCACCAGGCCATTGAGATAATTGCCAAGATCAACTGGCACTGAAAGTAATATAGAAATAATATGTCCAGCCCTTTAGAATCTTTGTGTTAAAGTAAACTCTCTCTGCTACCCTGTGGCAACACCTAATCCAGAGGGTGTCTTTGATAAACTGCAGAGGATCCTGGGTTAGAGGGGCAACTAGTTGACTTTGGTGAGAAGAATAAAGAGGAAACGAGGAAACTTATGAGGCCTGAGTGGGAATAAAGCCCGAGTAATCTTTCCAGACCTTGAAGGAAGTGCTTTAAAATGAAATTCTGTTCATGCTGACCTGATTGCAGTGCAGTTCACAAATATTCATGCACATGTGTGCAACCTTGTTTCTTTTGTCTTCTTATAAGAGGCTTATTTTTCCATATGTGACCTTTCAATTGCTTAAGTACATTAAACGAAAAATGGTTCTTGGAAACATAATCTCGACCTTATTTCTTCATATAAATACAGCAGACGCTTAAAATGCAAACCCTTTCTGCGTGTCTGTTTATAAGGCCTGAAGTTACTTTTGTTTTGTTTCAGCCAAAAGGCTGCCAGCAGTATGTCTGGAATGTTATTTACTTGGTACATTTCTGGGCTATTTCTTTGTAACACTGCATACACCACAGCTAGGGGGTCATTTGTTTAAAAATGACCAAAGCAGTGCCCCCAAGATGCACAGTTATTCTTCTCAGTGGGGGCTTTGTAATAAAAGGGAGTGGCTCATTATGTACTGTAGCTTCTGTGCTTTTCCCCCCTCAGTGCCTTTTTTGTTCCTCATAATTTGAGTTGGTTTGGGCAGAGGTTTGAGGAGGTACTGTTTATTCTTGCTCTTTGTTCTCAGTGACTCTGCTTCTTTGCTAGTGCTTCAGCATCTTGTGGTGTCTTTTGTGATATTAGCTGGTTTAACTCCATTTGACCTGCTTTTCTGAATTCTAATTTGAGATTGTTGCTATATGTGTGTTTTTCGGCAGAAACCACAGTTTTTAAAGCAGAGCTCTTCAGGCAGATCCAGACAAATGAACTTATTTCAAAAGAAGTGTGGGTGTTCATACATTTTTGAGGGAAGGGTTGGGCTGAATAATAGAGGTTCTTTGGAACATGGATTAGTACATCTTGGAAATTTCTTAAGGCCGTATCTGTTCTTTATGCACATGGCAAGAAGGCTTTGCCACTACAGATATGACGCATTAGAGCTGTAGGCCTTGATATGCCATGACTTTCTAGTGATACTGTATGTGACCTGCAGAGTATGCTATGTTAGTATGGGGTTTAATTAATTAATGGAAGATTAATTTCCAGAGGTACAGCACGACTATAATGTCACCCTGGGTGACTGTGGGCCAGTCACTTAACTCTCAGACTAACCTACTTCACAGGGTTGTTGTAAGGATAAAAATAACCATGTACACTGCTCTGGACGAATTCTGGTCTTTGACCGTAAGTAAACTTGACTTGACTTGATTGTTTTGGGCTCCTTGGAGGAAGAGCGGGATATAAATGTAAATAAATAAATAAATAAATGGCGAGCAATCATTTTTAGACAGAGTTTGTAGTCAGCCAAAGATCAAACAGTTCTTCAGAATGACCACTAGAGAGCCAGCCTGTAGAAGTTGGTGCTGAAAAGTGTATTACAAATACATTTCTCTCTTGTTTGCCCCCAACTCCTATGAAGTCTGGCAGTAGGCACTATCAGGCACTTTAACCTGGGGCAGCTGGCCAGGCTCAGGGGTGGAACGGGGTCAACACTCACTAGCTGGAGTGGGTGGCTAGTTAACCCAGGCCAGACACAGGGTGGTCCTGCAGGTGAAGGCTTGCCTGCAAGCTGCAGGGTGAGTCAAGGCTGCTGCTCAGGGAAGTAGGAGCAGGAGCAGGGTAACCCAGGTTCTGGGAGCAAGTCTAGGAGCTGGTTACACAGTCTAGGAGCTGGTTCAGTACTTAGGGGATGAAAGATGCTCCCTATGTGAGCTGTTACTACCAGCAAGGTGCTGGCAGTTGGAGGACACTTATATAAGCCAGGTCAGGGTGGAACCCTTTAATACATACTAACCTGACTCCTGAGTAGGCCCATTGGTTGGTAGCTTTCTGGCTGCCAGGTGCATACTTCCCCACCGGTCTTGGAGGGCAAGCCTGCCTGTGTGAACTCAGAGGGGCTTCTCCAGGTAGATGGGGGGCGGGGAGTGTCCAGAGTTGGTTCTCAGGGAGGTGGAGGATCAGGGGTGTCCTGGTCACCAGGGTGTCTGGGTTTGTAGTGGTAGAAGGTCCCTGGGGAGGTGCAAGGTCTGTGGGGCAAGGTGCTGGAGAGAGTGAGGGGTCCAGAGTGTGTTCTGGGTTGCTGCTAAGCAGGGGTACTGAGGGAGGCTGGATGATGACAGCCTCAGGATCGGGGTGACTCTGATGTCCTGGGGTTCTTCCATGAGTAAGAGCTCCTCATCTGATTTCCCTGAATCCCTGGTCATCCTCTTCTGCCTGGTTCATGCTGGACTTGGAATCAGGGCAAGGGGAGTTCCTGACAGGCACATTGCCTTCTCTAAAGACATCCTCTCTCAATCAGGGGAGGGACAACAGGAGCCTGTGGCAGCTTTTTAATCTAGAAGAGTGTTTTTATAACAAGAAGAAAAAATAAATATTTATTGTCTATTAATAAATATTTATTACCTAACTGTAGTAACATACTCTACTGTATTTCAGTCAAACATATGTTCCTCATTTATTTAGCCATTTTTTATTTTTTATTTTATCAAATTTATACCCCGACCAAACTTATGTCTCTGGGCGGCTAACAACAATTAAAACACATATAAAAGTTAAAACAATTCAAAATATAACAACACATATAAAAGTTAAAACAATACAATAATTTAAAAACCATAAAAATAAACAAACAGTATTTTTTTTAAAAAAAAAAACACCTGAGAAAGCTTGGGTAAAAAAATGGGTTTTTAATTTTTTTAAAAAAAATTATACAAACCACCTGAGATATTTACAGAGTTGCCTATGGCATGTCTTTGGATATCTCAAATCGCCCCCCCCCCCAAAGGAAATGTTGAGTGGTTCACAGAAAAGGCTGTATAAATCTCACCCCAACTAGGAACATATGGCTTGAAACAGGTAGGTACAGTTACATCATAAAACTGTTTTTGCAACGTCTTCTACCTCTCTCTCCTCTATGGTGTTGCTACAGCAGCTGGTCCTCCTGTTTTAGCTCTTCAATCATATACATGCACTCACATGCACACTAACGCCTCCCTATGTAATGCTGCACCAATACGTACCCACTCCTTTTACAAACGTGTTTTATAATCTCTGGACATCCCATTGCCTATTTTGTTTCATTAGGGCTTGTGTTTCCCCTGCTTTTGTCCTGATACAGAGTTCAATGTTTATAATGTTCCTTTTTGAATAGGTACTTTTCCCTTAATTTTTTGTCCTTTTGTTTTTCTTGGTTGCTTTGATCATTTAGTTGAAAATGCCTATGGTCTCTATTCACACCTGCCCTTCTTTTATTATCTTGGCTTAAGCATAAATGCTTCCACTGAAATAAATCAGCCTTGTAATTTGAAAAATATAAAACTTTGGTTTAAGTTACTTATTACAGGTAATAGCTGTTTGATGGTTGAATATGAAACAAATGCTTGGCAGCATATTTAGCTTGAATCCCTGCCAGAAAACAATAAAGTGCAACCTAATTCCTAAAAATGTCTGAGCTATAAACTAACTGTCATGACATAGCATGCATACAGTAATAACAGGCTGACAAGGCTAATAAAGTCTACATATTACTATAGCAAGGCAGTGCATGCTGAAACAGGTCCGTAATGTATTTTGTCCTTCATTCATATTATGTAGCCCGCACATCATCTTCCTGTCACAGAGCACATTATCTGGAGGGAACCACCTCTGTGGAACACGCCTATGCCATGAAATTGCTCACGCCTGGTTTGGCTTGGCCATTGGTGCACGTGACTGGACTGAAGAGTGGCTAAGCGAAGGATTTGCCACTCACCTAGAGAATGCATTTTGGTCAGCAGCACAACAGGTATGGCTCGAATAGTCTGTTTAGGATAACTTTTGGTTTATTCATGGGCACTAAGAGCAAAATACTGTATACGATAAACCCTTACTTAAGAATAAGTAAGTACTTGAGAATAAGTAAGAATTTAAGAATAAGTTCTATGTTAGATCAGACAAAGGCGTAGTTAAGCCAGCAATCTAGGAGTGGCCGTTGATCAGATGTACCAAAGAATCTCACTGGTGGACAAGACAGTGATAACCATCTTTTTGTCTTCAGAATCTTGTAATCAGAAATATATTACCCTTGAGCATGGAGGCTCTATTTGTAGCTGGCCTGTCTAATAAGCCATTGACTGATCTAACCTCCATGACTGTACTCAGTCTTTGGTCAGTGACTTCATCTTGAAGACCTTCCAAGTAGGCAAGTCTTAGTAAATGGAATGGTAAGGGGAGGGGGGGGGTATATGTTGAATAACCCTAAAGAATATCACATGTGTACGTTCCTTTTTTTCTCTAATTCACTTGGTAATTTTATTGTTATGTACTAATTCAGTTACTCACTCACTTACTTACTTAATTTTATTTTATTTTATTTTATTTTATTTTATTTATATACCACCTAGTATAAAAATCTCTAGGTGGTTACATACCTGCATACATATATACACATACATACCTGCAGGTAAATTGTAAATAAAGGTGTGAAAATATTATTTTTACCACAAGTGGAAAATGTTATTAACTTCTGAACTAACATATTGGCCTATTGTTTATTCCTATAGATATCTCTATAAATGTTATTACGGCTTGTAGAGCAGACATATTCCCAAGGAAACTATAGAGAAGTTTTGGACAACCCCCCTGCCCCATGTTTTATTTCAAAGCTGGGATTAAGTATAAAGTTTATTGGCCCATATCTTCCACTGTGCTACAAGGACAGAAGAAGGTCTCTACCCTTGCTGAGCAGCTGGAGCCTAACTGCATTGAAGTCTTGCTCCACAGCCTAGCGTGGGCAGAGGGAAGTGATTTTCGCTTCTCCTCCCTCCCTCCAAAATTTTGCTGCCGGGAACTTGTCCTTGAGGGTTGTGCCTACACTCCAGGAGCACAGGAGGTGTACACTTGTGGTGTACAGGCACACTAAGTATTTGTGCTCTTGTGCTAAAGCGCAAATGACAGTGGTTCCTTGGAAGCCCACAGCAGAGTAGGCGGCTCAGAGACCATGTTACACTGTGGAGCATATCAACCACTGTGTTTTTCTGCCCACCACCTCAGCATGGCAAGTTCAGTGTGCTCTGTCGCTTCGAGAGGAGTTGCTACTTTTTGCCCCCAAAGCTCTTCATACTGAGAAGAATATTGCTTTTCTGTGGATAAAAAGGAATTATTGGAAGATGCTGCCTTTGAAAAGGACACACTATCCATCTGTTAATGTTCAAAGGGACAGAAGTACGTCCCCTGCTCTCAGAACTCTCTGCACTTCCCTTTTAACACATTTGCCTGTGATTCTGGGAACTATCACTCAATTTTCCAGTTTCAGCTAAACTATAGAATAAGAAGAAATTTAGTAGGGCATCTAACACTGAGCTAACTTGAATTAAAACAGCATGAAAGCTAAATTGTGAACCTCCCACGTGAACTTGCTTTTCCACTCAGGTCAGCTGTGGAAGCCCGTTTGTCTGTCCTGCCATTATCTGAAGGCTAGTGGCATGTGAGATTAGGCATTCTTTGTTGCTACACCTAGGCTGTGCAATTGCCTACCCCGGGTGCTTTCCAGATTACAGGCTACCACAGTGTCACTACTGTCCATTAAGTGTGCTTCCGTACTGCCTGTGTTTCGACATTGCAGTCCCTGTGCAGTCCCTGTGCGATCAGCAAGGTGCCATTCACATTTCCGATGCCTTCTTTTGGATTTTATCCTTGTGTTTTGGTCCTGCAATGTTGCATGTGCGTCTCAAATAAATAGCTGTATTTTCCCATAGTAAGAGGGTTATGCAAGCTATTTACGTTTTCAAAATGATCCTGCCATGCTGAAGCATTTTACTGCCGAACAGTGTGTAAGCTGGAAAGTGTCCAAGAGAACATGTGCCTCCTACCTTGTTGAATCTTTATTACTTCCTGAAGACTTTTTATTTCTGCAGGCCTAGCCAATGCGTGATATTATTTCCTCTAACTCTTTGGGGTTTGTAACTGATACTTATGAAAGTATCATACAAAAACCCTTCTGGTAGGGATGTACATGAACTTTGGTTCATGAACTGGTTTGGCACCAAACTGGGTTGGATTAGGTAGAATAAGTTCAGCAGCGTGAGGAGGGTTGCATCTAGCGGGATCTTTAAATAAAAGGTGGTCAGGTCTAATGTTCTCCCTAATTTTTGCCATCTGTGTGCAGATTGAGTTTTGTTCTGGGAGGCAGTACCAAGGCAGTGAGTGTGAACATGCATTCAGAGTGGGGCCTTCCTGATTCAGCCTGAGTGGGATCTAAAATTACCTGAGCAGGCATCAAAACTTGTGAGCATGCGCACGTGTGCATGCCTTAGAGGGAATACTGGTCAGGTCCTTACCTGCTCTGCATGCAGCTTCCTACTGCGATAGTGCTCATCCCAAATTTCTGCGCATGGTGCTAGCATGTGCATGCTAGCCTGTGCGGCACCATCATCATGCTGACCATGCAAATGGCACATGCACCATGTGTGTGCAGGCAACATGTGTGGGTACTTGGGATGAGTAACACGGCAGCTGGAAGCTGCATGCGGTGGCAGAGAGCAGGTAAGGATCTGCTCTCCTCTTATTTGAAAATCCTGCTTGCTGTTCCCCTCCTCATGGTGCTGAACAGGTTTGGACCTCGTTCGAACCCATTCAGCGCAGAATATCCCTACCCTCTGGTTTAAAATCAAATGCTTATGTAGTTCAGCATCTTGTTTCCTACAGTGACAACTAGATGCCTCTAGGAAGCCCACAAGCAGACAAGAAAACAATAACTATCTTCTGCTTTCTCTCTCCAGCAATTGGTATTCAAAGGCTCACAGCAGCTGAACCTGGAAGTAGCATATAGCCACCGTTAGCATGAACACTGCTGCTCATGTTTTGTTTTTATGCGTTTTGTTTTTTAGGTTGATTAGGTTGATACCCATTTCAAACTGGCTTTAGAGCTGGCTGTGGGGTTGAGACAGCCTTGATCAGCCTGATGGATGACCTCTACTAGGGAATCGAGAGGGAGTGTGCCTCTGTTGGTTCTTTTGGTTCTCTTGGTGGCGTTTGATACCATCAACCATGGTATCCTTCTGGATCACCTGGAGGAGTTGGGGATAAGGGGCACGGCTTTGCAGTGGTTCTGCTCCTATCTCTCGGGTAGATTCCAGATGGTGGAGCTTGGTGACAATTGTTCCTCAAAACGGGAACTGTTATATGGAGTCCCTCAGAGCTCCATTTTGTCACCAATGCTTTTTAACTGCTGGGTGAGGTCATGAAACTGCTGGGTGAGGTCATCAGGAAGTTTGTTGCTGGGGGCTATCAGTATGCTGATGACACCCAAATCTACTTCTCCTTTTCATCTGTATCATCAGGAAATGGTGTTCATTCCCTAAATGCCTGCCTACAGGCAATAATGGGCTGGATGAGGGATAACAAATTGAAACTGAATCGGAGGGGCTCATTGTAGGGGTTCAGAATCTGAGGGATGAGTTAAATTTTTTTTGTGCTGAGTGGGGTTACACTCCCACAGAAGGAACATGGTATGCAGCTTGAGAGTACTCCCAAGGTATGCAGCTTGGGAGTACTCCTGGACCCAGGCCTCACCTGGTATCTCAGGTGGAGGCTATGACAGGAGTGCTCTCTATCAGCTTCGGCTGATTCGACAGCTGCATCCATTCCTTGAAGAGGATGACCTCAAAACAGTGGTGCACCAGCTAGTAACCTCCAGGCTTGATTGTTGCAATGCGCCTTACTTGGGGCTGCCTTTGTACGTAGTTCGGAAACTTCGCTTCAAAATGCAGCAGCCAGATTGGTCCCTAGGGCAAACTGGAGAGACCATATTATCCCTGTCTTGAAACAGTTGCACTGGTTGCCGATACGGGTAAAATACAAAGTGCTGTTTATTACCTTTAAAGCCCTGAATGGCTTAGGTCCAGGTTACCTTAGAGAGAGCTTTCTTCTGCATGATCCTCACTGCACTTTAAGGTCATCTGAGCAGGTCCATCTCCAGCTACCACTGGTGTGTTGGGTGGCAACTCAGAGGTAGACCTTCTCTGTAGCTGCTCCTGGGCTGTGGAATGCACTCCCTGCAGAAATCTGTAATCTGAATTCTTTATTGGCCTTCAAGAGAGCCCTAAAACCCATCTGTTTGGCCTGGCCTTCCAGGGTTTTTAAATTTTTGCAAATGTTTTTAACATTGTAACCTGGTTTTTCAGGGTTTTTTAACTGTTTTGAATGTTTTAACTGTTATTGTTTTATGGTGTAAATTGCTCTGAGCCATTTTGGAAGGGTGGTGTAGAAGAAACCGAATAAATAAATAATAAATAATAATAATTTCTTTTTAATATTTCATTTAAGATTCCTTGACTGTTTCTATTGTAACAGAAAGGTAGTGTATAAATGCTTTAATAGTCATAATGGGCAGCCCCGAGAATAATTAGTGATAACTAAACAGCATTGAAATCAATGTGTCAAGTTGGTCATAATTTCTTAATATTAGTCATGATCATTAATTTCATTTGGACAGTCATGACTAAATAATAACATTGATGATGATGATGATTACATCAAGTAAAACACTAGTATTAATGTGTTCATTGTTAAATCAGACAGTAATTTTGGTTGTTTTTAAGACAGTGGCTGACATGATGAGCGTATAGGTGCATATAAGCATAATATGTGCTTATATGCCAATGACAGAAGCCTCCAAGCCGAGATGGGTGAGCTGGAGTGCTTGGTTGCTAACGCAGAAATAGATATAGTGGGCATAACAGAAACATGGTGGAACAATGAGAATCAGTGGGACACTGTTATCCCTGGATATAAATCCTATAAAAAGGACAGGGAGGGGCACCTTGGGGGTGGAGTAGCACTGTATGTGAAAGAAGGGATAGAATCTAACAAGGTAGAAAACCTAGGTGGACTGGAATCCTCCACAGAAACCCTGTGGGTGACAACAATACAAGGCCTGAAAGGGAACATGCTACTGGGGACGTGCTATCGTCCTCTGGATCAAAACACTGACAATGACTGAGAGTTGCAGGAGGAAATCAGGGAGGCGTCAAGGCAAGGCAGGGCTGTAATAATGGGTGACTTCAATTACCCACACATAGACTGGGTGAATTCACAGTTAGGTAATGACAAAGAGGTCAAATTTCTAGATACACTGAATGACTGTGCCGTAAAACAGTTGGTCTTGGAACCAACCAGAGAGAAGGTGACCTTGGACTTAATCCTCAGTGGCACCCAGGACCTGGTGTGTGATGTCAGTGTCATCGATTCTTTAGGGAACAGTGACCATAGTGCGATCAAATTCAGCATACATGTGGAAAGAGAATCACCAAGGAAGTCTAACACAGACATTTTGAATTTCAGAAGAGGAAACTTCTCCAAAATGAGAAGTATGGTGAAAAGAAAGGGAAAATCAGTAGAGTCACTTCGCTCCAGAATGCATGGAGTTTACTCAAAACCAAAGTACTAGAAACCCAGTTAGATTGTGTACCCAAAAGGAGGAAAAGTACCACTAAGTCCAGGAGGATGCCAGCATGGTTAATGGGTACTGTCAAGGAAGCCATAAAAGGGAAGAAGACTTCCTTCCGAAATTGGAAAGCCTGTCCAAATGAAGAGAACAGAAAGGAACACAAACTCTGGCAAAAGAAATGCAAGGTGACAATAAGGGAGGCAAAAAGAGAGTTTGAGGAACATTTAGCCAAAAGTATCAAGGGGAATAACAAAAACTTTAAATACATCAGAAGCAGGAAAACTGCCAGGGAGGCAGTTGGACCATTAGACAGTGAGGGAGTGAAAGGGATTATTAAGGAGGATATGGAGGTTGCAGAAGCTAAATGAGTTCTTTGCATCCGTCTTCATGGCAGGGGATACAGAGCATATACCTGTTCCTGAACCAGACTTTTCAGGGATGGAGGCTAAAGAACTGAGTTAGATAGAAGTTAGATAGAAGTGACAAGAGATGATGTTGTAAACTGTCTGGAAAAACTGAAAACTAGCAAATCGCCAGGGCTAGATGGCATCCATCCAAGAGTCCTCCAAGAACTCAAATGTGAAATTGCCGACCTTGCCATAATATATAACTCATCCCTGAAATCAGGCTCTGTACCGGAGGACTGGAAAGTAGTAAATGTAACACTGATTTTAAAAAAGGGATCCAGGGTTGATCCAGGAAATTACAGGCTGGTTAGCTTAACATCAGTTCCAGGCAAATTGGTGGAAAGCATCCTCAAGGATAAAATTGTAAAGCACATAGAACAACAGACCCTGCTGGGGGAGAACCGGCATGGCTTCTGCAAATGGAAATCTTGCCTCACCAACCTTTTGGAGTTATTTGAGAGTGTCAACAAGTGTATGGATCAAGGTGATCCAGTTGATATAGTATACCTGGACTTCCAAAAAGCTTTTGACAAAGTTCATCATAAAAGACTCCTGAGAAAACTTAGCAGTCATGGGATAAGGGGACAAGTGGATTGCTAACTTGTTGAAAGACAGGAAACAGAGTAGGGATAAATGGAGAGTTTTCACAGTGGAGGGAAGTAAGAAGTGAGGTCCCCCAGGGATCTGTACTGGGACAGATCTGTACTGGGACAGATCTGCTTTTTAATTTATTCATAAATGATCTAGAAGTAGGGGTAATCAGTGAGGTGGCCAGATTTGCAGATGATGCCAAACACTTTCGGGTAGTGAAATCCAAAACTGATTGTGAGGAGCTCCAAAAGGATCTCTCCAAATTGGGTGAGTGGGCGACAAAATAGCAAATGCGGTTCAGTGTTGGCAAATGTAAAGTGATGAACATTGGGACGAAAAACCCCAACTTCAAGTATATGCTGATGGGATCTGAGCTGTCGGTGACTGACCAGGAGAGGGATCTTGGGGTTGTTGTGGACAGCTTGTTGAAAGTGTCGTCTCAATGTGTGGCAGCTGTGAAAAAGGCAAATTCCATGCTAGGGATCATTAGGAAGGGGATTGAAAATAAAACTGCCCTTATACAAAACTATAGTGCAGTCACACCTGGAATACTGCATACAATTCTGGTCACCACATCTTAAAAAGGACATTGTAGAACTGGAAAAGGTGCAGAAGATGGCAACCAAGATGATCAGGGGCCTAGAGCACCTTTCTTATGAGGCAAGGCTACAACACCTGGTGCTATTTAGTTTAGAAAATAACCTACTGTGGGGAAACATGATGGAGGTTTATAAAATCATGCATGTTGTGGCAAAGTGGATAGAGAAAAATTCTTTTCCCTCTCACATAACACTAGAACCAGGGATCATCCCATGAAATTGATTGCCAGGAAATTTAAGACCAACTAACAGAAGTACTTTTTCACACAACGCATAATCAACTTGTGGAATTCTCTGCCACAAGATATGGTGACAGCCAACAACCTGGATGGCTTTAAGAGGAGTTTGGATAACTTCATGGAGGAGAGGTCTATCAACGGCTACTAGTCAGAGGGCTATAGGCCACCTCGAGCCTCAAAGGCAGGATGCCTCTGAGTACGAGTTGCAGGGGAGTAACAGCAGGAGAGAGGGCATGTCCTCAGCTCCTGCCTGTAGGCTTCCAGCAGCATTTGATGGGCCTCTGTGTGAAACAGGATGCTGGACTAGATGGGCTTTGGGCTTGATCCAGCTGGGCTTTTCTTAATGTTCTTATGAGAGAGATTACCCAAAGTAGTCCCATTGAAATTGTTAGGTAATTCCTAATTTCTCCTTAAATTTCAGTGGGACTACTTTGTGTAATTTTACTTCTCATGCCAGCTATTGCATGCAAAGTATGAATGCCATTGGGGGAAATATATTTGTTCCTAAAATGAAATTGTGAATGTAATTGACAAATTAGAGTAGTCTGTAGGGCTAAAAAACATAGCTGTCCTCCTTCGTGTCCTTCCCTTCCTCTGAGGGAAAACTGTATTTTCCAAATCTAGTATCCTGGTCACAAAATTGCTGATTGTGGCATTAATTAATGTGTATGTAGCCAACAATGTGTAATATTCTGCACACAATCTGTAATATGCTGTTAACGGCTGCATGGATCAATCTGTGACAAGCCTCCTCCCACTGCTGCCTCTCTGTCTTCTGTCACCCTGTCCCTGTACTCATAACAGCCTCCATACCTATCACTTCCCTTTCCTCCCTCAACTCGTTCAAGATCTCCATCTTTACCAAAGCCTTCCCCTGTGCTCTGCTTACTTTGCTCTCCCACTTGCCATTCTCTGACCTCTCCTCTCAGGAGAGCTCTCCTGGAGCCAAGCACAGATATCATCAAAAGCCCCACCAGCTGGTTCTCCACTTTCACATAGGGGCTTTTCAGCATGCCTTCCAGTGGCAGTTCCCGGTGCCCCTGAAAGCCACTCCCCCAGCCAAGGGGCTCTCTGGAGTAGCACCTTATGGGTGCAAGGAGCTTGTATCAGGAGAAAATGTTGCCTCTGTGCATGGCCGGAAGCGCTTTCCCACAGCCTATATCATTCTTATCTTCTGCATAGATCCTAGCATATATATTGATGGTGGATAAATGTTGTATGGTTGTTCTTGTTGTATTACTAGGTGGAGGACAAAAGCTGAGTTACAGGGTGGAAGAAGGTGTCATCCTCTGCAGCTCTTGTCTTCCCTAAGGGCAGCAACTGACAGGATTTTCTGTTGGGAAGTTACTGAGAAACCAGAGAAAACAACTAACAATGAATTGTATGTTTGTGTATCAAACAGCTGCCAGCTGGTGAAGCAAAAGAGCAACAGGATCTGAAAGCCTTGCTGCGCTGGCAGCGGCTTAAGGATGAGCTGCAGAACACTGAAGAAAATCTGCAAATTTTAAGGTACAGTGCAGACTGTCTCTTGTCTTTTTTGCTCTCACTGTCTTTTTTCTTTGTCTGAAATAATTGCATCCAAATGATCTGATTCAATCATTGGGTGGCATCCAGACCAGTGCTCTGCCAGTGCAAAACTCCTTTCTGTTCCACCCACTTTTGAATTTTCCCTCTCTCTAGTCTATAGTCACCTTTTCTGCATCTCATGTTGTGTTCCTTGACACTGAGGAGCAGCTTTCCCAGCAGTTCTGGAGGCTGCAGTGACAAGGTGAAGAAAATGGCTTCTGCTTGCACAACAGCCCAAGCACCTCTTTGTTAGCTAGCTAATGCATCTTCCAAAGGATTACAGTCAAAGTATAATTTCATTTCAAGTTTCATTTCAAGCTGGCTTTTGGGTGGGCTATGGGGTTGAGACAGCCTTGGTTGGCCTGTTGGAAGGTCTCCAATTAGGACTCAACAGGTGGAGTGTAATTCTTTTGTGTGACTCTCTATGTCCATTTCTGGAGATAAATGACCTTAAAACAGTGCTGTATATGCTGGTAGCATCGAGTCTTGACTACTGCAATGTGCTCTACATTGGGCTGCCTTTGTATGTAGTCTGGAAACTGCAGTAGATACAGAATGTAGCAGCCAAGTTGGTCTCTGGGGTTACTGAAGAGATCATATTATACCCATTTTAAAAGAACTACACTGGCTGCCAATATGTTTCCAGGCAAAATACAAAGTGTTGTTATTACCTATAAAGCTCTCAACTGCTTGGGTCCAAGGTAGTTAAGAGAGCACCTTCCTCGTCATGAACCCCGCCATGTATTAAGGTCATCTGGGGAGGTCTGGTTGTGGTTGCCACCCGCTTGGTTGGTGGTGGCTCGAAACCAGGCCTTTTCTATGGTTGGCCTGGGACTTGGAACATGCTTCCTAACAAATTAGAACCTCCCCTTCTCTGGATGTTTTGAAGAAGGACCTGAAAACATACCTGTTTAGTCAGGCTTTTAGTATATAGTTCTAAAGTTTTAGGTTTTAGAGTTTTTATCTGTATTTTAAACTTTGTAATGTTGTTAATATTTTAATGGTTGTGTTTTTAGATTGTGAATCACCCAGGGATTTGCATAAGGGGCGGTTTAGAAATGTGTTAAATAAATAAAAATTTAAAAAATAAAGTAGAAAGAGAAGCCTGGAACAAAATTCTTTTCTTTTCTTCCCCCCACCGGCCTATCAGAATTTTATTTATTTATTTATTTTGACATTTTGTATTTTACATACCTTTCCCCATTTTCCACCCATCACTCCCCAAGCCACACCCCCAAGCCCAACCTTCCACCCCCTAGCCAGCCTTTGTGTGCTAAATGGCTAAAATAGGAGCAATAAATTTGGTGTGAGCATCCTTATAAAACTGGCAATAAAGAATAACATGGGTGATATACTCTATATTCCTTGAGCCGCATGGACAACAGCGCTGATCATAAGGAAGACGTTTGAATTTACCATCAAGTACTGCCAAAGGGAGAATTTTCATTCGCGCGAGGGTCAGAAATCTCCTAAATTTTGGTACCAAGATCTGGTCTAAATATTCAGCCGGTTTATAGTTAAAAGTTTGAGAACCTAAGTATATTCCCTTGGGTAGCCGTGTGGACTCCTCCTGCAAATCTATATCTCGGAGCCGTTGCTTCACAAAGCAAAGCGCCTGCTCTAATCCTCGCCCAATCAGATCTTCTTGAGATGTGCCCAAGTGATGCAATTTTAATTTCAGAGCTGATTTCCCTTTGGAAACGAAACTGTCTAATAACACTAAAGGGGCAAGACCAGCTGGAAAGAAGACCAGGCTTAACCAAAATTTAATTATGCAAAACCATACTTTTGCTTTCAAAGTGGTGATCCCTGCTTCTCTACGAAGGACGGCATTTGCTGTACCCCTGGGTACCTGAAAAATAGCCCTCAGGAATTTAGTTGTTTCAAGCTGAGAGAAATTTTCTGGAGGACCAATCTGCACCCCATAAGGAATTTGGGGATATATCTTGGCCTTCAACAATTTTATACCCGCTGGTATGAAAAAGGCACCCGTAAAGTAATAGAAGGATAGAATAGACTTAATCACATTTGCCATCTGTTGAGCACCTTGGGAAATATAATCAAGATGGGCTTTACGTGTTCCAGTTTGGTGGAATACTACCCCCAAATACTTAAAAACCTTAACCTGTTTAATACTATGCCAATTTATTGTCCATTTAAAGATTTTGGGGTGCTTTGAAAACTCCATTATCTTGGTCTTAGAATAATTGACCTCTAAAGCCTCCTTCTCAGTATACTTACCTAAGGAGGTCAAAGCATGACTTAGGCCTATCCTGGTTTGAGATAAAAGGGCAATATCATCCACATAGAGCAATAATGAAACATGTCTGCCAACAAGTCTGGGTGGGGGGGGGGTGCAAGTCCAAATCATTAAAATGTGAAACTATTGAGTGTATGTAAAAATTAAACAAGACTGGGGCAAGGATGCATCCTTGCCAAACTCCTTTATAGGTAGGAATTTCAGACGGGAGGTGCCCTTTTCTAGAGCATTGTACTCTGAGATGGGTATTACGATGGAAATTGTAGATTAATAAAAGTAAACAGCGGTCTATAGATGAGCGGTCTATAGATGATTCCTTTAACTTCAGCCAGAGTTTGTCCCTAGATATGAAATCAAACACTGCCTTGAAGTCTATAAAAGCAGTAAACAGGGACAATTTAGGTCTAAAGGAATATTTTTCAGCCAAAAATTGCAATGTAAATACTTGATGAGTTGTAGAGAAGCCTTCTCGAAACCCTGCTTGCTCAGCCATTAGGATGCACTGATCATCCAACCAATCCTGGAGTTTCCTCAAAAGATGCCTGGCATATAACTTGCTGACAACGCTAAGAATACTAATTGGTTGGTAATTATTTGGATCCTCCCTTAATCCTTTCTTGTAAAGTGGTACTATTATTGAAACACCCCAGTCCTCCAGGATTCTAGCCAAAGCATCTATGTAAGTAAAAAGAGAAGCAAGGAGGGGAGCCCACCAATCAAGGTTATTACTAACAAATTCAGTTAGGATACAGCCAAGTCCTGGGGCCTTTCCCTTCTTGCAGTTTTTAACTAGTGCTTCGATTTCTGAAACAGTAACCAGATCCCAATTTGGCAATTGACTAGGATTATAATGTTCTATTGCAATATTGGGTCCCTCTTTTTGATATAAATTGGAAAAATGACGTACCCATATTTCAGCTGGTATCACAGATATAGGTGAAGAGGGAACCCTACCCATAGAACCTATGCCAAAATTGAGTTTGGTTTTTAAGTTTGGAGGCAGCAATAAGTTCATCCCATTCAGCTCTTTTAGCCTGTAATTTCTTGTTTCTTACCAGAGTCGTATATTGATTCTTAAGAGTTATTATAGCTGATGGTGCTACGTTAGAAGTACCTGTGTCATACAATTTAAGGTACTGGATAAGTTTTTTCTTAGCCTCCAAACATTCCCGATCAAACCAGGTGTACGAAGTGTATTTAATAAACTTCGAGGGTGCTGGATTCATAGCTGCTAGAGCTGATGTAAAAAAAGTAATCAATTGGTTGTATAATTCGACTAAAGGGGAACTTATACCATTTTTGGAACCTGTAATAATATCTGCCCAAAGGTCAACTACTTCAGAAGAAGAGATTATTTTATCTACACCTTGTTGGAAAACAAGTGTCCATCTAGATCTAATCCAACCCGTTTCCATCTCCTCAGCAAGAGGCTGACAAGCGGAGTAATTCACTGAATGCCAGCAACAGAGTCAGAGAGGAATGGTCGCTTTCAATACGTGTAATAACCCGAAAATCCTTAAGATTGGGTAGCAGGTTTCTAGAAACCGCCATATAATCCAGAAGAGATGGCCTAAATCCTGCCCAATGCAAATATTCTGCTGAGTAATCTGAGGCAAGGGTTCCATTTAGTAAATGGAGGTCAGCTCTTCTAAAGGACTGAATAAGATTTAGACCTGCAAAATTCCCCACAACATCCTTAGATTTCCTAACAAGTAGTGGGGCGGAAATATCATAAGGCGGGGGATGCTGATGAAATTTGGAAAAGAGCAAATCATCACCTGCTGCTATCCTAGCATTAAAATCTCCTGTTACAATTAAATATGAGCTATTCTGGGTTATTTGGAGCTCATTAATAAACAACTCCATTTTCTGCCAGGTCGATCTTATTTCAGCATGTGTAGAAATAGGGGGAATATAAACATTCAATAAAATTAGAGATACGTTACCAAAATCTATCCTAACTGCCAAGGCAAGTTGATCCAATCTACCCAGAGGCATAGATGTAAATTGCAGGGCTATACATAGAGGATTCTTTGTTTACTGCACACTATGTTGCTTTCCACATCACATTTACCCTATGACATCCCATACATAGATCTACATATAGAATATTTAGACATGGGAAAGTGATTAAGAACACGTTTCAGCAAGGAATTTCCCTGGTTAGTTTTAATCACAACTTTGATTTTGCTAAGGTTTTTTCTTAAATGTGTATTTCATTAGATGGTTCTAAACATGTTAAAACATGTTGAGTCGATTACTTTACAATTAAATACAGCCTTTAAGCTAGATTTGGTGCTATAGGTTATTCTTGTAAACAGGCAAAGTATTTAGTATGAACACCAGTGTATAAAGTATGTACAGGAAAATGTTTAATTCATTGTTAGCTTTGCTTGTGTTTTGTTTCAGAAAACATCTCAACCCATAGTTGCCCATAGTGTGCATAGTTATGCGTGGAATTTAGGGAGTCTTGCATATACTACTGCCCATGGATTTATGTGTAATCCTATGCACAGAAATGCAGCCCCAGTCTCTAGTTTAAGGAATTGTATGGGGAAATCTGAGTATGGAACTGGGCTTTTTACTTATTGTTGAACGGTGTGCCCTTTGCACTGTATGTTGCTTTTTCAAGTATCCTCATTTGGAAAATCAGCTTGCAATGCCTCAAGCAGTGACCTATGCACAAACTCCAAGGAGGAGCTGCCATAGATTGTATGGAAGCCCTATGGTGGCTCCTCTATCAATGGACCTGTATGACCATTGGTTATACAGGTCCATTGATAGAGGAGCCTAGTACTGACCCCAGTGCTGAATAGATTTCCTTGGCTGGTGCATAATAAGGGATCAATAGCCAAGACTCTGTGTGAAGGCTGCCTAAACTACTTCAGAGCCATCAAAGCATATATTTAATTTTATTATTTGTTTGTTTGTTACATTTTTATCCTGCCCTTCCGATTCATGGCAGTGCACATAAGAACAGCCCTGCTGGATCATGCCTAAGGCCCATCTAGTCAAGCATCCTGTTTCACACAGTGACCCACCAGATGCCACTGGAAGCCTACAGGAAGGAGCTGAGGGCATGCCCTCTTTCCTGCTGTTACTCCCCTGCAACTGGTATTCATAGGCATCCTGCCTCTGAGGCTGGAAGTGGCCTATAGCCCTCCGACTAGTAGCTATTGATAGACCTTTCCTCCATGAAGTTATCCAAACCCCTCTTAAAGCCATCCAGGTTGTTGGCTGTCACCACATCTTGTGGCAGAGAATTCCACAATTTGGAATTCCAAAATGTACATGGTTTCTCTGCTCCCCCACAGATTTTATTTTCACAACCACCTTGTTGGGTAGATTGAGGGGTTGGGCAAGAGAGAGACTGACTGACTGACTGACTGGGCCAAGCTAATTTAAATGTACAGGTGGTTCTTGTTATTTGTGGGAGTTCGTTCTCATGTATAGGTGTGAATATGGAAAGGGCAAATAACAAAACCTTGAGTCAATGGGAATTGGGGGGTTAGGTTCTTGGGTGTAAAAAAGGTCCAAAAAAAGCAGAAAAGAAGGGAATAAAGCATAGTAACTTGCTCTCCAGGCCTCTAGCTCTCTAGAAAGCCCCACCACCTGCAAATCCTTCAGATTTTTGAGAACATTTTGGCAAATCTTGGGATTTTTTTTTTAAGAGCCACAAAATGACTCCATGCTGCACAACGGTGGCTGGAAATGGGTGGCCGGTAGTCATTTCCGGCCACCCAAGAACCACAGATAGGCGAATTTAGCCTATTTATTAAACTGTGGATAAAGAAACTAGGTCCCTATGACCCAAATGCAGATATGTGAAACTGCAGGTGCCAGACCACAAATAATAAGGGCTATCTGTAATTTGCTCTTTTTAAGGTTGATCCTAAACAACAACTTAATGTTTGTTCACCATTCTTTAAAATATTGGAAACAGTTTGCAATATCATCCAAAGAATCTTCCATTGTGCCCCAGCAGTGTCCATCCTCTGAGTTTCTACATCAAGCCTGCACATAACTATAGTCTTGTTATAAGCTTCTTTCATAAATGATTATTCATGTTATTGTATATACAAGGTCACACAAGTCACAAATTTGCAAGTGTGTAGCTTGACAATAGGTGCAGACAGAAAAGACAGCCTTATCACGAACTACCATGCAGCTGCAGCCAACACAGCTGCTGATTGCTAGAGTGACTGGGTATCTTTTGTGTTATTTTTGTTCCAATAAAATATTTTTTTGATAGTGAACATGGCTTGTTGTGATAGGAGGCTTATCTGGGGACATGCTTTCCTAATTAATTGCTAAGGAATCACATTGGTCTTACTGCACATTAATTTTACAGCAGGCACTCTGAAAAACAAAACCTGTGTCTGTATGTATACTGTGTAACTAAATACATTTATGTCATGACAGAGCCAGAATATCTCTATTTCTTTTAAAGCTGGAGAACCCTTGCTTTTGAGACTGAGCCGTCTCCTCCTCCTCCTCCTCCTCCTCCTCCTCCTCCTGATATTTATATACTGCTTTTCAACAAAGTTTGCAAAGTGGTTTACATAGATAGATAGATATGATTCCTTGTCCCAAAAGACTTACATTCTAAAAAGAAACATAAGGTAGACACCAACAACATCCGCTGGAGGGATGCTGTGCTGGGGTTGGATAGGGCCAGCTCCTGTCCCTGTCTTTCTTGCTCCTCTTATGTGCCTCTTCTGGCTTGTCAGGGTAAATGTCATTGTTCCAACTATAAAGGATTTTGTCCCAGTGAAGTGTAGATCATAGCTAGGGGACATCTAGGAATAGAGATCATGAAATATGAATTTACACAAGATAGTCATACAGACTCATGTGCTACATTACACAGAAAGAGACTGGGTTTGGTCCATGTATACTGCATGTAGAATGAAGTTCCTGCAAGGGAACTTGCCCTCTCCTCTGCACAGCAGCTCCCTAAGCCTTCCCAGAGGCCTCTCTTGAGGGTTTGGGGATTCTCAGAAACAGGATGGGATGAGCAGGATGCAAGTGGAGGGAGAATTGCCCAAACTAGACAGAGGCAACTTCAGCAGGTAAAGCTCCTATCTGTATATATCCACCGAATTTTGGGCAGCCCCCCCCCAAAAAAAACCTCCTGTGTCCTACTCCATCTTGTTTCTGGGGTTCTGCAGCCTCAGGAGAGACATTTTTAGGGGTGCAGGGGGCTGCTGTGCAGAGGAAGATCAGGAGGTTCCTTGTGGGAACCTCAGAATACTGTACATAAGATCCAACCATTTTCATCCCTTTTTCTATAAAGGCTGTCCAAAAGGTGGGATGTATAAAGCGGGATATAAGCTTGGATAATTTAACCTGCCAGCCATGTTACCTTTAATTAATTACTTTAATAGCATTTTCCAAATGTTAACAATGGCCAGAATGCCACAAAATAAATCCAGAAAATACAGTGTTGCTGCCTTAAAACATGAATATTAGATAAGAGTGAAATCTGTACAGAGGGAGGCAAAAACAGATAAACGGATGTTCTATATTGGAAGACTGAGATAAGCTGATTCTGTGCGAGACATAAGGTCATGAATATTAGGAAGGAATTGGATAGACCACTTTTATTCCCCCCCCCCCAAAATACAAGAGTGATATATATTTTTAAATGAAACTGTGAGCCTAGTTGTAAAAGGATCTCAGTGGATGCCAGTTTATATCACCTTTAAAACCTCCAAATCCAAGCAAAGGTTAGACTGATGTCAGAGATGCTGTCAGGATAGCATATCCTGTCTTAGGCCAAGATGATCCTTGTTTCTCTGCCTTCACAAATATTCTGCTGCAGCTCTTTGAAATTTTGTCATTTGCACCCACAAAGAGCAGCAGCAGATTTAGCCATGTATAAGTTCTCCCACACAGCACTTCAGTTTCCCAACATCAAGTCTGGAAGTGATTCAATGAAGCAATGACTACCTCTGTGGTACAGATAGCTGCAGCACTTTTTCTTAGGCCATATCCTGAAAAAAGCTGAAGCAAACATCTTCTTAGCTAGTTTCTCTGTGACAGAATGGTTCAACTTGGGCAGAAAGAGAACCAGATTCCATAACCTTTTCTTTTCTCCAATCAGTCATTTAAGCTGATGAGCTCTTAGTGCTAAAGAAAACTAGTAAGTAATATATATGTCTGGCAAGGGTTTGGTAACTGACCATCCGTTGATGAAGAATTCACAGTTTGAATTTGTTGTGGATATTATTGTCCTTTTGGATGGGAATGCTGGGAGTAGAAGACCTTCACTTTCAAAAGCTCTGACTGCTTTTCTTTTAATGTGCATGGAAAATTACAAACTAAAGTAAAAGAAAAAGGAGAGCTTAAGCCTGTTTTCAGCATATTAGGCATAGATGAAAGAAGCTATTCATCCTTGCAGGTGTAGTCTTGTGAGTTGCTAAGCTCGTGTTCAGGTAAGAGTGGCCAAAATATGTAGCTGGATGTATTGAATTCAATATCCTTCATTCCTGTTTTCCTTCCATCTAGAGTGTTGCAATCTCTTCTCATTTCCTTTCATGCATAATGTGACGTTCCTTTCTGTGTAGCATGTCTTAGCGGTATGCCATGTGATATGATGTCATGTCTGGGAGAAGAGTTAAGTAGCTTCACACCAGCTTAGAACTGGCTATTAGTTTAATTTCAGCTGCTTGTAAAACTGTATATAAAGTTACATTAGAAAAGTGCATTTCTCTACTACTTTTCTCATTCATCATTATGAATGATGTTACCTGTATCAAGTATGAAATCTCCTACATAGCAGACTATTACATTGTGCCTAAAGTTTCAAAAAAGTTGTAATCAAGTGATTTGATAATGAAACTTTATTAAGCATCATCCACATATACAAATCTTGCATTGTTCTTTTAGGCCCAACAAAGAGAACACTGGCAAAGTGAGTGAATCTGGAGCATCTGTCATCAAACATGGTCTTAATGCAGAAAAAATCTTCATGCAGGTTCACTATCTGAAGGTCAGAATGCTTTGGTGTTCTCAATATTATAAATAAGGATCTTTTTATACTTGTAAATTATAATATACTTATAACCATGTTTGTCTTGTTGGCTTCTAGGGTTATTTTCTTCTGCGGTCTCTGGCTGAGAAGGTTGGAGAAGCTACATATTTTGCCTTTTTAAGAAAGTTTGTGCGGGCCTTTCATGGACAGTTGATACTCTCTCAGGTACTTGTACTTGTTTCCCATTTTGTTGCAGAAGAGTTTCCCCTGATTTGTTGCAGAAGAGTTTCCCCTGAGTTTCAACTGATTTGGCCAGCTGCTTCAACTAATCAGTCCAGGGGTGTGGCAAGGTTGGAGTGGGCCCAGAGACAAGATTTTAAAATGCTCCCCCCCCACACACACTGAAGCTCAGCTCATGAAGTAAAGAAGTCTTAAATGAGGCTGAATAGTGGTAACAAAAAGCATAGTAAAAATTCTGTCTATCTATCTAAAACACCTATGTGCCACAATAGAACATCATCCTAAATTATTTTTTAAAAGGTTTTGTAAATTGTGGATGATGCAAGTCATTTAATGGTACTAGAGAAAGACGTGCTGTTCTGGTAGCTCCAGGTCTTAACATTCACATCAATTTCAGAGGATAAATACAACTGAAGGAAGCCCAGGCGGTGCGCAGCTGGGAAAGTCAGTCATGTGACTTGCCTCTGGGGACCCCCAAGGCAGTGGGCCCCCAGACAAGTGTCTCCCCTTGCCCTATTATAGTTATGCCCCTGAATCAGCCCCAAATCACCCGAATCAATTTGGGTTATTTGCATGCCATTTTAAGACCCATTTTACTGGACAAACGGGCCTCAAAATGGCACTCCCCCCTGGGGACAGCTGGTATACCAATTGCGATCTCCTTACCCTGAATCGAGTCATCTATTTTGAGGGTGATTCAATTCAGGGCTGTATTTGCAAATCACCCCCGATTTGACCCAAATCAATTTGACAGTAGTAGTGTAAGGTACCCCCTGCTGTCAAACTCCATGTGCTTTTGTTTACAAACAGAAACACATGGCTGGGGAATGACATCATTTTTTATTTTTATTTATTTATTTATTTGATTTGTATGCCGCCCTTCCAAAATGGCTCCTGGGAGCTGTCAAAATGCACTTATGTCACCAGAAATGGTCAAAGGAGGGGCTTACATCACAGGAAATGGCCCTTTCCGGGGTCTGAAACCTGTTCCTATTGGTCCAGGGTGGCTAGGCGTGTTCATAGAGGGGTCACATATCCACCTTCAGGATATGCCTGGACGTATTCTGGGGTAGGAGTGGAGGGTGGGGGCCAAACTTCAAGGGGTGAGGGTGTACCCCTAGTTCTGACCCTTTCCGGTCACATAGGGTCTCCTCTGACCATTTCCTGTGACGTAAGCCCCTTATTTGACCATTTCCGGGGATGTAAGAACATTTTGACAACTCCCATGTTGTCAGCACCCCATATGGGCACCATGACATCATTCCCCAGCCATGTGCTTCTGTTTGTAAACAAAAGCACATGGAGTTTGACAGCAGGCGAGTACCTACACTACTGACAGTGAATTGAATTGCACACCCTTACTGTGCAATGGCTGATAGCTTCCTTATTCATCATGTATTTTATAATGTAACTCAGCCCCCAATACACTGTGGTATGACCCGTGCCTTGACTTCTCAGGTATTTCCTGTAGTGAGTCAGTTCTACTTCCTTTCTCTTTGGAGAGCAGATTTTATTTATTTATTTATTTTTGCGTTTCTATACCTCCTTTCGTTAAAAGAAAACCCCAAGGCGGTTTACAAAAATTAAAACATACAATAAAAGCAGTAAAAACATCAAGCAATAAAAACATCAAGCTAAAAACATATAAACAAGCATAAAAACATGACAACAGATAACAGATAAAAACAGAGAAGCCGCAGTAAAAACGATCATGTAAAAGCCTGGGTAAAAAGCCAAGTCTTTAAAAGCTTTCTAAAAGCCGTGATGGAGTCTGAGGAACGAATGGCCACCGGGAGAGCATTCCAGAGTCTAGGGGCAGCAACAGAGAAGGCCCTGTCCCGAGTGCACGAAAGCCGGGCCTCCCTCATTGTCGGCACCCGGAGCAGGGCCCCCTCAGATGTCCTTGTCAAGCGGGCAGCAACCCTTGGGAGCAGGCGGTCCCTCAAATACCCCAGGGCCAAACCGTTAAGGGCTTTAAAGGTCAAAACCAGCACCTTGAATTGGACCCGGAAACGAACCGGCAGCCAGTGCAGCTCTTTCAAAATGGGGGTGATATGTTCCCAACGGGCAGCTCCAGATAACACCCTCGCTGCCGCGTTTTGCACTAACTTCAGTTTCCGGATATTCTTCAAGGGCAGCCCCACGTAGAGCGCGTTACAGTAATCCAACCGCGACGTGACTAAGGCGTGGGTAACCGTGGCCAGATCTGCCTTCTCGAGAAAGGGACGCAGCTGGCGCACCAGCCGAAGCTGTGCAAAGGCACCCCTGGCCACCGCCTCCACCTCAGCTTCCAAAAGCAGAGCCGGGTCCAGTAGTACCCCCAAGCTGCGTACTTGCTCCTTCAAGGGGAGTGCAACCCCATCCAGAACCGGTAAAATCTCCTCATCCCGATTGGCTCTCCTACTGACCAACAGTACCTCTGTCTTATCCGGATTCAATTTCAGTTTGTTAGCCCACATCCACCCCATCACGGCCTCCAGCCCCCGATTCAGGGCATCCACCGCCTCCCTAGGATCAGATGACAAGGAGAGATAGAGCTGAGTGTCATCCGCATATTGCTGACAACTCAGTCCAAATCCCCGGATGACCTCTCCCAGCGGCTTCATGTAGATGTTAAACAGCATGGGGGACAAGACCGATCCCTGCGGGACCCCACAGGCCAACAGCCACGGGGCCAAGCAGTAGTCCCCCAGCACCACCTTCTGGACCCTCCCCTCAAGAAAGGACCGGAACCACTGCAACGCAGTGCCTCCGATTTCCATACTCGAGAGGCGGCCCAGAAGGATACCATGGTCAATGGTATCGAACGCCGCCGAGAGGTCCAGCAGAACCAACAGGGACGCACTCCCCCTGTCTAGTTCCCGGCGTTGGTCATCCACTAGAGCAACCAAGGCAGTCTCAGTCCCATACCCGGGGCGGAAGCCAGATTGAAAAGGGTCCAGATAATCCGTATCATCCAAGACCCTCTGCAGCTGGGACGCCACCACACGCTCCATCACCTTGCCCAAGAAGGGAAGGTTAGACACAGGTCTATAACTGTCCAGGTTGGAGGGATCAAGGGAGGGCTTTTTTAATAGAGGTCTTACTACCGCCTCCTTAAGGCACGATGGCATCCTGCCCTCCCTTAACGAAGCATTAACGATCACCTCCAGCCATCTGCCTGTCCCCTTCCTGGCAGCTTTTATTAGCCATGAAGGGCAAGGGTCAAGAGCGCACGAAGTCGCCCACACACTGCCCAGGATCTTGTCCACATCCTCAGGCCGCACCAACCGAAAAGAATCCAAAACAACGGGACCAGATGGTACCAGAGGCACGTCTGCCGGAACTGCCAAAACTCTGGAGTCCAGGTCAGCACGGATGCAAGCGACTTTATCTGCAAAGCGACAGGCAAACCAATCACAAAGAGCCGTAGATGGCTCCTCCCCCATTGTCCGGGGGGATGTGTGGAGCAATGTTTTCACCACACGAAACAGCTCTGTTTGCCTGCACTGAGCAGACGCAATGGAGGCGGAGAAAAAACATTTCTTCGCCGCCCCCACCGCCACGGCGTAGTCCCTAAAATGGGTTCTAGCCCGTGTTCGATCGGATTCGTGACGACTCTTCCTCCAGCGTCGCTCCAGCCGTCGTCCGAGTTGCTTCATCGCCCTAAGCTCCAAGGAAAACCAAGTAGCAGAACGGGCTCCACCAAGCCGGAGAGGGCGCTTGGGGGCAACTGTGTCAACAGCCCGGGCCATCTCTCCATTCCAGAGATCAACCAAGGCCTCGACAGGGTCACCAGCTCTGGACACTGGAAACTCCCTGAGGGCCGTCTGAAATCCAAGCGGCTCCATAAGCCTCCGGGGGCGGACCATCTTAATCGGCCCACCACCCCTGCAGAGGGCAGACGGAGCAGTCAAACTAAACCCCACCAGGTGATGATCTGTCCATGACAAGGGAGTGGTCTCAAATTCCCCCACCTCCAGATCATTTATTTCCCGGTTGGCAAAAACCAGATCCAGAGTGTGTCCTGCCACGTGGGTAGGGCCCGATACCAATTGAGACAGGCCCATGGTTGCCATGGAGGCCATGAAATCCTGAGCCGCACCCACTAGGGGGGCCTCGGCGTGGACATTGAAATCCCCCAAAACAATAAGCCTGGGGGAACCCAAAGCCACCTCCGAGACCACCCCCGCCAGCTCAGGTAGGGAGACTGAAGTGCAGCGGGGTAGTCGGTACACCAGCAGAATCCCCAGCCTATCTCGGAGGCCCACCCTCAAGGACAAACACTCGAAATTCTGAGATTGCCTGACCGGGCACCTGGAAACCGGAAGAGTCTCACGAAAGATGACTGCAACGCCTCCTCCCCGACCCTCGAGGCAGGGCTGCTGCACGATCTGGAAACCTGGAGGACAAAGCTGAGAGAGACCAACCCCGCCCAGCGCATCCAACCAGGTCTCCGTCACACATACCAGGTCAGCACGCTCATCCACAATCAGATCGTGGATGAGAGATGTTTTTGCGTTAACTGACCTGGCATTCAGCAGCAGCACCCTAATCCTCGAAGGAGTGTTCTCAGAGCTCCCTAGGGTCAGAGGGTTGGGAGAAGGGCCGGAAAAAGGAACAGGTCTCAATTGCCTGGACCGATTTCCCCTGTAACGGCCTGCCCAACTCCCACCGCCATACCTCCCTCTGCCCGCTACCCGTGATATTGCCGCCCCCACTCCAGACCCACTTTTTCGCTCTCCCACACACATACCCCCAGACTAACACACCACGGCCACTTGGCTTAATAAAAACCAAAACCAGGCTTATATAGACTCCTGCTAGCTTCTCGATTAAGGGAAGACGGATCTTCAGGCAGAGGAGAGAGATCTTCTGAGCCCCCAGGCAGCTCGCCCCACAGCTGAGAGCCCTTGTGCTCTCGCCCTTCAGCTCGCACCAAGAGGCTTGCGCCCCTGGGCCAGCCTGCCCTATATAGTGGCAGAAGCCCCATCTCAGCAGCAGCCCAGGAGATGTAACACACCTGGAGAAGAGGTGGGCAGAAGCAAAAGACAGTCAGTGCCCCACCCAAGCTGTTCCCCTCTTCCTTCTTCTTCCCCAAGCCCTGGGCCAGCCTGCCCTATATAGTGGCAGAAGCCCCAGCTCAGCAGCAGCCCAGGAGATGTAACACACCTGGAGAAGAGGTGGGCAGAAGCAAAAGACAGTCAGTGCCCCACCCAAGCTGTTCCCCTCTTCCTTCTTCAGATGGGAGCATCTCTCTCCCCCCTCCTCTTATTCAATATATAGCTCATAGTTTGGATAAGTTGTTCCTATCTCAAATGTACTTAACGTAATAAATCTTACTTACTTTATACTGCACTACAATCTCCATGCTTGTTCTTGACTAACTGTAACAATAAGGCTTTGCACTACTTCGTAACTGGAGTGGGCATCTTCCTCTTGGTGCTTTGCTAAACAATCACAAATTACAACCAGACCTAGAAATATATATCAGAACCCCCTGGCAAAAACATGGGCTCCCCCTCCCCGCTACAGTATACTTTTATGAGCTGATTTTTAAAATTAAAACCAACATTTGAATCTTTGCAAAATTTAGTAGCGCTTATGTTGTTAGAATTAAGATGGATTTTACAAGTAAATATTTGGAATATATAATGTTCCTTACTGGACCAGAGCAAAGTCAGTTTAGTCCAGCATTCTATTTCTGTCAGGTGTCAACTGTTGGAAGCTTATGAGCTGAACATGAAATCATGAGTTCCTGTTCAACATGACATGAAAGCATACTAGTACTCACAGGTATACTGCCTATGAACAAGAGGGTTCCATTTAACCATCATGATTATAAGCTTTTGATATTTCTGTTCTCTAAGAATGTTTATAATTTTGATTTAAAGCCATCTAAGCCAGTGGTTGTCATCATATCTCATAAAGCTGTTTGTTTTGTTTTACTTTCACCTAGCTTTTCCTCCAAGGAACTTAGAGAGACTTACATATGGTTCCCAAGTGGTCTACCATCCAGGCATAGCTCCATGTTGAACTCCTTTAGTTTTAGCTTCAGCAGTTGAACCTTATCATGAGCCGATGGTAATGGCTTCCATAAGTGTATTCTGCATTGTCTGTCCTGAGCCTACTGTCAATCTATTTTATATAGTGACCTCAGGTCTAGTACTATAAGAAAGGCAGATAGATGTATTTCTATCCACACTGATAATTACTGTATTTTATAAATCTATGTCTTACTCTGCCAGTTGCCTTTATTCTAAACTAAAAAATCCTAAAATCTTTTACCTATTTTCGGATAAGGAACTAGTCTGAACTCATGATCATTTTGGCCTTTACTGTCTCTATTCTAGTTCCCATATTTATGAAAAAGCAGATAGACTGGAATGGTATATCAAAGTTAAATAATATAGCAGATGTGTGGGGTGGGTGGGTCCACAAACTGAGAGAGGGAAGGAGGGGGATAGTACCCTTCCTGAAGATGTGAGCAAAGGTAACCACTATACCCCTTTTTAAAAAATGAAGGCAAAGAGTAAATATTCTCCTTTGTGGTTTCTTTGCAGTCCCACTTATGATCTGCACATGCACAATAGCTTTGTGTGTGTCTACACAGAGAACTGCTCAAAGAAAAGCAGTTATAGATAAATGCAAACTTGATTTTTTGTATACATTTGCTAATAATTCTTGACGAGTGCAAAGAACTTCACAGTTATTTATTTCTCTCCCGACAGCCTGATAAGGTAAGTTATAGTGCCATACACCAGCCCCATTTGACAGCATGGGCTCTTTTAACCTAGTAAGAATGACAATGATATTCAGAGTTCTCAGGCAGATTGTACATGGATGCCAAAAGTACCCCCAGATGTTCTCAGAATTTTACTCAGACATTTACCACAATAACCAGGGCTTCTGACATATATCCTCCATAGAACTACTTCTATAGAATCCTAGTAATTATCTGAACTCATTCCATACCTTGTGAGTCCTGCTTCATCCCCCTGAAAGATGAACAAACTGGGTTCAAATAAAAACATCTCCAAGAGATGCCAGAATATTGTCCTGTTTGAACCTTGGCCATGTACAGGTAAGCATCCAAAAGAGCCTTGAGAAAGGAGAGGAGTAAGGAAAATCTGGTTTACTGTTCAGACCTCTACTGATGGCACTCAGTTGCTTTTCAAACAGCTCAATTGCATAATTTCTATTTATCCATATATTTTCTTCCAATAACTCATCACATTGGTTCCTGTTCATATTGGCTGTGACTTTGCTTGTGACCAGTTATCTTGGTTATCATATATTCACCTTCTTTTTTGCCCAGGACATGCCCAAGTGGTGAAGGCTCTCCCTGTCCCCATGAACCTTTCCTCTCTCCAGTGCATGACATTTAATCTGCAGTATAGTGTCTTGCCTCAGAGGCAAGCTAGATATGATGGCAGTAGCCGTGGTGTCAAAATTTGGTTGACATCAAATTCTTATAAATGCTGATCCCCCGCCCTGCAACCTCCACTTTATAAGAATTCCACACAATCTGCATTCCAACATAAAGGATCTTGCTGCTGTAACATCTAGTTTGCTATAAATCCATCTGTGTGAGATTCATATCTAAGTTAGGACTTCAGCTTGCATATCCCATATCTATGCCCAACACTTTATCCATAGTACCACATTAAAGTAAAATAAGATGGTTAGACGTTTACACCACATGAAAATGAAACAAAATGGGTAGGCAGACGCTGAAAGACAAGACCATCACAGGCCAATTTGCAAAGCAAAAAGAGAGTGCAGATACTTAAGTCTTGTGGGAAAAGAAAGAAAAAGATGTTTCAGTATCATGCCCAGCCCTTCAGTGACAGGAGGAGGGCTGTGGGTCTGCAAGAAGCCTTCAGCATCCTTGCACTTGAAGGCTTCTTCTGCATCAGATTGGGTATGGCGGGGGGGGGCAGATTTTCTCCTCTCTCTCCTCTCTCCAGAAGCCCTTTCAGCTTATATAAATCTGTTCCTGAGGGCTGTGTGACCTTCAGGATCAGTTTTATAGCAGTTGAAAGGGCTTTAGAGGGAAGGTACAGATGCAAAAGGTGCTGCTCCTCCACCTCTATCCAGTTCACTGGTTCACTACAGTGTTGTGGACTCTCAGCCCTCCTTCTGTCACCAGAAGGCTACGCATCATGTTGCCTATGTAAAGTCAAAATTGTAAAGCTATTACTTCATAGAAAGATGTGAATAGTAAAATGTATTTATACAGGGGAATTAGAGGAGGCTTCGTGACTACTTATCTGGAGCCTGGTACTTAAGATATTACTTGAATCATTTTGGGTAGTGTCATGTTAATGGGAATGAGTGAAACTAATGACATTAAGACAGGCATTTTCCTTCCCCCAGCACAACTTGGCCTCCATCTTCCTTCACACCACGTTCAGCAGGCCCTTGCAGGAGTGGGAGACAAAAGGCTTCTGTGTGTGGAATGTATGGAGGCACACTGTTGACCCCGAAGCCCCCTCCCCCAGTCAAGTTCCCTGCACTGGCACTGCTAAACTGCTATTGTTAAAGACCTGGCAGGGAGAGAGGGAGAGGACCCATCCACTGTCAGGCTGCTACCAATATATGAGTAAGGGGGGAAGATGAGCGTAAGATGACAGCCTTATGATAAAACAATCTCACTCCCATCTTGTGTACTCAGCCCACAGTGGCTCAGTGTTCTGTCTTGTCATACTGACATCTTCTTTGTTAGTATTGCCTAAATACCAGTTAGAGGGGAAGACGTTTCTCAGAGAAGGTTACCAAAATTATAATGGTGGCAGTGTTTGCAACCCATTCAGAAATGTATTTATTTTGCTGTAAGTTTCACTGAGTTCAGTGGGACTTCCTGCCTGCGAAGTATGGTTAAAAACAAGTCTACAATTGCATTATTTCACTTACATGAAAACCATTGGATAGGGTAAGAGAATTCAATTTGCTTCAGTCAGATCTGCTAGCCTGACATGAAATCAATTTGCTTAGCAAATTGCATAAATATTGCAAAATGTTGGAAGATGTGTGCTCATAAGGCTATTAGTCATCATAGTACGGTCATGTTACAGTAGAGTTGCTAATCTACTAGTCATTTTCTCTTGTGCCCCAGCAGCCTGCTGCGAAATGTGGGTTTATAAACTATCCAGCTGTTCTCTGACCAGATGAAACTTTTCATTCTTGCTCCTATCCCAGAGGCAAATGTTTACAAACCAGACTTTTAAAACTGGTCTGCTTTTTGTTTTGTTTTGTTACTTAGATTTTTGTTTCTTACTTTTAATTTTATTAAAGATTTCTTATACTCAGTTTTGAAATTTTCCTCAATGAGAAGTAGTGGTCTTTTGTTTGGTATTGCAATTGCAGGACACTCATACAAAAAGTTATGATGATGAGCATTAGAACAAAATAAAGAGACATTGAGGAAGGCACTTCCCACCATAACATCCATCCATTTTGTGCTGCAGTTTTAAGATTTTGAGTGATCATGTCCTGGAACACTTTCACTATCTTTGACATACTATTATGGGGTAACCTGAACAGTTTTAGGTCATTTTTAGAAAGGATGCTGATCTATGTCTTTTAAAAAAAATTTCCTTTATCTGCACAATTAAATAAAGACTAACATTTGGTCATAATGGGCATTCCATCTTAAAACTATTCTCTTCTGCTATAAAGTTTTCAGGTCCGAAAACTGGGTGATTTGTTTTGGACCCGAATCAGGCCAGCTAGCACAGGGGTGATTTGTTTTGTCCACAAATTGCCCAAAACAAGTAGATTTGGGTACAAATCATTTTATACCTGAATCGATTCACACATCCCTAGTTATTAATAATCTCAAGTGTCCTATTTGTGTCTAAAAGGTATTCTTTTGTTCCTTTTGAAGACATCCTTAGTCTTGACTTGAGCGAAACCTGCCACAGCAGAGTTCTCAAACTCTTTCTTCAGATCCAGTCTACAGTGAATTTTATACTCTCAGCTTTGTTGTGTACTGAGACAGAATTCAGTGAAGCTGGTAAAAAGTTCCACTCTGACTTTCAGTTTAGCTAGCTAAACCCAGGGGTGCAGCCAGGTAATGTTAGAGCTTGAACCTAATGGCCTTATGAGGACCCTCTTTGCTCCCTGGTAATTTCAACCCATTGCTTCTAGTCATGCCCTAGGAAGCAACAGAAAACTAGTCCATTCCTCCATATATATAAACATAGGCCAAATCCTTGTTTCATCATGCCAATGAATTCAAACATTAAAACCACAACACATGCTCCTTGCTTCACAGTTCCCATGCAGACCCTCTGGATCACAAACCAACTTAAACAAAGTGCATTTGTGGGTGGTGGGGGAAAATTGTTGTTTGTTTATTTGGATGTTAATAGTTCCACTTTCACTAGGTGTGAAGTACACTACAGATAGTATAACTTGTTCTGGCAGCTTCACTGCAGCAGGAAAAAAATTCAATTAAAACAACAGGATCGACTGATTTCTCTGAAATAAAAAACAGAAGAGTCCTGCCATCCTGTCTGTCATCTGTGCCCAATTTCAAAGCCCGAGGTGGGAGCAGAAATTGAGTCCTTTAGCCTATTCTGTAAAGACAAATGGCAGGTTTCCTCCACATGGGGGTGGACGGATGATCGGGGATGGGGGAGCACTTCAGTTCCAGGAGTTCGTGTAATTTTCTGTCATGAAACAAGCCACTTGTAGAACTTTTTGAAGTTTTTTAAAATTAAAAAATATCATTAAAAACCAACGGATTGACTAATCTGCTTCAAAATAAAGTCCTGCCATTTTGTCTTACATTTGTGTCCAATTTAAAAGCCCTATGCTAAGCCATTCCTGGATATCTAAAGGGCTGGGCATAAAAGTGGGGTGTGTTACCCTTTTTTATGAAGGCAAAGGGAAGATTGATTGAGATGGGGGTGATAGAGGAATGATGGGCCAAGGAATGGGGAGGGCTTCAGTTCCAGGAGATTTGGTAATTTTATGCCTTGAAACGAAGATGACACAAAATCGAAGTTGCTGATTTTTAATGAATTTTTGGGTGGTTTTTTTAAAATTCAAAAATTCATTAATCAGCAAATTGTCCGATCCACTTCAAATCCAATACACCAAGTCCTGCCACCCTGCCCTATACCTGTGTCCAATTACAAAACCAAGCCACTCTATAAATATACAAGGGTGGGGGAATAAACCACACAAGCCACAGAGTCCCCCACACTTGCCTTCTCCAGAGTTTCATGGCTCTTCTTCAGGCAGGCACAAGCACCAAGGAGACAGTAGCAGGGCAGAGGGTGTGCACTGAGCAGCACAGGCCTCTCTGACTCCAGCTCTGCTGCTGGAGAGCTTCCCAGGGAGGCAAGGAGAGAGCACAGCACTCTACTTTCAGAAGTCCTGCCTACCCATGGAACAGCTGATGATCAGGTGTGGGGAGGAGCGGTAGGCTGCCTGCGGGCCGTGGAGACCCCACCTGTGCTGCCAGAGTGGAGGAGACAGTGAGCCAGAGAAGAATCTCTGGTGGGGAAAGGAGATTCTTGGCACTGGTGGGGGCCTCCAGGACAGCGGGGCACACAGACATTTGCCCCAAGGTCCATTGGGAATGGTGCCTCTGCTTAAACCTAGTTGACATCCAGACTGCAAGGATATTGTACGAGTTAGTTTTGCTAAGCTGGGAGCTTGTTTTCCAGGCTAGTGTTGTACTGATGCAACAGGGTGCACTTCTGCAACTGTGGTGTGCCTCCATCTGTGCCATCTCTTATTCAGTCCATATGTGCTGCAGGGAATGATGCATCTCCTGCCAGTGTTGCACAAACGGACTGAGACCTCAAGTGATCGTGCAGCTTTGAGCATCTGCTCAGCTACGTGACTTTGTGAGTGTGCAAGAAAGTGCATTAGCACAGCGTTAGTCTGGATGTCAGCCAGACTGTTGTCAAGTCTATATCTTGTCTACTGCAAATCTGTGGTGACAATTGTTTGGTCATGCACAAGCGCCATTTTGTAATATAACATCTTTGTTGTGCTATGGGCAAGGTTATAGCCAATTATTTCTAGTAAAGAAATTCTGAGGCTTAAAGTAGATTTAATTATGATTAGTTGGCATACCTGTGTATATAATATATACACACATACACCAACCTATACAAATTCTGCTGCAAATGCAGAGTTTATGTGTTTCGTAGCATAAATATGAATATGAATATTTAAGTGAATATGAGATGTAGAATAAATAAAAGGATTAACAAGTTTTAAAGTTTGGTATTCTTCCACACCGTAAAAAATAATGGGACAGATTCCCAGCATTTAAAAGTATGAAGAAGAGAGTATAACATCTAAAGTATAAATAATTGCTTGCATTGTGAATACTAGCCTTGTTTCCAGTGGCATTTGTAGTATTTTTCCTAGATCTGAGCCACAGGTGCAAGGAAATGACTTCACATGTGAAACATTAATCAGTCCGTCCCCCCCTTGCCTTCATTTGACTGCATGCTCAGTATGTTTTTAATAGTAGTTTTTGTTTATTTTAGTTGAAGTAGCAAGAAAGTCTGGAATCTCAGGGCAGGATTTTTTTTCTTTTGAATAGTCCATTCTGGTTTCTGTGAGAGAATTCACTGAATAACACCTTTTGATGAAATTTGTGTAATGAATAGAGTGTTGGTTACTATAAATAATTAGAAATGAGTATGAGTTTCTGATTCTACTAGTGCAGTTAAACTTGGTGTTTAGTTTGGTGGTGAAAAATGAATACCTTGGGGATCAGATTGTTTGCAGACTTTAATTTTCTCATTGTAACTCTTCTTAAAAAACAAGCTGTAATATTGTGTTGCTTTTTGAGAGTATACTTTTGTGTGTCAAATATATAGTCAGGCTTTCTAAAACTGATGTTTATGTTTAAAAATACGTATTCATGTTTGAAAATCTTCTAAAAACTCAATTTTAAGTGATTTGTATGCTATTGCAAAGTATTTTGGTAACTGCATGGAGTGGATGTTTAATTCAAGTGGATTCAAGTGAATGTTTAATGTGAGAATAACACAATATTCGTTTAATTTGTTCACGATAAGGATAGGTAAGAATTGATACAGCTCAATTTTCTTGGAACTCCATGCCTGAAAAATTGAAATCTTTCCCCCCAGGAATTCAGAAATTCACCAGACAGAAAAACCTGGTTATTGCCTTTGTACTTTATTTTGACAACATTTTTTGTTATTGTTGTGGTTGTTTGAGTCAGTTTCAAGTATAACCCATTCATTTTTTCCATGAGACTACCAACAGGAAAGTGTATTATAGTGATGTATTTTGATCACTGAGAAATGAAGTGAAACTATATAATACCTTTGACACAACTGAGGAAAAAATAAAAAAATAAAAAAAATGTAGTAACTATCTGGGATGTAGCCAAACCAAGTTAGTCAGACTAAGGTCCATTTAAATTAATTAAATAAATTACACTAACACGTCTCATTGATTTCAATGGTTCTTTATCATCATGACTAACTTCCTTGGGATATAACCCTCTGCCATTAGCAATCATCTGATATGCTTTACAGAGATAATTTGTTAACATTATGGTGTGAATCTTGGCATTCAGTGTTCTCTGTTCCCTTTTAAATTCAGTAATACAGTAATTCAAATACAATAACATTCAATTATATGTGTGTGCATGACATTTATATGTATATAATGCAGAGAAAGAGACATATAATTGAATGTTATTATATTTGAATTACTGTATTAGTGAATTTAAAAGGGAACAAATAGCACAGAATAACAGGATTCATGCCATAATGTCAAAGAATTGTCTCTGTAAAGCAGATTTAAATCAGATCATTGTTAATGACAGAGGGTTGTATCCAAAGAAAGTTTGTTTGTGTGTGCATCTACTCTCCAAACATTCCATCACATTTTTTGTATGACCAAGAAATAGAACCCAGGATGCAGCCAAACATAGGAAGAAGGCAGGGCTTTGCAGGTAGAATCAGGCTTCATTCTCAGTAACTAAGATCAGAGCATGGAGCAGACTTAGCCCCATACTGCAATGGTGTCTCCAAGTGCAGAAATATTATTGAAATATTACATAAAAGTATTTCTTCTATACAAGTGATGGATCCCATTCATTCCTATGGCAAAAATAAAGCACATTGGGACAGTGTTACAACAAGAACAGGGGCGTAACTAGGTTGGAGTGGGCCCCGAGACAAGATTCTTAAATGCCCTCCCCCGCCGTCACCGCTTACCTCTCCTTCCTCTGGCCCAATGTCTCTGCTAACTATCCCAACTAGTTGCAAGGTATAGATAACACGAAAGCAGAACCAACTAATACAACAGAACAAGAACTTTAATCATTGCACATATCCTAGTTACAAGGTGTGCATAACAGAACCAACTAATACAACAGAACAAGAACTTTAATCATTGCACATATCCCAGTTACAAAGTGTGCATAACAGACCCAACCTAAAACAGTATCAAATGAAGCACAATAATCATTGCACACATCCCAACAAAAGTTTTAAAAGTTACAAAAGTGTGTAACTCCGTAGGCAAGTTATTTCCCCACTGTGCCATTATGCTGGCCTTGGGCCGAAATAAACCATACATACACATACACTGTGCCATGAAATTCATGATGAAATCAGTCATGGCTAACTTGTCTCAGTTCTAGTAGGACTAATTAATAATTTAGGCTGAATGTCAGCTGGTAAATAAAAAATACAAATATCCAAAGTTTTACTCCACCTATCTTATGAAAGTAGGGAGGGATGTGTGTATGCCTCTAAACATCCTGTGCAGCACAAGCATGTTTACTTAGAATCAAGTCCTAGAGTATAGTTTTTCCCAGTGCCAAGTAAAAAGAGTTTTAATCACTTAAGACTTTTTTATTATTTCTTGTTTACACAGTCAGACAGGTGTTACTGACTGGTTTGTTTTATCCAGACATCGAGTCTTTCCCAAGGACCTGGGATGGCTGAATTTTATTGTCAATGGTTATAGATATCGTCGCAGAATATAGGCTGTTCCCAGTAAAGCTGCTTTTTGTAATTGGCTGATGCTGATTTCTGTGGCCCCTATGGTGTTGAGGTGCTCTTCAAGGTCTTTTGGAACTACACCCAGGGTGTCAATTACCACTGGGATTATTTGGGTCTTCTTCTGCAACAGCCTTTCAATTTCAATTTGTAGATCTTTGTATTTGGTGATTTTTTTTCTATTTCTTTTTCTTCTATTCTGCTATCCCCTGGTATTGCTATGTCGATTACTTTGACTTCTTTTTCTTTCTTCTCGACTACAGTGATATCTGGTGTATTGTGTGGCATATGTTTGTCTGTTTGTAGTCGGAAGTCCCATAATATTTTTACAACTTCATTTTCTTCAACTTTTTCAATTTTATGGTCCCACCAATGTTTGGCTACAGGTAGCTTGTATTTTTTGGAGATGTTCCAGTGTATCATCCCTGCTACCTTGTCATTCCTTTGTTTGTAGTCAGTCTGTGCAATCTTCTTACAACAGCTGATCAGGTGGTCCACTGTTTCATCTGCTTCTTTACAAAGGCGGCGCTTGCTGTTTGTTGTGGATTTTTCTACTTTTGCTCTTATTGCATTTGTTCTTAGTGCCTGTTCTTGTGCAGCCAGTATTAAACCCTCTGTTTCTTTCTTCAAGTTGCCATTCTTAAGCCATTGCCAGGTCTTGGTGATGTCTGATTTTCCACTTATATTGTGCAAATATTGACCATGCAGGGGCTTTTTTCTCCATTTTTCTGCTCGGTTCTTGACTTGTTCTTTCTTGTAGGCCTGTTTTGTTTCATTGGTATTGAATAGTTTCGCGTTCTTGACCATTTGAAGTGCATCTTCTTCACTGTCCCTTATATATTCTTCAAGGCCTCTTTTCTCCTCCTCTACTGTTTGATGGACTTGCAGCATTCCTCTTCCACCTGAGCTGCGAGGGAGGTATAGCCTATCGACATCACTGCGGGGGTGCAGAGCATGATTGATAGTCATGATTTTCCTGGTCTTACGATCTAGCGTCTCTAGCTCTGCCTGGGTCCAGTCTATTATTCCTGCAGTGTATCTAATAACAGGTATAGCCCAGGTGTTTATGGCTTGTATGATGTTCCCACCATTGAGTTTGGACTTTAGGATTTTTCTGACTCTCCTGATGTATTCACTTCCAATTTTTCTTTTAACTTCAGTGTGTGCGATGTTATCAGCCTGGAGAATGCCCAAGTATTTGTAATGTTCTTTCTCTTCCAGGTTCTTGATCTTGCTTCCATTCGGCAGTTTTATTCCTTCTGTTTTTGTTATTTTCCCTCTGTTCATTATTAATGCAGCACGCTTGTCTAGTCCAAACTCCATTGCTATATCGCTACTGAATATACGGACAGAATATACGGATGATGATGATGATGATGATGGTGATGATGATTACATATATATCCCGCTCTTCCTCCAAGGAGCCCAGAGTGGTGTACTACATACTTGAGTTTCTCTTTCACAACAACCCTGTGAAGTAGGTTAGGCTGAGAGCGAAGTGACTGGCCCAGAGTCACCCAGCTATTACCATGGTTGAATGGGGATTTGAACTCGGGTCTCCCCGGTCCTAGTCCAACACTCTAACCACTATAGGACGCTGGCTCCCGTTAGTAGCCTTTAATTGGATATATTGCTTTTTCAGTTGGCTGAGCTATGTATTAATGCTTTTATGATTTTTTTAACATGATATTAATTTTGGCCTTATGCAACACTTGTGTATTTTAAATGCAAAGGGCGAATGCAAATGTAAAGATAATAAACAGGCATGGCTGTGAGCCGTTGTTACTTTCATTAAAACACACACACACTTTAAAAAATAGCAGACTGGTGAAAGAGTGGGGTGGGAAAGGAAGGAAAGACTTGCAAATTTGTTAACAGAGAAGACATACCGTGATTTGGTTCAATTATAGAGCAATTACAGTGAAAATCACTGATCCTATTGTACTCTCTCCGTTTTCCTGTCTCTACATACATTCGTCCCACCTCCAAGCCCCGCCTCCTTCCTGCGGCATCCTCACGCACGGTGGGCAGCGTCTTCTTGCAGTTGGGAGTTCTGCCTTTCACAGGGCCAGGGGAGGGGAGCGGGTTAACCCCTTCGGCGCCTCCTCCGCCCTCCCCTCTCCCAGCTTAGTCTCTTCCATTGCTCGCGTGTGCGCGAAGCTCGCGGAGACAAACAACAAGGAAATAGCGGGTGGCGCCAGAACAAGGAGAAGAAAAATTTTTTAAATGACTTCACAAGGAAGATTGGGTAGGCGCTGGGTGGGGGAGAGCCTCTGAGGGCCCCCCCCCAAGGTGGGGGGGGGGCGAGACAACAGCCTCCCCCTGCCTAATTGTAGTTACGCCCCTGAACAAGAACAAAATATAGCCTCCAGGCTGTATAGCCTCCACATGTACCTGCTTGGGGATCTGATAATGCAGTATATAGGCACTTCCTTTACACATATTCAATCTATCATAATGGCAGGCATTTTGTTAGCACAACAATAAACAAGTTATTCTAGTAAGAACTAATCAGCCTACCTTCCTTTCACTGTCTCTACAAATGGACTAAGTTTGGTTCAAATCAAGGTCCACAAATTACATCTCTTGCACCTCAAATGTTCATGCATCCACCATCTTGGATCGGGGTGGATGACATCATCACAAGCTACACCATTGCGGCATCCCTATGTGTCCATAAAGCTGTAGCAAATTTAGTTCAAATCGGTTAGACTGTCCACAAGTTAGTGCACTTGCGCCTCAAATGTTTATGTGTCTGCCATCTTGAATTGGGGTGGATGACATCATCACACCATTAGGGCATCCCTATGTGTCAAAATCGAATAAATAATAATAATGTGTCCCTACAGCTGTACCAAATTTGATTCAAATCGGTTAAGCAGTTTACAAGTTAGCCCATTTGTGCCTCAAAGGTTTTCGTGTCTGCCAATCTTGAATTGGGGTGGAAGACATCATCACAAACTACGCCATTGAGGTGTCCCTATGTGTCCCTACAGCTGCAGCAATTTTGGTTCAAATCGGTTAAGCGGTTCACAAGTTAGCCCACTTGCACCTCAAAGGTTTACGTGTCCACCATCTTTAATTGGTGCAGATGAAATCATCATACACTTTGCCATTGAGGTGTCCCTGTGTGTCATTCACTGCAGCTGAACCCAATTTGGTTCAAATGCGTTAGGCAGTTCACAAATTAGTCTGCTTGTGCCTCAGATGTTCACACGGCCGCAATCTTGAATTGGAGTGGGTGACATCATGACACACCATGCCATTTGGGCATCCTTATGTGTCCTGGCAGATTTGGTTCGAATCGGTTAGGCAGTTCACAGGTTAGCCCACTTGTGCCTCAAAGGTTTATGTGTCCACCATCATCATAAACTACGCCGTTGAGGTATCCCTACAACTGTACCCAATTTGGTTCATATGGTCCAGGTGTTGCAAAGTTGATGGCGGGGGGACACACGGACAGAATGTCGGGTGATCATTGGAGCCCAAGCAGCACTTCCTTGTCATTTCAGACAGCGCTTGCTGCCTGAAAGCACCTATTCTCCCTTTCTCTCCCTCTCTGGAGGAAGAGAGAGGGAAATAGATGCTTTCAGGTAGCAAACGCTACCTGAAAAAGATGAGGAAGCACTCACTTGGGGCTTTTAGTAGTCTGGGCATGGGGAGTTTGTTCGGGGCTCTTCCAGAGCCCGAGGCACACCCCCTTGGGGGCTCCAGGGATGCACACAGGATGTTGTTGGAGGGGCTGCTGTTATGGACGCCAGAAGTATGTGAAATATAGGCCTGTGTCTGATTTCATTTTATATTAAGAAATGAAATGATACCTGAACTTAAGGTGAACTGGCATACTAGATCTCCCTGCTCTGTGAAGGGAGGTGGGGATCCAGCATTGTGTTGTTAAAATGGATATGCAAGAAACACAAAGGCCAGGCCTGGGCCACTCATATGCAAAAATGCAACTGACTACCAAGTGTCTGTGGAAGGAGCCAGGGGCCTGATTCCCCCCCCGCCCTTTCCTGTTGCAAAGAAGCCAGTGTTAAATCCTTGTCAGTGATTAACTGTATTGTTCTCCATGGAAGTTCAACATAGCCAAATGCATACAGAGATCTGCCTGTAGAGTTTAAATCTTACATCACTGATGCTACAATGTATTGAGCGTCTCGCACACCTTTTTCATGTTACTTTAAATATAATCACACACTCGATAAGAGGTATACAAGAAATAATGTAATTGCTGTCTCACAACTAATTTTCTTACTAACTCCTGAGACTTTTAACACCTATTGGGGGAAGATGTAATTTGCAGCATCTTAGATGCAGATTTGTTGTGGGCAATGTCCCCCCCCTTCTGTGCACACAGTTTGCAGAAGATAAGATTCAGAGATCTCTCTGGACTGGCCAATATCCTGAATAATTAAGACATTGTCCAGAAGGTAGCAGCGAATTGTCACCTTTTGGGGGGACCCAGGAGAAGATGAGATTTTGAATAGATCTATGAGAGATCAAAGAGAAATACACTATAAGAATGAGGCTTTTAGACAGAGAGTTTAGCAATCTTTTGCCTACAGCAAAAGCTGCTCACGAGGATCCCAGAGTTTGCTGCTAAGCAGAGGCGTAACTATAGGGGGGGCATGGGGGGTACATGCCCCGGGCGCCATCTTTTCTGGTCACGTGGGGGGCGCCGCCATGACAAAAAAATTTTTTTTTAATTTTTTTAAAATTTTTTGTTAATACAAATGTTTCCTGCTCAGTGCAGCAGCGCTGCAGCAGTCAAGGGAGCGTGTCGGCGCCCCCTCCCCCACGAGCGGTCCCTTCCGCGCCTCCCGCACCCCCCCATTGCTTTGCTGGCGCCTGGCGGCCAGTCAGTGGCCTGGCTTGGCGGCGGTGGCAGGCGCTTGTGAGGAAAAACCTAAGTATAATGTAGTATGTTGGGGGGGCGGGGGGGCACCATTTCAATGCTTGCCCCGGGCGCCATTTTCCCTAGTTACGCCTCTGCTGCTAAGCTGCGGGGCAAAGCAGGAATTCTGTCCATGAACAGAAACTACATCAATGCCTGAGTTTTGCTGTCCAAGCTGCCTGATCTGAGCACTGCAACAACTCCTGTCTCCGCCAAAGACCTCAGCTGAAAAGATTTCCGCTCGAGTCTCTGATCCTGGTAAATATGCTGCTCCTTTACAAGCTTTGGGTCCCTCCATCCTTTCCCCCTCCTTCTCTTCCCCCCCTTCTTTTTCCTCTACTAATCTCCCCAAACCATGCCAGCCCTCAGCCTCTCTCAACCCCCCCTTTCCCGCCTGTATCTGAATTGTATTAGGCTCTAGGAAGATTTAATTGCACACACATATGTTAGTTAGGCACACAGGTGTATATTGGTACTGGTTAGGATGTTCTGTTTAAATACTGTTGCTAATATTGATAGAGGGTTCTGCTTTCTGCTTTGCTAGATTATGTTGTCAGTCTTTATACTCAATAAAGCCCATTGAATCCTTTTGAGTGGTTTGATCTCCTTTCTTCCTTGCATCCAGATAACACATGGTCACTAATATAAAAGAACTTTGTCCAGACCTATTTTGTATACTGGCTAATGAGCATATTTAGTGTATAAATCAGGCCTGGTCTGTAACACTGCCAGGCAGGGCTGGACCCAGACGACCTCTTGGCTGGCTCCGCTCCTGCCACACACCATGCCTTTTGGGCATCCCTATGTGTCCCTGCAGCTGTAGCAAATTTGGTTCAAATCGGTTAAGCACACTTGTGCCTCAAAAGTTTACCCGTCTACCGTCTTGGATTGGGGTGGTGATGCTTTTGAGGTGTCCCTACAACTGTATGCGATTTGATTCATTTTGGTCCAGGTGTTGTGAAGTTGATCATGGGGGACACACAGACACATGGACACACACACACAGAATGCCGGGTGATCTCATAAACCTTCTGAAAAGTCAGCTGATAAAACCAGTGGGTTACATACTGTGCAGTGAGCCCCCACACTGGACGAGGGCTTATTGCTTCCACAGCACTTACTAGACTGTCGCTGCTCCTAGTGCAGGTGAGGGAAGCTCCATGCCAACATGCATCAGGGCAGCACAGTTCCCATTGGGAATGCTGGGAGTCAGGTACAGCTGCGCTGATGCCCAGGATCATTGGCACGGAGCCTCCCCTGCTTGCACTAGGAGCGGTGACAGGCTAGTATGTGCCGCAGATGCAGCAAGCCTGCATCCCTCTTGGTGTGCCGTTGACTCTGCAATATGTAAGACAGTGGCTCACATTAGACCAACACTGTTTGTGCAACAGTGCTGACATTCACAGTCATATATCACTAGTGCCTGGTGGGGGAGGGGACCATTTTTGATCCCTTCCCTCTGAAGTTGACTGTGCCTCCCAAAAATATGTCCCTGAGGACTGGGCAACAGTAATATCAGCCAGTAATGATGAAATAGAAATAATTTATACAATTTGGTATGCAACAAAACAGGTTGTCCTTTTTTGGTGGGGCAGAAATTAGGCTGGTCTAGGAATCACACCTTATTCCAGCGATTACAGTATTTGAGTAATGCAGTGGAAATAAAGATAGCCAGCTTTGTAACCATTTTGATATCCATGGTTGTTATAATATTGACACTTAAACCTTTGAAATATTCACTTATTTATACTTAGTAGGGGTGGGAAAATGGTGATGGATCTGTTATGTTTTTAAAAACTGTATCAGCATTTAATCTTTTTCATTCTTTGATTGCTATAGTTAGCAATGTGATTAGGTTATTTGGCTTTTGCAATCTAGAGATGTAAGAGTTGATAAGAATAGTGGATAAGGTTTTATTTTCTGCCTGAGTGGCTGCTAGAACTCTAGTTTTGTTTCTTCAGATCTATTTTTGTAATCGTATGTGGCTGGTCTCTGTAAGTTTAGGAATGTCATTGGTATGTCTACCCTGTAGCTTTTGTGAAAACTGAATAAAGTTATAAAAATATTGTTAAGTGTCTTAATTGTTGGCATTAAGTTGTGGGTTTTTTTAACTTTTCCAGGACTTTCTTCACTTACTGCTGGAGGACATCCCAGAGCTAAAAGGGTAGGTGAGAGTCAAGTCAAAAAAGATAAAGCAGAATGATTAATATGTTCAGAATGGATTTAACCTCAAGAATTTCTGTAGAGATACTAATCTAACTTTTAAGACGGAAATATATATGGGATCATTGTATATAAAAATTCTGCCTATTTGTTCAAATACAAAATACCACATATATGCAGGCACAGGACAATAATAGATGTTAAAAATGTTTGTGATGGCTTATTTGAGAGATCATTGATAAGATATCTCCATCTCTAGCTTCTTCCAAGAACTCAAACTGCATTGCATGCAATAGAATAGAGGTAGAGGGAGTAGGTAGCTCATGAGCTGCTGGTAGCTCCGAAACATATCTGAAGTGCCTCTCCATGCTTTGAGCTTGCTTCTCCCTCTCTTCTTTTTCAGCCAATATTGCAAATCTGATTGGCTGGCTGAGTGGGAGGCATAGCTGTGCCATTTTGAATCTCTCCCTCTTTAAGTGATCAGCGTTGCTTTTGCTTTCTCTCCCATTAATATCTCTCCAGGGTTTTTTTCTTCCACAGAGCAGTCTCTCTTGCTCCCCCTCTGTCCTGCAACGAATTTCTTCCACAATTCCGAGTATTTGATGTTAAAATCCCTCATTCTGTTCATATAAATGTTTGTACAAGCTGCTGTTGTGTGACTGGCTGTAGTGGAGAACACCTGGAAACCAGTAAGAGAACCACTAGCAGAAACTAGTTTCTACTCTACTCATAGTTTCTGGATACTCCTCCCTTTCCTTGCAGCCCCCCGTGCTGTATCCCATGCCATTGCCAAAAGTCCCTTGGCCCTCAGCAGTGGCTTCTAAGAGACCTCAGGGAGCTTCAGTTGGAAAAGGAAAGAAAAAGGGTACTTGGTGAGAATTTGGCTTTTAGTGGCTGAGATCTAAGAAGCTACTTTAGAGTTGTGCTGATTCAGTGGAATTCTTGCCTTTAGTTCTCCTTGAGCATCACACTCAGCCCCTTCAGTGACGTACCACAAACTACTTTTTGTAGCTCTGACCAGTCTTAAAGTGTTCGGTTGTACATCCAGGGAGCCTGCTTCTCAAAGACACAAGTTCAGAGCACCCCTGGATAAACAGAGCTAGTGGAATAGCCAGTTTCTTTATTGGGCCAGAAAGAGCAACTGGCCCTATCTAGCCCCAGCACAGCATCCCTCCAGTGTGTGTTGCTGGTGTCCATCTCATGTTTCTTTTTAGATTGTGAATCCTTTTGGGACAGGGATCCATCTTTATTTATTTACTTTTTATCTCTCTGTGTAAACCACTTTGGGAACTTTTGTTGAAAAGTGGTATATGTATATTTGTTGTTGTAGTGTCAGCTATTTCATAGGAAAATAGGAAGCTGCCATATACTGAGTCAGACCATTGGACTATCTAGCTCCGTATATTCTACATAGACTGGCAGCGGCTTCTGCAAGGTTGCACGCAGGAATCTCTCTCAGCCCTAACGCAGAGAAGCCAGGGAGGGAACTTGGAACCTTCTGCTCTTCCCAGAGCGGTTCCATCCCCTGAGGGGAATATCTTGCAGTGCTCACACATCGAGTCTCCCATTCATATGCAACCAGGGCAGACCCTGCTTAGCTATGGGGACAGGTCATGCTTGCTACCACAAGACCAGCTCTCCTTTCCAAGGTTGCAGGCAGGAATCTCTCTCAGCCCTATCTTGGAGAAGCTAGGGAGGGAACTTGGAACCTTCTGCTCTTCCCAGAGCAGCTCCATCCCCTAAGGGGAATATCTTACAGTGCTCACATGTGGGTGGAAAAACTGAGGGCCACACATTTTATTTCTATTCCTTTCATGTTTAACTTACAGTGGGTATAGAAAAGAATCACCCCCTTTGATAGACCTTAAATTCTGGTTCCCTTACATTCTGAAATGAAAACACAAAGAAAATTCCCTTCACCAGCTGTACTTATCCAATGCAACCTATAATATCCAACTGAAAAACATCACAATTACAGTCCAGAAAAAGTGTCAGAAACAAAAAACAAGAATTACTGAGATTGCAAAGGATCACCCCCCCAATGTCAATATTTTGTTGAACCACCTTTTGCTTTAATAACAGCCTTGAGTCTGTTGGGATACTTCTCTATCAACCTTGCATATCTAGACGGAGCAATATTTGCCCACTCCTCCATACAGAACTGTTCAAGTTCGGTCACATTGGATGGTAGGTGTTGGTGGACTGCTATCCTCCCTGGATCCGGTCGGCCCTCCAAACTGGATTGAAGAGCAAGGAGGAACCTGTAAGAGAGGTTACCAAGAGGCCAATGGCCACTCTGAAGGAGTTAAAGGACTTCATGGCAAAGAGTGGTTGTTCTGTGCATGTGACAACAATTTCACGAGCGCTCCACAGATGTGGCTTGTTCGGGAGGGTCGCAAGGAGAAAGCCACTTCTCAAGAAAGGCCACATTAAAGCTCGTTTGAGCTTTGCCAGAAGGCACCTTGAAGATTCTGCTGCCAAATGGAAAAAGGTCTTATGGTCAGATGAGACCAAGATTGAACTATTTGGCCTCAACACCAAACAGTACACCTGGCGTAAATCCAACGCAGCTCACCATCCACAAGACACCATACCCACAGTGAAGCATGGAGGTGGCAGCATCCTGTTGTGGGGGTGTTTCTCTGCCTCAGGGACTGGGGCTCTCGTTAGGGTAGAAGGAAAAATGGATGGGGCAAAATACCGTCAGATTCTGGAAGAAAACCTGCTACCCTCTGCCAGACAGTTGAGGATGGGCAGAAGATTCACCTTTCAACATGACAACGATCCAAAGCACACAGCAAAATTGACCACACAGTGGCTGAAGGAGAAAAAAGTGAACGTCCTCATGTGGCCCAGTCAGAGCCCAGACCTAAATCCCATAGAAAATCTGTGGGGAGATTTGAAGATAGCAGTCCACCAACACCTACCATCCAATGTGACCGAACTTGAACAGTTCTGTATGGAGGAGTGGGCAAATATTGCTCCGTCTAGATGTGCAAGGTTGATAGAGAAGTATCCCAACAGACTCAAGGCTGTTATTAAAGCAAAAGGTGGTTCAACAAAATATTGACATTGGGGGGGGGGTGATCTTTTTTCAATCTCAGTAATTCTTGTTTTTTGTTTCTGACACTTTTTCTGGACTGTAATTGTGATGTTTTTCAGTTGTATGTTATAGGTTGCATTGGATAAGTACAGCTGGTGAAGGGAATTTTCTTTGTGTTTTCATTTCAGGATGTAAGGGAACCAGAATTTAAGGTCTATCAAAGGGGGTGATTCTTTTCTATACCCACTGTATGTTTAAATAATACAGATTGTGTTAAAAACTGAAATAATTTTTAAATAATGAGGATATTTTGCTGCTTAGCATGTAGGGGGGAAATCAAGATATCTAGTTAGCAAAATAAGTGTGTTTCAGTTATATTAATGTACTGGGGATCTTTTAATAAGCCTCAATCTTTTACCTATTTCTTAGTTTTTATAAATCAGATTTGAACAACGAGGCCAGTCTTGGGTCTAAGAATATGCCAAGAATATTTTAATTTTCAATGAGAAGACTATAAAGCCTCTGTTTATTCTAGCTTTCCCCTTCAGAAAGTATAGGCAAGATTTTAGTTTTATGATAATTTACTTTATAGCTGGGTATATAATATGCTGCCAGAATTATGTATGGTGAGAAGATAAAATGTGATGCCAAGAATAACAGAATATTATGTTTATATAAAGCATAGTTTCATCCACTCTCATGCTTGTTGCAAACATATTTTTCCATTACTGAAGAAATTTATTACTGAGTTAATTTTATTTGTTAGTATCATAATAGGAGAGAAGAGTGATGTGTTGCCTTCTCAAGTGGATATATCTAAGATACATTAATAATGACCCAAGACTGTAATTGCTGGAACTTAATCACTTATTTAAATATATTGGCCAGGATCCAGACAACTGTGCAAATAGTTGCATGGTGATTTAAATTTATTTTTCTCAGACAGCAGCCCCTTATGCCATTTGGCAAGCTTCTTTTGAAACTGAGGAGAGTTTCAAAAGCAGTTTGTGATATGGTGTGTGGGTCTGCTGTTCAAAGAAAAATGTCAGAAGTTCCACTGAAGTAGTGAAAATCCCTTGTGAGAGCCTAAGGAGTCTGTTGGACCACAGCCAACAGATTTATTCAGACTTTTCCCAATTCTGAAGCTAGGAAATGTGTTTTTCTTGGAAGTTGATAAACATTCCCAGTTTCTTTTTCATGTTGTGTTCATTTAAAAATACGTTTAGTTTGAGCATGAATTTGTGCCAAACTTTGCTCTTGATGCACCGGTTCAGCATTATTGTGATCAAGAACAGTGACATTCTAATTGGGTGTAGTGACAAGGGTGTATCTAGGGTTGGACAGGCAGGGCACGTGCCCCGGGCACCACCTGAAAGGGGGCGCCATTTTTTAAAATGAAAATTTTTTTAAATGGCTGCTGAAAACAAAATGGCCACCACACATGCTCAAATGGCCTCTGCAAGGCCTTAGGTCATGCCAGGCCTCGCAGAGGTCATTTGAGCATGCACAGCAGCCATTTTGGTTTGGGCAGCCATTTTTTAAAAAGTATTTTTTAAAATGGCCACTGCACATGCTCAAATGGTCCCTGTGAGGCCCTAGGCCTTGGCAGGCCTCGTAGAGGACATTTGAGCATGTGTGGCAGCTTCCAAAATGGTCACTACACTGATCTTTGCAGGCCCAAACAGGCCCAAAAATCAGCCTGGGATGGGCTGTGCCAGTGAATAAAGAGGCCAGCGGAGGGAGGGGGAACATTTGCAGACACCCCCCCACAGTCTCTAGGAAGCCCCCCCCCCACAGGTTAAAAAATAAATAAATTTAATATTATATAAGTCACTGTACACATATTCAGTATGGCACTATGTACAGAGAATCAGGGCTTGTGAATACTGAGCTGAAGCTTATGAGCTAGGATTGTATTCATTTGCTCTTACTTTGCTTCTTGTGATAAATGAGTTAAATGTGATGTCTTAATAATATGGCTATTAATGGTGAGTTTGTCTTTGAATCAGTGTGAAATCCTTAGTATTAATGCCCACTGGGAGTTTCTTGCCCTCTTTCTCTCATTTTAACTGTCTTTCTGAAATACTGGGATATATTCCAAGCAGTGACACAGTTTATTCTGTATATCCTTTAATTATTTTCAGAATATCTGGGAAAAGTCCAATTCTCCATTTATTTTTAAAACTTATGTAATAGTGATGCTACAATGCATAGTAGAGAATTAGACAGGCACTTCTGTTTAGTTTCCCAAGTACACATCCACATAGTATTTGGGTATTTCATGAGCCCCAGCATACTGAAATTTGTAGTTTTCCAGCATTTTTTGGTCTGGCTACGTCCACTGCTAAATAGTTTTTGAAATATTAAAAGGTTAACGAGCTTGACTTGTATTTTTGAGCTGATATTATGGTAAAGTTATCTGAAAGATGAGTGTCAGATGTTTGGACAGGGGGCGCAATTTCAGTGCTTGCCCGAGGCACTGTTTTCCCTAGATAAGCCTCTGCAGGAAAGATCTAGTCCAGTTAATATGTATTATTTATTTATTTAGTACATTTATATACTGCCCCATAAAAGAAGTCCCTAGGTGGTTCACAATATTTCCACAATAAAAGCTGTTACTCTTTGATAGTTTGAAAGCAGTTATCTGGAAGTGTGCTAATTAGTTTTATGTGGATTCCTTTGTCATAAACTCATTATTCTGATGTTGGTATTAGTGATGTGCCCGGACCGATCCGGAGGCCATTCTACAGGCCTCCAGACTGGTCCGGACCTGGGTGGTTTAGATTCGAGTGGTTCAGGGTGGGGGGTCCCCTTAAGGGCACGGGAGGGTTTACTTACCCCTCCCGCCGCTTTCCCCCCTCCGGTGCCCGTATTTCATGGAATAATTGTTCTTACTATTTCCTCGAGCTCCCCTTCTCCGGCGCTCTGCTGCAGCGATTGTTTTAGTAATGGGGCGGCAGGATGCCTCCCTGCCGCCCCTTCCTTCGCTTGGCATCATGGCATAAAGTGCAAAAAGGCTTTAAGAAGCCTTTTGTGCGCGCGCGCATGTGTGCGTGCGCAAAGTGCAGCAGAGCGGGAGAAGGGGCAGCAGGAAGATATCCTGCCGCTCCGTTTACTTAAGAAAGTATGTGCGCGTGCACACACACAAAAGGCTTCTTAAAGCCTTTTTGCACTTTATGCCATGACGCCAAGCAGAGGAAGGGGTGGCAAGGAGGTATCCTTCCGCCCCATTACTAAAACAATCGCTACCGCAGAGCGCCGGAGAAGGGGTGCTCGAGGAAATAGTAAGAACAATTATTCCATTAAATACAGGCACTGGATGGGGGAAAGCAGCGGGAGGGGTAAGTAAACCCTCCCGCGCCTTAAAGTAATCCCCCACCCCAGTGCCGGACCGCAGCTCCGCGGTTCTGTGCATACCCCTAGTTGGTATCCATCATTAAAATAATACCAGAAAGCATGGAAGAGGCCCATAGTCCAAATGTACCACTTTTCAAAAGTTGTTTGTACACACTAATAAACAGTGGTATCATTTTTTGCCATTAGGATGTTTACATGTGACACCCTGTCCTATCTGTATATGATATATATGATTTTTGTTCCATCTCAGTTTTAACGGGGCACACCTATGAAAAAGTTTCCTCTACATTATCTTCTGGCTGTAGATGAGTTGGAAAAGAACAAGGAGTCTTGTGGCACCTTAGGGATTAAGCTTTCTTAGTCTTTAAGGTTAACTGCAGTCCACTTTATACAATTAATGAAATGTTATCCTAGGAATTTACTTATTTTATTTATTACAAGTATTATCCCATCGTTCTTCCATTATGGGACTCAAGGCAGCATACATGAAGTTCTCAGGCAGTCATTCATCCAGGCACTGACTAGATCTAAACCTGCTTAGCTTCAACAAGATTGCTGTTTCATATGCCCTTGGACCATGTCCTGAGTCTCTTAGTTTGCTACATCTCTGCCCCATATTTTCAGTTTGAAGCAAAACTTTCTGAAATTGATGTGGTTTTGTTCAGAGGCCATTCATTCACTAGTGCCCAAAGTGATGCAAAGTGTTGCAAAAAGATATGCTTCAGTGAATCCATGAGAGGCATCAGGGAACTATAGTGTAAAAGGAGAGCCAGAGCTGTGCTATAGTGCTATAGTGACCTTGGATAGATCTGCAAATTGGGAAGATGGTGGTTGTTTTTTAAGTGACAGCAAAAACTATTATCAGCCTAGGCAATGAAAAAGCCCGTGAGGGTAAACAATGACAAGTTACAGCCATGGTAAAAAAAAGAGTTTTGACATATTACTACTTCTACAGATATTTATATATCGCTCTTCAACCAAAGTTCTCAAAGCGGTTTACACAGAAAAATAAATAATACATAAATAAAATGGTCCCTGTGCCCAAAGGGCTCACAGTCTAAAAAGAAACATAAGGCAGATACCAGCAACAGCCACTGGAGGGATGCTGTGCTGGGGTTGGATATAGCCAGTTGCTCTCCTATAAGAGAATTGCCACTTTTAAAAGTGTAAAATGATACACTCTGAGAAATATTACCTGTTGGTCCCAGATTATTATGACAACCCTATTTGAAAATTTGGCAACACGTTATCTGCTTCAAGTTCATCTTATCAAGGCATGGCATCTACATGTGTCAGTGCCTGATAAAATGCTTCATTTGCTGGTCACGAATTTTTTTAAAAAAATTGTCAAAGTCATCGGTACATGCCAGGGACAGAGAGCTTTCAACGTGTCACATAAAGCCAAATTATTCACATCAAATTGCCCTGTAGAAAATGGGGTCCAGCAAGTCAAAAGTCTACTAAAGAAAGCCACAGATTCATGGACAATTCCATATCTGGCAATGCTGAATCTGAGGGCATCACCTTTAGTGTGTGGAAAGTTACCAGCTCAAATATTGTTCCATTGAGAATTTGGCTTCTGAACTTAATGGATATGACTCAGAAAGAATAAAAGGGTTTGACTGCATAAAAACATAGGGGGGGAATAAGCAAAAACTGTATTATGAGAAGGAAGTACAACAATTACAGCTGCTGAAGCCTAATGATAAAGTGTGTATGCATGATTGTACATGCCAGACACAGAGGACAGGATAGAAGTTATTCCACATTCATATGAAGAAATAACACCATATGCTCCTATTTGACAGTATAATAAGAGATACTTTCAGTGTGTTCCAGAAAGGAAGGGGAATGAAGAAACAAAAATGAAATGAAAGAAGAACAAAACAGGCAAGTGTTGAGACAGGAGTACTGAACACTCTACAGACAGAACAGTCTGTAGGATCAACCAAGGGAAGAATATATAGGTGAACTAGACTGTGAAGTAGAGATGTGCGAATTGATTTGAATTCAAATTGATTTGATCCAAATCTGGTTGATTCGGGTGATTTGAGATAAAAACAAACCTGCCCAGACACTCCTGGCCAAATTCAAGCTCAAATTGAATCACGCCTGATTCGATTCACATCAATTTAAGATTCAGGTTCCTCCTGTTAATTCCCCCTGATTCCCAGCTTTCATTTAAAAAACAAAGCTAAGCTCTAGCCCTTGTAGAAGCGGAGTTATGGAGCAAAATGTGCGGTCACTATTTTTCAAGTGTTTGGGTTTTTTATTGTATAATCCCTGTGAGGATTCATTACACACCTTCATTTCTTCTATTCATTTTGTGCATGTAGTGCACATCTGCAGTATGTCACTCAAAATGTACAAAAATCGTCAGCAGCTATTCAATCCTATTTTCATCAGGGGAGTGCTCAATTTGTCCCAGCAGCACTTAAATTATTTTTAGCTAAATCTTGTCCTCAGATGTTGTACGGATCGCAATTGGGTCTGTATGCTAATTTTGAAGCTTTGGAGGTTGTTCAGACAAAGTTTTAAAGATCTGTTTTGCAGACCCTTAGATGCATCCCAAACATGATCCTGAGGCTGGAAGCTGGTATTCCTAGAGTGGAGGCCCGGGTGTGGCTTTCCATTTTAAGTTACTGGCTGAAGTTGCATTTGTTTCCTACAGCCTTGCTCATCTTACCCTTATGGATAGTTTTCACTCCTGTTGGAAATTGTCAGTTTTTTGCAAACTAAGCCTTTATGGTTTTGGTTAGATGTTCTGCTGAAGATGAGATTCATTTGTGTGAGATTGGCACTAAAACAATGTATCTATGATATGGAGGCACAAATAGATCGGTCTTTAATCCCCAAGGAAGTTTTTGGGGGGCTACAGCCCTATAACAACAAACCTGCGAGTTACTTAGATAAACTGCTAAATTACTTAGATAAATTGCTAAATACTGCAGAATGTTCACGTTGGCCCAATTTAATGTATTACCTTCGGCTGATTTGGAGGGTAGGTTCAGAAGGATTCCTAAAGAACAGAGACTGTGCCAGTGTGATTCTGGAGATTGGGAATAGATTTTTCACATTTTTCTTTACTGTTCCCTTTACAGGGACTTTCATCAATGTTTTATTGCTTTGCTATTGGTCAAATATCCAGGGCATACAGACATATTTTATGTTAATCACTTGCTTTCTGATCAGAAAAAGGAGATAATGATTAATGTTGCAAAGTTCTGTGTGGTGGCTAGGAAAGTTAGGCATCAGATAATAGACCAGCTCATGTAACTTGGCGTTTATTTCTTATGCTGAGACATTATACCAAACTACGGTAAGCACTGTTGATTCTTATTTGTACATATGTTTTGAATTCTGGTCTTTGACCATAAATAAACTTGACTTGATTTCATTTCTTCTATTCATTTTGATAGTCTTTGGACAGTGCCAACTGCCATGTGCCAACTACATTCCCCCCCATACACACACACACTTGCAAGGCTCAGTTTATGTTCTGTGTACTACTCAGTTTATGTTCTAGGAATTATTTCAAGTGTTTAGACTCTGGTGTCTAATAAACTTCCCTCATAACAAATCCCTATGAGGATTTATTACACACGAAAGAGTCTAAACATCTCAAAAATTCCCCAAATATAAACTGAGTACCCCAGTAGCTTGTGGGTTGGGGGGTAGTTGGCACACGGGATGCCACAAATTTCCCACCCCCACCTGCAAAGCAGTGAGATCAAAATGAATAGAAGAAATGAAAGTGTGTAATGAAGGTGTGTAATGAAGACAGAAAGAATCTAAACACTTCAATATTCCTAAAAAATAAACCGAGTACCCCACTGCCTTGCAGATGTGTGTGTGGGCGGGAGGGGGTTATAGTTGGCACATGGCACTTGGCAGTTGGCACTGTCCAATGAGAGTCAAAATGAACAGAAGAAATGAAGGTGTGCAATTAATCCTCATAGGGATTCATTATGAGGAAACGTTATTCTAACCAAAGAATCCAAACACTTGAAAAACTGTGACCTCACATTTTGCTCTGTAACTCCACTTCTGCAAGTGAAGCTTAGCTTTTTTTCTTTTTTCTTTTTTTAAATTAAAGCTGGGGATTCATGTTAGGGTTAGGGATAAGTCAACTTTGAGTGCCCACTATGGCAGAAATATACAAAATCAGTAAAAACTAAAAAAAAATTCATTAAAAATCAACCAAGTGCCTCACTGCCTTGAGATTTGGGTGGTAAGTGGCACCCATTGGGGAGTGGTAAGTGGCACCCACCACCCAGATTTGGGTGGTAAGTGGCACCCATTTGGGTGGTAAGTGGCACCCATTTGGGTGGTAAGTGGCACCCATTTGGGTGGTAAGTGGCACCCACCACCCAGATTTGGTGTCCCTAGGATGTTTAGAAATTGCCCAAATCGATCCAAATCTGAATCAAATCAAATCCAACTTGAATCTGATCAGATTCAAATTTGCAGATTTGAGTTGAAATTGAATCTGGTTGATTCAATTTGACCTCGAATCGAATCACAAAGAATCAATTTGTGCACATCCCTACTGTGAAGAGCTCTACAAAGAAACTATGAGAGCTCTATAAAGACTCATTGAACTATCTTAACATGTATATATTGTTATGCTTTATTTTAAACTGCTTATACATGAGCTATATCAAACAGTCATTTTTTTGAAAAAGGAGCTGTTGGGATAGTGAGCTAGTTCATTTAAGGATAATAGTTTATGCCACTGAAACAATTTCAGCTGGTTTCACATAGCAATACAAGTAGAAGGCTCAGCTGGTTTACAGTCGGCAGTTATATGTATGTATGTATGTATGTATTTCTATACCACCCCATACAAAAAAGTCCCTGGGCAGTTCACAACATGTCAGCCATTCTGTATTTGTGATCAAACCAGTGGCTGACCTGTTGTGCAGTGTAACCCGGTTGGTTCTGAACCACCTGCACCACTGCAGTTGTCTAGAGCAATGCCCACGGTGTTGCAGGATGGAGCTCTTCAGCCAGCACTTGAAGTTGCGCAGTTGCATATCTGCTGCACTGTGGCCCTTATTTCCAGGGGCCATAGCACTGCGCAAGTGCAATTGCACATTTCAAAGTAATAGTGGACGAGCCTTGTTCTGCAACACTATGGGTGTTACTTTAGACAGCCACAGCAGTATAGGCGGTTCACAACATGTCAGCCAGTATGATTAAACTGGAAGCAGACTTCAAATTAATCAGAGTTTAGTAGAGCAAAATAATAGCAATGCTAGTATTTTACATCTGCTTCCTCCTACTTTCAAGCTGCTGCCGTGTAGAAGTTAAGTGACTGACCTGTGAATCAGAAAGCTCTTGTTTAAATCTCACCTCTGCTAGGAACTCACCCAGTGACTTAGCAAAGCTTCTTCACCTCAGTCTTGGTCTCCTATCTGCAATATGGGGATCATAATACTAACTTGCTTTCCAGGATTGTTTTAGAGCAGGGCTGCACAACTTTAGCCCTACAGTTGTTTTTGGACTACAATCCCTTAATCCTCAGCTACAATGGCCAATAGTCAGGGATCATGGGAATTGTTGGTTAATATCTGCAGCGGGGATCTTTAAGACCTATCTTAAAGATTTATCTTAAAGATTACAAACTAGATCATATCTAGACCTATCTTAAAGATTACCAACTAGATTATATATGTGAAGTGCTTTGTACACTCAAACATGCTATACAAATGTGAAGTATTATTTCAGATCTGCACAGAGGACTGCATGAAGGTCTTCATTATACGTAGATGTTACATTCTGCATTGCACTGAGTTTGATTAACCTTAAAAAAATCTTGTATATATGTACATACTTATTTAAAGTTGCCATTTCCATATCAAGTCATCTTGTAATATATTTGTTTCTTGTAAAGGAATCCTGTGGGATCCTGTGGGCAAATGTACAACATGTGAGTTCTGCAAAGACCATTTTAAAATAAAGTTTTGGAGCACAGAAGTGATTTATCAGCTGTAGATAAATGACAATGCAGCTGCTTAAGCTCTTATACATCTTGAATTCACTTTACTTTTGTGTATATTTATGTCACATTTAATAAAATACATAAAAAAGAAACCTAAGCTGCAGTTCCCATAATATGAGCTCCCATTATATGACTACTGATTAATGATAGTGTGTGTTCAGACTCTCCTGTTTGAGGGATAGTTGCAGAAAAAGGCCAACTTATTCCCAAGTCAAACAGACATTTGCTGTTTAGAGTCCATGCTTCAGAGTTACTTCATATATATTTTTCTTAAGGCAGGAATAAATTTATGCCATAATTTTTCATTTAACAATTGGCTCCCCAGCACATGTACTTATGGAAAAATAGACAGCTTGTGCTGTTCTTTGCACATGACAGTGGTGTGATGGTTGTGCTCTCCCCTGCCCAGAAATTATTAGTTAATTATGTCTCCCCTAGCAAAAAAAAACCAACCCCAAAACATTAATGTTTATTTTCAGTACAAGTTGTATCTTGTTAACTTCCAATTTTTAGATATTAGTATGGGCAGAATTTAAGCACCACAAATTCAATAAAAGGAGAAATGCATTCACTCGTTTCAAAAACATGTTCTGAAGTGGTCTAATATCTGGGTAAACAGGGATGGTAAACAATTCTTGGGCACATCAATGTATTCTGTATTGATCTTTATCTTAAATTTTTACCCTTGAATTGCATTTCTGTTTTGCAGAATGGCTGTAAAACTGTCAACATGAGGTTTTAGCCTTTAATGAAAGCTAGTTCAACATATCCTTCCCGTACAAATACTCCACTTTCTGCAAAATCTGGTCACCATGTTGACAAAGTATATGAAATTCAAACTGAGTTCCTTTCAGCTTGTGCATCAATAATGCTGCAGCTAGAATGCTGGATGATGCAGAAAGAAATTCCACGTGACTTTCACAAAGCTTTACTGACAATGCAAAGTAAAGTTTTGAAATATGGCATATAATGTATTTGCTACATAAGTTAGGTATGCAGAATTAATGTAGACATTATATGAAGAGGTTCCTGTGTGAGGTTGGTGGAGGCTCTTTCCCAGATTAATCAAGGTAAAGATGAGGATTTTAAATTTCGAAAACTATATATTTTGGTTAAAATAATAAAATAATAATCAAAATATATATGCGTGTTAACTAACTTGATGATTAATGTTAATTAACGTGTTAACTAACTTGATGAGTACCCAGAATGTTGGGGGCAATATGCTAAAATCATTGTAAACCGCTTAGAGAGCTCCAGCTATAGAGCGGTATATAAATGTAAGTGCTATCGCTATTGCTATTGCTATGATAGGTCAGGGTGCATGTTTATTAATCCACTCTTAGAGAAGCCAAGCATTCTGAGGTTTGAATGGATAAATTTAATGAAAAATATTATTACAGGTAATACTTTACCGTAAAATAGAAGTGTTTTATATTTGTGATGGAGTATGATGATGATGATGATGATTAATTCGATTTCTATACCACCCTTCCAAAAATGGCTCAGGGCGGTTTACAAAGAGAAATAACAAACAAATAAGATGGCTCTCTGTCCCCAAAGGGCTCACATTCTAAAAAGAAACATAAGACACACACCAGCAACAGTCACTGGAGGTACTGTGCTGGGGGTGGATAAGGCCAGTTACTCTCCCCCTGCTAAATAAAGAGAATCACCACGGTAAAATGTGCCTCTTTGCCAGTTAGCAGGGGAAAATGATTGTACTTAAGTGATATCCTTGTCACCTGTACAGTGACAACTTGGAGTACTGCATACAGTTCTGGTCACCATACCTAAAGAAGGACATTGCAGATCTGGAAAAGGTACAGAAGAGGGCAACCAAGATGATCAGGGGCCTAGAGCACCTTCCTTACGAGGCAAGGCTACCTGGGACTTTTTAGTTTAGGAAAAAGATGACTGAGGGGAGACATGATAGAGGTCTATAAAATCATGCTTGGTGTGGAGAAAGTGGATAGAGAGAAATTCTTCTCCCTCTCACTTAACACTAGAACCAGGGGTCATCCCATGAAATTGATTGCCAAGGAATTTAAGACCAACAAACGGAGGTACTTTTTCACACAACACATAATCAACTTGTGGAATTCTCTGCCACAAGATGTGGTGACAGCCAACAACCTGGATGACTTTAAGAGGGGTTTGGATAACTTCATGGAGGAGAGATCTATCATCGGCTACTAGTCGGAGGGTTATAGGCCACGTCCAGCCTCAAAGGCAGGATGCCTCTGAATACCAGTTGCAGGGGAGTAACAGCAAGAGAGAGGGCATGCTCTCTGTGTGAAACGTGATGCTGGACTAGATGGGCCTTGGGCCTGTTCCAGCAAGGCTGTTCACCCAGCTAGGGCTGGCAGAGCAGTTAGCCACTGTACAAAGTGCTCTCTCCCTCTCCCTCTCTAATTTCTATGCTTTTCACCAGCCAGAGGAAAAGGTCCAAGATGCTGTCGGGTATCCAACTGGAACCATATATCCTATTTAATGCTACAATTCAAATAGAACTTTAGGAACCTAACCATTATCTTCTCTAAGATATCATTTTGTTTCAGAACAATGGGTTTATTTTGCTTTATAGCAGTGTACAAATAGTGCATTTGTTGCCTGTATAGAGGTTGGTAGAATGCTCTAGTGCATTTTGCGTCTGCTTAATGGGAATATAATAGCTGTGGTTATTAATAATCTAAACTATACAATTTGAAATGGAGTCTTAAATGTTGAATATGGTTGGCATTGAGAAGAAATATAGATGTGTTTCCAACACAGAAAGCACTTCCATATAGAAGACAATGTACAACCCACATGGAGATAGTTGCATGTGGTGATGGCACATGCATGCATTTCAGGGGGCCAGTTCATACAATCAGTGTGTGATGGTCTCTAGGAGCACCTGGAGGCATCAATTGACAATGGCTAACATGCCACCCAGGCTTATAAGGGCAGAGCAAGAGCTCTGCAAGCAGCCAGCATACAAACTGCCAGAACTATGTATGAGGCCTGCCACACAGTGCAGGACAGTGCAGGACATGTGCAGGCCTGCCACACAGTGCAGGACATTTTCACCTCTTTTATCTCCCTGCAAAAGCTTTTTGTGTCCAGGAATATGTCCGTGAGGACTGTGAGCAAATCAAACTATTTTTCAGGGAGGGGAGAGAAGCAAAAATGGCTTCTCAGCAATCAAACACAATGGTGGATGCAAAAAGGGCTATTGTGGGGAGGGAAAATAAGCAGAAATTCTTTCCCCCTCCACCTCCCTGTACACTGTGTGAAGAGGAAAGCCTCATACACAGTTTGTTTCCTGGCTGTTTATAAGGGCAGAGCTCTTGCTCAATTCCACAAGCCTGCGCAACATGTCAGTATGTGAAGCTTAAATAGCAGACACAGGGATCACACACCCCACATCAGGATTGGGATCATGACATTCAGGGATTTAAGCCATTTCCCCTTACGCTGTGCTCTCAACAAAAATGCCCTGACATTGCTGCTGTTTGCCTCAGGAGGGAAGCTCCCAGTGGTGTTAAGAGGATAAACAGCAGCTTCTGTGATGAACAGCAGATTCAGGTGGAGGGGATAGTGCTCAGAACCAGGTAGAAGGGGGAGGGAAAGTTAAATACTCTTGCACACTCTGTGGTCCTAACCCTCCTACCCTCATGACTGCTGTTGCAGTTGCAAAGCACCCCCCAGGTCATTTAAAATAACATGTTGCTAAAAGCAATTCAGTTTAATTGTTTAAAAAGGCAAGCAGATGTCTGAGCAACACTATACTCAGATCTTGTCTACATTTATGTATGTAGGGGGGGGAAATATCTGCAAAGAAATCTATTTTCATAGTGATCAAACATGCCTAATGGTAATTTCCTGAAGTTTTTGATTCTGAGTGCTGAAGGATGCTGTAGTACTTGTTTTGTATGGTATTTTAAACCATCTGATCTGAGAGGGATGTTTCACATCATAGCATAGGCTAGCATCTTCTTTAGAATGAAAAGAAAGCTTCCAAACTGAGGCAAGCAACATCCTCATTTGGAGGGAAGCCTCTATGCTTCAGTTGCTGTTCATCCACCTCATTAGACACTATTAAACCATTTCTGCCTTACATAGGAAGCTGCCATATACTAAGTCAGACCATAGGTCCATCTAGCTCAGTATTGTCTACACAGACTGGCTGTGGCTTCTCCAAGGGTGCAGGAAGGAATCTCTCTCAGCCCTATCTTGGAAATGCCAGGGTGGGAACTTGGAACCTTCTGCTCTTCCCAGAACGGTTCCATCCCCTGAGAGGAATATCTTACAGTGCTCACACTTCTAGTCTCCCTTTCATATGCAACCAGGGCAGACCCTGCTTAGCTAATGGGACAAGTCATGCTTGCTACCACAAGACCAGCTCTCCTCTCCTTAAGGTAATGCCTTAGCATTACCCAAATCACGAACTTGTTTTGCAAGAAAATCTTTTGTGTGCGCGCAGTGCGCCACTGGGCTTCACATATGTCTCATTCAGGCATTATCTAAAAAGAATAGTGTCCTATGTGGGAATGGAAGTCCTGCCCTGCCAGCGCATCCGTCAGTCTCCTTGCTCCCCCTGGCACCTGAGTCTCCTGCTCACAGAAGTGCCCATTACACATACAGCCTTTGTCACTTCAGATGAAGACTTGTTGCAGGGGCCTGAAGAGGCTCACTGACGTGCTGCTGGAGTGGGACTTCTGTTCCTGCTTTGGACAGTGTACTTGAATACCCCATCCTTCTTATATAAGGTCCGAACAAGGTTATAGTAACAGGTGTTTCCAGAACAGTGGATGGACCTGGTGGTTCTTCTCTTTTCTGTCATCTTCAAATTATCTATTATAACTGTTGGTAAAGGATGTCTGGGCTTGGTAGTGTTTTTTTATACAGGAGTCAAGTTTTGTAAGGGATATGCTAGCCTTCCTCACAGGACTGTAATTCCCATGACTCTTTACAACTGGAGAAACTATAAACTGGTTTATATTTGTTATGCACATACAGCCTTTATTATGTTTCTTCTCATTAAGGAATTATTGCCATGTGCTTTGAGGCAAGGTTTTTGGATTCAAGTTTTGTGTTAAAAACACATTTCCTACAGGATATAATGCATTTAGGAAGACTTTGTGGATGATTACTCTCTTTGGTGGTTGTCCACTGTCTTGTGTCCAGAACTGTTTGTCTGCCATCACATGAGCTAGAGTAAGATATTTCATGGAAGAAGGATAGGAGAGGGCATAGTAGATATCTATTGCAAAGGTGTGCTCTAAGTTTTATAAAATACATACTGTAGATTCATAAATGATGCCTTGCTGATAGAATCTTGTAAAGAAACACATTCTGTGCTTAAAATCTTTTTCCTAATTTTCTCTCTCCCCCCCACCCCCCATTGTATGGGCCTAATGGAGAATCTAAGTGTCTGGAAAAGTGCTGAGTTTGTAAACAAATCTTAAAGCACAGCTCTTTTGACATTCCAGGAAATGCTTTTTACTCTTAGCTTGGCTTCTTATCTAAATATTTATGAAGAGTCAAGGTATTTTGTGTGCTGGAAAGTCTTTAGAGAAGAGATACAGAATCAAGTCGCCTTGGTCATATTCATAACTCTGCCTCTGACTTGGTCCAAGTCATCTCACTTCTTTATGCTTTACTTTCTCTATATTTACACTTATGTGGGTCTTTGAACACTCTGAATTTTTGTGTGTGTACACCTACAAACCTAAAGCGAGAAAGCAATACACACTGGCTGATATTTAGGGCAAGGAAGTGTTCATGCAGGGAGAAGAGCAGACTTACAGTACTTCCAGACTAAATGCACTGGAGAGTTGGTTTTGTGGTAAAGTAAAGTGTGCTGTCAAGTCGATGTTGACTCCTGGCGACCACAGAGCCCTGTGTTTGTCTTTGGTAGAATACAGGAAGGGTTTACCATTGCCATCTCCCGTGCAGTATGAGATGATGTCTTTCAGCATCTTCCTGTAGCGCTGCTGCCCGATGTAGGTGTTTCCCATAGTCTGGGAAACATAACAGTGGGGATTTGAACTGGCAACCTCTGGCTTGCTAATCAAGTCATTTCCCCACTACAGCAGTGGTATCAAGAATCAAGCATCCCTTTTGCTAAGCAGGGTCTACCTTGGTTTGCATTTGAATTGAGGATCTGCTTTTACTGAGATTACCGGAGACAGTGCTTTTGGGGTGGTGGCACCACAATTTTGGACCTCTCCCCACAGGAAGATATGTCAGGCCCCCTCACTTGTCAACTTTAGATGGAAACTGAAGATTTTTTTTAAAATTCTGCATAGCCTTTTAAATGTTGCTTTAATCTGTCACATTGTGATGCATTTTATGCAGCCTCTTTGTATAGTGTACAAGTATTTTATTTATTTATTTGTTTGTTTGTTTGTTTAATGTTTAGACCGCCCTTACAAAATAGCTCAGGGCAGTTCACAAATATCATAAAACGGTTAAAATCAATCAATTGGGAATAAAAAATTTAAAATACAATAAAACAGCTAAGAATAAAACAATTCAAAACCTTATAAAAACCCAATACATTGAAAACCCTTTAAAACGATTTAAAAACCCGGAAGGCCAGGCCGAACAGGTAGGTCCTTAGGTTGTCTTAATGTTGTTAACTTGTCTGTTGTTTTTACTTAATGTTTTTAACTTGTCTGTTGTTTTTACTGAAGATGTTTTAAGTTACTCTGGACTCATGTTTACAAGGAAAGGTAGCATATATTTTTTGTAGAAATAAATAAAATATATAATCTCCACTACACTTTCTACTGCTGGCTGCCTTTCTCCCAGTCACAGCAGACATGCACCTGGGAATCCCAGCAAGCGGGAGTGTAGGGGAAGGGTTTAGCCCCTCTCTCCCACCTGCAGTTTCTTCCCTGTAAATCATGCCACACCCACCATTTTAAAGATGTTAAGCAGAGAGACAGGTTGTTAGACCCATCTGTTGCCAAATGCTTACTTAGTTCTCTTTTTAAAATTCCACCTACTTCCCCATGTCCCATAGAAGTCAATAGAGTAATAAAATTGACTAGATCAGAGAAGCAGCTTCTATTCTAGTCAGGGTAACTTCTAATGGAAATGGCATTATTTTTCTTATGCATAAGTGGATATTCATCAATCTTTTATAAATTAAATCTACTTATGTAGATTAAATTATCTGAAAACTATTTGGTGGAGAACTGTGCTAGTCATCATGGGCACTGTCCAATAGGCACCCATAATACGTGCTAACTGAACAAAGAGGCACCTCTCAAAGTGGTGATTCTCTTATATTTATCAGGGGGAGATCAGCTGGCACCATCCAACCACAGCACAGCATCCCTCCAGTGGTGGTTGTTGGTGTTTACCTTATATTTTTAATTTAGATTGTGAATCCTTTGGGAACAGGGAACCATCATTTACTTATTCTTTATTTTTCTGTGTAAACCGCTTTGGAAACTTTGTTAAAAAGCAGTATATAGATAGTATAAATATCTATATATATAATTCTCCTGGGTGTGCCTTGGAATGTGCATCTCAGCACCCATCTGATTGGCTGGGCGACAGATGTGCCTGATTGGCTGAGGCACATCCAGGATGCAGAGGCCAGAGGAGGCAGCGGGCCCGGCCTGGCCACGGAGGCCAGAGGTGGCCTTGGGCCTGGCCTGGCCACGGAGGTAAGGCCCAGGAGTGGGGAAAGAAAGTGTTGGGGGAGGCAGAAGTGGCGGTGGGAGGAGAGGCAGCTGGATCCGGAAGCAGAGACTGGAGCAGAAGGTGGGGGGAAGAGGTAATCACTGGCCCCAAAGAGTGCACAGATGCTCTGTGGGGTTGGCCAGTTAGTAGTATTATAAAAATCTGCACACATATAAGACATATTTCTCAGAGTTTGTTTCAGCTTATCCATGGCACACAAGAAGCACTACAAAGATCTGCAAAAATGGTTTGATCAGACACAGTGGTAGGTGAGACATAAATGAACATGTGTACCATAGGCAATGATAGCATTTCAGTTCCCTCCAAGTCTTCTCTAAACACAATTTTAGCTGCAGTAGTTGGCAGCCAAATTAGGCCTGCACTAGTGCAGTGAGAGAAGCTGTGCACACTTGAGAAATCTGTGGAGCTGCTCCACAATATTGCACAGCCACTAATGGGAGATCTTCTTTGAGACACATACAAGGTGGTGAAACCTGTTGTGCGACACACTGTACAATGTGTTCTGCAATCTCTTGTGCAACACACTGTACGGCATGTTGTGCAAGTTACATGTCAGCATCTTCCACTAGCACAAGAACTAGTCAGGAAGAGATGGACCTTTCTCTTTGCAGTGTCATTGCCCTGCATCTGTGTGCTAGTGCAACACTACTCTAGATGTAGGCCACTGAATGCGGATGTGGCAGTTGTCCCCATTGTTTGGCTGTTGTGATTCAATCATATATTCTGATTTTACTATTTGGCTGTTGCAGTTAAATTATGTATTGTGATTTTACTATAAATAATCATTGTAAATCTAAGGGTATTTTCATCCAGTTTTCAACCAGAGTTATTTTTAAGCATTTCTATAATATCTCTATCAGGCAAGAAATTTAGTGAAAAAAGCTGGGAACACAACAATTTCCTCTTTGCTGCAACTCATACCAACTCCCCCCACCAAAAGCTTGAGAGTTTGGTGGGAAGAGCTCCTTACAGAGGAAATGGATTGTGCCTGGTTATCAGTGAGTGAAGTAAATTAAGGAGAGGTAACATAGAAATATATTGAAAAGATATAGATAGATAGATAGATAGATAGATAGATAGATAGATAGATAGATAGTTTAATCTACTTTACTGTAGATAAATGTCATACAGTGTAAAGCCATGGTCTGTAAAGCTTGTATTAATTGCCATTCCTGGGCAGATTTTAGCTGCCCATTTCTCATCGCCACTGTCCCTAGCTAATTTTTCTGCCTCGTTCCCTTCCTTACACTTGTGCTCTCGCAAACTGAAGAGGAAAACCACACAAACAGAACTGCAGGACACCTGTTCATTCTTTACATATGTTTCATCAGTGCATTGGAGCTTCTTAAATGTACCTTGTCAACTTCTATAAGCATTGAATGCATCACTAGTTTTCTTCATGCAGAGTCCAAGCTGTATTTAATTTTCAGGTGTCATCATGTCAGATGTTATTAATTAAAAAAGACAAAACCAGAATGCAGCTAGTTTGATAGATCACTGCTTACGCTATAAACCTGGTTTCTACAAAAGTGGTCCCCCTCCCCGCTTATGTTTCATGCATGTTCCATAGAAAAGGTTAATTTTTAATTTTCTTGGAAGGTATGGCCTATCGGTTGAAAACATCTTCCAGAAGTGGCTTGACTGTTCAGGAATCCCAAAGGTAAATACAAAAGATCTGTTCTGAATAGTTTCCAGATTATGAATTTGTTGAGCATGTTGTTCAAATTATTGCCTGAACTGTTACAGGTATGGCATAAAATAAAATCCTGGTTTAATGACATCCACTCTATGTCTTTATACTGCACACACATATAGGAATCCATTTTTATCAGTTGCAGCTTTCATTTTCTGTTTCCCTCAAAGAGATGTTGCCAAAAGGTAAATCTCTTAAACCTTATTTTATTATTAAACATACTATTCACTGGAAACTGTGCTATTAAGGTATTGTAGTGACACTTTACATCTTGTAAAAAAAAGAAAAAAGGAAAGTATCAGATTTGTGAATTACTGTGACCAAAGGAAAGAAAAAACTTCAAAACATATTAAATGTATTTATTTGACTGTTTTATATATAGTGAAAGTTGTTCAAAAAGGTCACACACCTGTTAACATTATACTAGCTATAGAATATTTTGCAAAAACAACAAACCGAAGTCCATTATAAAAAATGGATTTAGTTCTCAGGCATCATTATGTACCTCAGAAAAGGAGAGAAGTTAGCTGGGAAGTTAGAATGGAAGGTAAATCTTGCCTCACAAACCTTTTGGAGATCTTTGGGAGTGTAAATAAGTGTGTGGATCAAGGTGATCCAGTTGACATAGTATACCTGGACTTCCAAAAGGCTTTTGATAAAGTTCCTCATCAAAGACTCCTGAGGAAACTTAGCAGTCTTGGGATAAGGGGACAAGTACATGTGTGGATTGCTAACTAGTTGAAAGACAGGAAACGGAGAGTAGGTATAAATGGAGAGTTTTCACAATGGACGGAAGTAAGAAGTGAGGTCTCCCAGGGATCTGTACTGGGACCAGTGCTTATTCATAAATGATCTGGAAGCAGGGGTAAGCAGAGAGGTGGCCAGATTTGCAGATGCTACCAAACTCTTTTGGGTAGTGAAATCCAAAACTGATTGTAAGGAGCTCCAAAAGGATCTCTCCAAACTGGGTGAGTGGGTGACAAAATGGCAAATGCAGTTCAATGTTGGCAAGTGTAAAGTGATGCACATTGGGACAAAAACCCCTATCTATCTGTCTGTCTGTCTGTCTATCTATCTATCTATGATTTCTATACCGCCCTTCCAAGAATGGCTCAGGGTGGTTTACACAGAGAAATAATAAATAAGATGGATCCCTGTCCTCAAAGGGCTCACAATCTAAAGAAACACAAGAGAGACACCAGCAACAGTCACTGGAGGTACTGTGCTGGGGGTGGGTAGGGCCAGTTACTCTCCCCCTGCTAAATATATAGAATCACCACATTAAAAGATGCCTCTTTGCCAAGTTAGCAGAAGTATACACTGATGGGATCTGAGCTGTCTGTGACTGACCAGGAGGGGGATCTAGGGGTCGTGGTGGACAGCTTGTTGAAAGTGTCTGCTCAATGTGCGGCAGCTGTGAAAAAGGCCAATTCCACGCTAGGGATCATTAGGAAGGGGATTGAAAATAAATTGGCTAATATTATCATGCCCTTATACAAAATGATGGTGTGGGTACACCTGGAGTACTGTGTACAATTCTGGTCACCACATTTGAAAAAGGATATTGCAGAACTGGAAAAGGTGCAGAAGAGGGCAACTAAGATGATCAGGGGCCTAGAGCACCTTTCTTATGAGGCAAGGCTACAACACCTGGGGCTTTTTAGTTTAGAAAAAAGATGACATGATAGAGGTCTATAAAATCATGCATTGTGTGGAGAAAGTGGATAGAGAGAAATTCTTCTCCCTCTCACAAGAACCAGGGGTCATCCCATGAAATTGATTGCCAAGAAATTTAAGACCAACGAACGGAAGTACTTTTTCACACAATACATGATCAACTTGTGGAATTCTATGCCCCAAGATGAGGTGACAGCCAACAACCTGGATGGCTTTAAGAGGGGTTTAGATAACTTCATGGAGGAGAGATCTATCATCAGCTACTAGTAGGAGGGCTAAAGGCCACCTCCAGACTCAAAGGCAGGATGCCTCTGAGTACCAGTTGCAGGGAGTAACAGCAGAAGAGAGGGCATGCCCTCAACTCCTGCCTGTGGCTTCCAGCAGCATCTGGTGGGCCACTGTGTGAAACAGGATGCTGGACTAGATGGGCCTTGGGCTTGATCTAGCAAGGCTGTTCTTATATGTCCTGAAGGTTCTCTGAAGGCTTCTACCCTCATGCCCCTACTGGATCAGGAATTTCACATGTAAATGGGTGCGGCACTTGTGGCTCTTGGTCTCAACTGCCACAGCCAGCACAGAATCAATTTGCATGGCTCCCATTGCCGGATTGGGAACTCCATACACAGCCCTCATTAGATGTCTTATCTTGTTGACTTTGACAGCACCAAGCATTTGCTTGGGCTTAGAGGAACTGAATCTACTTAGCTGAAGACATTATTGGCACTATCAGATATGATAGTTTCACCTGTCTATATATTGGCACTTGAAGATACATGTATGCCGTGCGCTGTTTTGCTCACATCTCTAGATCAGTGCCATTATATACAGTGGCTAACATCCTGTGTTTCTCTGCAAGCCTGCAGCAGCACGGGGGACAGGGTGGGATTAGCATTGCCTGCGTTGGGTTGCTTGGATGTCAACCAGTGACTTTTTACATTTCTAGCTATATTATTGTTTGGTTCTGTTGAAGGGCTGATATATGCAACATGTTGCTATGTGCAGGATTGAGGGAGGAGAACAGCAGCCGTGCTGGCATCCAACAGTCAACCAGCTGAGGAACTGGCTGAGGGCCCAGGGCGATCAAAGGACTGACAACCAACCTCTGAGGCCCTGGTGAAAAAAGATGATGGCTACTACTGGAGCCACCAAGCTGCTGCCACTGTGTCTGCTGCCAGAGTGAACTTCCCCCAGTTGGGGGCAGGGGCCTTAACCTAGTGGCAGCAGCAGCCCAGAGTTCTCTTCAGCAACTGCTCTGCGGGCACCCACCATCTTTAGTTAGTTATAATACAATGCACTTATCCTTGTTGTTGCATTACTAGATGTAACTATGGAGATCAGTGCATTGTATTATTGGTAAACAAAGATTGCAGGCATCAGTGTAGTGTTCCTGTCATGCTGCAAAGAGGGGCCCACAATGGCACTTGAACAAGGGCCCACATTGATCTGTCACTGGATCAGCATCCAGCACCCTTTCCCTGCACCAGGCACAGCTTTTAAAGGATGTGCAGTCTTCAGAGGCTTTACTATTGCCTTGCTTTCTTTCCCTTATAAGAAAAACCATTTCAAAAATGTCTCAGCCTTTGGGCCTAGTGAGTGATCTGGAAACACCAGATGTAGCAGCATTGCTGAAGATAAAGGATATGTGAACATAATAATCTGTATGGAAAGCCACTGTGAGCCCTGTGTAAAAGCAGGAGATAAGTATAATAAATAAATTTTTAAATCCATTATGTTGGATTACAAGACTCTCATAAGAACAGCCCTGCTGGATCAGGCCCAAGGCCCATCTAGGCCAGCATCACACAGTGGCCCTCCAGACGCCTTTAAGAAGCCCACAGGCAAGGACATGCCCTCTCTCTTGGGGTTGCTCCCCTGCAACTGGTATTTAGAGGCATCTTCCATCTGAGGCTGGCGGTGGCCCACAGCCACCAGACTAGTAGCCATTGATAGACCTGTACTCCATGACTTTGTCTAAGCCCCTTTTAAAGCCATCCAAGCCATCTCTGCAACACTCTAGCTGATTTTGTAGATCAGGTTGGCCTGCCTGTCTTGTTTATATCCCACCATCCCTCCAAAGAGCTCAGGGCAATAATTTCAATACCTTTTGGATGCTGCCCTCTCACCTCTGCTGCCTAAGTACTTTTCTGCCACTGCCATTAAATGCTTTAAGAGAAAGAAGGCCATTCCCAGGCTTCAGCTGAATAGAAGTATCTCTTCTGGTATGCCTTTCTTTACAGTCCCGCCCTGTGCCAGCACATGTGGCAGTCTAAAAGCGGGGCTCCCTCTGGAGACAGCCAGCCTGCCACATTGTGCCCCATGGGAGGAGCACAGCCAGCCATGCCGTTTTGCATATATGGCTCCCTGTCTCTCCTGCCCAAGCGCCTGCACAACCACTTCCTTCCACTTGCGTGCAGGAGCCACTCTGACCTCCACTTCTCTTTTTACCATAAACAATATCGCTTTCACATTTGTTGTGTAAATCTGGATGAATATTGCTGGGCAGAAAATAAAGCTTATTGCTTGAAACAGGGAGGGGGGTTGCTCTGGTACACTTCCTCTCAGTTCTCTTCTGAAGGCTTCTTCTGCAAATAAGGATGTGTTGTGCTAGCCTTTCTGTATGTGGAAGAATGCCACACACAGCAGCAAGCCTGTCTTCTGACTGGATCACAGTAAGGTTTTCCTGTGCACAAAATGATATGCGTGTGCTGAAAAGTAAACATTTGTGTCAGACAGAGAAGATTTCAGGAGGGCATTTTCCTGAAACCTGCTGGGGCTGGGTTAAATAAGGTCAACTGCATTGTGTTGTTGAATTTGCTGTTTATCAGATCAGGATGTTCTGCAGCCTCAGAGGTGACTCACCACAGGACTGGAGCAGCTTTTCATCCTTCACTAGTCTAATAATGACTTAATGCCAGCAACTCCAGTCTGTTAGTTTAAATGACATAGCGTGGCTTCAGAAACAGCTGATTATAGACCTGGAAAGTACCTATTAAGTAATGGAGCAGTCATGCCCTCCCCAACACTGCTAGAACACATGCTTCCAGTGCGCCCCCCCCCCCCGCCCCAGTCCGTGTTGAGACATCTCAAGAGCTGGGGCTTCTATGCCCTTTTTGAACTATAATTTCACAAGCCTTAATTGTTGAACAAAGTTTTTCTCATTCAACATAAATTTTCCCTTCTGTAATCTATTTACTGCTGCACCACCCAAAGTAATGGATGATGTTAAACTATGCACAAACAATTGCCATGCCCACTTTAAACATTTCCCTGTTGTTCAAACAAGCCACAACTAACCCAGCCCTATAATCAATTCATATACTTGACTGAATTCTCTGTAGCTGATCTATGTTTTCTCTTGCCCCTGCTAGAAATGAAATTGTTTTGTGACCAGTAAATAATGGTAGTTTGCTGAGTTTTGTCAGTTAACAGGGGCGGGGTGGGGCATGGGTGCGTGTTCTTTTCTGTTTCTGTGCTAATTAAATTGTATCCCCAAGTACTAAGGGCAATGTTAACATCCTATTGGAATTAAAACTCTGTGGCCAGTATCTTGACTAACAAAGCATGAGTGCTACATGAGAAGCACAAGTGTTGGTCTTCTGTTAGCAAGCATGAATTGTCCCCTTTGCTAAGCAGGGTCTGCCCTGGTTGCATTTGAATGGGAGACTTGATGTGTGAGCACTGTAAGATATTCCCCTTAGGGGATAGGGCTGCTCTGGGAAGAGCACCTGCATGCTTGCATGCAGGAGGTTCGAGCTTTCCTCTCTGGCACCTCCAAGATAGGACCGAGAGAGATTCCTGCCTGTAAACTTGGAGAAGCCGCTGTCAGTCTGTGTAGACAGTACTGAGCTAGGTGGACCAATGATCTGACTCTGTAGAATGCAGCTTCCTATGTTTCTATGCTGCTGACTTCCAGACTAATGCAGGACTGACACATGAGCAGGAGGGGAATTTTGATGAATTCCCCTTTCCCTAGAAGTACTGTATGCTACCTGAAAATATGTCACGGAGGGCTTCGCAACCCTCAGGGACTAGATGGTAGAGAGTGCTTCTAGGAAAAAAAGTCAGCCAAAGATCCACTCTGTGCATGAGCACTAGTGCTGCATTAGTCAGACCCCAGCAGCTGTAGCAGTGCTTCTCATGTGGCACTCGTGGTTCATTAATAAGTCAACCTGTGTTTCTTTTTCCCCACAACACTTCAGTACTTTCTTCTGTTCATTCAAAAATGCTTAAAATACTTATATATCCTGTTTTTAGTGGTCTGGGTTCCCCACAGTGCTGCACCTTTTGATGCTTCCATCCAGACTACTCACTGGGCCCCTTCTGTTCAGTTCTGGAACTGCATCAGTGGATCTATTCAGGTTCCAAATGGAAGAGCTGGATAAATAGTAGAAACATGGGCTTCCTGTAGGTTGCTAAGCAACTACCTACATAGTCTAGCTAGCTGAAAATTGGATCTCCAGTCCCCTTCATATGTTTACCTAGTTGACATCTGGATCCCCTGATTTGTCTCCACCCCTCCCCAAAACAAGAGTCAATCTTGGACTTTTTGCCATTTTTTAGGATCATCTTACTGAACTTTGTTCTTAACTAGTTTTTGGCTCATTTCTATCCATGAAGTTGGTACCATTCCTAGCTCCTTAATGTGAATGTGATTGGTAATAAACAAACCAATCAGAATAGGCAATTGCCCTATTTTTGCTTTCCAGTATTGGTTTTATTTCCTTGATAAAGATGTTTCAGGGTTTTTCACAAATGCATGCAGTCTATAAGCTAAAGCTGTAATTGTTTAGCTCCATGTTCTATTGCTATTTTTAAATGAATGAAACTTAGGTAAATGGCATTCCTCCAAATACAAGGCCTAAACATTTTTCTACTAAGTGATACAATGGTTTTTATGTTCCTTCCCTGCTAATGGATATCTATAATCAGACTGTAGTAACTGATTACAGATCTTTCCAGCAAATGTCTGGTTTTGTTTTTGGCTGGCTCTTGGATGTTTCGATGTGAGTAGGAAAATGAATTAGGGCCAAGGTATAATTGGCTGTTATTGTCTAATTATGGCTATTAGAAATCTGTCCTCCAGACCTTAGAAAATGCATTCACCAAGTAAGGATTTTTTTAAAATGATCAATCAGTGCAAGAGATAGATATTTGATGGAGTGTTCTCTATTTATTTGATATGTGTTTTCTGTTAAAAGGTAGGAAATATGAGATGGGACTCTGTTTCTTGAATTGGTTAAAAACATTGCTGTTTTGAAGTCTGAGATAATGCCTGATGGAAGGTCTCTGGGACTGACTCGCAAAGTGTAGTCATGGTCCACTCAAACTGTCTCAATCCAAATGTATTTTGATAAGAATTCATTTGCTACACCTCCAGATGACAGTTACCTTTTCTCTTTCAAAGTCCCCCCCCCACCAACTTTCCAGTCTAAATGGTGAAAGGCCTTTAGCAGAAAGGAGTAAAGGCCTTTCTGGGTCACCATTCTTACTGAGATTTAATGTGTGGCATTTCTTGTGTCTGGGACTGACTCACAAAGTGTGGTCATGGTCCACGACCACATTTCATGCCACATCTGAAAGACTTTCTCTTGGTGTGTGATATATATGCACTTGATGGGGAAAGTGAAACTGAAGCAACTATCTGAAAACATCCTTATTTGTGCAGGTCAGGTGCATTTTCTAGGCATGGACAATAGAGAACTGCTGCCTAGTAAGCATATCTTATAACCTGTCATTTGGAGGAGACCATTTCCCCCTTTCTTTCGCTCCACTGAAGCTTAACAGTTAGTCTGTTCAGTTCCTATCAGATCTGGTGTTGATCACTGGTCATGAGAAAAACCTGCTGCTGCATTAATTCTGCAGCTTGAGACATCGCTCACTTGAAACTAATTTTGGCCTTTTTCAGAAAAAGATTCACAAATGAACCTCTACAGTTGGACTACCAATTTATACCTAGAGTTTAGATTTAGCACATTACGGCAGCAAATTAGTTAAAATCCATGGTTTCTTCCATAGAACAAAGAAGTACAGGAGGAATAATGGTACAGTACACCTGAAGTAGATTTACTTGCAGGAGCCTGAAAATGGGAACATGTGTTTCCAGAATAAGCCTATGAATTGGATCCCTAAGGTGTTGTTTATGGTAGCTTTAATAAGGCTTGAATATTCTTTGTGGCTCGCCTTTTTCTGTTAATCACACTGCTGAGCACAAAAGCTGTGTTATGTGCAGAATGGTTGAGTTTATCCCTAGAAGAAAGGAAGTATGTTTGGTATCTACAGAACAATAAGAGTTTGCTGCCTGGCTGGTCGATGCTGGATCAAGTTCACATTCCCTAGCTCCCACTCTCCCACCTACATGTGCAAGGGGTGGAAACCATGGGGAGGGGAGGGAGGAAAGGGCCTTTCTTGCACAGGGACATGAGCTGAGACTTTCCTAATATGGACACAGCTGAGCCTGCATAATATTAAATGCCTATTTTAATCTGTGCCTTGCAAAAACATCCTAAGAAAAGCAAAGAGATTAGCTACCAATTAACTCTTACTCTGTTTTCCTTGGCCAGCCCAAACAATTCAAAGCAGAAGATAAATATGCTGTCCCAAAACACTTTTTTAAAAAAAGATAGAAGATAATACTTTAGCTGTCATGTTTCCAGTTTACTGAGATCCCAACACAAACTTGTATGGGCAATTTTTCTCCATACACAGTAATGAACAGCAAAAAGCAAAACAATGTAAGAGAAATAAATTCCAGTCACTTGGCTGTTGACATGCTGACTCATAAAGTATGTGAGATTGCTGTAGAAGTTGAGATGGTGATGAATAGAGTCACCCTAGGAGCCTAGCACCTGTCCTTTTTGTTCTAAGAAGCCAGAGAGATGTCTGAAGATTCAGAAAGTATAGCTCCACTGGGCAATACCTGTCAATTTCAGAGAAACTCTTACATGTCCATTTACAGTAAGTATTTGTACTCCACCTCTTTCTCTTTCTTTGCCAACATTATACTCTGGAGATTTCTGGCATGCCAGTAAAAGAAGGCAGCTGAGTTCACTTCAGACAGCCTGACCTTCTTAGCATATCAGTACTGAATATTTTCAGCACTGAAGATCCTTGATGAATTGAAGCTGGAGACAGTGTGGTTACAATAGGTATGCAGGGATACCTGCTACTGATAGTCTATTGATTCTGGAGATGCAAGCACAGCTTATGCACTTTGCAGCAAGTTAGTCCACCTCCCTTTTAAAGTGTACAATTGCTTCAGTAGTAGTAACACCAATCTATTAGTATTCTAAAATGTAAATAACAGATAAATGCAAGTTATGTGGATGTTTATGCTTGATACAGGACTGGGTAAGGCAATAATAGAGGCAGATCATATGTGCATATTTGGAAGGAGACTCCACTATATAATCAAGTGAGGTTACAATCTCCACCCATTTCTAAGCATATCTCCAGTATAAGTATGTAGGAGACTACAGTTGCATGTAGATACAATTTTTTTTAGCCTACTTCCCTTAACGAAAGTGAGCTTATGAGATCACCTGGCATCGATGTGTCTGTATGTCCCTCACTAATAACTTCTCAACACCTGGACCAGTATGAACCAAAATTGGGTATAGTTGTAGGGACACATAGGGACAGCTTAACAGCACAGTTTGTGATGATGTCATCCACCCCAATTCAAGATGGTGGATGCATGAACATTTGACACCCAAGTGAACTAACTTGGAATATACATTGAACAATACCAATGAAAAAAGAGATGGAATAATTTATGATCTTATTTAGATCTTTTTTACTTGGCCTTTTAGAGAGGTCACTCTATCCTACAGAAATAGCCCTTCAGTTGATCTAGAGTCTGCACCTACATAGCCAGTCCATAAATAAAATAAAATCACAGTGGCCAAATACCATGTGTCTCCAGTATTTCCTTTGTCTGCCTTCTATAGAACTCAAGGAGACATACGCAGGATTCACAACTTATCTCTCTTTGGGCGGCCTCCCCTAGAGAGCACTTTCCCGCTTGCTTTGCAGGACATAGCCCAGGCACAGGAATTGTCACTGGAGGAAGAGTCAGATTTTGATTTAGACTTATCTGTGCAGCTTGACAAACTGGTCATAGAAGAAGACAATCCAGAAGGAGTATTTACCAGCACCCCATCTAAGCCGGTGGATCACAGCGTCTCAGTTAATGCTTCCATAGATGCTGTGTTGTGTGATGAACTGGCTCAACAGAGACTCCCTTATTCAGTGAAGCTGTCGCAGCCTCCATTCCTCATTCTGAACCAACCAAATTAAAAGACAGTGAGAAATGTCTTGGAGATGAAGGATTGCTGCCGGCGGGGAATGCAGGAACTCAACTGAACACTGATGTATTTTATTTCATTTCCTCAAGAACTAGGATCAGTTTCATCGAAACCCGGACTAAAGTAACAGAAGAATGCAGTCGTGAATCAAAGGATACTTATGATTCAATAGGTACACTCCAAAACCAATTAAAAACCATAAGAGAAATGATTGAACTTCTATAGAACTCAAGGAGACGTATGTATGATTCACAACTTATTTCCCATCCAAATGTAGACTACAACCAATCCTGCTTAGCTTCAGCAGGGCTGCTGCATCATGGGCTTTCAGAACATGCACTGTGCCTAGTTACCCAAGTTAATGTAAAATTCATATGTATTATGCAGGGAGGGTCAGGAACTGGCAGGAATCTTGCTCACTTATCTTTCCTGAAAAAATTTAGAGTTCTGCTATAACATTTCAGTGTATTCCTGCCATGTGATACTGAGTGAGGAGCTATGTATTTGTTATATGTGGTTTCATGATTTTTGAATCATAAAGTGGGGTAACACTTTTTTTTATCAGGTAAAGCAACTGTAAGTGGCCTCAAACGGAGTAGAAAGAATAAGGAGGGCAGCACCCAGACCAGCAGTCAAAGTGAAAGAGGAGACATACTCCCCAAAGCAGCCTGTATGCATGCATGCAGGAGGGGCTGATTCTAACAATCCAGGGGAGGGGGCGTGCCAAAGGAAGTACAGCTGACTCTTCTTCCTGGCAGCTCCATTTGCTCCTCTGTCTCCCATCTTGCCCCACCCCAGTGTTAATGAGAGCCGTGCTGCCTGCAGACTGGCTATTCATCAGGTACAGCTGTGCAGGCTGGTTAATAATTGACCAGCCCGCACAGCTCTATCTGACGAATGGCCAGTTTGTAGGCAGCACAGCTCTCATTAACACAGGGACAGGGCAGAGTGAGAGGGAGGAGCAAATAGAGCTGCCGGGAAAGAGACATAGCTGTGCCTCCTTTGGCACCCCCTGACCCCACTCATTGAGCCGTACTGTTCCTCCCTCTCTCTCTCTCTCTCTCTCTCTCTCTCTCTCTGTAAAAATTTAATATGAAAATTTATCTCTATAGGCCCAGTGTGTTTTTTTAGTGATTTGCCATCTTCTGGGCACAAAGAAAATTTATTCCAATGAAATGGATGCTCACAAATCTGGAGACCTGCCAGGATAATCCTAATTTGTAAGTATCCATGCCATTGGAAGAAAAAACAATGTGCCCCAGAAGACAGCAGTTCATGTTGGATCCACAGAGATATATTTGCATATTAAATTATCTTTCTATATGCACATTTTTTGTGTGTTCCTTGTTTTGCTTCACACTGGGTGGGGCACCAGAAGGATAGGAAGTGTCTGTTTAACCTTTCCTTCCCAGTCTTTTTTGTTAGCTCAAAATTGCTCTACCAAGTCACTTTTCTCACCAAGAGAGAAACTAAACAGGTAAGTGGCACAGCAGGGAAATGCTTGACTAACAAGCAGAAGGTTGCTGGTTCGAATCCCCGCTGGTATGTTTCCCAGACTATGGGAAACACCTATATCAGGCAGCAGCAATACAGGAAGATACTGTAAGGCATCACCTCATACTGCGTGGGAGGAGGCAATCGTAACCCCCTCCTGTATTCTACCAAAGAAAACCACAGGGCATTGTAGGCGGCCGGAGTTGGAATCGACTTGATGGCATTTTACTTTTACCTTACTGGAGAGCAAAGCACTGGCGTGCAAGTGGCACATGAGTTTGATTTAGAGCAGACAAGTGGCTGGGAAATAAAGGGTTAAGCAGCCCCTTGTGTTCCAGCTGGTCTTGCACTCCATCTGAAACCACCTACAGCTGCTTTACCTTATAAAAGTAGGCATATGTGTGGGTGTGGAAACAGAAACAATCACAAAACTATATGTACTGTATGTTGGAGTTCTGCTCTGGACCCTCTGTTAGCTCATAGATTTACATTGGATAACTGTGCAAAAGGTCTGTGAGAAAATTTCTCATGCTGCTGTTATGCAAGGGGCTTCTAAAGTCTAAGCTTATGAAAAGCTCAGATTTCATTTCAACGACCAAGACATTTTAGTTGGCATGGTTGTGGATGAAAGCCTTTGAATGTTTTAACTAAGATATGCCATAACTCTTCAGAAGTCCAGCTGTCTGGCGGTCCAATTGAAATGCCCCCTACACAGAGAGAGAGAGAGAGAGAGAGAGAGAGAGAGCGCTATTGTGGGTGGGCAGTTAAGTTAATTGTATGAACTGTGAATCCTGAAAATCTCTTCTTGAGTTTAAAGGAGTTCCATGCTTGAAATCAGGGGCGTAACGAGGCTGGAGTGGGCCCAGAGACAAAATTTTAAAATGGGCCCCTTGCTGATACACACACACTCACTTCACATGTGACTTGCCTCTGGGGGGCCCCTCGAGGCGTGGGGGCCCCCAGGCAGCCGCCTCCCCTTGCCTAATGGTAGTTACGTCCCTGCTTGAAATGTAAAAACTGTATATGAGCCTCAGAATTCAAAAGAAGGGTCGAGGCGGGCGGTTGTGAGGAGATGTAAAGCAGTGTGGGTTTGGGTTTGTTTTTTTAAAGAACTTTATGGTTTATGACACATTTCAGAACTGCCAAGTAGCTCTAATAATTTTTTCTTTCACATTTTGGTTTAATAGTTGCAAACTAAAGATATTAAAATAGGCTTACCAGCTGTGCTTTTCATTTCTGTTGGTTTCCTGCAGAACAAACACAATTTGAGTTGGATACTGGCACTGGATTCCAAACCTTTAAGGTGGAGTACTTTCCTGTGATGCCGGTATTCAGCCATATTTTCTATGATGACGCATTCACTGGCACTCTTCAGTCTAAACTTGTGATCTTCCCAGAGGCATCTGGCTAGCTGCTGTTGGAGGCAGACTGCTGGAATAGATAGTTTCATCCAACAGGATAGTTCTTATGATTTGCCTGCCCTTATGTCAGCTGTAAAGCACATTATCTCCCTTTTTGCATGTGTGCGGCAGACGTTTCCCTGCTGCAAAGCTATCCCTGCTACAGCAGGTCGTGTTTCTACCCAATTATGTCTGCACAGTGATTGATTGATTGATAGATTGATTGCTGCTATAGAATTGGAGCTGGGCTAGTGAAGTGTACTATACAGGGCCTCCCTGGGCAGAGATTTGTGGCACGCAGGCTATAGAACTCTCTGTCCCATGAGGTCTATCTGTTGGACTTCCACACTGCCTGGTGAGAATGGTTCTGATATATCAGGCATTTCATTTAGGGTGATGGTTTACCTCCTCCTATGAATTTGTATTCTTCACTGTCTCTAGTTCTTTAGTTCAGTGATCATTGTTTTTATTGTTGTTTTATCTAGTATTGTTTTAATATATGATTTGTTGCATTATAAATGACTGGAAGCCACCTTGGGGGCCCTTGTTAAGGCTGAAAGGCAGAATAGAAGTACATGGATGGATGGATGCTCTGAAAAATGAAAGTGACTATACTAACCCTCAGGATCATGGACTGAGACTGTAAACTTGCTGGGCAAGGATACTGTCATCTCTGCTTCCTCAGAAGTTCCTAGCACTAAGTAGATATGAACCATATAATATATCTTTAATATCATCTTTTTTGTAGCATTCTCCAAAGGAAACCATCTTTTGCATGACTTTATAGCTGGCTTAGGACAAATCTCTCTGGAGCCCTTTACATGTTACCCAAGCTGTGAGCTGCTTTCCTCTGAGCAATTCCTGTATGGCTGAAGGAACACTGAAATGACAGTGACAGAACTGCATGAGGGGAGCTGATCATATGGATGACAGTTCTGTTGCTTGGGGACCTAAACAATTCCTGTTGCCTACCTGGTCAGGCCATTAAACATCCAAGCTGTGCAGGAGCTGCTCAGGTAGCTTGCCTGTGAAACAGCCAACTCAATGTGCCTCATGGCCGAGAAGGCATTTGAACCTGGGTCCTCAGCATCCACACCCAACACTTTAGCACAGGGGTTCCCAATCTGTGGTACTCCAGATGTTGCTGAATTCCCATCATTTCCAGCCACAATAAATTCTAGCTAGGGATGGTGGGAATTATAGTTCAGCAACATCTGGAACACCCCAGCTTGGGAACCTACTCTAGCTGGAACATATAAAATAAGACTTTGCTCAAGAAAGGCTCGTTGTTTTCCTTAGTCCTGAAAATATTTCCTACCTCTTGTCTTAGACATTCTCATCACTTGATTAGTTAGGTGGCTCATACAACTGGATGCCCTACAGGTGACTCTGTGGGAAAGCAGTGCATTGGAGGTGGTGAGAGGTGATCTGAAAACTGTCTATGGTGCTTGATCTGTGATTGCACAATCACACGTGCAACTCACCAATGTAGCTACCAAGTGGTGAATGTGTATGTGTGAACACAACACAGTGGAACCAGTGTGGTATAGTGAATGTAATTTCTGGTCCAGACTGAATTTCTGGTCCGGACCATTTCATTTCAAATTTGTACTCAGCCATGAAGCTCACTGGGTGACCAATCACTGTATTTCAACCTAACCTACCTAACAAAGTGATGATAAAAGGGGTGATAATACCTGTTCCAGATAAAGTCTGAAATTTCAAGGCAATCTCATATGGGATTGAAAAAAATCTGGTTTACTGAAAGTGTTTCCCACTATGGCGTTCTGCTTAATGGACATCATGTCCATTAAGACTGATGATCCTATAATGAAAATCCCACAGCGAAGCAGTAGCAAAAACTAAGATGCAGAACTTGGTTGTCCACCTGCACGAGAACTATACTTTCCTTTGTGTTTGATGATTAATTCTTTGTTAGTTGCCTTTGCCTATGAAACTATTTCACTACTACTAAGCTTTCACTACTACTACTTAGTATCCTATCATGAGTGTAAAATAAAGGGTTGAAATACGATTTTCTACCATGATATCTCCATTAAGACATACTTCTTTGTGTAATACTTCATGGCAATGTTGCTTCTATTTAAAGCAAGGAGTTTGATCTTGACTTTGATCTAAAGCTTTTGATCTTGAAAGAAGGTTATTGTGGTAATAAAGAAAAGGTCAGGACAGTGTCTTTTTAAAAAATAAAAGCAGTAAAGTTAAAGAGGTGGTTAGGATTTAGTGAGCACTCATTTGACATACATTTATATTGTGACATCTGTTTGTAAATGCATCTAGTTCCATGTGGAAGAAGGTCTGCTTTGATATTTTGTCTTTTTACTTTTCAGAAGCAGTGATTTCTCTTTTGACCTTTTCAAGAAATTCATAAATACATCAGTGAGGGGTTTTGGATTGCATGCACACGCACATGCGCACGTGTATAAACAGACGCACACACAGAGTGCTTTCAAAAAACATTGAAATGTGCCAAGTATCATTATTCTGCAGTTATACTCTTTGCATTTACAAATGGAAATTATGAAACCACTGTCCTAACTGTCAAGTTTAAAAAGTTCAGACCTTGTCTTTCCTGTAGTTTCTTATGGTTTTACGTTCTCCTTAGACATCAGTTTAGCAAGTAAGTAATGAAGCACACTCTTGATCCCTTAAATTTACATTTGAGCAGCTTGATCCTAAGGCATGTTTCCTCCAAAGCAAGTGTGAGTCCATGGGATTTACTCCCAAGTAAATCCTGCATAGGATTACAGCCTTAAAGGCTTTGTTGAACTGGGCCTGATGGAGGAGTCAGCTGTGGTATGCCCATGACTAATAGAAATGGCAGGATTCCAGTTGCAAAAAGCAAACTTAATGCTTGCTTTTAAGATGCACTTCAGACTCTCCATGGGATTCATCTGATACAGTTTTGGATTCCATAGAGGTCAGGGAGCTATTGGGGGCAGGGAGGAGTTTGAAATGCTTATTTGCATTGTAATGTATTTCCAGTGATAACTCCTCTAGAAAGTTTGCTTAAAATAAGTATGGTTGGAATTAGGGCCTGTGATAAGGTAGATGAAGGTATACTATCTTCCAATACAAAATAGGATGGTAGATAATATGAAGTATCCATTGCATCATTCTCTGGTTTATCCCGTTTTCTCACGCTTTATTTTCATCTTATATATCAATATATATTTTCTTTATAAATAGAGGAGTAATTTGAATAAATATCTAAATTTATTATTGATTGAATAAAGCTAAATTTATAATATCTGATCTCTCCTACATCGGGATGTTTCGATTGGACTAAATTACCTCATTCAAACTGGAGAGATTTAGTATTCCCATTTTACAGCTGAAGAACTGGAAGTAGGGGGAGGGGGAGAAAGGGGGGGGGAGAGAGAAAGAGTTGCGCAGGGTTCCTTCGATCTTCCTGGTCTTCCAAGGGTATCTCTCACACGCTATTCAGTGGATGAAACTGCTTCTCTTTCATCCTGTCTTGTATGCAAGCAGGAATTAGCAACCTGACGTTTAAAAAAGCGCTGGTTTAGGGAAAACTTTGGTAGAAAGGGAGGGGGCTGTTGCTTATAGTGAATCATTTCAAAGCGGACGTTTTTGCGCAGCGGGGCAAGTAGTTTTGAGCGTGGAGGAGACAGACAGACGCTATGCTATTTAAATAGTGACGTTAGCCGTGACAGCCGAGCCAGTGGTTCAAGAGCAAGTCTCGTATACCTTTTGGCGATGTGTGAACAAAGCCGATCGGTCTGTATACCCTTAAGGCAAGCTCCTCCTCTCCTCTGATCTCGGAGGCTGGAACACGAGGACGGGCCAGGGAAGCGGGGGGGGGGTGTCTTCTCCCCTCTCTCGTAGGTGTTTCTTTTCCTAAGGAGGTCCCTTGAGCTGCTTTGCAAAAAGAAGCACGAAGGCGCTCGCTCTTTCCAACCCGTCGATGCATCGAGAAGGGGCGTCAATAGCCATCGTCGAAGAATTAGGTGCTTGCATCCAGGGTAGAGACGAACAGATCCCAACCGCGTGTGCAATAGGAATAAGCACCAAGCGAAGCATGGGGGAGTTGGTAGGATCTGGGATTGTCTGAGTTCTAAAGTCAAGGTAGCCTTTTCTAAGTTGCACACTCTCCCCCTCTCTCCTGTTGGGGAAAAGAAAGAGAGGAAGATGGGCTAGGACTAGTTAAGAGGAACGAATGCCCCAAGTTTTGCTGCGCGGAGGTGGAGGAAGAAACGGAGAGGTGAAAGTTCTGCATCAGATCTGGGAAGACTTCTGAGGGAGTCTCTGCATCCGATCTTGGGGATTTTGGAGGCGAGGGGCAAGGAGAAAGTGGATCGCATCCCCGAGCAAGCGGAAACCTAGAAAATCTCAATAAACATGCACTTTATTTGTCTTCCCATCTAGCCTTTGCTGGAAGAGAGTCAGGCTTGGCAGGAGTGTCGACTAGCCCAGCAAGTGAATGAGGAGGTAACACACTTCTTTGTATATGTTGATTTCCAGACTTTCTAGTGTTCTGTTCTTCTCGAGTCACGTTTGCAAGGCTGTGCTTTGTAGAGTTCCCTGCAGTTAGGACTTAAAAGTTCAATGGATATGTCCCTTATAGAATACTCTATGTTAGATTTATTGCAGTTCCTTCATGCAAGCATGGCGTAGTCAGTTTTTTTACTTGACCTGAAGGTGTGAAGAACAATTTTTTTCACTACAAATTTTGCACCCTGACCTGAAAGCATTGCTTGGAAGGAAGTCGGTGACACTTGCTTCCCAGTAACTCATCTTAAGATCCGTGGATATGCCACAGTTTTGCAGACTATTTTGATATAGCTAGGGATTTTCTTTATATTTCAGAATGTGTGTTGCTGCTGCTGTTGTCTTGGTTTGATTTATTAATGAGCAACAGAGAACACTTACTGTATAAGATGAAGGCGCGCAGGCGGGAGGGAGGGATTCCTCTCTTGACCATGCACAAATGACTAAATGGATTATCCAAGAGCATGATATTGTGGACTGGAAAAGTGTTCTCCCCCTCTCTTATTTTTCCTTTTCCTTTTCCAGTGAAGCAATGGAAAAATGTGCCTTGAGTCTGTTTATAGTTTCTTACTCATGCTGAGTAGTTGCACTCAGGTTGCATCGTCTTAAAAAAGCCCTATGGTTTTGACCTGTAGGTCGTAAAATGGATTCAAGTAAATCAGAGAGCCAGAAAAAGCAGCAAAAGGAAAAGACGATGCGAAGAAGCCACTTTCGAAAAGGTATGGGCTCCTGGTGGGCATCTCCATAATGGGGGAGATGGGAAGACGTTCAAGAGGGAGGTTTTTCTGACATAAGCACAGTATATACTTTGGAGTTTCTGGGAGCCTTTCAGAAGAGGAACCATTAATTTGTGGTGGCATGCATGGTTTGCAGGAATTCCCCAGTTAGGGTGCACTCCATTGCTGCTTGAGTGTAAGTCTTAAGAAATAACAAATAAGTGTTACATGAGAGCAGTGCTTGTTGGTGGATTGCACACTCAAAATGGAGAAGGGTTTCATGCAGGCACGAGTGCATTGTTCTGGCATTCACATATACACTTTTTGTTTAATACAGTTTCCTATTTCAATTAATTTTATTGCCACATAGACACTGAGTTGGGCGCATGCCTGCCCTAATGTTAGATATGGGCAGCCTAGTCCCCTGACTAGCTAAATGGACCTATTTGGATTTAACATGGTTAGTCCCATTGCGGTAAGTGCGGCCAGCATTCCACATTCATGGAGAAGTAAGTCGCATTGATTTCAGTGGAACTCCTTGCAAGTAAGCATACTTAGCTTAAACTCAGATATTCTGGCTTAACTGTCTTGTATGTTGGGATTGTTGTTGTACAGTGACTGGTAAGTAATGTGTTTTGAATTGCTAAAAACAGAATTGCTTCTCAGAACCTTTAGAAGTAAATAATTGGTGTAGAAGCACATTAGAATTACAGTACAACTCTTTCTTGTTTCCAGAAAAGTCTTTTGGAATTCTTTTTCTTCTCTTTAAAAAATAATTGGTGTATTTTGGAAGGATTAAAAAGGCAATGTGTAACTTTGCAGCTTTGACAGTTCTTCCAGAAAGTCTGATGAATCATTGCTGGTTTTTTAGCCAAGTTCTTCTGATAGTATGGCTGCCAACTCCTGGTTTGTGTTGCCTTAGTATGGGCATTACTGTATTTGACAAATGTCTGCAGATGGCACAGCTACATGTGGTGGAAGGCGGACAATGAAATGGATATAATTTGAATGTATTTAAAAGAATTGCAGTGAAAATAAACTAAAATTAGCCAGTTTTATTATTGTGATAAAACAACATGAAGCCATGTTACACTGGTTCTTACTGATTTGCGGGTATTATTTTGCAGAATTTCAGAATCTGATACTGGTTGGCATGTTTGCGGAAATGGATTTATACTATAGTTCCAAAGTGAGGTTTAATTTCATCAGCTGAAATAGACTGTTGCCTGCTAAAATGTGTCACAGTAAACTAGTTCGTTTCTTAAAGAGCCACAGCACTTTTTGTGCAGATGAGATTGAAATCTTGATTTTCATAAAATGGTATAATTAATTCTGCAAACACTGGTTATGAGCAACTTTGTTTTATCAGATTCTGGGACCATTAGATATTACACATGATACTTCAATATGTGCCTTCTGTAAGAGTGCTTCCTTGTTGCAGCAATAAAATGAAGTAGGAAATGCTCAGTGTTTTTTTGTTTTTCCTCTTGGTATACATCGAGGATGACAATTGTGTTGGCTAGCTGGAATTCACATCCACGCTAAATTCGCATCCACATGAAAATTCCATGCAAGCTGGATTTTTTTAAGGCCATTGTGCTTGGCATGGCTATGAATTGAGTGGCTATGAGTGGGTATTCATGAATGCCATATAAAGCAGGAAGAGTTTTACTCTGACCCAGGAAAAACCTTAGACATTCAGGGTAGTATCCCATGTATTTGTTGGCCTGAAGACCATATGGGTTGCCATTTTGTAAACTTGGGAGCTTTACATAGGATTTTTTTTAAAGAAATGGAACCAACTGTATTATGTAATGGGTCATGAGAGTAAACAGCGTGTTCTCCAAACCAATTTCCAGACTTCAATTGTCAGGAGATTTGTAGGTTCCAACCTACTTTCACTGATTCACACTGCTTTAAAAATGAGATATGTATGGGTGAATACATGAGAATGCCAAGAAAGGAGATGGAAAAATAGGGATTAGGGCATACTAAAAACAAAGACAATAGTAGTTCATGTTGGATGGACCCATCACAAATGTAGCTGAAATTATTTAGTATATTGAATCACAGCTGAAAGATGGAGATCCATAGGTGCAATATTGGCCTTGAGAAAGAATATGTAATGTTTAAGAAAGTTTATGTAATCTCTAAGAACTGCTTTTTATGTGCTGTGACTTAACTCTGCCCGTATTCTCTGTGATTATAATAAGATAATTGCATTTCCTCTACTGGATAAATTATTTTTTGCCATTACTATCCTGTGTAGGACACCATGAAATCAATGCAGCTATTCATGAGTGCGATCTTGTCTGTCTTTTGGATAACTGTTTTCTTGGGGGCAAAAGATGTTCCATATTGGAAATTTGTTTTCAACAATTGGGCACTTGAGTGAATTATGCTTTTTAAAAATATATTTTAAAAACAAGTTTTTGAAGAAATCAGCTGTTGACCAACGCCTTTTATGAAATAATGCAAAATGGTGAGGAAACTACACTGCCACTGTTGAGTGGAGAAACCGAGGGAATTAAACAAGGTGCTGCTATAGAGAAGTCAGTCCATGAATGTTCATTTATGCCTCAGCTTACCTGTTTGTTTTTAATTTTACCACTTATTTGCTCACTTTGCTGCCATTCTGCTGTTCGCCCCACACAAGCTCTTGGCTCAGGTTATTGCCGCTATTTTCCTCTCACATGACAATTATTTCTAATTGTTTTTAAAACGTTCCCATCTGATCTGATTTTTTCCCAGCTCTTATATATTTGTAGTCTTCTCTTTTATATTTCTTTCTGCCATTTCTGGAACTCTTGCGTTTTCTTCTTTTCCCTCTCACAGTTTAAACAAATCTGTTCCCTTTTTCTCAAAAACTTTATTTATTTATTTATTTATTTATTTATTTATTTATTTATTTATTTTTCATGCCTAATACTTTCCCCCTCAACTGGGTTATGGAGATAAACCTACCACACTTTCAGTGTGCCTTGTCTGACAGTGCATTTCATATCTAAAGTAAATAAACACATTGTTAAACTAAAATTGCTAAATTAAGGAGAGAGAGAGCAAGAGAAAATAAAGGGTTGGTAAGTTATTTATTTAACATATTTTTATGGCGCCCAAAACTTATGTCTCTGGGCGGTTTACATCAAAACAGAAATGATGTTTATGAAGTGATTTCATAACAGAAATAATGTTTATGAAGTGATTTCATAACAGAAATAATGTTTATTAAGTTATTTGAAAGGCAAAGTAAAGCACCTATGTATATTGTTTAAAAATTATTTTTAATATATGCACTAAAATGCGAGAATCATTCTAGAAGAAGGTAGAGATATGAAGTAAACAATTTTTGAAGGGACAGCAAAGCTATTGGAACATGAAGGACTTCTTCACTTGTGCACTTAGGTACAATTTTCATACTTAGTTATTGGTGGAATATGCTATTATCCATATCTTTATCTTAATTTTATAATCTTCAGAGTGAAGATTATAAATGTCATGTACCCTAAAGGATGAGGCAGGAAATAATATGCAGTACTGTACATTTAATTGAAGCTCCTCGCTACAGTGTCCAGATTCCACGGGATTCTGAGCTTTAAGATACCTAATATGTGTGATGTTTAAAATATCAACAATATTTTAAGAAGACTTTTGCACACAATTGTGTGGATATGATAGTGAGATCTAATAGCTCATGTTTTTAAAAGTAAATGATTTTTTTTGATTTTTTAAAAATTGTAAAGTATACAGATGCTCTTCAGAAAGCCCACTAAGAAAAGCCTACCGCAGAATTACACAACCAGAAACAAATTTTAGCGGCAGTTTGGAATGCTATTAAGGACTTGTAGAGTTGAATTTCCCCCACTTAAAGAACTTCACTGCCAATCAGACAAAATCCTAGGAGAGAATCCTCTTTACTGATATGCTAGCTGTCTGTAGGCAGTTTTTGACATGGGCAAGCATTCAAACATGCAGCCCTTCACTTGATTCTGAAGTTGTGCAATTCCTCAGAGGCTGTTTCCCATTATTGGCCAAGCTTTGAATTGCCTTTGGACCCTTCACAATTGGTTTAATAGCATGAATGTGAAGAACAAGATGATGTGTAGGTGTGTCCTTGTATAAAAGGCTTTGTACTTGATGACTGTAAGGATGGTTCCATAGGATTAGTAACTAACCCTGTTTCTGGATTTATTTGAATCTGCTTCAACATTGCATTGGCTTTTTCTTGCTTATAAAGGTGTTACCATCCAAATATTGCCTTTAAGAAACCAAGCCCCAACTTCAGATCTTGTCCTAATGTCATCAGCAACAGAGTGGTTTGAACTATTATGGAGTCAGGAGATCTTTTGCAGTATTATTGAAAGTTCTTCCTTGACCTATATAAAATCAAGTACCTTACAAAAATCTGAGGTGGCCGTTTCTAAATTAGAAAAATACTAGCCAGTCTGGCTATGTGTTGGAAGTAGCTTAAAGTTAACCTAGAATTACATCACTTAATTAGCGTAGTTCATTGCCAGCAGCCATTTCCCTCCTGCATAGTGAAAGATTAAGGCCACATTAATGTAAAACACAAGTTTGCGAAGGAAAGAGAGACAACAGACATGTTGTGTCTTTTATTTGAAACTAGCTACACTGCTGCAGTAGAACCTTTTATTTGGTGGTTCCTCTCCTTGGAGGCATTTTAATGAGCTAAATTTATACGAGGCCATGCAAAACTACTAATAATGTGCACGATTATGTCTTACTGCTTTAATATATGAGTGTTGGTTGTTTCACTCCTAATATATGAGTTTTGGTTGCTCCAATAGATGAGTGTTGGTTGTTTAGGAGATGTGTTACTGGACAAAGCCCTTAAATCTTGAAGCATGGTTTTTTATAAAACATTTGAGATGTTGCTGCCCCTTAGGCTGGAGTAGAGTATCAAGAGAAACAGGCGAGCCGCCAGGAAGGGGAAAAACCTCTGCAGAAGTTTTTAATTGGCTGTGGTGCCTGTAAAGGGTGAGAATGTGTTGGTAACTGTGGAGGATTAATCCACCTCTAGGACTACGAGTCATGAGTCAGCCCATTGCTGCCCCTTGCTAAGGCTCTTCTGGGATTTTTGTTAGGCACTTCCCTGTTATCTACCTTTGCAATGCTGTACTGGTTCAACGCAACACTAGTCTTGAGGACCAGGCTAAAATATTGCTTAGAACTGATGCCTTTGTTTGGATGTCATGTAAAATTCAGACCTGTGTGTGAAGTGTGAACAAACAAATTCTTAAAAGGTCATAGTGCCTCTTCTCAACATGAAGACATTTAGGCCAGTGGAAATTCAGAGTTTAGCTTTAAAGAGTAGTGCTGAATCGAAGCCAGCATAGTTGATGACAAAGTGCAGCCATGGACCAGAGCAAGTAATCTTGCCAAATTCTTGACAAAGAAGATTGGTTAAAAATTGAGACAGCTTAACACCAGGATTTATTTTTAAGTATCTTGCTGCATTTTAGTATCAACTGCCCCTTGATGCCTCTATCCTGTAGCTGCTCTTCCTTCCTCACCAGTTGAACTATGGCTGACAGTAATGTGGTGACAGCACCTCCTGGGCCTAAGCTTGTTACCTCCTGCTTGAAGTTATGGAGGTACTACCTTATTGAGCTAAAAGTACTGTGACAGAGCCGTGTTGAAGTACTTTTCCTGAATATACTCCATCCATGTTGTTGCCATGTGATGAGAAATTCATGCATACTGTAATGGGTAGGGGAACAAGGCCAGGTGGCCAGACAGCTGTTGGGAGTCTAAACTGAAATCAGGGCTGTCTGAAGTTCTCCTTAATTGCAGAGATCTGAATTTTTCTCCAGAAGGAATATTCTAGTTATTTTAGCAACCTTATATGCAGAACAGAAGATAAAACTTCTGCTGTGGTGTGTGTGTGTGTGTGGCGTTTGTAACCCACCCAAATCCAGTCCATAACTGCCTCCCCAACCATGCTGTTTTTGACTCAGCACTAGCTTTTACAATTTCTCTTCCATCTCTTTTGTGCATTTAGGATTTATGAATTTGGAATAGCACAGCTTATATGTGCTTCTCTAAGTTTCAATCTGATGTTGTTTTTATATGATTAGGGCAGTTTAAAAAATGCTTACCACTACTAATACTATGACGACGAATATTTATATTCCACTTTTCAACAAAAGTTTCCAAAATGGTTTACATAGAGAAATAATAAATAAGTAAGATGGCTCCCTGTCCCCAAAGGGTTAACAATTGAAAAATAAACATAATATAGATACCAACCACAGCCACTGGAGGGATGCTGTGCTGGGGCTGGATAGGGCCAGTTCCCCCTCCCCCCACGCTAAATAAAGAGAATCACTACTTTTTAAAAAGTGCCTCTTGCCCAGTTAGCAGGGGATATACTGCTTTATATAAACAGTATATAAAATTACAGTTTAAACTGCTAAACCTTTTTGTATTGTGCTTTTGAGGAGAAAAAGGGAGCGGCAGAAAGCACATGTAGGACTCCCAAGCTATGTTTTATGGCTTGCACTTTTTTTCAATCCATTATAGCCTACAAATATCCTGTGTAGGAATTCGTTTGAAGCGTTCTTTCAAAATGGGAGGTTGTGCAATCCCAGTGACCTAGATGGAGTGTAGACATTTTTTTTTCATTTGTTTTCTCTTGTCCACAGCAGATGAGAGTGTTCTTAGAATTGTTTTTAGATTATTTTTTTTAAAGTCAGCTTCAAATTTTCTCATGTAGCAGTAAGCTGGAAAGTATGTAGCCAGGTATTTAAAGTAAAACTTTATTTAGGGTGGTATTTATGACTAGTTCATTACTGCCTTACCGCTTTATTGCAGCTTTGCCTTACTTAGATCAGGAAGATAAGGAACAGTTCCTTCCTTATTTGTCAGATATCAGATGCTATCCAATCCTGGATTTGTGTGATTTTTAAAAAAAATCTATTTAATGTGATGTCACTGATTTATGCATGAGAATTTTGTATAAGCATCCTGTGAAAGTATGGCCCTGAAATTAAGACACAACACAAGGAATTGCAAGTTTTATTGCATATTTGAGTCCACACCAACCTCTTATATGGGGCATCCTGAGGTGGACTGATTTAAATGTCTTGGTCTTAATTAACATAGCTGTCACCAGTATGCCCTTGCCTGGGCCAGTCTAAGACATGTTGATATCTGAGGCAGAAGATCCAAATAATGCTTGTCTGTGGTTAGAACCATAGACTAGTATATTTCAGTGAGCCAGTTCAAATATGCAGAAAAAGCATGTAGAAGAGTCCTTCCTGAACTGTAGCATTTCAGTCTGCAAGTGTGGGAATTGCATGCCTGAAAGTTTCCCTGTAAAAAAAAAAAGAATTTTACTCCTGCACATAGAATGTTAGCATAGAAAACCATTCAGACATTTGATTCTCCCAGGTGGTGCAGTTCAGTACTTTTGAATAAGATCAAAAGTATTCCACTCCAAAGTGTTTGTCTCCTAGAGCCATGTAGTCTGTTGGAACACACATCCCAGTGAAATTACCTCCAATTGTTCTAAGATCCTGGCCATCTCTGATAATTGTTTAAAGAAACCTTATTCCTCTCTGCTCCCTTGGCAACTTTCTCATTCTTCTCTAATATCCACCAGGAATCTTGAGCTTTTATTCAAAGTGCATTCACACACGTGTCTTTCTCATGTGATTATTTTGACACGAGGCAGTGATTTGGATATGTGAAAACAGCTGGCAGAGGCATTTTTTCAAGCTTTCATATCACCTGACATCATTTCAAAATAAAACTTTTCAGTGGAGATGGTTCACACATTCAGCTCTGAATCATCAGTCTTTCGGTAACAGGATGGTATGATATTGAGTGATAGTACACATTTATGTGATACATTCCCCTAAGACCAGTTAACTAGGAGCTGTAAGAGAACTGTGCACTATATTTTGAACATTTTTAAATATATATATATTTAGAAGTCTGGATTCTGAATTCTCCATCTGGAGAGCAAATAACAGCCAGAAGAGCTAGAAGACAGGATTAGAAGATTCTCCCTTTCCTTTCCTGTCCTGTCATGAGTGGGCTCATGATAGGAAAGCAGCACTCAAGGCAGAAGGTGATGCGTTGCCCATGCTGCAGGCAGAGTACTAAGCTGCTCAGAGTGGCTGGATGGTATTAAAAAGGTCAAATGTGCACCCAGGACCCCTTTCAACGGCATGAAATTACAAGCCCTGCAGCCATCATAACAGAGTGGCCAAGCTGAGACTGTCCAGCTCTTGCTGGACTACAACTCCCATCATCTCAACCACAATAAATTGTGGTTGGGATGTAGTCCAAATGTTGCTCGGGAACCCCAGTTTGGCTATCCATTATAAAGCCATCCTAATTTAATATAATTAACTGATTAAAGCCATCCATCCACACTTCTCTCAATGAGTAGTGGGATGCACTTTTGCAACAGGTTTTCAAGCACAGATATTCTAAGATTTACTTGACTGAGTTCCAGGGCAAGGAGAAGACTCGGTTGTGTAGAAGTTCCCCCTCATTTCTCAAGTCCCTCTGCTACTCAGCCCCATGAAAATTGCACACCCTCCTTACCAGAAACACTATGGATGCTACATTATATGTGCATACAGTTGCCTGTACACATATACATGCTTTTGTGGCAATCACTGTGCATGCATTCATTTTAAAACTGAACCCAAGCACAGACTCCTCAAAGGCAGAGCACAGATAGGAAGTGCACTGTTGTAGATTCCTTGAACATCATATGTGATTAGGGCTCATAGTAAGGAGGAAGACAAGCCTGGCCCTAAAAATTGGCCACAGAAGGGGCTGCTACAGGGTCCTTGTTTCCCCTCCTCACAACCCAAATGGACACTGTTTCCCTTACTAGTTGATTAAGCACTGCAAAAGCTGAAGTGGAGCATTCGCCATCCTTTGGCCAAAGATCACTGGGAAGTTCTACACCCTTGTATTCCAGGAAGGACCAGAAGGCAAGGGCAAGGTCAGCCTAGCATCCACCACTGGAGGAGTTGCTACAAGCAACTTGTTTCCCTTCTCTCAGTCAGAAATAATTCTACCCCAGTTAAGACTTGCCTCAAGGACTGCAGTGGCAAGGAGAAGGGTTCACGGGGACTTCCCTTCCATGAGGCAGGGTGAGGCTGCTGCCTCAGGCACAGGTGTAGGGAGGGGCACAGATGGTGGCATGCACCTAGTTCCCTCCACCATGAGTGCCCTGCCATCCACACCACTGCCCTTTCTCACCCTACTGCAGCATGCTGTTCATTTCCCCCTCCTCTTCCCACTGGGGCACACCTCACCCCTCCCCTGCTAACGTGTGCTAGGAACACCCCTTCCACACCTGCCTGGATTGGTGGCTGTGGTGTGCTTGTGTGTTGCTACCTTTGCCTCAGCAGCAAGGCTTAAGAACTCTGAGCACGATCCACCCTCAGATGGGGTGTCACCCCCAGCAGCACAATATCTTGGACTGCCCTAGGAAGGAGATTCTGCCCTCTGTGACAGGGTCTAGGCCTGCTGAACAGTGTTTTGTATTGTTTTAATGTATTGTAAGCTGCTTTGGAGATCATTTGCTAGAGAGGTAATAGCTTTCAAAAATCATCATAATAACTACAACTCATAGTTAAATCTTTCTGAATCTTTCTTGATTAGACGAACCCAATGAGTAATTAGAATTAATTGGAACACTTCCTTTAGCTTCAGGTTATATAAATCCACTTGTAACACTATATAATATACATTCCTTTAATACACGATTTGCTTGCAGTTTTCTTGTGAGTTTGGAGACATTTGAAAAGAGCATTTATTCATTTTGCATTTATTCATTGGCATTTTTAAAACTCCAAGATGAACACTACCACAAGAGCCACTCTTGTAGTAGCCAGCATGAATTGTCCCCTTTGCTAAGCAGGGTTTATTGTAAGATATTCCCCTTAGGGGTTGGGGCCACTGTGGAAAGAATAAAAGGTCCCAAATTCCCTCCCTGGCATCTCCAAGATAGGTCTGGGAGAGACTCCTGCCTGTAATCTTGGAGAAGCCGCTGCCAATCTATGTAGACAATACTGAGCTAGGTGGACCAATGGTCTGATTCAGTCAGTATAAGGCAGCTTCCTATGTTCCTAAGAATGGACAAACATGTATGCCTGACTTTATTATGATTACTGTTACACCTGTTTTAAGATAATGCAAGTAATTTATGAAATGCTGAGTGCTCAGTAGCAGATATTGGCCTGATCTACACAGTCATTCAAATCTAGGTTTAATGTGGGTTACTGACATTAGTATGATTATGTGAACCCATGCCAAGGCAGGAATCTCAGATTCATAAACTACCTTGATGTGGGCTCACACAACCTCACTATGTTGGTAACCCACATTAAACCTAGGTTCGAATGATTATGTGAACCAGGGCATTATTTAAATCTACAGATTTTGTTGTGAGTTGGCTTAGGCAGAGAGAGCCTCTTCTCACGATCCGTGAGAAAGGCTTTGGGGCAGTCTGCGGGAAGAGTGAGTTACACGGATTGCCTGCCCAGACAAGCACCATCTCATCCCGGTAGCTCTGAGGGTTGGGGTGCTGGGAAGCCCCACGGAGCTCTAATAATGTACCCCATGAGAGTGCAGTGCATTATTGGGATCCCCACCCCCCCAAGTCTCCCAGCCGTGGCTACAAGCTGACAGACAATTGCTAAAATGGGTTAGGAGAGTGCTCGCTCTCCTCACCCCATTTTGAGGGGTGGCTTCACAGACGGAATTGCCGCCGGGATCAGGCCTGATCCTGGCACACATGCATGCAAAACCGGGCTGGGCTTCCTTAGCCCGGTTTTGCATGCGTATGTGAATGGCCTCAGAGACTAGGACTGAGGGTGGAGAATAAAACAAAGCTGTGGTCCTTTGTTAGATGTCTGTGTATTCCTCTAGGAAGGCCTTTGCTCTAGTCTTGGTGTTAAAAGTGGCATCTTTGTTGGCTTCCTGAAGAAACTAGGCTATGAAAGCCATGTGGCTTCAAATTACAGGTAATAATTTTGGTAGCTTTGTAATTTTGTACTGCAGAGAGAGAGACAGTAAGAGAGAGAGATGTCCTTACAAGGCTATCTCTGACAGCTTAGAAACTGGTGTAGCAAGTGTGGCTTTTTCCAGTTTGTTGAAATTATCCTGCCTTGGATTAGCTGTAACAATTGGGTGCATTAGGGTAGAGTTCCCTGCACCCCAGGACTGTCAATTTTTTAAAAATATTGACAAAGATTTTATAGTAATCCAGCTGAATATCTCTGAAATCGAGCAGAAATTCTGACTTTCATATTTCATTCGGCATGGTTATGAGGCAATGATTATTTGAAGTTTTTGTGCAACATGTGACTGTTAGAGTAGGCAAATGGGATATAAAACATTCATCTCTGTTTTTGTGGGGGTGGCATGGGTGTCCAAAATGTAGCCAGCTTAGAAAAGGCAATGTTTGCTCAATGTGTTAAAAGGGTTTTATACCAAGACACTGAGGTTATTCATACAATCAAAAACTGTGTTCTACCCGGGTTTGAAAGCTGTGTGTTCTCCCAATTTTTGGTTGTGTGGAAGCAAGGTAAGAAGAAAAACTGTGTAGAAGTTATTGTGTAGAAGCAGTGTAGGAGGAAAAGCTACTCAGGTTTTCCTTCTATCTTGCTTCCACACAATCACTTTTACCTACGTTTTCTTCCTACTTTGCTTCCGCACAATCGAAAATTAGGAGCACACATAGATCCCAAACCATACAGTTTTTGGTTGTGTGAATGACCAAAGTGTGTCCTAGTACTATTTTAAACAAATTTTCCTTTTCCTTATGATGACTCAGAATAGATAAACTCTATCTCTACCCCCACTTGTCACTGTCATTTTAGGAGCTTTCTGTGAAATTATTATGTTGCATGTAGAACCTGAGACTGTTCCATAAAGAAGAAAGCAAAAATTACGTTATTGACAGTTGTGGTATAGTCTTTGGTAGTAGTCTAAATGAAATAGTTGTGTTTTCTTTGCAGACCTCTTGGTTTGATCAGTTTGGCAGATAGTAGGTTATGGACACGATCCAGCCAAAGTTCACTTTTCAGTCTTCTTGATTTCAGTGAGAGCCCTAAGAACCAATTTAACTCTTAACGCTTGCTCATTGAAACTGGATTGGAATTTAGCATGCTTAATTTTGACTAGATGATGCCTGATGTGTTTAACTAACATACCATCAAGCGTTCTGCATTGACTTTTGATAAGGTTAGAGAACTATATTCTTCCTTAACAAGAATTACAGAGTTTAAATAAATCTTGTATAATGATCACAAGCTTAGATGGATTTTACAAGTTAGTAGTTGCTATGCTTCAGGTTTTAATGTCAGAGATGCCTGTTGTTTGGTGGATAACACTGATGTTGCTTGGACAGCATTCTCTTTAGACTGCATCCCTCAAGTTTTCACTCTAGCTCTTCCAGTGCAGTTAATGTATGGTTCTCTGGAGCAAGTAGTCTGAGGATTGTGTCCCTAAAGTTAAATAATACTCTGCCTTCAGTATCATATAGCATTACCTTTTGGTGACTTGGTCACTATTACTTGGTCCAGTCATAGTGGACTCTCTTACTTTAAAAAGGACTAATGTTATATTTTGTTCGTTTGTTTAGCAAATTTATTGACCGCTTGGCTTCCATAGATTCAAGACAGTTTACATAATTAAAACAACAATGAAAAGAAGAGCAAAAAGGGGAAGACAGACAGACACAGAAACAACTAAAAGCCTAGCAAAATAAATAAGTTTTCAAAAGCTTCTTAAAAGACAGAAGGAAGGTGGCATTATGAATTTCAGGAGGCAGGGTGTTCTATAAGGAGGAGGCTGCAACAGAGAAGACACTCCCATGAGCCTGGGCCCCACGTACCTCCCCTGGGCCCGGAACTCTGAGAAGGCCCACCTGAGATTACCTCACAGGGCGGGTCGAAGTTGGACAGGAGAGGCAGTCCTGAAGGTACACAGGTGCCAAACCCTGAAGGGTTTTATAGGTGATAATCAGCACTTTGAATTGGACCCGGAAGCAAACTGGCAACCAATGCAGTGACCACAACAAAAGTGAAACGGTCATATTTTCTGCAGCTTAAACAGCCGGGCCGCAGCATTTTAGGCCATTTGCAGCTTCTGAGTCATCTTCAAAGGCAACCCCAGGTAGAGCGCATTGCAATAGTCCAACCGAGAGGTGACAGCATGAGTCACGGTTGCCAGGGCCTGCCGGTCGAGGTAAAGCCTCAGTTGGCGCACCAGATGAAGCTGGGCAAAGGTTCCCTTGGCCACGGCTTCTACCTGCTGTTCCAGCAGGAGCTGTGAGTCCAGGATAACCCCCAAATCGTGAGCCTCCTCTTTGAAGGGGAGCACGACCCCATCAAGGGAGACACTCAAAACCGGAACCTGGCCAGATTGAGAACTAAACAAGAGCAATTCTATCTTAGAGGGATTAAGCCTAAGCTTGTTTTGGCCCATCCAAACCCTTACAGCCTCCAGACACTGGGTCAACACATTCATGGCATCCCTGGATTGGCCCGGGGTGGTGATGTACAATTGTGTATCATCGGCATACTGATGATACCTCACTCCAAACTGACGGATGACCTCACCCAGTGGCTTCATATAGATGTTAAAAAGCAAGAGAATGAGGACTGAACGCTGTGGCACTCCACAATGTGAGAGGCCATGGGCTAGAGCACTAACCTCCAATGCAAACTGTCTGAAACCTTCCATTAAGGTAGGAACGGAACCAGCACAAGACTGTGCCCCTGATTCCCAACCCCTGCAGACGATGCAGAAGGACACCATGGTCAATTCAAAAGCCACTGAGAGATCTAATAGAACCAAGAGAGGCACACTCCCCTCATTGAGGCTCCGATAGCAGTCATCCGCCAGAGCGACCAATGCCATTTCCATACTGTGCCATGGCCTAATCTCTGACTGAAGAGGGTCAAGGAAATCAACTTCATCTAGGATTCTCTGCAGTTGAGCAGCAACGACTTTCTCCAAAACCTTCCCCCAAAGGGAAGGTTGGAGATAGGTCTAAAATGATCTAATATCTCTGGGTCCAGGGAAGAAGACTTCAGGAGAGGGTGGACCACTGCTTCTTTCAAAGCTAGGGGACCCTCTCCCTCCCTGAGTGATGAATCCGAACAAATCAACCAGGATGGGCAAGGATCAAACAAACAAGATGCTGAACTCGTACCACAGAGAACCCTATTTGTTATAGTTGTATAAGAAATTTAGAAATTATCTCTAGGTTTTCTTGCTCACGCGCGCACACACACTCTTACACCTACACCTGGGAGGAAGATACTCTTCCAGTGGTGAAATTTTGAATTTAATCTTTGGAAATGCATTCATGACACTTCCTTCTTTGCCAATAGAAACTGCACTCCAGACAAGTTGTTCTAGTAAGAACTAATCTGCCTGCTTTCCTTTCACTGTCCCTACAACTAGACTGAACTTGATTCAAATCGGTTAGCCGGTCCACAAGTTACTCCACTTGCACCTCAGACGTTTACACATCCACCATTTTTAATCAGGGTGTATGACATCGTCACAGACTACACCATTGAGGTGTCCCTACTGTACCTAATTTGGTTCAAATCAGTTAGGTGGTTCACAAGTTAGCCCTCTAGTGACTCAAATATTTATGCGCCTCCCAACTTGAATCGGGGTTAGCCCACTTGCGCCTCAGAAGTTTATGCATCTGCCATCTTGAATAATCACAAACTATGCAATTGAGGTGTCCCTTTGTGTCCCTACAATGTACCCGATTTAGTTCATATTGGTCCAGGCACTGCAAAGTTGATAGATCCAGCAGGGATCTAAATAGATCCAGCAGGGAGCCGGGAAACTACAGATTGGCTAGCTTAATTTCTGTGCTGCGTAAATTGATGGAACACATACTTAAGGACAAAATTGTTAAACGTATAGAAAACTATGACTTGCTGAAGGAGAACCAGCATGGCTTCTGCAAGGGCAAGTCTTGCCTCACTAACCTTTTCGAGTTCTTTGAGAATATCAGCAGGCATTGGATAAAGGTGATCTGGGTGACAGTATACTCGGACTTCCAAAAAGCTTCCTCCACCAAAGGCTCCTGAGTAAACTTAGCCGTCATGGGATAAGGAGACAGGTTTATGTGTGGATTGGTAACAGGTTGAAGGACAGGAAACAGGTGAGGAATAAATGGACAGTTTTCACAATGGAGGGAAGAAAGAAGTGGGGTACCCAGGGATCTGTACTGGATCAGTGCTCTTTCATTTGTTAATAAGTGATCTAGAAGTTGGGGTAAACAGCAAAGTGGCCAGATTTGCAGATTGCACAAAACTATTCATGATACTGGAATCCATAACAGCTTGTGAGGAAAGGATCTCTCCAAACTGGGTGAGTGGGCAACATAGTGGGCGACTAAATATGGTTCAGTGTCAGCAAGTGTAAAGTGATGCATATTGGGGCAGAAATCTCCAACTTCACATATACACTGATGAGGTCCGAGGTGTTGGTGACTGACCAGGTGAGAGATCTTGGGGTCATGGTGGACAGCTCATTGAAAATGTAAATTCAGTGCACAGTAGGGATGTACATGAACCAGTTTGACGGTCCTTTTATGAACCACCAAACTGGTTCAGATTAAGATTCTCTTTAAGGGACAGGGAGGGTGCTCTTACCTCCTCTGCCGGTGCTCTCCCCAAAATAACTGGTGTGGGGCTGCAGTGTATCTCCTTGGTCAGTGTCATACCAGAAGTGTTCAACGCGTGTTGGTAACTTCTGGTATATTTTGGGGAGAGCACCGGTGCGGGAAATGCGGCAGGGGAGGTAAGAGCAACCTCCCTGTTCCCCCGCCCCCACTGTACACTTAAAGAACCCTCCCCCCACCTCCTGGGTGTGCATGAACCAGTTCTAATGCATACATTCCTAGTGCATGGCAGCTGTGAAAAAATCAAATTCCATGCTACGGATAATTAGCAAGGGGATTAAAAATAAAAATGCTAATATTATAATGCCTTAATACAAATCTGTGGTGCAGCCACATTTGGAGTACTGTGTACAGTTCTGGTCACCATATCTTAAGGAAGACACTGTAGAACTGGAAAAGGTGCGGAAGAGGGCAACCAAGATGATCAAAGGTCTGGAGCACCTTCCTTATGAGGCAAGGCTACAGCATCTAGGGCTTTTTAGTTTGGAAAAGAGATGACTATGGGGAGACATGATGGAGGTGTATAAAATTATTCATGGAGTATAGAGAGTGGATAGAGAGAAATTTCTCTCTCTCTCTCGCAACACTAGGAACTGGGGGTCATGCCATGAAACTGAAGGCTGGGAATTTTAGGACTAACAGAAGGAAGTACTTTTCATACAGTGCATGATTAATCTATGGAATTCTATGCCATGGGATGTGGTGATGGTCACTAGCTTGGATGGCTTTAACAGGGGCTTAGACAAATTCATGGAAGGCAAGTCTATCACTGGCTACTAGTCTGGTGGCTATAGACCACCTCCTGCCTCAGAGGCAAGATGCCCCTAAATACCAGTTGCAGGGAGCAACAGCAAGATAGAGGGCATGTCCTCATCTCTTGCTGTGGGCTTCTCAGAGGTACCTGGTGGGTCACTGTGCAAAACTAGATGCTGGACTAGATAGGCCATGGGCTTGATCCAGCAGTGCTCTTATGTTGTAAGCTGGTTTTAATGTTTTTAAATGTGGGGCTGACATAGTGATATCATGCCTTATTTTCTCTCTCCCTTTCCTCATGCTTAATATGATAAGGAGATTTGGTGCTTGAAAAATGATAGGATGATTGAAGGTATTTATAACTACCACTCCCATTCCTTTTCCATCTCTAATCTGCTACTCTATGCTTTACAGTTGGTGCTAATTGGAATTCAGCTACTTCTTTTCATTAAGATTTCTGTTTTCTTCCAATGAAACACTCCTTCCAGCCATTTGTGTGAGCCAAACCTGTGTCTCCAGCATCTAATTCAGAACTTACCTGTACACTTTTACTGTACTGGCAATAAGTATTTGTCATTGATAAGATAAAGGGAGAAAACCTGACTGTTACTGGACCTTGTTATATGCATTGGCCTTTGTCAGAGGAGTCACAGTGTACTCTCCCTTTCTGCTTCATTTTTTTCTGCTTTTCTTTTACCTTTCGTTTTTCTTCTGTCTCCTCTCAATTCCTGCTATTGGACACATTTCCAATAAATTGAATTCAATTTTGTTTTACGAGGTATCTAGCAGATACGTGGGCATTTAGAAAATAAAAGAATGCCCCTGAGTAATTTGATATTTGGACTTGTAATTTTGCAACAAAAAAGGATCCAAAACCCGGAGGTGGGGGGGATAATCTGGTAACATGCAACTTGTTTATTTTGGAGAAAGAAGGTGTATAACAGTGGTGGGCATGATATGGTAGGTTTATTGGATACCAGCTTATATGTTGTTCCTGTGCCTAAATGTGATCAGAAATGTAAAGATCACATAAGGCCTGATTCATGATCATTGATACAGTACTTGATTGGTTTACCAGGTGGAATTTGTAGTTATGTGAATTACATAACATTCAGTTTGTTTTTAGGTTCTTAAAACCAGATTTATTATAAATAATTGCATTTCACAGGGCTGACTTACCTAGATATATCTGATGTGGTAAAGTCCTCATGTATTGGCTTTACTATTTCAGTTCCATTTTTAGAGGTTTATGAAATTTCTACCCATATGAAAATTGTAGGAACCCTTGAAGATCAACCGACACCGTAGGCCTCTCAGTATATAAACTGAGAATCTAAACTGTGTCCAAAATGACTGTTTGTACCAGGATCTAATGCTTGAAGATCATTAATCTGCTGAAGTAGTATTTCCACTGCCTGTTTAAAGTAAGACTGTTAAGAATTAGTCTTTATGTTAAAAAAACCCACCATGATTTAAATCCAGTCTTACTGACTAGTGATTTAAATCATTATTTAAATCGATTTGATTTAAATCAAATCCACTCTGACTAGAAACAAGCCAAATTTCATAAATAGAGCTGCATGTGCCACTGAACGATCCTCACTGAACGGTCTTCTACCCCACTCCAGATTTCTGGAGTCAGTCAGTCTGTCTCATCTGCAGTCATACAATAGTCGGAGATTGTGAACACAAATTGTTCTCTACACTTAAATGTCACTGCAGTTGTTCTCAGCCTTAAGGCTGCAGGCACATTTGCTTTTCTGAAGACTCAAAGAAGGGGTATTCTTAACAGTCTTACTTTAAACAGGCAGTGGAAATACTACTTCAGCAGATTAATGATCTTCAAGCATTAGATCCTGGTACAAACAGTCATTTTGGACACAGTTTAGATTCTCAGTTTATATACTGAGAGGCCTACGGTGTCGGTTGATCTTCAAGGGTTCCTACAATTTTCATATGGGTAGAAATTTCATAAACCTCTAAAAATGGAACTGAAATAGTAAAGCCAATACATGAGGACTTTACCACATCAGATATATCTTGGTTGTAAATATTAAGATTATACCAGCAAGAATACCCCTTCTTTGAGTCTTCAGAAAAGCAAATGTGCCTGCAGCCTTAAGGCTGAGAACAACTGCAGTGACATTTAAGTGTAGAGAACAATTTGTGTTCACAATCTCCGACTATTGTATGACTGCAGATGAGACAGACTGACTGACTCCAGAAATCTGGAGTGGGGTAGAAGACCGTTCAGTGAGGATCGTTCAGTGGCACATACAGCTCTATTTATGAAATTTGGCTTGTTTCTAGTCAGAGTGGATTTGATTTAAATCAAATCGATTTAAATAACGATTTAAATCACTAGTCAGTAAGACTGGATTTAAATCATGGTGGATTTTTTTTACATAAAGACTAATTCTTGCTGGTATAATCTTAATATTTACAACCAGATGAAAGTTTCATTTTTGGAAAAATAACTTTTCAGATTAGTTACAGTTACATCAAAAAATACTGATTTGGATATACTATTAGAAATACATAGATAACTATGAAATTATTGCAAGGTAAACTATCTCCAGTTTAATAGGTTAATCATTCATATTTGGACAACTTTTCTACTGTACTTTACTGAAAGGAGAAAAATAGTCATTACCTTAATAACAATTTAAATAGTTTTATTTAACTAAAATAATAACATTATAGCATATGTATTCTTATGTTTTCTTAAACATCCATGTTTGTTAACTGATGTGGTTAAACAAAATATCTTAAAAAAACACACCATAGACTGACTATCAGCCAGATCCACACATGAAAAAATTAAAATACTGTCTTCTGTAGCGCACTCATCTTCATCTTCATTTTCTTGTTTGTTCATAATCTGGAAAAGAAAAACAAGCTTTCCTGCTTTATTGGGTCCCAAACAATTTCTCAGTTTAGAATGAATTAGTCCAAAGGAAGAGAATATTCTTTCTATGCCAGCAGAAGAAGCTACTGCTGTTAAGTGAAATCATTACTTCAACAGTCTCTAAATCCAAGTACTTAGTAAGTGACTTCCACCAGTTCACTGGTGTGACTTTCTTTAAAATATCATCAGCAAACATATATTTCTTGAATGGTCCCCCCTTAGCTCTGAAGTTTATTATAGTCGGCATTACAGATGGACGATTGCTGGATACCCATGTCATAGCTAACTCCTCTTCAGTATTTAAGGTTTGACCCTGGTACTGGATATTAACAATATTTGCAAGAAAATGAGCTGGAGACAGTGCTTGTCTCATTCTTTTTTTAATGCTTGTAATTTAATTCTGTCTAACATCATCAGCAATAAACAGCTATTTTTCTGTATTTTGTTTAAAGCTTCAGAATTGTGTTTCAGGATTCTCCGCATATCTTCAACATTTATCTTAAGCCCAGTGTTGAGGATTTTGGCCGTAACAGTGCCATCTATTTTCTTTCGATTTTGTTCACAAACTGTCATCAGAATAGGCCAGTTCTTGATATACTGCTCAAAACACTCCACTACAGAGTTCCATCTAACATTTTGTGGGAGCGTTAGCTTGGTTCCACCCATCTTTTCAGAGCTGCTGTTGCAAAATGATTGTTATGGAAGTATTTAGCAATTTCAATGACATTTGTCTTTATTTCTGGAACACTGAAGTCTTTAGCTAGGAGGCGCAGCAAATGAGTACTGCAACCATATGTTATTAGCTTTGTATTCTCTTCATGCTCTTCTAAATTTCTTCTCATCTTGGATACATTTTCGGCCTTGTCTGTGACTAAACTGCGTACTAGACATTTGAATTTTTGTTCACATTTTATTATAGCTTTTGCTGCTACTTCTTGTAAGTATTCTGCATTGTGTGCATTTCCTGATGTATCACTTGTTTCTGCAAGAAAGACATTCCCTTCTTCTGTTGTTCTACAAGCACATACAACAGGGTCATTGTGGACATTACTCCACACATCAAGACTTAGGTTAACAATTTTACCCTCTAGACCTGTTGCACGTTGCTCCATTTCTCTGTCATACACTTTATCCAGCAGTTTACCTGCAACATCTGCTCTGCTGGGTGGACTGTATCCTGCTCTCAGTGACTGAACCATATTAATGAAATGTGGGTTTTCAACTAGATGGAAAGAAGAGTTTGTCGCATAAACAAACTCGGCAATTTTTTCATCAATTACTTTTTCTAATCTGGTTTTTATCACAAATTTATCTATGCTGGTTCCTGGATAGTTGGATTTTTTTGTTTCTTTTAGGTGATATACTGTGGATATGTGATGTACAATATATGATGTGACTGAAACACTATCTTGGACAGATAACTCTGAAACTGTAGAACAGGAGGATGGTGTTCTCAAAGGGGTAGATAGTTTCCAGAATCCTTTAGGTTGATGATGGATTCTCCTGAACAAAAAAGTCAATGCTGTCATTTTTTTATTTATACTATTTCTGCTTATTTAGTATTACTCATTGTATTCACTGCCACTCAGTACTTCCCAAAAAAGGAATATTTGCTTGTTTCAGCTCTTTATTTCTTCATAAATAACAACTGTATCAAAATGACGGTAACATGCAGTAATAATAACAAATATATTTTTGCTCAAACATGACAATTCCTCAAGGCGGTCTTTAAGAAATATGATGAAATCAAAATGTTTACCAACCTGAAGATCCTGCCTGTTCAAACATGTTCCTTTTGTCATCTTCATCAAAGCACTTCTCATGATGTTGTGTCATTCGGGCCACTAGGCCGTGCATTTCTTTATGGCAGTGTTTGTATTTTGCATGCATGCCTGCCTTACCCATAGGTAGAGGAACTTCATTAAAATATTCCCAAATTAGGTCTCTTTTACGGCCTGCTGCCATTATAGGTTTTATCCTCCAAGGAGAGAATAATATGATAAACCTCGAGCTATCCACACAAAGATCCCAAGACTTGTGGAGTAGTCTGCTACTCTGCTCAAAAATTTCACTTTCATTTTTACTGCTTGCCCCTCCATCCTCATACTTAGCTCCTTGTACAGATCTACTCCAAACAATCGTCTATTCATTGAACTTCTTGAAACTTAGCACTTAAGAGGTAAGGGGTTGGTTGATTCTATGTACATAGATTTGCAAAGGAACAATGGGATTAAGAGGTCTTTTACTCAACTCTGTATGTTTATTTTATAACATTTTTGCATGTTATCTCTGCAGACACAAAATCACAGGTTTGAGAACTGCAAAACCAAGCCTCTGTGTTAATATCTTCTAGGTAGAAAAAATTGCCCAAAATAACCTTACAGAAACCTCTGGAAGAAAATTTAAACATTGCATATATACAGCCTCATGCTACATAATTAAAAACTAATCCTTATTTCATGATGAATAACCTTTGGACTATAATGTATCTTAAATAGAAAATTATCTTTAGATAGATTTTTTCCTCAAAAAGCTTTTTATTTAAAAAAATCTGATTTAAATAAAACATCCGATTTAAATTTTAAAAATCTGATTTTTAATATATATTTAAAATCATTGATTTTTATCCACCCTGTTTCTAGTAAATAATTCTAGTTGAAATCCACCTGCTAAAATACTTCAATAGAATGTAAGTACGCGCACACGTGCGTGTGTACAAGTGCTCGGCATTTTCTGTGTATTCCACCTCTAAATGACAAGTCAACAGCAGCATTTATTTCTTTTTAAGGTGACAAACTGCTACCAGTAGGATCCAAATAATAGTTGGGAAAGAATAGGAAAGTCACTGTATATTTTGTCATTTGTTTAACACATGTTGACATGATGACAGAATGTAAAAAAGGCTAGAAGTTTCTGAATGTATTACATTTGCACATTCAGTAATGAGGTTTTCTCCCTAGCAGCATAACAGCAAAGATGTTTCACAGTTATTGTGTGGGGATTGTTTTATAAAAGCATTGTCCCATAATGTTCAGCTGACTTTTCTTTCTTCAATCCATTATGCATTGCTAACAATATTTTCTCTAGACAACTTCAGTATGTCAGAGGGCTTAAGCAATCACTGGCTATCAATATTTTATTAAATATTTTCCTTACAAGTATACTTTGATGAGTAGAAAGGAATTGTGTTGATGGATGTACAGAAACTTCAGAAAACATCACCAGGTAATAACTTAGTATTTGCACGAGACTTAATTTCTAAATCAGATTTCATCTCACTCCTCTAAGTAGGCCTGCTACATTTTTCTGTTCTTGTTCTGGTACTTAATACTGACCTGAGATTCAAAACACACACACACACCCCGCCACACAAACACTTGTGGTTTGCTTTTGGATTACACACAGAGTCTCTGGCATTCTCTCTGCACTACCTTTGGATTTTTCACAGGTCAATGTTTTTCTCTGTTGGGAATGTGAACTTGATCTACCAGAAATAACGAGCTTGTTACGGTTTACATAAACACGTATCTGGTGACGCTGGGTCAGTTGCTTCTCTCTCAGCCTAAACTACCTCACAAGAGTTGTTCTGAGAATAAAATTGATCATGTATACTGCCTGTATTACTTGGGGGAACAGCGAGATATAAATGTAAAAATAAATAATTGTATTAAGAGTTATTTGCTATCTTTATTGCTCTTCAGTGTCTGATTGATCTATTGTAGGACAATTCAGTAGTGCCAAGAAAGATGCCTAGTTTATTGTAGCACGTATGGTTGTGGGGTGGTGGGGGGAAAGCTTTTTAAAATGAAGAATTTGCCTGTGGCTTTGTACTTGAATAAATGTTGTCAAATTCAGGAATGTGCTGTCTGTTTTGTCTGAAACATGGCCAGGAACTTTTATTTAATACACAGTTCCTCCCACTTTGCGTTAAAAAAAAGCTCAGCATTCCTTACAACAGAGTCAGTTCTATCCTTGCTGCAAGTGGCTCCTAAGTAATAGTATTTATGAACTATTTTTCCTGATAATGAGTAAAAGGTGGTGTTGTTTTTTTAAAGGAGATGGTGGTTAAACTCATACATATGGAAACTGTGTTTAGAAGAGAACTGGTCTTGTTGTAGCTAGCATGAATTGTCTCCTTTGCTAAACAGGTCTGCGCTGGTTTGCATTTGAATGGGAGACTTGTGAGCACTGTGAGATATTCCCCTCAGGAGATGGGGTTGCTGGGAAGAGCACCTGCATGCTTGCATGTAGAAGGTTTCAAGTTCCCTCCCTGGCATCTCCAAGATAGGACCAGGGTTCCCTCTAAGGTGTGTGCGCAAGCTCACATGGTTTTGGATGTTCGCTCAGTTAATCCCGCACAGATTTAAACAGAAACGTCCCACTCTGATTATATGTGCATGCACACTGCCTTGATACTGCCACCCAGAACAAAACTCATTCTGCACACAGATGAAAAAAATTAGAGAGAACATTGGATAGGGCTGAGAGAGACTCCTGCCTGTAACCTTGGAGAAGCCACTGCCAGTCTGTGTAGAAAATACTGAGCTAGATGGCCAATGGTCTGACTCGATATAAGGCAGCTTCCTATTGTGTAACAGTCATACCTGCCCCCCCCATTTGTATATGTTACTGATGGCAACGGCCATCATAATCATAACAGACAGAAACCTTTTTAAAGCATGAAGATAAGATCCTCATCAGTTCAGCGACTGAACCACGAAGAACGAATTTTTAATAAAATAACAATGTACTAACACTGTCGGAGAGATCACTTGTAATTATGTGGTGTTTTTCCATAATTAGTACCGTAGCCATGTAGTCAACAGTGTTGATTCTTAAGACATGAACAGAAATAATAGGCACATGTTCTTCTGAACTGTAATATGAAACTACAGTGGTCCCTCTACTTACGAAATTAATCCGTTCCGAATGCACATTTGTAAGTCGAAAAGTTCGTAAGTCGAAAAGCGGTTTCCCATAGGAATGCATTGGGAACGGATTAATGCGTTCCGGAGCCTAGAAAAAAGACCCAGACCCCCAGTAAGGCTTGCAAACTGCACAGGAACATTTCTTTTCGAGAATAAACAGGCAGTAAACAGGCAGGCAAGTCAAGGAAACCGCATGTAAAATTCGTAAGTCGAGGAAACCCCATCTAAAAATTTGTAAGTCGAAAAAACCGATCTAAAACCGGATCTAAAACTGCCGTTTGTAACTCGAAAAATACTTATGTCGAGTAGTTCGTAAGTCGAGGGACCACTGTACAAATGTCATGTGCTTGTTTTTCTTTAAAAGGTTTGGAGGGAGCAGAATTCTCTGCATAACAGGTTTGTTTCTAAAAAGGCTATTTCCTGTGTGACTGTGATTGCTCTGCATAACACAGAGTTAGAAGAAAGTGTCAGTTTAACAGAGGGGTCGAAAAATATCTTGTGTACCATTCTACCGAAGAAGGCTATGTGTGGGGTAGGTAGCAATATTGGAAGTTGTGGCTGGGCTCCACCTCTTAGAGTGGGTTAATGCTGGGATCTATTTGTTTTTGACAGCAAGTCCTGTCCCATTGGGATATGCCACATTTGCACACTGTGGGTGTGGCATTGCCCTGCATGCTTTGGCAAAACCTCTATGTACGTTAAATTTTTATTTTATATGTTGGTAAGTGTCAGTTCTGATTTTTGAACCTCAGATGTCCGTTCCCCACTTCTGTGTCTGCTTCAAAGTGGTTGTGCTCCACCTCCCGCAGCAGTGCTGCCATTCTCTTCTGCCCCCAATTTTCTTAGTATTTGAGAGTGGCAAGGTCCTCTTCTGACTATCAAAGGTGTCATTTTTGACAGTCCTTGGTGCTGTGGGCAACAAGCCACACTATTAAAAATAAAATTTTATTTATTTATTTATTTCTTGTATTGTTTTTATGCCTGTTTTTATATGTTTTTATACTCTTAGCATGTTGTTTTTATTGTGTTTTTATTGTATGTTTTTAACTTTTGTTAACCGCCTTGGGGCTATATTTTAACGAAAGGCGGTATAAAAATGCAAAAATAAAATAAATAAATAAATAAATAAATAAAATACTCCACAAAGGGAAGGATATTGGTAGATGTGGGCCATGGTGAACAGTAGAAATCTGTTTGATGTCTACTCAATGAATGTTTTGCATGCTGCATAATTTGGCCATACTGTGCTGCTGGGATTTTACAGTAAGGGGCTGGCCCAATTGGTGCTTTTGTAAGGTGACATTTCTAGAATGGAGTGTATGGTTAAGTATATCCACATTAGGCTAATTTGCTTGGCTTCATGCATTTTTATGAAAACTCTGCAGTTTGTGTCTTTATCCCTGAGTTTTGTAAAAGAAAAACAAGGTTTTAAAAGTACTGTTAATAAAGCACAGGCTAAAATAAAAATACTATAACAAACTTATGATCAAACATCTGTGTGCCAGATATGCACAGTTTTGTGTGTGCTACCGCTAGTCTGTCTATTTAATATGTTGCATACTTATTTCAAGCAGATTTAAAAGGCGATCTGTTGTGTGTGTGTGTGAGAGAGAGAGAAAGAGAGAGAGAGAGAGAGGTCCCTCTAATTTTTCTCATCTCTGCGAAATGAGTTTTGTTCTGGGCGATAGTATCCAGGCAGTGTGCACACGTGCATTCAGAATGGGGCCTGAGTGAGATCTAAAATTGAGCAAACATCAAAAATCTTGTGAGCGCGCACACGTGAGCACACCTTAGAGGGAACAGTGGTATGTGTGTATTAAAGCAATATTTCATTTTTTTACCTATCTTTCTTGATGGGCTTGTTCAGGCTGTGATTTGCCATATGAGTGGTGAGAGCTCAATAATTTTTTTGTGGAGGATAAATAATCTATTATTCCCTCAAATGGGAATAATAGACACTCCAGTGGGCATTCCGTGTAAATTACATTGTCCCATTGGAATTATCATGGTGTAGCTGATGTCAGGTTTTTGTGGAGTGGAGTAATAATAAATAAACAAACAAACAAACAAACTTTATATGTTAGCCACCCCATAATTTATTTGTTAGCTGCCCCAGTCTATGTGTGTGTAATTGAAGTCACCCATTATTATAGCCCTGCCTCTCCTTGATGCCTCCCTGATTTCCTCCTGCAACTCCCGGTCACTGTCAGCATTTTGATCCGGAGGGCGATAGCATGTCCCCAGTAGCATGTTCCCTTTCAGGCCTTGTATAGTCACCCACAGGGTTTCTGTGGAGGACTCCAGTCCACCTAGGTTTTCTACCTTGTTAGATTCTATCTCTTCTTTAACATACAGTGCTACTCCACCTCCAAGGTGCCACTACCTGTCTTTTCTATAGAGTTTATATCCAGGGATAACAGTGTCCGACTGGTTCTCACTGTTCCACCATGTTTCTGTTATGCCCACTATATTTATTTCTGTGTTAGCAACCAAGCACTCCAGTTCACCCATCTTGGCTCAGAGGCTTTTGGCATTGGCAGATAAGCACCTATATGCTGAATCTCTCACCTGGTGTATGCTATCTTCCTTTTGACTCTTTGACTAGCTGGCACAGGCTTCTGTCTGCTCTTTATGTAGTTCTGCTCTGTCCCTTTCTGTTTTATCTGAATCCTTTGCACCCTCGCACGTTAAAGGATGGCATTTGCTGTACCGGATACTGCCCAGCTCCTGTCAACTATTCCCCAGGTATAATTTTAAAAGTTGCTCTGCAGCCTTTTTGATTTTAAGTGCCAGCAGTCTGGTTCCATCTTAGTTCAAGTGCAGCCCATCCCTTTTGTACAGGCCTTGCTTACCCCAAAATATACCCCAGTGCCTAACAAGTCTAAATGCCTCCTCCCGGCACCAATGTCTCATCCATGCATTGAAACCCCTCAGTTCTGCCTGTCTCACTGTACCTGCATGTGGAACAGGTAGCATTTCTGAGAATGCTACCTTGGGGGTCCTGGTCTGGACTTCAGTGCACTACCTATCAGCCTAAATTTCGCTTCCAGGACCTCCAGGCTATATTTCCCCACATCGTTGGTGCTGACATGCACCACGACAGCTGTCTCCGCCCCAGCACTGCCTAACTGCCTATTTAGATGCTGCGTGGTGTCTGCAACCTTCGCACCAGGCAGGCAAGTCACCGTGTGGTTAACACGCGGGTCACAAACCCATCTCTCTATACCTCTAATGATCGAATCACCCACTACAAAGAATCCCCCACCCCGCAGAGGAGTATCCCCTGTGTGAGAGGATATGGGCTCATCATCCATGGAAGGGGTCCCTTCTAAAGGAGCATTTCCCTCTTCCTCAGACTGATGTCCTCCATGTCCGAGACCTTCATTCTCCCTGACATCAGGGGAGCTATCAGCCCTGCAGGGTGCCTCTACCACTTCCCTGAAGGTTTTGTCTACGTGCCTCACTGTCTCTCTGATCTTCTCCAGATCTGCCACCTTGGTCTCAAGGGAATGAATTTGTTCTCTGAGAGCCAGGAGCTCATTGCACCAAGCACACACCCATGACTTCTGCCCATGGGGCAAATAGTCATACATGTGGCACTCTGTGCAATACACTGGGAAGTGCCCCCTCACCTGCTGACTTTATATCTTCATACTGGTTTTGTTGGCTGTTTACAGTATTTAGTGATAGTTTATTAGAAGGATAGGTCTCTCATGATAGGTCTCTCATATTCTTTCTCAAGAATATGAGGGAGCGATTTGTACTAACGTTCTCTTCTCCACCAGGCTCCTTGTGATCACAGGGGCTTGTTCCAGGCTCCCCTGTACACTTCCCGCTAAACACCTGCAGAACTAAAGGCATTTAGGGAGGTTATGCCTTCTCCTGTTGATGCTGACATGAAGAAATAGATTTGGGTGTCATCAGCATATTGATAACACCTTGCACCAAATCTCCTGATGATCTCTCCCAGCGGTTTCATGATGTTAAACAACATTGGAGACAATATCGAGCCCTGAGGGGACACCATACGAAAGTTCAAATTTTGAAGAACAACAGTCTCCAAGAGGCACCATCTGGAATCTTCCTGTGAGGTAGGAGTGGAACCACAGCAAAGCAGTGCCTCCCACCCCCAACCCCTTCAGACCTTCCAGAAGGATACTATGGTCAATAGTATCAAAGGCCACTGAGAGATCCAAGAGGACCAACAGAATTGCACTCCCTCTGTCAATTCCCAATTAGAGGCCAGCCAAGGCAGGCCTACCAAGGCAGTCTCCACCCCTTAGCCCACCCGAAAGCCAGTTTGAAATTGGTCTAGATAATCAGTTTCCTCCAAGACTACCTGGAGCTGGGAAGGGGGCACCACCTTCTCAATCACCTTACACAGCCATGGAAGGTTAGAGACAGGCCTGTAGTTACTTAACTCTGAGGGATCCAAGGCAGCTTTTTTCAGAAGCAGTCTAATGATTCCTTAAGACAAGGAGGCATCCTGCCCTCCCTCAGATATGCATTTATAATTGCAACCAGGCCCTCTACAACAGCCTGCCTGCCAGATAGTATAAGCTATGTCGTGCAAAGATCAAGAGGGCAGGAGGTAGGCCGCACCATTCCAAGCAACTTGTCCACATCCTCAGAAGTCACAAACTGAAACTGATCCAGTCATCACATAAGAGGAGCTGCTCGTCACACTTTGGCATCAGACTCTGTAACGATTGTGGAGTTTGAATATAAGTCAGCCCGAATACGAGATATTTTGTCCACAAAAAACTCATTAAATATGTCACAGCGAGTAATTGTTGGTTCCAAATACTGGTTCAAGGGGGAAGGGGCACACACTAGTCCCTTCACAACCCTGAACAACACTGTTGGACATGAACTTGTGGATGTGATACAGGTGGAAAAGAATCACTTCTTTGCTGCATGTATCGCATGAGCATAGATCTTCAAATGCACTCTATGTAATAATCTGTCAGATTTGAGTCAAGTCTTCCTCTAATCGTCTACCTTGCTGCTTCAGCCCCTGTAGTTCTTCTGTATACCAAGGGATCGGTTTTGAAGCGGGTTGGAGAAGATGCTTAGGAGCGATCATGTCCACTGCCCTGGTGGGTTGATTGTTCACCACCAGAGTGTCGACAGGGTCACCAGCGGAGCCACTACTAAATCCCTCCAAGGCTTCTTGGAATCCTGTTGGATCCAATAACCTTCTTGGGCAGACCGTCCTTTGATGATTAGACCACCATATCATATTACAAACTGCTTTAAAGCTCTCCTGAATTTCAAATGATAAGTATGGGAGACAACCACTCACTGCATGCAATTATGTCCAGCTCACACATTACAGTGACAGCATAGTTGCCACGATAGCAAACCACATGGGTGCCCTTCCATGTGGAAAATCAATTGTGTGAAGCAGTGTTAATGTGGTTCTAGCCAATTTTAATGCCTCCTTTTTTGAGTAAACTATGGCATTTAGCTTCGATCAGGTTCTTAGATACTAGGGATTAGGGATGTTCATGAACTGTTTGTGCACTCCTGGTAGGGTGGGGGGTTTTCTTTAAGGGAAGGTACTGCCTACCTGTCAGCCCCCGCCAGCACTCTCCCAAACAGCTCATGGTCAGCGTGCACAGCATGAACGCTGGCCATGAGCGTGGCGACGCTGATCGGGACACAAACAGGAACTTTGCAGCCTAGCTTGCCCACTGTTTTGGTGAGCAACAGCGGGGTGGAGGCTGACAGATAAAGAGCACTCTCCTTGTCACTGAAAGCAACCCCCCACCCTTCAAATTGGTACAAATGCTGGCTGATTGAACTGGTTCAAAGCTCAAGGAAGGGAGCACTGAACCAGTTCGTGCACATCCCTATTAGAGATGTGTGAATCGGTTTGAGGCCAAATCGATTCAACTCTAATCTGGGCTAGTCAAGTAATTTGAACTAGAATCAAATCACTCTTGAGGATGCATACCAGATTCAAGGTCAAATCGATTCGGTGATTCAAGCCTCCATTTTGTCCCCAGTGATCTCCATTTTGTTCCCTCTGAGCTTCTGCCATCACTGCCAGGGGTGAAATTTTAGGAATTTTAATGTGTGGATTCTTGGTTTTTATTTAATTTGTATTTATTTATTACATTTTATAAACCTCTCCATCCAAAGGCTCTGGGCGGTGTACAATGATTTCTCAGTTCAGTTCAGTTTGAATTCAAACTGAATTTGAACCGAACCAATGGTCTGCGAAATGGCTCATTAGAACCGGATAGTGGTTTGGTTCATGATCTGGGTTGAACCAATTCGGCCCAATTCCCTATTCCCTGTAGGGAATCCCTGTCAAGAAGTCATTTCACAACCAAGAATCCACAACACACAAACATTCCTAAAAATTAACCCCTTTGCCTGATTCCTTTGGGGGTTGGGTGGCAGCAGGCATCTATGGGGCCTTGCCACCCAACCCGCTTTGGTGTCCCCTAGCCCTTCAACATTTGGCTGAATCGATTCAGATTCAAATAGAATTGACCCAGATTTGAGGGCAGCAGATTCAAGCTTGAATTGAATCAGGCTGATTCGATTTGAACTTGAATTGAAATGCAGAAATTGATTTGTGCACATCCTATTAGATATAGCAACCTTGCTTTCAGTAAGTACAGTTGTTTGTTTTCAGTAGGAGATACGAAAGGGCAGCACTGCATTGGGACATAAGGACTGGATAACCTACTTCAGTCAGAGGGGAGAGTGTGATATTCCTATCCGTGGACTGGGTGGCAGTACTGGTACTAAAAGACTAATTTTGGCTTGTTGTGTTAAGGGTCTGAAACAGTTTCCTAGCTGTTTTTGAAACCTATGTAGCAGGAATCAGAACAGACATGGACCTATTTTGATCATATAGTTCATTACTATGCCTTGCTGCTTTGTGCTTCAAATTCATTTTTTTGTTATCAAAAGAATCTGCTTTGGAACTGGGAAGACAGTATTCATTAAATTGGAAAATGGTGTGACTTCCCTCCACATATCCCTATGCTACATCCTTTAGAATGCTTCTGTTTAAAACTTCCTTGTTATCTGCATGTGTGAATAGTGCTCAGTATTAATTAATGTATTTTTACCTTGTGCACAAAATGATGTTGACACATTTCTCTTTCACCTATATCGCAAATATATTAAGAAAAAACACTGAACCAAATTGCATTAACTTGAATAACTTTTTATAGAGTTGACAATATAAAATGATAGACTGCTTAGGCACTTGCAATTGACATTGATGTTTACAGGGGCTAAGGGCTGTTTGGTGCCTTGGGATTCAAGTAGCTAATTTAAGAAATCAACATTTTGCTATGTGCGACTGGGCCAAGGCATTGGAAGAATGTGTCAGAGTTGGGATTAGCCCCCTGATGGGTTCTTTAAAGGCTGTTGTTCTTTATTTCATGTGGCTGTTTCTGCTTTTATCTGGGGTTCTTGCTGGCTGCTCAGTGGAGATGCTGGCTCAGTTACAGTCTATTTGGTTCGAAGCTTGCAGGAGCTGTAATGCTATCATCAAAAGCTTAGGAGGTACTGCCCTCTGCAGTTGTCAGCTAATTTGGAATCTCACTAGAAAGTAAGCCCCCCCTTCTTTCTTAGGTGGGTGGTTTTGGGGGTGGGTTTTTTTTTGGGGGGGGTACTTAGGTTGCCATTAGAGAAATCTAAGCTATAATCTCTCAAAAATGTAGTTGAAGTCTTTTAACATAGTGATATATTTATATTCACTGGCATATTTTCAGTCTTTTTCTTTATGATATAGGGTTTGTTCACTCAAAGCCCCCTCAGTTTAAGTGGGTTATATGCTATCTGTTTGCTTTCTACAGCAGAGGAGCTAACTTATTCCTTATAAATGGAGTGAGTTTGTGAAGTGAACAGGATTCCAAAATATTTGAGCAACATCTTTTTGGCATCTTTGGAATGGCATCTTATACATCATGCATAAATAACAATTGTTTTTGTTCTTTAGCTAACAGTGTGTGACTTCAAAAATATGTTCAGATAAATAAGGAATGTTATGTGTTCCACATTAATATACAACACTTAATGGCTCTTAAAAGTAGTCATATTAGAATGCTTTTGGATGGTGTAGCAGAAAGAAACAGGAAGTATAAAACACTTGTACTTCCTGTTCTTTGAATCTATATATATAATTCTCCTGGGTGTGCCTTGGAATGTGCGTCCCAACGCCCAGCTGATTGGCTGGGCAATGGAAGCGCCTGATTGGCTGAGGTGCACCTAGGAGAATTGGTTGCTGCAGTGATGGCGGGCCTGGCCACGGAGGCCAGAGGTGGCAGCGGGCCCGGCCTGGACATGGAGGCAAAGCCCAGGAGGGGGAAAAGAAAGTGTGGGGGGGGGATAAGTGGCGGTGGGCATAAGTGGCAGTGGGGAGGAGAGGCTGCTGGGCTCGGAAGCGGAGGCTGGGGCAGAAGGTGGGGGGGGGAGGAGAGGTAACCCCAAAGAGTGCACAGATGCTCTGTGCGGGGTTGGCTAGTTTATTTGTAATATCTGAAGCAGAACTCAAACACTTCTTTCTCCTTGGCTCCAAAGTTGAGTGTCGATGTTCACAATATAGTAAATCTTACTGCGGTAAGAGATGCACAAATTCCACCTTTAAACATTGCAGTGCAGTACAGATTTGTGCTTCCTGTCTCCCTCACCTTCTATCTTCTAATGGGTGTAGCTGCTTAATAGTTGTATGTTGGCTGGATCTTGCTATTCAGTGTCAGGAAATGAATGCTTAGGATGATCCAAATCTACTATTAAAACTTCACAAACTGGATGCACTGCTGTTGGAAGGGCCCTGTGATGATGAAAGAAGATGAAATATACACGGAGTGGGGGCATAAGGGTACAATCCAGAGCTTAGAGATATTAAAATTAGTTTTGTCATTTATTTCAAAGGGAAGTGGACTGTACGCGTACTGGCAAAATGATTTTGCTGCTATGAGCTGCTCACCAAGAATCTGTAAATAATAGATGAGATCATCTCTCCCTGCCCCTAGTCACCTGTTGCATATATCATAGTTTACTTCTGGCACTTGGATTGATACTACAAACCTGTTTCTTGCTTAACGGAGGCTTTTGGCGCAGTGAACTTTATGTATCCCTCCTGTCTGCTTGTGGTGCACTGTATTTCGTATAGTAGTCTTCAAGAACATCTGTATATGGAAGGTTTTGTCTTGAGCTGTTTGTCAGGAAGCACTCTTCCCTTTAGCCAACAGTACCTATTCTCTTCATATGTCCTTCACCTTTCTGTTTGGTGTAAAGTAGATTAAATGGGAGATGGTTTTCCTTAAAACTACAGCTACTGTAATAATGTTTTAGCTCTTCTACGATGTGGTCTGTGTTCATACATTGGGTATTTGCACCTGTGCAGTAGGCTATTCCAGAACCTTCCAAGCTTTCCCCTCTGCTAGCTTTTTGGAGTAACTCTTCCCCCTTCTCCAGCATTGGTCCCACTTTCCCCTCAGTTCCTCAGAAGGATCAACAGCTTGCTCTCCAGTGCCTTCCATGCTTAAAAAACAAAAACAACTCTCTGCTTTCTATTTCTATAGCTTTTATTCTATAATAAAATAATAATAAAATGTGGGTCCCTGTATGGACGCTAAAGTAACCTTCAATCATTGTGGTGTTTGCTGGGCCAAACTTGCCTCAGCCAACTGACACTCCCATTGCTTGTTGTGCTTGGTCAAGTCACACCATGTGGATTCCTGTCAGCATTGCCTTAGTTTCATGAATCAGGCACGGAAAAATTGAGCTTTGAGGCTACTGTCTCTGCTGTGGGCAAAGGCCTTAACCGCCCGTACAGTATTAAGTAAACACCTGGCTTTGACTACTAAGGCCTCTGGATCAGCCATGGATCCGTTGGATGATGCTGCACCTCTTGTGCCCTCATTGGCAGTGCTGATACCAATAACTTCCTCCTCAGTACCGACACTGGCGTTGATGTTGGAGGTTCAGCCTGTGCATGTAGATCCAACGCTTTTGAGGAATCTCAGACCTGATGTGATTGTCCTGGACCCTTTGTTCCCGACACTGATAACCTCAATACTGATGCTGCCTTCTTTGGCTCCACCACTGATAGTTGTACCAACGGATGCTTCTGCCATTATAAAACATTGCACTGAAGTCTGCACCAAACTCCATGAGAAGAAGCAGCAGCAACCTGTGTCTTTGGATCCGTCAGTCCCTTCCACTTCTAAGACCAAGATGCCACATCTCCCTACGGGACAAGGCCTTCTAAAAATTCCAAAGAAGAAGAAGCGTCTGAATAAAGAACATACCTAGGGATGATAGAATCTGCCCCTGTGGTTATAAGGAGATTGAAACCATGCTACATGTATTGCTCCGTTGTCTGTTTTACAGAAAGATAAGACGCCTCCTGATATCTCCTTGTCTGGAACCCTTTCCAGGATGCTCAGAAGATTTTTGTGTCTCTTATCTTTTGGCAGATCAATCTCCAACTATTACATATAAGGTGGCGAAGTTTTGCTCTAATGCTATGCAGTTACGTCAGTTTTTTATTTCATGTGTATGTTCTTCCTGAATTTTTAGTTTATATTTATATTTGTTGTTAGCAATTGCTAGTTAAGTCTTTGATTGGTACTGTATGTGACTGATGTTTTATTATTTTCTAGCAATTGTTAACCTTCAGAGGATTTCTGTATTCTACCATTCTTTAGTTGTTTTGTAAGCTGACCATGGATTGTAAATAAATATCTGAAATATATGAAGTAGAACAAAGTCAATGGAAATTACCACATTTGAATTGTCAGTCCATAAATCGTAGTCGAATGCCAAGTCGAATATGTGTCAATGCCAGGAGAGGGGTCGGTTGCCAGTTCCTAATTCAGGGGGTTCCGAAAAGAGTCACAAGTCAATAGCCAGGCACGGGGTCAAGATCCCAGGAACAAGGTACTCAAGAGCAGGAATCTGGAACTGCACACCAAAGCGATCAGTTGAAAACAGCGCGGTGCAGAGTGAGTGGTCTGTATTTATGTCCCTTCAAGGCTAAACACTAGGTGAAGCCAAATAAGGCTCCGCCTGCCTTTGAAGCTACAGATCTGCCTCCCTGGTCAGACTTTGCAGCCAAATGGCTGCTGCTTCTTTGCACAAAACGCTGCTCTTTTCTGCAGTCATGCCGACACTCCACCTAGCTCACCGGTCTGCTGCTTAGCCCCGGCTCCTCCCCGTCTGAAGGCAACGGCTCCCCAGCAGCCTCCTGCTGTTCCAAAATAGGCAAGCACTCTGTCCGTGGGGCTTCTTCCTCCATGTCCTGCAGCCAGAACTTATCAGGGTACTGTGGGTCAGGCAGTTCCTCCTCAGAATCTTCTGAATCGGACCACTGCCTGACACATTGTGTGAAACAGGATGTTGGACCTAATGGGCCTTGGGCCTGATCCAGCAGTTCTTATGTACCTTACTGGACATTGGTGTCAGTGTTGTGTGAAAGTTCTGGTCTGCTCTCTCCAGCAATTCTGTGAATTCCTGCTTTTTATAAACAGGTTGAGGTAAATGGGATTGTCAGTGAGGGCATTCTCACAACACAGGTTGTGTCATCTGGAGTGCTGTGAGCCCTCTGGTGTAACAGCACAAATACTTCAGAGCTTCCCCTGTGCTCCGAAAGTGTGGAAACCCACTGCTGACCTTGGAATATGCACTGATTCTTAGAAGCACATATGCTGTGGTAGTCAGGATATCAGCCATTATATTTAATTATACTATTGAAATACGTACATATGTGCATATCCAGTAAACTGGAAGGCTTTATTGAAATGAACATGGAAGAGTTTCTTCTACTTTTCTTTCCCAGAAATAGAAATTATTATTTACCTTATGAGTCTTCTGATAAAGAACATACTCCAAGACTCCTCCTGACATATTTTAGTAGTTTTATGTGTGTGTAAATGTTTATACAAATTAGGCTACTGGTCAGTCTAATTGTTCACCAGGGCTTTAGCTACATCTGTAAGAGAGATCTTTCCACTTGTTTTATTGTGGATTACATAGCTGAAGTTTGTGTGGTCAGTGTGGTGTTGCTGACCACACAAATGGCCGATGCGCATGCGCAGAGGCCAGGTGAATGCTGTAGCTGGGGCAGCTACCACGTGGGATGCCAGGTGGGGCACCACTGCTCCCAGTAGCTTGCAAGTGCCAGTGGAATTGCCATTAATGACTTTTTAAAGGAATCTCTCGCCGCCCTCCCAGCCATCTCTGTTAACTTATCTATATCTAGTCAGAACAATAGCAGAATGCAGATTTTGCAAACATTCTTCAAATTAACATTTGTTCGCCCCTTGCTATATGAAGGGGAAAGGGTCAATTCTTTATCAATAAAATATTTATAATATGCTCAGTCAAGGAAGAAAGACCATCTTTGAAGTTGCTCTGTTACCATATTGGCAGAAGGGTTACAGATTGTCAATAGATGATCCTGTAATAGAATCTCTGTCTTTTGCACTCAGCTAAATAATCCAGGTACATCTTTTAAAGAAGTTGTATAGGTGTCTAGGACATAGATTAATATGTCTCTGGGGCAGATGTTAGCAGAACCCATTTGGATTGAACAGAAGTAGACCACCTTATTGTCAGAGATCTCTTAGATAAGATGATGATCTGGCAGTACTGTGAGAGCAGAAAAATTGCAGTGTTACTCATAAATAATAGCTCAGAATAAATGACAGTAATAACATGAGTGAATTCTGAATGTCTCAACCTGGAGGAAAAGTAAAATTCAGTGACTGACATCGAGACTAATGAAGCACCAGTGCTATAGGAGAAGCTTCTGCAAAATTTAACTAACTGAACTCCACCACTCATGTAGCACTGGGGGGAATGGGCCAATATTAACAACCTCCCCTTCCCCCTGAAGTGCTCTGTGGCCCCCGAAATATGTTGCTCAGGGACCACACCAAAATTCCTCCTTCAAAAAGTCAACTTAGATTAATTTCACCATATAAA